>NC_059434.1:55287435-56487435 GCF_021028975.2 Sphaerodactylus townsendi | reverse complement strand
GTGTGTGGCCAAGATCATCCTAGGAAACTGTTCAAATTACTTTTTTGGACAAATGCATGAATTTCTACTCTTTTTGAGACAAAGGAGTAAAAAAAAGTTTGCTTTACACTGAAATTGAATCCTATTTGCATGTACCCTATTCTTGTTTGTTGTATTGCTATCCCTGAAGCTACTAATTTGGTTATTGAGATCATATTTAATTTTTGAAATCTGATTCCAGTTCAGCAGCACTTAATGTTGCCTTATCTGTTTGTTTCTTGCATCCCAGCAGTCCATATCATTTCTCTTTACATTATATTTAAGGTTTTTGCTAAACTGATCTTTCAGCAATGTCGTAGAAACAATCAATATTTATTAATCTGTATTTTATTACTGTCCCAAGGTTAGAATGTTCTTTCCATGACTTTTCACCTTGTTAAGCAATGGCTGAAAGAGATTGTAAATAATGGGAAGTTTTAGCTTCCCATTTGAAGTTCCTTCAGATTTATTCTTTGAGTAAAATGTACAATGTTAACAAAGAAATCAAAAAGAAAAACAAAACCAACCCAGATTTCTAATTATCTATTTGCTTGCACATCTACCTGAAAATCTTTTCATTTATATTGTATGTGAAAATCACACAAATGTATTTTGTTATTTATTTTTACTGTAAAGATGTTGAAATCTATATCTAATTCAGTTGTGTACATTTACAATGAATTGTTCAGTTTTTTTATCATTTTATATAGCAGTTGTAAAATAAAAAACTGTTACACAGTGTGTAACAGACTTTCCTCTGTGATACACATCTGAAGATGCCAGCCACAGATGCAGGTGAAATATTAGGAACAAGATCCACCAGACCACGGACACACAGCCCGAAAACCCACCAGAACCAGTAGAAAAACTAACTTTAAAATGTGACTAATTCAGGGGCGTAACGAGGCAGCCCTGGGCAAACTGTAGCCCTGGGCAAAACCTGAGTTGGATGCCCCCACCCCATGGGCGGCCACTCCACCACGACCAAATTTTTTTTTGCACCAGGACATTGGTGCCTTCAGGGGGTGCATTTTTAGACATATCAACACCAAAATTTCAGCATATCATCAGGATACTGTCCTTATGCTACTCCCCATGTCTGATGAGGTTTGGTTCAATGAGTCCAAAGTTATGGACTCCCAAAGGGGGTGCCCCATCCCCCATTGTTTCCAATGGGAGCTAATAGGAGATGGGGGCTACAGTTTTGAGGGTCCATAACTTTGGCCCCCCTGAACCAAACTGCACCAAACCTGGGGGGTATCATCAGGGCAGCCTCCTGATGAGACCCTTAAAGTTTTGAGACTGTGCCTTCAGAAATGTCCCCCCCCCCCCCCCAGCCTGCAACCCCCATGGACAGCAATACAGAAAACTCAATGCAGAACAAAGATTCTTGGGCAAATTTCTGGGATGTTCCTGCAGGGAGCGCATTTTTTGATGTATTGGCACCAACATTTCAGGGTATCATCTGGAAACTGTCCTTATGGTACCCCCAAAGTTTGGTGCAGTTTGGTTTAGGGGGTCCAAAGTTATGGACCCTCAAAGGGGGTGCCCCATCCCCCATTCTTTGCTAAGGAGATGGGGGCTACCCTTTGAGGGTCCATAACTTTGGACCCCCTGAACCAAACTGCACCAAACTTGGGGGGTGCCATCATCTCCAGATGATACCCTGAAATTTTGGTGCCGAATGCCGATACATCAAAAATGCACCCCCTGCAGGAACATCCTAGAAATTTGCCCAAGAATCTTTGTTCTGCATTGAGTTTTCTGCATTGCTGTCAATGGGGGTTGCAGGCTGTGGGGGGCACATTTCTGAAGGCACAGTCTCAAAACTTTCAGGGTCTCATCAGGAGGCTGCCCTAATGATACCCCCCAAGTTTGGTGCAGTTTGGTTCAGGGGGGCCAAAGTTATGGACCCTCAAAACTGTAGCCCCCATCTCCTATTAGCTCCCATTGGAAACAATGGGGGATAGGGGCACCCCTTTTGGGGGTCCATAACTTTGGACTGCCTGAACCAAACCTCACCAAACTTGGGGGGTAGCATAAGGACAGTCTCCTGATGAGACCCTGAAATTTTGATGCCGCTAGCCTAAAAAGTGCGCCCCCTGCAGGCCGAAAATGGAAAACCACTAAAATACCCAAAAATGAACCCAGCATTTTGATGCCCCACCACAAGGTGATGCCCTGGGCAGCTGCCCACCTTGCCCAATGGGCATTACGCCAGTGGACTAATTGTTATAGTTCAGGACAGGCCTAAAGAATTGTATGACTCTATATCTTTATAGGGTGAGGGAGCCAGGGAACCTCTGCCATTGTTTCCTGTGAGGTACCTTGATTCTGTAAAACAGGTCAAA
Organism: Sphaerodactylus townsendi; assembly: GCF_021028975.2. Taxonomy (NCBI): domain Eukaryota; kingdom Metazoa; phylum Chordata; class Lepidosauria; order Squamata; family Sphaerodactylidae; genus Sphaerodactylus; species Sphaerodactylus townsendi. The sequence continues at coordinate 56,485,066 of NC_059434.1, read as the reverse complement.
TAACTAGGTAATTTTTTTTCTCCCAGGAATGTTCTGAAATGAATTATTCAGTCAACTTGTGCGTTATCCCTGCTTTCTGTTTACTATTTTTCTAATATGTTAAACTATCCTAGGAAAGCAGTGACAAGATCGCTCTCATGGATTTGTTAACATCTCATTTGATGTTGTATTTGCATTCTTGCTTATTAATGTGCACATGTTTATGTCTTTTAGGCCTTAAAAGACAGTATAGAAATAGAAATAGTAGACCAGAAGATGAGGAAAAGGATAGAACCAGAAAAGTGGCCTATTCCAGGACCTTCTCCAAGAAGCCTTCCTCAAACAGACTTTTCCCAGCTTATTAACTGTCCAGAATTCATACCAGGCAAAGCTTTTGGTTCACGCACTGGTAAGATTTTCTTTTTCTGCCACCTGTGATGTTAAATATTTGAACTACCTGTGGCTGAGAACATACATATATACATATGCAGAACTACCTTTACATTACAGGAGCGGTTACTCTCCCCCCCCCCCCCCTCCCCACAAATGCCTCTCCATCCTAGGCCACAATTTTAAAGGAATGGGAACTAGAATAAATTTCTGCAATGCATAATTCTTATCCTTTCTCTCAACAAAGAGGTAGCAGTGGTCTTGGGAAGACACCCATCCCTTCAGATTGGAAGAAAACCTCTCATCTTACAGCTTTCTAGCAGTCCCAGTCTCGTCTCTATTGACAAGACTGTCAACAAAATGTGGATATGTTTCCTAGTAGTGTCACATATAAAATGAATGTTTCTATTTGTTTCATATAGATTGGAGGCTCAGATTCACTGAGTCTTGCTGATGGTAGGTTAGTGCAGCAACTACTGTGATCCTTAACCCTCCTGTTTTGCTAACTAAATGCTCTACTGAAAAGGGACATTTGATTTGATGGAAAGTTTGCTTCTGTTTAGGTAATACTACAGCTGATAGACCAGTTTGAACAGAATTCAGGCAAAGTACATTGATGGTGTGTGGATACAGTGTGTTTGTGTTGTTTCTCATTTCATTTCCAGGATTTTCTGCTGCTGTTGTTTTCTCAATTTTCCTTTCTCAGTCATTTTTTCCATGCTTTTCTAGTTGAGTTTGCCAGTTGAGATGTTATACGTTACTGTGCAGTTTAGCTAATTACTATAATTTGAAGAACTGGAGAGCTGGGGACACTCCTGTCTGGTTAGGGGTATACATTTACTAAGTTCTGCCTTCTGAATCAAAGAAATAGGCTCCCTTACCTTGGAGTAGATCTTACAGATGTTCTGCTCACAGAAGTAGATCAGCTTAGATCTTGTAAATGAGTTCTGCACATGCTAGATGGACTCTTCTTCCTGTTCCATTTTGCTTTCTCATGGTTTTCAATTAACCCTTGCTAAATAGAAGTACTACCTGAAGAGAAAGCATGCTTTGAGATGGAGGCCACCATTGGGCCAAATGTGGCCATCACCATTTAAAAGTAATTTAAAATGATTACGCTGGTCCTATCCTGGTCAGACTCCCAGTGCAGTTGACTGAGGGGCTTTTGTCCCCTCCCATACCTTATCAAGTGCCAAAATGCTCCTCACAGCTTTTTTGGCACTTGAAGAGATGGAGGGGGAGACCAGAGCACTGCACTGCAAATGCAGTCAGAATTGGACCCTTGTAGCATTTTGAATTTACTTTAAAATGATGGTACTGTACTTGTGGTCAAGAGGACTTTGTCATGACCAGTTTAGTTCATAGGTTCAAGCAAGCTTTCCCTGTGATGGTCATACCTGGTACAACATGCCTGGGGTTTTTAGAGACCCTTTAAAATTATTATATTTATTTTCCATACACCAGTGAACAAAACATAGAGAGAATATTCTATACATCAGTTATCACACACCCAGTTAAATTTTAAAAAGACAGAAAACAAGAACTCTTACAATCTGTTGCATTTATTGCCCCTAATAATTTACTCGTAAATTTGTGACAACAGCTGTCCAATTTATTATTTAAAATAGTCTTTTGTTCAGATATCTCTTACAATATTTCTTTTACCTGTTCCTTCGGCTTATTTCTATTTGAATACACAGTAAACAGGAACCATGTTTCCATAAACATCTCCTGGACCTGACTTTCCTTTCAGGAGTTGTGTTATGTTCTATGATCTTATCCATCTATATAGCATGCCATATTTTGCGAGCCCATTCATCAACACCTGGCCAGCTTGGCTGTTTCCAGGCCTGCGCTAACAGTTGTCTGACTGCTGCCAATAGATTTTTAAGTGCATGCTTTCCCCCCGGGATATATCTTTAGTCAGAATGCTTAGGCAAGCTACCTTAGGTTTGTACAATAACTTACAATCTAGGATATTGTGAATCAGTTCAGAAACTGTGTGCTAGTGGATATGAGAGTGCCAATCCTTTTGTTACCACACAAACATACACTAGTCCCCTGTGCAATCACCTGCTCATTACTGACCCATGGCGTGATGTCACATTGCAATGTTTACTAGGCAGACTTTGTTTATGGGGTGGTTTGCGATTGCCTTCCCCAGTCATCTACACTTTATCCCTAGCTAGCTGGATAATCATTTTACTAGTCTCGGAAGGCTGGAAGGCTGAGTCAACCTTGAGCCAGCTACCTGAAACTGACTTCCATTTATACTGTGAAAAATAGTCATCTGCTTTAGTTTAGATTGAATTAAGCTTCTGTAAGTACTGAAAGAATGGCAGAAGAATTTGACCCATGAAGTCAGGTGCCCTATTGGGTAGGGCATAACAAGGAGTGGAATTTGGTGAAATTGTTTCTTCTCTTTTATGAACAGAATATCAATTGAATCCAACCCATTTATGTTTGGTGTCCTAACAACTAAGCAGAAAGTAGCTTTCCAGTAGATCCAACTTCTGTTTTTCATTTATGCTTTAACTAGCATGTAAAATATTAAACATTTCTCCTTTTAAAAAACAACAACTTGTGCTTTGAAGTATTCTGTGTCTTTATTTTTTATCATAGTCTGATTTAGTTTAGATTAAAAATAAAATTTTGAATTCAGTGAAAGAAAGGATCCAAGTCAGACAACAGTAAAGTATAATTGATCTGTTCAAAATAAAGAGAAAATATTTATTTTTAGAGTCTGCCCCAAGCTCTCCAAGAATGGGAAGTCTCAGTACCAAGAAAAGCACAGAAACAAGTAATCTTCAGACAATGAGTAAAGGATTATCCACCAGTTTGCCGGAGCTGGACTCTGAAGCTTGGATAGAAGTTAAAAAAAAACATCGTCCTCCCCCAGCTAAGCCAAAGGTACTGTGGAATGACTTAAGTGATGTATTTTAAAGACACAGCACAGAAAGTACTTCATTATTAGGTCAGTTCTTGGAAGGTAGGAGGGCGTAAAATGAATTCTCATAATTAATAGCGTGATGATGAAATATGGTCACTGTATATTGACTTTGGTGGCATGAAAGCTAATCTTGCAAAGTTATCTCCTTTTCACTTAGCAAAATTGTTTCCCTGAAATCTTGAAAATGTATTTGAGATACAGAGAGTGAACTAGAAGCATGTTGAACGATTGATTAATCTGTTCTTCATGCTATCTTAACTATAACTGTTGAATCGTATTAAAATTTAATGGTAGATTTGATATTAGTGATTTTTTTCCTACTGCCTTTTCAGGAATCTAGTTTATTTTACAAAGTGTTCATGCATCCTTATATCTAACTAGCAGGGCACCCGTGCTTCGCTACGCATACTTCATCACAGGCTCTCTGTGAATTTCGAGGTGACATTCAACATACTTCTTTACAGCCTGTTTGCGAACTTTGGGGTGACATGCAGCATATTTCCTCACAGCCTGTCTGTGAACTGATGGGTTTGTTTTCACATATTTTTCAGCAGCTTCCTGTAGTTGTCTTTTTATAATGCAATGTGTTATTGCTCTCTTTTACCTGGTGGGCTCCAAAAGATGTCTTGTGGAAGCAGCCGTTGTATTTTCGGGATGCAGAAAGGAAGTGTTCTGCCATTGGATGCTGATGAGTGAGAAGGCTGTGAAGAGGCTCAGGGTAGGGTTGAAGGGCAGGGAGCTGGACTGTACTGCCACTGCAGCACATTCCTGGGGACTCATCCCGCCACTTCAGAGCATGACACCAAGCACAGGTGATCGGAAGCTGAGAGCAGTAAACTTGTCTCCACAGTAATAAATCTGATGTCCATATGCAAAACCCGACAAATGTGTAGTAGTCCAAGGTGATAGTGTGGTTTGTAATCTGTTTTGATAGTATTTGGCTGTAGCCGTGTTGTTAACATGAGGGTGGGTGGAGGAGTACTTTTTCACAGCCTGTCTGTTAACTTTGGGGTGACATTCACCATGCTTTTTTGCACCCTGTTTGTTGAAGCTGGCTGTGTTTAACTGTCACCCTTAGAATGTTCGTGCACAGCATGTCTGTGGACTGAGGGGCTGGTTTGCCCTTAGAATATTCACACAGATGGCCAGAGATGAGCAGTTAAAACAGTAAATGTGTAATAACTCAAGTAAAACTATTTTGAAAAATCCTTTCTTAGTGAGCACCTAAACCACATAATGAACAGGTGTGCCAAATTTCAACATTGTAGGTTCAGTGGTTTTTGAGTTCTATGGATGAGTCAGTTAGTGAGTGGTATTTCGCATTTATAGATATAGATAGACGTGTGTGACCCTTATGAAGGTTTTTTAAAAATCTGTAACAGGCCACCCAGAGTTAGAATACAGATTTCTGAAAACCCAGGAAACCCCAGGTTTGCAGAAAGAATTAAATTACAATATGAAGGGGGCAAGTAAGAAATCTCTCCCCCTCCCAAGTGAACAAGAAAACTAAGAACAAACAACGAAAAGGTTCCATTGTGATGAGATCGTGCAAGAAGACCTTACAAGATCTCAGTTGTCATTTTGGGTTGCTAAGGCACCTTCTGAAAACAGTGGTTTCTGTGTTGAGTAGTGTCGTAGGTAATCTGCAGAAGGGCTTAGTACCCACTCCCAAGCATTGGGTAATGTGTTTGGCTCAGATAAGCTGCTGTTGGAACTGTTGTGCAACCATTGCAAGAAGAGTAGATTTGCAAGCCTCAGAGGGAGAAATCTACAGATCCACTTAGCAGTCAGCTCATGGGGAGTGTGTTGTCACAGTGCCAACCTGGACACAGTAGATAGTGGCAAAGGCAAAAAAGGGGGGGGGGAAGCTGGTGGGCCAACAGAGATGGAGCTGGGAAAGAGCCTGCATGTGCACCAGAGTGAGGGCAGCTGGTGAGTTAGCAGCTTTATCCATTATCACTTAATCTTTATTGATTTTCGACAGAAAAATAGGCTGCCTATTGCTGGGCTGGTGTGAATCTTGAGACAAATGGAGTAGGGATGGTGAGAAGGAAAGATGGAAGAGAGGGTTGCAAAAGGCTGCACATGAAATGCTTGTGGCTTCCTCTTGTCCTTTTCCCTTAATGGTGCATGGTAGAAATACAATGCGAAAGTCCTCCTCTCTTCACATGCAGTCATATGGGTCGCTTCAGTTTATCTTTTCTTCCCCAATCCTTAGTGGTTTTGTCCTCTTCTGTTGTCCCGCCCCCAAAATATGCCTTTCACCTTTCCAGTTTTTTTGTTTTAATTTGCTTTGTAGCTGAATCCTTATTTCCTTATCAAATAACTAGCTTGTAGCTTTTATTCATTGGAAGAGTTACACTTCTGCCTTTTTTAGGAACCAGTGCCTATACTTGAAGAAATATCAGGTCAGCAGCAACCACTGCCACCAGAAGAACAGGAAGAGCTTGACTTTTTGTTTGATGAAGAGATGGCACAGATAGAAGGCCGCAAAAATACCTTCACAGAATGGTCAGATAGTGACTCAGATTATGAAATTGATGATCAGGACTTAAACAAGATTTTGATCGTGACGCAGACACCACCATACATGAGAAAACATCCTGGGGGAGATCGCACTGGTAACCATGTATCTCGGGCAAAAATTACATCAGAACTTGCCAAAGTTATCAATGATGGCTTATACTACTATGAACAGGATTTGTGGATGGAGCAGAGTGAAAATGATTCTCTTGCCATGAAGGTAATAATGTTTGAACTGTTTGACATATTATTTTAATGAATCTGTTTCTTGCCCCAATTTTTGTTAGTGGAGCACTGCTTTAATTGAAAATAAATTGGTAGAACAGTTGCTGTATATATTATAAGACATGTATTATAAGCAATGTATTATGCTATTTATATTGTATTATATTGTCCATATTATACATACATGTTTTTCATTAATGGAGAATATGTTTAGTTTCAGTTTCTGGTTATCAGTATTGGTAAAAAGGCAGAGATGGGATCAGCCGGTTTAGACCAGTTTGCTAGAACCGCTAGCTAAATTTTTGGCTAGTTGGCCAAACCAGTAATCCACCACTGCTTTCAAAGAGTTCCCACAGCACCTGCCATTAGAAGGGCAGAAGGCAGATGGCGGCCATGTCCATTATAGGCACCAGCATCATTATGCTGGCGCTATGTTATGATGTCAGGAGGAGAAGTGTTTGGGAGCCTTTATAAGGCTTTGACACAGCCCTTGGCTTGGCCCCTCCTCAGGAGAAGATGGACCAGGAGTTCTTTCGGTGAGTTTGCTGTTGCTGCCTGCGGGGAGGAAGCCGCAGCCAAGGACCTTCCTTGGGCTGACGGGTGAGAGCCTCTGGTGGGGGAGGCGCTGGCTGGGGTTTCCAGAGTTTCTCCTCATGGCAGCACAGGAGTCCTCACCTTGGCCCTCAGACAGCCGGGTGGCCTCCATGCAGTGGGGAGAAACTAGGCCAAAGGCCAAGGGCTTTCCTTGGCCTTTGGGCCGGTGGGTGCAAGCCTCCGGAGGGGGGGCTGACTGGGGCTTCGTCCCCACGCAGAGGCCGCCCAGCTGGCTGGGGGCCAAGGCAAGGACTCCTGTGCATCAGCCAGATGACCTCTGCGCGGGGAGGAAGCTCCAGTCAGCCCCCAGCCAAGGGCCTTGGCCTCCGGGGAGGTGGCTGGAGTTTCCTTCCTCCTCACGGAGGTTGCCCAGGCCTCCCAGTCGCTGCTCTATCCCGAGAAGGCCACTGCAGCATGATCGGGAGGCTTGGGCAACCTCCAGCATGGCTCCAGCCTCCAGCTCAGGCGCACGGCCCTGCTGGAGGTTGCCCAGGCCTCCTGGCTGCTGCCGTTGGCCAGAAAGGCCACTGTGTTTCAGCTGGGAGGCCTGGGAAACTCCAGCACGGCTCCAGGCTACAAACCAGGCATGCGGCCCCTTCGGGCCAAGCTTCCACCACCTTCCCTTGCCTCCCCCGGCCCAACATGGAAAAGGGGTGGTACAGCAGCCAGGTAAGTGGGTGGGGGGAGCACATGGTATTTTAGTGTTAATAGTGTTAAAAACTGCAATGCAGTTTTGCGATGTTTGCACTGACAAAGCACTTTACCTGTTAATGTTCAAGTTTTGAGACTCAGCTATAAATGGGTGAAGAATAGTACATGCTTTTGAGAAAGTAAAGTGAAAAGGAGCCATTATTGACAAAGGTGAATAAAAGACTGAAAGTACAGTCCAGTCATTTATTGCTGCATCGAATACTTTTAGAAATACTAAAATGTTGAATCTTGTCATCACAGTATGTTCTTTGATTGCCTTTGAAAGGCCCTCTTGCTTCTTTGAAAGTTTGCTTGGATTTAGTTTATGATATTTCTATCCAATATTACTTGTTTGGGGAGTGGGGAAGAAATCTAGGCTTAATTTGGTTTTTCTTCTGGGAAATGAGGGAAACACAGCATTCACTTCAAATGGAAGATGTGGCAGAACTCTTATTCAGTCTTGTCAAAATATTTATGCAGAATTGTTGAAAAGGGTGGTCTGTTTTGGCATGATGTGACCCTGGAAGGGCTTGACAAAATATTTTACCATTTTCATGAGCCTGGCAAAATTTCATTGCTCCCCATCTGCCAGTTATTGAAACTAACTTTTATTTATTTCAGTTTCTTCTTCCTGAAATAGTTTAGTATTTTTACAGTTTTGTTATTTATGTAAATTGGTACAGGTAAACATTTGTTTCCATGTCAGCAGGAAGTTGAAATCTTTAAGAAGTTAAATCTTATTAGTAAAGAAGAGTTTGACAATCTTACCCCTGAACATATAACTGATCCAAATCAAGAAGTCCCTCCAGGCCCTCCAAGATCTCGACAAGGTATATATCCAGTGTCATCCAGTGCTCATGAGCAAAATAAAATATTCAAATAGAAAATATGGGATATTTAAAGCAGTAAAAGAAGTCCTTAATTTACCTAATTTATAAAGGTTGCAGAATTGACAGGTTTTGGGGGGTAGATGTAAATCATCAATCTTTGAATTAAATTATGGTTTAGATTACTAATATGAATAACTTTAAAATGAAATGTTCTCTTTTTAAATTCATATTTATGAACAAGCGTATATACTTGATAGAGCCTTTATATACAAACTAGGAATATTATCAGTTTCTATAAGTCATATGTACCCTATATATCTCTCTACCTTAAGAAAGCAAGTTGTGTAACATTTATTGATTGATCTTATGTTCTTTTGGTTTAGATTTAACTGAGGAGGTTGCTTGTAAATTGTTTGGTATTCAAGATGTACCTCCAACAACAATGCCTCGCTCACTGCCAACAGCTGTCCCTGAATCTCCTGGAGTCTGTCCTTCCAGAACACCAAGAACTCCTCGAACACCAAGACTGCAAGATCCTAACAAAACACCTAGATTCTATCCTGTGGTTAAAGAATCAAGATCCATTGATGTGAAGGTAACAAAAAGCCATTTATTTCTCAGTCCGGAAACGATGACACTGCTTCTTATTGCCAGAGGGCATAATCTCTGAAATAGTTTGAAAAGTCTTGTCAGAAATTTTTCTAGTATAGAAATTACATTCATAGATGTAGTCAACACTATAAAATCCACAAAGACCTTATAAGATGTACTGATGACCTTGTGAAAGTGAGGCAACTGGGTAGTGATGCCCAACTTTATGACCTCATAATGCAAATGAAATACCATATGAAACTTCATGAAACTTGACTTTAATTAGCTTGTGATTCTTCAGAAAAGTGACTCCAGTCACATCAGTAAAACATAATGTTATATTTTATTTATTATAGACACGAAGGAAAAGAAAAACACGTCACAGTACAAACCCTCCACTAGAAAGTCATGTTGGCTGGGTAATGGATTCCAAGGATCACAGGCCAAGAACATCTTCTATAAGGTAGTTAAAGTTCCTCATTTGTTACCTAATTCTAACCTTTGCGTTCATAGAATTAGTGGGAAAATTACTATTTGTATAAAGTTTTGTTTGAAATAAATAAAAATGGGAAGAAAATGCAGGCAACAAAATATCTAAGGGCTACTGTCAGTGATGTGGGACAGAAAATGTTCCATTGTTATATTTTTCTTGGAAGAATTTGCACACAGAATGTTTAAAGATAGTTTTATCAACAGTTGTCAGGGCTGAGTAATGGCCATGAAAAGACTGGGTACATTTATTTTGTGCCTATCCTTTGTAACATATTCATAGCTTGGGTTACTAATGATGTTGCCTTAGAAGTTAATTACTTATTGTGTTTTGGATGTTGCCTATCTATCTAGTACACATTCTTGAAAACCTACAGGTTTCTTAAGGAATGGATTCCATATATCTCAGTGGAATTGGAATCCCTTTCAGAGTACAAAATATATGGTATAAGTGTTCCCCTAAGAGAAAAACTATAGAACAAAATGAGTACTATGAAACAGATAGAACTAATCTGTATCATTAGAATATCTCACATTTTGACCTGCATCGGTTTTACGTATAGTATTCATACTGTTTGAATCACAGGAAATGAGTACTTAACCTCGATTGTTTTTGTAGCAGGAAGTAAGAACATAAGAATCACCCTACTGGGTCTGACCAAAGGCCTAGTATCCTGTTTCCCACAATGACCTTTCAGAAGTCTATATCAAGCCCTACTATCAGAGCACAGAGGCCAAAGCCCCTCTACTTATTGTTGCTTTTAGTATTTGGAGAGACAGTGCTTCTGTTCATGGAAATCCTTATTTAGCCATCATAGTAATAGCCCTAAAATAGGCATTGCCAATATTTTCTTTTTAAAAAAAATTCTTCTGACAAATTAAATATATTCTGAGTGACTCTCCCACATGCACACTCCCTCACCATGTTACTAGATTTTATTCCGGCATAAGAGGCAGACCGTGAACTAAAAATGAAACTATATCAGCTAAGCAACACAGAGAAAAATAAAATCTTTTTTTTAATTAAGCCTAGAGCCTATCTTGTATCTGACTCTGTAGGAGCCAGCAAACTAACAGAAGCTCATGAGCTATCTATTTAGTTTAGAGCAGGGGTCTCCACTCCCATAAATTCATCTAATTCTCTTTGGCTCATTCCGCACATGCAGAATAATGCACTTTCAAACTGCTTTCAGTGCTCTTTGAAGCTGTGCGGAATAGCAAAATCCACTTGCAAACAGTTGTGAAAGTGGTTTGAAAACGCATTATTTTGCATGTGCGGAAGGGGCCCTAGGGAGGCCATATATGATAGTGCTCATTACCACATCTTGTGGCAGTAAATTCCAAAAATTAATGATGATCTGTGTGAAAAAATACTTGTTTGTGTCACCTGAACCTCCTTATCAACTTCATTGAATGTCTCTGAGCTCTAGTATATGGGACAGTAGTAAGTTCTCTGTATCAACTTTTTTCTGTATAATACATAATTTTGTAAACATCTGTCATGTTTACTTTTCTTTTTTAAAAAATCGTGAAGCCCTGAACATTTTAGTCATTTTTGGTTTGGAAAGTGTTCCAGCCATTGATAAATTTTGATTGTTTCTTCTTGCTCCTTTTCCACCTCTACAGTATCCTTTCTGAGAAGGGATGGCCATAACTGTATGTGGTAATCCAAATATTGGTGCATCATAGGTCTCTGGAAGGGCATTATGATACTGGCTGTTTTATTTTCTTCACTGCCATATATTCAAGTGGATTATGTTTGCTGTTTAGTTACTCTTGATGGAATAGAAGTGTGTTCAAATTTTCAGGAAGTATGTGATACACTCCTAGGTATATATTCATCCAAAATGCAAGTGGTAGTCTGTATGTTCTAATATCTATCCTTGACTAAAACTCCCTACAGCCAGAAAACTAACATATGAGTGAAAAGGATTTGCATTTAACCTATCTGTTGTACAGTACCTTTTTCTGTACTGTGCCATTTTTGATGCTGGGAAGTATTTAAATATGTAGTTCTTATTTCTTCATTTTGACATAGTGGAGTCCCGAGGGAAGAATATCATAAGCTCATTCTGAATGTTTGAACTGCCTGTTGTTGGTGGCAATGTTGGAAACTGAAGAGAGTCTATGGATTGTGCTAAATAAGTATGATTGTCTTCCTTTTACTATGGAAGTCCTGAAGAAACTTAAACAGACTTATTTTTGATTTCCTATAGCAGTTCAAATGCATCACCTTCTGAAGGTGGACCATTGTCTGGAAGCTATGGTTGCACCCCTCATTCGCTTCCAAAATTTCAGCACCCTTCTCACGAACTTCTAAAGGAAAATGGATTTACACAGCAAGTATACCACAAGTATCGCCGCAGATGTCTAAATGGTACAGACATAGTATTTTTTGTTTCAGAAAATAAGTACAAAATGCTAGCCTGTATTTTTCCATTGCTGTGTTTACTGTGTATGAGTGTTCTTAAATAATAAAATATGCCTACATAGGTTTTGACCCTTGGTTATGGGAATTATATACTATGTGTATTTTTACCAACTATCATTGCAACAAACAAATAAGTATTCCAATGCTTTTCTATTTTTTCAGTTAAGTGAATGTAAACAGATTTTTTTGTTTTCAGTTACCATGAGTGTTTAGGTAACAGAATAAGCAACCTCTGAGCAGTAGAAAAATTCCTACCATTTGAAATAGTTAAATCATCAGGATTAGTCGTTTTTTAAGCTAGCTGACTGTAAAGTGTAGTGACAATTTTTGAAATTCGTTAATGCAATCCTAGCAGAAGCAAAAGTGAGTTCTAAAGTATATTTAAATTTTACATGTAACTTTAACATTCCAATTTGGGGGACGGGGAAGCAGATGTCTTAAGGCGTGTGCTACTTGTGCTTTTATAGTATAGTTTAATATTGAAATTGTTTAGTAGTTAATAGAATTATATTAACAGATTGTCTTGTACTTTTTCTTCTCCAGAAAGGAAACGGTTGGGAATTGGTCAATCTCAAGAAATGAACACACTTTTTCGTTTCTGGTCTTTTTTCCTTAGAGACCATTTTAATAAAAAAATGTATGAGGAATTCAAACAACTTGCTCTAGATGATGCAAAAGAACACTACAGGTAATATTAAATATATTATTAGATCTGTAAATTAAGACAATCGTAACAGAATGCCAGCTTGTAACAGAATGCCAGCTTAAAATTTGTTCAACAGATCTATGGCTTAGTTTTGATTAATATAGCATCATTTATCCCCACTAGGAGTATTGAAGGCAGTTTATATTCCAACTTCAAGAAAATCCTATATTACATACATTGAAAATACTAAAACAGAAGCAAAAATGTATCCATAGGAGCTGTATTAACACTCATCCATTAAAGCAGGAGGGCAGCAAAATGAAACACATACTGCAAATAACAGCATCTTTTTGTCTACTCTGGGAGTCTTGAAGGGCACAGGCCTTGATTCCTGGGAGAAAGTTCCATAACCTTTGAGGCAAGGACCTCTCACAGATGCCCACAGCCTAACAAGATAAAGCAGGTTACTGGATCCATTAATATATTATGGGTTTTATGTAGGTTGATTAGTGTGCTTTGAACAGTATTGCAGTTAGTTCCAATAGGAACTCAAGTACCTGCATTTTTAACTCGCTGAATTTTCCAAACCATATTCAAAAACAGTGTCATGTGTTGTATGTTATAGTTGAAGCAGGACATCACTGAGACATGCATAACAATGGCCCAATCATTTTTTTTCAGGAACAGTGCAACTAACAACCAACCAGAATCAAACTAAGGCATTCCTGGGAACTTCTGCCACTTTGCTGTCCATGGACAGGAATCAAGGAGGACCCATACATACCTATTGTTTTAGAGGGAGAATAATCCCTTATTTGCCTGATCTAGCAGGGCTCTTATATTCATAATCAGCACAGTCAGTTATCCCATTCCCAGTTTTTGTTTTCCTCTTGCTTAAACCCTCCTCATTATAACTTGAGTGGTCTTTTGTAACATGATCTGTTGCACAGCGGCATTCTCACCAAGAGCAAGTCATTTTTATACAAGTCCTCTTTGTGATCTTGAATGGGAGACAGCCAAAGAAATTAGGTTATGTGAAAATTGAGGTACCTGAATAAGTTACCCTATTTCCCATAGCTGACCTTTGTTCTCCATACAGCAGTGAAACACTGCAACCAATTGTTGATTAAAGTTGTGTGCATTTCTGTAAATATTATTTAATCAACAGGTATGGTCTGGAATGTTTGTTCCGGTTTTACAGCTATGGATTGGAGAAAAAATTCAGGCAGGAGATCTTCAAAGATTTTCAAGAAGAAACAAGAAGAGACTATGAATCTGGTAATACCTTGTTGATAATGATCTCTCATGATATTACTTGATTTCATACTTATTTTCTATTCAACTCAACCTGTTATTTTTATTACTAGGTCAGCTATATGGACTTGAAAAATTTTGGGCTTATCTGAAATATTCCCAGTCTAAGACTCCACCTATTGATGTGAAACTTCAGGAATACCTTTGTAACTTTAAAAGATTGGAAGACTTCAGAGTTGATGTACGTGGTAAAGATCTTCTGAGCAAATAGTATACTAAGTTAGCTGAGGAACTGAAACTACCTACCCAAAGTCAAAATTAATACAAGCGAGTAAAAAGGCTGTTATCATTGGAGTAACTGTTAGATTTTCTTACCTGTTGAATATCTGTACAAAGGCTACTCAGCTGTATTCAAAAGTGCATTCTGTTTCTGTCTTATAGTTTACCAGCAAGGTGATAATTTACCAGTCTAACTCAAAATTTGCACCCCTCTTTTAATACAGTAAATTCCAGGCCATGGCTTCGTTTTCTGTGTTGTTTCAAACTTGGCATGTTTAGACATGCAGCAGCCTCATGTAACTAGCTGCTTAATCTGGGTTCATCAAGAACTTGGAAATGTTCTGTCTGATTGGGCAACCCATTCATATATTCTCTGTGTCCTTTCTTGATAATGTTGCTGGTGAAAAAATGAAGGAACAGCAGTACTCGGTGGTTCCTCAAGTTGTGCACAAAATAAATGTGCATAAAGTTTGTGTAAACATTGGCTAAATACTGGCTGCTGGAGCTAAACTGAACTTAAAGATCATAACACATGATGATGTGGACAGATTATGTTTAATACCTCTTTTGCAAGCCTTGTGGTATGGGTGGAAGCATAGAAGCACACCCATCTTTTCAAATAATTCTTGATGTTCAAAATCAGAAGATACTTAAAATAAGAATGAAAAATTACCACCCCCTCTGCTTTTATACCTTGTATTTAGACCTTTTTTAAACAAAAATTATTATTGGCATTTGAACAGACCTTAACTGTTGCTGCACAAAACTCTTCTGGGATGGGGGTGGGTGGGGTGGGGGGTTGATTTCTGTATGTGTGTGCTTTATGATTTCAGATCCATAAATACTTAGGAATGCTGTTTATTAGATCGCTAAGGGCATTATAATTTGTTCTTTTTTCTTTCAGCCTCCTATTGGTGAAGAATCTGGGAGGAAAAGGCATTTAACTGGTGAGGATAGAGATCATCGTCAACATCAGTCCAATTCTTCCAAAACCCTGGCTGGTAATTCCACAGCTGCCTCTCAGGTTCAAGTCCCAATAAACTTTCCCACTGCAAATACTGTACAGGAGTTGAGTAACAGCATATACCAGAACAATATTGCCACAAAATCAAGAAGTGACCTAACTGAGCAATAGACTTTCATTAAGCTTGAACCTTGAGATCAACTCCTAATGCCAGTATTTTAGCTCAAGGATCTTCAGGGAGAGCTATTTTAAAGCTTGATTAAAAAATAAATGTATAGGAAAACGAAGGATTGCATTTGCTTTCTCACAAGATTTAAGCTCCCAATACTAATCCCTGATCAATTGTATTGGGTTTTGGGATCACCTGAGAGATCCCAGGGAAATATCTTTTGGTCTTGGTGGTGTTATCCCTGACCTACTGTTTACAGGAACTCCATTCCAATATGATATGCAAAAATATTTTGGGATGCCTTACATTTCAACTCATACTTCGTCGCTTTTCGTTTCATTCAAAGTTCCCACTATTACTTCTACTAATAGAAGCCAAAAAGAGAGGACATATTTTTTTAAATACAGAGAGAGAGAGGAATTAATTTGGTAAATGCTTATGTAACTACATCTTTTTAAAAACATGCACACTCCATAATGTATAGGATTGTGCACATCACTTGGGTGCTGAATTCCATTCAGTTATTTTGCTTTCTAGTTCATTTATTTCAGTTTCTTTGTAATTTGGGAATGAGTAGGGAGTTTTGCATTAGGCATTTATCTGTTTGGTTTTTAGGATGTTTATGCTGGTTCTTAATTGTACTTGAGCAAAATAGATTAGAGGGAAAGGGGTATAGCTGCATTGTCATATATTTAATAAACAACAGTTTAAGCAGGCAAATGAAATGGTAGTTGACTCTTGAATCACCCTCTAGTTAGTAGAGGCACTTGTTTTCAGTTTAATTTCTCTTCTCTATATAAGTAACTCACACTGCAAGGAGAATGATTTTTGAGCATCTAATTATATTGTAATATTTGACACAGTTTCAAGAGGAATTTTTTTTAAATCTAGCACTCAAAAAAATTCAGTGTCAAAATAAGTTGGAATAAAGTTTAATATTATGCTCTGCTGTCCAAGATCAACTGATTTTAAATTGGTCAAGACATCGCTTTCCTTAAATGTAAATGATTCACTCAGAAAGTAATTTCTTATATTGGGAGGTGGAAGATAATTGGATGTATCAGCTATAATTTCTTAATCGTTTCAGTTATTGTGATTCTAAGATGATAAGGAAAAGGAAGACCTCCGTAAAGTTGGAGTAGTAAGAATAGGTGAATTTTTATTATATACAGCAGACCAGTGGAACTTGGCAGCTTTCAGGTAATTTTTAGAAGCCTGACACTGTTTGCCTTATTACTGGAAGAGATGCTAAATGATTCAGCATTAATTTAAATGGATTTCTATGGCAGAAAAGGTAGCAGTCCATTACATTTTTATGTCATGATGCATTGTGGAACTGAATAGAACAATTATGAATATTTGCATTTGAATATCTGGATTTCCCAGTAATTTTTACATTCAGACTAACCTTTTAGAACTGCTCTGTTTTGAAGATGAACTAGTAATTGATGACACATTTTATAGCATCTTTTCAATATTCTGAAATTGTATATCTCAAACCTGTGTTCAATCTATGCCACCTCCTCCATGAAAATGATGCAATTGTAAATTTGGATTTAAACTGTATATAAAAGAAATATATTTACTTTTAATTTCTTTGAATGAAATGTGTGCATATTTAGCATTCAGTATGCATAATTTGTGGTAAATTTGCAGATTTTATAAAAATGTAAGAACATTGTGTATTGTGTATGGTTTTTTAAAAGAAATTTCCTTTGATTATGTGTGGTAATTTTATTGTAGTCAGTCTGAATGTGTGACGTTTGGTGCTGTAGTGGAAGAAGAGGGATAATTTAAAAATATACAATGGGAAAGATGAGTGAGAGAATAAAACCCAACACTGTATTGCAGCTGCCACCATAACAAAGTTATTTTAATCTGCAGCCAGGCAGAAGCCCTACTGGGGAAGAATCGCTACTTGGTCTCATTTCTTTTTTTTTTAAGCACTTGGCAAGCTTCAGGAAAGGAGTTGGTAAGGCATACTGCATTGGGGACTCAAGTTTTAGAGAGTTCTGATCTCCCCTCTTGTGGCAGCTGTTGGATTTGACATCTTCCCAGTTGATTCTGAAGCAAAATGAATTGTTAAGAAAGTTGGTGAAAGAAAATTATTCTGTCTGTGGTATATAACTGCTTTGCATACCGTTTCCCCGAATATAAGACATCCCCGGAAAATAAGACGTAGTAGAGTTTTGCTGAAGTGCGAAATATAAGGCATACCCCGAAAGTAAGATGTAGCAAAGTTTTTGTTTGGAAGCATGCCTGACGGACAGAACACAGAAAAATAAGACATCCCCTGAAAATAAGACATAGCGCATCTTTGGGAGCAAAAATTAATATAAGACACTGTCTTATTTTCGGGGAAGCAGTCTTGACCAGAGGCTTGCCGTTCCTAATCTTGTTCCTTGTGTAGGAATACAGATGAGGGTAGTACCAGGGGCACACATTTGCCTTAATGACCACAGGTAGCTGTACTAATAAGGCAACACTATTCACACACTTAGTTCAAGAACTGCTGATACAGTGTTTTCAGAGAAACTGTATAGACTAAAGTTTATCCAAAGTAAACATGGGAATGAACCTTGCCAACACAAGAGGGAGAAACTGATCTCAACCCAGTCCTCTTCTCATTGCAGTTCTGTTGTCCACCTAATATAACCTGTGTAATCCAAAGGTGTCCTCTGTTCTCTTTTGCCGGTGGAAAAGCTGATATAATCCAAAGCCATTATCATTAACTTTCAGAATAAAGTACTTTATATAATTTGAAATGCATAAGTAAATAATGGTTCGGTGGTTTGTGATGAGAGGGGTCTAGGTGCCATTTGAGTTGCAGTCCTTGCTTTCATTAGTTGCATAACACAAGTTTAGTAGTTTCCGGCTTCAGTCCTGGCTGCTTGAGAGAGCACGTTCGCCAATATATTCCTCCCCAGAGAATGGAAGGAGATGACTGGCAGTGTCATCCCTCTTCAAGGGGGGGGGGGGGAGAGTGGCAGAGCTACAACAGGGCGGTGGTGATGGGACAAACGCCCCAGGCACAGGGGGGCAGAGAATCACTCCCCCACCCCTCTCCACAGGCCACCTTCGTGGCCTGCATCCTCCACAGCCTGCAGCAGCTCCCACGGACCACAGCAGACTTCTTTTCTTGCTTTAAAAAGGTAGGTGGGGGTGTTTTGGAGGGAGGAACGGCCGCCATTTCACTCTGGACGTCATTTTCCCTTCTTACGGCACTGGGGTGGGAGCATCCTGGAGGGCCTTCTCAGTAATGGCCCCTGCACTGTGGAATCTCCTCTCACTAGAGGCCTACCAAGTACCTACTCTTCTGGAGTTTCAGCACCTGGTAAAGACCAGCCTCTTCAGTTGGGCATTCAGCTGATTTCCCGCTACTGGGATGGAGGTGGCCTCAAGATGTCCTGTACACTCCACCAAGGGTTGGGGGAGGTTGGGATGGGAGTTTTAGAACCTGGAATGTTCTATAGTTTTAGGATTGTTTTTATAGTGGTACTGGATGGCATTTCATCATGCTTTTTATTGTAACCCACCCTGCGACTATTGACCCACCGCCTGGCTGCCTCTGGAGTGCGGGGCACCGTCCTTCAGTGGATTGCCTCGTTTCTCCGGGGGCGGACTCAGCAAGTGAGGTGCAGGGATGAGGCCTCCCGGAAGTGCCCGCTTGATTGCGGTGTACCCCAGGGGGCATTATTATCCCCGCTGTTGTTTAACATCTACATGCGACCCCTTGCTCAGCTGGTACGGAGTTTTGGGCTGTCTTGTCATCAGTATGCAGATGACACTCAGCTCATTCTGCTGATGGAGGGGGGAACAGCCACCGCCCCTGCAGCTCTACAGCATTGTTTGGAGGCGGTCGCTGGTTGGTTGCAACAGAGTAGGTTAAAACTGAATCCATCGAAGACGGAGATCCTCTGGCTGGGCCGTGAGGGGGAGAGGGGGATGTTTCAGCCGCCGGTGTGGGAGGGGGTCACATTGGCACCGACCCCCTCCGTACGCAACCTGGGGGTCCACCTGGATTCGTCTCTATCAATGGAGATCCAGGTGGCCCATATAACCCGGGTTGCTTTCTTCCACCTTCGCCAGGCCCGGCGGCTGGCCCCCTTCCTCTCCCAGACCGATCTGGCCACAGTGATCCTCGCCACGGTCATCTCCAGACTCGCCTATCGTAACTCCCCCTACGCGGGCCTCCCCTTGCGCCTGCCTCGGAGCTTAACACTGGTCCAAAATGCAGCTGCGCTGCCTGCTCACAGGCAGTGCCACCTGGGATCATATCCAGCCTGTGCTGCGCCAGCTGCATTGGCTCCCAGTAGAGTTCCGAATCATCTTCAAGGTGTTGGTGCTGACCTTTAAGGCCTTACGCGGCCTGGGACCTTCGTATCTTCGGGACCGCATCGCCCCACATGTCCCTATACGGCCTCTTCGCTCTGCGGAGGCCAATCTACTGGTGGTCCCTGGCCCCTCGATGATACGGCTGGCCTCCACACGGGCCAGGGCTTTTACAGCTCTGGCCCCAGCCTGGTGGAACACTCTCCCACCAGCTGTCCGGGCCCTGCGGGACCTTACTGAATTCCGCAGGGCCTGTAAGACGGAGTTGTTCCGCCAGGCCTTTGGAGGATCCAGCCGTTGATGGTGCGCCCTGGCCTTTACATCAGTGCCTTTGCCATCTGGGGTTTGCTGATCTTCCCCCTGAAAGAGGGTTTGGAAATGGATCTGTCGGACGCCATTGCGTGTTAGTTTTAATCTTTCTACTAGTTTTTATTTTACTGCTGCTTTTAATGGTTTTAGTTATTTTACTTGTATACGTGCATTTTTATCTGTATATGTGGGGCGGTATAATAAATCTAAATAAATAAATAAATAAATAAATAATAAAGGGTGGGAAATAAATCAAAATAATAACACCATTCCCAAAACACTGGGGTAGCACTTAAAACATCTTCAAATCAGCAAAATCAACATCAGACTCAGAAGGCTGTCCTACTGGGATCTGCATGCATACTATTCCGATACATTACAATGGCCTAGGTCTGTGGGTGAGGCTTGAATTGTAATGAAAGGCTAACAACCAGCCAAAGACCTGGCAGCTGTGATATTAATCATAATTTCCTAACCACTAAATGGGAGTGGGATGGAGGAAAGGTCGTTTTAGAGAATTTTTTTTTTAATTTCAGGAATTTAGAATTGTATAGAATCTGATTTCTTCCTTGGTTAGCAGTGGTTGGGTTGATTCAGACATGCTTTTCTTTGGTACATCATACAGTATTCTAGTACTTGATTAACATTGAAAAGCAGGGAGAGAAACCTCAAAGCTTGCTGTGCCCTAAAGCAGATTTTTCTATCTACAGTCTTTCCCGAGTGCCTTCTCTCTAGGCTGCATGTTTTCAGTAATACTGGACTATAACTATAAACTAGCAGACAAGTTACTCGCACATGCCGCAAACATTTTATACTGTAATCAATTGTATTTGTTTTTCTCCCTTTCCTTACCAGTAGACATCTATTGAATCTGATAAGACAGGGCAAAAAAATCAGGATGAAAAACATTACTCAAGTGATTGAAATGTTGGGGTTCACTGCTAGTGGAGTTAGTGATAACCATGAGTATAAACAGCTTTAAAAAGGAATTAGATTAATAGATCCATCAACTGCCATAGTCATCATGTGTAAAGCAATCCTCCATTTACAGATGCAGCAAACTTCTGAATACCAGTGCTAGGAGCCAGCAGCCAGGAGAAATGCACTGGTGACCTTTGTCCCACTTGTCAGCTGCTGCATGAAACTGGATGAACTATTAGCATGGACCAGAAGGGCTTGTGAGTTTGTAGATGCCTTGTTTTTGTACACACTACAAAAATAGCCCTTCCTGCCTTTTCTGATAGCTTTATTACCTAGTGTTAAAAAAAGTTTTTTTGTATGAAATTGTATTCAAAAGTTCTTAGAAGCTTCTTTCACTTTTCACATTCATGAGTTTTATCCTGCTCTCCTTTGAACAGCAGAATAAAGTTGGAAGTAGCTTCAAAAATCCTCACAAGATCTGCTACCGAAGAGCTCTAATTATTCCCAAACCGATTACACAGGTTTCATGGCTCTAATAGGAGCTATGGAACTAAAATTTATGTTAAACTCCAGAAGATCCCTATTGGATCAGACCACTGGGCCATCTATTCCAACCAGCTTGTTTCAGAATGGCCAACCAGTTCCTCTGGAGGGGCAACAACAGGCACAGAGGCCTTCCCCTGATATTGTCTCCTGGTGCTGATATTCAGAAGTTTACTGGTCCTGTATGTGGAGGTTCTCTTTAGTCCACATGACTAGTAGCGGCTGATAGACCAATCTTCCATGCATCTGGCTAATCACCTTTTGCAGTTGTTTGTGCTGTGGTTATTGAATTTACTCGGCACAGTCTGGTTTCAGTTGCCAAAAGTCCAGTTCCAAGGATCAAGCACCAAAAGTTCACAAACTCAGATACTGTTTTCACATGACTTACTCTTTTTATTTTATTTGCCTTATGGTGGTCTATGACCAAGATAACGTCTAATTGACTGATACTTCCCATCAGCTTCACTAGCTGCCCTTAAGTTCTGGTATTTTGGGAGGAAGAAAAATTGTTAACTTTCTACATACCCATGCATAATTTTATAAACCTCTATAATGTCCTCTCCCACATTTCTAAACTGAAAAGTTACAGACTCTTTCTGCCTTTCCTTATAAGGAAGGTGCTCCAACCCACTGCTCCCATCATATCAGTTGCCCTCTTCTGTACTTTGTTGAGTTCTGCAATGTCCTTTTCAAGATACAGTAACCAGAACCTCCCATAGTATTCCAAATGAGGCCATACCATAGATCTATACAGGGGTGCTATAGTATTGGCTGTTTTATTTTCAATTCCTTTCTTAATAATCCCCAACAGTTTGCCTTTTATCACTGCAGCACGCTGGGTTGACACTTTAGCTATCCACTACAACCCCAAAATGTTTTATCCCTCTCAGCCTCAGCAAGTTCTGATCCAATCAGCCGACACTTGAAACTGGGATTTTTTATTCCAGTATGGATCACCTTACACTTACCAACCTTGAACTTCATGTGCCACATTGTTGCCCACTCATCCAATTTGTGGAGATACTCTGGGGCTCTTCAGTCATCCCTGGTTTTTACCATCCTGAATAATTTTATGTCATCTCCAAACTTGGTCATTATGCTACTCACCCCTTAGTTACAGATCATATGTGAACAAGTTAAATAGTACCAGCCGCAATTACAGATATCAGTAAGATCCACTGCTCATTTCCCTCCCTTGGAAGAACTGACCACATCATCTGACCTTGCTTCCTGTCATTTTACAAATTGTTGACATATGAAAGAACACATTTGCTTTTCCCATGATTGCTAAGTTACTCACGAGTCTGTGTTAAGGCACCTTGTCAAAAGCCTTTTGAAAGTCCAAGTATATAATGTCTACCAGTCACCACTGTCCACATGATGTTCGCTTTCTCAAAGAACTCCGACAAGGTTTGGTAATGCAGGACCTCCCTTTGCAGAAACGATTTTTTCCCTTCAAGAGTTTAACATGACACATGCAGCACAAATTTAATATCTACATAACACTTTATTTCAAAAGTCAGAACACAAGTTGTTCATTTCTCAAAACAGACTGCATAATTTCAATTATGAATTTCTGGAGAAAAATTGTAACTGGCTCATGAATGGGAAGTGGATACGTTCAAATTACTATAAAGGACAAGTGTGCACATATTAACATTTGGGGAAGCAGATACAGAAAATCTTTCTACACACATCATACAAGTAGTCTCTAGTCACAAACCAAGCTGAGCATGGGCCAGATGTGTTTGGTCATTTAAATATTATCTAGGCCACTGCTAGACATGGTTTTTGTTCATGCTTAGTGAAGTCTTGGTTCATAGTTTTCACTATTGATGCTAGACTGCAGTTCTGCAAATTGGTTTATCAGAGGAGCATTTGTGAATTAGCTTGTGTACTTGCTATATTCACTAAATAGCTGTGTGGTTAATATGCTAAGAAAACAGTGATATTATTCAGCAAAAACTGAAACCAAAGAATTTGAAGATGTGTTCAGGGGTTATATGCGTAACCCTTTTGCCGCATTCCTACTTGGAGCTGGTTTTGCTCTCAACAATTCTTCCAAACTTATTCAGATACATTCTAGTAAAGATTAAATGTGAGAACTGAAGAAAAAACTGGGTAAAGCTTTATTTAACAACAGTGAAAAATATTTTATATTCAAGATTTCTTCCTTTTTTCCATATACTTAAGAGACCTGGCTACCACTATGAGAGCTTAACGACTTCTACATAAAGTCTGACAGCACATTTGGTATTTTACATGCTTTATTAAAATGGTATTCATATTTACAATATCTGCAGGAACCATCCTTTCCAATTCTTGCACTCAAGCATCCATAAACATACCCAAAACCCATGCACACATCTCACTTCTAAGATATGGGTGAAGGCTCCAAATTTAAGGAGCTCCCTGGAGAAAGAAAAGGGTGGGTTTATTTAAAAAGCAAATGGGAAAATGCATTTGGCTATTATAACGCTAATTATATTAACATATATATATATATGGCAGTCATACTGAGTATTTCTTTACATTTTATATACAGAATGACAATGTTTTTCAGTCAACCAACCAACCGTTTTAACTTCAGTCCTCAATGCTGCTTTTAGTGACTCATGTCACATCTGGGGCTTTCCCTTAAAACAATTCAAGTCTTAAGTGAAATAAGGCACAATAATTCTGATTTGATTGAGGGGAAAGGAAAAGCATAGAAGACAAGCTTCAAATGATCACTTCTTCAGAGAAGTTAACTTTTTCTCTCTTTCAGGGGAATATATTGAACCCTGTAATCTGTGGAGCTCCTAAATAGTTTTCAGGCACAGAAACCAATGCCCCACAAACTAGTTTGAATATTCCCATTTTTTGTAGTGCTTCAGATGCCAAATTTACTAGAATTCCTTGAAACAGTGAGGCTTTCCATTCTAGTGCCGAAGGAGTAGAAATGACATGAAACATAGATGTTTGTAAATAATGAACTGTTCTAAGGCTTCAACAGGCTAAAAGGAGCAGTGTTTCCATTTAAATCCCTGGCCCCTCTTCATTAATGAAGCCTTTCCAGATTAGTTAAACAGCAACAAAAAGGGTTGGGCAGCACAAAGAATGCCTAATCAAATCTTCATTGAGAGAGGATGATGATGTTCTTGTGCAAAACCTGTTGAGTTGTTCTGTGCAGCAGATGAACTGTGCCTGAAGATGGGACATTCTGTGATGGGAGATAAAATCGCAGTTCTGAAGGCCCGTGACTTTGGTGATTTACAAAGTTTAATCCTGTTTAGTGTGATCCTTGGTATCTTCTTCATCCGTATATTCTGATGGTTCTTCTCCTGGTTTTAGGAGTCTACCAACATAGTCATATTTTTCTGAAAAATAAGTTTTAGTAAATTAATAATTAAATCAGTTCCATATTATGATTCTATAATGTGAACATTACCATCTCTTTTAAAACATTGGAGTAATGTTCCATTTTTTGTTCTCTAAAAAACCTTTTCCTTAATAGGAAGTGATTTCAATGGGATTTTTTTCTTCCATATACTAAGAAAGGAGGTGTTTCCCACTATTTCATCCTATCTCTCAGCACATGTACAAACTAGATTACAACAACTGGCCCATAGGCATGTCATGAATTTAACGGCTAAATGAGGACTTAAACCTGGTGCAAAAGCCATGCCTTGCACTACAAACTCCTAGCATTAATGCTGACTAACTAGAATGAGCTGTGTTTTCCTCACAATATTATAAATGCCAGTTTGCTTTCAAGACCTATTAACTGTCCAGCTGCTCAGCCCCAGTAATTGTGTACATTAGTATGCTCCGGGATTAACAGAGCTAACAGAACAAGTACTACAAGGGACAAAAAAAGAGAGAGCTGTGGTGATACTTTACAGCACACAGTAGCTTTGACAAGAACACACACACACCACTCAATTGTTAATTCAACTGGAATGGTACATGGTGGAGTAGTCTCTAACCAGATAAAATTTAGAATAGTTTTCAAGTTGGTACACACACAATGGATTGTGTGCACACTTACAGCAAGGCTTCAGGATGTGAAGAAAACTACTTCATCCGCTGCTGGCTCAGACTACAGTAACTTTTTCCTGAGTTTGAGGAGGATTGTGTCTGCAATTCTCTCTCACCCTCATGGGTCATGCTATGCTTGCCCAGCCTTGGAGCAGGTCAGGAGATCATCAAGCAAACTTGGCCATTATGGTACAAGTTCTATGTCTCCAGTAACAGTAGAACTGATCAGAAGTGACTGTGGATTGTGTCTGTCAATTTGCCACAGAAGGGTGCTCTTTTGCTCAAACAAAAGACACTACTAATGTAGTAAAGAGATAACTACTTAAATAAATTTCTGAACAGCCACGGAGAATACTTTTAGAAGGATTTTCAGTGAATCTGCCAATTAATATATTACCTTTGAATTGCATTTCCCACTCTCTCACACTCTCCATCTGTACAGCATTTAAATCAGATAGGTCGTCATATTCGTCTCTGAGTGCATCTTTATCTAGACGGAAAGTTGCTAGGCCCCTTGAGGCATCTCTGCCAGCAAATATTCCATAAGGACCCTCTGAAAATAAGAAAAAAAGAGATATATTTAATTACATGCAACATAACTTTATCTCTTTGTAATATGGAAATGGTATCTACAGTGCTGTTGCTTCCGGTATCCCAGTTTCTAGATGAATGGAAAGTACTAAACTTTCTTATAAATGTATTCAGCAAGTCAAACTGATTTTCTGCAATTATTCCAGGAGAGCTTAATACTTACCAGAAGGATCACATGATAAATGTTTGCTACACTAAGCTAAACACAATTAAAACTATGGACAGAACATTAACTAAATCTAGAATACAGCCAAAGTAACCACAAACATGAGCCTTTTTTTCAAACAAATGTTCAAATAAAGGGAAATTTCACAGCCAACACTTATTGTTTATATACTGCAAAACAGGCACAATAGCAACATGTTAAAGAAATTGAGTATATTTTTGGTATTTGCTGCTTAACTATCGTCCAATTCTAAGAAATCTTCAGAAGTGTATAATCAGATATTTCTAGGTACCTTGGACGCACTGACAAGACTGCTCTGATGGAACTTGACAACATAGTCGACATTTATCAAAATAACCTTTGGAAATAATGATTGCCAGCCTGTTACGTTATCTTCATGTTAAACTATGTTGCTATTAAAAATGAAGTACAGAACGCAGAGTACAACAAGGGTTGTGTTTTATTTCAAAAAAGTGGCAACATTTAATTATGAACATATACTGCAGTATGTTACATACAAAGTGATAGCATTAAACAAACATTACTATCAATCTTAGAACTAGTATAGACACTCGGTTGACCACATTCAACTATGAAACAAAGTTGAATATGCAAAAAGAATATCTCAGCTTTTCAAGAAAATACTATTTTTGTTTGGTTCAGGGGATCCAAAGTTATGGACCCTCAAAGGTGTAGCCCCCATCTCCTATTAGCTCTCATTGGAAACAATGGGGGCATTTGCCTTGTGCAGCATTAGCTTATTTGAAAATCTTTCTAAACATGCTAAACAGAGAAAAGAATTGGGTTTGGTTATACAGCCCAAGTAAGACGGAGATTGTTTTCATTGCACTAGCTGTTGGATGAAGCAAAAGAAAACCACATGCATATTTGCACATATATTCAGTTTTTACTAATGCAACGCTAGAAGTTATCTATTAAGACTAATAATCCAACAAGCCTTGTAATTGCCAATTATTTATTCCCAAGCAAAAAAGCCAATTTACAAGAAATCAATTCACAGAAATATCAAGCTTTCACTGGTACCTCTAGCATCTGCCCAAGGAGAGGTGGGTCAGGAATAAATGATGCAACAGGATTGATTGTGCCAATTAAATTCTTAATTTCAGGAGAAAAGTTTTATTTATGTAATTTATTTTTACATTTAAACTGAGAAAACATTTCATTATTCTAGTTCTGGGATTAAACTCCATTATGTCAAACTTGAGAGATGCAAACAACTGACTACACATATCTAGAACTCTCTCAATGACCTAGAAATACAGGCAAGGATACACCAATTCATGGGGATGTAGCAGAAGCTGTTTCCCCTTTTTTCAAGGAGGAGGAGGATCTCAGAATTACGTAGTTTCTGACACTTGCCAGAAAACATGTTTATTGGCTGCTGAGAAACAAGAGTTCAACCCTAGGAACTCTAATTGGTTTACTATCACAAAGGTGGTCAGTTCTAATACAGTTGTCTTAATTACATCTAATATTAAACAGGACAGGTTTCCACTCAATAACCCATGTAAAAAGGGATGCTAACTCCAGGTTGCGAAATTCCTGTTGATTTGGGGATGGAGGAACCTGTGGAGGTGATGGGAGAGACTTCAGCGAGATGACATTCCAAAGAGATCATCCTCCAAAGCATTCATTTTCTCCAAAGGAAATGGATCTGTATACTCTGGAGATCATGTGTAATTCAGGAGATCTCCAGACCCAATCTGAAGGTTAGCATCCTTAAATGCAAAAGATGACACCAGACTCCATCCTGTAATCATGAATTGTAACAGCCAATGGTGCTTTTCAAATTAATTCTGGAAGATAAAGATTTGCACAATGCTAACATTTTTATTTCTAAGGGCACCTCTGTAAGATTTTTCAGTCTTCTTCTCACCTATTCAGTTGTTTGCCTTTCACCTAGAAAATAACATGTAAGTTTCTTGCTATCTTCAAGGCAAAGAATGTCCAGTCCAAGATAAGATTGACTAAAACTGGGGTCAGAGCATTTTTAGCTGTGGCCAGTGATGTAGGTATAATTTTTATGGGGTGGGTTCAGGGAGCGGGGCCACACCCCCACCCGCCCCTAGGGTGTGGCCATGCCTCCCCAAGCCCCACCCCCTGCCTAAGTGCTTATAAAAAGCAGCTCTCCAAGGCCAGGGATGACAGACTCCCCTGCCCCCCCCCCACCAGCCTTGGTTCCCAGCCGGCAGTCCCTTCTGCCTTCCCCTCTGGGCAGAGGCATGGCTATTAGCTCCCATTGGAAACAATGGGGGATGGGGCACCCCCTTTGGGAGACCATAACTTTGGATCCCCTGAACCAAACCTCACCAAACGTGGATGGTATCATCAGGAGAGTCTCCCAACAAATCCCTGAAATTGTGGTGCTGCTAGCCTAAAAGCTGCGCTACCTACAGGCCAAAAACTGAAAACACACTAAATATACAAAAAACCCACAAACGGGGGCAGAGCTTTGGACATATAATGGGGGGGTTGAACCCGGTAACCCCCCCCCTTACCTACATTCTTGGCTGTGGCCATATAGAGTTAGCTATCCCGAGACTTGGCCTTGTGAAAGGCAATTAAAAACATTTTCCTCAAACTTATATTTAAAATGTAGCTGGATAAGAGATTTGTTATATAGTTGTGAGGACATATTGGTTTGCTGTGCACACTTTGAAAAAGTGCCAGCTGTCATGTGATCTAGTGATGGTAAACTGAGGAGGCCTGTGAAACAATTTTCATCAAAACAGTAGTCCGCTAAAGCTTACCAACCACTGAACTGTTATTCACATTACTGCCTACACACACACAAAGTAAATATTGAAATGTTATCCCATTCTATCTAATAAACTGCATGTGCTACATAAACATTTCTTGGAGGAGCCTATCAACAGCTTTTAATCAACATCGAGCACTTCAATAGGCGCATCCAACAAAATTACAATTTACATCCCTTTACTATAATTTCTACATTAATACTGCACAAAACTGATGCTAACTGTGTTGGTAACTGGGGCATCATTTTAAAATTTCTGCTGGGCCATGCAAGACTGGATAACTTTTGCACAATCAAGGCCCAACAGGTTAACACACCTCGCAAACTACTATGAGGATAAAATGGGGGTGGGTGAAACAGAAAAGAAAAACACTGCGACCCTGAGTTCCTTGAAATATGTTTTACAAATGTATTTAAAATATGTATGCCCTGCCTTTCCTGCTACAACAGTGCCCAAGGAAGCTTACAGATACACATATTCCATTCCAAATATCCATATCTGCTCGCCAAAAAATCAACAATCCCTTAAAATTACATTCCAATTGGCAGTCTTGCATCACCTTCTGAAAACACAGAAGACACCTGATTCACCTCTTCCAGAAGGCCATTCTAGAGAAAAACAAGCGTAACTGAGAAGGTTTACATCTGAAAAGAAGGAGGTTACCATCCTATGCGATAAGATCATAAGTAAAATCTATTCGGAAGAATGAAGCTGGTGAATAAGTTTGTAACAGCAGATATTTATTCAGAAATGTGGGCCACAGGTTGTGATGGGCTTTAAAAGTACTAGCATCTTACTTTGTACTCGGAAATAGAGGCAAGTGATGGAAGTTGTTTTGGAACCATGTTAACATTCATACGAAAACTCTTCAGTCAAAAGATGAGCTGCCACATTTTGCACTAGATTGCTTTAACAGCAGCCCCATGTAAAGTGTGTTACAGCAGAATGGAACAGCAAGCTGAGAACACCTAGTTCTAGAAGACAATCTGTGCACTAGAGGTGATCGACAGAAAGTAGTTTAGCCACTATACCAACCTGCTTCTTTAGTAGCAAGGCTGGTTTCTAAAACACCCCTAAGCTCTTCTCCCAATAAACCAAGGATAAACTCATCCCATCAAGGGTTGGCAGAAGAGTCCATCAGTACATCAAACTTCAACCAACATCACCTGTGTAACCAAAATATAGAACTCCCATCAGCATACTGATGACATCCAACTCTAAAGGTATAGATCTTGTTAAGCAGGCTACGAAAGATGAAAGAGCATCAAGGAAAAACACTGCTAACTCAGCATCTCCAACAGTATCTCCCCTTATTATGACCAGACTGGTTTAACAGCTAAAGTGTTGTTCTCTTGATCCTCACTCTTGTTCCCCTATGTGTTGACAAGATACTGTGGTCCCCTATCAAAATCTAGAAAAAATAAAGTTAATCTAATACCTTTTATTGAGGCCAATCCAAATGACACAAAACACTGTGCAAGCTTGGGCTACTAGGGCTGTTTATACCTTTCTCCCACTGTATTAAAAGCAGGGGTCCCCAAACTTTTAAAACAGGGGGCCAGTTCACTGTCCCTCAGACTGTTGGAGGGCCGGACTAAAAAAAACTATGAACAAGTTCCTATGCACAAATGATTGTAAAATGTTTGATTTCACCTTTCAGCCTTTCTGTCATGGTCTATTTTTAGAACAGTGACCAAAGTATGTCAAGTACAGGGTGGGCTCCAAATATTGTTGGGGAGGCTGTGGAATACCTTCCCCTGTAAAAAAAAAAAGCAGAACTTTCCCAATGAAGCATTCCATCTAACCCAGGATCAGGTATCTTCCTGGGTTCTTCCTCCCTAGCAGCCAGCGAGCGATTCGCCAGCCTGGCTGATGCCAATGGGAGTGAGGCAGAACAGAAAGCCTGAGAGCAACACATGGAGTAGCTGAGAGGGAAGGGCGGAGCAGGAGTTGTCACGTGTAAGGTTTCCAACTCTGGGTCAGAAAATTCATGGAGATTTGGGGGTGCCATCATGTAACTGCAATCAACGGCCGTTGGGGCCGGTTCCTCCTCTCCCTCGAGCCCCCACTGCACATGAATGGAGCCATCGCTGCCATGCCTGGCGGGCCGGATAAATGCCTTCAGGGGGCCACATTTGGCCCCCGGGCCTTAGTTTGGGGACCCCTGATTAAAAGCCTCCGATAAATCAAGGAGGATGAAAGAAGCATGACCTTTATCCATTTACAAATAGGATTGTTGACGAGCTAAACCAGTGTTGTTTCAATTGCAAAATAATAAGTTCATTATTAAATGTGAAGGGATACATAAATGGGCTCAATACAGGTAAACACTTCTTTTAAAAATTCTGGTGAAAGCTCCGACTCATCTCCATATCTTGGGAGAGAATGGGATCCCTTCTTGAGGTCACCCTGGTTTCTGTGCATTCTCCAAAGCTCAGGGCAACAGGTATTAGCTCCATCCTGCAAATCACCAAGGAATTATCTCACCCTATAGCTACAGAGAGACTTTCAAGATACTCCACAAATTTCCAAAACTCATTGCAACATGTATGACAAAAACACTTCTTCTCAAAAGGTATCCAAAATGCATGGGTTTTATCTGAAATGTTTTATCCCCACTCCATTTGATCCTGTAAATATGCAAATTCAGCTTCCCAAGGCAAAGTATGTTTATAAAGGCAGGATTTATAGGGGGGAATGAGTGAACAGGAGAGGTGAAGCTTAATCCTCCTGCTTGCTTATCCTCTTGGACAACCACTGCATCTCAGGTTACTTTTCATCCTGCAAGACTTGAAACTCTGCTAAAGGTAGAAGTCCAGGAAAAGGACAGCATAGGAGAACTGGAAGGAAGGAGCAGGATTAAATGCTTTCCCTCTCACCTGCAAATGTCACACTAGCACGCTCTCAATGCAAGGTTTCATTCTCACTCAAGCATACCCCTCCCCCAACTTTCAACCTTTGGGAACAGTAAACAAAGAGTAAAAAAAATTAAAAGGTTAATATCCTCTTAACTGCTGTACCAGCATAAAAGGCTGGGTTAAGTGTAAATTCTTCCTACTTTTAGATTATGTAGTCTGCATTTTGGATAATTTATTCCAATATCCTAGATATGCAATGTTTTAATTCTCAGATTAAGGAAACAATTAAGTCACTTGCCCCCTTTTATTCTAGAAAACTATACTGAGCTGGAACCAGTCAGCTTTTTCACTCAATGTCTTCCAATTCCCCTTACAGCTCTCTCCCATGTGGTTTTTGTCAATTCAGTTTGACCCCCATCATAAAATCAATGGTAGTCAAAGAGGACCTTTTTTCACTAATAGAAGAATTTGACGGAAAGTTTTATATGACTGTGTTTGGAGTTAACCAAGAACCCCAAAGTACGTCAGAGGATTAAATATCTCATTAAAATCCACAGTAATTAGAAATGTCAAACTCTAAATCAATCATACATAGGATAAAGCATTATAAAATATTTTAAATAAACATATTTGTACAAGATAAACATCAGATAAAAAACAAAATGCAGGCGTCTAAAAGAAGCAGTTGAAATAATTTAAGACACAAATACAATTCTAATATATTCTTCTCACCATTAGAAAGGCAAAGAAAAGTAAGTTTTATCCTTTCACTCAACTTTTCTGTGAACATGGAATAGTGAGAGAAATAAAAATTCCCTGTCTTTCTGCTGGGCATTTGTAGAAGCAGCAAAGCAGTCTTCTGAAAAAGCCCACTGGAAAATGACAGAAATAACAGTTCCTTTTTAAGCTCTGTAGTTTATGAACAACTTGAAACATGGAGGAATAAAATCACCATAAATAAAATATAACAATTAAAGCAACAATAAAAATAACATTAACCTAACCCCAACCCCCCACCCACCAGACCAGCAGCTGCAGAGGGAGTTCCAACATTCCATCACACAAGCACTGATAGGACACCACATGGAACTATGTATGTAAATCCGCTCCCAGATGATGTGGCAAAAAGCTGAAAGGTGAACATGAATAGAATTCTTGAAATGTCTGTCTACTCAGTTGTCTAGCATGGCACTCATCATAACATTTTCCTGCATGTATGTTGTGAAGCCCATTATTTCACCATAAGAAAAACTATTTAGCTACTTCATCTAAAAGTACCAAAGAAACTAAATTACCAAAGAAACTAAAATCAGGCAGAATCACTCATCAATATATGTCCCAATTTGTTGAAATCTCCTTTTCTCTTCATTCAATCACAAAATGTCATTCTATGGGATAACTATTCACAAGTCTTTCTCTACCTCACAAATAGAATTCTGATGTGTAGAAGTAGTAACAAGAGAAAGCCACCTGAGAAGCCTGACAATAAAGCATGGCTGATACTACCATATTTCCTTTCCAGTGCTTTTCACAGCATTATTGAAGCCTTAATTACATGATGCTTGTAGTTCCAAGTATAAGGGACAATCCAGCCAAAATTTAGCTTTTTCAGTCTAATGATTTCAGTGGGAGACGAATGCATATGCATTATTCTGTGAGAATGAAAAATGCATAATTTTCACTGGATCATGCCCTAGCATGTGAAAGGCACCCTTCCCGATCATTCTCTGATAATATTGTGTATTAAACTGCAAACTTCAAATTTCTTGGATTCTAACCAACAAGTTTCTCAACAAACACTTCTTTTACATCACAAGTCTTCTCTTAACTGATGTCATTCAATCAAACAAATATATGTTCCCACCCAGAATTTTTTCAATTTATGCACGTTTGCTTGAAATATGGGATAACATCTTCTACCCCACATCTGCTCATAGGCTGACATGAATTAGTTGGCTCTCAGTGTAAAGTTTATTATGTGCCCCTTAGATATTTTCCACACATTGTTCCCTACATGAAAGGCACAGGATTTCAGCAATTTTGTTCAAAATCCAGAATGTTTTCTGTTTGCGGATTCTGTATTTCCTCAGTATTCGAAAGACAATATATTGTTGGTGGGGGAATGCAGTTAATTTGGATTTTTATCCGTAACAGTGTTGATAACCAATGTAATTTCCCTATCAGATGTAACAAGTGTTGCACATACAATAAGAACTTGCACAAGAGCTGAAATAGTCTACTTAAAGGTCTGGGACACTGGTGCAGTGACCTGCCATAAGACACAACACACTGTTGGCAATTTTTATCCAGCAGCATATCTGAACAGGAAATAACCCAATATCCAGGTCAGCGAGGTGCAACTGACTAACAATTATGTTGTTTAGTTGCTGCCCAGTATGGCTGTAGGCAGTAAAGAACTGGACCATACACCCAGTCAGAGATAAACATGCACATGGTCAGGCTCTGCATCTGTTGGCCAGAAACATGCTGAGATCAAGTGGCTAAGGAATAAAAGGGTAAAGCAGAATACAGGCAAGACTTAGATAATACTGGTCAATAAGCCAAATGAATTGAAGGGAACTGTCTCGTCAGTCCTGGATGGTGTGATGCTTCAGCTGAAAAACTCAGTTAAGAGCTTTGCAATTCCCTTAGACTCTCCTTCCTTGCTGAAGAATCAGGTTGATGCAGTTTTTAGAAGAAATCAACATTTAATGTGAGAAGCAACTCTCTACCTACACTTTGTAAAACTGGGCATGCTAATCCATATTTTCAAGATTGTATTGTTGTACCATGCTGTATGTAAGACTGCCCTTGAAGGCAATACAAACTCTTTAATTTGTAAAGATCCACTCCTAACTCACAGATATGAATTTATCACCCACTTCTATGTAATCTACATTGATTGCTCATTTGCTTTCAGACTAAATGCAAAGGGCTGGTCCTTGCATATTGAGCTCTATGTGCCCTGGGACCCACACAATTGAAGAACAGTTTCACCTGGTATGGACCTACAGTTGCAGCAGCGCTGGAAACATTGCTGTTCAAAAAGGCTTTTAAGGATAACTGAAACAAATTAAAATCAAGTTACTGCAGCTGAGTGCGCAGTCATAATTACAGAGAACAGCCTCAAAAGTTATCTATGTTTGTGCAGCATGGGCCACACTTGTATTTGTAAGCTGTCCTCACCCACCATCTGGTGATGGGATGGCAAGTCATAAATATTTCAATAACAAACCCATCCTTCTCTTCCAAGTAGGTAATTTAAGGACTGGATTGTAAGTAACTAAAAATGCAAACCAACTCCCACTCAACATACCTTTCCCACTAACTTAACAAGAAGCAGGACTACTGCAGATTTGTATTCCAGGTACCAAGAAACTTTGTGCAGCAAGCAAGATGTCAAGCCTGCAGTTCCACCTACTTAGATTAGCATACACGCTATTGTAATCATTTGGGGGATTGCAGCCCAAACAATATTTAACATTAAGAACACTAAATGTCGGCAAGTTTTCTTTTGTAGACAGATAGTCTTGACCGTAAAAGTAAGAGACAGGCAGAGGAATACAAACACGAAGGATAAGCACACTTTTGAAATAAGCATTCGGCCTGCAATTCTATGCACACTGCCCGGGGTATAAACCCGAAACTCCAGTGATATCTGCTTCCGAATAAGCACTCTAGGGGGGCTATATAAAGTTAGGATCTTTCAACACAGTAGCTAGTTCTGCTGGGAAAGGGGCTCTTTCGGCACCCTGGACTCATGCCAACTCCCCACGTGGTCGGCGAGGGAGGCCAGGTATCCTCGCGCTCCTCCCCCTATACCTGATCCCGGGAGGGGTGGCAGGCATGGCGAAGAGCGAGGCGAGGCGCTCCCCCCTGGCCTTCCTCAGTGGCTAGCCCAGGCGGGAAGTAAAGGAGGATTGCGGAGGGGCCCGCCTGGGTGAGGGGCCCCGTCCCCCTGGCTCCTCACCGGGCCCGTAGAACTTGCTGCCTTTGGTCACGTCGAAGACTTTGCCGTTGACGGCCAGGAGGATGCGCGGCGTGCGCGCGCCGTCGTACTCGCGCAGCTGCTCCAGCGTGAAGTCCCCCCGCTTCATACGGGGCAAGGCAGAGGCCTGGCTCTGCTGCGCCGCGCCCCCCGCTCCACTCCGCTTGCCCCAGCGCCTGTAGAGTTGATAGGCCGCCAACACCATCAGCGCCAACAGCGTCAGGTTTAACAGCAGGCTGCCCCCCAGCCAACTGCCGGCCGCGGCGGCCTCCGTCTCCTCCGGACTGGCGCCGCCGCCGCCTCCTTGCTCAGTCCTTAGCCTCCCATCCCCATCGTCCGCCATCACTGCCCAGCCAGCGCCTGCCTGAAACGAACCGCTCCGCCCCTCACGGGCTGGAAAGGAAGGGAGAGGCGGGGCTCATTCAGCCTCCTCCTCCTCACCCGGCCCCTATTGGCCACAGGTGGCAATACGTCATTCACGCCAACTCGCGCCCGGCAGGACGAATGAGAAACGAGCGGACGCGGCTGGCCAACGGCCGCCTTCCACCTTAGAAGGAGAGCTGGGGGAAGGGGGGGAAAGAGCGCGCGCGCCCACCTGCTTCCTCCCCTCTTCCTTATTCGCTCTCATGTAGTAGATTTTGCCGCGCTCGCGCTCACAGAAGATGCTGAAAGAGGCGCGAGCGAGCCCAGGCCCCTGAGCTGGAGTGCGTGGGCGTGCTTTGTTGTTCTTATTTTAATTCGTTTTCCTTCATCTCAGTAAATGTTGATAGCAAGATGTTGCTTATCTAAGAAGCTCCAAATTTTTCAAGGCTTTTTTTAGCCCCTGCCTATTCATTAAAATATACCAGGAGGAAGCCTTTCCTACTTGTAATCTGGTTTTACATATGCAGCAGAAAAATAATAAAATGATATTGTAATAATAATATATCATTAAAACAATATTTTAATAACAATAATGTTATTAATAAATAATTTAAAAGCAATACTTTTAATAAAGTATTTTAATCTTTCTGAAAAATATTTTTTTGGCTGCATGCAGATTTATTAATGTGTTATTATATTTTAAAATAGTTTTTCATGCATTGTT
Organism: Sphaerodactylus townsendi; assembly: GCF_021028975.2. Taxonomy (NCBI): domain Eukaryota; kingdom Metazoa; phylum Chordata; class Lepidosauria; order Squamata; family Sphaerodactylidae; genus Sphaerodactylus; species Sphaerodactylus townsendi. The sequence continues at coordinate 56,448,467 of NC_059434.1, read as the reverse complement.
AGTTGCGGCCCAAAATGGTTTTCTGTTTGAGAATGGTATATAAACAAAAAATTTTTTGAAGCCCCCTAAAGAGAACCAAAGAAGAACAAGTGTATCTCACAACACTTTTAAAAACAAAAACAAGTATTTCTCAGACATTCATTTAGTGGCTACTATGGTGAAGCCTAACACAATCAAGAATGGCATCCCTCTACTGAAAACCCACCAATATTAGCCATGAGCTGGAAAGGTATTCTGTTAACATATATGGGTTAAAGTGCAACTTATTGTCCAAAGGGCCATCCCACAGAATCATTTCCAGGATTCATGACTAACTGTTCAATGCATATACTTTTTTGCGAGCCAGTGATCATGATGTCTGGGGGAATGAAAGACAATCATATATCTGAAGCATTCCAAAGTGCTGAAGCATAATTTGCAACATATATATCAGCACACATTGTAAAATATGTTAAAACGTTACCTATGAAGAGAAAATATAGAGCTCCCACTTCTGTCGAGAAGCTTTGCATGTATCCAGTGAATGTTTATGGGCATGTGTTTTGCCTCATGGTTCTTGCAGCAAATATTACTCCATCTGTGGTAGATATGCATAGGAATTACAGTTTGGCAGCATTGTACTTGAATCTCCCTTCAAAATTCTCCTGTGGTCCTCTTCAGGGATTTTTTTATGCTGAGACAGGCTTGTGTAGTTTTGCTGTTGCTTGTGTGGCTGCTGCTGAGCTTCCACATATTAGGTTTTACCATAATTTCCTGCCCCAGTTTCCAGCAGCAGCCATTTTCCACTTCCTGCCAGCAGGGCTTTTCCATATTTTTTAAAACCAGCAATTGAATTTTTAAGTAGAACTAGCTTAGTTGGTGGAAGAACTCTGAAAGATTTCAGAAAACAGGGACAGAGCTGAAGTTCAGATACCTGAAGCAGAGAATTCCCTCAGGAGGTGGAAGAACATAAGAACAAGCCAGCTGGATCAGACCAGAGTCCATCTAGTCCAGCTCTCTGCTACTCGCAGTGGCCCACCAGGTGCCTTTGGGAGCTCACTTGCAGGATGTGAAAGCAATGGCCTTCTGCGGCTGTTGCTCCCGATCACCTGGTCTGTTAAGGCATTTGCAATCTCAGATCAAAGAGGATCAAGATTGGTAGCCATAAATCGACTTCTCCTCCATAAATCTGTCCAAGCCCCTTTTAAAGCTATCCAGGTTAGTGGCCATCACCACCTCCTGTGGCAGCATATTCCAAACACCAATCACACGTTGCGTGAAGAAGTGTTTCCTTTTATTAGTCCTAATTCTTCCCCCCAGCATTTTCAAGAAGCCTGAGAGCTGAGGAACCTGCAGACCAGGGAATGTTAAATAGTCACAGAGAGTGCTAAGCCTCATGAACTTGACTACAGCCAGTCTTAACGCAAAGTCCAGAAAGGGAGTGGGCGGAAATGGCGCCCAGGGTAAAATGGCACCCCCTGAACCTCCACACTCCAGTGGCTTGAGGGGCACACTGAACGCTCCAATGGAGGTGGGGTGGGGTGGGGTGGTCCACAAGCAGCCTGCTGTGGCCTGGCTGGGCACTCCTCAACTCGAGAGGTACCCAGCGGGCCTGCAGAAGACTGCTGGCATCCCACACTTCCATCAGAGCCTGCCGGGGGGGGGGTGGTCTCCCCCACTTCCATCAGAGCCTGCTGGGGGGGGGGGTCTGCTTTCCATCTTGCTGCAAATGCAAACCTGGCTGCTGTCACCATATATCTAAACAGTTCATTATACACTTTTGGTAAGTTTCAGTTTAATCTTTCTTTGCACGTTTTCTTTAATCTTTTTTGCAATTGTGTTTAAATAATGTGCCATTTTGACCGGTTAGGTTTATTCCCAAATAGTTGACTCAGTTTGATGTCACATCACAGCCAGTTACTCCACTAAAGCCTGCTCTGATGGAGGTGGGGTGGACTGGCCCAAGGAGGAGGCTGGAGCACCCCTATCTTTCTCTGAGAGGGATGCTCCAGCCTCCAGCCTGGGCATTTTTTTTAAAGCCAAGATTGGTCTCCAGCCTGGGTGCTTTTTTAAAAAAAGCTGAGTGAAGGACACTCTCTTGGCTTGGAAAAAAGCACCCAGGATGGAAACTGGAGTGCCCCTCTCTCTCTGAGAGCGAGGGACACTCCAGCCTCCAGCCTTGGTGCAGACCGGGCAGCCTGCTCGGAGTCAGCTGCAGCTGCGCCGCTTCCTGAAGCCTGAGCAGGCTTCTCAGCTTCCAGCTGGATAGAGATCAAGCAGTCTGCTTGCAGTGGAAAATGGCATGGCCATGGATGGAGCGCTCCAGCCGCGGCCATGCTGCTTCCACGTTGACTGATTGCCGTGTGTCTGGAGCAAATGACTCCATATGTACCCATGGCAGCTACGCCATTGATGCTGTACCATTCACTGTATATTTAGGTTTACTGTACATTTAGATTTACATTTCCAATGCTTCTGTATAACATGGAAAACCTTCGTGCACATAGAAAACTAGTATTTGGAGGGAAAGCTGAAACAGCAGCACATTTTTTATTTAACTACTTTGATTTCCACTTTTGCTAGAAGCACTTGTTCATGAAATACTAAAGTTATCATTGCCATTGTTTCTTTTTCAAAAAATAATACTGATTTCCTGAAGGTAATTGGAAAATCTATTATATATTCTGCAATGGCACTATTCGTCTTTTCAGAACTGTAACATTAATTATATCCCCCTAGGAGGCTGAAAGAATCAGAGATTGCTTACTATGTAGTGTAATGTCAACAAGTAGGATGGTATGTTGAAAACTGTTTTATTATTTAAAAATTGTTTTCCCACTAACAGATTTAAATGTTGTCTCTGATTAAAAAAAAGAAAAACAAAATAACACCCAATCCCAGTATGTTTTTTCTAGTTGTCAAGTGCATTGATTTTTTGTAAAAAAAAAATGACAATACAATAACATGACAATGATAAACTCTCCAAATAAACATATCTAATTGCCCTATTCTCTGCCCTTTCTAATCCTGCTCATTCCAATGCCTGATCAAAATGAGGGTGGAAAGGGGATTGTGGCTAAACCAGTATTACAAGTCACAACTGCAATTCCACTACGTTGAACCCTTATGGTTCAGAATTTTGTTTTGAGATATGAACATGCTTATCTAGGACGTTTAAGTATTGTATGTAATTTTGTTTTGTACCCACAAGTTTAGCATATATTCTGTTTAATGTTCTTATTAAGTTTCTTGACGTACAGAATAGAAAAGCTATTTAGTTAGCAAACCAGATGTAGAGGTCATATTTTGGAACTGTAAAATTAGATCTTTAAAAGAAATTTTTATGCAGATTGACAGAACCAAGTTGTGCCCTAGCCAAGTTGCATGCTATGTCTATGACTTATGCCCTTTCCAGCTTCATGCATGCAACCCAGGACTTCTCACGGCCTGAGAAAAGTTTAACTGTTCAACCCCATTCAGTTGTGTTAATTAAAACCAGCCCCTTTTATTAGTACTGAAACAGAGCTTGTTCAGACTCTGTCTAATCTAATAGACTTCAGAGATGAAACACGTATGGAGAAAGCCTCGGGAAAGACCTAAGCTGGTACACAGGCTCATTCTGGACCACCTACATGGTAGGTGACAAATTTGATCAATTGAGGGGAAAAACAGATCTTTTAATCAACAGTGAGTGAAACAGCCAATGGATAATGGAAAATTATCCAGTTGTAGTCTTTTTATTTATTACCTATGGGTGGTATGTGATGCATTTTCAGTTAACATTAAGATGGCTTAACTATTTCTTCCTTCCATGTATGGACTCAATCTAAATCGAAGCGAAACATGCTTGCAATTTCATTGTTATGACAAATGGAGATGTGTGATTTTTATCACATTTTTGTGGCATAAAGTACACAATGTCTAAGTTCAATTGCTGTCTCTAGCCTCCCAGGGGGGAAAATAAAACTTTGGGGGAGAACTAATCACTGTGATAGTGCAGAGCTAAAACCAGAGTGGCACATATATCAGAAGTCTCAGGAATTCATCCCACTCCATTTTCTTTTAGACAGCTTCCATCCAGACACAACTCTTTCACATTCATTTGGTTACTTTCCATTTAGCTGCTGGTTGGTTTTTATTTGATAAGATTCATGGATCAAAGTCTATTTTTTTAAAGTCAGACAACTTTTTCCCCTACAAAGTGGCTTTCTTTACAGCAGTCACTGAGAAAATTAGAAATAAGGAAAATGTTAATTTAATTGCTCTCTTGTGTTGCAGAGATCATTTGCATGAGTGTTGCAAAGTACTCTGGAGATTTTCTAATGAGTCTCCTATATTAGATAATGACCCCTTCATTTTTGTAATCGTACTGATATTCATGGATATATTAATGGAGATATTAATTTTACTTGCACATATTCTTGTAATATATATTTTTCTTCAGCATGTTCTTTACATGTGCTTTAAAACCTTTGTGATGAGTTTCGGTTGTAAACAGACACATATGACTGTCTTGCTGAAATCTGGCTGCTTTCCAGTAGCTGCTGGTTATTTTGTTATATTATAGGAGATTTGTTATCAATTTCTGGCTGTACCAGCCTCCCAGTAGCATTGGCACTTGGCTATTACACCAATATAAGTGACAAGGAGGATATTTAGTTGTTGATGACTTATCAGTCACTCTTACAGTAGCAAGGAGCACAGGGCAGGATATAGACTCTAAGCCCTTCTGTTGTGCGGCATGATGATGGGAAATCCAGTTCCTCCTGCTCATTGTGTCTCCCCCATCATAGAAACACCTGAGGTGAGACAGAAACTAGGGTAGATCGTCAGTTAACCATTGTCAGCATACTCGGGGTTGGTTAATATAGTTAGGCCCCTGAAGCACTTGCTTCCCAAGTAAAAGAGCAACTCATTTCTCTTCAGAGATCCAAACAAATTGTGTTCTTTAATATCAAACACCAACTCGATGACAGCAATAGAAAAATGCAGAACTGGATATAGGAGAATTGTCTTTGCGTTTTTTCTGTATTCATTCTAATTTACAATCTTCTGAGGCCTTTTCTGCCAACGTTCTCATGGGGAAGGGAATCTCCTGCTCCCAGGACTTTGATATCACAGCTCCCTTTCTGGACTTTGCCTTAAGACTGGCTGTAGTCAGGTTTGTGAGGCTTAGCACTCTCCGTGATTGTTTAACTCTCCCTGGTCTACAGGCTCCTCATCTCTCAGGCTCCTTCCACCTCCTGAGGGAATTCTCTGCTGCAGGTATCTGAACTTCAGCTCTGTCCCTGCTTTCTGAAATCTTTCAGAGTTCTTCCACCAACTAAGCTAGTTCTACTTAAAGGCTGAAGGGAGAGTGAAACATCTAACTTTTGATTGGTTCCTATTGTAGGTTGCTAAAGGAGCCAATAAGATTGCTACATTCTCCTGGTTTTCTGATTGCTTCTTCTCTTAGGCTAAAAGATCAATGCAACAGCTCTATTTTCCCTCCTTCTATATTTGATTAACTTTACAAACCCTAAATTTGCACAATTGTTCAATTTTCCAATACACATAAAGACTTTAAATTCATTCTGCTACATATACTTATCTGTTTAAAATTATATATACATACACACATATAGGGGTTTTATTTTTTCATAACCATCATAAGAATGGTTATACAGGACTAGCGGGCCCAGCCACGCGTTGCTGTGGCAATTGTCCTTCTCATCACAGTCCGCAACCCACACAGATGTCCGTGCAGGTCCAATGATCCCCAGCATAGCCTTTTGGGGTGATCAAATGGTATTCCTCTTTCCCTTTTCAATGCACATCGTTATATGGTGCTGTCTTGTTTTTTTTAGTATAAGGTAACCCTTCCCATTCCACAACGGAACTGTCCAGAGTGTGAATCCTGCTGTCCATGAGGCTGGTTGACACGCACAGTCCTGGCTTGGGTAAGGCAGAACTGGGGCAAGCAGGCTATCCCAGTCAGGCAGCAGAGGCAGGGTGGTGAGGCGCTCAGATCAAGGCCAGCTCCCTGGGTTCGTAAAGGGCCGTGTGCAAAAGAAGCGGAGCAGGTAGTGTTGGTTCGCCCCCACCCCGCGGATTTTCTTAGAAGAAAAAGGCAAACTCCAACTCGCTTTTAGTAAAAGAGAGCTGCGGCGAATATGGGTGAGGAAGTGGATAAGTGGTGGTTGGATGTGAGGGAGGGCAGAGTGAGGTGTGTGAGGATGAGCTGGATGTGTGTTGTGTGGTAGCAGTGAGTGAGGCACAGAGAGCGAAAGTTACCTGCGTGTGAGGTGGGGGAACCCCACCTGACGTCTCACACGGCAAAGTGTGTATGTGTTTCACTTCCACTCGTATTACCTAACAGTGTTACCTATTTACTGCTTTCACTGCTCATCTCTGCCCATCTGCACGAACATTCTAAGCCCTCAGGCCACAGACAGACAGGCTGCACGAACATTCTAAGGGTGACAATTAAACAGAGGCAGCTTCATGACCTGGTGCACCAGGAAAAAGACGTTTTACCTGGCTCAGGTATGGACTTTCGGCTGTTTGAAGGTCTGAGTACCTGCCAGCAACAGGGAGGGACGTCATGTGAAAATTTGGGGGCGATCCGATCAGCAGCTTCTGAGGGAGACCATCAGGGACAAACACACTGTTAGATTTTTATATCTATAGATAACAGGCAGAGCTTTTACTGAACCAAAGCAGTGGCAGAATAAGTTTTGAATGGAATGTTATTGCTGGCTTTTGCGTGTGTGTCCTCAAAGGGATTATTTGCCTTGGAAAACGAACATCAGACAGAGGAATAACAGAAACAGTTTACCCATCATTGCATTTCTGTTCTGAATATGGCTATATCTGTTACATTTCCATGTGCCATGCATTCTGAAAATGCCCAGGAGCCTTGGGAGGAAAATTGTTGCAACTAGAGTGGAACCTTTGGTTAATGGCTTACATGTCACAAAGTCTGGTGGTTTAAGTACATATTTCATTTCCCTCAAGGACATCGCTGAAATGGGTGGAGAGGCATGTTTAGGTAGACAAATGCAGCTTGTCTATCAGCTGTGTATTTGACTGAAGGACTAGCCATAGGAATTTTAGGTCTTTGCCTGATGAATCTTTGAAAAAATAATGCAGAAATCCTGTAGGGTAATCTTGATTATTTATAATTCAGGAAGGTGGAGAAACAGCATTCAGGAAAGTTTGAGGCCAATTAAAAGAGATGTGAGAGATGAAATGATAATGGTGTTAATGTTGCCTTGTCCCAGCCACATCACTCCTGTTTACCAAGGTCCTGTATTATGTCATTATAACACATTGCAATTTCCTCCTGCATTAAGGCCAGAGTGAAGGAAAGGCAGAACGTATGCATTGGTTACTGTGATTATTTATGTTCTTCCTAGAACTGGTACGTTTTCAGTTTGTATAAATTTAGCCAATGTTAGTATAATTAGCCTCATTCATACACAACCATGGCAGCTGCTTCTGTGTAGCAACCATACACCACTTCAGTAATCTGTGAACCAAGAGGGTGAAGGTAATTGTATGAGTCTTCTACTCAGTTGTTGGTCTAGCCCAGTGATGGCAAACCTATGGCGTGGGTGCCAGAGGTGGCACTCAGAGCCCTCTCTGTGAGCACGCGCAAACAGAGTGCCCCCTCCACGCATCTAGACTGGCCTGGGCCGCTGGGCTCAATTATCAGCATTAAACCTAAGACCTAGATTTGGGGAAGTAGTGTAGGTAACCCTGTTAAGCGCTGTTAAACTAAATCGCTATCCTTTACCTGGGATTAAGCTCAGTTGCTGGCAATGGGGCTTGCTTCTGAGTAAACCCTCCTAGGGTCCTGATTCACCCATTGGAAGAGTTGCATGGTTGCTTCAAAGCAAAGCCATCAACTACCACCAAGCTTGCTCCTGAGTAACGCACGCCTCGGAGCCAACTGTTTTTTCTAAACAAAAACCTCAGTATTCAGGTTATATTACCGTGTTGGCACTTTGCGGTAAATAAGTGGGTTTTGGGTTGCAATTTGGACACTTGGTCTCGATTTCGCCATCGCTGGTCTAGCCTGTTGCTTTCAAGAATATTTAGGGATAAATAAAATGCATATGGAGTATATGAGTTATTGTGGCTTGGGGAATATAGAAGACTACACACAGACTGCGTTTGAATGTTTTGGGTTGAAAAAAAAAGACTTCATGCTTGATGATAGCTAAAATGGAAGGTTTCAATCCTGCCTAGGTCTAGCACTTTCAGATTCCACTGATTTCCATTGGATCAAGTCAGGTATTTATATTTCAGCTAATAAAAGTTGTGTGGAAACCAGTCTGTCTTAGATTAGATCAGTAAATAACTACATAATAGCTACGACTACACTCATTCCTCCTGCTCTTTTAAAGAATATTGTTTATGACATGAAATAGAAAATGAATTAGAAACTTTCAGAGGATATAGCATAAAAAGCAGTGCCATACCATTTTATAATTGTGCACACAATTTGTTCAATGTATTTTGGTCTGTTTTTATCTAAATGAGGCTTGTGTGGCATCACAAAGACTTAATAGTTTTTATTGTGGAATATTATTAAGTGACCTTAAGTATGCACAACTTGTGCCCAGCAAGTCAGTCCCAGACAGGCTCCAAAACCAGAAGACTTATGCCAACCAGAAGACTTATACCAAGCAAGGTGACCAAGTTGATTTTGGTCACCACTAGTGTGGTATATTCAGCCAATCTGCTCAGTAGAGTTTGAAAACTTCCTCCAACGTAAGTGGCTCGGAAAGTGGCTGTTTGCCACTTTGGTTGGAGAAGGCTCCTTAGACTGGAAGAGGTCTTCAACCTTTGTTGAGCAGAATATCTGAATCCTTCCCAATAAATTAGTTAGCCTTTTATAGGTCACCTGTATCTTTTGTTGTTCTTGTTTACAATTGATTAAGGGTGCTTCCTTATTGGCCCCCAAGACTGCAAAGGATGTTATGTGTTAAGCTGGGTGACCTTGGGCTAGTCACAGCTCTTTGGAGCTCTCTCAGTCCCACCCACCTCACAGGGTGTTTGTTGTGGGGGGAGGGGAGGGGGAGGGAAAGGAGATTGTAAGCCCCTTTGAGTCTCCTTACAGGAGAGAAAGGGGGGTCTATAATCCAAACTACTCCTCCTCCTTCTTCTTCTTTTTCAGTGGCAGGTCCTGCCCTAACCACCAGCAGGGGATGGTGGGGACAGTTACCAGATTCAGGTTGGGAAACTCCTGGAGTTTTGAGGATGGAGCCTGAGGAGGACAGGGACCTCAGTGGGGTACAATGCCATACAGTCCATCTTCTAAACCATTTCCTCCAGAGGAACTGCTGGACATGAGGTATAATTTCTGGACAGTCTGGACATGAGGTATAATTTCAGTTCCCACCTGGAGGTTGGCATCTTACTGGCAGTTAACTATAGCTAAAACTTGGGTGTCACCGTGGGGAAGGCAGATACTGCAAGAGTTGCTTTGGGAGTGGTTTTACCAAGTGTTCCAAGAGTCTATTTATTTTTTCAATATTCTGTTGTCCAAATAAAACACAATATTCTGTAGTGTGTAAATAAAATGTACATTATAAAGTCATAAATCTTCATTTATCTTTCATCTAAAGGGAACTAAACCTTGTAATCCTGTTCATAGATTTTTTTTTCCCGCTCAGGGAATTGGAGATTTGATAATACTGACTTGGTGGGTGGGATTCTTTCTTTCTTAAATATGGAACTGGCAAGTGAACTATAATGGAAAAACAGGAAACACTCATGAAAGAAATCTGAGAGGTTCAACAGTTGTCTCTGTAGCAAATAGAGGACCTTAACATGTGTGGAAATCTCAGAAGTGCAGCTGAAGCACACCTATAATTGTACTGTGAGATGTGAGTTTTGTTCATCTGGCAGTCAACAGCAGTCAAAGCATCTTCATTTATTTATGTGTATCACTTTTCCTTAAAGGGTTTAAGGCAGCTTACTAGAAAGCATACTTGATGGTGTCCTCAGAACAATGTCACCCATATTATGCTGAAACCAAATAGGTTCAAAGCTAAAATACTTAATATCTGATACAAATGGATTATTAAAAATCCCTAAAATAGACATTTCTTACAAGCAACTTGTGAGCAACTATCAGTCTGCAAGCTGCTGCAGAGTAGCTTGCGCAGCTTCTAGAACACTCAAGAAAATATCACAAAAATATCTGCTCTAGGCCTTTCGTTAAGCTTTTATTTTATGGAGCCTTCTTCTGTGCTCCTTAACTGATAAGTTTCTGGTGTTCTTGCTAGTCCTTTTTCTAGGACAAAACAAAATTTGGTAACGTGGGGCAGGGATGTGTGAGTTCAAAGTAGTTATCATTACTACTCAGAAATACCACTCATTAAAGGAAAGGATTGCAGCCCCTGCCCTATTTGCACCTGTTCCTGAAAATCAGAACTGAAGGAATCCTTTTTACTTCCTGTTGTAGGTTGCTCCTTGGGGCAGATACAGATTCCAGCAGGCAAGAGCTGAACAACACTGCAAGGAGAGATGGCAGATAGTAGCCAGTTGGAACGATGCAACTGGCACACATACAAAGAGACTGTTCTTCAGGCATTTGGTTCCTATAAGAACCAGCACTCATAAATAATTGTAGAGATCCCAATCCAGTTCTTGAATGATGATGCAGCCAGTACCTGAGCACTATGTTCTTCCACAAGCCTGCTGGCAGTGATAAAAATGACACACGTGAAGAATGGCTCCAGGAACAGTGAAGGTGCTAGCAGTGAAGGTGATGGCAGTGATAATTCTCTATGTTCCTTTTGTCACTACTACAAATACAAAGGTATTTGCATTGGCATTCTTCACAAGAGCAGAGGCATGGTAGGGAAAATGGAGCCCGGTGCAAAATCTGAGTTTTGCTGGCCCCCATGTTCATTTGTGTTTTTTGTATTTTTTAGTGTTTTTCAGTTTTAGGCCTGTATGGGGTGCAGTTTTTAGGCTAGCAGCATCTGCATTTCAGGGTATCTTTAGGATACTATCCTGATGATACCAGCCAGGTTTGGTGAAGTTTGCTTCAGGGGGTCCAAAGTTATGGTGTCTCAAATGGTGTCCCCCATCTCCTATTAGCTCCCATTGGAAACAATGGGGGGTGGGGCACCCCCTTTGGGAGCCCATAACTTTGGACCCCCTGAACCGAACCTCACCTAACTTGGGTGGTATCATCAGGAAAGTCCCCCGAAAACTCCCTGAAATTTTGGTGCTGGTAGCCTAACAACTGCGCCCCCTGCAGGCCAAAAACTGGAAACACTAAAAAATGAAAAACCTGAAATTTTTGCTGCGCCCCCCCCCCGGCGAGCGCTTGGTGCAACGTGCACCCCCCAGTCCCCTTGTAGCTACGCCTCTTGCATTCATTTCAGCAGAAAAACTTGGCAGCCTAACAACTAATCTAAATCACTGTGATACAAAGCACAGCCCCTTGGGACAGGTACCCTCAGGCACCCTCAGCTAAGAAATCTGCTATTTCCATTGCCCACATTCTGTCATCTTGATTCCTGTGGGCTGTGTGATTTCAAACAAGTATTGCATTAGCAACTTAAAGAACGTTTGAGAAAGCATAAGAATTTGGTTTGGCATCTTTTTATTGGTCCTGCCGTTATGCCTTTTTTATATTATCAGTCTATCAGTGGCTTAAGTTACATTCAAATTACAAAGGCCTTTCTCCTGTAATAGCACAAGATGCCTTCCAGCCTAGATGGCAGTGAGTAGTTAGAGACTAGTCAAAGCGGACCTATCACCCAGTGCCCTAATGGTCCAAAATAATGCTCAGGCTAAGTGTTCTGTCAGCCAAAGGATACAAGACATTGAGCCACAGCAAGATCTGATGAAGTCATCTGACTTTATGTCTTCTCTGACATGAAGATTTTATATGGTTATGGCTCCATATCTAAAGTATCTAGATGTCCATCCCCTTTACCCTAGCTAGGTATGCAGCCATGCCAACTGCTATTCTGCAAGGCGGATATAAGAAGATCCCTAATTCTGAAAGATTATCCCCTCCTGCTGCAGGTGAAGTTGAGATGATGGGTCAGGCTTTCTTCCGCTGCCCTATCTATAAGGAAATACAGACAAAGATTGTTCTCCCACTCCTTGACAAGTTTCCAGCTTGTTCAGACAAGGTTCTCTTAGAAAAACTGTTAGCTGATGAAAAGCCAAATATCTCAAGGCAGGTAGCAAATTTCTGTGCCTATGTAATTAAAACTCACGGGTCATATTGCTTTTTAAAGCTGGGTCATATTGGTTTTTAAAATTAATATTGCTACCTTTTAAGAAATATTTTTGGATTTAAAATAGCTTTATTGTTCAACTATATTTTCCTTTTATTTCTCTAAATATTTCTATAATGAGTTTATAATTTTATTGTTTTTATTGTTTCCCTTGAACGTCTTCCATTGGATTATTCTGGAACTTGGCTTGGCTTTTCAATGGTGCTGGTCTGTGACTGCAAATAAATAAATACTGATACTCTTATGAGATTGAGCTACCTAGCAGAAATTAAGGATGTTTCCCCTGGCATGGAGAGACAGAGGAGGGAAACCACATCACCTGCTTAAATTCTGCTGATCAGGCTACTGTTAAAAGCCTTAGGAGTCCCATCTCTCACCTTCCAGAATAAAAGGGGCAATTCTAGTACTGCTGTAAAAAAAAAAGATGGCTCATTGGTACTAGACATGATTAAAGTAAATTCACAATAAATACTGCTGTAGTAAAAGATAAAGTATATGGTGTCCTTGCCATCTTTACCTGCTGAGAATGCTGCAACGTTTTCGCTCTGTTTCAAAGTCAGTATAACTTCCATTACCTAAATGCTAGTATTCTGTAATGCCCTTGAGAAGAATTAGCCCAACCAGAAATTTCAACTGATATGGAATGGGGTGGCTTAGCTGCTGGTAGCAGTGTGGTCTGAGTCGTGTGCACTGTACAAGTACTGTTGAGGCTAAACTGCACATTATGCCAGAGAAACCTCCTGGCATTTTTAAAAATAGATGCAATTGTGTGTGGGTACATATGCAAGCATACTGCAAATTGATTGGGAAGTGGCATGTAGACTTGAGGGATTTAATTGTTCCCCCAACATCATTTGTTTGTATCTAAATGCCCCCCCCCCACCCCGGGTTGGTTTGGTTTGGGTGGGGGGATACAGTTGCATGTGTTGTTCCTTTTTTAGCCTTCCAAAACAAATCTTCACTTGAGGAAGGCCTTCTATAGTGCAGTTCTATGAAAGTGTCAGTGTAGTCTAAGCCTTAGACTGGGTTAACTCTGCATAGGATTGCATTGTTAGAAAAGAAAAGTGATTCAGTTGGAAAAATCAGTCATAGGTCTCCTGATAGTTTAACCTTTGATCTGCATTCCCTGTTATCATATGACCATGATACAGTTTGTTTGTTTGAACTCATACAGTTTCATGACTTGGACTCTGCATATAGCTTCTTCTCTATGATCTCACCCACAGAGACCTGCTTGAAATGCTTCTTCTCAAGAACAGCCATGTGCCAAATACTTGCAAAACAGTTACTGTCTACGCAACTATGGATTTTTCTATCTCTGGAGACTTCCCCAGGCCTAAATCTGAAAGATTCTTCTGTTTCGACTGGTTTTGGTAATCAGAGTATTTCATGTATTTTTTATTTAGCTTGACACTTAACTGGTATTTCTTTACATTCACTTGTTATTAGAAATGTGCCCCAGAGAGCTGGTTGTACTCAGAATCCAATAAACAAGCGAACAAACCAGAACAGACATGTTTACCTTGCAACAAACTGCAGTACACACTATCCAAATAAACAGTGAATAAGTTGCCGGAATTCAAACCCTGGTGAGCAACATGTGTGGGCACACTGTGGAGTTGGAATAAGTGAAGGGCCTCATGATCAAAAATGCTTTATCACTTGTTTACGGGCTGAAGTATCCTGCTATCCAGCCTTTAACTCTTCCCTCCAGACCATACTATATGCTACTGAATAATATTCTAATGCTTGCCAGGGTTCTATGCAAACATCTACATATTTCTTTGTTTTTGAGTATAAATATTTTCCATTGCAAATCTCCTGTGGCATGTATGAACACTTTGGCTTAAACATTTCTATATAACATTTGCTTTGTCAAGCTCCATCCAGTGGCTATGTAGGCCAGATGCATCTATTTATATGCCTTAACTGATTATTCACCAAATGCTACACAGGATTCCACTTCTGCATTCATAATTAAATTGGAAATATCTCACATGTTTCTACTTAGACTATAAATTTCTCACAGTGGGGATCTTTTTGCTTATATACTAGATGTAAAATTCCTTGAGCAATAAACAAAATTAGTAAATGGGAACAAGAGTGTCCCATTTACAGAAACTGAGTTTAAATCTGGGTGTTATGATCTGGCCCTGTTCCGTCCGGATCCTGTCATTTCTCCCAGCTGCGATGTGGGGTCCTCTGCCTGGAACTGTTATCTCTTGCCTAGTTCTTAGTTTCACTTTTAGGCATGGGCTAATAAGCTCAGACATCGCTGCCTCTACACTTCAAATCAGTGGGGAGTATGGGTTATTTTGTTTTGGTGAAGGCCTGCTCTGCCTTCCCATGAGAATTGAGGGGCGCTGCTCCCCCTTGGAAACTGGTGGTGAAGGGTGGTGTCAAGTGACGTGGAAGGGAAAGAATGGAGTAAGGGTATAATGGAAACTGTTTTGGCACTTAATTCCTTGTCTGTCAATGGAAGTCTAAATGCTTAGTCGTGATGCTGTTTTCAATAAAAGAAATCGTTTGAACATGAAGTTTTGTTATTGAACAGTCAAAGCCGCATGACATGGGAAATGGAAGCCCTTTGCCTTCAGCTGTCTTTGGAAAACTGCTAAAATTCAAACACTGTCAATAATATTAATAGGAACCAAAATACAGAAAAAATTCTGAATGTGTTTGTCTTCCTTGCTTGTCTGTCACTTGTAAGCTTACAAAGCAGCCCTGAATTAAACATTAAGCATAATAAGCATCTTCTTAGGGTGCAAAGGGGAAAGGGGGCACCGCAGAAAGTTTAAAAGAAGCACCGGCGCCACAAAAAAATTACTGTGGCTAAAAGGATGTGTGAAAGTGGGGCACCACCATCACCAAAAAAGTTAGTTTAGATTCAGGGAAACTGGGATCCCATAATAAAGACCTCTATCATGTAAATGTATATCTTACAGACAGAAATGCAGCCAATACTTTTAACTAAATGCATCAAGATCGTCTTAGTGTCGCCACCTAGAGAATGTGAATATTGGCAGCTAAAGTTACTGACAGCTCATGCATTGATATCATAGCAACCACTGGGAGCAGCCAGTTTACATCACAGTATCAGTACAGGTATATAGGTAAACAGGCACCTAATACATGAATTATTATTCTTGCAAATAGAAGGGCTGGGGCGCCCAGGTTGGACTGTGCTTATGGCATTAGTTGGACTTAATCCAGCCCTATTTACAAGTACTGGTTTATTCTGAAAGTTGTTTTCAAAGTTGTCATATTTGCTCATAAATATGCACCCATGAGTATTCCCATGGCTATGTACAAGAAAACTATCCTGGCTAACTGCAGTGCAGGTGTGATTGTCCAATGTACTCCCATGAATGTAAATTAGTGAATGACTTGCTGCTTAGAATAGACATCAAGAAAGGAAATCCATCCTATATTTTCCATTAGCACACAAGTGTACATAGTTGGGCTAAATGACTGCAGAACCAGTATGACGTATGAACCTATGGACTTCCTGAAGGAATCTTATGTTAGTACAATAATATGAACTGGCATTATTATGATATTGTGCTGAACTATTGAGCTTTCAGGATTGCTGTGGATTAGCATTTTTAAAGCTTTATTAACATATGATCTGTGATTTTATTGCTCTTATGTTATTGTCTTATATTTTAAGTAATTTTCACTATGTTTGTGTACCAATTTGGTGTGTGTTATTGTTAATTTGGGTGATGAAAGAGTTTATGTACTTTTGTACAACTGCAGAAAAATTGATTTTATGCTATTTAACTATGATGCAAACTGCCTCAAAGACCTTTTAACGGAAAGAGCAGAATACAAGAGTTTAACAGTGCCATCCTAAATAGAGTTACACCCTTCTAAGTTAATTAAAGTCAGGTGTAACTGTGTTTAGGTCTATATAGTTGAATAAATAAATAGGGCAAAGAGGAGACAAGTTTGGGGCAGGTCTAGAACTCCCCCTCTTTTTTCTGAGTTGTTCTCATGCATTTTCTCAGGACTACCGCTCTTTAATATATGCTCTATTACAGGTTGGGTTCTCAAACTAGTGTTTTCCTTCATTATAGTTCAGGCATAGTGGAATGGAGGCTTGCACTGGGAACGCCCATCTCCCAACATGCTTATTAACTGCTTACCATGAGACACCAGTATGGAATTCCAAAGGCATTTCAGCCACAGAGTCAGTCAGCAATATCAGCATAATCCTTTACTTTTTTTCATATAAATATAAACAGAATAGACATTTAAAATAATCAAAAACAAATATTACAATTATATCAGAAGACAGAAAAAAGAATATTATACACAATAATCTGATAAACAATATTTACTTAATGTATTGTCGAAGGCTTTCACAGCTGGAATCACTTGGGTATTGTGCAGTTTTCAGGTTGTGTGGCCTGTTCTAGTAGCATTTTCTTCTGATGTTTCGCCTGCATCTGTGGCTGGCATCCTCAGAGGGTCTTCAGCCACAGATGCAGCAAAACATCAGGAGAAAAGGCTACTAGAACGCGGCCATACAACCCGGAAACCACACAACACTCCAATATACACATAATTATAGTAGTTTTTGCCAATAGCGAATGACATAATACTAGACATGAAATAATGCTTGTCATAATCATCTAACACAAATCATAAAATACCTTATGCAATATACAATAAACCAGATAATGATATTAGATAATGTTACAATATAAATTCAAATAGATTAAGTAGATAAAAATAACTATGTAATTCTCTCATATTAAACATTGAATATATATGTTTATTATCTATTCATAATATATTTAATGTGTCTCCTTCCCTTTAGACCCCTTTTCAATATTTAGCATATTGTGAGGATTATTGATAATTTATGTACAACATTTCAACAAACTTTTTCTCAATGTCATTTTTAAAGAATAATATACATAATATACTTTCCATTTATCTTGAAATTCTTTGATTGGTCTCTTATTCATACAATGAACTAATTTTGCCATTACTACATATGCAGCTAGTTTACTTTCCCAGACCTTCCAGCTTGGATATTCTTCTGCTTTCCATTTTGCTGCGAGTATAACTCTATACCCTTTCTCCGGAAAAGATGAGAGGAGACATGGATTAAACCATCATATCTTCTTCTCCTGCCACCCACGAGATTCTCTGTAAAGATTAAAGAAGCTTACTTATGCACCAGCTTTATCAGAGCTGTTATCCTTTGCAATGGTAAACACAGTGGTTTGATCAAAGAGCTTGTATAGTGCTCTGGACAGCTGTATAGCAACACTTTTGCTTTCTACAGTTGTACCCACCATTTTGTGGGCTCCATGCATGATGGTGCTGTGGGAAACAAAATGGCAGGTCCAACTGTGGAAAGCCAAAGTGTTGCTATATAGCTATACAAGCTCTTTTATCAAACCACTGCGTTTACCATTGCAAAGGATAATAGTTGTGACAAAGCCGGAGCATAAGTAAGCTTCTTTAATCTTTACAGAGAATCTGCCCTACTTCTCAATGTGGTTGTGAGCTGCTGCAACTTCTGATGCAGCACACACGACCACATTCTCATCTTTTCCAGAGAAAGGATACAGTTGCTGTTATCATATATCAAAACAGTTCTTCTAAATTTTTTGGAATGTTTCTTGACAAAATGCCTAATTACATGCTCTTGGCACAATCCTGAATGTCTAGCTCCTATATAAGGAAGGTTTTTAAACTGACACAGTTTAAAACTGTGCACTGTAGGAGGAACTTGCTTCCGTTGCCTTCTAGATGATATCAGTGGGGTTAGTTAAGGAAATGCCTGTATCACTTGTTTCTCCCATGATGAGCCCTAGAAAATATGGGGAAAACATGGAGCTGTTTGCACAAATCCTGGATGGAGTCAATGGCTGAGCATATTCTCTCTGCCTGTAAAAGAAGCCAAATTGGGAGAGGGAGCTGCCTGCCCATAATATAATTTATTTCTAAGAAACACTGAGGTCATTTCCCCACTGAGAAATTAAAGCTGGATACAACCAGGTTTCAAAAGAAACGGCACCTTTTCATTGCGGTTTCACCCTCCCCACTGCAGTGTGCGTATGATGAGGACATTGATGTCTATCACGGTTTCAAACAGTGCAGCACTCCCCACGATTGCGCGTTCTGCTCAGCAGCTCTTTCTCATCCTGATTGGCTGTTGCGCTGTGTTGGTGTGGGAATTTAAAAAAGTTTTTTTTGCACAGCCATGTCACCTTGTGCACACGTAGATAGAATGGTAGCTGTTTTTGCGCTAAGCTACGTTTATGCATGGCTTCGGCACTCTTTACCCATGCAGCTGCGCTGGCATGAAAGTCTAATTTTAGTTTACAGTTGGCACAGAAATCATGTTCCACACAGCCACATTTCAACGCAGCTGCCATCGGCGTGAAACAAAAAACCTGCGCTTTGATTGGCTGGAAGGCTCAATGTCACTCCCAACGATGGGAAAACAAACCTACATACAACCCCTGAACTTCTCCACCAATCCAGGTTCAGCGCATGTTTTTTAAAAAGGTGCACTTCCATGCAGGTTCTTTAAAAAACATATGATAAGGGGGAGAGGGAGCTCCAAAACCGGGATGAATCCATGTTTGGCAGTTAAGCAGTGGCGAGTTCTTGCTGAAACCTTGATATTTCGCATTAGTATCACGCGATTAATTGACCTTGGGGAATCGACCTGAAGCAGTAGCTTTAGCCACACCCCACATGTAAATATACTTGCTAATGGGAAACTGATGTACTTATTCACTGATTAATTGCTTTGCTTGGTCTGCCAGTGTCTCAGATTTCTTTCATTGCCATACTCTTTACCTGTATGTACTTTTAATACATGAAGAACAGCCCTGATACTATTACAGTATAAAGAAGAATGATACTATTGCAGTATAAAGATGGACATATGCTTGGGGATTGCAGGGCATGTCTTGATCTGTTGTCTAATGCTTTATGCTCTGTCATAGCTAGACATATCTATGGGCTTTTAGGGATTAATAATACTTTTCCTTCTATCTTGGAGCTTATTTTCAGAAAGGAAAGATGGATTTCAGGAATATCTTTGCTTCCTCACCTTGCTATATCCATGAAGATATATGAGTATGTGCTGTGTAGTGCCTATGTGGAGTTCTATATATTATCTGGGCATAGTTCTGATTAATTTATTGTTCATCTTGACTTGTCGTCATTAAGGTTGCGCTTGCAGTCTTCTGCCACATTTGCATCATTCCATACATATTTCTAGAGTCTAAGTTTTGCTGTTTGCAAGTCCAGCAATTGTTTGAAACTTGAAAAAAAAAGCATGTTTTTGTCAAGTGAATACTGAATACACAGTATTGTTGTATGTCCTTTAGGACAGCTTGAGATTCAACAAGTTGAATGTAGTCCACCACCAGTCAGGTACTGCAGCTCTTGAAGCTCAATAATCCTTTTCCTGCCTGTTTTGGATTGGAAAAAAAATGCTTTGGGGAGGAGTGCTGCTCAGCACCTGGCAGACCACAATACATATTGTGGACTGTGTTCCAGTTTCATGGGTTAAAACAACTTGATCAGCAATACAGTCGAAGAACTGATTTTTTTATAAGGTAGCTTGACAGTTTTGACATAGAACTGTAAAAAACCTTAACAAAACAAATGGTCATGCAACTTACCAACTATTTAACCTGCTGTGTTTGTTCCTTAAACTGCCTAAGTACATTTGTTTTAGCTCAGCAACCGCTCGTTGGCACAACTGATACAAAGCGAGCTTGGAGTTTCTGTGGCCACAATAATTTCACATTAATTTTTAGTGGAAGGAGATGAAATGCAGGGAGCAAGGAATGGAATCAAAATTCAGTTGAAATGAATGTCTACATGTACATTGAATACATATGTGCTTCTAAGTGCACAGGATTTAAATCAGAATAATTTAGAGGCAAAATTACAGTCCCAAAAGTACTTACTAAAAAGTAAAACTATTCAAACTGCTAAAAAGTAAACTCCATAGAACTCAGTGGAACTAATTTCTGAGTAAATGTTTTTAGGAATGAGATGTAATTTATTACATTTTTTCTAACCAATATTAATGCTTGCCTATACTGTATAAAATACCAGTGCTTGGATTCTGTGTTTATATTTTGACAGAGATTTATTCTGTCTGATTTTTTCTTTTAGGTTACAAAGGTCCAGGCTTGTTTTGCAAACTTTTTTGCCATGGAAATATACAATCTCTCTGCTTATTAGGAAAGTACCAATCAAGCAAGGAGCATGTGAGAACTGACTCATAACTTGGCCTAGATCCTCATCATTTTTGTTTGGGTGGAACATGCTGATTTCCTGTAGCTTTTATGTAGTTTCACAATTGCAGTCTTGCTCCCCAGTTAAATTCACCATTTTTAGTAATGCAAGAAATATTCAGACTATCATAGTTTCTATAATCCTCATAAATGGGTATTTGTTTCCCCTTCCCTTCATAAAAATGACATATGCATAAATGTGAATAAATAGAGACTGAAAAATGGGACTCAGGGATATATTTTGAGGAACAAGGGGTCTTCGACCTAGGAACCACTCACCTTGGTAATGTGGTAAGCACTTTTGGCCACCTGCCCCCTCCCTCCCCCTCACCCACAGGCCAGGAAAGAAAAGCACCAATGGTGAGATAGTGGGCGGCAGGCTGCCAATTGAACAAGAAAGGTGAGCATGGCCCATAGGCTCCTCTCTCATCCCACCCTCACGCCTACCAGCCTCTATGTCCCCTGCCAAGCGCTGCACTCCTCATCAAACTTCCAGCTTGCACTCTAGTGCATGTGCATGTTTAAGTGTTCATTTGGGTCCTTTTCATCCCTTACAGCAGCAAAGAGGCCCTGATTATTACTTTATTACTAAAGCCTTCTTAACAAGCCTACTTTTAATGTGGTTTCTGCTCTTTTCACTCTCTGATGAATGAGTGATATGTAAGTGTACCTGAGCTGAAAAGTCTGGTTGGCTCTTTCTTTGTGGGAAGCTTTAACCAATTTGTCACAAATATCTACTGATAATCTGTTCAGAAGCGCATAATTTTTCTCCCACTCCCAATCAGGACAATTACTGCCTGCTTAAGGCAATCTGACCCAAGCTACGCACAAGTAGCTTTACCTCTTAAACTGCACACTTCAGCCCTAAGAAATGAACATGCAATTGATTTTTGCATTCTTGTATTCCTTTATTGGGTCAGGACTTGAGATGTTTAGTATGTTTTATTCAGGGCTAAACAGAGCACAGTTATGACCAGCTAAACTAATTCAGAACTATGCAGTTAATGCCAGTTTAAGTTCATTGAAATCAATGGGCAATGCACAATATACAAACCATGCACAGGACTGCTGTGTATATTTGCTGAAATAAATAATAAGTTACATTCAGAATAAACTCACTGATTGCCCTCACTTTATTAAGATGAAGTACTGCTGGGTTTATTGGCTCTGATGCAGTTAAAAGTAGTTGTGACTTTGACCCCACTGAAAGCATTGGGATTAATTCATGACAGACATGTTTCATTGGATTCAGTGGGTCTCGGGCCAGTTAACTTTAATAGAGATAGATTGAGACTTTTGGCAAGGTATATTGACATTTCTATAACTTCAGTCTCTAAGCTGAATTTCTATATTTAAAAAACCAGATTTTCTGGTTACAATTTGTACTCAACATCATGCTTTGCACCTAAGAAAAAAATGATCAAGCAGACAAACAAAAAATGAGACAGGTTGTAAATATATTTTAAAGTTCTGCTGAGACCATAAACCACTCCAGTTTTACCTCCAGAAAGCCCTGATACATTTATCACTCTGCAATAATATAGAGTTATTTTTTTTCAGTTGCTCTGTATATCTATTGCTTTCTCAGGATATGAATGAAAGTCAAAATAGACTGATGTATACTTACAGTGATGTAGATTAGATTGTGGCCATGATCTACAATCATCTTAGAGCAAAACATATACCCCTAAGTGCCTCATAAGGCAGGATACATGACTGTAAAGTCAGGGCAAGAAAACTGTCTGCTGTGCCTAAGGGACATGAAAACCCTTAAAGTGAAATCTGGGAAGGTACCCTCAGTTATAATTTGCAATAACTTTGGATAAAAGGTTCATTTGTAATCATGAATACATAGCACAGATAGTCTGAGCTCTGCTCTGGCTTAGCACTTCTTTTGCTTAGTGCAACAGGGGCCCCAACAAGGACTCACAAGAGAAGAGGAACTCAATGTTTTGCTGGGGGTGATTTGTGAGAGATTTACATGCTTAATACCCACTTGCATTGGCTTGGAACTGTTTCTCAGGCTAACAACCTACCTCATAGGGTTGGTGTGAGGACAAAATTAGGAAAGAGAGTTGGTGGGGAGAGGGCCATGTATGTTTTGCTGGGGGAGGGAGGTGTTTTGTGAGCTAGTGCAAAAATCATTGTGTGGTCGTGGTGGGGGAGGGTGGCCGCCCATACGTGGTCGCCAAACTCAGGTTTTGTCTCCGGGCTCCAGTTTGCCTAGATATGCCTTTGGTTCCACCCTGCTTTTACCAGCACAATGGGTAGAGGGGTTACTTCTCAGTCTGTATGCAGCATGACCACATTAAGTGATAATAAAATAATGTTGCTGTTGTGTTTCCATTTTGTTGCTTTTCAAAGTGTACATTAAGACACAAACACATATTTACTAAGGCCTTTTGTTAATGCTTCAGTGAAATTTTCTGGTATATACTCTGTTCCACATAGATATTAGTAGGGTTGTATATTCCTCCTCCTCATGCTGGACCGTCTTTGTTGTAGAATGCTCTGCCTGGGTTCTAGTGCCTACCTAGCTCTGCTCTCTGCCTCCATTTGAAAGTTGAAATTCATTTTGGCATTCTGTTTAATTATATAACATTGGCATCCAACTCAGTTACCCACCTTTACTTCCAGCTGGCCTTCCTCATGCCAATGGTGCCCACCTGCTCCCCAAAATCAACTGGCTGCAAATCTCCCTCACCTGGATCCAATTTAATGGCCGTGAGCGACTGCCAGACGGACCCACAACCCAGCAGCACTGGAAAAGGGGACCTGCCTGTCTGGATTTAAAATAACAGCAAGGAGTGTTCGCTCCAGAAGTAAACATGCTTGCTCCTGCTCTGTCAGCCATTTTGCCAAGAAAAAGAATGATGTAGTTTGCATTCCTTCTCTCCCTATTGCTTTTTCTCACTGCACCCCCTCCGCCACGTCCAATTCCATGTTATCACTGAAGGTCCCTGATCTCCAGGAATAGAAGGGGCTGGTGAGGGTGCAGGGTGCGGACTGTAGTGAAAAATGGACATAAAAGGTGCCGAGTTCCACAAGGAAGGAAGGAAGGTAATAAATGTTTTAAATAAAT
This sequence comes from Sphaerodactylus townsendi, assembly GCF_021028975.2. NCBI lineage: Eukaryota > Metazoa > Chordata > Lepidosauria > Squamata > Sphaerodactylidae > Sphaerodactylus > Sphaerodactylus townsendi. The sequence continues at coordinate 56,424,867 of NC_059434.1, read as the reverse complement.
AAATCCCCTTCCTTCTGCAAACTGGTTCCATTTGTGGTTCAATATGGTCTAACATTATGGCTCCTTCTTATAAAATCCAAGTAACAGGCATCCAAGATCTGACTACTGGATGCAGAACAGAAGAAAGTGGGGGGGGGGGGGGGATCCGTCTCGACCATCCTTTTCTGTACAGATTTAAATACCAAATCTAGTATCTGTCAGTTCAGGAACTCTGCACATTACAGCGCCATTAACATGTTTAAGAACACCTTGTTGCTTAAGTATCGCTGTAATTGACATTGACGTTAACGCAGTCATCCTTTCAAACTGTTAATGAAGAATTTTGAAGACAGGAAGATCTCTTCTCCTGAATTGCCATTTTCAGTTGATTTAATACATTGTTTTCCTTCCATTCGTTCCATATTGTCTCTCTGTGCTTTAGTGTCATCCCACCCCAAGAGATATTTAGGGTATTAGTCACAATCTTACGAAGGTGTTAGTCACACTAGTAACAACTCTGATATGGAGCTCTTGTAAGGCAGCAATTTTAAAAGTGCTCGCTTATCTCTGAGTAATAGCAGGGCAATCGAAACTAAAATGCTAATATAAATTAAAAATATTGATTCCTTCCCCTCCCGCACCCAAAGTTATTCAACAAAATCAGGAGTTCAATGAAAAGGGGAAAGAAGGTTAAAGGCCATGGAATGTTTAAAAATCGAAGATTCAACATTAAACATTTGTGTTCAGAAGTGCAGGGTGGGAAACCAGTCATGTTAAAGAATTGGTACTTGAATGTCTGAAGCTACTACCTATATATGGTAATCTAATTATTTTAACTCATGCAGAATGAGTCTAATTAATACTGACCCATACAAATTACATGAGCCAATCATATAAACAAACAACAGCTGAAAATGTGCACACAGAAAAGAATCATTGTGTTTTTCACTGTTCACTATTTCAGTCATTTCAGAATTTGCAGGAGTAGAATGGGAAAGTATGCACTGTACAAATGAAATAAGTGAAAGTACAGAATGGCACATGGTCAGTGGTGTACCTGCAGAAAATGGCACCTATGACAAGTATTGAAATTGTGCCTCCCCCAAAACTGCACCCCCAAGGACAGGTGAAGGGAAAGTGTGCCCTCAACCTCTTGCCTACTTCTTGAAGAGCAGCAGTATGAGTGCGGCAGGGCACTGGTGCCCTGCCCATCAGCAACAGTGCTGCCCAGCAGCTGATTGAGACCAGCCATAGCAGCACTGGCTTTGGCAAAGCCCACCTTACCAGCCAGGGAGCATGCCGGCTGGGGAAAAGGTGGGCTGGCGGGTGAAAGGAAGAAGGGGGCGATGGCAGCAACCTGAGGTAGCAGGTGGTGGGCAGGCTGAGGCTAATGGGTGGGGGTACAGGAGAGGCAGTGGCAGCAGGCAGTGCAAAGCAGTTCTCATGAGGGAAAGGGGCAGCCGAATGCACCACCCTATTACACTCGTAAGTGGCATCTGGGGCGTTGCCCCAGAAAGGATGAAGATACTAAACAGTATTCTACTTTTTATTTTTGTAGCGATTTTTATTGCATTTTTAACAACTATACACACAACTAAAAATACACTACAAAGCTGAATTCAGTGGTAATTATTCCCAACTAAATGTGTCTAGGATAACAGTCTAGAGTAGACTGAGCTTGTTGGGAATAGATATTTCTATCTCAGGTGAATCCTGAGAGCTGTTGGTGATACTGGTTTCCCAAGGTTAGATTAATAAAGGATACTCACCGTATACCCATTTTATGACATTTGGTTATAATCTTCAGATATTTATTGGACGATTTAGTCCAGAATGTTTATAGAATCCCACAGTAGCATTCAATTCGTTTCTACGGGTAATTGGTGAGTTTTATAGTTGTCTCTGTCAAAGCACTCCATTGGCATAAATTAATTTGAAATTAATAGTGCTTAATACAGCATTTTAAGGATTATAGCTTCTCCAGCTCAGTTATCAGGGCCTACTTGCATAACTATAGGGTACATAGTAGTAGTGGGAAAAGTGTCTACATAAACATTTAATGTTAGTTCACAGCCCACCATGGCAAATGAGTTTGGCACATCTGTCACCATGTACAAAAACAGCTGTTGCAAAAGCACTAGCTATAGACACAACACAATAAGCAGGTCCACCACATCTCACACAGAAATGCAAGAGCTGACCAGGGGTGGTGTGAAAGTTTCTTGTAATATGTCTGTATTAGTAAGTCAGCGCAAACATCTGAACATCAAAACACTGCCAGTTTTTGAATTAGCAGCAATAAAAGTATGGAAATTCCAGAAGGGTAACTGCATTACCCTGACAAAGCACTAAAAAGCAAAACAAACAAATAAACAGTAACAAAAAATCTTGCCCAGAGTCTTATGGTACCTTAAAATTTAACAAATCACAGGCCACTTTGTCAGATGTCTCTTGCTTGGCATGGGTATCTAGAAAAGATGGTGATAGCCAGGTATTCTCCACTCTTAGGTATGTTTTAGTGCCATAGGTTAATAGTTTTGTAGATTATTAATATTTTATTATTTTAAATGATAGTTATATTTAAATTGTATCAGTATGTGTTGGAAGCCCCTCTGAGCCCGCTTCAGTGGGGAGAGTGGGGTACCAAATTGAATACTACTACTACTGCAACAATACATAGCAGTATAAGAGATAGTTGTAGAACTCAGATGAAATGAGACCCAGTCAAAAGATCCACAGGGGGTTTGACCCATCTGGAATGGGAAGATGTCATGTTGAAATACCTAAAGATGGACAATTAATTTTGATAGTGAGCTTACGGTAGCTATTCTTGGTATCTGTTGAGCTCTTGTTTTACCGTGCCATATCTGCAAATGAAATCTAGTCCAGCAACAAGGTCAGAATCTCCTTTTAAAACTTGCATTGAACTTTTATCAGCATCCAAATATGTTATAGAGGTTCAGAGAGAATGAAATGCCTTCCCACAGTTTTTATATATTATTTTAAATTTCTGATTTGAATCTGTTTAATGTTTTGTTTACAGATAGTTTAGCTTATGAAGCACATTGCTGAGTCATAAAAGTAGAAGAACACTGCTGACACATAATGGCATAAGTCAATTAGAAGTTGAGCAAGTGAACAACCCCTTGATGCTTCAGACGATAATGTTGGATCCCATGGTTACCTGAAGCACTCCCTGTTGCTTGCAGGTGAAAGGGATTGTTTGATTGATTGATTTAATTTGCTGAAGCTGAGTCAGGTAAATGATAAAACTGGATTGTGTTAACCTTTCCTGCCCATCTAAGTTTTCTATAATTTGGTAGGTATTGTCTTTAGATTTGTGATTCATTGTTCGCCCCATATGGTTTATCTTATTTAACAAAATGCAATACATTCATCAGGTTATTTTGCTTTGTTAATGTTCGTTTTTCCAAAACATCGTTGTTAGCGTCTGGAACCTTTTTTACTCTTTCCAAAGCAGGACCCACACTGTATAAATATGTTTTTGCTAGCCATCTTGTACAAAACAATGCTGTTTTTCTCAAAGTGACCAAAAGGTGGCAGCTCTATGCACAGTAAGAATTTTCAGCGGCACATATCCATTCTGTAACGTTCAGCTTCTACTTTTTGCCGCCTAGATACTGGAAAACTAAACAAGGAAAAAATCCTACTATGACAGCACTGAATCCAGTGTCACTTTTTATTGGTTGAATGCTCACCACTTCAGATCTGCATCAAATGTGCCTTAGAATTATTAGATGCATGCCAATTTTCTGTAAATTACATTTCACTCACCAACCTTAGAAACTCCTGGAAAAATCTTTATCCTATCTTGCACTTTTCATTGCTGGCACACAAATAGACTTCCACAATCTGCCTACCTTCCCTTGCTAGTTCCAGGAATGGATTGCAGAGCAGACCTGCTGGCCTATGTATAAAAACGCCAACGAATAAAAACATTGGCACTGGCTCTAAGTCACCCTCACTTGAATTTGGCACAGCATGGCCACTTGCAGTCGTCTTTTGTTTAAAGAATTACAAAATTTAGTGGTCACAAAGAAAATTTTCAACTGAAGGAAGATGGTTTGAGATAGAACCAAATTTATGGGTTTTTTCTTGTTCCCTGACTACTATGTAATAACACCCATTTTAACTCCCATTCTTTTCCATAATGCAGATTCTAAATCAATCTCCAGCTTTACATATGTAAGGACTACCACATTTTTCTTCTTTTCTCAGTCGTTTAAGGACTAGTGTTGCCAACAAGCTTGGAGAAAAATGGCCGGTCTCTTTAATAAAGGCTTCGTGGGATGCTGTTCCCTTGCATGCTTTGAAAAGCTTCAGCTGCTCATTTTCGCACACGAAGCCTCTGTTAAAGACACAGGATATTGCTTTCTCTGGGGTGTTGACAACTCTATTAAGACCTGTGTATTCTAGTTAGAGCTGCCAGATCTCTTGCTATGGCAGGAGATAAAGATGCTAGTGTCCAGGTGGGGCCTGGAGATCTTTCAGAATTACAGCTTATTTCCAACTACAGAGATTAGTTCTGCTGGAGAGAATGGATGCTTTGGAGGGTGGATTCTATTGCACTGTATACAACTCTGTCATTTCCAGGCTCGATCTCCAAATCTCCAAGAGTTTCTCAACTTGGAGCTAGCAACTCTAACAACCCCCCCCACCCCACACACACACACATTTGTCAGTGGCCAGGTGGGATCTGGCAATCCTGGTTACAGCTTGTTTTGCCTTCTGTCATCCACAGTAGCAGTGGGAGAATTTTTTAAAAAAGAGGTTATGTCAGCTACATTATGGCATCCCTTCCTGGGAAAACCTGTATTGATGTAAGGTAGCTCTAGAAATTATTGGAAAATCTATGGTGACTTAGCAACATAGCAAGATGCAATGGAGGCTGACTTATCTGTAATGTCCTTTCTTCCCCCAGCTTTCTTTTTCATTCTTTAAACACTTTCTCTGCTCCATTGTTTTAATTTTATTGCCTTTGACTTTATAAAATGATATGGAACAATTTTCTCTGTAGTACCTCACGTACTAGTAACATAGTATAGCAACATAGCACGTATAGTATAGTATAGTATAGTATAGCATAGTATAGTATAGCATAGTATAGCATAGCATAGCATCATAGCACGTATAGCAACATAGCAGATATTGTGTGCCCCTTTCACCTTAACCCAATATACGTCCTGTATTATCAACAATTCTGAAAGTAAAATTCAACATGGAAATTAAAATTTGAAAGGAATTTTGTTTGAACTGGCCTGTGGATTTTTCTGTTATGTATGGAAATTCTGGTTGTACATGTTATAAATACCCAGGTGCAGTGATTTGTCAGCTCACCTTTGAAGTGATGTTCTGTAAGTATGTCAGTTTTAATAAAGTATATCTTCTTTCTGACAAGCAGGCATGAACATTTGCTAATTAGTGCTATGTAATGTTGCTATGCCTAACCTTTTATTGCAGATAAAGCTTCATTGTGCTTATAGATTATTGCCATTTTGGGCTAACGTGAGGTACTACAGAGAAAATTGTTCCATATCCATTTATAAAGTCAAAGGCGATAAAATTAAAACAGTGGAGCAGAGAAGGTGTTTAAAGAATGAAAAAGAAAGCTGGGGAAGAAAGGACATTACAGATAAGTCAGCCTCCATTGCATCCTGTCCTTGTATCTGAACACATTGTTTACTGTACTTCTCAAAACAAAAAAAGTAGCTTGTCAGCTTTTCTCCATGTTTAAAAAAATTAGACATGCATCCCAAAAGGTGTGCTGTGATATTAAAGTCCATTTTATATGCTCGGTAAAGTTTCCCCCTGTGGGTGATTGTAGCCACATGTATACTTGGAAAGTAACCAGCGATGTTGATTCCTTTGTAAGTTATATGAAGCTGACATGGCTGAAATCACTTGAAGAACTGGGAAAAGACTGGAAGATATATCTTAAGATTGGCTTCAAGCTGTGCTTATGAGTAAATAATATTAATCCCTTTAGATAGGTTTATTAAAACCATTTCCTGAAGACACACCTAACACAGTATTTAATGAAAGTGCCATTGCCATTGACTTATGAGTGTCTGCCTCCATGTTCAGAATAATTAGATGCTTCTTTATTTGTTATTCTGTAATATGAATATTGAAGTGGAACAGAGGCATGCAAAATGGGCTGCATGAAAACAGTGACAGTAAAATTTTTTTAGCAGAAATACCTCAAGACATAAACAGGGTTCTTGTAGAGACAACCCCCTGGAAAGCTAACCCACTCCCAGTAATCTCATCCAGAGGTATCATATAGAGATTATCAAGCATACCCGAGGTATCATATAGAGAGATATGATACCCAGAGGTATCATATAGAGATTATCAAGCATACCCGAAGCCTTTCACACTTCTCTTTTGCCTAGTTGCTCACTACAAAGGACATCCTCACACAAGTGAGGAGGCCACTGGTTCAAATGTGACTTTATTTTACTCCCAGCAGGACTGTAATATTTGCACACTCCAAGCGTGTAAATTTCTGGTTAGAACTGATAATAAGATACTGAGGTAGTGCTGAACTTCTGACTGACATACTTCTTGTTTTTAGGTTTAATTTTTTTGTATTGTCATACATTGCTTTGTGATGATGAACTGCCTTAGCGACCCACTCTGATGCAGAGGCAAGGCATCTTTAAATAAATAAATCAGGAAGACATTTTGGCTGAGTTGGAAACAGGATGATAGATTTGAAGTGTTACCGTAAATTCACAGGCAATGGCAGAGTTCATGAAACCGACAGTTATGCTTTGACTTAAAGATATGCTTTGAGAAAGGCAAGTGAGGGTATGATTGAGGCAATCTGAACATGTCTCCATGAGGCAAACAAAGGTGGTCACAGTTAAGGCTTTGATGTTGAAAATTCTTTTGTTCTTACTACATTTCTCTGTGCACATAGTTTCTCAGTGATCATCTGAGGGTTGATTCCACATCATTTTCCTTAGCCACACTGCCTGTGAGGCATTGCCTTGTCCATCTTATCTTTTCAGCTGTTTCTCAATTCATCTAACTGATGAAAAGTCTGGTTTCCCCCCTGACTGGATCTTGTGGACCAGCCCTAAGCTATGTTGGGCTCTTAATCACACACTTCTCTAACTTTATTCCTTCAAAGGCTTGATGGCAACGATTACAGAATTGCTCTGTAAGTGGCTCATTGATTTCTCCAAGGGCTTTGTTTTGTCAATATACACAGTGGGATATCAGTACAATTTTGCAACTTTTTGTCAGCTGCAGGTACTTTGTAACACGAGTAAATTCATGAATAATATATCACAATGAATAAAATTCTGTCTCCTACCAATGAAAGGGAAAGGGGGCATTTTTTTTCCTTCAGAAAAGAAAACAAAACCCCAACAAATTTCTACTCAGCATTGCATTTAGGACTCCAGTTAAAATGTCCCACTTATAGCTGTTTCCGTTTCCATTGAAACAGCTATAACCCAGTGGTGACATAAAGTTCAAAATTGCCAATTTTGGGGGAGATTTTTGTTGACTTTCAAGTAAAGAAACAATTGCAGTGAATTGACAAAACAGGAGATAGACTTGCCCCTCCTTCTTAATTGTTGTGATTATTTTTAGTATTAAAATCCCACATTAGTATGTAAAAAATTTATGAACAGCATTTGCTCATCTTTTCTGTTAATTTTTGTGTGGAAAATCTTGATGGATAGCTGTAAATGTTGACTGGTTGTAAAAATCTGCTGAGTTTTAGCATCTCCTTGGTGGTCTATTAACACCATCTTGGGCCTGCAAAACTTGATAGGCTACTTTTATGCCAGACTGCATACATGGTCATCAGAAATTGCTCCATATCAAGATATCCTGACTGGAACACTATCTCTCTCTCCAGCCCGAGCACAGCAGAGTATGCTACAGCTATATATTATTCAAATTGAGAATAATAGGAATAGAAATGCATTTGGAAAACTGCTGTAAGTCACTCTGAGTGGATGGAATAGAGTGGGATAGAAATCTAATGAATAAAATATATTGACTGGATTACTGGAGTGGGAAGCTAATTCTTGCTCTGTCATGCAGACAGCAAAACTGAGTCAACTTTATTCATGCCAGAATGTGCTGATATAACAGTTGTGCGTAGGCCTTAGCGATGATTAGTGGTGGATTAAATTTTATTTCATCACAAAATTGCAAGATACAGTTTTGTAAAGAGATTCCTTTTAATTTTAAAAAAATTAAGGGTGATATTATTGGCTAAACCCCAAGTTTATCCATTTCAATGAAAAATATTTTCATAAAGCAAACACCAGCCTGACCCTGCCCATTTCCAGAATTTAGGGCAGCCTTCTGAGTGGGAGGCAGAGGCTGGGGGTGGGGCGCAGAAAGAGGAATCAGCAGGGAGCTCAATGGTCCAACTCCTCACTCCTGGGGTGGGGTGAGGGAAGCAGGCTGGCGGCTGAATACAAAGCGCCCCATGTGATGCACAGAAGTTGCGCCCCTCCATCCCCCTCACAATTCCTATGGCCAAGAGGCAATATCAGAGGAAGGCTTTGACCTATGTGCTCTTTGGGTTGGTACAGTCACAACACCGGCTGTGGATCTGCAAACTCTTTGCAAGGTCTTTGTCCTTAGTTAAGAAAAGCTAAGGACTTGTAGACTTGTTCCCTTGTCCATTTCTACAAGGGTTATTTGCCTTGAATTTGATGCTATTTTCCCCCTGATTCCCATAGTATTGTGGTACATGCACCTCCTAGGGTTTCTCTTGGTTTTCTTCAATCTTTCCCAAACCTGTTTTGGGAAGGTTTGGGGAAAGGTTTCAGCAAATCCTGGGTGGCAGCTTTGTGAACAGGAAAGTTTGATCCCCCCCCCTCCTGCCCACACAACAGCTATTTTTCTATGCCTTTGTCCCTGCAGTGGCAATTCCACTCCCCATTATGGGGAGCTTTTTTTGTATTTTTTAAAATCACAAATTGAATATTGATATCATTAAAACAATCTGTTTGGATTGTCACCTGCAGGGTTTATAAATACCTGGAGATTTTAGGGGTGAAGCCTAAGGAGGCAGGGTTTGGAAGGGGCATCATGCCATAGAGTCCATTTTCAGTGGGGTATCATGCCATAGAGTCCATTTTCCAAAGCTGCCATTTTCTCCAAGTGAACTGATCTCTGTCACCCGGAGAGCTGTTGTAATAGCAGGAGAGCTCCAGCTGCTACCTGGAGGTTGGCAACACTACAATCTGTGCATCAGATTCTCTGCATTCCCAGCTTTCGTTCTTTAAAAACTGTGTCTTCAGTCACATTGCAGTGATGCAAGTGGGAAAGGACAGTTTTACTAGTCATTCCAGAACAAGTAATGCTCAGATCTCAGTTACCTAAGATGGGTTAGTATTTGGGAATGTGCAACGTACCCTCTGCCCACTAGCGCTCTCAGGAAATCCCCCCCCTAAAATTCCAACTGTCATTATGTGCAGTTTCTGAACAATTCTAACTGTCAGGTTATAAATAAAAATGTAGCGTGTGAGGGTTGACGTTTCTTAATATTCCCTTAGTTTTCCCACCTTAGTAATAACATTAATTAAATGGGCTTCTTCAATTCAGATTTTAGGTAGACAGCCGTACTTTATTTGAACAAATAAAGAACAGAAACCTTTTTCCTCAGGCAGAAATCAAAAAGAAGGCACCAGAGGCTTTTGTAACATTATAAAGATAAACTAGAATAAGCTTTTATTTATAACAATACAAATACATTTTGGCAAAGTAAAAAGTAACTTGAAAAGTAAAGCAGGCTTGTTTAGATATCATATACAAAAGCAGCTCATGTTGCTAACTTACTATTTTTTTTACAGTTCAGTCCAGTTCTTCAGATAAAGATATTGGCTTAAATCCATTCCTACTGTGTTACACTCAGGCCCCTTCTTCATGGGCCAATAAAAACGGGCTAACGACGGTGTAAAACCTGTTTTGGTGGGGAACTCCACACGGATCCTAATATGAGTCTGCCCCGTGTCCCCCGCCCCCAAGTTTTTCAAGAAGTGCACTATCTGCAATTCTTTTGTTTTAACGTGGCTTGCAGCCAAATGCGAGAAAATGGCTGCCTGGGAAACACTTTACTTGACTGCGCTTCCTTTTTCTTTTCTTTTTTACAGTCCCTGCCTTCAGCCACACAGGGGCACAGAGACATCAACATGGCTGTGGAGGTCCATGCCTGCCAGCTCATGTAGCTACGCAGTGGAGGGAGATGAGTGGGGGGGAAAACCCTACCTCCGTGCGAAGCACGATAGCAACCCGCATTGCTTCCGCCGTCTCTGGTCACTGCCTGCACGGAGGCATGAGAATATGGTCAGTAACCACTCTTCATTCCCTGCTTGCCCTTTCATTCCTTGTTCTACAGTGCTGCTGCACTGCTATATAATTCCAGAACTTGCAACTTCAGGAAGTCTCCCTAAATTTTAAGGCAAAATGAGGTGAAATTACCTTGAACATGTTGATGTTTGTGACTTCAGGTTGGGTGAGGGCTGCCAGCCTCCAGATTGGGCCTGGAGAGCTCCCAATATTACAACTGATCTCCGGTTAATAGAAATCAGTTCTCCTGGAGAAAATGGCTGCTTTGGAAGGTGGTCTCTATGGCATTATACCCTGATGAGGTCCCTCCCCTCTCTAAATACTGCCATACACAGCTCCACTCCCAAAATCTCCAGGAATTCCCTAATATAGAGAAAGTAACCCTAGGTTGGATACAGCTACATTGGCTCAAACAGCCAAAGAGAAATCTGGACTCTGCCTTCAAAACTTGGACTCCTGTTTATGCATTCTCACACTCAGGATCAAATTATTGTTCCATTAATTTTCATTGAATAAGGTGATGTTTGGTAGCAGTCAGCCTGTATGGGGTGCCAGAAAGATAGGTAGCTGGCTCAATTTTGTGTAGAACTCAGTGGTGAACTAGTGTTCAATCTGAGCTTTCTGTGCTACTATTATAAATACTTTTTTCTGGTAGTAGTTTCCAGTTTTCCAAAATTATACTAATAGGGAAGATACAATTAACCTATCCTGCAGAGAATAAGATATCTAAGTACAATTGTAGCCTGAGTTAAAATTTGTACTCCCATGTTGTCATCTTTCTTCCTTAAGTATCGATGACAAAGCTTCTTCCTGTTTCTTATCACAGAGAAGATGAACACATCTGTAATTTCACACAAACTTTATATGTGCCAAATTGATTAACCTAGACAAAGCTGTGGATAATTGGATTTAAAAAATTCGAAGTATCACTTGTGCTGAACTTGACTTTGAACTATAGCTATAATGATATACTGTGTATTATAAAAGTTGATCACCATGGGACAATAGGAAGTTTGTACTAGTATTAATTAAACATTTTCGTAGATTAATATTGCCTTTTCCAAATTACCAGACAAAATTTATTAGACATAATTTATCCGCTCTGCAAAATATATGTTCACAACTTGGGATCCTGTGAAAATTCCTGTAGGAAAGGAAGGGAATTACTCTTCTTCAAATTTCTCTTTTTGCAGTCTTTTATGTAGTTCTGGGACAGTATTCCTCTTTGCCTCACATCCTTGTGGGGGAGGAGTATCCTAAGAGAATATACACTATAGATCATACAGTCTCCAAGTCCATCCCCTTCCCTTTGAGCCAGGCTTGAAAAGTTGTATTATTTTGGCCCTGAACTGGCCTAGTTATAGCCTCCAACTTTGAACAGAATTAATTTCATACCCTGACTCTGTGTAGTTTGCCATTAGAATTTGTGACTTTTGCTGAGACTCCAACATTAACAGCGCTTGGTGACTGTTATGCCTTCCATGAAGAGCATCTACCTGCCAATAGCTGTGAACACTGGAACAACACTTCTTGATATTGAGATAAAGTGTTCACTAAGGGAGAGGGGCAACTTATCTAAAGCAACTTGTCGAAATGGAGTATGGCAACAGAAGATAGAAGACCTCAATGATGTTTGACCCTATATGATATTTTCAGGTAAGGAACCATAGATTGCTGCACATTTTATCTTATTTTGGCCTCTTCCACAAGCACAGTTTACCACAGGTTTACCCAGTGATCAAACTTTATGTCTGAAAAACATTTTCTGTGAAATCATTCCACACACCTCCATTCTTTCTGTCGTTTTCCTTCTTGTCTCTTTAGTTGCATTTGTTCCACATGCTACTGCTGAAAATGTAGTATTCCTAATGTTAGTGGAATGCCATCCATGGTGCAGAAGAATGACCCTCCCCCCTTTTTTCTTTTGCACCGACATTCTAATGTGCAGCAATTAAAAAATATCTCAGCCTCCATTTCTTCCACTGAAAACTACCTACACAAAATGGAAGCAAAAAACCCCCAACCACCTTCTGGAGCAGGAACCATTACCTGAAGAAACAGAAATATACCTCCTCCAGCCCTGCCCACAATTTCCAGCCAAATTAGAGCTGCAGTAAAGCACAATTGTTAATGTGGCAGTCCCCTGTCAATGTCCTCCTGCAAAAGCAACTTCCCTTGTCAATTTCACTGGCTTCTAATTGTGGACACAAAGTATATCTTTGCCTTAAAGTTACATCATTAATGCAACATGACAAAGAGAAAAAAATTAAAAATTATTTTGAAAATGGAGGAGGAGAGGGAAGTGAAAATGAGTGAAGGGGAGGTTGGGCAACTACATGGGGGTACAGAGTAATTTAGAGCACAGGGTAATGTAAGCGCTGGGTGATCACTTTGTCATTATGTTCTATCACTAATTCTATGTGACAAATAAAAATTCATTTGCAGTTGGAGGGGGAGGAGAAAATAGCTGAAGGGAGGTGACTACATGGGGCATGGATAAGAACCAAATGTTTGGTGGAGTTTCAACATGATCACACACTGAAGGAAAGCTGGCTTCAAAACAGATCTTTAAAAAACCCATTGCAGTACCAGTGCTCAGGAAAGCAGTAGAGGAAAAATGAAAGGAAAATTTTTCCAGAACCAAATGGAGGAAAAAATATGTGGAATTTAAAGGGGGTAAAGATATGTTGTAATCAACTTGTGCGGAAAAGGCCTTTTTGTGATTGTTACTGGGAGAATCTGTGGATTCACCTGGAGAAGCCCAGAATCTGGTGTGTTAAGTGGGATATTAACCTTGTCAACTATACTAAACCAGCTGCTGAAATATTATGAGAATCAGATGATACAGGACTGTGTTCCACACATAAGATGTAAGATATCTCCAACGGTTAGAATATGCAATCACGTTATGCAAGAGTACTTTTCCTTGAACCCTAGCCTGAAATTCATCATTGGAAGCTCCAGAATGGGCTGCTGACCTAGCATAAGACTTGACAAAAACACAGCTGACAAACACCTGCAACTCTGATGAACAAGATGACCAGTCCCATGAGTGACAAGTTGCATTTGCTGTTGCATTTGCAATCACATATACCCCACCACACAATCACTCATCACTGTGCTACAGAGAGAAACTCATCTCACCATGACGTGCCTCTGAAGATGTCAGCCAGAGATATGGGTGGAATGTTAGGAGCAGAAACTCCCAGACCACATCCACGAAGCATGGAAAACCCACAACAAGATTTCATTCCTTGTTTAGGGTGAATGTTGGTGCATATTTGATGGTAGGTTTGGTAGTGATAGAAAGTGTGGCCAAGTCACAGCTGATTTATGGGGACCCCTCATGGAGTTTTCAAGGCAAGAGATAAACAGAGGAGTTTTCCATTACTTGCCTCTGCATAGCAACTTTGGACTTTCTTGGTGTTCTCCCATTCGATTATTGACGAGGCCAACCCTGCTTAGCTTCTAAGATCTGATGACAGCAGGCTAGCCTGGCTCATGAGAGTTCTAGCTGATGTAAATTCTAGTATTGCAATGATAGTTGTCCCTGGATAATAACAAATAAAGTGTGTACCAAGCAGAAGCTACAGTAATACAATGACTGTGCAATTTTTCAATCTGTATGTTTACATTTTTTCTGTCAGCGAACTGTACTTGGCTATATCTGATTAACCTTATTTAGATAACATTGAATATAAAAAAACCATGCTCAAAGCACTGCTAACACTATGCTGCCTCAATGATCTTTTTCTCAGTCTGTTTTCTGTCACTGAAACTTGTTTTGCATAGTAAATATTTCAAGATCACATATTTCAACATAACACCAGTCTTTCAGATTTCCAAATATGTGTTTCCTTGCTAAGAAAATGTCGGTTTTTATGAAATGAAAAGCAAGGAGGAAACTTGATTTTATGGTTTTAAAAATAATTGCCTTGCCTTGCTATGTACCCAATATATTCAAGATGTTTAAACCACTCTCAGACTCTTTAGAATAATTGAACTGGCTGTATCATATGCTAAGTAATTTAAGAGATACTTTCAGAATGTCCACTTTTCGACTTCAGAGTGTGAATCAATTTAAGAATATGAAAGCACTAAACATTTGGAGCGAAAAAGACCTAAAGCTTTTGGACATGATAGGACAATAAAGTAAGAAATAAATCCATTAGGCAAAAAGTAGAAAACTCAGAGACTGCAGAATGGATACTCACTGAAGAAAGACAAATGGTTTGACACAAAAGACCATTTTATTTATTTAATCATTAAAAGATATATAGTTTCTGCTACTAGAATGACATATAATTGTAATCCCTTGAGTCACCAAGTGTCAGGTTCAAAGTCTAGGGTAATTCTAATAAACTCACAATGTAAATCCAATTTATTAAAATACAACAGACACCTTTTGTGCAACCATTCCCAAAAAGATTAACATTGGTTCACTAACTACTATTGTCTTATAGCAGAATCCTCTTCGCAGTCCTTTGCAAAAGGTACAAAGTGAGTGGGAGAGATTCACCTGTGGAACCAGTGCAGTGACAGTAGATTTGCCCTCCTGGAGGCCAGTGACGTAGGCATCGATTTTTTAGGAGGGGTTTGGGGGCGTGGCCACATTGGGGGCGTGGCCCCAGCCTCAGTGCTTATAAAAGCAGCTCCCCAAAGCCAGGGATGGCAGACTCCCCTGCCCCCCCACCCTTCCCCCCCACTGGCAGGGCTCTCAGCCAGTAACTGGCAGTCCCTTCTGCCTTCCCAGCCAGGCAGAGTTGTAGCTCAGGAAAATGGAGCCTGGTGCAAAATCTGAGTTTTGCGGGGGGGGGGGGGATGGGTGGCCACTGTGATGCTGGGATCCACCCCCAAACAGAATAACTTTCAATGGTGTTTAAACTAGAGAGCCCAGATTCTCCTTTTAAATCCACATTAAAGGGAGAATCCGGGGTCCCCAGTTAAAACAACATTTAAAGTGATACTGTTTTGGAGTGGATTCTCCCCCTTGGAGTGGATTCTCCCCTGGGGACCTCAGATTCTCCCTTTAAATCCATGCCGAAGGGGATGGATTTAAGAGGAGACTCGGGAGAAATTTGGGGGGTGCCTGCTATCAGGGTTGCAATTGTTAAGCTAGCAACACAAAACTTTTAGGGTATCTTTAGGAGACTCTCATGATGATATCACCCAGGTTTGGTGAAGTTTGGTTCAGGGGGTCCAAAGTTATGGACCCTCAAAGCTGTAGCCCCCATCTCCTATTAGCTCCCATTGGAAACAATGGGGGATGGGGCATCCCCTTTGGGAGTCCATAACTTTGGACCCCCTGAACCAAACCTCACCAGACCTGGGTGGTATCATCAGGAGAGTCTCCCAACAAATCCCTGAAATTTTGGTGCTGGTAGCCTAAAAGGTGCACCCCCTGCAGGCCAAAAACCAATTAAAAAAATACACAAAAACCACAAACAGGAAGCGGAGCTTCGGACATGTAATGGGGGGGAGGTTGAACCCAAGAAACCCCCCCTTACTTACGACCTTGCTGGAGGCACTTACCCATGGTGGGATGATTCAGGCAGTGTGTGGCTGCTGCCATCCTCCCTGGTGCTGGAACACCACACTGGACACCACGTCAGCCTCCTAGGGCCCCTGCCCATTACCCTGGTGGCCGGGGCTTTAGAATCACATCACCCAGAAGATGGTGTAACTCTATTAAGGTACAGGAGTTTTCAAGGAAGATAGTTCAGCTCTTCCAGTTAGCAAGTTTGACTTTTTGTTCAGATCTTTCTAGATCCAAAGCTTGAAAAAGAAGCTTTGCTCTTCAGGGAAGACCATTCTCAGTGCTCCTCAATCAACCCCCCTTTATTCTTTTAGTTAGCCTAGTCATGTTTTATGCCATCTTTTAGTGTTATGATGCTCATTTCAAAAGCATACTCCATGAACTTTTGCCAAATATGCAAATTAACATAAGTTCATGCACTCATCAGCTATCTGCTGGTCTGTTCTAGCCTAGGTTTGCAAACTACATTGTAAACAATGCCCTCTATCAAAATATTTTTACTCACCCTGTGAATTTAGACACAGGGTAAGTGAAAGCAGCAAATGGCAGACCCATAAAATACTATCAGTCAGAACAAGATTGAGACAAACACATAGTTCTAATCTGTAGCAAAAGAGATCCTTTCTTAGTAATATCATTAATGGTACTTTCAAAACAAACTTGTGGGTTCCATTTGCAGTTGATCTAATAATATGAACACATGGAACTCATAAATGGATTTGGAAGAAAATTTCACATGAGAAAAAACACAGATGCAAGGCTATAATCTCACACCTGGAAATCTCCCACACTTCAGTATTGCATATTTAAAAACCACAAAGGGATGTAAATGGCTCAAACAATTGATCATGTGATTGTGAGGAATACATTGACTCTGGCAGTGAAAGATCTGTCTGTATCAGGGGACGTTTTTGTTGAAATGTCCAGGAAGCACACCTGTGAAGTACTTGGTTCTCTTTTCTCTCTCCTGGAAGACATATTTGAAGTGCCTATTTGTAATACATAGAAAGAAGGCAATACTGCCTAAAAAGAAAAAAAAGGATGGATTTTGCTTGGAAAAAAATGGGATAGGTTTGACCCATCATTTCCTATGTAGTAAATGAGCTTCCTCAGTAGAGTTCAATGCACTCATGTGGGAAAGTAATACATAAAATGCTATCATGATAATGAGGAGGCAAACTTACTATAAAGAAGATGCATTAATCAATATTTCTGATAGACTTCACACACACAATGTGGAATATCTTGCTTTAGCTCAGGGGATTGGACCTGATCAGAATTACTCTACTTTGTTTAAGGTGGACCATACAGAAAAGAGCAGATAACTTGAGCAGAAG
Source organism: Sphaerodactylus townsendi (assembly GCF_021028975.2). Lineage (NCBI taxonomy): Eukaryota > Metazoa > Chordata > Lepidosauria > Squamata > Sphaerodactylidae > Sphaerodactylus > Sphaerodactylus townsendi. The sequence continues at coordinate 56,407,668 of NC_059434.1, read as the reverse complement.
ATAGAGGAGCTCCAGAAGTTTATGCTTTCGGTGGCTGATATATGTAGCATCTAAGGCTGCCTATTTTTAGTAAAGCTTCTGTCTGTTAGAGAATGTCTGCCTTGGCTTTTTAGACTGGCCATATCAGAGCTGTCAATCCCATAACAGCCAGAGCTGAACTGAAGCTATGCTAGAGCTGAGCTGAAGCTAGAGTTAATGCTTGAAGCTAAAGCAGTGACCTGAAGTCAGCAGGCACTTACTGTCTAGCTTCCTGTAAAGCCTTAAAGAGAAGCTTGGATTTCTAATGCAAAGGAGAGGCCCCAGGTGGCCAGCCATGCACTTCACCATCTGAGGTCAACTTCCATCTGGGCTTGCTACCTTCTGTGCTCCAGGGGTTCAGGAGTGACCTTACAGTCTGTGTCCATACAGTAATCTCCTCAATGGGTTCTTCATCTAGCATACTCATGAGTCACCTGAGTTTGTGGCCCAGAAGCCATGGCTGGCTGTGTTTCCTGGAGTTTGTTTATAGTCAAAGGACCCAAGAACCTTAGGGTGTGCCAGAGTTTTGACCTCATCAACTCACCTATCATGACATTCTCTTCTTCTGAGGTGGATCCATCTGGCTTAAACTTTAAAAGCTTGAAGTCTGAGACTTGAAGCAATTTTAAAAGCCAAAAACATATTACATTATTGTTGCAATATTGTTGCATCCTTCCTGGGTCCACTAGAAAGACTTCAGTTTTGGTGTGTCTTACAAAATCTGTGCTCAGAACTTGATTTCCATGTTTATTGGACCGCAACATGCAGCAAAGGGTATTTTCCCAGTCTGAAATAGCCCTGGGGAGTGGTTGTTTGCACTGTTAATGAAAGATACATGTAGCCATCAGTACAAATAAGTTTCCTCAGCAGTGACAATTTCAAGTAGGGAAACTGACTTGAGGGAGGGGGAGCTGAAGTCCTTTCCTGCAAGCTGTATTCCCCATCTATATCTCGCCTACCCATTCTTGGGAACTGGGAGCAGGGAACTCACAAGGACCTCTATTCAGATCCTTTTGAGGGATCTGGAAGGATGTGAAAGTAATGTAGTGTACAGAATCAAATAAGGATGAGTTGAAAACTTAATTGGATTAGATGGTCAGGGTGTAACAGTCTTTCCTTGGTGACATTCTTCCATCCCAAGCATGGAACAGATTTATATGCATGCTGTAAAACTAGTAAGCAGTTTGAAAAAGACAGAGAAATGGAAACAGCTGTGAGCTGACTGAAGGTCATGCTGAAGGTACTTTGGGTATTTCGGGTGGTACTTCGGGTGCTGAAGGTACTTTGGGTGCAATATCTCCCTCTGGGGATCTGCTATGGGATAGCGGACCTGCTGTCCTCCAGGTTTGCTCCCATGTACATGCTGTTTGTATAGTTGTAAGTAAAGCATAAAATGTAAACTGCATTAAGTTTCCAGAGATCTCTCAGGAAACTGAACCTGGTAAGCACTGTGCCTGGAACCTGTCACTGTTCGGGGAAGCAGGGAATGCATGATTAAAAAGGAAATAAGTGGTTTTTTAAATTCAAATAGTCTTTTAAAAGAAAAGGATATTCTATTGTTTCTCACAGTATGAGGACTATAAGATAATCAATAGATAGGCAGAAATATCAAGCTACTCTTGGTGTTTTGTAGAAACACCACTGAACTTAACTGGGTTGGGACCAGTAGTCGTTAAATATTCAATTATGTACACACAGCTTTGACTAAAGTTTCACATACAGCATAGTAGGAATCTGCTACCATTTGCACTTTTTGCTTGTTGGTGTCTCCTCTTCTCTCCTTGGTAAGAAAAAAAAAGGGATATGATTAATAAAGTTTTCCTAGGGGGAAAAACACTTTTTCAGACATTTGAGAGAGGAAAAGTAGCTTCAAGTTCGAAGAGCCTCCAGAGTCAGTTGGATAACATTTGGCCTGCCACCAAAGAAGAAAGCATTCCAGGGCCTGAGAGGAAATAAAAGTATTGACTACCAAAGCACAATGCAAAAAACAAAGAGCAATGAAGAACTGAGAGCCAAGTTTCTTAATTATAATGTAAGGGGAAACAAATTGATGACCTAGAGACCACAATATTTAGAACACCTGGATGAGGATGTGGGATATAAATTTAGAGTAGATAGAATACATTTTTTCATTCAGCAAGTATTTATTGCTGAATCAACTTTGAAGAAGATGAACAATATCTACAAAATTATATTTAATGATAGATGAAAACCAAATGTTCATTGACTGGGTTGGATCCTATCTAAACTCTGTGCATGGAAGTATTATTTCCTTCCTCCCCACTTTTTGGTCTGAAATACATCCTCCCCGGTTATACTATCCCTGTGGGACAGGGGATCCCTAGAAGCAGCATGAGGGGGCTTCAGAAGGTCTGCCATAGTAAGGAGGAAACTGGAAAAATCATCTTTCTCTTTGTATGCATGTGGCTCCAACCCACTGTAACCCACTAATATCAGGATGCAGTCAAGAAACTATTATCATATCATATCACACTGATTAAACACATTGCCAAGTAGGATATGCACAGTACATTCTTAAACAGAATTATTGACAGTATTGATTTCAATAGGCTTAGAAGGTTGTGACTCTGCTTAGGATAGCATTGTCAGGGGTGGAGGGGAAGAAACTGGTTTTAATTGTGACCTGGCCATTATGTTAAGATTTTTATATTCATGTGGCAAAAAGATCAATCAGATTATTTGATGAGATTCTTTGAGTGCTCCCAGAGGCTACATATCTCTGGAAACCACACTTCTAACACTGAATACCTATGGGCATGGCCTTAAAAGCCACCACAAAATCCCTCTCCCAGAAATTGCCCTTTTCTCGTACAACTACAATAAGGTAGAGAGTGTGCAAAGAAGCCGATGAAACTGTAGCTCACGTACTCAGCTGCTGCACAAAGATCGCCCAGAGTGAGTACAAACAGAGGCACAACTCAGTGGCCGAGATGATCCACTGGAATTTATGCAAGAATTATAACATCAGGAAGTCTAAAAACTGATGGGAACATTGTCAAGAGAAAATAACAGAAAATGAGAAGGTCAAGATTTTGTGGAACTTTCTAATCCAAACAGACAAAGTGTTGGTGCATAATATACCAGACATTACAGTGATAGAGGACATGAAAGTGGCCATCATCAACATAGCAATACCTGGTTGATGAAAAAGAACATTGTCACTAAATACCACAAGCATAGATAATGGTTTTGTTTTGGGAGGATTTAAACTCCCCCGATGTATTTTTAATATTATTAGATTTTTCTGCAAACCTTGCGGTTTGGAGAAAAATATTTCTTGCAGTATAGGCCCAATCTGCAGATTGTGGTATCTGCAGATCTACTCACACTGGAAAAATAGATTCTCATAGAATCTAACTGCAGTGGTTCTGGTGTTCCAGTCAGCTGATATCCCCCACCCTTATGTAGCTCTGCTTAGTTTGTGCTTATTTGATTATCTAGCAATTTTTCTGAAGTGACCTCTATAATGCTTAAGATTTATGATAAAGTGTACTTCAATTATGTATGTGTTGCCATGCAAAGTCACTACATCTTTGTCTCAGGAAGAATAGAATGCTTTTCAGAATAAGCCGTCAGCATTATTTTAGAACATAAGTTCTTGATTAACTAATATGAAGAAAAGTCTTAGGGTTTTTTTTTCCGATTCAGAGGTTTAAGTGACAGCTTTTCCAAAAACAGATTGCTGTAAATTGTAGGTTTATTTGACTGGCTATTGACTTGAAAATGAATAAGAAAACTGATAGTTTTCTTCTAATTACCTTATTCTGAAAATGGTTTTCCACAAACAATTAGTTTGAACACATCTGGAAAAGCATGAATAACAGAATACTACAGAGGATAAAGTTACTAGGGCTGCACCAGATGTGTGCCTGTTTCAGTTTTGGAGTAGAAAGTTGTGGGATTGTGGAGATATTTCTCCAAACTGCTTAATGGTGTGAATATTCACTATTCAAAATCTTGCCTGCTATAATTGTTTTCTCAATCTATTGTCAGATTGAGATTGGTCTTCTTCCTGGCAATAGTTACACAAGTGATCCAATCTTGAAGAAGATGATGTCACAATCCTGAGTAGCTGATCAGAGTTAGCTGCGTGATGATGCCACTGAGGACAAAAAAGTTCCAATGGAGAGTTATAGGAATACTTCCTGGAATAATCAAATGAATAATCCCAGCTAAATATGGATCACATATGGTGAAGGATATGTTATTAGAACTCCATGTAGCCAATCAGATTTAGCTATGTGACACCATTAAATTAAGGTAATTTAGAGAGAGCAGTGTTTCTTGAATTTGCAAACATTTTTGAATCCTTATGCAGAACTCAGAAAAAAGTTGATGAAAGGGGCATAAGTATTTGAAGCTACTGGGAAATTAGGGTTCCGTAGCATAATCTGAGGGCCCATTTCTTCCCTCGACCTCCACCTAGAGTTCAGTATTTCCCTGGACATCTCATTGTCTGGTTGATACTGTTCCCAACGCTTTGCTTTTGCTTTTCTTCTCCCACTTTTCAGCATAGGTCACTAGACTCTCATTAGATCATTCTGTTTCTAGATCAGGTAATTATAGCTTTTTATTCCCCAAAATCCTTACCTATTCCAAATCTCTACCCTCAACACTTTCAAAATTGTGGGACTGTGTAAATTTTCTGCTGCTTTGACTAATGTGCTTGTAAGTTTATTGTTTTCATCTTTTATTTTAAATAAAAAATGTTACTCTTTTATTCTTGCCTCCTGTGGATTCCTTGCAGAAACCCATCTTTGCAAATTTTGGTAACAAAGAGCTTCAGCTTACTTGTACTCTTGCTATACTAGGTCGTGCTAATTCCCCACTTTAAAAGGGCCAGACATCACCATTTCAGGGAACAATAGTGTGTGTGTGTGGGGGGGGGCGGTATTTTAGTGCTCCCTCATTGGAAAACTGTGAATTTTAAAAAAAATCAGCATACATCAGAGTTCTCCCCCTCCCCTTTTCTTCTTTTCCCCCCTGCAGCACTAGTTTTCCACGTACTGTATATACACGCATATAAGTCGACTCATATATAAGTCGAGGCACCCAATTTTACTTTAAAAAACTGGGAAATTTTATTGACTCGCGTATAAGTTGAGGGTGGGAAAGGTCCATTAGGAGACCGGGTGCTGAGCTGGCAAAGGAGCCACAGTTGGAGGAAAGGAGCGCCCCAGAAGCCTTTGGGAGGCTTTTTAAGGAGGGGCGAGGCAGGCTTGTGCGGGTCTGGGGAGAGGGAAACCCGCTGAAGGCAGGAGAAAGTGAAACAGAGAATGCCTCGTCCCCCTCACTAACTCACGCTTTCTTTCTTGCAGGCTCTAAGTCTAAGGCTTGGCTTCAGGGAAGCTGCCACTCGGGGCAGCCTGTCTCTATGGTTTTCTTAAAAGGGTAATGCTCCAGCATTGCCCAGAAAACCACAGAGACAGGCCGCCCAGAGCAGCAGCTTCCCTGAAGCCAAGCTTTAGACTTAGAGCCTGCAAAAAAGAAAGCGTGCATTAGTGAGGGGGACGAGGTTTCATGACTTGCGAGTAAGTGCTGCGGCTCCATGGGGGGAACTTGCGTATAAGTCGAGGGGGGCATTTTTCAGCCTAAAAAAGGGCTTAAAAACTCGACTTGTATGTGAGTATATACGGTACATGGAATTATTAATGTAGGGGAACTTTTTAAAAAATCAATTCTTCATCCACAGCATTGTATATTCTGCCATCTAATTTAGCTGTATGTATAGATCAGACCAATGACATGACTACTTCTACTCAGAGTGATCTAGTTACCAGTCTTCCCATTTATGCTCTAACTGCATGATTTCTCAGCAATGGCACCTTTAACCACACTCAAATTTGATATGTAACTATGTGGCAAGGAGACTGGTTGCAATATGTGCAATACATTCCCTACATTGGGAAGATAAAGAAGTTAGTCTGATTTCAGTTCATGCCTACATATGGTATACTGTGCAAAAACCGTTGTATGGAGCACAAAACTCCCCTGAAATTGAGCTCAGTTCTTCAGTTTTGTACATTTTTATACAAGGCAGTGAGTATACTTCCATAGCAACTTGAATTTTGAAATAATATCTGTCTGGACTTACCTCAAGCCTCTGCTGTGTCTTCATGTTTTGTTCTAGGAAATGCACATAGTTCTAGCAATGACAGAATCTTGGCTTGGATATTGAATTTTGTTCTAAAATTAGTATTCTTCCTTTCACTTCTTTCTGAAAATGGTTAGCCCTCTCATATTTTCTCCAGCTTATTTGGCTTGCTGTAGGCTCCCTGTTTTTGAATTCCTTTCCACGACCATGTTAAATACAGCTGCTGCTTTAAAAAATGACCTTCACTGAAAGTTGTCATACTTACAGGTGGAAGGCAAACAATAATAGCTGTGGATAGTACTAGGAACTCTGCTCATTGTTACCACCATTCTACCCAGTCTTATGCATGGTCATTTAGAAATTCAAGTGAGCGCAATGGAACTTGTTTCCAAGAGAAGTATACAAGATTGCAGCTTAATTAAACCAATGGAATTATTCCTGCTGTTTTCTGTGGATCGATTTCTGAAAGCAGACTCTCATGAAAGAACATGTTCCTGAGGCAAGGGTACCACTGTGGAATCTTCAGGTCTGTTATCAACAAAGCATTCAAATAACTTGCAAAACAGCTGCCAGGTAGATACAATATAAAGAGTGAACAACATATTTTCTTGTATAATGTCTTAATTCCTTGAAAGCAATGCCATTTACATTTTTCATCTGGCCTTTTACTAACACCCTTGACAGGCAGACATGTAATGCTAGCAAGTGAGTTTTATGTAATAAAACCTCTGTTCTGAGATCTAATGGTTAGATGGGTAGCATCTGGTCTGTGAATCAGATATGTATGGATGCTTAAATAAGTCTGATTCTACGGAAATATCAATGGATCCAATGGTTGTAGTTCTGTAGCAAATGTGTTTAGCGCTTAGCATAGCCAGTCTCCAGATGGAGACTGTAGAGCTCCTGGAATTATAACTACAGGCTATGGAGATCACCTGAAAAAAATGGCTGCTTTCGAGGATAGACTCAATGCTATTGTACAACTTCGAGATTCCTGCCCTCAAACCTCAACACCCTCAAGCTGTATCCCCAGATTAATGTCCAAACCTGGAATTGACAACCCTATAGCACTGCAATCTTGATATGGAACCATCAGTGTCCATGGTGTTTAACTTAGGCTGTTTCTGCACAGGTAAGCAAGCGGGGGTGCACCGACATAGTTGCAGTCGGTGCACCCCTGGGGCCATTTGCATGCCATTCTGCAAACGGCTCCAGTGCCCCAGGGGCCTGTGGGGCCACCTTCGCACGAGGCATGCTGCTTCCCCCCCCCCTTACCTCCCCTCAGCTGCTGTAGCGTAGAGGCCAGGGGACACGCCCCCCTGGCCATGGTGATGCCTCCAGGGACAGAGACCAGGAGTCGTGTCCCCTGCCCTCTCTACGCTACAGCAGCTGAGGGGAGGTAAGGGGGGGGGAAGCGGCGTGGGGAAAATGCTGCCTTCCTCCCGATGCGTTTCACTTGGCTATCTTGAAACTCTTGTGGTAAAAACATTGGGTATAAATGTTTGAAATCAATTGAATGAATAGAACCTTAGTCATCCCAGTTCAATATGGGATCCTAAAACCTAACTAATGTTTTTAGTCTCATAGCAATAGCAAGAAAAGACATATTTAAAATCCTCAGGAGCCCAACTGGACTTGGGACAGCTGGAGAAAATATGAGTGAATTATTCCACTCTGGCCATTTAAGCTTAGGAAAGCGGCTTGGATGGGGGGGGGGGGGTCAGGAGCCCTTCCTCCCGCAACACTCAGGGGCTTTAAAAATGCCTTTCTCTACCATATATACCGGCCTATAAGACGACTTTTTAATGCAGGAAAATCTTAACAAAAGCCGGGGGTCGTCTTATAGGCCGGGCACCCCCCACCCCCTGCTCGGACTTGCCACCGCCTAGCCCAAGGCTCTTTCCTGCTTGCTGTGCGGGTCTTGCCCGCCTGCCCACCGCTGCCGCCGCCGCCACCGGCCCCACACATCCCCCTCGGCTCAGGCTGGCTCCAGATTGCCCTTTAGGCAGTCAGCCTGAGCCTCTGTCTATGATTTTCTTAAAAGGGCAATTCCCCAAAGACTGCTTAAAGGGGAAAGTTTCCCCTTTAAGCAATCTTTGGGGAATTGCCCCTTTAAGAAATTCAGAGCAGAGGAAAAGACTGACGGGAGATCTGCCCTCTTCCCGGCCAGGCGGCCTAATTACCAGAGAGGAGCTCCCAACTAGCAGCTTCCATACGAGGACTGCAGGCTAGGGCACCCCTCGTTTCCACGGAGGCTGCCTGGCTGGATGGGGAAGCGCGGGCATCTCCCCTGTTCCCCAGCCCAGCCAGGCGGCCTCCGTGGAAACGTCGCCTGTCCCGTCCCCGCAACAATCAGCCGGACTCCACCGAGGCCAAGGAGAGCTCCCGCCGGGGAGTGCCACAGCTGCTCTGTCCCGCCCCCCCCCCGAGCGGTCGGTAAATCCGCCAGAACCAAGGAAGGCTGCCTGGGGTGCAGCCGCTTCTGCTCTGTCCCACCCCAGGACAATCAGCCGGCCTCATGAGGCCAAGGAAGGCCATCCGGGGTGCCGCTGCCGCCGGGGCTCTGTCCCACCCCTGCGATGATCGGCCTGCCTCTCCTGAGGCCGAGGCCACACAGGGTGTCGCCACTGCCTCTGCTGCAGGGGGTGATGCCTGTATGGCGAGTATGTGCCAAAATCTATATTTTAACTGGAAAAGTAGGGGGGAGTGGAATCTTATACCCCCAGTCGTCTTGTACGCCGGTATATCTGAGGTATATCTGCTGTGTGACTGGGGAATGTAATGTGTAGTTGGCTTTTATTTGTGGTGGATAGGCTGAGGCAGAGTGACTCACCTGTAGTCATCCATTGAGTTCAGGTCTCAGTGCTGGATATTGTCACCAGCTGGAGCAGACCTTGATTGAATCTTGGATTCTTATGCTGGTCAAGCTTAACTACTTGGTGCACATAACTGAGGTTGTGTTCAGGTCTCCTTTCATTCAAGTGTGCATTGGAAGTAGTTTATAGGAAATCAAGTGGTTTATGGGAAATCAGTCTCCAGGGCTCAAAGACCTAATTCAGTTTGGGATCTCTGTACCACTGTGTGCAAGGAGAAGATGCTTAAGTCTTGAATTGAAATGGCCCTGGATGGTGCTGTTTTTTCCATTGTAGAAGCCTGCAAGTGTCCCTTCAGTACACATAGTTTCCCCAATGGGGCAAGCAGCCCCTCAGGGCCATTTCAGGTTAGGGAAACGGTGCAGGAAGGCAAGACTTAAGCACCCTCTCTCTATATGAACTAGTGGTCCTGACTCAAACTGGACCTCCAGAATCCCTAAATAATTTCAAGAGGTGCTTGTTTATTGCAGCATGATTTTCAAGATTCAGCAGGGGTTAAGCAGTGAAACAAATATTCAGCGAAACACTTCTTGAAAAGGATACCTAGAATCAGATATTCTGTTTTGAATCATACTAATCTCTCATGTGAATTTTTAAAACATTAATATACAGCAACACCCCTGACATAAAAAGGTGATCTGATCTTGCAAATCTGAACCACATTTCTTGAAAGAAGCATGAGCGAAGAAGTATTTAAATTAAAACCAATAATTACCACTAATTTTTTCCTGATTGTTTACAACTGCTTATTTTCTTCAGAGAGGAATTAACTCCAGCTGAGTATCTGTTTTAGCGAGTCCTACACAGCCTGGGAAAGGGAAAAGAAAACACACTTCTTTGCTTATTATGTCAGTTGTTAGATGGTAGGCAAATGCATGCCCAGCTCAGTTAGCCTTTCAATCTAACAAGAAATATACTGATCATTAAGAGGAGAAACTGAAACCACATGATATGTTTTAGCATAAATCATGGCTTGTTTTGAAGCATTAATATTCATATTTGAATTTTAGTTAATGCTATGTAAAATACACAGTATTTGCACCCAAATTCCCCAGGTCCCTCATCTCGTTGGACAAGGAAGAGATCACTTCTGGTGTTTATTCAATAATGGCTGCATTTAATAATTGTATATTTACTATGTAAGTAGAGGAGGTGGAGCCGAAGAATCATTCTAGTAGGAAGCAAATGTACTACGTTACATTGGATCCACAGAGAAAGAGTGACTCCACTGCTAGGTTTTTCATTTTCATCCAACTCGGTTCTCTGGCTGCTTACTTTTCTTTCTGTCGTCGCAAAATGCTGTCCTGCCACACATGTTCCCACATCCATTTCCTTAATACCTTCTCTGATCAGACCTTCAACAAGAACATTAATATCAGGAGACAGGGTCACCAGTTCCGGGTTGGGAAATACCTGAAGAATTTGGGAGTGGTGCTGAAGGAGAGGGCATAACCTCAATGGAATATAATGGCACAGAGCCCAACTTTCAAAGCAGTCATTTTTTTCAGGTGAACTGATCTCTGTCACCTGGAGAACAGTTGTAATAGGAGGAGATAACCAGCCAACACCTGAAGACTGGCAATGCTACGAGGAGATCATCTCCTGGCAACTAGCCCCAATGAGGAAACATTGAAAGGAATTAGTGGCCTATTATACATGGAATGCTTATCTCGGGACTTTTCACTTCCGGTGGACTTGTAGTGGGGTATCCTTGTGTTTCTCTGTTTACTCACGAGGAGGCACTCACTCCTGCCTCGCAGTTTTTCTGCGGACAACTCTCTGGGACTTCTGCCTCTCCTGTTTCTCTTAACTCCACCCATCAACTCAGCCTGAAAGGTACAGATTTGATCACTCCCAGTACTGCCAAAATTTGGCTGGATTTGTACAAGCTTTTAAATCACTGTTATATTGATATTTCTGTTAATTCAGTTATATTGATACTGTAGCCCTTCCCCAAAATAATCCTTCCATCCAAAACGAAAAAGGCAAAGCAATTCCCTAGACCACATGCTGCTGAAGAAGGGGACTGTGTCTAGACCTGATAACGCAAGGGAATGTGAAGGGTGGATCTAGGTAGGCTGGCTGTGGGTGGAAGGAACATGTCTGGGGCAAAGCTGTGCTCACTGGCAAATCTGCCTGCTCTGGCGGCAAAGTAAATTAAAAGTCACTCTAGAAGTGGTGTCGCTTGCCACAGAGAGATTGGAAATATGTCCAAACAAGAACTGTTGCCACGATGGACATTTGCCCCCATTGTGCACCAGATACCTTGTTCATAATTAGCCAATTATGTTACTTTAGCAGATTTAGGCCAAACAATCAAAGCAATCAGACAGCAAACCAACAATAATACCTCTATATTGTGCTGTCCTGCTCCTCAAGTGCTCACATCCAACCAGGCTCACTTCCAGTATCAGACTCTTGGCTGAAAGCAAAGAACCTACAAGGAGGGGCTATGGGCAGGATGGCTCAACAGTCTGCCTCAGGATGGGATAATACTTTTAAAAATCTTATCCTTTCAACAATCCTGTATGTTCAGTCACTACTATTCATGTTGCACAAATTGAGAATAGAAGTTGTGGGAGGGTGAGCAGCACAAAGCTATCCAAAGAGTACACAAATGAGCTGACATTGAAACCCAGCACTAGCTCTGTTATCCACTGGGTCATCCCTGCACTCTTCTAATTATATTCTAATTACACTGCTAATTTCATTTCTTATCCTTCCAACCTAGACTTCTTATTAGCAATCTATTTTTTATGACAACAAACAGTTCATATGCTCAGAAGAAAATTCTTCTGAGTCTTCTTGACAAGACTAAATAATCCACTGAAAACCCTCTCTTTAGATGGTGGATACAATTAACAGAATGTAATGGACAAAACTGCGACTCTCTTGAAGTTGCAACAAAGTTCTACTACACTTCAACGGGGTCACGGTGTTATTTGGAGATACTCTGCTAAGAATACTTTTGGTTTGTTACTGACAGTATGATTTTATTTGTTATGCAATAGTGAGCAAAGTGTGGAGTTCTGTGACCTGTGAGAAACACAGCATATTGAATTAAGATATAACCCTGAGAAACTCAGAATCGCTTGCCTATTTAATAACTTGTAACACAAATTACTGATTCTTCCACAATAGAGTTTTCAACTGTTGTCCTGGAGAGAACAACTCTAACAAATAAGCCATTATGACATGGGAGTCAGAAAGAAAGAAAGAAAGAAAGAAAGAAAGAAAGAAAGAAAGAAAGAAAGAAAGAAAGAAAGAAAGAAAGAAAGAAAGAAAGACTGTCAAAAGATAGCCTATATTACCCTACTGTGTAGCTTATAGGATAAAAAGTACATTTGTAACTAACACTTGTTTCCCTTTCATCCTAGCCAAGTCAGATGATCTCATGGATTTATTACTCTCTGTCTAAATATTCAGGGCCAAACTACACAAGGTACTTTTTTAATGAGCAAGGTCCAGACCCAACCCGCTTTCCCTGCAGACACATAACATTTAGGGGAAGCACTGTTTTAAAAGTCCACAGGGCCCTAATATGGCTCACAACCATGGTGCAGTAGAAGAAAAGGCTCATGCCTCCCACCCTCAGTGCAGTTTTCTCAGCTGAAATGGCTCTGTACTGGGCCATAGTTATTTGCCTCTTATATGTAAGCATACACATAAATTTCTCTCCTAGATCCATCTAGGGTAATGGCTACCACCTAATAGGAATTGGGGACAGTGACATGGGGTTTGGTGCTGTTGGTTTCTGGAAAACCCAAAAATGATCACTTGCCTATCTAGAGTTTCTGGCAATTCCTAGACTGGTGTGACATCATTTCCAGGGTTTTTCCAAAAGTGTCAACAGTGATTTTTAAATTAATTGGAGCAGTGGTGGGAAGGAAGATGGCTCCTCTGACACCTGTAGTTTTCATGTTGTATTGTTGGACAGAATGGGAAGTTGCTTTTGAATTGAGTAGGTTTGGAAGTTCTGGGGCATGTGAAGATGTCAGGTTTGGAGTCCAAATATTTAGGGTTGCAAGTTTACACAAAGTCACCACCATGCCTAAATTTCACTGAAGTCAATGGCAGAGAAGCAGTCTAGGTACATGCATGGATTGCAACCAAAATCTTTAAAAACCAAATGCTGAAGACAACTTGGCTTGTTGGGGAAATGGAATTGTCAAACATTTCATTCCATATGCTAGCGAAGAAAATGTTCACCATAAAATAAAACTATTTAAAAAGCTTATGATTGTTTGCAGTTCAGATGCAGTCAAATCATTGCAGGAGTATATGTATGTTCTGGTTTCATAAGTAATTATTATTTTTATTCAGATATTGATGCCCCACTTTTCTCTCTAAAGTTGCACAGCTTTATATTTTGATAGAGAGAAAAAATTACACTGTACAATATTAAGCAAGATTCAGTTGTTTCAAATAGATATTTGACAGTGATATGAAAGGGTGATGAGAAATGAAGGAAAAACTGTTTTATACTTTGATACATTCATCATGCCTATGATGGTTTTCTGTGGGAGGCTGGTTTCTAGATTGTCCCCTGAAGTGTCTTGGTTACCATTCAGAGAATTTAGGAGTCCACTTTGAAAGCTAGGTTGTATACAAGGCATGTCTAAAAATAATCCATTTTTCAGTGCTGAAGTAGGGTAAGTGAAGTGAGTGGCAATTGCTCTATTATACATGACAGATTACAAGGAAGTTATCCCACACCATTTTATATATAAGGCTATTCACATAGGCTTTGTTTGGGCTGGCTATAAGGGAAACAAGTAAATTCAGTACATTTACCAAAGTGTACATGAGTGTTTTGTTTATGTGTGCTTTGGAGTGCTTATGTGTATTAATGTAAGACAAATATACTCGTTCCCTTTGCTGACAGTCCAAGAAAGCTTTCCCCAGTGAAGAAAGAAGCTGAACTAAAGGGCTGTAGCTGACATCCACTTGAGAGTTACTGATATGACAGTTCTGTGGCTGCTAATGACAGGATTACTGTGGCTGTTTTTACCCAGAAGGGTTTTTTGTGTTTTTAGCTGGCAGAATATACGAAAGGCAGGGCGAAGCGGAGGGGCTGTGGGTTGAAGGCTGCTGGCTTTGCTTGGTGTTGATTGCAAGGAGATCTTTTGTGTAAACTGAAGTTTGTCACTGTCACTGGGCTGCAGACAGCTTCCCTGTCTCTGAATAAAGAGCTATGTTTGATGTGAAAACTGTAGGTTTACATCACCTGGAGTGGGGGTTTTGTGCGTGTGTGTGGAGGGGGAGAGATCTTCTCATTGTGGGCGGCATGGAATCAGCATTTTTAATCATCTGAATCCAGAGAGGACACATTTGCAAGATGCAGGGTGGAACATTGTTTCCTTACAAGAAAGGAGGGTTCAATGTATTGTTGAATGATTTTATGACCGGAATCAAGTGGGGCTGTGGGTTTTCTGGACTGAGTGGCTGTGTTCTGGTAGTTTTTGCTCCTAACATATTTCCTGCATCTGTGGTTGGCATTAGAGCCACGTCCAGAGGTGGGATCCAACCAGTTCTCACCACTTCTCTAGAAGTGGTTACTAATTTTTTTCTGAGTGCCGAGAAGTGGTTACTAAAGCAACCTCCCTGCCCAATAGGGACTGGAGGTGCGTGTGTGCGGCTGCGCCACTGTTTGAATCCCACCACCATTGGAACCTGTTATTAAAATTTTTGGATCCCACCACTGTCCATGTCACTATAAGATGTGTTTCTATGAAGAGAAATACATCTTACTGTGACATACTTCTGAAAATGCCAGCCATAGCTGCAGGCCAAATGTTAGGGGAAAAACTGCTGGACCATGGCCACACAGCCTGGAAAACCTACAACACCCAAAGGAGAGATCCCTTAGATTGTCCATGCCTGTTGAGGTAGAAAGACTATGTTTGTCAACTGGACTTGGGGCATTCCTGGGGAAAGTGAATAATTTAGTTAGTTCCTCTGAGATAGGTTGAATTCTGAATTCTGATGGCAGGACCAACCTTGGGATCTTAACTGACAAGCAGAAATTCAGAGGTGATGCTTGTCTCACCATACTGGTGCAGTGATAGGGAAAGGGAAAGACTCAGGCTTTTTATGCACTTGTGGTCTGCCTTGCATTAAGCAGACATTCAGGTTGAATTCTTGATTTTGAACTCATTTTGGCTTCTTCAGAAGTCACCACACTGTCAGATCAGAGAAGTTCCATGGTTTCTGAAACCAGGCAAAGTGTGACTTTTCCTTTCATTTGCAAGGAAGACAAAGGAAATTAGGGTATGTTATGCTTCTACGGGTTTTCCTGTTCCTCCCCACCTTTCTCTTCCCCACAAGAATTCTTCCAGCCAGGATCAAAAGGGCTTTTTAAAAAAATGGACTGTAGGTCTATTGATAATATAAAAGACCTATGAAATTGACATAAAAGTGATAGATCCAAGACAGCACCACCAAAAAAAATGTGGCAGGCAACCTCTCCAAAAGGAGTTTAAATGGAGATGAAAAAGAAGTGGCAGGCAGGCAAAATGGTGATTCAGATTGGTGTAGTTAGGGATGTTTCGCAGAAGACTTCCCCTGCAAACAAAAAACCATGGGCAAACCACATTGCACAGCAAACAACTGTGCCACAACTAGTAGGTACACAAAAAGCCTATGTGGACTTTCAGGAAAGGGAAAGAGGAAATACTGGAGGAGGGGGAAGTGTGATGCCTCTTGATTATTTAATTTCTATCCCATCTTTTGATCTAGAAAGATTCCCCTTCTTTGACTCAGCAGCACTCTAGGTTGGTATCCTTCCCCAAACTGCAGTTCTCATTAAATCCTCTTGGTTGTTTACAACTCCTTTCATTTGTGGTCCTGGAGGACACTATTCAGCTCACTGGGTAAACCCATGTATACGCTCATGGATTTTAGCAGAAGGCCCATTAGCTGTCTCTGGGCCATTACTGGTTATGAAGGTGATACGGGAGGAAGAGTGAAACCCCTTCTCCATGAGCACCACAGTCAAGATCAGAATCAGAGACTGCATAGTAGGGAATCGAGGAGAATTCACAACTCATGTTTGAGTTAGACTTATTACACAGGACACAAGATCGGGACTCTATCCTGTGTAGAGACCCTGAGTAACTGCTGGCAATTACACGGTATGTTGTTAGGCTCTCTGTTTTTACTCACTATCCTTCAGGATTTCTGGTCTTTTCACTGGAGGAAGGAGCCAGGTAGTTTTGTGTCAGCTAAGGTGCTCAATGATAGGCATTGATAATCATGCTGTAAGATGCGTATTCATTTTCCACTCCCCAGGACTTTTGGCTCACTATCCCAAGATACAAAAAAGGATGAGAACCCCTTTGTTTCCCTTAAATGTAAAAATTTACAGGGCGTTTCTATTCTATTAAAAGTACATCAAGTAATTTTAGAAGGGAGTAGATCTGAAAGATTTCTCCTCTTAAAAACGTTACCTACTTTACAATGTGAGATGGCTTATAAAGATGTAAATGCCATTATCCTGCTGCATGGTTCAGCTCTTCCATAAAGTGAAAATAGAACAGTGACTAAATAAGTGTAATGACGTATTCTGATAGCAAAGTAACTGCTGAAGACCTTAGATGATCAGTGACAACAAAAAAGCATTGGAAGAAGTTGGAAAATAATACTGTTTATTATCATTTATCTGAATGGCACCCATTCACAGACCTAGAAAGCTACTATAGTAATGCTAGCATTATTATTCCTGCTGTTGACAATATGCAATTCTGGGTTATTTCTTTAGTATTTCAGTTATTTGGTTGAGGAAGGAAATCTAAGTAAAATTGACTGAAAATTTGGTTAATTTATAGATAGCTTAAAAATAGTTCATAGCTAAAAGCCTTCCTTCCTCTAGTCTACACCAACCTGTCAGGTAAGATCTTCCTATGAGACTCCTCTCTGTAGAAATCTTCTGAGGTGGCAGGTTATGGTCGGAGCAAGGACCTTTTCTGTAGTAGCACTTGAGTTTTGGAATGCTTTGTAAGTATGTGCACATGGTACTCTCATTATTAACAGTTTGAGCAATCAAGTATATCTATTTGGTAATAAGTCTCAAGTTATTCAGCAGGATTTAATTCCAGGAAAACTATTCTGAGGATTGTGGACTCAGGCACCAGGCAGCCTATCCCATTCTCTCCCACTTTTTAAATCCTTTTGTTTTGGTTTGCTGTTGCTTTTATCTATGGCATTCATTGCTGCTTTTAGTTGTATATACCTGGTTTACGGCCCAATCGGGGGGGGGGGGTAATTTGCTACTTGAATGCGGCATGGGACCACACCAGCGCATTTGTCTCATCTACTGGTGTAAGGGGCACCCCTGCTGGTGGAGAGGTCAAGGATGCTGGTGTCAGGGCGCCCCACACTAAGAGACAGCAAAACCTAGAAGTGGGTGCTGTTGTGGAGCAATGTTGGTGTCCATGTTACTTTATTATTTTATTTTCATTTATTTTTCATTTATTCTTTTACTCGTCCCTAAAACACTTTTTATAAATGGTTTTAAGGATTTTATGTCAAAAGGCAGAGTAGACCTTTTATATATAAATAGGATCTAAATGGAAGTAGCCAGTTCATATTTTCCTGCAGAGGCATGGGATTTCAGTATCAGGAATGAGTTCCCATACTATAGAGGTTAAAAACATTAGCTGTGCTCTAACCCCAACTGTGGCTTTCTTAAATAGCAGTGCTTTTGAAAGGCATGTGATTAGTTTTCCATCAGAGGTGATATCCTAAATGATTTTTTTCAAGACAGTCTCTGTGGGTATTATAGTCCTATTGACAACTGATCATGAAATGAGTATTTCCAATTTCATTTTATGTGTATGACTTAGTGAAAATCATTCCCAAAATTCCCAGGGAAGCAAATGCTAGTAAAAACTGTAAAAAGGGGGTGATTAATGACTTATTTTTCTTTTATGTGACATGTTTGTGAGAAATTATATACAAATGGTTATATAATGTACACCTATAGTTAAAGTTGTCTGAGAAATAAAGCTGTATATTTCAAAAAGCACATAATTGAATGATGATGAGAGTGGTTTTTAGGACCTCCAACTCTTCTGAGTAATTTTGTATATTTCTTGCAGCATTATTACATACTAAAAAGTGCATGCCGAAATTTCCTCTTTTACACAACTTTTAATGATACTGGGCGCCTGTTCTCTAGATTGCATTTGGTTGTCCCATTGCAAATGTATGACAGAAATCACTGTGGATTCCCTCATTCAGAGAAAGTGATATTGCGGCTACTTGGATTCCTGTCACTAAAAACCTAATATCTTGACCTTTTAATACTCTGTATTTTGTTTTATGTTCTCTATTTTATTATTACAATGAGATATTATATATCATATAAACATTTGAAGGTTTTTGGGAAAACGTCGTACAAATTAATAAACCCAATCAAGCAGATTTCAAGTAGTAGACATAGCCTCTGATTTGGTGCAGATGTAACTGTATAATCGCTTATTGTGACAAGAACAAACCTGAGGGAGACATGGGCTCATGCGTTGCCTCCTCCTGCTCTCTCATTTCCTGGGAAGGGACCTCAGTGAGGTACAATGCCATACAGTCCATTCTCCAGAGCAGCCATTTTCATCAGGGGAACTGATTTCTGTTGTCTGGAAATTAGCTGTCATTCCAGGAGAACTCCAATGCCTACCTGAAATCAACCTTTTTTCCAGAAAAATATCATTTGCCATGACATTCAAAGCAGCAAACTTGTATGTACTTAAACTAAGACTGAAATCCTGGAACAAACCTTGGGTTCTGCTTTACAGGCTATGGGCAAACCATAGTTGACAATGGCTAGCCGTGTTTGTCTGTAGCAGTAGAAAAAAATTGAGTCTTCAATGACTAACAACATTTCTGACAGGATTTGAGCTTCCATGAGTCACAGTCATGGTATTCTTCAGATCAGAGGCGTAGCTGGGCCAGAGTGCGCCCAGTGCGCACTCTGGCTTTTTCGCCCCCTCCCCCCGCAGCGCCCCCCCTGCGTTGGCACTCCCCCCACTCCCACTTACTTTAGAAAACTGAGCAGGCTGGAGAACAGGCCTTCCTGTTCTGCTGGGAACTACATTTCCCAGGGTCTCCTGGGAAGGCCTGTTCTACAGCCTGCTCGGTTTTCTAAAGTAAGTGTGTGTGTGTGGGGGGGGGGGGGTGCCGCGGGGGGGCTGGGGAAAGGGGGAGGGGCTGGGGGATTTTGAGCCCCCCACATGACCCAAATCCGTGCGCCCGGTGTGTCGTGCACCCCGCATCCCCTGGAAGCTTCGCCACTGCTTCAGATACCACCATAGTTGGTTCATTCAGATGTTTTAAGCATTTCACAGTTTTTCGTAAACTTGGAAGTAACTAATTAGCTTGTGCTGCATGATGAAAGTCTTAGTGTATGAGACCAAAGCATCTCCCCGCCCCTCAGCACATTCATGAAGGGTTGTGCCATGGTCTGGCATTATGTCTGAACCAAACCTCTGCTTCTGTAAGTGACTGCCCCAATCCTAAATACTAGGCATGAAAGATCTGTGTATGAGGATCAGTAGAGACTTGTATGCATATAAATATATTTAGAACTGGACCCAAATTTCATCTATTTTATTAGCTTTTTTGCATTCCATTTGGCAGCCTGTCCTTAAGCATCCATTTTAAAAACTCATGCTGAAAAGAAGTAACATATTGAAAATAAGTATTCTTTATTCAGTGTCTGTTCTGTAAATGTAACTGCTTTGTTTATAGCCATGGAGACATATGCCGGCTGCTAATGTTATACCATATGTGAAGAAACAAAATGCCTTTATGCAAATAGATGTCTCATTCTTGTTACAAGCTAAATGTTACATAGGACTCTGAGAAGCTGAAAGGGGTAAAAATCTGTATCTGTTTAGATTTGCTGGAATTTGAGACAACTGAACAACAGGGGGGAAATTAAATTTCTAATGACTGTTTCTAACAGTGACCAAGTAACATTTCCCTTTTGGTGAGACTAGTGGAAAGTAGTAAAGCCACTCGAAAGGAATTTGTAGCCAGCATCTTTGGTGCTAAAATAAGCAGGTGCTAGAGAAACAGTTTTCCAGTAATCACCACATTGAAAACTAATGTATTTACACTGAACAGTTGAGAGAGGCAGAAAAAGAGCTAGGTTTTTTTTTACAGATTTTCAAGCAAACAATGATGGGAAAGCATAACCTCGTAAGATCTGTTCCAATGGCTGGGCTGATTTTTTGGTTGCCAACTCTAGGTTGGGAATTTTCTGGAGATTTGGGAGTGGAGCCTAGGGAGGACAAGATTTGGGGAAGGGAGGGGCCTCATCAGGGTATAATGTCAGGGTATAACCTTCACCCTCCAAAGCAGCCATTTTCTCCAGGAAAACTGGGTGCTGTAGTCTGGAGACCAGTCGTGATTCTGGGAGATCTCCTGGAGGTTGGCAACCTTAGCTAATTTACTCACCGCCCAATCAGTTTATGAAAATTGGGATCCACCACTTACGCGAGAAGAACTGCAGTTTGTATTCTGAGAGAGGCTGTGTTGTGGAAAGCTTCTTCTACATATTTTGGCTGAGATTGAACAAAAAAGGAAATAAAACAAAAATGAAAAAATGGGAACTACCAAGTTAAGTCAATAACATACTTTGCTGTGCTTCTTGGCCTTTTGACTAAGATCAAATGTAGAATCTGTTCAAGTGTAATAGGGCATTATTTGTTTTATTTATTTCCATCCAATTCAGGGTCACCTAGGCTGTAGACATTAGAACACTTCAAGCATTAAAAGCATTTCACAGTGCAATCCTGCAAGGGAATGAAAGGGCTCTGGATGTGGCATGATCCCGTTATTGGAATAAGTGGCATCTACACCAGTGCTGGGGCACTCACACCAGCACCAGGGAGCCATGCAGCTATGCAATGGCTGAACACCAATGCAGCCACAGTGCGCCAGTGCTCCTCTGGCACAAGAGACTGCACAGGTGCTGATGGGGGATTCCTGAGGCAGAGCTGACTTTAGTTGACTTCCTGAACACATTCAGCCTGAGATTGTCCCTTTTTGCTGGCATGGACTTAAGTCAGCAAAAAGGGTGGTGGCACCCATTGACTACATAGGGGCTTTTCACTGCCGTTGTAGGAGGTTGCCTGTTTTCTTGCTGTATGTGGCTCTGCAAACCTCTTTGGAGGCAGCAAGGCTGCACCATGCCTAGCCACTGCGAACCTACCCCTCCCCTCAGGATTGGCTTGGACAACACACAAAAACACACACAGAGAATATTTAAAATAATTAAAGAATGTATATAAGCACATAATTAGAGTTAGTGAGGGAACACCAAACCAAACAAAGAAGTCTTCCCTGGCTGGTGGGACGTAACGCTAGAAGGGATAACACTGGGAAGGGAGATACAAATGTTCAGTGCTATAACCGAAAAGACTCTTTCTCAGGTTGTCACCCATCTAGCTTCAGTTGGTGGCAGTACCTGAAGCAGGACATATTTTGAGAAAAATGAAAGAACTGGATAATAAGAGAATGTGTACTTAAACACACACGAAAAATAGAAATAGGAAATAAGTACATGCTCATCACACTACTAAGGATGCCACTTTCTATACTGGTATAATGTGGAGGTACTGTGGCATAATGCCCCACCAACGCAACAACCTTGTGAGGCAGGTTAAGCTGAGTGGAAGAGCAATTGACTCAAGGTTAACCAGTAAATTTCATGGAGGAGTAGAGACTTATGCCAGAGTTTCCCAGCTCCTAGTCCAATACTCTGTTAATGTCAAATGTAGTGCTGGCTGTTCAATATCTTAGGTGGAAACAGAGATAATGGTTTGCCTACTTCAAGCGTGGTAAGAGGACAGCTGGCTTCCTTGGAAAAGGCCATGATGTACAAGAAGGAGATGTGACATTTCTATGTAGAACTCAAATATAATCAAATTAATCACAGCTGACCAGTTACAGCAGCAATAATTGGTAGTCACAGATAAGTTTGACAAGAAATGCTCACACCCTGTACTTCTTGCATTTCACCGTAACTTAACTCCATTGTTTACATTCTTTCTCTGTGTATGTGCAAAATGGAAACCCCCTTATGCGTTCCATGTACTGAATGAAGTGGGATCTAGTTTATGAAAGCATATGCCAAGGTACATCTGTAGGGGACATTAAAAGTCAGCTATGCAGAACTGGCTGAGGGAGATGACTTCCAGGTATATCTCCCTGCTGTCTGCTGTTCCCCAAACACAGTGACTTCCATTCAGGCAGGTAAATGAGAGTGTATTTTGCTACTAGTGTAATTGAGCCATGATGATCTTAGCTAGGTCATGGTGACCTGAAAGACAAATTTGCTGGACTTGGGACATGAGAAGAGGGAACATTTTGTGCTGCCCCTCAAAAAAACTGGACATGTTGTGGTCAGACTTATTATACCCCCTCTACACATAACAAGGCCAAATGCCCAGAGCCTGGGTCAGCAAAGTCAACTGAAGTGGAAGTATTTTAATTTTCCTCTTTACCTATCAGTCTGCAGTACTAAGAACACACACCTGGGAGTAAGCCCCACTGAATATAATTACTCCTGTGTAGATCTGCTTGGAACTATTGCAATTACAGCTGAGACTGCCACCCCAGGCAATGGAGGCAGGAATGACAGACAACATAGGCAAGAGAACCTTTCACCAGGTAGAAGGCAGACTTCCGATTAGGGAGAAGAAACATCTGAGTTCTCCTTTCTTACTTCAGCCCTCACTAAGGAAGTCCAGGCAATTTCTCCTGCTTTCACTCCCTTTTTATACCTCTACTATTCCCATAGTTCATAAATTCACCCAGGGAATTCCCATGGGGAAATTTCAAGCATGACCTGTAGCAAGGAGATCATAAGAGGGAGTAGCAGCATGATCCCCTGCAACCCTCAATTGAAAGCATCAAGACTGAAGGGGAGTGGGTTCTCCTCAGACACTCCTTGCTGGTCTAAAAGAATCTTCACCATATAGAAAAGGAGAGGCTGACTTAAGAGCTGAGCACTGATCCAGAAAATTCCATCAGGCCCTCAGCAAAAGGAGCAACCATGGTTGCAAATGGATTTGGGACAGGAACCCTGGTGCTGTTGCTTCTGCAGACACAGGTTGCCTTTATGGAGTGATGGAGGCAGCCCTACTCATTGCCATCAGGCGCCATCCCCTGCTAGTAATCAGAGGCCCCACTGCTGCCCACACTCGTCTGCACTTTGTGGCCCTAGAGAATAAAGCTTCTTGAAACAGGGAGTTGATGGTAGTAGAACACTACTAGAGGCATTCAGCTAAGCCTGCTTCTTGTTAACAGTGACCCTCTCGGTCAGAAGGCCACTGGGAACTTTCCTAGTAAGTTAAATGACTAGTCCTTCCAGTTTCTGAGTCCTTAGTAAGGACTCAGGCATCCTAGGAAATAAACAGTGTAGCCTTTTAGAATTGCCAGGTTCTGGTCCTTATTTCCTGCTTTCACTATAACAGCTGGCTGAAGAATTTTTTTTAAAAAAATTACTATTAACTGATGGTATTATATAGCATCCAGGGAGAACCATACAAGTTTCTGGCAATTCCTACAATGGACTGCTCTCACTTCTGAAGAGCACCCTAGGGTTAAAATTCCTAGGGGTTCTGATACCTATAATGCTGTTGAGCATATTTGCAGAATTGTCCCAGGCACCAAGATCCCTGGAAAATGAAGCAGTTGGTAAAAACCTAGAAGCTATGTTTTCCATGGGCCTTTGCAACCACTGTGCTACTGAAGCACTTCCTTTCATAGTTCCACTTGAGGAAAGTTAGCTGGAGCAGTGGGGAAGTCTGGTTCCATGTGAATCATGAGTTGAACCTAGACTTCAGAGAAAATTGGTATCAGGGCTGTAATGCTCAACTACATACCAAAAATGAGTATTAGAAACCTCCAACACTCATACTCTGAGCTCAGAAACTGTGAATTTTTGCAACAGTTCTAAGTTTTACTGTTTGTTTAATGATGTGAGCCACCACAAGGGTTTTGAGAAATCTTGTTCGGAAGGTTATACATTTTAAAATAAACAGGAAAGTCATAAAATTGTTTTTAAAAACCTTGAAAATACGCGAAACCATCCATTTTTCAATAATACATCCTTATATGTTACCACATGTGAATGTTGTTGGCTTTCTGCCCAGTTTTGAAAGAAATAATTTATTCTGAGAAGGTGTAATGCCAAACCCTTTGCCCGCAAGATATTACAGCACAACCTGATCTGAACAGGATCTTAGTGTGGTTTTCAGATTTATCTTCAACATTCCTAATGTAACAACTATTTTGTTTTGCTTTATCTGTCCTCTAACCTACAAAGAATCTATAATGTTGCAATGTTACTGGAGACTGACAAATTCTGCAGTCTTTTCCTTTCATTCAATCTCTGGCGAATGTGAAAGTTGAATCTGTGAATCTAAGCCAAACTCTGTAAGAAAATGAATTCCTCAGGCTCAAAGACTCTTGCCCCTTGTTTGTAAAAAGGACTGGAGAGGTTTTGAATAGTTTGTGCCTGTACCTTTAAAAAATTGCTCTGATCACCAAAGCCTGATGAATGATGTACAGTATTAATGTTTACTTGAAGTATTTTAGAGACTCACTTGCTCTATCATTCTGCACTGTTGAAAATGGCTGTATTTATAGCTGGCAAGTAGGAACATATAGGTCAAGATCTGCAGAATCAGCCCATTTTCATTCTGCAAATCTTTGCAAAGCTCGTTTTACCCCCTCATCCTTCATAATTCAGAGAAGAATTGTTATTACTTGTGAAAGCTGTGTCATCTGTTGTAGGAATTTTTTTTGTCATCCTTTATGGCCATGTTCATAGTGAAGCCACTTATGGTTGCAGGTTGTCAGTTAGTCATTGTGATTTAAGACTGGCAGAGGAAAAAAATAAATTACCTTTATGTCCCACACCTAGCACTGGCAAGTATGTCATATCTAGCACTGGCATAGCATGCCTTATCTACCAAGGGAAAAGTATACCGCCTTGTAAGTTGAAATATGCACCCAAGAATATTGGAGGTACTAATAAGGTGGTGACACAGCATTTGATAGGAATATTGGATTTATATTTGATATGCCTGTATGGGATGATTGCTTGTCTTTTCAGATAGTTAATAGGCACGCTATTTGAACACACATTAATAGGCACAGTAGCTGAACATACTGAATCAGATCACTTGTATACCTCTGGTTGGGTATCATCTGGATTGGCTGACTGTGGTTCTCCATGATCTCAAAAGTCTTTCACGTGGCTTTTACCTGATAATTTCAACTAAAGATGCTCATGATTATACCTTCTGCATGTGAAGCAGATGCTCTGCCACTGACATACAGCATCTCCCAAATTCATTTCTTTAGGCAAGGTTACCCTCTTTGCATTTAATTCTAGATTACAAATTCCACATTTACAGTGCAGTAGGTAAAAATGCCAATTCACGTGTATCGGTTTGAGGTCCAGTTACTTTATTCATATATTTATGTATTTATTTAAACATTTATATCTCACTTTTTTGTATGGTTTGAGACATCTTACAATAATAGTTAACAACATTTTCTGTTAAAACTAAAAATAAAATGTATTGTCGAAGGCTTTCATGGCTGGAATCACTGGAGTGTTGCGGGGTTTCTGGCTGTATGGCTGTGTTTCAGTAGCGGCTGCATCTGTGGCTGGCATCTTCAGATTAGATATGCAATGAGCTGTATTACATTTCCCTGCATTTCTACCTATACCAACATTCTTTCCACCACTACATCTTCCCATCCCATGCACACACACACCCTGTCTGAGACAGAACAACACACATGCTGGAAGGCAGCCAGGGCAACTTCCCTACCCCAGATTCTCAAGAACTACCACTATAAGGGGTGACACTGCCACCATACAATTCCAAGCATTAGATCCAATAAACAGTTCCACCAGCCATCAGAGTTCCCCAGGGGCGGAATGAGGGGGAACTGCAACCGGGGCATGGCACGCCCTGCGACCCTTCTGCAATGCCGCATGCCCCTGCCATGCCTCCCACCCCTGACACCGGTTGTCCGGGACATCGTGCACCCCTCGCCCAATTAGCGCTATGCCACTGGAGTTCCCTGCTGGACGGTCATGCCAGACACACCTCTGGTACTACTCTCAACAGCAGGGCTGTAATATAAAGGCTAGCTGAGCTGGAAGGGACTGGTTGCTGGTAGAGCAGAGTCAGCATGCTTCTCCAGATCCAGACAGTGTCACAATTATGTACCTCAGGATCCCTCTGTCTCTCACAGTCTCTTCAGCTATCCTCTCACTAACCAAGTGTAGCCCATAGCAACAGGAGGGTGGGAGGACAAGATTTATATTCTCTTTTTTCTTTCTCAAACTGCCTGGACAGCAACAAGCACTCCAAGGACTGAAACTCTGAACACTATAGTACTTGGAATCCAGTTTTTATGACACTGTAATATAAAGAGTGCAATGATATTTACATTTTTTAAAAATTGTATCTTCCTGGTAATAGGGAAGCTGGGCATTATTACTCTCATATTATGAGGATCCCTTGTGTGCATGTGTGTGTGGGATACTTTCATCTAGTTGTAATGTGACACTCTTTCAATGTTGTGGTTCTCTAATTTTAACAATAGGGATAATGATGATTCACCTCTTAGTGCTGTGTGAGAATACCACAAGGCATGTATTATAAAAAGGAATGAGTAGCTATTTGCAAAACAGGCATTTGGAAATCACCTGCTGCTCACAATTCAAAACAAACAGAACTGGGTAGTTTTGTGTCTGAATTGTGGCAGCATTTAGCATTGTGACTGGCTGAACAGAGCTCAGGTTGATGCATGCACATAATTTCCTGGTTTGTTTGGATTACCTATGACCCAAGGTCATCACTGGTAAGGTCATACATATTTTAGAATCAGCTGTGTTTAAGTGTATGTGCTGCATTTGCTCCTGCACAGTTGGTGACATTGACCATACTCAGAACGGTCTGCATCAAATTGCAGTTCCTGGGTAGAAGTGCAAGAGCACAGTACAGTTGAGACAAGCAAATATAGCTGCCATTGGGAGTCAGGCAGAGAGGTGAAATGGGCAAGGCCGGAACTCCAGACAGATATCACACAGCTCCCTTCCCACTGGCATGATTAAAATAACCAAGGGAAACACTTCTTTTGTGAGTTAATCTTTTTCCATTGGGTCAGTTGGATCAGACCAGAGTACTCATGTTACAAATGGTATCGCTAGACTAGAGACAGAAGACATGCAGTCCCACCCACCACACCCAAGCAGGATTAAAATCTAAAAAAGAAAAGTTTTTTCCCCAACATCCAGCAAACAGAATAGATGAGGGGCAGGAATGCAGAAAGCAGCATAAAAATGTGTAAAGACTGAGCATTTGCAGTGCAGTTTCAAACACTTTAAAAGAAGTAAGCTTTTTTAAAAGAAAAAACCCACCAAGATTTCTGTGCATAGTTCACAAACAGATTATGAGTTGAACAGAGGACTGATGTAATATTTATGATTACAAGTGATGTATTAGTACTGGCTCCAAACTTTCTATACTTTTTTTTAAAGGGACTAATATTTGGCTTAATTTTTTCATTTGTGAAGCTCCATTCACAGGAAGAGGGTCTGAACACTGAGAATAATTTGAATGTAGTCTGGCCTTAATTTTAAGACAATGCCTCTCAACTGACATTCTTTGTATTCACAGTTTGAAAGTGATCAGTCAGTTGTTTTACAGGAAAAAAAACCCCTAAGAACAGAAAAGAGCCTTGCTTTTGCCTTTTACCTAGTCTATTATTTTGGGTTTGCAATAGTAGCTAGCTAGACAGATGTTCTTTACCTCTCTCTTCAGATTTTCATGAAACCACCTATCATTCTTACTGCATTCCAGTGTAAATATTGAAATGCTGAGAAAATTCCTGTTGTTCTCCTAAAATGGTGCAGTTGTGAATGAATACTAATGAATGGGAGCAATGAGCATCTTCATAACAAGATGGATGATTCTGAACTTAAATGTAACTGGTTTTATTCAATATTAGTTTCTAACAATTCATAAACACTAAAACGCACATAAGCACTTGGATTTGGTGACAGGGTTATAGAAGCTGATTATGATTCCATTCATCTATTTAAAACTCCACCTGAAAATGGCAACTGTATCTAATAAGAAAGGCAGGCTACAGCCCTGGATATAATGATTAACTGGATAGCTATCCTTAAATGTAGTGGTCTTTAAAACCATCTTTAAAAGGTGTTATTTCACAAAATTATTGCCCTTTAGATAATTCTGCATTGCTACTAACCCTTTAAAGGGTAATATACCAATAATATTGTTCCTTCTTATCTGCGCTAATGGCCTGATATTTCATTATTTTTCTTTCTTTTCTTTTAAGTGGACTCCCTCACTCTGGTGCTTCAATACACCCTTCTCTAGATTTTCCAAAGAGGCAAAATATAGCACTAAAGCACTTGCCTATAGCACTGCCACGCTGTACCCATTACAACAAGGATACCACACACACTGGATATCTGGGCATGGGATATTCCACTTTTGGTGCTGGATTAAAGATAGCCCCATTAACAAGTGGATTTTAAAAATATCTGGAAAGCTCCCATATAGGAAGCAGGCTCTTCTACAATGAAGATTTAGTATTTCACACAGATGAGGTGGTGTAAAAGTTTGTGGCTTGGGGACATAATTGCAACTAAGGCAAGTTTTAACAGGCTAAAGAGTGAAAAAATGTTTAAAAGAGAATACTGAGAGAGAGAGAGAGAGTTAAAGTAGCACCTACTAAAATTAGAAAAAAGGAGTAAATGAGAAACACTCATTCCTTGCACAATAACATGGCCTCTCAGACACTGTTAGGCATGCAAGTTGCAACTTAGGAAGTCCTCTTTAGAGGCTGGGGGTGGGGAGAAAAAAATTTTCCCCTCAGAAAACTGATAAAAGTCTCTCAGTACTGACATGTAAAACTTTGGTATATATGTATAGATAGAACTTTTTGGAAAGGAGAGGAGGGAAAGGAGTGTCTATCCTTCAGTTCCCTCTGCTGCAATGGAGAGGTTACTATCCCTGTAGCTCTGTTTCCATCGTTTTAGCACTTTTTCTTTCAGGCCAAACTTTTCTCAGCATCCTTTGGAAAAGTGTTAAAAAGCTTCTCTTTGGTCTGCTATGGGTCAAAAATTCTTCTTTGAAAATGTATGATCTGCAGAAGTATTATAGTCATTCCACTGCTCCTTCTGGGGAAGGACATGATGTCTCTATGGCCTGTTAGCAGACAATTTACTCCCAAGTTAAGCTATGACAGGACTTCCCATTGTGGAAAAAGCCTCTCCAACTTGGCTTCCAAAGGATTTGTCCATTTATACTCTAGTGGGCCTCTTTAAAAGCAGATTTTACCAGTGTCATTTTCACTGGTGCTGAGATTGGTTCTGTTACCTGCTTCAAGCCCAACTGTGGTTCCCGATCTAACTGAAGCTCCCACACCATATCTAAAAATCTGAGCCCAAGCATAGGGAACTGTGCAAAGATTGCTGTTGCTGCTTCTATGCTGCTTTCTGACATGAGCACTCAGTTTTGGTGAACAGTTGTGGACACTCTTGGAAACAGGAAGGTAAGGTAACCATTTTCCAGAGATGCTCTCTCCCTTCCAGCATCTTTTAAAGAGCAACCAGTCCTTCCAATGTAGGAAGGGAAAGGTCGCTTATTTATTCCAAAGCTACAAGTTTGGTTCCTAGACCACTTGTGGCTCCTTGCTTGTTGGGGGCTTTTTTTCAGGCTCAGTCATCTCGGCAGTCTCAAAAATCCTACGGCAGTGGGTATAACTATCACGGGGATTCTCAGTCCGTTGCTGGGATTCTCAGTCCATTACTACCACCAGTGCCAGTGATATGACTGGCATCCATCTTACAAACCCAAAATAAAGAAAATGCACTCTAGGTACTCTCCATGGACTCATGAAGAGATGTGCTATTCAGATCCATAAGGAACCAAACATTTTGGTTCTACAGAGGCAACCACTTCTGACCTTGCTTGTCAATACCAAAAGGTACTCCTGGTTAAGGAATTCTTCCCCATCTCAGTCTACAACTCTGAACTTGAGATTGTCCAGACATACTACACCCAGTCTGAAGCGGATTGGGTTTCAGAGCCATCCTGAGAGGACATATCATGAAACACATTGGTTGTTTCAAGCAAGGACTTTCAACTTTATGAGAAGCAAAGTTTCTGGCAGAAGAAGCCACCTTCTTGAAGAAATAGGCATCAAGCAAATTAAACAATGTTTTAGCTTTCACTCTAGTTATTTTCTGGAGGGAGAAAAAAGCATAAAGGGGTGTGTGTGTGGTGGTGGTGGTGGGGGAGATGTTCTCAACCTCAGGAACCTATTTTTCCCTTTCTAATTAAAAAGTTCAGAATGATTTCAGTGCTCGGTATGCTTCTTATCTTGCTTCCAGTTGTTTGGTTTGTGACACTAGATTTCCTGGATACCTATTTTTATATCACATAAGGTGCAATTTCAGGAACTTCCTAAGCTTCTAATGCAATGAGTTCTTCCTCTAATTCACAGTTCTGCTTTTCAGCCTGGGTATTTGCCTCCAAGGTCTTTACAAAGATGATTGCTATGGTTGTGGGCTATTTAAGGAGATTGGGTTTCTGTATCCACCTTGACACCTAGTTGATAATTGCCACTTCAAAGCATTGGCTGCTCTTTCAGATTCATGTTATTCTACACACTGTAGAAGACCTTCATGTGCAAGTCAAGTTTGACAAGTCTAATCTAGAACACTCCCAAGCAGACATTATAGAGATAACAATACATTCTTTTCAAGCCAAAATTTATCTCCCTCAAGAAAGAATCCTTGTCATCCAGGCTTTAATTAACAGATTAAAGCGTTGGAGTCTGCAAGTGGCTTTCTTGAACCAGAAATTACTGGGCCTTGTAGCTACCAAAACAGTTGAAACCTTTCATGCTAGACTTCAAATGAGGCCCTTCCAGCTGTGCTTTATAAGGAAATCCAGTCCCTTCCTTCATGACTCAAACAGGAGGTTCAAAATTCTCAGAGCTGTTCTCTGCACTCTCCAATGTTAAAACTGAAGATAACAACCTGGTGAAGGGTAATCTTTTCAGAGTTTCACTCCCTGACATGAATCTGACCACAGATGTATCTCTTGCAGGATTGGAGGCCGGGGAGCATGCTGCAGTCACCTGATTGCCAGTGGCAATACTATGGTCCACGGGCCTTGCATTCACACCTAGTTGGGAGGGTAATTCAAGTAGCAACCAATAATTGAACTGCTCTGTGGGACAGCCCCTCTAGCTGTCCACCATGAAGTAGAAAGTATATGGGACATTTTAAACCACTCCATATCCCAAACCATTCACAGGCATTACGCTCTACCTAGCAAATTTTATCAGTTGTGACTCCATAGTTCCATATGAATTGCAAATTCATATGCCTTACCTCCATCCTGCATTCAGCAATTGGGGTCATCACATGGTGGACCATTTTGACATCAAGGCAAACAGAAACAGATCCTTTTGATCCCTAGTGGCTTGGGATCTGGAATCTCTGTGAATGCTGTTCATAATGTGTTCGTTGGTTACCTCATTTTACATTTCCTCCCCATTCTCTTATTATCTACAAGATAAGGGAAGAGAATGCCTAAGCCATAGTGATAGCTCCCTTTTGGCTCAGGGCAGTGTGGCCTTGGCAAACTACCAGGGTTAGTATCATCCTTTCCTCTGAAAGCAATCTTCTTTCCTAGTCTAGACTAATGGCCAAGCTTTAAAAACTAGGACTACTATTCCATTTGTTCATTATTAAACCTTTTCTAGTAGCAATATTTTTTTACCTGTAGATTCTGTGAATTGCAAGCCCTTCAGGATGCTGGGAAAATAGCAGCTCCATGAGGCCATTTTAGGTCTGGAAAATGGCATAGGGAAGAAGCTTTAGAGCCATTCCTTCCTGTGCCTCAGTCCTGATCCAGATTTGAACTCTACATGCTTGATTTTGAAAACAAGCAAATCAAAAATAAAACCTTTTCCCATTGGTGATAAATTCTGGAACTGTTTCAGATTTTGCCTAACAAGTAGCATGTGACATGTTGCTATCATGTTCTGTGTTTTCTTATTCCATTAATGTTAATTGGTTACCACTTATGGGAGAGAAGAGACTCTGAATACAATATTGTATCATGTTTTCTTTTATTAGAAGAGGTTTGAGTTGGCAAGCAACCACACATTCCATGCCATAAAATTAAGTAAATTAGGATGAGAAATGCACAGGAATTGTGAATTTCATAAGGTCAAAACACTCCATTGTTTTGAAGACATGTGAAGAACTAAGTATTAATAGCCTTCATAAATAAAAGAAATGGACATAAAACTGAAAAAAAATTAAATATGTGCTCCTAGATCATGGGGAGCATTAATTCATTCTGGAGTGTAACTTGAACTTTGGGGCCTTGGTTTGTCTCAGGAGGCAGCAGTACTTAAGGCACCAGACGTAAGGTCTTAGTTTTCATAGACAAGAAGCCAGTCAGAATGGTCAATATTGGTTAGCATTGGGCTAAGATTGAGGAGATTTGATTTTGAAACTGGATTATATTTAGCTAGTATCTCTTCCTCTCTCTAAGCCTGACCTCTCACCCAGGGTTTCTGTAGATAAAATATGGGAAGGAAAAATACCACTTCTCTGAGATCCTTGAAGGATGAGTGGGATAAAAATGTGATAGTGTGGCAGCTTAGCCATCAATGGAGACAGTTTCTTCACTCATCAGCCACAGTGCTACCCATGAGCTCTTAGCAATCACCTTGAGGATTCTTAGTTGCTATCTTGACATCTCTGATCAGCTCCGTCATTTAGTGGTAATGGGACTTCAGAGTTCATGCATCACCAGTAAAGGCCCCTGCCTCTAACCAGCCCAGTGTGGCCTTGCTGTTGCACTCCATATTTAAACAACAACCACCCTGCATCCATACATGTTTTTGAGTTTTCTCTGAATTAATTGGCATTTTAAATTCTCTGTTAGTATAGTGGAGAGGTAATTTTCAAAAGTCATCATGGACCCTACTCCTAAACTATGCCATTCCAAGTTACACTTCCAAGCAAATTAGCATGAATTAGCATGTGAGAAACAGAAGCTGCACATGTGTAGTAGATGATTTGATCATAGTGCCTTTTCAAAAAAAATTGTTACACAGAGATTATCACTGTGTAGCAAAAGACAGACACCATAAGTTATGAAAGTTCAATCAAGTATTTTTGAGTCTTGCATGCAAAGCTTGGGCAGCCATAGCATAGGGTGGCTGAATCAAGAATCCACAATCAAACGCAGTGAACAATGTGAACTATGGCAGGGAAGGGCTGGCTACATTCTTGTATCGCCTACTTAATAAACAAACAAACAGGCAAACAAACTAGAATCTCCATGGCTCACTGCTGTGCTTTACACCTGCAAATCAAACTCCAGATCTCTTAACCATTCTTGCACAATTGAGCTATGTTAAATGATCTTAAATCTACACTCGAGGATTATAAGAAGTGCCTTTTTCAGCCACACTAAAGTTTACCCAACTGAGCATTCTTTGCATCTTGACAACCAAAAGGTGTTAGGTAGCCCTTAGGAGACTGCCCAGTGTTTTGTCTTTCTTTCTGTGCCTGGCCTCTGGTGTTTCAAGACAGGGAAGCTTCAGCTGCAACTAGTGCTGTACTTTACGGCTTTATTTTCAAGGCATTTTTACATAAGTGAGCTTTTAACGTAAACATGAAACCTGCATTTAAAAAGATGTACATTTAGTTCTTCCTCTGTGTTCTTCCTACATTAACATTCAGATGTGACACAAAACTATGAGAGAAGCTCAAATACATTTTTGCACTGTATCTTTACTCCAAAGAAAGTCTCACTGGGTCTTACTCCCAAATAGGCACACACAGGATTTCAGTCTTTGGCTGCGATTACCCACTGCGGATCTTACGGGAAGATTCTACAGCTTCCCTGAATAAGATGCCTTTAAAGGGGAAAAAAGAGAGATGCTTTACATGTCAGTAAACCCTTCCCCTTCTGCACCTCCCAAGTAAATAAATGAGAAGAGACTGGGAGAAAAGATCTTCGCCAAATGCAGTTTGGCACATCAATTTGTTGTATAAGCAGTATTTTCTGTGTCACTTTTATTGTGTGCAATTAATCCAACAAGAATTTTATTAGAAACAATTAAAATGCCTATGGGTCAAATAACTACGTTGGATCACTTCCTTGCAATTGTGGAGGTAAGTTATGAAGTTTAGTGGAAGAATTAATGCCTCCAGTAAATTAAGGAGACTGTGCTTTGATTTTAATGTTCACTGATATATGTCACAACACCCTATTTTCTTGAAAATCTTGGAACTGTTCTGGTTGCAATGTAGTTTGGATTCTCAGTACTTATTTCCCTGTCAGCAAGGCCCATTGTTTAATTGTAACCATGATCAGGTGATATGCCTACCCTTCATGACATTTATTTTTCCATTTGGTTTTATGAAGAATAACAGTTTAACAGGCATAGACTCTTTCAATATAGATGAACAGTCGTGTGGTCTTTTCACTGGAGGACTCAAAATGTATAGAACAAGCCTGTAAAAGGAACATAAGAACATAAGAACATAAGAACAAGCCAAAGTCCATCTAGTCCAGCTCTCTGCTACTCGCAGTGGCCCACCAGGTGCCTTTGGGAGCTCACATGTAGGATGTGAACGCAATGGCCTTCTGCGGCTGTTGCTCCCGATCACCTGGTCTGTTAAGGCATTTGCAATCTCAGATCAAAGAGGATCAAGATTGGTAGCCATAAATCAACTTCTCCTCCATAAATCTGTCCAAGCCCCTTTTAAAGCTATCCAGGTTAGTGGCCATCACCACCTCCTGTGGCAGCATATTCCAAACACCAATCACACGTTGCGTGAAGAAGTGTTTCCTTTTATTAGTCCTAATTTTTGGTTTTGGTTATGCAAAACATTGTGTTTGGTTTTGGTTATGCAAAACATTGTGTTTGGTTTTACCGGGGCTCTCTGAAACACAAAGCCTCTAGATGGGAAAAACCTTGAATAACTTGGCATAAACACTTGCCATTCAAGATGGAAATCTTATACCCTAACTTTGCATCAAGATTTCTGTTTTGACCACTGCTCCACTTCAAAATACAGAAGTCAAATAAAGGAAGTCCTTTACAATTATTCCAGTATATGTGTAAACGAGCCAGTATGATAAGTGGTGGGGTTCAGCAGGTTCGCACCACTTTGGCAGAACCGGTTGTTAAAATGGTGCTTGTAAACAACCAGTTGTTAAATGATTTGAATCCCACCACTGAGTATGATGTAGTGTTTATTGTCAGACCGAGATCTGGGGAACCCAGGTTTGAATCCTCACACTGCTGTGGAAGCTCACTAGGTGATCTGGGGCAAGCCATTCTCTCTCAGCCCAACCCAGCTTACAAATGAAAAAAGGCAGAAGAATGCTTCCTGGTGAAGAAGATGTCCAAGGATCAGGTTTAAAAAGGCCTAACCTGCTCTTGTGCCTTCAGTGTAAGCCCAAAATCAATAGGTGAGGAATTTCAGGGTATGGAGCTAAAAAACTGTCTAATGTATGAAGTTAATTTATACCAGGTCAAATCACTGATCCATCTACCTCAGCATGGTCTTCTGTGGCTGTCAGTAGCTGTCCACAGTCTCTGTTAGGGAACAGTACCAACACTTACTGCCTTAGATTTTTTTTTGAATTGAATATTCCCAAGTTTTGTTTGCAAAGCAGGTACTCTGCAACTGAGCTTCAATCATAAGCAATTACTGAAGGCCATATTGTTGTTAAAAGACCACAGAGCCTATTCAGACATTGGTGCTCAGGAACAGCAGCAGCAGAAGGCCATTGCTTTCACATCCTGCATGTGAGCTCCCAAAGGCACCTGGTGGGCCACTGCGAGTAGCAGACTAGATGGATTTCTGGTCTGATCCAGCAGGCTCTTTGTTATGTTCTTATGGTGCACAAAATTGACAATGGAAGTGCTGACTCCTTCCCCAATGGAAGGTATTACCTCCTCGTTTGCATTAAGTGATTGAGTTGTAATTTGTTCTTACTTCCTTTGAATCATATTTAGTAACACGTTGATGCTCATTGTCTGAAAGGCAACAGATCTTCAAGGTCTTCAGCAGGGCTCTTTCACAACACCCAGAGACTGACTTTAACTGAAGATGTTAGAGATGGAACCATTGATCATCTGCCTACAAAACATGCATTCAACCTCTGAGCTTCTGTTCCTCGCTCTAACTCAATGTACCGTAGACCGCTTTTTGTTGTCTTCCAATTGTTGGTGATGCTGGGTGGGCTTTATAAGGGAGAGAAGGGTCACTATTTTATCAGAGGCTTCCATGGTACCTTGGGATCAAGCCAGGAACTAACATGATTCTGCTGTTTCGTTTTTATTCTAGTTGTTCAGCCTCCAGACCATATACGACTGCACAATGTTGACATTGTAAACTAATGGCAAATTGCATACTATGCTTGTAGTTGGAAACAGGAACTGAGAGCTCAAGATCACATCAGGAGGTAGAGAGGCTGCTTAAGTGTCTCTCTAATGTGTTGTAGTAGGTATCCTTGGAGATATAAGGAGCGCCACTAGGACAAAGTCCAGGAACTATTACCCCAGGTTGTTCACTTACCCTTCTCACTGCTAGAGTAGAAAATCGTGGAGCTTTATCTCATTAGAAGGAAGTATTCTTCCAGAAATCATCCATAGAATTCAGAATGGGGCACAGCAAAGTAATAATAGACTGTAGCTACCAAGGAGTGAAAGAGGAGCAATGACTGAGGGCCAGGGGCAGTGCCAGCAAGAAAGGAGCCTTGCAGATACCCTCCAGAAGAAGCTTTTGTTTACCATGATCTACTTTGGATGTAACGGTGGCAGATGTAAGAAGTGTGATACACTTGGGACTGTGATCTTGCTGAGAATAGATGCCATACCTAAATTTTCTAAATGCTAATGATATTATTAAGGGAGTAGCTTAGAAACAAAGTGTCATTCAGCTTGCCTCCTGTATTCATGGAAACGCATATTCATATGCACTATTTTCCCTTCTTAGATGACAAATCTGTGTGAGCATCTGATTCATAACTGACACCCTCTTACTATTTTTCTGTTTTATTTCTGGTGAAGTATAATAAACAGTGAACTCAAGTATAAACATCTATAAAACTGGAATGGAAATCAATAAATTGAACAAGTTTAAGAGTATATTCAGTTGACAACTGACAGTCTGTGGCATTTGCCATGTTCCTTAAATGTATCAGATCCCTAGAAAATGTAATAAATGCAAAAGTGTTAGTCACACTATGCCAGAAGAAAAGTGAATTAACTTCTGTGAGTTATATGGCTTTAGACAGTGCAACTGAAGGAAAAATGTTTGCCCATTACTAAAAAAAATCTGCCAATATGAACCGATCAAACATTTTCTTTGAAAGAAAGTACATGCTGGCTGCCAGGCTGTGTCTGTTTGCAATGCAAAAATAT
Organism: Sphaerodactylus townsendi; assembly: GCF_021028975.2. Lineage (NCBI taxonomy): Eukaryota > Metazoa > Chordata > Lepidosauria > Squamata > Sphaerodactylidae > Sphaerodactylus > Sphaerodactylus townsendi. The sequence continues at coordinate 56,370,123 of NC_059434.1, read as the reverse complement.
TACTTTGAACCAAAACAATGTAGGCCTGGGAATCTCACTGCCAGACGTGTAGCAGCAATGGGGACATCCGGGGCAGCTTGTCCTGGGTGCCGCCATTGCTGTCATGTGTCAGGGGCGGGGCATTTCCGGGGCAGGGCAGGGCGGGTGTGGGAGAGGGTGCGTGGGCAGCTCATGCCCCGGTTGCAGTTCCCCCACCTTTCGTCACTGCTCACTGCCTGCTCCTGAATGAAGTTGAAATTCTCCAGTGGGTATTCCTGCCTTGTGAGGCATATCCCTGGGCATGTTCCATTACAAACCCTCCACTCTGGCTCAAAGTGGACCTTCATAAACTTCAGCAACCTCAGAATGAGCAATAATAACAAAAGCCACTAAGTTCTGACCCCTGGCTGGCAGGTTCTCTGTAGCATAAAATCTCCCAGTTCCATCAACTCCTTGGCCTTGAGTTGTTACCCAAATTAGAGGAATCTGTCCCATTTTAGGTTGGGGAATTAGCAGGGACAAACCTTGCAATGCGAGAAGATAGGCTACGGGATCTCTACTAATTTACACCAGGGTTTTTCCCTTTAGAAATTCGCAGGAAACCAAAATTTGGAGAAGGTTAACAGTTTTATTGAAGAACACAATAAATATTACACACGCAGTCTGACAAAAAATACACATACACACAGAGGCTCATTCCGCACATGCAGAATAATGCACTTTCAAACTGCTTTCAGTGCTCTTTGAAGCTGTGCGGAATGGCAAAATCCACTTGCAAACAATTGTGAAAGTGGTTTGAAAACGCATTATTTTGTGTGTGCAGAAGAAGCAGAGAGAGATTCAAGAAGCCTAGGATTTAGATAGAAGTTAAAAATAGGGTTTGAATAGGAGAGGTTGTTGCAGGAAGGTTGATAATCATTTCATCTAGAAGAGGAAGGTTCAAGGAGGCAGAGTCCAATGCCTGCAGTGGACTAAGAAAAAGAGGGGCGACGTCAGGCACACAGCTTAACTGAACCAAAGGCAGTCCATAGAACAGTGGGCAAAGGGCCTTTTTTTGGTCAAGCTAGTTACAAGAAAATCTGATCCTCTGGCAATGCTAAGAGAGGCAATCTTCCTTGACAAAAAGGAGTTTCTGTTCTAAGCAGAGAACAAGGCAGTGGATGATGGCTCAGATGAATCAGAGCTGGGGATAGTCCGTTTTTTATTAGTTTTTAGGTAGAGTTGATGAATTTAGAACTCCAGGATACTCCAATTCAGAGTAAGGTTTGATGGTTCTCTAGTAGTTGCACAGGAAAGGCATGATAGGATCAGCTAGGGAAGAAAAGGACTCAGGAGAGCTAATTGAGTTAAGGTTGGTTGGTATTTGCATATCCTTTGTGGGCTAGAGAACAGGTGTGTCTTTTCCAGGGCTGGGCTTTTGTTATCGAGATGGCAACAGTCAAACCTGCAGGAAAGATGTTGCTAGCTACTACATATATTGATTGTGAGTGGGAAACATGTTCAGGCGAAACCCTTCTTTTGGTATTAATTAAGATTTGGCATCCATCTTAGCCTGAATTGTCTATGACAAGAAATACATGTCTGTAAACCAAGTTTACAGGATTCAGAATATAAGTTACATATCTTTTGCACATGGTTCCAGCTATTTAAAGTGATGGATGTGATGTATACAGCTAGAATGAAACAGAAGCCAACCTTCCATCTTATCAGATCACCAGCACATGCTACAATCTATTTAAAAACAACAAAATTGACAATGCATAATATAAAATCTATAGCTCAGTCTTTGATGATTAAAAACTAGCAGGCTCCTGCACATTATTACACAATTTTTTGATGCGTGGTAGGAAATTTGGAGCCTGATATTAAGTGCCATGGAACTTACTCCCACAGAAGATTGGAGTTCTACTTTCAAATTTGTATTGTCATGGAATCACTAGAGGGTCAAGTCATTATCTGACGACCTCAATTTCTTTTGACAAATCACTGCCAGAGTTGACAATGGTGCCATTACTCAGAAGCCATGTTTCTGAATAATGGCACCTGGTCTGTCACTTAATAAATGAAAGGTGAAAGAAGGGTGTGGAGACAAGTTATAAACTATTGAGGGGGGTTATCGTCCTTCTCATTTTTAAGTAGTCTTCTAGTTGCTTACAAGGACTCTAATATTTTTCTTATAGTACAAGTCTGTTGTGCAGAAGTCAGCCACAGTTTTGTTTTGATCGCATGTATTGCCATCTGCTACTTAAATGGTGGTCTGGATACCAAAATGTGTATTTCAAGTATAGGGCTCATCAGGCAGATTGGACAGTAAAACGCTAACAGCATATCAGTATTTGAATTTCTGTGAGACTATCAAAACAAAGAGTCCTGTCACCTTAAAAGATTAAGTCAGATGTTTAATTCAGATATTTGAGTTTGGGAGCTAACTCACAACTCAATCCTTTGGGGTGGGTGAATGGGCTTGTGGAACTGGTGCGGGACCACGCTAGCACATTTGCCCATCCCACCAATGTAAGTGGCCCTTATGATGATGGAGAGGGCAAACTGGGAGTATTTCCTCCCGGTCTTCACTGGATTCCTTCACAAAACAGGCAACCATGCGAAGGGAGAAACTAGGATACAACAGATCCAGATTGTAAGAAACCGGTTGTAGCCAGGTATGATTCTGCCATGCAGAAATGGCCTTTGAGAATCTGACATGAAGCAGTGGGTACACTTTTCTTATCGCAGTCTTATAAACCTCTATGTAGCTGTTTGTGCTCTGCTTTTATGGTTATAACTATAGTGACTTCTACAGAAATGTCACAAAATTCTAATATACTCTTTCCTTCAAAGTGGTGTCCCTGGAACACCACACTATTTGGAGAAGTAGGTGATGAGTTGCAATATATTTCCAGTGCCTGAGTTTGTTTACCCTGCTATTTATTGCATTCTCCAGAATTTATGTTGAAAGAAAAACAATTTTTCTTGCTATTTATCAGGTAGACATTGATCAAGTCCATGTAAGTGACTCTGATAATAAAGGGCTGGGTGACAATTTGTGAATATGGATAGGTGTAGGTATTTGATTTGCTAGGATAAATTACTTAGCTTATTGTGCTTTATAAAGAGCAGTTTCTTTGTTGAAATATAGGTCCTGCAAACTGCCTAGCCTCCCTTTCTTACATGAAAATCTGTTCTCAACCTTCTTTAGCACCTTTCGCAGGGCCTTCTGGCATCACTGTATTAAATAAGGTGTGATTTTTTGGGGACAGGGAGAAAAATGTATTGCCAGAGTGGGTATATTACCCTCTAATTAGTACACATTTGCTGTGCTAGAGTTTTTTTTCCCCACAGGCAAATTTATTTTTTCATTTCAAGATTATGATGAACCTTGAGCAATGAACTTCGTTAATTTTGCAAGAGATGCTTTGCAAAAGACACACACACTTTTTTGGCCAGGGGGAAAAAATGTAAATTCATTGATTACGGAAAAGTGTTTAAAGCTTGCCAGTTTTACATTCTATATTTTTTAATATGGGAACTATTGATGTTATGACATTGAGATAGGCTATATCTTGGAAGTGTACCATTAGAAGATGGCAATGTGATGCAACTTGGTTGCCAATGTTTTTACCACTCCTGTTTCTGTGTTTTTAACAGCTGTTAAATCTGCACATAATACATACATATATGTTGTCAAGCTGAAACTGACTTACAGCAATCCCAGCAAGGTGCTTTCAAGTCAAGTGAGAAGCAGAGGTACCTTCCCCTACAGAGTCTTCCTTGGTAAACTCCCATTCAAGTATTGACCCTATGTATATGACAAAATCGGGCTATATTATGCAATCTCTACCCCCCCCCCCTTTTAGTAGGTAATAAAGATTTTCATGGCATGGTGAGAGACATTGCTTTAGAATCCAGCAAATTTGCAGTCTTTGATAATGTTTATTGATTACTTTGTCACTCTTTTCTGTTTTAAAATATCATTTGTGTTGCATATAGTTCCTTTTATTCTATAAACCACCTTAAAGGTCTGTTTTGGTTGAGAGCAGAAAAGTGCAAGTTCCCAAAATAAACATAACTAATATATATGATGTATTATTTACTTTCAGAGCAAGAGAAAAATGGGAAAGCTTCCTTGCTTAATCTGAACCAGGGTTGCTAGTGTAGGCCTTTGGAATTTACTTCAGAAACTGGTTCTAAAGTCCCTGAATGTATTCTCTATTTCTTTTTGTTTGGAAAGTCAGATGAGTCTCCACATGTGCCCTACCCTTACTACTGAGTTACGATGTCGCCTATCTGAAGTTACGATATCGCCTATTTATCCACACTAGGGAGGTGGGGTATTGGGGCAGTGCAAGATGGGCTTCAACAGTGTTTAATTTCAAAAATGGAAGGAGAAGATGTCAGAACATGTGTAAATGTTTAGATGAGCAAAATCTAAATGACAGCTGGACCCTCCTTCTAACAGGTGCCGTGTGCAGATTAGTACCGAGTGCACAGCTTGTACCGTGTGCAAACCTGATAAGGTGAGGACACCTGATTGGTACCACTTTTGTATATAGTTAGCACAGACAGCAGTGTGATGTGTGCCTAAAAACACCTGTGGTCTGGCGAAGCACTTTGTTAGTAGATAGCAATAAATAGAACTGCACTGGTGACTGTGTCTACTACCAGTTCCCCAACTTTGTCTTTACATTCGTCCTACAAGAGTCGGGGTCGAATTACTCGAGGTGCAAATCCACTGCTTCAACAGAAGATGCCTGTCAGTTCCATACTCTGACCTTGGAGACTGTCTCCACAATTTTGGATTGGTGGAGGAGGAAGAGAAGGAGAAGAGGAAAAGGAAGAAGAGGAGTAGGAGTTGGTTTTTTATACCCAGCTTTTCTTATCTTTAAGGAGTCTCAAAGTGGCTTACAATCACTTTACCCTCACCACAGCAGACACATTGTGAAGCAGGTGAGGCTGAGAGAGTTAGAAGAGAACTGCAACTAGTCAAAAATCACCCAATAGGTTTCGTGTGGAGGAGCAGAAAAACAAATCTGGTTAACCAGTCTGCAGCTCTTAACCACTACGTCACACTGACTGTTAGTATGTACTGATCCAGGAGTGAGATATTTGGCACATGCTGGTTCTTCATATACCTGGGACTTAAAATATGTTGTGAGCCTTTATTAAATCTGAATTCTGAGCTCAGGCCCTAATACCTTTTCCCAACTTTTTTTTTTTTTGGGGGGGGGGGGGTCTAGCCTTGCAAATACTTTATTAGGAGGTGGTTGCACAGTTCTTCCCGTTTAACTAAGATACTCCTCCATATCCCTCACTGCCATGACCATTTATGTTCTTGCAAATTTATGCAAGGTCTCTCTCTAGTCTTAGAAGCAGGCACCAAGTCATGTGTGCATTCTCCATGGCTCTATGTGACGTGGTTCTCCATTATAGCACCTGTGAACAGGACTTTATCTCCCTCTCAGCCTTTATATATCAGGTCAGAAGGGAAAAAGAGAGTCTCCAGAGCACAGTCCTCTATCAAATGCTGGCTGGGTTGTTGAGAGTGGAGCTCTCTTTTTTCTCCATTAATCTCTCATGGACAAGTAGCTCTTTAGGTGGAAAGATGTGCAGTCATCACAGCACAGCCTTCCATAAATAAAGCACTATGGCAGCTGCCTTCATTGCTCTCTCCCTATGACAGCATGGAAATTCCAGTTTAGAGCTATTTATTTAAAAATAGGCAGGTATCTAATTACAAGTGTGCATATTCAACCCAACCAACTAGAAAAACACAGTGACAGAGTGAAACTTAGATTTATATTTGAGATTTATAATTTGCCACTGGTTTACTGTACAGATTTTTGCAGACCTTTTCATATACCTCTTTTACTGTCTTTAGGAAAAGGTGTTGTGTCTGTTCCATAGATATAATGAATCCCAAAAGAAATATAGGCAGAGGAAGCATATTATGATTGTTGATTATAAGATTTACCCAAGTTCTCAGTGTGCTATTATTGCATAAAGTGCTGGACTTGTATCAAAGGAATTATTGTTGGTTCTAGTAAAGTTTGTCCATCACTGGTAGTTACTTTCTATAAAATGGAAATAGTTTTACCAGATTGCCTTGATAGTAAATGAAATTAAATTGTGGAATTGTAGATGTGTTGTTGGCCAGTAGCATTGATGACTTTAAAAGGGGATTAGCAGTTTCATGGATGTTGGGTCCATCAATGGCTACTAGCCATGGTAACTAAATTTAATTCCCTCATTCAGGGCAACAAACCTCTGAATATTAGTGCCAGGAGGTAACATGACGGGAAGATCTTGGCCTCTATGCTTGATGTGTTGGGCTCCAGGGTGACTAGTTGGCAGTTGTGTGAAACTGCATGCTGTACTAGATGGATCACTGGTCTAATCCATTTGGACTCTTCTTATGTTGTTACATGGAAGTGTTGCTGTCTGTGAAATAACTTTTTACACTTCTAGTGGTTTTTTTTATTTTGAATTTAAAGGCTATAAAGACTACACTACCAACTCTACAAATTGCGCTGCCAAATTTAACCATCCCCACCCACCACATTATATTGTTATTATACTTGCTCCTAGAAGCAGGTCCAACTCCACACAGCAGATAGATCAAGCAGAGACTAATGGATTTCCCAAACCAAACTGAAAATTAAAAGACATATATTACTGTAGTATTTCTAACTCTATGCTTATTCCCACATTCCGCATCTAAATCCTGCCAGGACAGTGGGCATGCACACTGGTACTTCTCCTGAGGTAGAAGAGTTTGGTTTGTACCCCGCTTTCCTCAACCATAAGGAGTCTCAAAGCCATTCCCTTCTTCTCCTCACAACAAGCCCTTTGAGATAGATACCCTCTCCCCACAACATACCCTTTGAGATGGGTGGGGCTGAGAGAGTTGTGGCTGAGAGAGAACTGTGACTGGCGAAGGTCACCCAGCAGACTTCATGTGTAGGAGTGGTTCACCAGATTAGAGTCCAGCATTCATATATGGAGGACTGGAGAAAAACTGCACCCTTCCTGATTCTTTCTCACAGTAACATTTCACAGGCATACCAACAGTACGAGAGAAACCTGGTGATTATGTATGAAAAAGGCTTTATGGGCATGGCCACGGGGTGCTTCAGAGGTGCTTTAGAGGCAAGCTGGAGGGGGCACCTGAAGAAGTCACGATGTGGCACAAGGTTTCAAGCACTGACTTGTGCTGTACTATTCATCCCTCATATCAGCAGACGATCCATTCAGAATATGTATGGAACGCTTTGGAGAACAGATGTGCTAAATGAATGCGTGCAATACTTAACACCATACGTGGATGTTACTTTTGTGATGCAGTGGCTATATTATAAACGGAACAGACCAAAGATATGCCTGTTGCTTTTGAAATTAAACGTATTACCAGTGGGAATTGAAATAGGTATAAGGAAAATCACAGGGGAAGGCAGAATGGCTCATTCATACAACCGAATGAAAACCTGTTCGAATTAAAGGATTTCCCCCTGCATAAAAAGTATCTGTGAGCCACTCAGCTTATAGCACGCATCAAGCAGAGAATCGTGATCCAGCTCCCGATTCTCTATTGCTACTTTTAATAATGCTTTTTAGAGCAACGTCAGCCCAAAGGCAGCGACTCCTCCTTTGAAAAAGCTGACAGTTTGAGATCTGTGTTCAAAATCTACTGGCTGCTGCCCTTGGCGGGTGTGAAACGGGCTTCCTATCCAGAAAGGAGGTCCCTTGGAGCAAACCTCCGGAAAAGAGGGAACCTCCTCCCTGCCAGTGTAAGTGGAGCGTGACATCTCCCGCCTGGGCTGTAAAGAGTTAAAGCAGCCAGTTTCCAAGTGCAGTAGTCTCTCTCTCTCTCCCTCGCTCTCTTCCTTAGCCTCCTCCTCTCCACCCTGTTTCTCTCGCTCCCCCCCTTTCCCTAGTTTTGGCAGGGGATTAAAGTAGCTCCCCCCTGTGGCAGCAGTGACCCAGAAATGAGTTTGATTCACAGAGTCCTTCCTCCATAACAAGTAAAAACGTCAGTCAGAGTGAGAGTGTCTCTGTCTGTGTGTGTGTGTGTGTGTGAGAGAGAGAGTGTGTGTGTGTGAAGGGAGCCACAATCTGCTCCCCCTCGCCAGCGCTTGCCTGAACTCATGAGGCAGCGCGGAGCCCTTCGCGCCGAGAAACTCCAACCTCGCTGGCAACCATCGCAGCAGCAACAGCAGCAGGTAACTGCGCCCAGGCAGCTCCCGACTCGCCTCCTCGTCGCCGCAGAACGAGCCGCCTGCACAGCCATATTTGATGTGTGGGTTTGGTGTGTGTGGTTTCTCTCTCTCTCTCTTTGGTTGCTTAGCTTTGGAGTTCTCCAGAAGCAATTGAATGCCGAAGGTCGCTGCCTAGTGGAAATAATCTAGTACGTCATTAATATGGCGCCAAAAGATTTGCTTCTCGATAGGGAGCAAAAGGAGGAGGCAGTTGGAGTTGCTGCTTCGCTATCCCATAAGCAACTTGTGCATAGCTGGGGAGGAACGGGGTGGGGGCGAGGGGAGGAGAAAATAAGGCGAGAATTTGGGAGCTGGGCGAACCGATCCGAAATGGGAGGGAGCAAAGGCTGGGCTGCGTTGGCCATAGCTGCAGACTTTGCTTTTGGCAAACCGGGAGCTTTTTTAAAAAAGGTGAACTCCTGTAAGGAACCTAGTTGGGGTGTCCCCCCGCCCCCCAGTGTCCAGCCTGAAGTGCTATTTTGTTCTGTACCCAAATACTTTTGCCATAGTTTTCTTTGTCGGAAAAGGGGTGGTGGGGATCTCTACCCTAAAGTGCATCCATGCTGGATCGATCAGCCCTACTCGGAAAGTGAAGCATTGTAACAACTTAGGAGACAGATGGCAATGGCAGAGCGCAGGTCCTTTCCAGATAGAGCTCCAGCCAGGGGGAGGGGTGGCCAGCAACGAGGATCTGTCGCCGTGTCACCCCACATGCTCTAAATATCCATTGCATTAATTCAAGGGCAGGGAGCATAGGAGATAGGGAGCTGGAAGGGGGGGGGGAAGAGGGAGAGACGCGGCTTATCAAAATAAATGCACCCTCCCTTCTGGCACACGCTGCGCAGGTCTTAATGGGCACGGTGTGCTTAGCTTGGAGGACACGGCCGATTAGGTCGAAGTCTTATTTTACAGGCGTGCTCGGGCACTTGGTGCAGCGAGGGGGCATTGTGCAGCTGGAGGCTGGCATTTGGGAAGGCTGGCAGGGGGGCGCTTCGCTCCGTTTGATTGTCGCTTTTGAAAAACGAAGCGTAGGTTCTCTCCTGTCGGGGAGCAACTTGGGAGACCCCCCTGAAGTGCACGTGTTAGAGCAGTGTGAGCGTATGGATCCGATGGAAACAAGGGGTGTGTGTGTGTGAGGCAGGGAGCGCGCGCGGCGGAGCTTGTTGTTTGCCTGCTGTTCTGCTGGGTGGCAGCAGATTCTCTCAGCGCTCGACGCTGCTGCTACTGCTGCTGGCGCGGATGATTAATGCGGGGAAAGGATGGAATGTGGAATGTTGCCCTGGGATTCGAATCCCTTTGGAACGGCCTCATTTGCTACATGCGTCGGCTCCCCCTCCTTCCCCCCCTTAAGGAGGCGGGGTTTTCTCTTTGGGCTACCCATTGAGCCTGGAAGCCTGGGCGAGCAGGCAGGTGCACGACGTCGGCAAAAGCCTCCTGAACTTCTCCATTCTTTTCGGGCAACCTCCCCCCTCCCCCTGCTCCGGAAAGCGCAAATGCACACGCGGGTGCCGCCAAGCAGCAAACACTCGCAGGTGGTGGGTGCAAACTTTGCAAAGACTACAATCGAGGGGTCAGCATCTGCCCTCAATTTCCCTCTGTCACAGTCACGCGGAGAGGCCAGTTGGCTTTGAGGTGCGGGGTGGGGCGGGCAGGACACTTGGGCTTCTCCGAGTGCAAGGCTGGGTGTTGTAGAAGGAAGTCTGGCCAGTAGGCAGCTTCATGCCTCTTCCACTCGATCCAGCAAAACCTTTCGGCGGCAGGTGCGGTGATTATGTAATAATTTATATGAGCCATATCATAAGGTGCTCTTGGGGCTAAATATCACCAGGTGCTGACCGCTGCAGATAGGATGATAGGACAATGCTAGGAATGGGTGGCGGCGGCAGCGCTAAGTGTATATACATGGTGCTTACACGGGCGGAAGTAGGAATCGGTTGGGAGGTGAAGATCCGCTTTTCCTGCTCCGCATCAAGGCTAAGAAAAAGGGTGTCGGTGGTGGAGCTTTCAGTTAATCGCGTCATTGCCACCTAACGGTCCGTCCTGTGTATCCCCCCGCCCCCCGCGGAGGCGAGAGACTGTTATGCCCCCTTTCTGAAATAGACAAAGCCGCCCCGGCGCTTTTTCTTCCTGCCCAAATCGTTGGGCTTTCCACCTTCAGCCCTTTTGCAAGACGTTTAAATTGTTTGTCGTCATCTCTCCCATCCCTCCCCCTTTGTGGTGGGAGCCGGGATCGCTTTCCCGCCGGGTGGAGGCCGGAGGGCATTTGTTTGTTTGCAACCGCCGGCTGGATGGTTTCCTGTGACCAGAGGTGATCCAGTTTCCAGAACTGTCGAGGAGTGGGAGGAGAGAGGCAGATTGGGGGGGAGGGGGGAGGAGAGGAGCAGCTTCTCCAAGTCTCTGGTGCTGCTCAGTACTCTAACCCTCCCCTCCCCAGACATTACAACATGGAGATCGGGGGAGGGAAAGCAGGCGATGAGGAGGGTTGCAGAGCCGCTTTCAGCCACGCAACGAAAGGTGGATTTGGGAGAGAGCCGTACTGGGGGCACCAAGTTTGATTTGCAGCCGGGATGGAGCGGATTGGTGCAGCCGCGACGAGAGGGCGGAGCGGAGGGAGGGAGACAGGAGCAGGCGATGAGGAGGGCTGGTCAGTTTCAAATGGAGACAAGAAGCGGTGTTGCAGCTCGGGTTTTTGCTGTTGCACGGAAAGGGGCCATCGTCGGCTGCATTTATATGCTTATATCCATACTTGCAGATAATTATTACTGAGACCTTCTTGATCTGTGGCTTGCTAAGGAAATAAGGCAGCCCTCCTCCAGCATCTCACTCCCCCTTCCCCCTCCTGTAACCCGGTAGTCCTTTGCTGCTTTTTTGGATCTCGAAAAACAGGAACGGCTAAGCTTGCAATCCCTGGGTGATTGGATTGCCGGAGGTGCGACAGACGACTGCGCCTTTTGTGGATTGGGGAAAATGGGTGGGCGGGTTCAAGAAACATGACGGTACCCTTCTTAGCAGCTGTCACCCGTGCCGACTGGGCAGCTGAGGAAAGCATCAAAGGAGATTAATTTAGGTTTTTAAAATGGCATAGCTCATTGCCAGTTAAGACGAGGAACAAACTCCTGTTTTTGAAACAAGAGTCCCTATTAGTCTTTTTTTTTGGAGAAAAAGTCTTAGGGAGATGAATATATGGAAACATACAGTATGTACAAAATGGTTGCAGTTCAAAATTTGGTGGGACCTTCATTACAAAATACCCCCTCCCCTAATTTAGATGGGATATTCTCAGGCCCTTGTTTCTGGTGTAGTTCCATTGAAATGGACAATGCAAGGTATCTTGCGCTCAGATAAAGATGGGCATCTTAAGATGTGCGCATAGCATGGAGGAATTAAGTCTCTGCATTTTTGTGGCACCATATTCAATAGTAGGATATTTAAAGGGCAGGTTTCCCTCCTCTCGGACTTTCATACTTAGGCATAAAAAATTATTGGCTGCAGTATAGAACTTGAATATATAATCTTTAGTTATTGCAGGTTGACTGATGTGGAGTAGAAGGCTCTGTGTTTCACTGTGTGACATCACTATGGGTCTGTGTGAGAGAGAAATCTGTTCCTTGCCACCAGTTAACAATTTAACATAAAATGTGTAAAAGACGTTAGAAGTGACTGATTGGTTGGGTTTCACAGTTTTTTATTAGATGCTGAGGGATACCCTGAGTGTGTGGTTTGACATATGACAATACAACTTTGAATGAAACAGATGGTTAAATAGTTGTCAAAATAGGGCTGGTGACTCTAGCACAAAATCGTGCATGCCTTAAGTCTGTTTGCACAAATGCTCATAAACTGTTCATTGGACTGTGGTCTGTTAATGAAATAAACCATCTCCACCTTTTTCATGTGTTTCCTCCAGCGAAGCTATGACTTGAATTAACTTCTTTTGCAATAAGTGCTGTATGTGAAATAGACTGCCCAGATTTGTGTTATCCATTTGGTACTCTAAAATATTCCCAGTTCCTACAGTATCTTTGACACTTTGGGATATTATGCTACACAGGAAGAACTGTACCTGTTATGATAGGGCCTCTTTCCAGCTGCAGATTCCAGGTCAGTTCTTCTGAGATATTTGTTGACCCATATTTTTGAAATAAAAAAAATGCTGCTCTTCTCTCACAGTTGGAGATTTCCCTTCCACCTTCACTAGTTTTATTCCCGGATTGCAAAACTATTACACAGCAAAATTCAGTGCCTTCTCAATGCGGCTGCTGCTTCATCATGTGGCTATTTTCTGCTGAAATGGATTCAGGTGACATCTCCCTCCACACTGAGATTACCAAATAAGTCTGATGGGTGAAAGTTAAATGAACTTTGCAATCCTATACATGTTTACTCACAGTGAGTTGTATTTTACTCAGTGTGGCTTACTGCCAGGTAAGTGCTTTTAGGATTGCCTAACTTTGATAGCTGCTACAAGCAAAATAAATTGTCTACTTCACAGTAGAACTTTTGTTTTACAAATACACCTTTTATAGTGGTACAAACTTGGAAGGGAAAAAATCTACTTAAGTCAGCTGAGTGTAACCACAGGGCACTTTGCATCTATGAACCTGTAGGGCTATTTCATTAAAGTATGTCCCAAGTCTCTATATAGTGTACTTACCATGGATACAAAAATGTTCAAATTGATCTCTAGGATAGGCATGCTAATTAGTTCTCAGTATAGTCAGTATCTCTTCACCTCATGGACTGCTTTGGAGAGAAGCTAATTTCTCAGTCTTACTTCAGGGGGTGCATTTGCATTCTCCCTGGGCTGTCTCTGTGAGGTTGTGTGCAGTTTATTATAGTGGCACCCGTTAACACCGTTATAGTTAATGATCTGTCAGAACTGGAATTATAAATCCTGTTTACCTAAGGGTTTATGGAAGTCATTAAAAGTTCTCTGGAAGGAAACACAGGTTATAAAAGCTTTGACCTGGGGATGCACATTTAATGTCCATATGAAAATCTGTTTCTCTTCAGCTGTTAAAATAATAATTGCAGCCACTTTAAACTATGTTTTCTTCTTGTACTTTTCAATCTGCATCATGCTATGTTCAAGGCATATTAATAGCATCTGTTTTTTTGTATCCTTGTGAGGTAAAAATATTTAATTTTTATATGCAGGTTTACATGATGGTGCCTGCATTTCTGTTTAGTGGGTATTAGGTACCTTGTATAAAATGAAAAAAAAAGGGAGCAAGAGGCTGTCCCCGTAATGAATTACTGTTCTTTAATATAAGATTAACTGTATAGTGCCATGTCAAAGTGTTGTGACGTATTGTTGCTGTTTGTATTTGGTGCTGGACAGTGATGGCTAACCTTTTAGGCTTGGTGTGTCAAAAATGTGGAAAATGCCTACTTTGACTCTGCTGCTGTGTCAACCCCCCTCCCAAACAAAAGAGAAACAATTCTTTAAATATGCATTTATTTTTAAAAAGTACAGTCCAATTGTGTGGGGTGCTTTGTATAGTATAAAGAAACATCCAATAATTACAAAAATGATTCAGACAGGGAGAATAGTTGTTGTCAGGTATTTGTGAATGCTGGTGTGTCACCAAAAACATGGCATGTCACCGTTGACATGTGTGTCATCGGTTCGCCATCACTGGTATAGGATGTGGACGTACATTAGGATTCTCCATATGACATATGAGTTTTTAAGCTGAGCAGGTCACACTCAGCCTAATCTACCTCATAGGGGTTTGTGAGAACAATATAAGCTGCTTTGAGTTCCTATTGGAGCAACCCCCCCCCCCAACATGGGTATAAATCTCTAAAATAAATGTTGAGTAGGAGAAAACACTTTTGTTGGGCCAGTTTGTGTTTGTCAGTGTGAGTCTGTGCTAATTAATGTGGGATTTTAGTTGCCCCTTCATAGTGAATTCGGTATTCGGTAATTTGGTATATGCTTTCTTTAAGACTATCATGGCTGATTGATTATCATTGATATATCCATCTAGCCAATTCTGAAAACTATTTTAATTAGGTGTCACTATTATATCTCATGGCAGCAAGTTCCATAAATGAATAGTGATTTGTTATTAATAAATATTCACACAGTGGATGGCTGACTTGTGGAGCTCTTTGCCATGAGATGTGGTAGTGATTGTCATTCAGTTAGAAGAATTTAAAAGGAGAGTGGGTAGATATCTGTTGTTGACTTTAGGCACTGAAAGTCAAATAGGACTTCTGATTTTAGAGGCAAAATTCCTCTGATTTGTCCTATGCTGAGGGGTAGACAGAAGATAAAGGCTGTTGTAAGTGAGCCTGGTATGTGTGAGCCCTTTGCAACATCTGACTAACCAATGTTGGAAACAGGCTTCTGGATGCTGGACAATTGATCTGATCTGTTCTGGCTACCCTTTTGTTCTTAATAAATTGATAATGTGAGGTGTGAAGTACTTTCTTGTTGCCTGTCCCTGGTTCTCCAGCAGTCTTTGAGAAAAACAAAATGTTATCTCTGGCCGTTTCCGCACGGGCAGAATATGGCAGCCTGGGGATGGCAAAAACGCATAGGCCCCCAGGCTCTTCGCTTATTCGCAAGATACAGAGCGCTGCCACCGGACTGCATCACAGCCTGCGACCGCTTCTTATATGCGCCGCATGACCGGCGCCAAGCCCGGGCGCTTTCCGGAGTGCGCTCCGAAGCGCACTTTCCCGGGAACACCTAGCTTGAGACCGCTGCCGTGGTGGAACGTACAGCGGCTTCAAGGCTGCTCCCTAACACTCTCCCTCCTTGCCGTTTACCTTCGTTCCCCAGGCCTCCAACGTGTTGCCGAGGCCTGGGGACACGCCCCCCTGCCCTGCGATGCTGGAGCAGGCGCACAGGGCTGGGGGAACGTGTCCTCAGGCCTTGGCGATGTGCCGGAGGCCCGGGGACATGCCGGGTCAGCCGGGCGACGGCACTCTGCGGCGCCGTCGTCCCGCCTCTTTCTGGGACCGCCTCCGTGCGGAAACGGCCTCTGTCTGCTTTCTCTTCAGCTCCTTGTCTTTTAAACAGTATGTGAGTTGCAAAAAGATGTTTCATTTCTTAGCATGGTCATCTAAAAGACACAGGAAAAGCCTAAGATCCAGGATGACTAACATTTGATTCCAGTGTCTGGAAATCTGAGCTTTTTTCTGACTGAAGGTATCAGCAGTTTTCTGAAAATCCAAATACCGTACATTAACTGGGTTATTCTTTCCTACATAATTATTGACAGCATCAATATTTTAATAGATTTTTGCGTTATAATTTTGCTTTACATTATCTATGATTACTTTATCCCTCGGATAAAATGTTCAATTTCATTCTTAAACTACAGTTTTCTGCATTAAGAAAATTATAGTAACTAAAGTTACTCTTCAACAACAGGCACTCTATGAAAGCCAGTATGGTGTAACAGCTTCATAGAACAGTCTGGGACACCCATGTTTGAATTTCCATCTCTCTGTGGGTGCTTGCTTGGTGATTTTGTTCTTGTTGTGTACTTTCAACCTAACCTACAACTCAGGGTTGTTGTATATAAAAAATAAAAGAGAAGAATAATGCCAGTTGCTTTGGTCCCTGCTATGGAGAAAAGTGGGATGTAAATGAAGTAAATAAATGTATCTGAAAACAAGAGGCAGATAAAAGCTGTGTTGTTGAATGGTTGAGAGAATGAGGCTAGGAAAGCGGAAAGGAAATGGCAATTGCTGGAGAGGGGGATACATGGGAAAGTGAGACAATCCCTCCACAAGTGCTTGAGGATTGTCTACTATGCAAGGGAGGCTTGCTCAGTAGCTGACTCCACATAACTGGACCAGAGACTGAATGTGGGGAGAGATGGGAAGGAAAGCATAAGACAGAGGGACAGATGGAAGCATATTGACTGATGGTTGGTAAAGGACAAGGAAACTGGAAAAGAGAAGCTATGGATGCTTTCAGGAACAAGGAAGAGGAAATAGTGAGGAAGAGAAAAATGAGAGTCCTTGCAGGTTCCTGCTTGTCTTATTCTGAAAAAGAATTCAACCTTATGTCCGTTTCCTTGGAAATAAATCCCACTTTATTCAATGGGACATACTCTCAGAGAAGTAGGTTTAGTATTTCAACCATAGGATTTGACCCAGGCAGCATTTTCATTCAGTTGCATCTAATTTCCCTCCTCCTTACAGCTCCCATCACACTTGGCTTTCTTTTCATGCAGGGTCCACCATCCCTAGAATAGCCTTTTATAGGACAAAGGAGATCCTGTTATATCTTTTAGCAGTGAAGAAGCAGTTTGGATCCACCTCATAATTTCAGAGCACACCAAGGCTATCATTAATTGGGAATGTGGTCTTGAACTTTCTGTGTTCAAGTTGAGCTATAAAATTAGAAACATGTGAAGTAATATTTGATGTGTGCATGTTTTTGGATGATTTTCCATGTACAAATAAAAGTTGCCTACTGACAAGCGTTGCACCAAGGAGAAGACTACTCTTATAGTCCAGGGCTAGGTTTCCATAAGTTGGGTGTTTTTCTTCAGACTGGGGACTGCCTTCCTTGTGTGTATATTGCTTTTGGGCATCTATGTTATTCTCATTAGTATCAGTTACAAATTAATTGCAGAGTTAGAATATAAAGCCACATTAGAAAGCAAAGAAATTAAGAACTGAACAATTCAATAGCCAAAACAATCTAAGTACCCTCGCTGGGGAATAGATTTATATAAATGGGATGCAAGTGGCTAACAATTGCATAGATAACATACAATTGTAAAAATAACATACAATTATAAAATTTTTATAAAGATGGTACAAACAAATCTCGATTTAAAGATGGAAAAAGGGGCAGGAGGAAGGAGAGAGGGAGGCTAACTTGCTAGACATCTCAATTCCATTGCTGCCCTCAGCTCTACACAAACTAGCAGTAAAGCCTGTTGTGCGAAAAAATACAGTGGACTGTAAACTGCAGCATTCGGTGGGCCTTGCCCCTTTTACATTGCACAATGTATTTACATCTGTTCGCCTTACCCCTTTTGCTCACACACCTGTGCAGCTCTTTAAAATGTGAGTCGTCACCAATATGCCTTGGCTTTCATATAGATAAGTTATATATGTCTAATAACAATGTTTCACTTGACTGAAAACAAAAATCTTGGTTGCTGGCCTGAGATGTATATTCACAGTAAATCGTAGCCATTTCTTGGATTGGACAGTGTGTGTTGAATTTTTCTTTTAATATATTTATAGTTATATGGAAGTTATCTTGGTAATGATAAGCTGTAACAAGGTGTTTTATTTTTACGGGATGAATATGTGCTTATAATACAGTATTTGCTAAAACTGAGATGTGTATGAAGTAGCATATCAAATGTTTGCAGTTGTTGACTTAAAAAAAATTGACGCTAGGTGCAGAATAACACTCGGGTGACAGGTATAAAGATCCTTTTAAAAATGGCCTAGTAAATCTATAGACAGTTCATCATTGTCCAAAAGTGGTTCAAAAGTTTTACTCCGCTATCCTGTTTCCTTTACATCTCCATTTCTTGGTTGTGGCTAGTATTTTGCTTTATATCTGTGCACTGTGTTGTCAGTGATTTAAACACAGTGCTTTTCCATGCTTTCAGTTGGAACAATGGAGAGATGTAGGGAGTGGTGTCCCCCAGGGACCGTTTTGGGACCAGTGCTCTTTAACCTATTCATAAATGACCTGGAAGTAGGGGTGGGTACCGTGGTGGCCAAGTTTGCAGATGATACCAAATTATGTAGGGTGGTGAGAACCACAAAGGATTGCGAAGAGCTCCAAGCGGACCTTGATAAATTAGGTGAGTGGGCTAAGAAATGGCAAATGCAGTTCAATGTAGCAAAATGCAAAGTGATGCACATAGGGGCAAAAAATCCAAGCTTCACATACAAGCTACAAGGGTCAGTGCTGTCAGTCACAGACCAGGAAAGGGATTTGGGAGTCTTAGTTGATAGTTCCATGGGAATGTCAACTCAATGCATGGCAGCTGTGAAAAAGGCAAACTCTATGCTGGGGATCATTAGGAAAGGAATTGAGAATAAAACTGCAAAGATTGTCATGCCCTTATATATAAAAGCAGTGGATGCGCATCGCATCTCTGGAGTACTGTAATGTCCAGTTCTTGAATTCAGCTTTGCTATCTCAAAAAAAGCTGATATTGAGGAGATAGAAAGAAAAGTGCAGAGAAGGGCAACAAAGGATGATTGAGGGTGGGACTGGAGCACACCTTCCCTATGCGAGGAGGAGGCTGCAGCGTTTGGGGACTCTTTAGTTTGGAGATGGGGCCGGTTGAGGGGGATATGATTGAAGCCTATAAAATTATGCATGGGGTAGAAAATGTTGACAGAGAGAAATTTTTCTCTCTTTCTCACAATACTAGAACCAGGGGACATTCATTGAAAATGCTGGGGGGAAGAATTAGGACTAATAAAAGGAAACACTTCTTCACTTAGCTTAACTTATGTGATTGAGTGTTTGGGAATATGCTGCCACAGGAGGTGGTGATGGCCACTAACCTGGATAGCTTTAAAAGGGGCTTGGACAGATTTATGGAGGAGAAGTCGATTTATGGCTACCAATCTTGATCCTCTTTGATTTGAGATTGCAAATGCCTTAACAGTCCAGGTGCTCAGGAGCAACAGCCGCAGAAGGCCATTGCTTTCACATTCTGCATGTGAGCTCCCAAAGGCACCTGGTGGGCCACTGCGAGTAGCAGAGAGCTGGACTAGATGGACTCTGGTCTGATCCAGCTGGCTTGTTCTTATGTTCTTATGCTCTTATGAACCAGGGTTTATTTCCCATCAGGATCGGTACTTTCCTGCTTCAGCTGCAGTTGCTTCCTGAAGTGCTGGGGCTCCCAGATAGATCGCAAGAGATCCAGTTGGAGGTCTGCACTGGAAGGGGTTGAGGGAAACTGCAAAACTCAATCCCTCTCCCTTAGTGGAAATCCCTCTCCTTTAGTGGAAACCCCTTAAGCCTTCATATCATTGATGTACATTTCTCTTGTATTCTTAAAGTTCTGCTTAAGATAAGGCCCTGATTGGATACCTTCGGAACCGTACAATCTTGTCTACCTTTATCATTTGAGATACATAAAAACATCTGAATGATAAGAATTTCTGATAATAAACGCGAATTTCCACTCACTGACTGACTTATCAACAGAACTCAAAAACCACCGAAGCCACACACATGAAATTTGGCACACCTGTTCCTTATGTACTTCAGGTGCTAACTAAGAAAGGATTTCCCAAAATATTCACTTCCACTCGATTTATTACCATTTACTGTTTTCACTGCTCATCTCTGGCCATCTGCGCAGATATTCTAAGGGCAAACCAACCGCTCAGTCCACAGAAATGCTGCACGAACATTCTAAGGGTGACAGTTCAACACCACCAGCTTCATGTCCTTCACCATGGTGCGCCAACTGCACTCTAACATTGCCCGCCACAACGCATTCTAACCTATCCCTTCTGCTGAAACCGCTACAGGGAGAAGAGGAATTAAACGCAGAAAGCGCTTTGCACACTGCATTAGAAAAAGATTGATTACTGTGGAGACAAGTTTATTGCTCTCGGCTTCCGATCACCCTGTGCTTGGTGTCGTGCTCTGAAGTGGCGGTATGAGTCCCCAGGAATGTGCTGCAGTGGTGGTACAGTCCAGCTCCCTGCCCTTCAACCCTACCCTGAACCTCTTCACAGCCTTCTCACTCATCAGCATCCAATGGCAGAACACTTCCTTTCTGCATCCCGAAAATACAACGGCTGCTTCCACAAGACGTCTTTTGGAGCCCACCAGGTGAAAGAGAGCAATAACACATTGCATTATAAAAAGACTACAGGAATCTGCTGCAAAATATGTGAAAACAAACCCGTCATTCCACAGGCAGGGCTGTGAGGAAATATGCTGCATGTCACCCCAAAGTTCACAAACAGGCTGTAAAGAAGTATGCTGGTCACCCCGAAATTCACAGAAAGGCTGTGATGAAGTATGCAAAGTGAAGCACGGGCACTCTGCTAGTTTCTGATAATAGAAACTCCAGTTCCTTCAGCCACAAAGGAGAAAAAAGGACATAACAAAGAGTGTGGTGGGTCAGGACTGCTTATACTAATGTGTGTTCCATAATGGATGTATTTATGCATGCGTTCTGTCTTACATTTCTGTTTCTTTATGTAGACATCTCTCTCTTTGTTCAGTGATTGCATTACAATTAGGCATATTTTCCATATGTACTTGACTATGTGTCTGTGATGCAAAAGCTGGTGGAGCAGCCTATCAGAAGTTGCAACTTGTATGTATATCAAACTAGTTCAGTTTCTGTGCACCACACCAGATGCAAATCAGCTTGGCAGCTGATTTCTGAAACCGCACCTGGAAGGCATGCCTTGGGATTTTGCTGCTAATGGTTTGGCCAGCCCTCATTGTCACTGGAACTGAAACATGGCAAGCCAAAGCCTCATGAGATTTGATGCATGTCCTAGAGGACTTGTCACTTTAATTCACACTGAACATGCTCTGCTTTACTTGTTGTGTCACGTTGTTTCCGCTTTTTTGCTCCTTTCCTATCTGCCCCCCCCCCCCCCAAAAAAAAAAAATCCTGGCCTTATAGCTCTTGGATGCTCAGTGGCTATTTTTATTTTGTAACTGAGAGCCAGTATTTATTGCATAATTTAGTGCTTGGGAGTATCAGTTCTACAAAGGGGATTTGCATCAAGATAGAGAATTTTTCACCTGAAAGGACTCCTCCTCACAGTCATTTAGAATGTTATGATGTCAGCACACAGATACTTCAACAGATTTATAGCATTTTACTAAGCATAAAAACTGCCCTTATTCACTGAGCTCACTAGGGGAAGGGTGGGTAAAAATATTCCAGACAGAGAGTTCCCATTTAAAGCCTTCTAAATTAGTGGTAATCTCTATATCCTGTGCCACTGAATTTACAAGTTAATAACATGTTGAAGCATTACTTCCTTTTTTTTTGTCTGTCACATCAGTTTCACTGGGTACTCCTTATTTCTACTATTGGGGGAAAGGGAGAAAAAGTCCTGTCTATCCACTTTCTCTACTTCAGACATAATAGTCTATCATTTTCCTTCTTAGTTCCCCCCCCCCCCTTAAACTGAAAAATGCCAAACATCATATTGTTGTAGGTGCTCTTAATAATTTTAGTTGCCCTTTTCTGGCTGTTCAGGTTGCTATCAAGTTCCTAATAAATCCTTGGAATAGAATTTGCCTTTTTAGTTGCACTGAGTCAACATGTTCATAGATCTTTGCATTAGGAGCCCAAGATCTATTTTTCCTGATGTTCCGTGTTCATCCAGATTCCATCAGTATTCAAGTATTTTTGTTCTACCATGCCTGACTATTGTTTCACTGAATCTCATTAGATAGAACCTTTTTGGACCATAGTTTGGTTTGTTATTCAGCAGTCTGAGTGATTAGATACTGTTTACAAAGTTGGTCACTTCTCTGCTCACCTTCAATTGTATAAATACTGAATTGCTGTGGAGCAATATCAGTCCCTTAGGATGTCAGTGCTAGGTTTCTTTCATTGTGAGAAATGTCTATTTATTCTTAATTTGTATTATTTTATGTATACGTTTAGAATATTTACAACTCGCATTTTTGCCAGAGAGCTGAATCAGTTTGTAATGGACAAGAGAATTCTAAATACCCCATCACATTCTCAGTTTTGGGTCTACACCTTCTTTCCAAGATTTTTTGCCATATGGCGAATGCAAATGTAGACCTGAGCCCAAGTCTCACCTAGAAGTTGTGCAGGCATGTTGTGTGTGTGATTTTCAGTGATTCTCACCAGGTTATTTTTGGGGTTCCCCTTCTCTCTCTCTCTCTCTCTCTCTCTCTCTCTCTCTCTCTCTCTCTCTCTCTCTCTCTCTCTCTCAGATTTATATATATCAGATTTAATATACCACCCCATCCCCAAAGGGTTCTGGGCAGTGTACAACCAATAAAACCATCAACCTCCCTCTTAAAATCAGATGATAACATAAACAATGACAAACTCATCGGGCAGGAATCTCCTAGGAACAGCATTTTGGGGAAGTTACAGCCTGCTGTGGGAGGAAGAAATGGGCAAAAACTGTTCAATCTTCTTCTGTCCTCGGTTTACAGCATTTATGAGGAAGGTGAAGACATTATGCCGACTTAATCACTAAAACCACCTAGAAATATCAGTTGGTTGTATAAGTATCCTTACTTATCAGACTAATTGGAAACCAGACACACATTTATAGCATGTCTATACTGAGCTTGGCTGCTTTCCAAAGGTTATGTAACATTTATGTCGTTATTCCTAATAATTAAAATGCTACACCTGGAAAGAGCATTGCTGTTGCGTCTGTTGAAAAGAGCCTTAGCTGTGGTCTTCTCAAATGTTCAGAAATTCTTGGCAGAAGTCTGACTTGCCAACAGCTCTTTATAATGTTTATTTTTCTAAAATAACTCATTATCTGGTATTGTAAATTCCTGTAAAATTTGTGTTGATTGATTCAGTGGATACAGTTGTTAAAGATCCCAGTAGTTGTAGGAAATGATACAGGAAATATGATCATAGATATGTATGAGGATTGCCCTTGTAGCATTTTTTTTGACAAATCCAGAACAGCAGATCAAAAATACCCAAAGGTTGATAGATAGATGGTTGCCGTACGTTGCGATGTTATTCAGTGTTTATCACAAATTATGAATTTTTACTATGTTCTTTGCTCCTTGCCATGGCGACCTTCTTGGAACAGAGTGATGAAGAGGGCCCAGCATGGATCAATGTTGTGAGCCAGCTTGGTCATAGTGTGGAAATTTGAACTCATCTTCATTTATGGTATTGACTTTCACAGTTCAGATTCATGTGGATATAGGCTGAACAGCAGACTACAAAGTGAATGAACTATATTCAATATCTAAACCTCTCCTGTTTTCTGTTCCTGGAATCATGTTTTCTCCCTCTGAGGCAGGAAAACATCTTGATGATTCCCACCCTTTTACTCAGGGAGGTAGGAAATAAAATATTGAACTTCCTGTTTCCTTCAGTGGGAATCATCCCCTTTCAGTTTCTTTTCCTGCCACAGTCTGGGGGAGCAGCATTAGGCTCAGGTTCTGACTCCTGAGAGAGGAGGGGAAATCCTCTCAGATGAATTGCCAGAAGGGGTAACAGAACACTCTGTTAGGCTTTTGAACCTGAGGGTTATCAATGCCTCATGCCAAAATTGCCCCTCTGTTGGCACGGGGAATGCCCCGATGCAGTCGGGAGTTTTGCACTGCACTGCCCCCAGTGTGGCTGCCATGTTTCTGCCCCAGAGCTGCCCCGCGGCATTGGCTTTGCTCCTCAAATTTCCTTAACTGCAAAGGTTGAGGTCCTTTTGAAATGCCCCTTTGTTGCTCCAGAGGCTTCCACGGCTGTGCAAAACTCCTCCGTAGCAGAAACGGGCCCAGTTTTCCCGCCTCACCACTCTGGCCTGCCTCACCAGGCACTGAGAAGCAGTGCCCCCCTCCCTTGCAGTGAAAAAAAAAACCAGAGGGAGAAATCTTGATTTTTAGAAAGGAGGGAGAAACCTTGGGCAGAAAAGTAGCGTGTGCAAACGCCGCGAATGAGAGGATGGTGATTCTTTCGCACATGCAAGGATTTTAGATGGCACCATTGTCAGCACCTGTTTTGTGTTCAGAGTCATGTAAAACTAAAATAGTGAAAATGGGTGGAGGGAATGGGGCAAGATTCAGCCAATCCATATGCAGAAAATGGAGGCCTGTGCATGTGTGAAAGAGACTGCGGAAGAGCTTGCAGTGTGTATGGGAAGCCCCGGGCTTGTGGGGAACCATTCGGGGCTTTCTTCACCGGCCCTGACTCAAGCGAAGGAAAGAGCCGGGCAGCAGTGGGGAACTACAAGCAAGACGAGAAGCCCCGCAGCAAGTATGCTCCCTGGCTAAGCCACAGAGCATTTAGAAAGTTCAAAATCAGCCTTAGTTAAGTCAACGGTGGCCTTGGATCCTCAGGAGGTTTCCCTAAAGAAGCTTCAGTTTCTCCCACAGATATCACCAAAAATAGGCCTAAGGAAAACTCTCCCATGTACCAATCCCACAGAAAGAGTGTTCCCTTTCCCTATGTTCTTTGGAATGCAGCTAAAAAAGGAGCTAAAAAAGCAGTTTCCATTATTTGTTAATAAGCTGTATGTTTGAGCTGAATTTATTAATAAGCTTTCTCAAGTCCCTCTAGTACAGGGGTGGGCAATTATTTTTTCCATGGGGAAACAGAAAATATTCTTTTTTCCATAAGAAACAGAAAATATTGTGGAGGGCCGGGCCAAAAGGCAGGGGGGCGAGGAGCTTTTGAAAGCCCCGCAGAAGCCGGCAGCCATAAGACAACCCGGGCTCTCTAAGCCGGGCTTTCAACAGCGCCTCGCTCCCAGCTAGCCACGGCCAGGGCCAGTCAGGGTCATCTGGCTGAGGCCGGATGCGGCTGGCAACAGCCAAGGGCCGCAATGCCCAGGTCTGCTCTAGTAGGTGTCCTGGTATCTGCTCTACAGTGCAGTGATCTTGTATTTGAAGGATCCATCTGTGCTGCTCTGGACAAGACACAGTGTGTCCAGTGACACAGTGTGTAACAGACTTCCCTCTGTGATACACCTCTGAAGATGCCAGCCACAGATGCAGGCAAAACGTTAGGAACAAGATCTACCAGCCCATGGCCACACAGCCCGGAAAACCCACAACAACCAATTCCATTTTATGTCTTCTACGGAATGACAGGAGCCTGTTGATTGGGAATATTTGTATTTATGTTTCCTGCTTTGTGGATGGATGGCTAGACCTTAATCACCAGTCTTGTCCTTCTGATGCCTCCCAAAGCTGTAAACACCTCTCCAGGAACGAGCTACTAAATGTAAATATTTATTATGTGGTAGTCTTGTCGGATAGTATGACTGCAAAGCATACTGTTGAAGTGGCTCTAAAATTGCTAATATCAAAGGTACAAAACCCCATCTTCAGCAACCTTGGGACAAGCATGGCTTGTGGACTCAGCCATTCTCAGATACTTTTCTTTGGAGATGTGCGCTAAATTACACATCTCCAGGATATTTACTGTTTGTTTTTCATATGCTGCTTAATACTGCTTGCTTGAATTTGTGAGCTCAAAATCCTGGAATGCCACTCGATGACTGTGTGTTGTTATTGTGAGTTAACTCCTTTTGTATTGCTTCACAGGCTGCCTGCTGTTTCCCGGGAAGATCATGAAACGAAGTCGACTTCCCAGCAGCAGTGAGGATTCTGACGACAATGGCAGTAAGTGCTCCTTTTGTTTTGCTTGGATCACACCAGGGTTAGGAGTTTGGCTTTTTAAAACACCACTGTTTTTAATTTGATGCTTTGAATAACAGAGGTGATTTGCATATCAGTGGGCAGCATTAATATGGAGAAAGCTTTTTGGAAATCAGACAAGATTTTGTAAGGTGAACTGCAGGAAAGCATTACAAGGCTTTACTACTGATTACACAGCATGCAATAATCTCTCTCTCTGTATACACAAACTGAAGCTTTTTTTGTCACACAAAGTGCAAGAAAATTTACACAGCACTAGTTAGAAATGTTGTCAAGTCTTCAGCATGTAATAAAGGGATCAAAGTTTGATCTGGGGCTGCTTGTCAGGCTGTTCCGCCATACTGCCGTTGAGGTTCATAATGCTTCTCTTTCAGATGTTTACACTCAAACTCTCTGTCAAGAGGAAATCCCTTCCTTTACTGTTTAATAGTGTTCAAGTTTGTTTTAAGGCTCTGCTTCCTCAGTGACAGGTTGCAGGAAGTTGTTGGAGTAGCAACTTTTGCTGCAAATGATGAGACAGAGAGAGATTTTTGGTAGAAGAATTCACATTCTGGATCTTAATTTAAATTTGAGGAAATATTTTTAGCCTCCTAACTTTGATCTTCAAGTACAAGATGGATTTGAATTTGAAATACTTCAATTTATGCTCCAAAATTGCCATAAAAATGATCAGATTGTTTTGGTCATTTGGGGTCCCTGGATTGCAAAATAAAAGCTGAAGTTGAAAGCAAAATGGAGAGCAGTCTGTGTGTTTAGTTTTTAAAATATCACTAAAATACTTTTGGGTGTTCATACAAAAAAAATAAAAGTTTGTACATATAATATATAAATTTTCTTTAAATGGATTCATTCCAATGAGGGTTCATATTTAAATTAAGTTTGCAACTGTGAATTGTTGGTTTATCCCAACTCTTGATGGTATTTGAGTGTTGGGATAAATCTTCAAGAATGCGTGGGTAATATTTGTTGCAATAGGCTTTGCTTAGGGTGAGCGTATCACTAGAAGAAATTATTCCTCAGAGACTAGTTTTGTTTTCTGTCCAAGGAAATGATCTTATCTACAAGAGCTTTGGTTGGTGGTAGACTTTGACTGAAGAACAACCAGAAAGGGCAACAGCTGGCAGACACCCGCTATCCTTTTCCCTTACCTGTGCTGTCCTTCTCCCACCGTTGTATTTTCTCTGCCCCACACCTTATATTGTGACACTATCTGCTGCCCCATTCTGCTTTCCCCAAACAAATCTCTAACCAGCAGGTGACACCAGGAGAAACAACCACACTGAAACACTACATTCCAATTGCCAACTCTCACTTGGATCTAGACAAGACAAACAAATCCAGGGACACCTTCCATCTGGATCTGGTTAAGACAGAAATATAAAGACAATCAGCTCTCACTTGGTATATGACAAACAATAGAATGGCATACTTCCTCCCTTCTCTCCTGTACAGAGGCTCAGTTGTCTTCAGCCAGCTCGACTGTACATAAGAGCAGTAGGTAATAAAAGTTTATCCAAAGAATCTCAAGAATATTATCCATGTTCTAAAAATTATGCACATATTTTTGCCTTATTCTATTAAATAGCAGAGCAGCTAAATACTAGTGAACCTCCCAAGGACCATAATGACGAGTAAGAGGCTTTATTAAAGAGGAACTTTGAGGCTTGTACTACTCTATCTCATACTTTTACAACCTCCTTTTTTAATCAGAAAGACCTGTCCTTTTTTTCAGATGGTACAGGATCACATTTACAGAAAGGATTAGCCTTTACAGAGGCCTTCACTGCAGATTCCATGTTGGCTGCTATGCTACTAGAAGCTATACCTTTATATATGACTGGCACTGGCCGGCTGGGTGAATGAAGGAGCGGTGGGGTTCTTTAAAACTGTAGCAAGGATGTTTTAACGGGGCTTTTAACCCCATTATGTAAGCAGCCCTGGGACTTCGGCGTCGGGCAAGGTATATATAGAATGAATGAATAAATAAATAGATAAATAATGGACAGCCACCCAGCAGCCACAAGAAGGGGGCAGGGAATTCCCAAAGGCCACAGAGCCAGCCAGTATCTGCCTTGATTTCTCCTGAGCTTCTCTGGAGGAGGTGGGTTTTCTCAGGAAGAATGCACTACTGGTTATAAAGTGGACAAAACTGCAGCCTACGGAGGAAGGTGAGAAGCTCTTTTCTTGTTTCAAGAGAAGTGCCCTCAAAGAGGAAGAGGAATACAATGGCTACAATCCTGTCCAATCTCAGCTCTGAGGGCTAGCAGGTCCCCAAGATCAGTTAGTGGCTGGCACAACTAGAGCAGGGGTCTGCAACCTGTGGCTCTCTATTCTGGCAGGGGCTGATGGGATTTGTAGTCCATGAACATCTGGAGAGCCACAGGTTGCAGACCCCTGAACTAGAGGGTTGGTTGAAGGTTACCACACCACAACCCCTGAGAAGGGTGGGGTCGTGTTGGTGACCCACAATATAGAATGTAGTGAATAGGAGGAATCTCTGACTTAGGACCTAGCTAATTGATGCTAAAATCTGAAAGTTAAGTTCAGCTTTCCATTTCAGAGAACAAATGAAGAAAAGCCAGCTACAAAATCCTGAATGTTCTATTCCTCGTGTTCATTTACTTGTATTCTAGTTCCCATACGTGGAACACCATCAGATCCCACAGAACCGTGTTCTCCTTTTTTAAGGCAGTATGCCAGAAAGTTCCTTTTGTTGAAGCAAGACCTTATCTTCAGTGGCATGGTCAGTGGCAGAAACAGTCCTGTCCAGTTGAATCAGCTTGCTCCGGAAGGAATGATCTTCACTATTCAGAAGAGAAGAAATTTCATAGTCACTAGTACAATTGTCCAAACAATCCTGCTCAGACCTCTGGAAGTACTCAGCACTTTGGTCACTTGCATGAATGCCATTCTTGCCCTGACGGGGTGGGCATCTCCTAAGCTTGGTTTGGAATGCCAGTAGCAGACCTCTTTTTGTCAAAACTGAACCACCAACTGCCATGCTTCTTCTCCCAATACCATCACTCAGAAGAAGAAAAAGTGGACTCCTTGACATCACCATGACCACAACAAGTACTGTATGCCTTTCCTCCTTTAACCTTCATTCCCAAGATAATCAGAAATCAGGAAAGAACAGGCATTAGTCATTCTAGTACAGTGATGGTGAACCTTTTTGAGACCGAGTGCTCAAACTGCAACCCAAAACCCACTTATTTATCGCAAAGTGCCAACATGGCAATTTAACCTGAATACTGAGGTTTTATTTAGAAAAAATGGATGGCTCTGAGGCGTGCTTTACTCGGGAGTAAGCTTGGTGGTAGAAGGTGGCTTTGCTTTGAAGCAACCATGCAACTCTTTGAACGGGTGAATCATGACCCTAGAAGGGTTTACTCAGAAGCAAACCACGTTGCCAGCAACTGAGCTTACTCCCAGGTAAAGGATCACACTTTAGTTCTTTGCATGAAAATCAGTGAGGTTTAACAGCGCTTAACAGGGTTGCCTATACTGCTTCCCCAAAACTAGGTCTTAGGTTTAATGCTAATAATTGAGCCCAGCAGCCCAGGCCAGCCTAGATGTGTGTGTGTGTGGGGGGCGATTTCCCCCCACATGATGAACTCTGTTTGTGCGTGCCCACAGAGAGGGCACCCGTACCATAGGTTCGCCATCACTGTTCTAGTATTAAGGCAGGCACTCGCTATTCTTTCACAGAACACAAGAGATCCACATACCCTCATTCAGTCCTGACCCGGTCCATCAGAGGGAAAAGTCCTGGCATACCCTTGATCTGCTTAGGGCTCGGTCTGCTTAGGAGCAGCAGTGGCATAGTGGTTAAGAGCAGGTGCATTCTAATCTGGAGGAACCAGGTTTGATTCCCCGCTCTGCCGCTTGAGCTGTGGAGGCTTATCTTTGTCAAGCACTACAAACTAAACACCTGGTTATTCGTTGATGCAGCCTTTGGTTGCAGAATGTTACAGCAAGTGGTGGGTAAAGTCTCATTCCTCCTGAAACCATACTGGGAAGCTGCGTTTGGATGTCCCAAACTTAGAAGATGCCCTCCCTTTCAAAGCGAGAATGGAACCTTGGATTACTCACTGTGAAGGATGTAGAAGTTTTCTGTAGAGTTTCTGATTCTGTGCTTTGGTTTGATTTGTGTCTGTTTCTAAAGAATAGTGTAGGGGATGAATCTAAAGAATAGTGAGGCAAAAATAGAATAAAAGGCTCATTTCTCCTGAAGCCATACTGTGAAGCTGTGTTTGGATGTCCCAAACGAGGCTCGGGACCCTTGTATCTGCGGGACTGTCTTGCCCCATATGTCCCGAGTCAGCCTCTATGCTCAGCAGAGGCCAATTTGCTGGTTGTCCCTGGCCCCTCAATGATGTGGCTGGCCTCCGCTCGGGCCAGGGCCTTTACAGCCCTGGCCCCTGCCTGGTAGAACGCTCTTCCTCCTGCTGTCTGGGCCCTGCAGGATCTTAGTGAGTTCCGCAGGGCCTGTAAAACTGAGCTGTTCCACCGGGCCTTTGGGGAGGCCGGCCGCTGATTTGCCCCCCTTTCCTTCATAACATCAGTGGACCCTGCCGTCCCCCTCTTAGGGGGGTTTAGCTGTGGAATGCCATTCATTGTGTTTTGTAACTAGAACGCTGTGTTTTAATGGGGTTTAGTTTTAATATATACAGAGCCATAATTTAATTATTTCTGGTTGTTTGTTGATTTTATTTTGTGTACTGCTTGTATATTTTATGTGTTCACCGCCCTGAGCCTTTCGGGGGAGGGCGGTATACAAATGTCATCGTAATCGTAGTAATAATAATAAAGATCTGGCAGCTGTGAAATCTACCATAATAATAATAAAAAAGAGAGATGGTAAACAAGAAAGTGGAGTAAGTGCGACTTGTCCATGAAAAAGGCAGTCTAGAGGCAGTATACTCAAGAACTGGTACAATAGTACTGAGGAAGGATCTACTTTCCTAATAATACTTTTCATTACTTTTTCCTCTTGACTTGTGGTGCATGTTTCTTACTCTTGAGCTCTGCTGAACTCTTGATCCGGCAGCTTTGTAGCATGATAATACTCTTACAGAACTAATTGACAAACCTCTGTTGGCTTTTATGCAAGTGAGCTTCTAGCTTTTAAACTGTTTATTCTGAGGCTGGAAGGCTTTTCAGTTGTGTTTTTGTGGTCAGGAATTGTTGCATCAGACTAAACTCTGGTCATGCATAATTTTAACTTCCCTTGTAAATTAATGTGCAGCTTAATTCCATAAATCCCACTGTAAAAGCATTTATGAAGTGAGAAGTCATGCTGAAAATAAGGGAAGCTAAAGCCAAGTTGCTGAAATCCAGTATAATAAAATAATAAATGACCATTTATTATTATTATTATTATTATTATTATTATTATTATTATTATTATTATTATTATTATTATTATTATTATTAAATAGACTGCCCACCCCCAAAGGGCTCTACTATGACTATATAGATAATGTAAACAATTGTGTTTGGGTTCAATATGAAGGAACAGGCTTGTTTAAAGAGGGACATTCTGCTTAAAGAGAAATTCTATATCAGATGCTGTTTTGCAAAGGAGAATCAGCCTGGTGTGAAGAATAAAGTGTAATGTATTGAGCAATTTTCTAGTGAGACAGTATTAAAGAGCATGATCCCCAACATGGTGATTGTAGGTACCCTGATGCCTACGAGTGTATTTCCTGGTGACCTTTTGGTGCCCTACTTTCTGAACTCTTTCACATTCCTTCCTCATCCCTTTTAAGAATATAAAAATAACTTATTGGATTCAAATCAGTGCTCCATCTATTGAAGAAATGTGCACAAGCTAAACAAGGTGGGTGACCCCTGTTAAATATTAAGAGATTATCTCAGTTTGTAGGATTTAAGAATGTGAATTAAAGATTTTTTTTCTATTGTGGTCACCGGGTTAAATGTGTATCAGTTTTGAAATTTGTGTCATAGCTAGCAGGTTCTTTTTCCTTTTAGACTGGCAATCTAGAAATTTTGGTAGTATTCCAGTTTGAGAATTATGTTCTCAATTGAATTGTTAAATCCATATTTTGAGTATATGATAGTGACTGTCAGTATAACAGCTGGAACAGGATTGTGATTGTGCATTTTAGTTTTCTGTGTTCAGATATAAAGGTGTGCACGATCATTCTTTTAGTCCTCTATAGATGTAAACCAGAGCGCAGTAATACTGGCTTCTGCTTATGCAGCAGAATAGTTAACTTGACTATTGCAAGTACAAGCATACATAGCACACAAAAAGAACAAGATGACTTTAACATCTGAATTTGGTGTTTATTCAGATAGCCATCTCTGCACACTTTACACTTGGAATATCTGTCCATTTCCCCGCAAGCAGAATTTCTGATTGTGCCCATGCAGAACAGGTCTGTCAGGCCTCTCTGATTTACCAGGGGGAATTTACCCAGTTGGCCCAGGTCCCAAGGGACTAGACCAGTGGTTCTCAACCTTATTAATGCCACGACCCTTTAATACAGTTCCTCATGTTGTGGTGACCCCCAACCCTATCATTTATCCATTTTACAGATGGAGAACACTGATGCAGAGAGTCTTAGGGGACCCCGTGAAAGGGTCGTTTGACCCCCAAAAGGGTTGCAACCCCCAGGTTGAGAACCGCTGGACTAGATCATAACAAACAGTATATCTCTACAACCTTGTTCTACTACTCAGAATATGAACCAGGATTGAAAGACCTACTTGCACTAGCTCTTGAGCCCTGCGCAGAACCAAGTCCAAGATAACTACCCACTACCCCTCTTGTTGGCTCTGTAGTAACTGTTCCAGTGCACAGTCATTTGTGACGTTTAAGAATCTCATTTCTGCAACATGATTCAAGCACATGTGTATCCAGTCAACTTGAGGGGAGTTGAAGTCACCCACTATCTTAATATTATCTGCTTTAGTCACCTCCCTTATTTTCTTCATTTTGAGATCAGTGTCGAGGAATTGATCAAATGGGTGACAGTACATCCCCATTTTTAAATAACTCTTAGGACCTAGTGTCTCTGCACATAACGATTCTGCCAGGGAGTTCATTCTCCTGTTGCTTTCAAGCTTATTTGACTCTATGCCCTCTTTGATATAAAGCAATCAAATTTTAGACCAAAAGTTCCCAACCTTTTTGAACCTGTGGGGACTTTGGAATTCTGACACAGGGCAGTGGGTACAATCACAAACTAGCTGTCATAGGAGGCAGAGCATAGTACAGAATGGCTGCTGCAGGAGGCAGAGCCAATCACAAAATGTCAAGGAATGAGGTTATATATGATAGTACCTCTTCACAGTCAGCCAAAAGTCCCACTTGGCAAAAGCCCTCATAACTCTGATCACTTCCCAAGAGCACTTGAGAAACAGGAAAGGTGTTGGAGAATACCTCCAATGGGCAAAGAGAAAAAAAGGGCCACAGCAGCACAGGAGTTAAAAAAAAAACACCAAGGCTCATAGCTCAAAACAGGTAAAAATATGTTTTATTGCTCAGTAGTTTATTAGTCTTATACTCTTTTAAAAATAACTGCCAGACTGACAGATAACCCAGAAGAAGCACCTTGTGTGAAATGTGTAAGGAATTTTAACTAAAATATATTTTTTACCTATTTTGCAACACTGGCCTTGGCCTTCTATTTTATTTCATGGCACAGATGGGCACTGTGCTGGGGACCTATGCTATAGAGTTTATACCCAGGGATAACTGTATCCTTTTGGGTTTTTCTGTTCTGAAACTCCGCCTCAAAGTAGAAACACCGCCTCAATTCAGAGGATGTAGAAGGACTTCATAATTGACAAAGAGGGATGTCACTTGATTTTGACTAAAACGTAAGAAATGATTTACTGCTTTTTTCCTCTTACGGAATTATTGATGAACTTTGAAATTTTGTAATCTTGATTTTGTTTGATGAAATTTAATAAAAATGTATTTTAAATGATTTTTTCAACTCCACCATGTTTTTGAAACATCTGCTATATCTCAGTTGTCAGCACCAAGCTCTCCATGTTCCCTATCTTGAACAAAATCCAAAAAATACAAAAAAGTTAGAAACAAGATCCACCAGACCACGGCCACAGAGCCCGGAAAACCCACCAGAACCAGTTGAATCTGGCCATGAAAGCCTTCAACAATACATTTTCCCTATCTTGACTTTGAGGTTTCTGGCATTGGCACATAGAAATCTATAACACATTTCCTTAACCTATCCTCTCCTCCCTGTGCCCTTTTGTATCCACACATGATATTTTCTTGTCATCCTACCTACATTACCAAGTTCTGTTTTTGCGACTACACTGTTGTCCCTTCGGACTCCACATCTCCTGCTGTCTTCCTCTTGAGCTTAGTTTAAAAGCGACTCTGCCGCTTTTTTGATATTTCATGCCAGCAGTGTGATTCCTGTTTGGTTCTGGTGAAGCCATACAGGTTTGACTTGTGCTGGAAAGTTCTCTAGTGCCTAACAAAGTCAGACTCTCTTCTCAGCACCACTTTCTCATCTACTTCCTAATCTCAGAAAGTCTAATTGGCCCTGCAGGTAGAACTGGTATCAACTCTTAGAACACTACAGTTGAGGTCCTGGCCTGTAACTTTCTCCTGAGTAACCTAATATTTTCTCCAAAAAACACAGACCTTCATTTCACAATGTTGTAGATGTAAATGTGCTACTCAATTGCTGACTCCCTAGCACTGTCAACCTATTTAGACAGCACATGTCTGCAGTCTTTGCAACTGGAGTCATGTGGTCAAAATGCCTGACACAAACCTTGCTCTATATATTTCACCCATTACCAACTGCCCATCTTTCCCCAACCATAGAGCAGTATCCTCGGCACATGATAATATTGGTCTATCTTCTATGGAATGCTTCCCATCTTAGGAAACATGTCCTTCCTCCTTAGATTGACACTCTTCAACCTCAAGATCCTCAATTTCTTTGGCAGTTGAAGTTTCTGAAGTTCTCATCCACATGCTTTTTTCTCTCAGTTTTTTCAGTCTGGAAACCCTAGCTTCAAGGCAATCCCTTGAGGGCCCAGAATTTCATGCATTGAGCACACATCCACATTTTCCACCAATTGGACAGATAATCATATGTATGAGGCTCCCTTCAAAACACTGGATAGCCTCCCACTTGCTTTCTACTGTCCTTACTGGTTTGGTTGTTTAATGATGCTTTAGGGTTAAATTAGTGTGCTTATTGGAATCGGTGCAGATTTCCAGGTACACTGCCTTCTTTTTTGGGTGTGGAAATTGCATGTTCTCTTTTTTTGAGAAACTGACTTCAGTGTTCTTCTCCTTCTCCCCTTCCTGCTCAAACATCCCCACTGAACTTCCAAGCTCAAATGTCCTGTTAAGAAGCCTGTGTTCAAAAGCTCTGATGCAAGTCTGCAGTGCTTTCAAACGGGCTTCCAACAGGGGAGTTGAACAGGCCTCCAGGAAACCTGAGCGCCTTTGTAATTTTTGTGGTGGAACAGCTCCATGCTGAGGAGTGTAGACTTAGAAAGAAAGAAAGATATTTTATTTAAATTTTATTTATTTAAAACATTCTCTACCTTACAACCTTATAGGAGTTCCAATAAGCTTACAATGTACATAATAATAAAATACCATAAAATATATAAAAACTACTAATTGAAATCAATAATTTAAATCTGCCAGTAGGCAGAACTGATCAAACACCATTATTTATTTAAAACTACAGCTTTGTGACAGATTAATTATATCTATGCATATATACTACCTGGAAGTCATAAAGTTTTTAGAAGTGTAACAAACAGATAGAGAGTGGGAATCCTAGATTACAATGATAGCAGAAAAAAGCTTTCATCTGCTTAAAGATAGTGGTAATGCAATCTTTTCTGTTAAAATAGAGTGAGTATTATTATATTGTATCCTCCAGCCCTTGACAAGAGAAAACAGGTAGGTACTCTTGTTGAGTTAATTAACGAAGGCCTCTTAGTGTGGTTAGTGAATGAGCTGCTTCCAGGAGAGTTTGGCAGAATGCCCCACCTCTGAGAAGTTTGGAAACACTACATTCAAGATGTGCATGTTCTTTCAACATGTCTTAATGGTTTACATATTCAAAGTGTTGCTCAGCTCAAGATTCAAAGATAAAACAGCAATATTCTCTCATAGAACTGAAGGAGACAGGTGAGAGGAAGCGTTTTCCATCACTTTAACCCCAGACTTTGAAGATAAGACAATTCAGGAGCCTTTTCTTTCCATTGCCATTCCAATATGTAAAGTAGACAAGCCTTTCCCTCTCCCCAGGTCTCAGTGACCCTCACAGTGCTATTCTAATCTGAGTAACACCATTCTAAGCCCACTACTTTCAGTGGACAGGAAGCTACTTGCTTATGAATGCACTGTCAGTAGGGTAAGGGCAACTACAGATGTTGGTTGGACAAACGATCGCTGAAGAACCTCTAGAATTTTTGAAAGGTCAGTCTCTTGTGACAATAATGTGCTAGTAAGTGTAAGTTTAAGCAATAAACTTGAGCCTCTTCAGCCTGAGGAAGTGTGTATCATGAATGTCAAGACGTCCTCCTTCCTCTGCACATCCTCCACCCACCAAAACCCAAACTGTGCTACTAGAAGGATGGCAAGCTGCTCTCCCACTCGCCCTGCCAGAACTCCTCCAAATTCACTCGCAAACCTCCCCAAAACCCAAGCACCTACGGGCCCTGGCAGAAGCCCCCATCATTCCCTCCCGCATCTCCCCCTCAAACCAAGCTGGCCTCTCCACAAGCCCTCCCCATTCCCCCATTCCCCTACGCACTCTCAACCACCACCAAAAAAAAAAAAAAAGCCCAAGCCATGCTACTGGGACATGGGCAACAAGCCACTCTCTTGCTCGGCCCGCCATAGCCCCCCCTCCATTCATATGTGTACTCTCCGCCCATCCCAAACACCTGACCCAAGAAGCAGCACACAGTGCATTGTGGGGGGCCTGGGATAGGTTGCAGAAGCCCCAGGAGATGGTGGGTAGGGGACTTGTCTGGCGCTTTCCATCCCCCCCTTCCTAAAGCCTATTTTATGGCCTTCTAAAATGGGTTTTTACTGCTAGTATACCTGAATGGACCAAGTTTTGATCCTTGTGCGTGACTTCGGCAATCCTTTTCTTTCCAGTTGCCCTTCTCCTTCATACTCTCCAGCTCCTCAACCATTCAATTTTTCCCTAATGCCTTCTAGTTTTTCTTTGTAACCCTGTATCTTGTTTTTTCCACATTTCTTTGTTATTTGCACTTCCTCCTTTTTGAAAGATGTTTCATGTGGCTCTCAAATTGCTTTTTGAATTTCCTAGGTCTGTTAATTAGATGAACAATTTTCATTGGCCCCCAACATTCTTTTGATTTAAAATAGCTGACTACAGTGAATCACCATTCAGCAACGATGGGTGTGAAAGGGAAAGTGTTTTAATTGGGAAAATACTGCTTGTTGCATAGAATAGGAGAAGGGGCAAACACAAATCTCTATATTTTACTATCATGACTAAATCTACTGAATTGCCAGATGCCGCAGTTAAGTTCTTAACCACATATACACATGGGGGGAAAAGGCTAGTTACGGACTAGTGAAGCTCTGACTGGTGTCTTTACCACAGGCTTTCTGCCATATGGTTTTGGTCTACATGAGTATTTATGCAGACTGAGAAAACCAGGCCACACTTATCAGATAAGTAGAAAACACAGTGTAGTGTATAGAAACATATCCTGCTGTATAGAAACGTATCCTGCTGTGTAGCAGCAATTGAAATAGGAAGCTGTTGTGCTGTTGAACAAGTTTTCTTAGTCTCGTATAAGCCACATGCCTAGTGCTCTGTGACAAGTAAGAGTCTTTCACAAACAGCCAGTTCTGAAGGTTGGTGTAAATTTGACAAGACTGAGCTTCTCATTGCAGGCTGTCAAAGTGCCACAAATGTGTAAAGTGTAGGCATGAGTTGACAGGCATGCTAGTATCCTCTCTGGGTGTGTGTGTTTGGACCACTGGCTGGGTTCTCTCACTCTTTCTGCCTTCGTTGTTGCAAGAATTAGCTGATGAATAATAATGTTATATACTGCTTTAGAAGAGGCAAACTGATCGCAGATTTGCCAGTGGTAAAGGGCCTTGAATGTGTATCTGTATCCCGAGCCTTCTGGACATCAAGCAATTTATGGGCAAGCATATATGATATAGCTGCACATTATAGTAAGTGGAGTATTTACAGTAATCTTAGGTGCATTGAGGTCAACGCAATCCACGTTGGACTTCTGTCTTCTGGTTTGGAACTATTTATTTTGCAGGCCGTTTTTCACAGAGCACTTGCCCTTGGACTGTGGCGCATTGTGCTTTGCCTTGTGTGGGACCGATGGGTGGATTGTCTGTGATTCTGTGATCTTGGCAGGCTGAGGCATAAGTCTGAACTAAGGTTTTGTGATGAGAGGTTGGCAGCTTAGCCTGTTCTAACCACTTCAACTTTCTGCTCCAGCTGCATGGTTTTTCAACCCATTGTGCTGTTGGCAACTGTGCCCACTGTCACTCCAAGAGTGCCCAGAAAGAGTCTTGGCAGATGGAAATGTTAGCACTAAGAAGCAGCAGCAGCTAGGCGAGCATCTATGTTGGAAACTCTGTTGTGCTATCTGATTTAGCAGCGTTAGCAGCATTGTATTTACAGAAGGGGAAAATGTGTGCAGTCTCCAAGAGTGCTCAGGCTTTGAAGTGTCAATGAAATGATAGCAGCCTGAAGCTCTCTTGGGACATGGCTGGATGCTCTGTAGCTGGTTTGACAACAGTGTGCCGCATTATCCGCTCTGTAGCTAATCTTCTGCCATGCAGAGTAGCATATTGGTTGCTGGGTGTGCTCCCTGGGACACTGGATATGCTCTGGCAGCTCATGGAGACTTCTTCATTTTTAAAAATGTTGGATCTCTATCTCTGTGTCCTCTGGGAAAAGAAGTCTGTATAGAAATATTTGCAACAGAAAATATATAGAGTGATGATGTTCAGTATATGCTCAATTATGCATTAATGAGATGGAGTGATTTTTCTACTTGTACATAGTACAAGTGGCAGGTTATTAGTGATAATTAATTATGTTTGTAAACTTTCTTTCCTAGTGGAAACTCTCCCAAAATCAGCAGAATGAGCTGTTTTGTTGCTTTCTAAGCCAAATGTTATCAGTTGTTGTTTTCATTAGATGAGTTTAGTCTTTTGTGTGTGTATGTGATTGAAGTTTTTTAGATCTTTTATTATAAACCTTTTTTAATTTCTAAGTTAAATTAAATAGATTTGAACAATGTGTCATATTAAGGGCTACCTTCCCAAATCCATCCTTGCACACACAAAGTGAGGGACCTGCAAGAACTTGCAGTGGTGGGGAAAATCCCCCTCCCCAAATCTATGGACAGAAACATTACACATGAGGAAAAAGCAGACTTGAAGTCGGCTTCCAGAAAATGTTTGAAGCAGTATGAAGGGTTCATAACAAAGGCAGTATGCAGGGTGTCCATAACAGTGACTAGAAATTCAGTCTCCCTTAATGTCAATGTCCACCTAAAAGCGCAATGTCCCGTTTTCTTCCAGCCCCCCCTGCTTGATTCTCCATCTGTGATCTTTTGGCGTCTTAGTTTTAATTTTGGACACTCAGAGTTTTTCCTAATATCCTGTCCCTGCTGCTCACCAACAAGTGTCTGTGATGTGCTACTGCGGACCTTACCTGCCAGGGATTATCCATCAAAACCATAGTGATAAAATTAACTTCCAACAGTACTACTGTGGGGGTTTTTTTTAATGTCCTTAAAGCTCACAGTAGATGATAAATATAATTAAAGGATGCCTGTAACCGTATAAAGATCCTCCCTGGAAAAAGTGAGTGTCCTTAGAAAAACTGGGCTTTCCCCAGACAGGGACTGAGAACACTGGAAAATTGATTCTCTTGGAGCATCCTTTCAAAGGAAAAAGAAAGCCTGAGTCATATAATTTGGCAGTCTTGTAGTTTCGAGCATTATGAGAAGACACAGGGCAGTATTGCAGATCTAAGTCTGAAAATGTTATTGAAGCTAGCGTGCCTCTCTTCTAAAACTCTACAGTTTATTGTCTTGTAATTTCAACCATTATAGACCATTTTTAAAAAATTTATTTAAACCACAATTTAAATAACTCATCAGTGAAACTAGATTTAAATCATGGTTTTCTACATAAAGACTCATCCTTGCTGGTATGGATCTTAACATTTACAACCAGATGAAGGTATCATTTTTACAATAAGAACTTTTCAGATTAGTTTTACAATTATATCAAAAATACTGATTTGGTTATACTATTAGACATATACAGTTTACCTTGCAGTAGCTTCATAATTATCTATCTTCGGTTTCATTTGGGCTACCAGGCCTTGCATTTCTTTGTTTCACTGTTTGCGTTTTGCATACGTATATGCCTCACCCTTAGTGAGAGGAATTTCGTTAAAATATTCCCAAACTTTATCCACCCAGCTAAAGATAAAATCAGACATGATGGCCCCATAAAAATTTAAGGCAACAACAAAGCGACTCTTGCAGAGCTTCTGCTGTCCAACCTAAGAATGTACGTTTAGGTTAGAATAATTCTGCTGGATGGATTTCATTGTTATTTTCCTATCTGTACAAAAATTTGCTAGTAATCAAATATTTCAGCAGTTATAATTGATCCACATAGGGAATGTTTGCCAGAAGAGTTAGTTTTTGTACCCTGCTTTTCTCTACCTTTTAAAGGAAATTTAAAGCAGCTTGCCTTCCCTCTCTTCCCCACAGTGAGGTAGGTGGGGCTAAGAGAGTTTGAAGCAAACTGTGACTAGGCCACGGTTATCTAGCAGTCTTCATGTGAAGGAGTGGGAAATCAAACCTGGCTCTCCAGATTAGAGTCTACTGCTCTTAACCATCACACCATGCTGGCTCTTTTTACCTTTTAATTTAAACAATGATTCTTCCGCTATCTCTGAAACGGTGGCTAAGTACCTGTGCTATGACATTAAGTTGCAACCATGATTGTTTTACTCAGTTATTAGTACTAATCTGTATTGTTTATTATGCCAATAAAAGGTTTGATTTGATTACACCTTACAGGCTCTCCATGCTGACTCTCCTGACATGTCAAGTATGTAGCTTAACAACAGCTTATGTGCAACAACTTTCTTAAAGAAATAGAATCAAAGTTACTATCAACATACTTCCTTCTAGTGATTGAAACCTTCAATCATTGGAAAATAATTAAGACAAGTAATTTTCTATGTTAGAAGGATCACCGATAGCCAGATTTATTCTTTTTCCATGGAGAAGTCATCTAAGGTGAACATTTCTGAACATCATTGAGAGTCCATTAATCTACAGGATTAACTCTGGAAAATTCATTCACAATCTAGCACACTTGTTGAGGGAAAGGGGCTTATAGTTAGTTTGTTGTCCCAAAAAAATGTGTCCTGGGTGAGTCTGAGAAAAAACATCTGCAACTGTATTGCTTCAGAATGATTACAGTGGCAGCTAAATGTTAATATACAGATATTAGTGTTATATCAACAGTAGTCACATGAATTTACCAATTTGTGATACATGTTCTTGGTCACACAGATTCCTGATTTGGTACATAATCTGCATTAGCTGGAACCAGCTTCAAGACGTTTTTAAAGTACCGTAAATCTTTCTTTTTGACATGACAGTCACTGGCACAAAGTACAACAACAACAACGGCCTTTATTGGAATACAA
Source organism: Sphaerodactylus townsendi (assembly GCF_021028975.2). Classification (NCBI taxonomy): domain Eukaryota; kingdom Metazoa; phylum Chordata; class Lepidosauria; order Squamata; family Sphaerodactylidae; genus Sphaerodactylus; species Sphaerodactylus townsendi. The sequence goes on along the minus strand of NC_059434.1, from coordinate 56,328,823 downwards.
AACCAAAACATTACAAAACAGATATGTATAATAAAGAAAAATTACAAGTGAGAAAAAACACGATTAGAAATTACTGATCTCAAGAATGAAATTTGCAACATTCTCACAAAAAAAGTGCATCAAAACTATTCAGGAGATATGGAATTTTATAACACTCTTGCCATTGGGAACACTGCAAAAAATGGAGTTCATGTATTTCATCCATATCTTATCATGTTTGGGGCATACAAACAAAGAATGATCAAGTGTTTCAACAGTATCTTCGGGACTGCCAGTATCTTTGGGACCACCTTACCCCATATGTCCCTACATGGCCTCTGCGTTTGCTGGTGGCCCCCGGCCCCTTAATGATGCGGCTGGCCTCCACCTGGGCCAGGGCCTCTACAGCCCTGGCCCCTGCCTGGTGGAACACTCTTCCTCCATCTGTCTGGGACCTGCGGGATCTTGGTGAGTTCCGCAGGGCCTGTAAGACCGAGTTGTTCCGCTGGGCTTTTGGGTGAGCTGGCTGCTGATTGGTGCGCCCCCCTCTTGGTTGTCCTGCCTACATATTGGGACTTTTATCATCTATGCAACCCACCATTCTTCCCGCCTCTCTGGGGAGGGTTTTTATTGAAATTTTAATGTCCGATGCCTGGAAGCTGTATGTAATGTTGTATTTATTGGAGTTTTAGTGATTTTAGGACTCATGGAGCCTATTATTTATCTATAATTTTATTCTATTTGTGCTCTATTTGTCTGTTTACTTTGTTGTTCACCGCCCAGAGCCCCTTGGGGAAGGGCGGTATATAAATTTAACAATAAATAAAATAATAAATAAAAATATAACCAAATCACAAGAACAAACCCTTTTAGAGCATTCCACATTTTTGTATCTCCCATCCAAAAGAGCTGATGGTAACACATTACATCATTCGATAGTCAAGGCTCTCCTCTGGGTGGGGTAAATCAAGATGTGGAGATATTCTGCCGTAACTCCTTGTTCACATGGAATTAATAATGTGGTAGGGCAGGGGTTGGGAACCTGCGGCTCCCCCACCCCTGCACAGCAGCTCCAGACACAACACAGCTGTCCGGGAGCAGAGAGTCTCTCCTCCCTGGACCTCACAGAGAACGCTGGCCCCAGCAAGTGAGAGCGGCTGGCAGCAGCCCTCATCCTTCTGCTAAGGTCGACAGCAGCGGCGGAGCGGCAGGCAGCTACCGAGCCTGGCCCCAGTCAGCTGGCTGGGACCAGAGGAAGGACAGGGCCTGCGGCGGCGTGGCGTGGAGCCTGCAGACTTGGCCAGGGTGGTGGGTGGCAAGGGGAGCTGCGCCCGCGCAGTGGGACGGCGGCCCCAGCCACAGAAGGCGCCAGCAGGCACTGGAACTGACACCCGGACGGGCGAGGAGGAGGGAAGCAGGAGGAGGAACCAGCGCCCAGACGGGGCCGAGGTGAAGAGAATTTGGCAAGCTCCGGAGGGGATAAAAGGTGGAGGGCTGCATGCGGAAGAGGGCGGTGTGCTGAGGAGTGAGACGAAGAAGGTGGAGGGCGTGAGAGACCAGGAGAAGGAAAAAGGACGAGGTGGGGGCAACGGAGGAGGAGGTGGTGCCAGGGAAAGTCAGAAAGAGGACAAAAGCAGGCAGGGAGCACTCTGTGCCAGACAACTCAGAGGTCCTGGTGTCCCAAACCTCAACCCAGCTGCCCAGGCAAGCTGTGGCCACAACGCCTGCCATAGCAGGCATTCAGCTGCCACCACTGAGCCATCCGCTACAAAAAAGGGTCTCCTGCACACCTTCTCTCCCCCCAGTGCACGTGCCCACGAGGCTCCACCCTTTCCCCGCACACCCCCACAAAAAATGTTCAAAATGTGTTCTCTAAACAAATAAAATAAATTTTTCTCTGTAGCACCCCATTGACTCCACAAGCAACACACTACAACTGTCTATACAAAGTGTAAAGGCAAAAAACCCAACATATACAGTGCTATCCTCATTTCAAATGTCAAAAAGTATCTGTGGCTCCAAGTGCCCTCTGCTCCATGGAAAACTGGTCCAAATGGCTCCCTGGGTGACAAAGGTTGCTGACTCCTGTGGTAGGGGAACAAGTTGTCTGAACTGCAAGGATTGAGTTATGAAAGTCAAGATCCTAGAGTCTGTTCTTGACTAATCTGCAGGCTTCCACATTCGTAAGCATGCAAAGTGATTCCGAAGGCAAACCAATTGCTTTCATCTTGCTGAGAATCAGAGTATACCACTCTGAAATAAAGTGATCTGATAACAGAAAGGAAATATAGCTATTAGCGCCTGCTTGAAAGTGTATAGGCAGCCAAAATTGTATGGCCCTCATCCATGCCAAAGTTTCAAGAGTAGTTTGGCCCTTCCCTATGCACAGCACAGTGTAAGTCACACATCTAGGGAGCCCCATTAGTTTCTGAAGAAACTTGGAATGTAATATATTAAGTGATTTATTTATTGCCGAAATCCAGATGGGGGAGCCATACAATAACAGGGAACCAATCCTAGCCTCAAAAACTTTCAGGACAGCAGGAATGTATTGGTTATCCTTACTATAGAAAAAGCGATATATTGCCGTAATGTTTGTATGTTCAGAAGTAATTACTGCATGTCGCTGTGAGAGCCATGACAAAGTATATCTAAAGCAAGATATCAAAAGTATTTGATCTGTTCTATTTAACATAGCTAATTTCCAATTTATTCACTTCACAGTAGTTGGCAAAGCAGTGTATTAAGCTTTTAAGGCCAATGCTGGACAAAGACAATAACACAGCATCGTCTGCATACTAAGGGAACATGGGTAGAATGTAGTTTAGGACTATGACCATTCACCAGTGCTAAAGCATGAGGTAGATTGTTCAAAAATAAATTAAATAAAGTAGGAGCCAATATGCAACCCTTCTTAACCCCGCATGTGGTACTAATTCTACTAGTTAGATGACCTTCATTAGAGCATCTAATTTGACAAGCAGTATTGATGTACATCTGTCTAATCAGAAATAGTCTGGGGTCAACATTCAATTGCCTCATCTTGTCCCACAAGAGATTTCTTGTTTCAGAATCAAAGGATCCTTTTTAGTTAATAAAGGCAGCAAATAACTTGGAAGCTTTAGGAGTAGAATATTTATTTGCCAAATGTGAAAGTACTAAGCAGTGGTCCAAGGTTGATTTATCCATACGGAATCCAGCTTGCTCAGGTCCGATAATTTTAGCCCGATCCAGCCAGGTTTGTAACCTAATTAATAAGAATTTTGAATAAAGCTTTCCAGTTACCGATAAAAGACTAATTGGCCAGTAATTGGAAGGATCGGCAAGGTCACACTTTTTATAGATAGGTACTGTAATGGCAAATCGCCAGCTATTTGGTAGGATACCCGTATTATTAATTATGGTGAGCACTGCCGCCAAGAGAGGATCCACAAATCTGGATCTAATTTCAAAATCTCTGGAATAATTAAGACAGATCCAGCTGCTTTTCCATTTTTTTAAACCAGCTGTCAAATCTGCAATTTCCTGTACTGAGACAGGAGGACTGGCAGAAGATGTAATTTCTACATTAATTACTCTGTTTTCCCTCCCCCTCAATTGTTATATGCCTTGAACCCAACAACAACAACCACCTTTATTAGGCATATAAAATAGGCTCTAGAGTGTTACCAGACATTTGAAGTACAAAACAAGAATACATTCAAAACACAGACAGAGAAACTGTATCTAGTGCTGTGAACCTTTAATTTGGGACAGAAGTTAAAACTGAAATGAAATTACATGGCAGAACTCAGCCATGGTTAAGCATTCTTAAGACCCACTCTTAAGACCCATTGGGGATTGGGGGAGGTTTAAGTACATGTGTATTCTTTCCCTTTTGAAATAATGTTATTAAATGGGTAATTTTAATTTATATTATGTCTATGAAAGTGGATACATTATTGTATGAATTGACAGAAAGGGGTTATTGTGAAGATATGGTATGAAAGGAATCCTTGCTATGGTGCTAACTTTAAGATAGCCTTATGTGAGAACAAAATGTAGTATTTTTTGACTGCGCTTATGGAACTCCATATGAGGAAACTCCTAACAAATTAAAATGTCTAAAGTTCTTGAGCAGCTTATAAAAACTATAGTCATCTGAGCAAATAGATTTGTTTTTTTTAAATCATTTTTAAAAAGTTTTTTTGTTCAAAAAGGAAGATTTTATAATGCTCAGGAGCCCTTTATCAGAGCACATGTTTTTGCAGCAGGAGGGAGGAAATTGGAAAGGTCTGCCGTGCATGTGGAGCTTCACTCACACTTCTTTGTCCCACCTGTTAGTAAGCAGCATTTTAAAAATAGGCCAGCTGCAGTGTACATAATATTTTTAGTTTGCTTGGAGAACAGCTTCCCCATGCTTTTCTTCAGTTTTTGGACTTTGCACCTAAGCTTAAAATTAACATCATAAGAATTACATAGAGATGCTTCAAGTATAGCACATCTGTGTTTATTGGGAAGCACACCAGCTAGGAGATGGTCATGCCCCAGTATTTGCCTAGTGTCCTTGTGTTTGGCTTATGGGTTGGTATTCAAAATATTTGACTTTCTGTGTGAATAGACCTGACTGTCGTTATGCACATTCCGCCTGGACATGTTGAATCAAAAGTCAAGTCCAGTAGCACCTAAGAGACCCACAAGATTTCCTGGTATCTGATGAAGGGAGCTTACAGCCAATTCCACATTGGGGGTGGGGTGGGGGGGTTGAGCTTGTCAGTGGCTGGGGATGGCGCAGCAAAGGCAGCACTGCACTCCCTCCATTGCAGCGCTAGGCGGCGCTGAAAGCTGCAGGGAAAAAACACCTGCTGCCACCTAAACAAACCCATTGAGGACAGAGATTTGTACTACCATGGCATAAATCTGAAGTCTACACCTAGGCCCACCCCCAGACGCATTGGCATCCATCTTTAGGCTGGTGCAGCTCTGCAGGCAGAAGCTGTTCCAGGTTGGACACTGCCGAGCTGTGCAGTGCCCATCTGCCACTCAGTTTGCTGTCCCTGCTGCTGTGGTGCCATGCAGCAGGCCGGGTGGGCAAATGTGCCAGTGTGGCCCCACACTGCTTCCAGGAGGTTCTCTCCCCCCCCCCCCCAAATTGGGCTGCCCAACTCTCAAAAACTTATATCCTGGAAATCTTTTTGGTCTGTTGGATTAGAACCTTACTTTTCTACTATAGCCCTACACTGACACCCACCTGAATTCATGTTGAACCAGATGGTTATGAAAACAGCCAACAACTATTTAATCCTGATGGCATTTCTTCCTGTTACCATGCTGATAGATGTTACTACATGTTGTATCTGTATAATCATTCAGGTTGTATGTTGTTTGCTTGAGCAGGAGTCCTTTTATGTAGAAGAAACCACCTTATATAAATTGGTCCAAAGAACACAATTTAGTAGACATTGATGAATAGGACATTTATTAATTGGGTTTCCTAGGTATCAAAACACTGCATTTGCAGCATGGGTAAAAATAATCCCATGTGATTTTACAAGCTTTTTTAATGAAATCTCTCTAAAAAAGATTTCCGGATTTGTGGTTATCATAATTAGTATAATTTAGTTGAGATGTGTGTAGTTCATTATCTTTTTGAGAAAGCCGTCTGTGAAGATGAGATATGTGTATGCATGTCTGCATAATGTATATGATATATATCTGTTGATTTGATTAAAAATAGCCTGTCTACCATTTAAAAGAAAAATGAAATGCATTGCACTTTCAAATATGGAGAAACACAAATTGTATTACCAATGATCCCTGGAATTTGGCTGGAAAATCCCCACCCCCTTTCAATGTATGTGTGTGCAGTCTGTCTCTCCCCACCTCATTTTCTTGAATTTATTTCTCAACCCCAAAACTGTCCGACCAGTTTTCTGTGGACTGGCTGAGAGTGTTTCCCTCAGTGCTAGCAAATTCCCAACTTTTTTGTGTCAAGTCCTGAAATGACTTCCTTCACCAATGCAAAGAAGTTCATCTAGTTATCTTCTGAGATACTGACAGGTTGCAAATAGGGTGTAGATTTTCTTTAATCCTGGTTCTAAAACATGTTAACTGTATCTGTGCAATGTCGCAAACTCCTCTCTCCAGTCCTCTTTTGTATTATCGCCATTTGTAGTTCTACCACAATATAAGCCATTTTTCCAGCTGTGCACATTTTTAATATTTCTGTTGTTGGTCTGCGTATTTTGCAGCATGCACTACTTGAGAAGCTAGGCACTGTACAATATATGAAGCTGTATGTGTTTGTCAGGGTTGGTTAAAGTAGTTAGACCTTAGGCGTGTTCTTCCCAAGTAAAAAAACAACAACAACTTGCTTCTCCTCAGATCCAATACAAATTCTATTCTTTTAACACAAGATTGACAAGAACAATAGAAAAATGCAGAACTGGGTCTTAATACCTGTAGTCATCTAAGCCTTTTATGTCAGCGTTCATATGGAGGGATGAGGGAATTTCCTCTCCCCTAGACCCTGATGTAGCACCTGCCTTTGTGGACAACGCCTTGAGAATGGCTGTTGTCAAGCTTCTGGGGCCTTGTTCTCTTCACAGCTCTCTAGTCTACCGTTCTTTCAGCCCTCAGCAGGATCTCAATTTCAGCTCTTTTCCTATTTCCTAAAGAGTGAGGTGTGGAATGAAAGCTCTTGCTTTAATGATATAATCCCATTGAAGTCTATTGAAATGGCACGTGTACTGGAAGATCTATGCAGAGTTCTCATGTATGTGTTTCTTCCCTCTCTCCTAGGCTTGTCAACCTGGTCCCAGCATTCTAGACACCAGAGGAGTTCATGCTCCACACATGAAGATCGAAAACCATCAGAGGTATTTACTTTGAAATGCTCTTGCATCTTGCTAAAACACACATGTGCCTCCTTTTCCTAATACTTGTTTTCTTTCCTTTTCTGCTCCGTCTCAGCTGGCAACCAGCAACCTTTCTTCTGGCCAGGAGATCAGGGAGCTCAGCTGCTGCCACAGTCCCTGCCAGCGTTAAGATAGAATTTAGCCATGAATAAGTTTAGTTTGGTAATCAAACCCAACCTTAGTTTTCTTCCCAAACGAAGGTTTATTTTATTTCTACGTGTATTGGGGAACCTGTCTCTCTGGACGGCGGTGAACGATGAAAATGTATTTTAGGCATGTTTTCTGTAGTTTCCTAGCCATTCATGTGGCATGAATGAATACTAGTCTTTGTTTGGAAAAGTGGTTAAACCAGAAATTTTGGTCTCGTTCAGTGCTTCATGTGCGTTGGTTTGAGAAATTCAGATCATAGGAGGAAATTCAAATCAGTTTGACCTTTTCGAGGTGGACAGCCAAGTGCAGCATGGCCCATGCCTTACAAATTGGCAGATGTCCCTTGGGCCACATAAGAAAGCTAGAAGAAAAGGAGCTTTAGAAGGCCGACTTTTTTGGACCATGTTTGGGGCTTCATAACCAGATAAAGATAACCAATGCTTGGGGTCTTGGTCTGTTCAGAACGGTTTCCCCCTATTTATCCACAGTTAGTCTGCTGCCCAGATGAAGAAACCCATGTGCACTCTTGAAAGTGTGAACTATTTCATTTTTTCCGTGGCTAAAGCAGACACACGTGTGTAAAGGAATGCATACAAAAGTGTGCTTTTTCCATTGAAATAAATGGGAGAGTGGTTGCTGATTGCACTCTCATGCCTGCCATATATCACTGAATAGGGTTGGTTTGGTTTCCTGCTCTAAGTGGTCTTTTTTCTCCTCTCCTACCTCACAATGCCCATTTTGAATTACCTTTCATTTACACTGAATGCTTCTCTTCTGATTCCAATACGTTGACTGTGAAATGTCACTTGCATAGCTCAGTATATGTGACGATCTGTGTGCCAGTCAGTCTTTCAAACATCAGTGATTCTGCAGTGTTGGCTCAAGGCAAGCTGATTGCATCTGCAGAGCAGCAGGGATGGCAGTACAAGGTGGTGATTCTTGGAAATTATATCCTTGATGTTCCATTAAATCCTTTGCCTTGTAGCCAAAGCAACTCACAGGGCGGGAGCCACCACAAATGTTCAGGCTCAAATATGCTCACACTCTGTTTTTCCCCAGACTTTTTGAAATCAGCAAGAAGTTTGGAATTACATGTTGCCATATAAGTACACATATCCAGTAGATGGTAATGTGTTTGTACTCCCACCACCCCAGTACAATGTTAAATCATGTTTTATTTCTTTTTCCTGAACATCTTTTTCTAGTTCATCTGGAATGGCTGTACAACTGTTCTCAATCTGTAAAGAAAATACGTTAAGGCTTTTGAGGTCTCTGGAATTATGAATCACCGATTATGATGCAGCTTCTGTAGAGAGACAAGAGTAGTTATTAAGGCCGCTGTGACCTTTGCCTTGATCTCTTTCAAGCCTTGTATGATGTGTCCTTTTTTTGCACAAGGAGGCATAATGAAAATCTACCAATCACAGCTGGACGAGTGACTTTGTGGTTCCCCTGTCCATCTCTTGAGTTTGATTGGTGATACTTAAAGCCAGTGAGTCTCTCTCCCTGTGACATTTTAAAAGGTTTATGCATCACAGTGCAAAATCTGTCCACCTCCCAGAATGAATCTGCCAGAAGGATTACTTGTATCTTTCTTCAGATATACAAGATGAAATGAACAAAATATATACATTCATACTTAGTGAGGCGATACTAATTGCAGATCCCAAATCTGCAGAAATCCATTAATCTTGAAGGAATAGAAATGTCTGTACCTGGAACATACCTGTGTGCAGGGCCAACATGTTTAGGGAAAGAAGGAACAAACGTGACCACCCCCTTCCACATATATTCGGCTGAATATGAGCACACTGTCTCCCCATGTGCAAGCTGTGCTCATATAGGTTCTGTCCTTATGATTGAGGTCAGATGTTCCTAGAATTTGTACTGAGACATTGTGTCCAGGTAGTGGGTTAACGTGTGCGGGAGGGGGCATGGCTGGTGCTTCCCCTGTATGCGTATTGTTCCTGTACTCAGATATGTCATGTCACAGGGCTGGAACTAATGCAGAAAGGCTGATGACACATAGTTGAGGAAAATGGATGGGATATATAGGACAAGATACATTAATCACATTTAAATTAGCAGCGGGATTTATAAAACCATGCACCACAGTCATAATTTATTCTGGACCAATTGCGCTGACTCACAGTAAGTGGTTTGAGGAAATGCATCCACACAAATCTGTTTTGCCCCTGTGGCTATCTTTTTCCAGTTGAACGGTGTGTGGAGTGGAGCTGGTTGTGTGCTTTGCTTGGCAGTGCCTGCTATAAACAGACGTCTTCATATGGGACTGTTTCAGAGCTAGTATCTGTCTTGTTTTCTTTGCTAGCTCTGCATGGGCAGATTTTGTGGCAAAATGACTGTGGCCTTCCCCGCTGCCTCCTTAAACTCTTGGTAAATACCCTGCATGTAGCATTTGGCAGGCAGTGTTCATGCAGAGCCTTGAAGAGCAGCGGTGTTAAGCATGCATTATAATTGTTGCTTTGTAGTCTTGCGTTGGGTGGAGTGTGTCTGGAGTAGAGGAAGATGGTTAGGCCTGCATGGTCTTGCCCCTTTAATACTTGCCACAGCGTGGGTTCTATTTTGCTTATGAGCAGTGACAAATCCGACCTGATCAAGTACATGCAAGAACAGTCTACTAGGTTTTCTTCAAAGATCCATTGGCTGTAGTTCACAGTGTATGCCAGGGTAAGCCTAACACCATCCCTGTTTGCTTGTGGCTGATACTTTCTTGAAACTTCCAAGATATTTTACTAGTTTCAGAAATTCTTCGTATTCAAAGCAAAGTTGAACTGTGGCTGCAGAACAGTTTTAAATCTGGATGGCAGATGGTGCTTTAGTGGTAAGCAATATAGAGCAGCAGCAAGAGTTTCTGGCCTCGATCTTCCCTGGCAGATATTCTGATTTTAAAAAGAGAAGCCACTACATGCAGCATGTCCTCTGGTGGTTGGTTTGGTATACAACATTGCAGTGGTGCTGTGCTGAAATTAATGCATTAGTTAATCAGGTATTAATTTGATGTACATTGTGAACGTGCTTCTACTTTGTGTCTACCTGAATAATATCCTCACTCTGTTTAGGGTTTTGCAGGGCTGCATGTGCTAATTCTACAATTCGGTGCAGAATTATTGCAGTCTTATCCCCTTCTGCGTTATATCTATTTAAGTGGGTACACATTTCTCTATCCCTAGCTGTGCAGCATAGGAATGTATCAAAATGCAGTTGATGAGATGTCAGTTAAGTTCTCATACTACTTTTTCAAAAGTCACCATGAGGTGATTTTTACCACACTTGATTCACAATGATAGCATTTTGTTTAGAGGTACCATTGCATGGTTAGAGCTGATATTTATGTCCTGAAGAGAGAATGCTGAAAATCAGACTTTCCCTTGATGTAAGAAATACCACTCTGACCACTTGAAGGTGCATTAAAATAATATATCCACCATGCAGAGTGTTTTCCGTTAGATATCAAGGCTTTAGTTTTGGGAAATGAGACATGCAAAACATCCTGTTTCTTTTGCAGCTCAGTCTTAGGAAGTGCAGGATTTGGTGGGTAGGACCAAAGAGCAGGAATGTGATTGCTTTTAATTGTCAAATTCTGTTGCCAAGTATGCAAATATAATGGATAAGCATTCGTGACACATTAGCTACCTGTGCTACTTGCAGCCCTTACTTATATCCTGAGACTCTTGAGTATGAATGGAGAAGTTAAAAATAATGACAATTGGGCCATGAGATCAGAATTCCCATAATAATTGAGCTGAGGGCTTGTAGAGATACATGTAGCTATCACCGACTGTTTCTGATCAGTGGCCCATTTGGCTCAAACTGGAATGCCTTGACTAGCAGTCTCCCTCAGGCAGTGAGTGACCTTTGCTAGTTTCTATAAATGTTGGGGATCAGATGCAGACTTAGGATGTGGACTGGATGTTTCTGCAGACACAAAAGTTTCCACTCACAGATTTCCCAGCTTCCACCTCCCACGGCAGTCAGGAATGCCTCCCAATTTTGTTATTGGAGGACAGGGAACTTTAGGAACAAGATTTTAGAAGGCATTTTCGGCTGCTCCAAGAATCAAAAGATGGGAAAACCATGTTCTGTGCATGGACAGTCTTGTGCCTATAGAAATAGCTGTCTGGATTCAATCCTGGGATGTGAAGTATAAAAAGCAAATAATGCTCTGCCATGTGTCTATAGTGGGCTCTGGTTTTGTGAAACCTGGAAGGCATCTTTGAAGGAAGATTTAAATAAGTAACCCACGATTCTAATAGTGCATGGTGTTTCTCTTCTCCTTTGTAATCCATTAGAGGTGCACATTCTGCAGACCTGGTAAAGTGTGCCTTCTCACACTGAAGAGTAGCTTGTTTCCAAATCATGCTTCTGAAATCTGGATTGAAAATGGTTCAAATCAATGATGAATTGTGCCAGGAAGGCAGATGATATAACTATGACCCTTGAAACTACGAGTGACTCCCACCCCTCTTTTACCATTCTGATGTGAAGTTAACTGTCTGGCCTCTTAATAGACCATGTTAGTTCTAGTGCTGATACAGTGACCTTGTTATGCACTGTGCTCCATGGTTACCTTGGAGCTATAAATCACAAAGTATAAATATCAAATGTCAGTGTCTCATCCCTTTTCCTTTCCATTTTTTTCTTTGCAGGTGTTCAGAACAGACTTGATCACTGCCATGAAGCTACCTGACTCTTACCAGCTGAATGCTGACGAGTACTATGTGCTGGCAGATCCCTGGAGACAGGAATGGGAGAAGGGAGTTCAGGTGCCGGTCAGTCCAGGGACCGTCCCAGAGCCAGTAGCCAGGTATACTTTGGTGCAGCCGTCAGCCCCATGGGGGAAACCTCTCACCAGCTGCACTTTAGAGCTACTTGGCTTGCACTTTTTCGGTTTATATCGAAGCAAACATGTTTTTTTTTCCTCCATCAAGGTTCTGTATGGTTGGAAATGCTTTGCAAGACCAGGTTTTTCTGAATCAAAAAGAGAAAAATATGTCATAGGTTTTTTCCAGTACTTCCATAAATTTCCCAATTTTTTCAGCGGAAAAAATGAAAAAGTCCTTTGGGGGAAAATGTCCCCCTGATATTTCCCATACCCCGAAGGGTGATTTTTATGTTGTTATTTATTGTTGTACAGGAAGGAGCTGTATGAGCTTAACTTACAAGTAAGCGCTACTTTTTATTATATGAAGCGCACATTTGTATTGTGACTGGGACTCCGGTCTTCTGCTTGAAATGAAGTCCTTCCCAGTCAGCTGGTTTACCAGGATGTACTGTGGATCAACTGTGGTTCAACTGTTAAAGACCTACGTATGAGTAAATTCTTCTTTTGGCAAGCTTAGGTGCTTGTGTGTGAGCCGGCATTTTGGCTAATGAAGAGTTCTTCACTGCCACATGAAATGAAACTCTTCCTAGCTTGCAACCGAGCTGATGTCTTGTGATGTTGCTCAGATGTTGGGGGAAGCATTCCAGGAAAATAGTTCGTAATGAGGATCTTGCTTTCCCACAACCAACGTGGAAGCTGGACAGTAGTTGGTGACTCTATGACAGATATGTTGTGAACTGAATGAGCTGATCCGTGAATGTATGAATGCATCCTTGAGTCATTACAATTCTTCCTTTAGGTTATAAAGCACAGAGATGTTTTCTGTCTTCATGGTTGCTGAGGAAAATAAGCACACATTGACTCTATGCTGGCAATTTCCTCTCAGGGTTTCCAAATATAGCAAGAAAGGAATAATGTTTCTGAAAAGGTTCTGGACTAAAGCAATATTTCACTCTGGTTCTCAATTCCTATGTCCCTACATAGCTGGTCGCTTTTTCTGTTGACCGGAGATCCCAGTGCTACTTACACACAGTTAACAAACTCCAAAGAAAGAAGTATTCTGTGATTTCTACATTTTCTAACATACAGCCAAAATAAAGTGATTGTGGAAAGCGTTCATAAGGATTCTTCCAATTTGTGTCATTTATTTAAACAGCAGGCTAGACTTCTCATTGTAGAACACGCAGTTTCTTTCTGGAAACGTTTGAGGCAATTGTATAGACAATCACTTTATTATGTCTGTGACCTCCAGCCTTCATTCATGAATGTTTCCATGACCTTTTCAGACCAGATTAGTGTAAATGTTGAAAATTTATCTTGCCTCATCGGTAAACTTTTTGGTCAAATCCATTTTGGTGTAAATCCCAACATTTTAATTTTGATTCAAGAGGAAAGAGTGCTTTACAAAAAATAGAAAAAAGATTTATGATTATAAAATCAAGTGACAGTTGTTACGTCTGCCTTTATCTCCTATCCTCACATTTGTACACTCTTGTGTTTATATGATGTTTTAGATAAAAGTTCCCCATCCAGCATTCCCTCACAGTTAGTGCCATTTTTCTCATATTACGAGAAGAAGAAAAGACTCCTTGGGAGCTGTCGATGCTGTTGAAGTGGACTGGATCATCCCTCAGTTTTTAGAGCCCTATTACACTTTCTCTTTTCTTGTCCTTCATAATTCTTAAGAGGAAAAAGGAGAATTAATTCTCAATCTTTGTCAAGAGCCAAAAAAAATCTGTCATCTGCTGATTCCTTCCCACTACCCAAGTATAGAGACCAGTGATAGCTAACCTTTTCGAGACTGAGTGCCCAAATTGCAACCCAAAACCCACGTATTTATCGCAAAGTGCCAACACGCCAATTGAACCTGAATACTGAAGTTTTAGTTTAGAAAAAATGGCTGGCTCAGAGGTGGGCGTTACTCGGGAGTAAGCTTGATGGTAGTCGGTGGCTTTGCTTTGAAGCAACCGTGCAACTCTTCAAACGGGTGAATCATGACCCTAGGAGGGTTTACTCAGAAGCAAGCCCCATTGCCAGCAACCAAGCTTACTCCCAGGTAAAGAATCACATTTTAGTTCTTCGCATGAAAATCAGTGGGGTTTAACAGTGCTTAACAGGGTTACCTACACGGCTTCCCCAAAACTAGGTGTTAGGTTTAATGGTAATAATTGAGCCCAGTGGCCTAGGCCAGCCAAGATGACAAACTCTGTTTGTGCGTGCCCACAGAGAGGACTCTGAGTGCCACCTCTGGCACCCGTGCCATAGGTGCGCCACCACTGATATAGACTGTAGCAGATTACTAACTTTGTGATTTCTGTAGCAAGTCGTAGAAAGTCACAGCTGGCTTATGGCGACCCTGTAGAGTTTTCAAGGCAAGAGCTGTTAGGAGGTGGCATGCCATTGTCTGCCTCCATGTGGACTGAGAGGGTTCTGAAAGAACTGTGACTGGCTGTAGGGTTACCAAGCAGACTTCATGTGGAGGAGTGGGGAATCAAACCCAGTTCTCCGGATTAGAATCTGCTTCTTTTGATCACTACACAAGCTAGCTCTCAACAACAGAATACTCCACCAGAATTAATCTATTTACTTTTTGGTATGGTATGCTCCCCCAGCAACAGGGCTTCTGTGGGGCAAAGTCATTAATCATATCCCAGCCCCATATTAAAATGATGTTCATGGTCTGAGCATTTAAGTCCTCTTGAATGATCTGAGCTTCTAAGTCCTGTCAAATGAGCATTGATGACTTTCAGTTTTCAAAGAATGCCTTTAAAGGGGTTGGAAGAATGTTACTCCAAAATAAACTGAATCTCTGTAGTGGTGGACTGTTTAACATCTTGATCAGTGTCTTCGATTAGTTTTTGGAGTGGAGGCCTGCAGGCAGGATTGAGTCCAGTGGTTAATTTCTACCAATTGAGAACTATTCTAGTATAGGAAGGCTTCTTTCACTGGAGTTGTTGAATGGAGTTTTCCTTCAAAGAAAGATTCTCACTACAGAAGGAAATTATTTAACCTAGCTTATCGTAATTTAGCTCCTGGTAAAACTTGGACTTTGTTTTAGAAAAAGTCAAAAGCATAGTTGCCCCATTTCAGAGCAATTTATGCAGACCTTCTACATGTGAGCAGCTCTTTAAAAATCGGTGTGTTGGGAGGAGAGGTCTCAAGCTAACTGAATCCATCATCCAGTTGTCCCTTCTCAACAGCTGATAGTTTGATGTTGACATTTTTAAAAGCTACATGCACATTGCACAGACTACAAAATTGGTTGTAATTGTACACACAAGACTGTATCACAGATAGCTTTCCCTGTGTACTACATGCACAGAAGCTGTCTGAGCACATGTATTGCATTGAAGCAAAGGTCTTTTGATATTTTTCACCAGACATATGAAGTAGGCATTGAAGCTGTTGGATATTACATCCATATTTAGAAATGTGGGGGAGGAGGAAGCTGGTAAATAATTATAGACGATAGGGCCGAAGGTTAAAGAACCATACAGACTAGCTATCAACAGCTCTGTACGCTTGAGGAATATTTTCTTTTCTTTTCTTTTTTCTTCGGTGGACTTGTGCTGTGTTTGTATAACATAGTGTGCGCTAAGCTTGTTAAACAGTAACGGTTTGTAGTCTTCATTTGTGTTGCATTTTTAATATTTCACTGGCCTTCTGCAACTGCAGTGATGATTTTCAGTCAATAAGTCTGATAAGAGACATCAGTTGAGGATTAACATTTTTTTAAAGCTGTGCAAGTTAATTTTAACATAAATATCTTTTTGATATTGTTCTCTGGGTACGTTTTTATTTCTCTAGCCATTCTTGCTTCACAACTGGAAGATCAGTGGGTCATTTTGTAGTGTTTTAATAGCAATCACGTAATCTGAAGCGACTGGCAGCAATTGCACAGCAAGAGGTTTTGAAATTTCAGGGAGGATTAAAACCTGGTATAATTAACGCTGCTTCTTTACTACACTTTCAGGGTTGTGTCGGAATCAAAAGCAGTTACATTTATGAGACCTCGGAAATACATCCTTTCCTCAGGTTCTGAGCCCCCTGAACTTGGTTACGTCGACATTCGAACGTTGGCGGAAAGTGTTTGTCGCTATGACCTTAATAACATGGATGTAGCTTGGTTGGAATTGGCCAATGAAGAATTTAAAGACATGGGTAAGGGCATAATCTAATTACAGTCAACCTTGTTGATCTATGAGAGAGGCTTAGTATTTACATAGGTCAGGCCAGCAGACAGCTGCAGCTTCATGTTCTGTATGACCAAGCTGAATTTTCTGGCTGGGAGGGGGGAACATGTGTATTCCTCTGTGTTTCTGAATGTGGAAATGTGGAGGGATTACTGGGATGCGGGGATTAGGTGTGTGGAAACAAAGATCAGCACAGATGGGCACAACTCCCCCACCTTGTAAGCAGTAGACACCTTTCCAAGCTACAATTCCTAGGATTAAATTGCGTGGTGAGAAGTTGTAGGAGAGTGACAGGAGAGATACGTGAAGTATAAACTGTCCCTGTTTAAATTTATCTGTACCATAATGGAATAGTTAGTGATCTTTTTGAGCCATTCTAAGTTGTTCAGAGACTGTACAACTTTCCAGATATTTATATTTCTCCAGAAATTGACACAAAATACTTATGAACTTAATTTTTTGGCCCTGCTAACTGTAGACACCAGACTTTGGACTACTGATAAAAGTTTCAACTGATCTTTTTGTACCTGTACCTTTTTGTTTCTTATGACCCAACAATCCATTGTTGAAACTAGTCATTTCTGAAGGCATCCAGAAGTATTTTTAAAATGTTACATGCAATTTTGAAGCCTGAAGGGGGAGCTGTGAAATTGTTGTGGTCCAGTAAACGGTTTGGAGTTCAGTCTCTTCTGTTTCAAAGCTTAGGGATAGAGACATATGACAGAGGTGTTTCTGAAGTAATAAAAGTTGGCAGAATAGTCCCCAAAACAGCAGGCTCTTCAGACAACTGAATAACTTGAAATAAACACTCTGTACTAGAAATTTAACAACCCATTAAAAAAAGGACAGTATAATGATTCTCAAGGGTTGTTTTGAGTTCTCTTCTTTCCAAGGCATTAGAAGTGAAACCTGCTGTATTGATCTATATTCTTCATGTATGTTTGCCATCAGCAGTTAATGACTATCTACCAACCATTTTTTTAAAAAAGGTGATCCATAGGGCTTGTCGAGTTAGCCATAGTCATGTTTCTTAATGCATATAATGCCTTTGGTATTTTAAACATGATAACCTTTGGATTAATTTCTCAGGGATGCCTGAATTGGATGAATACACCATGGAGAGAATTATGGAAGAATTTGAACAACGATGCTACGACAACATGAATCACGCTATTGAGACTGAAGAAGGACTTGGTATCGAGTACGATGAAGACGTTGTCTGTGATGTTTGCCAGTCTCCAGATGGTGAAGACGGCAATGAAATGGTGTTCTGTGACAAATGCAATATTTGCGTTCATCAGGTAGGCCAGTCCAGTAAAACAATGCTTGGCATTGGAATGAGCTTGTATAGATTCCTCATTGCTACAAGGTGGTAATGGGAATTTTATACTCATCTGGTGCATTTGCAAATGGTTGCGAGTCTTAGGTGAAATGTACACCATGACAGAGATGAGGGAAATAATTTGATAATTGAATAAAATACATTAAAGACATTTCTGTCTCCCAGATTTCTAAGTCATACCCCCAAATAATGTGCCTTTGATTTTTTTTTTGTAACTAAATAGGCTGGATACTTAAGATTTTAATAATTACCCTTGATTGTTAGAAACTGCCAAGCCTAATTAACAACTACATTTGTTTCTCTGTGCTTGAAAATATAAAGATTTCTAGATGCTTTCTTTAAAACTGATTTTATATGAAGGATTTATGGAGGAGAAGTCGATTTATGGCTACCAATCTTGATCCTCCTTGATCTGAGATTGCAAATGCCTTAACAGACCAGGTGCTCGGGAGCAACAGCCGCAGAAGGCCATTGCGTTCACATCCTACATGTGAGTTCCCAAAGGCACCTGGTGGGCCACTGCGAGTAGCAGAGAGCTGGACTAGATGGACTTTGGTCTGATCCAGCTGGCTTGTTCTTATGTTCTTAAGGTGAAATCATGAAACAATGAAAAATACTTGTCCGTTAAATGCTGCAGTCTTTTATTGGTTGATTGGATACCCTTTTATCTTTGCTTTGTACTTTTGGACATGTGCTTTGATAGTTTTATTGCGTTACCTGTTTATTCATTTTCATCATATTCCTGTTTATTTTCATCATATTCCTGTTTATTGGAAGACCTACTGCTGGGAATGTTCTGTTCCTACAGGCCTAAAAGAAATGCATTTCACTATTCAGAGTTCACCATTCAGAGATCAGTGATTTCTGGATGAGGTATCTTCACACATGCATCTTTCTTTGCTTTGGCAGTTATGTGGAGCAAGCTTCTGCATGTGAATTTTCCTAGACTGAGAAAGGAAAGATCCACATCACCAGCTTCTTCCACAAACTTTCCCATGAGCTCAGACTTGATTTACTTTAGTGCAAGTTTCAAGGCAGCATTGACATGTCAACCTAGAGCCGTCAAAGTGCCATGGTTAAGAGTGACAGAATCTAATCTGGTGAACCGGGTTTGATTCTGCACTCTTTCATGTGAAGCCTGCTGGGTGATTTTGGCCTAGTCAGATCTCTCTCACCCCACCAATCTCATAAGGTGCCTGTTGTGGGGAGCGGAAGGGATTGTGATTGTAGGCCACTTTGAGACTCCTTAAGGTAGAGAAAAGCAGGGTAATAAAAACCTACTCTTCTTCTGTAGAAACATGGCAAATACTTTTGGCGAGGAAGAAAAATGTCACTAGGTATTTTTAGCATATCAAATTTGTAACTGGCTGTTCAGGAAAATTTCTCCAAATAGCCCCCCTCCTCGCCCCCGGATGTTAAGCAGATCTTTTTGCAGCAAATCAAGTAGTCTGTGTTTTCTGAAAGTGTGAGAGAGGATATTTTTTTCTATTTTGGTACTCTGTTGGACAAAGATAAATGAATTATCAGATCATAGACTAGCACAAGGATAAAGGTGCATTAATGGATTTGCACATTCAATAGAATAGGCTCCCTTTTAGTCTCTTAAAACCTGCCATCTTGGTAAATAGTTTGCCATTCCTGTTGTACTGTGATTTCATTGGAACATACAAGGTTTCCAAAGGATCCAAACTAACAGCAGCTTGGATAGAGGCTTCTCTAGATGTCTCTGCTTCAGTAAGCAAAGCTACTAGGGTGAAAGTTGAGAGTTGAGAATAGGGAGAGTTCTCTTAGCAATAGAACTGTGCACTTGGAATACCTCCCTCTGCCGCCCCGCCCCCCCCCTTCTCGTCTTTCTGATGGACATGGATATAAATATGTTCTCTGCTGTTATTTTAGTTTCAGAGTCTTGGCTTAACTCCAGTTGAGATAATCATCAACCCATCTAGTAGTCTGCTGTTGCAGCAGGTTACGGTCATCCTCTTTACTTCCTGTTGCAGGCTCCTGCTGAGTGTAGTATTAGACTTTCTTTGTGTCTAGTAGAATTTGAAGGTTGATGAAAATGTCACGGTGACAGGATTGCCTACTGCTAAAAATGAGTTTTGCGTAGCTGTGGTGTTCTGGCTTGGTCAGGTCTCACCATGTCACATTTTTGGGTTCACTCTACATAATCCGGCTGGTACTTGGTGTTACCACAGCTGTGTGAAGTCTTGGCCACCTAGAATTCATTTCAGTGGTAACCATTCAACTGCAGTAATCTTTGAATTGACCCCAACTTAATTTAAGGAGAAGGCATGTGCTTGTAGGAAAGTAACATATGTATGGCCAAAGCTTTGCTTCGTTATTTGGCTGCAGCAATTTCTGCTGTCTAAGGAACGGGCCAGTTTCGTGTATGTCTTATCTCTTATGCAGTGGTAAAGGCAAAGTGTGGCTTTGTGACATTGCGAAGACACCGTTGATATGGCAGTGCTCACTACACTGAACCAGCATATCCATTTTTTAGGCTGATGTATTGACCTCCCTCTTTATCTACAAAGTCCTTGAGAGGTTTTGGTCAAATCAATCTCTTTCAGTTTCCTATCTGTGTTATGACTTGTGAAGATGAATAAGTAGATCATTGTGATAAAGTCTCATGCCGAGAAGATGGTACAGAAATATTAACAGTCACCTCATACATATTAAGTATCCCATTATGAAAATGTTGGTATTTTAACTAGATTTTTAAATCTCAATTTTCCTCTTGTACTGTGAGAACAGGCATGCTATGGAATCCTTAAGGTCCCAGAAGGCAGTTGGTTATGCCGAACCTGCGCTCTTGGTGTTCAGCCCAAGTGTTTGTTGTGTCCCAAGAAAGGTGGAGCCATGAAGCCAACTCGAAGTGGGACTAAATGGGTCCATGTTAGCTGTGCCCTTTGGATTCCTGAGGTGGGTGTTTTGAGAAATCTGCATTTATATTCCAAACTAGGTATGTCATCTTTTCACACCTTGTAGTAAGAGACATGTGAGGAACCACAGAGTAACACCAGAGACAGCATCACAGATTCACAGCAATAGGGGAGTATGTCTGTATTAACCTGGTGGCAGGTTGGATCTCTCTGGAAACGGGAGATGTGGCAAGGCAAGGAATGACATCCTGGTTTTCATGACATCAGGAGTGCTGCCCGACATTTTGTGGCTGGCAAACCTTATGAGACTTAAGCAGCAGCCCCTAAGTAGGTCTACTGAGCAGCAAGTTCCATTTTATTCAGTGGGGTTTGTTCCCCGGAAAGTGTTCTTAGATTGCAGTTGGTGTAAGATGCAAGTCACTGGCAAAATGCTTACCTGTGCAGAATGTCACATGATGTATTCTATTATTCACAATGGGGATTTTTTATGTATGTGCCAGTTTCATAAGGTGTACCCTTAGCACCACAGTGCATCTTCCCTCTACAGCTTGTTGGCATCATAATAATAATAACAACTTAAGAAACCAGTTGATGAGTCAAAAACATTTCTATGAATCCAGTATAGGCAATCACTTTTTTGGACCCTCCTTGCATAAGAAGCAGCAACTTGACTGGTTAAGGGAAGTACCTGAAAGGGGAAGGTTGCATATAAAGGCAGGTACACGGTGGCTTAATGAAGATTCTCCCGAAGCTTTGCTGCAGTAGCCAGTCAGACCTGAAAGGCAGAGAAAGACTTGGGTATAGTCGATCTCTTCCTTTCTCTCCATTCTAGGAGTCTCCAGACAGCCATCTTTATTTACAAGATGCACAAATGTAAGGAGATTCAGTACAGCACTTGCCATTAGGAAGTGGGTAAAAAAAGTGAAGAGAAATGTAGCTGCAGTGGAGATGGCAGTTCTGAGGCTTACAGTCTAGCAGTTTTTCAGACACTGGTAGGGGAGGACAGGATTCAGCATATAAAAAACAGTGCAGATTTACTTTTTGTTTGGAATCCAGAAAGATAGAGAATGGGCATAATGGATATTTTTATTGGTTTTGACACTCAAATACCAGTGTTGAATTCAGCAGACGGTCAGTGTTGTATGGTACTATGGATTGAAGTATGGTACTATGTTGGACTTGTATTGTGGAGATCTGTGTTCACATTTTTGATGAACCATGAAACTGATTGGATGACCTTGTACTACTTCTGTCTTCAGATTAACCTATTTTACAAGGTTGTTGGGAAGATAAAGTGGGGCATGTGGGAAAGAATCGTGTTTGCTGCTCCACATCTGTTATAGATCAAACACAATTTCTGAATACTTGTCTGTCTTTAAAATGACTTTGACACAGTTGTTTTCATTAACATCTGAATGTTGCGACAGTTAATTTAGCATTTACTTATAAGTAGTGAAAAAACTTCAGGATGTTTCTCCTGTTAGCATTTACTGATTGTTCTGTTTTATTTTTCACAGGTGAGCATTGGCAGCCCAGAAAAGATGGAGCCTATCACAAAGGTCTCCCATATTCCCAGCAGCAGATGGGCTCTGGTGTGCAGTCTTTGCAATGAAAAGGTTGGGGCATCGATACAGGTAAATGTCTTGACTTGGGTATTAAGAATATGTTGTTGCTTCCAAAAAGATCTGCTTTTCCCCAGCTGTTGCCACTGGACACTGTAGGGATGTTTCTTTTGTAACTTTGCTTCCTATAAAGAAATACAGTGTCACATATGGCAACCCATCATGCCTTTTTATGGGATCTTAATATTTTAATATTTAAGGGCCTGATCACCAAGTTTGTGTAACTTTGCCCAAAACAGGAACCTTGCTTTATGCTCTTAGTTGCAGACGCTTGCTCTTAGGTTCACAGTATGTGTATGTAAAGTTCACAGTATGTGTATGTAAAGTGCTGTTATGTTGCTGCCGACTTATGGCTACCCCATAGGATTTTCAAAGTAAGAGATGTATAGAGGTGGTTTGTCATTGTCTTCCTTAGCGTAGTGACCTTGGGTTTCCTTTGTGGTCTTGCATCCAAGTACTGACCAGGCCTGACCTTGCTTAGCTTTCAAAATCTGAAAAAATTGGACTGACCTAGACCATCAAGGTGAGATTCATAGGAGGCTAGGGCTCCAGTTTTGCTTTGGGATCCTCAAAGAAACCTGGTGCGCTTTATGGTGTCTTTTTTTACCTACTTCTGTCATGCTTTGACAGCAGTGGCGTAGGAGGTTAAAAGCTCGTGTATCTAATCTGGAGGAACCGGATTTGATTCCCAGCTCTGCTGCCTGAGCTGTGGAGGCTTCTCTGGGGAATTCACATTAGCCTGTGCACTCCCACACACGCCAGCTGGGTGACCTTGGGCTAGTCACAGCTTTTCGGAGCTCTCTCAGCCCCACCTACCTCACAGGGTGTTTGTTGTGAGGGGGAAAGGGCAAGGACATTGTTAAGCCCCTTTGAGTCTCCTTCAGGAGAGAAAGGGGGGATATAAATCCAAATTCTTCTTCTTCTTCTAAACTTCTTTGTCCTTTTCAAATGGTGCTGCGGTATGTCATGCATTCTCATCTCCAAGCTTCTTTGGGCTCATTAAAAACCATTCAGGATTTAGGAGCGATTTTCAGGTATCAGTTCCTACACTTCAAACTCCCTATCATCTGTCGGGTTGTTATTTTTAAAATCTTTTTTAAAAGTTACAATAAATCGTTGCATTTTCATGAATATTTTCAACCGAATGCCAGTGATTAAGGAATACTAGGCATCTCTGCTGTACCGCTAATAGATATTCATCGCAAAAAATTATATGGCATTGGTTTAGCTAAGACTTGCTTGAGTGTTTTCTGAGCCAAGTTTGGCCTGAGCTAATTTCTTAAAATAAATTTGGAGATCGGGTTAAGGCAGGCTGATCTTGTAAAATGAGGCCAATTCCAAGCCCAAGCACAGCTGCTATGAAGTTAGCTTGGTGCCCAGTTCCTGATGAAGATAAACCAACAAATCACCTTGATGAGATGTTTGATTTTTAATTTTTTGTGGGCAGGGGGTTGTATCACAGCTAATAGGTGCCATCCTTTCCAGGATTTTGTTCTTCAAAGCCAATAGACTTAGAAGGGTATAATTCTGCCTATCATGACCTATAAGCTTCTTTTACTTCAAGGCAGATCCTGTGGGAAGCTACTGAGGATGAAAAACCAAAGATTCAGTCTGTCCCAGTGAAATCAATAGGATTTGTATTTTTGAGTAGGTTTGCTTGGGAACAGAAGAGATTTGGGGGTGGGTTTGGCAGAAATTGTTAGGAGAATAATTTTAAAATGTTGGTAATGGTCTGAGATTCTTTTGGTCTCTCACTAGTATTTTAAGACTTGGGGAGTCTTTAACAATTATTCATGCCTCAAGATGCCTTTCTGGAAAGTTTTAATATACATCACTTCCTCTATGCGGACAATATTACCTTGGAAGTAGCTATGCAGAATCCACATCCAACTGACCTACCTTTGAGTAGTACAAACATTTTTCTAACATAATTTTTATAGGACATTTTCATACACAGTTGGTTCTGGCAGAGGGTTTCAGAATTAAAGACCAGATTTCAAGCAGTCATTCCTCTGTTGTAGTATTTTGTTCCCAAGTCTAAGTAACTTTGCCCCTTATGTTCTTTAATCTATCGATTTGGTTGTTATTGTTGATCAAATATTGTTTTCTGTTGTCTTTATGTTTTATGGGTGAATTGACCGCAACAACAAATAAATAAAATAAATACACAGCTGGTATGCAATCCTAAAATGTAGGAGATCAAGTAATTTTTACACAATCTGTCATTAAAAATAGTTGAAGAAGCTGATGAAGAATCTAATTTTGCGTGCTGATATACACTGATTTATGATATCTTGATCTGTGTTCCATTCCCAGTTTTTTTCTATAGAAGTTTGATCTTAACTATTTATCTTACCTTAGTATATTGTTACCTTAGTGTATTGTGATGTTGGTCCTAACAGAGGTGGGGGGAAGGGGTGCACTTTGCACCGAGTGCACCCCTAGGGGGGAATCCCCCCCCCACATTTACCTTAGTGAAACAGTGCAGGCTGGAGAAGCGACCTGTCCTCTTCAGGCTGAAAATGGCCTAGTGGGAGCTACACTTCCCAGGAGACCTTGCAAGCCCCAGGGCCTCATGGGAAGTTTAGTTCCCACCAGGCTGTTTTCAGCCTGAAGGGAACAGGCCACTTTTCCAGGCTGAACTAAAGTAAAGAGGGGTGGAGGGGCAGGGCGCCGCGGACGGGGGGGGCGGGGGCGGAAAACACAGAGTGCGCACCAGGCACACTCTGGTCCAGCTACGCCTCTGGGTCCTGATTACAAGTAATTTTCTCTGGTGGGGCAGACAGTGGATCTCCAGATCTGAGGCGGAAGGGTAACTTGTAGTCTTCGCCATTTAAAAAGTCCTTAAGATTCCTATACTCTTTTTGCATATCTTTATTCAGTTAGTTAAGTCAAAGTTATTATGAATGTGTACACAGGTATACTTGTATGTATTTCCTGTTTATTTATCATAGAAATTAAGAAAAGTTAATATGGACAAAAGAAAAATTGAAATAAGTACTTCAGATGATGCTGGTACAAACTTTAAAGGTAATTTTCTGAGGCTAGTGATGCCTTTGTCGTCCTGCAGAGCTAATACTGCCAGAGCACGTGATGCACTAACTGGTGCACATTTGGTGCGATTATAGAGTTTTGTGATTTTTACCAACCTCTCTTTATATTCATATTAGCCTTCCTGGCATCTTTTGCTTATGATGGGTTTATAGCACAAAGAAATCAGAATGCCGTGATGTTTTCTCACTTGTTCAGGTAGCATCTCTTTCATGTCTGTGCATAAAATAGTTGCTAATGTAGAGAAACCACTTTGCTGTGCTTGGCTTTTAAAACGCTAATAAATATTTTATGTATAAGCATGAAAGCACTGCTACCTGAAGAATGAGCAAACATTGCTGTATTCTTTTTATTAGCAGTATAAAAGAAGCCGTTGCTTACATGGAGAAAAGAAAATGTAGTCTTACAATGTCAGTCTTCTCCTATTTCGGGGAAGATAGGGGTGTTTTCTGGGCCTTGCCTGTGTGCCTAGGGTCCCTTCCTCACATGCAGAATAATGCACTTTCAATCCATTTTCAGCGCACTTTGCAGCTGGATTTTACTGTGCAAAATAGCAAAATCCACTTGCAAACAGTTGTGATCTTCTGAAGATGCTAGCCACAGATGCAGGTGAAATGTCAGGAGAAAATACTACTGGAACACGACCATACAACCTGAAAAATCCACAATATCCTAGTGATTCTGGCCGTGAAAGCCTTCGACAATAAATTGTGAAAGTGGATTGAAAGTGCATTATTTTGCATGTGCGGAAGGGGCCTGGGAAAAGGTGAACTCTGCTTTAGGGTGAGTCAATTGCT
The DNA here is from genome assembly GCF_021028975.2 of Sphaerodactylus townsendi. Taxonomy (NCBI): domain Eukaryota; kingdom Metazoa; phylum Chordata; class Lepidosauria; order Squamata; family Sphaerodactylidae; genus Sphaerodactylus; species Sphaerodactylus townsendi. Next base: position 56,303,065 of record NC_059434.1, on the reverse strand, counting down.
GGGTATTTAGATCCTTTGGCTGATGCTGCCCCCTCCTTTTTGCTTCTCTGCTTGCTCTGAATCATTGATAGGCCTGGGAGTCAGCAGAGAATCCCTGCAGCTTTGCAAGTGCTTTGCCAAAGGCTTTGTTTACTGCTCCCCCTCCCAGGGAAGTGTAAGACAAAAGCGTCGAATATGAATCATAGGAATCTAATTGGTGCCCCGTCCATTAATAAATAAATAGCACAAGCCCTTGCAGACCTCTCTGGACTCCCTCGAGTCCACGCTTATGTAACGGGTGAGATCACATCACTGATATTGCTCCTCCGACAATTGCTTGGAATAACTGTGTAACGGCTTCGTTCCAAGCGTAGACATCTGTGGGTGTTACTCATTGTTGCGTTTTCCGAATTGATACTTTGAATGCAAACAGATGAAAAGGATGCTGCTATCCCTTCGGAGAAGAACAAGTTGCTTAAAAACACACTGAAGAGAAAGGTCTTGGTCCCTGTTCTGTGGCATTTTTCATGCCCTGTTGGCTGAGTTTCAACATGATGCTCTGTTTTTATCTTGCGGGAAGTGAAAGCATATGCAGAGAATGGGACGATGTCTTAGTGCTTTCAATGTGTGTATTATTTGCGGCATACACTGATCAAGTAGCTTTTAATCAAGTAGTTCTGTTGTTCCCTGGATTACATCAGGAGGGTTTCATGTCATTTTAAAAAAATCTCTCAGGATGTTTATAATACTATGTCAGATCAAGATCAACTGGAGCTGTTGAAATGATTTTGTAGAATAATCAGATTATATGGGTGCCGATTGGCATATCCAAATCCTTCAACATTGAATAATGTAGGGATTGTTATACTTCAAAAGGAAAAAAGGAACATGTGATACAATTATCTGTATTCAATAACATTGTACCACATGTTATATCATGGTTTTCTGTGCTAGATGAAAGTTAACCTCCTGATCTGTGAGACCTCTGTGAGATGAAAGTTAACCTCCTGATCTCATTAGAAGAAGAAGAGTTTGGATTTATATCCCCCCTTTCTCTCCTGAAGGAGACTCAAAGGGGCTTTCAATCTCCTTGCCCTTCCCCCCTCACAACAAACACCCTGTGAGGTGGGTGGAGCGGAGAGAGCTCCGAAAAGCTGTGACTAGCCCAAGGTCACCCAGCTGGCATGTGTGGGAGTGCACAGGCTAATCTGAATTCCCCAGATAAGCCTCCATAACTCAAGCGGCAGAGCTGGGAATCAAACCTGGTTCCTCCAGATCAGAGTGCACCTGCTCTTAGCCATTACGCCACTGCTGCTTCGTAATGAAGGTTAGGAACCTTCCATTGTACAGGAATGCTATCTCCATTGTTTTATGCCCAGTATGCAATATAGGAAACTCACATATTTCTTTGCTATTTGTTTCCAAAGCTAATTGTAAACTATATAAATTCTCCTGTTCCTCCTGAAGCTGTGAACAGACCACCTCATCACAGCTTACAATGTATAAAGCATTTATCATTACAATTAACAGTTTTGCAGTGATAGTTTAAAAATCAGGAAGCTTGATTGTATAGTGTCCGTAACCTAAACAGGGCTGATATAGACACTCCATGTGTCTTTTAGGATTCTCACAACTGGACCATAGTTTCCTAGGTAAAGTGTGCTGAGGGGGTGGGGGTTTAGGGAGAGCTGTAGACAGAGGTGCAGCTAATAGTAGATTGACTATTGAGTAGGAAGAAGAGAATGAAGCGGGGGGGGGGGGCGGAGAGAAGAGGCTGTGGGGGCTTTCAGGAAAAGGAGAGAAGAAGCAGTGAGGAAGGAGGAAATGAGATGCCTCATTCAAGTCCTTGAAGGTTCATGCTTGTTGTGTATGAAATTCAAGCGTCTCATAAAAATGCTTGTACTCTCTCAATTTGTTGTTATAACCTGCTGAAGGTTTCAGTTTATATATTGAAAGTTTGTCATTTATCTCTCCCTCCAAGTGTTCGGTGAAAAATTGCCGCACAGCTTTCCACGTCACTTGTGCATTTGACCGTGGCTTAGAAATGAAAACTATTCTGGCTGACAATGATGAAGTTAAGTTCAAGTCCTACTGCCCAAAGCACAGTTCCACGAAGAAGCCGGAAGAGGAAAACCTCAATGAGTTCATCAGCCAGGAGAATGAGAATGGAGCACAGGACAGTTCTCCTCCTGCTCACCTGGAGCCATTTGACAACATGGATCAAAACCAGGAGGAGGCGCATAGGGTGAGCGTTCGTAAGCAGAAGCTTCAGCAGCTGGAGGACGAGTTCTATGCCTTTGTCAATGCTTCAGAAGTAGCCAAGACGCTGCAGCTTCCGGAAGACACTGTAGAATTCCTGTATCAGTACTGGAAGCTGAAGAGGAAATCTAATTTCAACAAACCTTTGATCACCCCAAAGAAAGATGAAGAGGACAATCTGGCCAAACGGGAACAGGATGTCCTGTTCAGGAGACTACAGCTTTTCACCCATCTCCGGCAGGACTTGGAAAGGGTAAGCAGCTGTGGAAGAGAAGATGTTGCTTTGGTTGCCAAACCGCTTGACAGTCCTGTTGGCCCCAGAGTACCTAAAATCAAGTTAATACTTACCTTATTGGTTCTGGGCAACAGAGGAGGTACATAGGATTATCTTCCTTAATCTTGCCTTATTGGCTCTGTTTCTACCAAGTGCATAGGGAAGAGGAGTTCACTGATAGAGCTCTGAATTGTATATACACCTGCATCATTGTCTCTTTCTGCCACTTTGTGTAACTGCATTCTGTGTACTAGAAGGTGAAAGAGACAACTCACATTATGTGAAGAGACAACTCACATTTCCTGCTCTCCCAAGAACTGCCTGAAAGGCAGTCATTCATGGCAAATTGTGAATAGGTTAGCAGTTGCAAGGATAAGATCATGAGTCTGCTCATGATCTCTAGAACCAGACTTGGTCGAAAGGAGCAGGCCTTCCAAGTTACTTCATAGTGGTGGGCATTCCCAAAACCTTGTTCCCTTGTTCAAGCAAGAGCTTCTTTAATAAATAGGGAAACCCTCCTGCGAAGAGGGCTGTGAGTGTGTGAAAGTTCCCGTGTTCACAAAGTCACTGTGCACCTTCTGTCTGTGTGTATATTTTTAGGTACGAAATCTTACGTACATGGTAACACGACGGGAAAAAATTAAAAGATCTGTTTGCAAAGTCCAAGAACAGATTTTCAATCTCTATACAAACCTTGTGGAACGTGAAAGAGTTTCAGGTGAGTTCTGTTTGATCCCTTTTTGTGTGCAGTACAACTTGAGAAACTGTAGGCCTGAGGTGTCAAACTCGCGGCCCTCCAGATGCTATGGACTACAGTTCCCATCATCCCCTGCCAGCATGATGCTGGCAGGGGGTGATGGGAACTGTAGTCCATAACATGAAGCTGGCAGGGGGTGATGGGAACTGTAGTCCATAACATCTGGAGGGCCGCAAGTTTGACACCTAATCTGTTGGCAGGTGGGGTCTGGGATTAAATTGAATTCTGTGATTTTATACTGCGCTATAATAAATATAACTGTCCCACATTTCTTGGTTCCTCCATGTAACACTTTCCACCTGCGGGCTGGGGGAAGAAAGTCTCCATAAATATTCGGTATATGAAAAGGCCTGATTCTTTCCTGGATTTAAAGGCCCTGAGGATGGTCAAAGTAGGTGTTCATTAAAAACCACTGCAAGCAGACCTATTATATAATTTGCTGCTTGTCATCTCTTTAAATATTTTTGACTGGGGATTATAACTTCATTGCCTGAAAAATGAGCACATTAAGTTTTAACCTCTTCCTCCAGCTCAGATCTATGCATTTGTGAAAAGTTAGCATGGCAACCTGACCTCTCCCCCAACCCTGGTTAACAACACTTTTTAAATTAAAAATTTAAAGCAAAATAATAATTAAATATTTGAGAGAGATCCTCAGGCTTCTTTCTGTCCCTAATACTGAGCATATGCTTGTCCCTCTGTAGATCTTGCAGTGTTTTGTTTATATAATAACTTTACAATCTGTTGCTGTTTATTTCTGCCCAGGACTGAATTCTACCAGTTTCCACTCTTTATTTTTCTCCATTATTTTAACCTCTTTTACTTTATGCTATCTTAGATCTTATTCCTTATTCTTTATAGTTCCTTGTTTTTGACTCACATCCTACTTAATTAGAGTCTGGAACTTTTTATGCTGCCCGCTAGTGTCCTGTTTGAGGTTGCTAAAAAGTAAACACTGTACTGTAAAACATTACAGATTATCAATGGGAAAAAAACCCAGAGTCATTAAAACCAAGGACTTATACTTGCACCATAAAATAACAACTGAACAACCTAAAAATGTTCAAAGAGGCCTCTGACCAGAAGCAGATCATAGAACAGTTTAAAGATAAAAGCCCCTTTGTCATAAGCCCTGGAGAAAAATAAATGTTCTAGCACTGAAAGACAATATGATAGGTGGCAGCCTCAGGTGTTTATGACATGTTTGATATGAAATTGCTGATAGCCCATGTCCTGTTGAATGCAGCTAGGCTTCTGCATTTATTACAGGGCGATCTTGTTCAGGGTCACACCAGTGTAAGCCTGTTGACCTTAATGCGCTGAAACAACTGTGCACAGGATCGCACTGCCTGTCCAGCCAGCCCTTTCTTAGAAACTTCTCCAACTTTGTAAAGTTCTGTCCTTTTGAAATTAAATACTTTAACTGCAGCATTTGCTCCAGTTGGCTCTGGATCTGAATTAAATGAAAATGATATCTAGTTACTGGTCAGAAATTCAAGCACCTATGTGCCAAAACATGAGAGCAAATTTTTAAAATATCCAGATAATTAAATATTGAAAACAGTTGTCTTGTATATATATGTGTGTGTGTAAACACATAGGAACGCTAGATTTTGTTCACATCTGTAATAATCTTTGCAGTTTATTAGTGGCAAATCCAGTACAGCTTTTCCTCTTTTAGGTTGAGTAGAAATTAGGGTAGGGTAATTCAAACAGTATTTTTATCTGAAGATCAGTTTAGACTTTGATTGTTAAATTTGCTTACTTTAAAATTGCCATGCTTGTTATGTTTAGTTTTGGGCATAAGGTGGATTTTCTTTTGTTGGCAATACAATAGTACAAACAGACTTCTATAAACGACAGCCCTTAAAAAGATACCCGCAGCATGCTCAGAGAAGGCATAATTCCAAAATTCAAAGGATCTCCGTTTGCAGAACTGAATAATCCAGTTCTGTTGGACAAAAGGAAAAAGAAAGAATTGATTAAATGTTTGTTTTCACATAGGCAACATTTCCTCATTTTGTGATCTGGATCATGAAGCAAGGTGTACTACTTCTTCTTTTCTAGTAATGTTCATTTTGGAAGGGATTTGTTGCTTCTTCATAAAGTTAAGTGACATAAGTGTCATCTTATAAACGATATATGGTGCTTACTGGCCTCTTCACAGCCTCTTACAAATGGTTGACACCCTGACTCTTCAGCCATAATCAAAATGCATCAAACACCCAAGGAAACAAAGTCTGTGGGAGGACTGAGTTTCATGTGTCTATTATGTTACAAATGAATTGAGCTAGAAAAGTCTGTCTTTTTATCACATTCTTTACACTGAGTGTTTTGCGCTGACAAGCTAAGTACTTCAGAGACCATCAGCAACTAAGTGGAACAACGACCTTTCTTTAATGCAGCTCGGCAGTCAGAAAGTGCTTTAGAAGCGTATAAACCCTGAAGAACTAACTAGCCAAGTTGTAACTATACATTTTCCAGAGACACTAGCACCCATTCAGCAGAAAAATGCTACAGCTGAATGACCTTCATGTTTCAACCATTAATCATCTGCCTGGATTTGGCAGCCTTTAAACCCCAATGATAAAATACTGAAGCTAGTGTAGCTATCTGAGGTGCTATTGAAACAACCCTTCATTGGTGAAACTATACTGGCATGGCTGATTGTCTTTCTGCTTTTCTTGCACAGTGATCTGGTCTCTGCTGAGCTATGAAGAGCGTAGTCAACCTACCAACTTAATTTCTGTGTTGTGTAGAGGGTTATAGGATAAGGCTGCCAGCTCAGTGTTTCACGTTCTTAGCTTGCTAGTACAAGCTTGTACATGCCATGACCATCAGCCTTCCATCTGCTAAGTACTTAATATGCCTTTGGTTTTGGCACCCCAAGGTCGGCAAAAGGAACTTAAGGCTGTAATACATAGCTGATGGGATTGTTCAGCTGGGGTCACAGGTTGTGTGCTGTGTGGTGTAGTGATTAAGGGTGTGTGGAGTCTAGTCTGGTGAACCACTCCTACCCATGATGACTCTCCGAAATCTATCAGCCCTACCTACCTCACAAGGTGTCTGTTGTGGGGACAGGAAGGGAAGGAATTTGTAAGCTGCTTTGAGACTCCTTAATACAGAAAAGCTGGGTATAAATCCAAACTCTTCCCTTCTATGTTAGAATGATGCTGACATAACTGTGTTTCTTTTCATCTCGCTAAAGTTGATTCTGTGCAAGTTGCATTCTGCTCAGCTTAGCTATGCTCAGGGCATATTTAAAAAGAGAACAAGATCTGCCGTCTACAGCTGTATTTGTTTACTTAAACAGCAACAGAAACACTTTTATTTATGTAATCAATCATTCATCCCACACAGTCAGCTATACTTGGCTCCCAAGGTGGCTTACATAAAAAATTAAAAACCTGCAGTTTAAAATAGTTAAACTATATAACAAACAAAAGCACTGAAAAGCAGCAAAAAAAATCATCAGAGTCTGCAGCGTCAGATAGTTGGTGCTAAATAAAAATATTATCAAATTGCAGGCAGCAGACCATTCCACAAGCTGAAGCTCCATAAAAGAAGCCCCCTTCCCACCAGCAGGTGGCCACACCTAACTTCAGAAGATAGGGGAAGATGGAATAGGGCTATATTAAATGCAGGATTTTGTCCCTTTTTATGAATTCTGAAATGTATGTAGTTAGCAAAGGGAATTCTTGGACTTGAAGGGTTCAGTTTGTGTTCTTAAAATATATGCATTAACAATAATGGATCCATAAATATGCTTCCGTTTATTTAACTGAAACTTAACATAGACTTTGATGAGCATTATCTAGCCAACAGTACGCTCTGAAAGCCCCATAGACTTCTGCACAATAGTTAAGCACATGTTTCACCCTGGCAAAAATCAGTAGGATTTAAAAACAATTGTTTCATTGGGTGGGACCTTTGTCCCACTGAAATTAATGTGAAAAACACACTGGTGAGTGCTTACAGGCTACAATTCTAAGTGTGCACACATAGATGCTAGTTTGATTTAAATTGACTACTTTCAAGCAGTTTGGACCGTACTCTTCCCTGGATTTTTTTTCTCCTATGGATTAAGTGTAAGTAGAGTTCTGCCTGCCCCAGTGCTGTTGGATTCTAGAAGTATTTAACAAGCATATCAGTTATGTCCAAATATACCAGTGTACAAAGCAAGGTCTGTACAAAGGCATAGTGTGGTGGATGCAGTCACAAAATGGCTGCCACAGCTTATCTTCAGTCTCACTGTGGAGTTCCTTGAGCCGTTTTGGCAGGGCTGCCAAAGTGACTTTTAAAAAAAATCTACACAGCCAACCAAATCTCCAGTGATCACTCAGAACCATTGCTGTGCAGAGATCCTATCTGGCCCCACCTAGTTTCTGAGAACACTCAGGTAGGCACCAGGAAAGTTCTGGGTGAGCTCTGGGGCATCATGTTGGGCATTCCTTATCTAACCCACAGCTTTATAAAAAGGTGGTATAAGATGTGAATCAAAGGTAGATGCAATCAGCTTTTGGGTAACTATCAAATGATTTCTGTCTTTCCAGGTATGCCCTCTTCCTTTTCTACCATGGAAAATATGGTGCTGTTCAACAGTTCACCTTCGGGACCAGATGCACCTAAGATAGAGGATCTGAAGTGGCATTCAGCTTTCTTTCGGAAGCAAATGGGCATGTCTTTGAGTCATTCACTGAAAAAGACACAGAAGAGAGAACGGATGAGGCATGATGACAAGCCTTTGCTCAAGCAGCCCAGCCAAAGGGAAGACCTTGCAACTCCAGCAAGCTTTTTCAGCTTTGAAAAGTCCTTTGCAGAAGCACAAATCGGATCAGCACAACAGAAGAATGGGGTTGTTACAGCAGACCACAGGAAGAGAAGAGACAATCATTCCCATTGTGACATGATGAAGGTAGGACTGAAGGAAAAACCTTCCAAACACATCCCCAAACCACTGAGATCTAATGAACTGACTCAGAGGCAATTGGAAAACAAGAAGGCAATGAACCACCCGAGTGGGAGGTCAGCGCCCGGAACCAGGAGGGATACGGTGCCTAAATACAATGGATCCTTTTGCAAAATAAACTATCACCCAGCTCCAGTAAAAGTGCCTACTACGCCAAGAAGCCCTGTAAAAAACTGGGGAGGATTCCGAATTCCAAAGAAAGGGGAGAAGCAACCGCAAGGGGAAGGGCAGGAGGACACATGCCGACAAAACTACCATTACTCGGGCTTGGGCCGAGTTTCGCCGAAGGACAGGGCAAAAAACAACCTAAAGGTGGACAGCGAGAATGACGGGTATGCCCCTGATGCCGAAATGAGTGACTCAGAAACTGAAGTGGCTGAGAACAAGTGCCGGCAGCAAAGGCTTGGTTCAAACAGTACTATTGCTAGGAGGACAGACATTATTAGGAGAAGCATCCTTGCCTCCTGACTGGAGGGTGAGACACAGTAGTAGCACTGGAATGATGTCAATGATGTACTCAGCCTGGGAAAAAAAATCCACTCTGCATTAGTTATTGGTGTGACGGAGAGGAAGGTTCTTTCAGATATGGCTACAAGATCAAACTGCAAACCAGTCCCTCTCCCCTCCGGCAGTAGAAACATGTTTACATGTACTTGACACTAAGAGTTTGCCCTCTGCTTATCCCCTTTTTGTGCGATTTGAGCCTCCTTTGTTTGCAACTGTTCTGCAGAAATCATCAGAAATTTTTTTTGACCCTATTAGATCAATAGGCTGAAGGCTTAAAAAAATAGCAAGGGGGGCAGATTTTGGGTAGGGGTGGGGGAATACTTGAGATGGATAGCACTGAGGGCTTTTTCCTCCCTGCCCTTAAAAGCACAAGCTGTTGGTAAATCAAGTGTACGATGAACGAAATAAGTTGGGTATTACCATCGCGTATTGCTTAACCCATTCTAAATTGTCACTTTTGTCAAGCTGTGCCAGGACTGGGTCTTAGCAGGCTAGTTTTTGTTGTTGTTGCTTTAAAATTTAAGGGATGTGGGCAGCTGCAGATCTTTGTAACTGCAGAAGGTTTCTCATATGAGGCCTGTCAAATAGGTAAGAAAATCTTATGGGGACTACTAGAGAAATCTAAAGGGACAGATCAAAGCTGCCTCATAGTAAAAGAACAGCAGCAAATAGTGCTACTCAGAAGGGACCCAGACTGAGACACAACTCCCCTAACTGGGTGAGTAAAAATGTATTTTAAAAACTTTATCTTATTCTAAGGAAAGCAGGTTTTTTAGCTTGCTGTCCTCTCCTGCCCATCCAGGTACCTTCCCAGCTAGAATATGAGAACAATTCAAGTGGGAAAGACTGAGGGCATGTCTGTACTGCAAATATAAATAGGTTTTGCTGTTGTGTTTCCGTTCTCTTTGCCACTCAAGGATCATGGGAATTGTAGTTCTGTAACGAGCAACAAAGTTTTTAGCAAATAATTATCTTCAACTTTCCCAAACTGCAGTTCCCATGTTTCCTTGGGAAAAGCCATGGCAGATTAACGGGTTGAAATTTCGTGAAGATATGCCCAAATTTCTAAAGGCACTGGTCAGTAGCCTTTCCCAATGTGCACTAATGGTATGTGTTGGATATGCAAATTTCTGACACATAAGGGTTACTTTAAATAAGAGAAGGATGTAATAAATATATATATATTTTTGAAAAAAAAATGGAAAGGCAATAAGATGTGGTAGCGCTTTACATTTAAGCCAGTTTAACAACATGATTTCAAGGATACAAATTAGATTTGAATAAGAAGGCGCTTGTGTTCTGATTACATAATTTCAAAAATATTGCAATAACTAGAGAGAATAAGCCATCAGCAATAAGTAGATCAACAGATCCTTAGGATTCTATTTTCCATACCCAAGGGGGTGCATTTATGGTACACAACACAACAACTGGTAGATTTAGGCTGCTGTGAGCTTTAGGACACAACTCTGCTATAAAATCAGACATAAACCAGTCACGTGAAAGTTTAAGTAACAGATTATTGAAAAGCTATGAACATCCCTCCTCCCAATCCAATAAAACATCATTATTCAGTCTTGCACTATTTTCTTTCTAAACCCTTTCCTAATGAGAAGTATGTTTCTGAAATCTTGCAATTTGACTCAAGTCTTCCAAGGGGGTTTCAGCTGAGAAAAACTGGATTGGTGATATTCCATCTTGCTATGCGAGCCACTAGATGGTTAGCAGTTGAGGCAGTTGACACAATACATTTTTTCCTTCTGTACATGTGTTCCTGAGTTTCTCAGGATTGAGAAATGTAATGTGTGAACTCGCAAATAATACTTAGTAGCAATTCCCATGAAATCATGTTATGTGTGAACCAGCCCCCTTGGTATTCATTCCCATTTGCCATTGGAACAGAGGTTGATCATCCTAAATACAGCAAGGGTGCAATTCAGACAGCCCTTTGAGCCACAGTTTAGGAATGACCTACGGGCTCTTGCCACCATCATCATTCTCTCCTCATTGCTTGTTTCCCTTTTGTTTCTTGCAGAGGCGTAGCTCCAAGGGGGTGCGGTAAGGGCGTTCCGGGGTCGTGGTGGGGTTGTTCCCGGACGGGGGCAGAGGATACACCAGTGCACCAGGCACTTTCCCCCCTTGCTACGCCTCTGGTTTCTTGTTTAGCATTAACTATTGTTTGGTCTGATTACAAATGATCCTGTTAAAGTACAGTTAGCTGTTGCCGTCCAAGCAAGAACAAGAAACCGTGGTGGGCCTGATGATTTTTTTGATACCATGACAAACTGATGAATATTATTAAATAGGGAACCAGAAGGAGAGATGCGAGGGCATGAGGCTGTGGCTTGATGATGATCCTTCAGTTTGAACATCTGTATAATAACCCTTGCACAGTAGCTGCTGTCACATGCTGGGACTTCAGTGTAATACACAAGACAGTTCTATGTGCTTCACTGCATGAGAAAGTCCCAGCATAAAATGGAGTTGCCCACCTGGTGACCTCTGTATTTTCGGTGGAGTCTTTCAGATCAGGATGAACAGGATTAGCAAGTATGTTAAGATCTTTGGGTCCCAACCGTTTTCGGATACCACTGGCGAAGAAAAATGGTGGCCCGCTTTTGATCAAGACTACGCATACCTTGCAAATTTGTTGAGCAGGTTTGCTGCTTGAAAAGCAGTCACATTCTTATTAAAGTAGAAGATTAAGGATATGAGAAATGTATTTGCTTTTTCATAGTTCATTTCAGGTGAGAATTGAATAACATGTTATCAGTTGGATTGCCCTATAGGGAGTTATTCATCAAGCCATAAGGAGGAATGAAACAAATTTGATTCTATTTGAAACATTATTCAATGTTACGACCAATTTTGAAAGAGTTATCAGATAACATTTGCACTATTAGGAATGCTAGCATTTGTGCAGAAAGAATGCCTTATCTGTTTTGCTCCCCACCATGTTTAGGTTCATAAGCTTTGTGATATTTTGAATAATGCTGAACCAAAAATAAAAAAAAATGAAAAGAAAAAAATAATGCTTTCCCCCAACCTCTATTTGCGAAAGTAGGGTAAAATATCAGTACAACCAGCTGTATAAGTTAGTTTCACGCCATACTTAGTACTCAACAAATGAAGGATCGTAAATAAATCAGTAATCTTTACCTATCACTGAGTTTGTTTAGTTAATATGGAAATGGTTGATGATTTCTTGTAACACTTTGCCTTTTCCTTATGCAGACTGCCCAAGCAATCACTTTGATTATAACTGGTGTACTACATTGAAATGTAGACTAACACACTTCTATAATGTGGACTGGAATGTGGTCTGTTAGGTACTGGGCATACACCAATATGACATGAATGAAAGATTATAAATGTCCCATGTGTAAAAAAAATCTTAATTATTTTAAAATTTTGGAAAAAAAATCATTGCATTTGTAAAACCTTGTACAGAGGATTTTTCACTATGTGCCTAGCTTTGGTGTCCATTTGCTCAAATCTGAAAACAGGTGCATGATGACAAAACAGATAGAATCAGATATAAAATATATGTAGAGATGACTATTTTATATTACATGGCCCAATCCTGTATTTATTTTCCTCCCCTTTTGAAGTATTTATAAAGACCTAGTTGAAGATGGCTGTATTTTTTGTTAAAATATTTAGTAGAATTGTGCCTTTGTCTGTATGTGAATAAATGCTGTACATTTTGCAATACACTCGAGTGCCCTGGACTGACATCTGTGCCGCCCTGACACTTTCGACCCAGACTTGTCCTTGAGTAAGTGCTTCTGGTCAAATGGGAAATGCAGACAGGCATTCATTTTTCCTCCTGATCCATAACCTCATGCCACATGATGCCTCCCCTCATGACCTGGAGCAAACTTAGATCATGCAGATGGCAGATTCTTCCAATTGCAGTTTCTTGGGTTCAGACCTAACAGCCCAATCCAGAGCCTTGGGGTGGTCAAGGACAGTGCCGCCCCACTGCCTCAGGAGAACTTTTTGGCAGTGTGGGGAAGCAAAATACAGAACACCCCCCCCCCCCGACCTGCTGATCAGTCCTCCATTGGGATCAGTGGGCTTATGCCACCCAAAAAGGGTGGCATTTTAAGTCTTTTCCTGGGCACCAGCATCCTGGTAGGCAAAACCATGGTGGAAGGTTGGGTCCACACCTCCAGAATGCCACTGCTGAGCCGGCAGGGGTGTAGGAGTGCTAACATGATTCTCTGTGCTGCGTCTGGCCATTATGGAAGGCGACAGCAGCTACCCACTGGCAGATCTGCCTCTCCGCTAGGGTAAGCACCCAGGGGAGGGCAAATTCGTTGGCTTAGGGACCCGCCACCTCCACAATTCTCTTTGGCTGTTCCTGGGCCATGAGTTTGGCAAGCAGCAACTGGTGTCAAACTTTTATGAGAATCTGTTGTGACTGAGAATAGGCCTGAGGGGCAGCAATGTTATAAGTGCCAGGTGAACACATCTGATTTTCTGATTTGTTTTCCAGTGAAATAATAACATGTGCACAAAAACCATTTAAAAGACACATTTATTCATAGTTGAAAATTATGTAAAACATAGACAAACCAGTTGTGCAGTAGTAACAGTTTCCAATCCAGCAGCAGGTATGTCTGCCTTTCCACTTTAAAACCATGGAACAGACAATATTGTGCAATGCAATGTTTAATATCATGTGCTGAGAAAGGGAAGCCAGCTTCCTTTTGGGCCCTGCTCTAATTCATTATGTATTTTTGTAGTTGTATTCATAGTATTTGAAGAAGTTGTAATCTCTGCCTTTCTGAGTTCAAGCAACATAAAATTGCCACAAAAACGCTATACTTTGTGCATGATAGGTCTTAATGGTCCAATGCGATTCTTCTGCAACAGCCTGAACTTGGAAATTGTACAAAAGAGATGAGCTTCATGTTTAAATATTTTCCAGCTCTATCAAGGAGGCAGCTTTTTTCCTCTGCATGTTAATAGTACTGAGCTGTAATAAAAAAACCACACTGATTATTAAACTAATTGGATTAAGCTACAACCTGAAGTACAGTGAAATGAAGGGATTATTTTATTCTACCCTTATGATCTATGAAGGTAACCCCAAATGGTCAAGACATTTTTGCGGATAGTTTACTACATGAAAACCAGTAAGGCGCTCAGTTTCAACAGAACCGTACCTTAACCCAGCAAATTCTTATTATTCCAATAGCAGCAAAGGTTCCCTGATTTTTTTTCCCATTTGCAACTTTTTTCCATTTTTTTCAATAGAGAAAGTTGATCTCTTTACACATGTGGGCAGATGTGGATCTACTCCTGCCAGAGTCTAGAATGTGTATAAATGGGGCCCAATGAACTTTTGCTTCTTTTTTAAAATCAAGCTTCAGCAATACTAATTTTCAGCATCCCCTATGGTAGATTTACAAGACTGGTTATGCTCTAATATCCATATGTGAATTCAATGTGTGGTAACTACAAAGATTTGCAGGCAATTCAGCTATTACCACATGCTGATAAAATTTGTATCATGTCTCTGTAACTAGAAGAACAGCTCTGGAAAGGCTGATTGGTTTTACAGCTGGATCTACAGGTGATTGACAGTTGCCATGTGATATGTATTTAACAAGAAGTGTTAGGGTACAAACAGTCTGAAATCACGATTTGGAATCCATAAGGCCTAGAAAGCTGTTCACGTAATTTGTAACTCTGTTTGTTACTATAATAGTTCCCATAACTATCTCTTCATCCTGAGAACCATATTTCCCATCTCTCAGCAAAAGAAAGATTAAAAGGCAAGATTGTCATTTCTAAAGATTTCTGATTATACAAATGTAATGAGGGCATTTCCTGATACATATTTAGATACCTGTTGAGATGCTGTGGCTGCCCTCTCTTCTGCCTGACTTAGCCGTCTTTGAAGCCTGTTGACTTTTTCTTGATGTTCCAGCATTAATTTTTCATTCTGCATAAATGAAACAGCTCATTACAAATGTAAGATTCTGTTATCAGATCATACATATTGCAGAAAGCAAGCTTTGAAAAATAAAATTAATCAATGCCAAATACAGAACGATGCACCAAAGGAAGACAAGACAGGCTGCTAAGCACACTGTTGTCTAACCTTGAAAGGAATTTCCAGCTTTCATTTTTTTGGTGACTCAATTTTGGTATGATATAAATACAAGTGTAAACTTTTCACGTGGCTGGTAGTGAAGCTGTGGTGGTGGGGAGATTGGCATAATTCTGCTGTAGTGCTTTTATCAGTCAACCCCTGGAAGAGAAGGGGCAGATGCTTAGATCTGAAAGAGCACTGCAAACATACAGTTTGATGTCATTGACGAGGCTGTATTCAGGTACCCAGTTTAACAGGTCAAATAACATGCATTACCATGGCTTGGGCCATGCTCACATCTCCATCTAGCTCTTATGCCTTCATCCATTTCCCCTGCCCTTTCAAATGGAATGCAATGGAAGAATGGTAGCTTGGTTAGCTGTGATATATTAATGCAAATGCATGGAATGACTTCAGCTAAACACATGTCTGCATTCAGTTATGTATAAGCCTTATTTCTTGAGATCCCATATGCATAATGAACAGAAATCACAAAGATGATGGATCTTGAAACCACGTTTCTTGGACACTATTGTGAAATAATCACAATCAATGGAGAGAAATCCCAATACAGAAGCAAAGAAACAGCAAGAATTTTGCTGAATAAGGATATTTAGGCTTCAGCCCAATCCAGGGTGGAGGGCGGGTGCCAGGGGAGGAGAAATGTTTTTCTCCCCTGGGAAAGCCCATCATAGAAAATAATTTATGCTATCTTTTTTTGGTGGCATAAGTCTGCTGCTGGGAAGCGGTGCTCCTGACCTAAAAATCTATTGGGAGCTGACTAAAGTTGGCCAGGCCTCCTGAATACCCTTCTCCATGCCAGCATGGACATTTGTGTGCTATGGTGGCTGACTACCAAGGTAAATTACTTGGCACTGGTATGCCTGCCAATTTGCACAGTGCAGGCACAATCCTTCCACCTCGTCCAGTGCGGCTTCAGTCCCTCCCCCACCCCCCTTTGGATTACATAGCAAATTACTTTAGCATGTACAAAAACATTTGATAAACCAGGTCTATTTATTTTATATTTAGAGACTGGATGCAGCTGAAACAAAGATGCCTCTTTTACTTTAATTGGACAATGGATGAAACAAATTCAGTTTCTACAAATAGAGGTTTACTGAAATTGTATATCTTACATACATAATAATCTTAGGCCATTTAGTGGCAAAAAAGTAATGAAGGATGTTTTTAGAACATCAGTTATACTATAAAAGAAATTATATGAAGTGCAATGAAAGTTAAAATCACAGCCAGCTTCTAACTAGGTTTAAAATCGCTGCCCCAAATCAGACATAACTAAAATATATATACTTGGGTTTTAAGAGTGAAGTACACTGACTTTTCTAGCATTTGTTTAACATACAAATCATAAACAGGATAGGCATTTCTAGCTGGGAGCTTATCGTAAGGAATCCCACAATCTTCTCAGCAATAAATGAACCAGTGATTCATACCAATATAGTTCAAGTACAATTACATGATTTTGAAGCATGGCATTTGAATGAAATTCAATCTCTTACCTCTATGGTCTTTTCATTTGCTCTTTCCAGCTGACAAAGTAACTCCTGTGTGTGCATTTTCTGGCGATTCAGCTCACTCCTATGAAATGAGATCAAAGAAACTCATTAAATTAATGCAGTGTATCCACTGCCCAGAATACCACTGGTCAAAAGAAAGTCAAAATGTTCATGCTCGAGCTTCCACACTTCCATTTACCTATAAAATGAGAACTGAAATGGACAGAATTTTTAAAAAGTGTAACAGCACATGTTGATTCTTAAGTGTCATACGGGCTAAATATGTTTACATTGTAAAATGTCAGAGCCTAAGCGTAACAAATGTAAATTCCAGATGTCAAGGCATATGAATAAAATAAAACAGTGACCTAAGAATAATCTCTACCTAATATCAACCTACTAAATTTTAGATAATTTCTTCCCATGCAGATTGGAAAAAAAGCCTTCAGTTTTCAAAACACCACCGTGCTTTTATCAAGAGTATCATGTTTCCATGACATTAAAAATGAGCAAACCTAGGGTAGCTCTAAGAATTCCTGGAAACTCTTTGGTGATTTCTAAAGCTACCTTTTGTCACCTGTGGATTTTCCCTGGAAGTGACACAGTGATGCAGTTGTGTACTCCCCCCCCCCCTCCACCAGTGGCAAGCAATTGAGGCTGCTAGAGCAACTAAGGCCATAGCAGGAAGCCCTAAAAGAAAACGATTAATTAGCACCTTCTAGGCGCAGCTGTATTTGATTGGGAGAAATGAAGGAATATATAGACAGAAAACTGCAGGAGGATGCAAATCCACAGAGTTTTTGTGTGCAAGAATACATTCACTGGGGGATTTTCTGACTTTGCCAAACAAAATTTCCCTCCTTCCTCAAAACAGATCAAAAGCAGTATTTTGAATCTGAGAGAGCTTTAAAAGCTTTTCATAACATGGCAGGAAGAGACTGCATTTTAGGAAAAATGAACTCTATGTGGATTTCTCAACATGCAGCTCTAGACTGAAGTAAGAAAGTGAAAAGCCAACAAAGAAAAGTTCTTTCTGCTGTGCTGTTTCTTCACTGGGTATTCTAGATTACTAAGAGACAATAAGTACAAATGATTTTAATGCTAGTGATTTCTAATTTATATTCCTGCTCTATATTCAAAGCTCAGAGAATCATGAGTGGGAAATCAAGAACAGAATTCATGTTAATGCTAAAACAGCATGGTGACTTCAGGCTAGGAATATCCACAGTACTAATGGCTTTGAGACTACATTTGTGTCTGTGAAATCATGTGTCCAAATGCTGTGTCAAGGATGCCATAGTGACAAAATGCTCACAAATGAAGGCCTTCTCCGGACAGGATAGTGTAGCTATGAGGCACTCAAGGATGAAGGCCTAACCGAGGCCCTTTCTGCAAGGGCCAATAAACACGGGTGAAAGGTGGGTTACATGAACAGATTCTCGCCCCAGCCAGTTTCCATGCGAGCGGGGTGCGCACATTTGCATGGAGGCGCGGGTTTTTTTGGTCCCTGACTCCCTCTGAAGCATAGCTTCAGGGGCTGGCATGACGGACCCCCAAAGCCATGAAACGGCCCTTTGTCCCTGCATGGCTCCGCAGATGGGAGCTGGAGTCTGCAATTCTCTTGTTCAATCACAGCCACCTAACGCGCCCCACAACCGCGGCCATTTGCTTGCCATGTCTGCGAGTTGCCTTAAAGCCAAAGAATAGCAAAAATCATGATTTCCAAATAACCTGCCCTGTGAGATATAGCACGAGGGCTTGTGTTAGGAGTGGGAACCGTGTGAAGTTCCCACCCACCATGGGTTTAATCGCACCTTTAAACGTTTATTGGCCCATGCTGAAAGGGCCAGAAAGATGTTTCCCTTCCAGCTGTGGTTGGGAGGTTGTGGCAACGAAGTGTTTATGGACAAAGGCCTTGACACAGCACATTCACTTCCATATAAATAGGAGAACAGAAGTCTGTAGTACGTGAAAACATCTTTCTTCTTTTAGAAGTTGTCCTTTACTTGAATCGCCTCCACTGCTTGACCCCTATACCTGTCTTCTTTTGGAGGCAGGCAAAAACTACTCGTTCTTCTCAGGCATATAAGCGAGACAGGTTTGAAATCTTATCTTGTTGCTGCTCTGCCTGTTCTAGAGTTTATCACTGTGGTATTACAATAGATATTTTCCATTTTAATGTAAACTACTTTGGAAACAAATTTGAAAGTAGCATACTATTTTTAGTAATCGTACTTGTAAGTGGGAAACAAAAAGTGAGCTGTTGAGTAATAAGGCAGAGGTGATAATAAATCTTGCAGCTGTGGAGAGTCATGTGATATATACAACATATTCCAGATGTTTTGCTGTTGAGTTATGCTGCAATATGCTTCAATTATTCTTAGTAATTATATATTTTGTATGTTGCCAGTACCTGCAGCTGTTTCTCATTCTGGTAACATTTTTAAACAATATCTTAAAATAAACAGTTATAGATGCCAAATGTTACAGAATTCTAGTAAAAAAACATGTGGCAGGTATAAAAGGAGCCCCCAAAATATGATGTAATATATTTAATAGACTAGATAGTGTATCAAAGAATGTTGTTCTGGCTAAGACAAAGGGTCACAACATGGTGCTCATGGGCATCATTGTATGATATTCTGACCTAATTGAAATCTGTGGTTACAATGCCACAAGTGGCTGGGGTGGAAAGTGCATAGGATTGACATCTTTTTTCAGGTCTGCCTCTCCCCCCCTTTCATCAGCAAGCTGAAGTGCAAAGCATGTCAGACATATTTTCTGCTCCAAACCTGACATCTGCATGCTTTCCACCCCAAGCCTCCTTTGTCACTGCTAGCCAGGTGATGGGGAGGGCAGGCAGACGGGGTAGTTTGGAACAGAAAGCACACCTTGTATACTTTCTACTTCAAGTCTAGCCGTCCATAACGTTGCTGGTATTTGCTTGGGAGAGGGGAAAGCCTGGAGAAGCGGATCCTGTGCACTTTCTGTTTCAAGCCATAGTTTATCATACCGCAGGGGCCCCAGGGGCTAGGGTGGGAAGGGTGAATAAAACGACTCCTCCCTTGTGAGACTTTGCTGGTCTCCTGCTCATTCCCTTCAATATTTAAATTGTTAAGTGCTTGCTGTTAGGCAAAGCTGTGCACAGACATAGTACATAAGAATGTAAGAAGAGTCATGCCTGACCAGACCAGTGATCCATCTAGTCCAGGAGTCTGCAACCTGCAACTCTCCAGATGTTCATGGACTACAAATTCCATCAGCCCCTGCCAGCATGGCCAATCACCACATTTAGCAGGTAGCTTCTACTCCAGAGCCAGCAGCAGTATACAGAAAAATGTTAAAGTTTGAAGATTTTTTTAAACCAAGGAAACAAAAAAAAAGTGTGGGTGCTGTGTGGTTTCCGGGCTGTATGGCCGTGTTCTAGCAGCATTCTGCTAGAACACGGCCATACAGCCCGGAAACCACACAGCACCCAAGTGATTCCGGCCGTGAAAGCCTTCGACAATACAAAAAAAAAGTGTGGTCATTGACTTTAACATAGAACAAAATCTCAAGGGCAGCTGAACATCCTTTAAGAGAAAGGGGGAAAAGGAAACAGGAGATGATGGTGAAATTATAGTGATGTGGATCCACTGTTTGCAGGCTCCAACCTGAAACTCAGCAATCCTAGACTCAAAAACTGGACTGTGAAGTCACAGATCATTCTTAGAAAAGGCTGCCCTGGAAGCCTTCTGGGAGTTTTTGAAGAGCAACAAAGTGACCATTAAAATAACCAGTTTTCATATACATATCCTTAGTAAAGTAAAACAATTTCCAACAGATACACAGAGGTCACTTTATAATATTATGGAGTGCGAACAGTAAGCATGCGCTGAATCAGCATTATCGAGATCTAAGCATCTTAAGATACTAACAGTAACTCCCTCAGAGACTTGTTAAAATTGAGTCTGGAAGTACTGCAAGATTTTCTTGTTTTAATGCCTGAGGCCATTTGACTATATACGCTTTAATGGGTATTTTATCTTGACTTTATCTTTTCATTTTAAATGTCGCAGACTCTAGGAATACTATGCATTACAAATTGAAGGGGTAGAATTATGGTGCAATTCTACACTGCATTATGATTGAGGGAAAGATTGCTAGTAAAACACTTGTTAGAATCAACTCCAAGTTGCAATATCTTTAGAAACAATGTTATGCCATTATAACTAAGTAAGTGTGACTGTTACGTTGTCAAAATGACAACAGAATAAGGAAAAAAAATCTGGGGTTGGGAAAGGGAGGTATGGGAAGGAAGAAAAATGGGAGCATGGCTAACCATAATGGGACAGATGGTTATCCAGAGCCCTTCGGGGGTTGGGCGGTATATAAGTTCGAAAAATAAAAATAAAATAATAATAACTTATTTAATAGTGCATCATCACCCGGGATTAGGTTCTGCCTCTCTACCAGGTGAAGTTATGGCAACAGAACTGCCAAATAATCAACATGTATAAATCAGCGGGGTGGTAATAGTAGAAGAGTTGGTTTCTATACCCTGCTTTTCTCTACCATAAGGAGTCTCAAAGAACATTACAACTATTTTATTAGATTTCTATACCGCACTTCCCCGTTTGGGCTTGGGCTGTTTCCAAAATAATATACATAAATACATATCAATTACAAATGTCTCCTATATTATAAAATACTTTTAAAAATGTACATCGATATACCAAAACCAGAAGGTCAAGTTTCTACTCTATTGAGCCCCTATACATCTTAAAGAAGGGGCAAACACAACAGCCTTGTTGCTTCAACATAAGGCATGCTCAGGGGGGCTGAAAGGGGGAGGCCCAAGATGGTGAGTGTTGCTGGCTTAACCATATGTCTGGTGGAAGAGCTCTGTCTTGCAGGCCCTATGGAACTCCATAAAATCTCACAGGGCCCTGGTCCATTAGATACAGCATTTTCCCAGGCCAGTTGAGGCCAGCTGCACTTCCCTCACATCAAGGACCATGGGCAAGTTTTTGCTAGATGATTGAAGTGTCCATCAAGGGACATAATGGGACAGATGGTTATCTTAGCCCCCCCCGCCCAGCACCTTGTGAGGTAGGTGGGACTAAGAGAGTTTTGAAAGAACTGTGCCCAAGGTCATCCAGCAGATTTCATGCATGGAACCGGGGAAGCAAACGTGATTCACTATATTACAGGCTGCTGCTCATGTGGTGGAGTGGAGCATTAAACCTGGTTCTCCAGATTTGACACCATCACTGTTTATGTTCAGAAATTGAATTATCATTTAATAAGCTACCCAAACCACCTAATCAGAGTGTGATGATGAGGGATTGCTGCTCCACCCCTTGGCCTCCAGCTTTTTAACATCTATGCAAAGCTGATGGGAAAGGTCATCCAGAGATCTGAACATATTGCCACCAACATAATTCTCAGCTTCATCTCATGCTTCCAGCATATCTCAAGGAGGCTGTAGACACCATGAACAGATACTTTAAGGCAATTTTAGAATGGATGAGGACAAACAAACTGAAGAATGGTTGTTGTGGGTTTTCTGGGCTGTGTGGCCGCGGTCTGGTAGATCTTGTTCCTAACATTTTGCCTGCATCTGTGGCTGGTATCTTCAGAGGTGTATCACAGAGAGAAAAATACAGCAGATGCTACGCTCAGCAAAGGATAAGAGAGACCCCGTCACTTCTGCAGGAGTCTATCGCATACCTTACAGCTGTGGAAAGGTCTACATTGGAACTATAAACCGCAGCATTCAGACTCGTATTAGGGAGCATGAAAGACACTGTCAGCTTAACCATCCTGAAAAATCTGCAGTAGCAGAATATGTTTTAAACAAAACTGGACATAACATTTTATACACTGACATTCTGGACAACTCGGACGGTTACTATGTCAGACTACACAGGGAGGCCATTGAAATCCACAAACACCTTCAACAAGAAGGGAGAAACTTTGAGAATTAACAAAACTTGGCTACCAGTACTTAAAAACACCAGAATCAAAAGCCAAGGGCATGCTGGGTTCATGGACAATGGACTCCACCCAGAGACAGGGTGTTTGCATTCACACAGGGTTGCATTCACTAAGACTGTTGCTGCTGCAGGGAATGCAAATGTGAATCACTCCCTGGACTGAAAAACCCCACCTGCATTACAATGCAGTCAACCACACCTTTGCATAGAAAGTCCCACCCAAACACTACTTATAGGTTTCCTACCCTGGGACATGGACAATATATACCCCACCAAACATTCTCTTCTCACTTGGCAGAGTGTATAACAGACTTCTCTCTGTGATACACCTCTGAAGATGTATTTCCTCAAGCCCCGTTTCCAATTTCCATTCTATCTGCGGCAAGTGACACCTCAAGGACTTTAAGCGTGACTTCAATTTTCTTTGCTGTCAGTGGGGAAGATCTGCCACTCTCACTCCCTTGCACACCTCCCAGATTTGTTATTACTTGAATTGTGATTTATTATATTGATATGTCGATATAATCAGAGAAGCACTGCAAAGTAGCTGTCTCATTGCATTTGAAAACGAGGAGAGAGAGAGAGAGAGGGAGAGAGAGAGAGAGAGATCAGGGTGGGGGGCAAGAGATCAGTTTCAGGATGTGTTCCCCTTCTTCAGTAGTGATTCAGGGTACTGCTTTGCCTCCTTAATTTAGGGGGCTATTATTGGAAAGAGGCTACAATAACAATATAACTACAATTTAAAGAGCTTTAACAAAGCCCCTTATTTTGCAGCTACTGGGTGTGATCAGATCAGTCCCTTTAAGAGGGAGGTGATGGGTGAAGTTAAGAGAACCAGGAAAAGCACAAGCCCACTGAAACTTCAGCAAGCAGCTGCGGGGCAGGTACTGGACTGCCTCCTCACATGTAAACAGAGAAATGCAAGGAGACCACACTCCAGCCCCACTGTGCAGCTAAGAGCCCTAAGGTAAGAATCTTCTGTATAAAAGGCCTCACTCTTATTGGCCCTCTTCCCTGGTTGTACTTGTATATATGCTTTTATTGAATTATTAAATGTTTTTTATGTGCATCTGAAATGCAGTTTTAGCAATTTAAATATTTTAATGTTTTTATGTTCACTACTTTGGGGACCCTATTTTGATGGAAGTGTAGCAGTGAAGTACTGTATATACTGCATATAAGCCGAGTTTTTCAGCCCTGTTTAAAGGCTGAGAAAAGCCCCCTCGGCTTATACGCGAGTCACCATTTTCTATTAATCACAAGGAGGCTGGGGGCGGGGCTGGGACAACCTTCCGGCCCGGAAGCCGCTTGTTGCTGCCCTCATGGAGAGTTAAGGGGGAACCCCGATGCACCCTGGCTGGCTGGGCTTGTAGAGGGAGTTCTTATTTGGGCAGTGGGGAGTCACTGCCCAACAGGAGCCTCTGCCTGCTGGCTAGCTGGCTTGGTCAGTCTCCAGTTAAATAGCAGGCAGAGGGAGCTCCTTATTTGGGCAGTGACTCCCTGATGTCACTGCCCAAATAAGGAGCTCCCTCTGCCTCCCGGCTTCCCACCCTTGGCTTATACCTGAGTCAATAAGTTTTCCCAGGTTTGGGCAGTAAAATTAGGTGCCTCAGCTTATACACGGGTTGGCTTATACACGAGTGTATACGGTATTTTAAATAAATAACCTCCCATCACGTACCAGCAAAGGAATTATAGAACAATGGAACCACCTTTGCTGGGGAATACCTAACACTCCACCAATTATCACTGCTTGTCATGATTCACTTTTCTATACCAGACAGATGAGGAAACTCTTCTACAGGTGAGTCACAAACCTGTGCAACACATTGTCCAATTCATCCCACACAGTGGAAATTCACAGATAAATATTGGTAAACAAGAAAAATAAAATAATCTAATAAGTTTCTGTCTTACTTGGAGCATGATAACCACCCAAGTGACAAGAATGTGCATTAGATTTATAGTTTTTAATAAGGAAGGAACAAAATCGTTTACTTCTGTTCATCAACGAAACCGTCTGAAACTCCTATTACACTAGGAAATAGGGTATTAAATCTCTACAAGTTATCTCCAGCTTTCATAGCATGGACAGTTTCAGATACAGAGGACATTTTGTTCTTAAAATAGTGTGCCATCATTCTCCACAAAGGTTCAAGGGCCAAAAGCAGACATGCCAGTCAGGTCTTCAGGTGTCATACCATTTTTGGCCCTATTTATTATAAGTGCGTAAAGAGAGGCAACAGTTCTCACAATTACTGAAACATCATGCCAACTCAAGCTGGCCTACAGAAGCAGCACTTCGGCACCCCTCCCTGGACTCTTCCTTAGAAAAAGGAGTAATGACAAGCACTTCACAGCAGTCATCCCCACCAGCACTAATGCCTTAGTTGGTTTGGTACTCCAAGCCACCCCTTGGTGGGGAAATGGCTCTGTATGACATGTATCCTACTACTGATGGGGTTCCCACCCTGAAAAGGAACCATTTTAAAAAGTACATCTTCCATTTAGCTCACAAGTGATTGAAAGCTGATCTCAAGAATCCAAAGGTTCAGCTGATAATTCATTTGAACCAGAAAGCATATCTAGCAAGCATTCCAGTTGTGACAAAGCCTTTCTAGTCAAGCTTTTACAAAAGACTTGGTGACAGTCAAAATAGTCATTATAGCAAAATTTTAAAAATCAGAAGCCCCCCCCCCCAAAAAAAAACAAAAAACAAAAAACAAAAAACAAACCCTGCCATGTTGTGTTGAAATATGTTCTGGGACATAGCTGAAATCTAAGTGTGTTCTACAATATAAAATTGGAAACCTTTTTTTTAAAAAAAAAACCATCCAAACATTGTTATCAGTTACACGTTCAGAACTGTGTACTAAAGCTTAAGTTCTCTAACCACAAAACCCAAATTTGGTTATTGGATTATGAAAGAACTAAATCTTCATACCAACAGTTATCTCCCACAGGTCCCTTCTACTGGTCCTATTTGATGATTGAGTCCAATCTACTGTTGAATAAGCTGCCACAATATCTCTGTAGTATGCAGATGAAGAGCTTCTCTTCCATGCGCGGGTGTATACTGTTATCATTACAGGAGATCGCCACACATTTGCATAAATTATCATCATGGGTGAATGCACACAAACATGAGAACATTCATGAATGAGTAAAGTACTTTCTGGTAACTGTTTTAACACAGTTCCATGAACAGACATAAGACACAATCACCATATACTGAATGAACTGACATGTAAGAGGAACATAAGTATTTGCCACAAGTAAGCAGATCATTGCCTGGTCCTGGCTTTTGGAAGTTCCAATGTTATAACATACCCAAGCCACTCTGTGATCAGAAGAGGTTCAGGCCGCATATCTAGTGATGCCAGTAGGGACCAGGGTCCCGAGAAAAAGGTCTGAGCTTTTCCACACCCATTTTGAGGCCAAACATTTCACCTGAGCTCCAAATCAATTAAACAAATACAAATAAAAATCCTACCACACCCCACTCTTATTCGAGCAAGACCACCCAAAAACACAACTTCATATTGAGGATTTCTTGTAGAAACGTGAGCAGATAGCACAATGCATTGAACGTAAAGCTTCAATGTTCAATTTTCATTAGTGTGTGATTATTTCCACATAAACTGTTCACCTCATTTATTCAATATATTCACTTATCTTACAGTAAATTATTACACAATTGTTTCCTCAGCGAGGTCTCCCAATTTGGGTTTTCCTGTTTGTTTTCAGAGAATATTTCATCAACTTCTCTTATACCAGCTCTGAACCTTGATGGTATGTTACAAGAAGAACAAACTCAACATGAATAAAAATACAGTGATGATTAGAAACATTCATGCTATAAAAGAACTGCAGTAAAAGAATTCAGAACTATATACTGATTAAACCAGAAGTGAATTCCCAATCTCTTTTTGTCAGCCAACTGATCCAGCATCTTTGTTTGATGCTATGCTTTGGCTCTTGTAGCAGAGCTGCACAAAAGACTGATATAGTTCCACAACATCTTTGATCACTGCTGTCTGAAACTTTTTCAACCACAGGCACTTTGAATGCCAATGAAAATGTGCCATGTTCTCATCTCAACTGATAAGAGGGACAGGTGGTTCTTCATCTGCCAGAAATAGAACTGCTCCTGCAGCTTTAACAGACTCAGATGATATTCTGTTGGCAAAAGGTTTTGAACTGAAGTGGAAGGAGAATTTTCAATGGAGATGCATTCTCTTTGAGTACTGGCTATCTGCTGGTAACATATTTGTCTTATTAAAATGATACACTCATTATTTTTCCACTTAACTGTCAAATAACTAAAAACTGAATGAAAGCCACACAGGAACAGTATCATAATACATTTTACACAATATTGCTATTGCTAGCTGTACTTTTCTAACGGACATATATCCCTGTCTGCTTCAATGAATGTGAAACAAAATTATATCCCT
Source organism: Sphaerodactylus townsendi (assembly GCF_021028975.2). Classification (NCBI taxonomy): domain Eukaryota; kingdom Metazoa; phylum Chordata; class Lepidosauria; order Squamata; family Sphaerodactylidae; genus Sphaerodactylus; species Sphaerodactylus townsendi. The sequence goes on along the minus strand of NC_059434.1, from coordinate 56,276,259 downwards.
TACTTTAAATTATTTATTCTGCTTTCAGTATTTTCTGTAAGTTTCTTTGTCTCCTCTTTCCACCGGTTTGTTGCTTTCTGTTGAGCGATCAACAAGCGCCTCAGCTCAGAAGTGGAGCTTTGGTTCACCTCTTCCATCTCTTTCAGCCGAACTTCATACCCATGTTCTTTTATTAAAAGCTCATTCTCCATAGTGCTGATCTACACGAAAAGTAAAAATTCACATCTCCACAAGATTAACTTTTTGTCTTTTGACTGTATGATTGAAGCTGGCAAGCATGGACAGACCAACATTCAGTCTCTGTATCAATAAACAAGGATTGTGCAAGTTCTAGTAGTACTCTCAAAATGCTAATGGGGAAAAGTCATTTTTAGAAAGATTTTACCCATCATTTACTGTCTTCTTATACGGAGTCAAATCTACAAACTGGTTAAGTCAAACTGTTTTTATTTACATCCTACAATTCTACAGAGACATGCCAACTGACATGTTTGATTGCTTATGGTGAGTAATAATTGCTTTTAGAAAAGCACCAGATCTTTCATTATTAATTTCTTCTCTGAATTCTCAAAGCTTTACTTTTGAGACTCAGGAAATCACCATGCAACAATATGAGAACTAGGTGCGTGCATTCGGCAAAGCTGAACTGAACCTCCCACCCAACCAAACAATACCTTACCAATATTTTTGTGGGTTTTTTAACACCCCAAAAGACGACAGTTTAAAGGGAGCCAAAAAGTGGATCCCGAATCATGCTGAACCTTTTAGCATGATTTAGGCCATTTCAGCCCCACGGTTTTGTTTTTAAAAAGAATTATCTCACTTACCCGCTAGGCAGCTCCACTACATGGCCTCTGGAGTCCGTGTGGGATTCTGAGACAACAGCAGGTGCAGAATTCCACTGCTGTGGCCTCTGGGTTCCACATGGACTTGGAAGACCACAGAGCTCCATTGCTGCAGGATTAGGAACATCTGTAGAAACATTTGCTCAACTATAAAGCACACTTAATGACTACTCTCTCAACCTAATTTACCTCAGAGTTGCGGTAAGAATAAAAAGGAGAATAATGAAAGTCTTCCTAAGCTCCTTGCAGGAAGAGCAAGATAAAATGTGATAGATTTTATCTGTCTGCCTAACTGCTGTTTTCTCACATTTGCAGCGCCCCTGGTTGATTTTTAAGAAAAGGTTATTATTTCCAATATGCTAATGAAAGGCAAGCCAAAGGAATTTAGATAAATAGTAAAGACAATAGCATAAGGGGTTAAGAATATTAGAAGTGGGAAGCTACAACAAAAAGTTGTGGATTGCTTTCAGTTTGTTCAGCTTTCTCCTAACCACAGCCCCATAGGACAATTTCCTTGAAGTGCAGATTGAATTTTAGGACTTCAAAAGACAAGTTGCCATTTCTGAAGTCAAAATGCAGCAATCTGCCTTTTCATGCTCTGAAGCTCTAGAACTGAGACCTACAGAGAACCTTCCTTCTCATCAGTCTCCTCATGCACACTGGGAGGTGTTTTCCCGAGGAGGGAAAACAAGCATTTTACATATTTCCCATCCTCAACCCAGAGCTCCCCTTCCAGGATATTTTTGGAACAAGTACAATGTTCATTTTCTGTCTTTCTGCTTTCATAAAGCAACTGTCAAAACTTCGGGAGGGCAATCAACATACTCACTACTTATTAGATTTTGTTTTTTTGAATTTACAATGTTAATATTGTTCTACACATGGAAGAATCACTTGTGTTGGGGTGGTAGGAAAAAGTACACCATGGAGATTTTTATTTCCTTTTTCTATGACTTGCATCTTGACTTGCTTCTATGACTCTTGCATCAATTCATCTTGGTCAATGGTGTGAGGTAACCTTCCTACTCCTTACTACTGGCCCTAAAGTGGTGGCATTATGACCAGTGTGGAGCTCAGCCTTTTTACTCTTAGAGAGAATAACTGTTTTGGTGACAGTTGTGAGAAGAAGGTAGATACCATTTTCTTAGAAACTGAACTCCTTTCATTCATTTCCAAGAAATATTCAGTCAAATCTGAAATATTTAAAAAATACCTTTAATTTTGCAGTTTGTTGAGCTTCCATGGCCAGTTTTCTCAAACTCTCAATTTCTTTTTGCAATTGTTCATTTTCCTGCTGGATTTTTAACCTTTCTTCACTAACTGAGCCACAGTTCTCCCTTTCAGAATCCAGAATATTTTGCAACTTCCGAATCATTTCCTGGCAACGACCTTGCTCTTCTTCATGACTTAAAATGGGAGAGAAAAATCACGAATACCATTTGGTAATATTGCAAGCTAAATTACACCCATGTTATAAGGTTCCTTAACTATTTGCCTGAATATTCAACATATTATATAAACATGAATGCAGAATACTTACAACATTTACTCATACAGACTTCGCATATTCAGAAAGTTCTCCATAATTTGCTACTAACTGTTTTCTTTTTGTCAATGCAGATTCAACAATTAACTCCGAATTAATTAGCTAAATGTTTTTAAGGACCTTGAATTTCATTTTGATTTATTTTATCCTGTTCTACATTTTAGGATTAGGATTTTATGATTATCTAAACATGTGTTTTGGATACTACTACATAAGGTAATATATATGTGTATATGTAAGAACATAAGAACAAGCCAGCTGGATCAGACCAGAGTCCATCTAGTACAGCTCTCTGCTACTCGCAGTGGCCCACCAGGTGCCTTTGGGAGCTCACATGCAGGAGGTGAGAGCAATGGCCTTCTGCAGCTTTTGCTCCTGAGCACCTGGTCTGCTAAGGCATTTGCAATCTCAGATCAAAGAGGATCAAGATTGGTAGCCATAAATCGACTTCTCCTCCATAAATCTATCCAAGCCCCTTTTAAAACTATCCAGGTTAGTGGCCATCACCACCTCCTGTGGCAGCATATTCCAAACACCAATCACACGTTGTGTGAAGAAGTGTTTCCTTTTATTAGTCCTAATTCTTCCCCCCAGCATTTTCAATGTATGCCCCCTGGTTCTAGTATTGTGAGAAAGAGAGAAAAATATGTGTGTGTAAAATGGCTGCAGAGTGTTGGATAGAACAGAATACATGGTTCAAACTGAAACTCAGTATTCATGGAATGAACTGAAAGTCTGCAGGCTGACAAAATTATTTTTTGCAGTTCAAGCAGAAGTTTCCAGGTGAGCTGCAGGCCTAGCCTAAGGGATGTGAATATATTAGTGAAAATGCTATGGAGCTCAACATGAATCCTTCACCAAGATACAGGCAAAGGAAGGACCTTCTGTTTTCTAAAGTTACAGTGCTGCAGGGCCCCTCACAGAATAAGAGATGTATTGAAACCCCAGTAAGGATGTCATTCTTTTCTCTTCCAGTTCCAATAAAAAGAATACTTTGGTCTTCACAACATCTGCCTTCTTAGCTGATCTCAAGCTTGGTGCTGTCAGCAGCAATTAAATTCTAAGAAAAATGTCTGAAACACCCTCATCTCTCTCTCCCCACAGCTCCTCTCTTCTTCCAGTCTGTATGGAAATAGGAATCAGGTTCCACTGTGCTGTAGTTCTGTCATAAACATTTATTTGATGCGGACAGTTTGAATATTATACTGAACCCATTAATAAGAGCAGGTTTCAGAGGGATATGTTCTGCAGATCATTCTTGAAACACACCAACAATTATAATCGGAGCTATAACCTCACAGTTATGAACTCTAAGAATAGAAATGTTTTTCAACTTTTAAAATATTTGCTTATCTAGAAAGAGTGAATGTTTATTTAACTCCCATTTAATTATTTTCCAGTTTTGTTCAACACACGGGCTCTGTTACAAGGAGCCACATGGCGAGGGTCTTGCATTCAAGATGGCTGCCAAATCTTGCAAAAATTAGAATGACAAGCTTACACACACACACACACACTCCCCACAAGTCAGTGGAAGGTCAGCTGTGATCAGTCAAGCAGCAAGAGGTAGTACTTTAAAGAAAGCAATCTGCACAAAATGTGGAACAAATGTTCATGTTTTTGCTTATGCTCTTTAGGTTATTAGCACTGACTGTCCTAAATTACCCTAAGCCAAGCAAAACTCTTGGTTGCCAAATTCCAGCCCTGCCCCAAAGATGCAAACGAAGGGCCAACTAGTTTTGTAAGATAGGTTTAGTTGCTTAACTAGTAGTATGGTAGCAGATGGGTTCACTGAATGTGTATTGAAGCCACAAAACAGCAAGCAAATACTGATAAGTCATTAAACAGAGTGCAAGAATTTAGACGGAATACGCTTAAACAGCAAGAAAACAGATAACCTCACTAGCCTCAACAGAAGACCTTGTCTAACACACTAACACTTGTCTAATGACAGACAAATGACAAAGCTTTGTCGATAGTTACTAGTCCAGCTCATCTGAGCTTCATGACTGGCTTCACACAGCTCATGCCCCCGGCCCTTCAGTGAAAGGGAGAGCTCCTGGTGCCTCTGGACCGCTGTTGTAAGGTTTCACAGAGCACACCATATCCCATGTGAGGTAAGACCCCAGGGCCAATCACATCAGCTGTCTAATTTAAGTAAAGTTGTTGATGGCATTGTCTTAAGATACCTCTTCCCCCACAACTAGGCAAAATCAGGGATGTTTCCATAGGGCAAATGGCCCATTTCCTCCCCACACACACCTAATACCGGAATAACCAAATTATTTACATTATATGACTGGGAATAAAGCCAGCAGAGGGAAGTGAGAGGCCAGGCTGGACATATCTACATTGCAGTTTTATCACATCCAACAATTAAGTATATAGTAATGCAAGGTCACCCCTTTGCTGCTGTTAGCCTTTTGTTATCTCACAGAAGACAGGAAACGATTTTCAGCTTACACTAAAAAAATAACTTCACAATATCTTCCCAACCACCACCAACATAAAGGCAGTAGCATATAGCATGATCGTAATCAGAGGGGGAAGTGAAAACACGACACAAAGTCTCTTAGAAAAAAAGAGGCTTCATGACACTGACAGTGAAGAAAAAGAAGGCATTCAGTAGAGGATGAACTGTTTGGGCCTGTATGTTGATTTTATCTTGTTAGTGACGTATGGAAGTGTGTGTGTTTTTGTCCTTTATTATTTACGAAGATGCAGAAGGATATATTTTAAATAAAGTAATTATCCCGGGATGTCAGCTAGGCCCAGTACCAAGGCAGGCACTGCCACCCAGGACTTGGAGCCGCTGCTTGCCAGAAAGCCCCACTGGGTCCCACAGAGGCACCTCTGAAGGCGCAGGAAATGCCACCAGGCCTGATGTTCCTCACTCCCTCCCTCATTTCAAGCCCCGGGGAGACTCACGGCTTGTGGTCACCCAACCTTGGCAGGTGAGGACGGGCACCTGTAGGCGCACTGACTGCAGGCAGGAGGAGCAAGCTGTGGGCCCAGGCATGACTCCAGACGCAGCATCAAGCTGAGCAGCTTGGCACAGGGAAGGAGGGCCTCAGGCCAGCCAGAGACTTCAGGAAACACGGCCCAGTCAAGCACAAGCCTCATGACACCAGCAAGGCTTTGGTGTCAGCGTAAAGAAGGGGGGAGGGGAACAGGCAGGATAAAGCTGGGGCAGGAACAGCAGGAGAGGAACAGAGGGAACAGCCAGTGTGGCCAATAAGGGGTGGGCTTGGCCCCTATCCCAAGGCCCTGACTGGTGGGGAGTGCTCAAGGGATAGGCCAGCACGGTATAAAGGACTGGATGGCCATGGCCAAGGAGAAAGTTCTGTCTTCAATACCCAAGACTGGGGAACTGCGTAGACCGTGAGTGAGAGGCAGTTAGTGAGTCCTCCTCCCTCATTTCTGAGCCCAAACAGGGGGATGGAGAGCCAAGCAATTACACAGGCAATGGAGAATGCCCTGCCTCCACCAGGGGCACCACAGGAATCAACTATATGTATTGATTTCACCAGACAAGTGACAGCACAGAAAACTAGCTGGAAAGAGGTCCTTGCTCAAACGTTGCACACCATGGTTCAGCATGAAGAAATTATTTCCATACAGTTGTAACAAAAATGTTCTCTTTCTTACAATGCTTATTTAAAATATAAAATTGATTATTTTCAGTTGTCAGTGTGAACCACTTACTTCATGGCCAGTTGCCTAATTTTGTTTTGTGCTGTTTGCAGATTTAGCTGAAGATCATCTTTTGCACGTTCAGCCATCAGGCATCTTTGGTGAAGTTCTTCTAGTTTTCTATAATCACCTTCATTTCCTCTGCCTTCACGGTACACCTGATAATCAAGAAATCGCACGTTTTTAAACTTACGTTCCTAAAAATATTAGCTTTGCAATGTATGATAACGACTCTGCCTACCCAAATTTAAGTCCCAAAAAGTACAACTTCCACCAAGCGTACTTGAAATGATGCATTACATATTCTGTAGTACTCATAAAGGTCATCCATGCTACCACTACTACTATTATATTATAATTAAATTTTGTTCAATATCACAGCTGCCAGTTTTTTAGCTGGTTGTTGGCCTTTCATTTCAATTCAAGCCTCACCCAGAGGCCTAGGACATTGTAATGTATTGGCGTAGTATTCATGTGGATCCCAGCAGGGCTGCTTTCTATATCTGACCAATGTTGATTTTGTTGATTTGAAGATGTTTCAAGTGGCGCCCTAGTGTGTTTGGAATGGCACTCAGGGTGCCAATTACCACTGGGATGACCTCAGCTGGTTTGTGCCATAGTTGCTGAATCTCGATTTTCAAATTGTGGTATTTTGTGACCTTCTCATGTTCTTTTTCAATGACCCTGCTGCCACAAGGAATGCTATGTCAATGATGGTCACTTTCTTGTCCTCGATCACTGTGATGTCCAGTATATTATGTGCTCACAAGGTGTAGTGAACTGTCATAAGCTTCTGAGTTTTTCTATTCAGTGCATATTATTGTAGATTTCACAGCTGCCAGATCTTTGTGGTTGTTGGCCTTTCATTACAATCCGAGCCTCTTCCAGAGGCATAGGAAGTTGTAATGTATTGGCATAGTATTCATGCGGATCCCAGCAGGGCTGCCTTCTGAATTTGACAGAGGTTAATTTTGTCAATTCGAAGATGTTTCAAGTGCTGCCCTAGTGTTTTCAGAATGACGCCCAGCATGCCGATTACCACTGGGACGACCTCAGCTAGTTTGTGCCATAGATGCTGAAGCTCGATTTTCAAATTGTGGTATCTAGTGACCTTCTCGTGTTCTCTTTCAATGATCCTGCTGTCACCGGGTACTGCTATGTCAATGATGGTCACTTTCTTGGTGATGTCTGGTGTATATTATTATTATTATTATTATTATTATTATTATTATTATTATTATTATTATTATTATTATTATTATTATTATTATTAAATTTTGTTTAATATCACAGCTGCCAATTCTTTAGCTTGCTGTAGGCCTTTTGTTACAATTCGAGCCTCACCCAGAGGCCTAGGAAGTTGTATCGGTGTAGTATTTGTGCAGATCCCAGCAGGCATCATCATCATCGTCACTGTTGTTTTACATTTTGGTTGCTCTGCTCCCAGTTAGCTATCTTAAAGTTACTTCAAGTTTTTGCTTTCAGACATTAACTAGCTGATTCATTATCCACATGTTCACTTTCAGAGAATCAACTTATTTGGAGAACAATTGTTTTTCTCAAAGAGATAACTGCAAGCAAAATCAAACTGCACATATGCTCTGCATACGGAAAGCTGTTCTACATAGCGAAGTATGCTTGCACACGCGCATATGAAAATGCATGAGTAGTATTCTTCTTCCACTAACTGTAGTTGTTCTTTGACTGCAAGGCATACAAGGTGCTATGTAAAACTGCTGGTTTAACCAGTGAGCCCTGTATTTTCAAAGAGGATTATTTTATATTGGTTCAGAGGGAGAGCCAGGATGTTCCTAGGTCAAATCCAAACTCAACCATAAATACATAATGTGGGTAAGGCAAGTCAGTCACTCAGTCTCAACAATACCAGCTTACCTTACCAGGCTATTCTAGGATTTTTACTGAGACACCATGAAGCACATTTAACACTCAAAGATATCATGAAATTATTATTATTACTGACAAAACAACAAACACATTGTATCACAACCTCCAGATCACTGGTTGGTGTTGGCCTTCTATCTGCTTCGAGTTCTGCCCTGGAATATTATTGTTGTTGCTGCTGCTGTTGTTACAAACGGAGAACCCCAAGGACTTGCACAGACTCACTTCATCTTCCCTTGTAACCCTTTCCCACACTATTTCACCAATTAACCTTTTCATATGAATCCCCATGTTCAGTTTTATTTAATTACTTTTTTTATGTCCCACCTTTCACCTCAATTGGGACCTCAAAAGCAGCCTACATTGTTACCCTCTCCTCTATTTTATTCTTACAGCAACCCCATGAGATAAATTAGGCCGAGAGACTGGCCCAAGGTCACCCAGCAAGCTTCCATGGCAGAACTGAACTTGGCTTTCTCAGTTTTACAGTCAACCCACTATGACACAATGGATCTCAGACTTCCCTCCCCTGCCAGCATCTCCCTGGGAAAAGTCTGGCCAAGTTAAAAAAGCTAACCCTAACCCTAATTTACTAAAAACAGAATCCAGATGAAATTCTTCAATTTGTAACATAGCTCTGAAAATTTAGACTAAAATCTGTTTTATGTCCATTCATGAATAAGCCAAGAACATGATGTACATTCTACATTCTCCCAAATATTTGCATTCTTTCAGTGTTTCAAGCTTTTCATACTAAACCATCACCTTTAACCTCATCCTCACCATGCAGTGACAAATTCCTCAAATTAATATAACCTTGATGAAATAAAAATGTGCAGCTCAATGTTTTTGCACACTTCTGTGTTACAAGTCCTCCACTGTGCAATTCTGATGCACAGTATAGTCATATATACATCAACTTATTAGTCCATTGCCTCTGGATATACAACTCTACAAGATATTCCCGTCTCAGCAGTAACTGTCAATTTACTTCAGTGGTGTGAAGGCTCTGGTATTAGTAACTCCGGACAACAACTAGACTTGGATCCCAACTAGATTTTCCATCAGCAGAACAGGACTTCTCTGAAACTTGCCTCCCTCTGCGGCCTAACTGATCTCTGGGGGATCTGCTTCTGGGGGAAAGGGGTCACCCAGGAAAGACATGAGTAAGAAACCTCAAGCATATAATTCCACATAAATAAGTATGCTACAAGGTTATCCATGCATCATAGAAAAGATGACCCACCTTCTCAAGTTCTTCTTCCACAGCTCGCTTTTCTCTAACAGCCCGCTCAATTTGGGCTCGCTTATCTCCACATTCCTATCAAGGAAATAATTGGTAAACATTCAACATGTTTGCAAACCACAGCACCAATACAGCAAATGTCAGATATGATCACTGAGCGCACTGTTACAAACATGTACACAGTTTGGGGCTATGATGTAAGTACATATTCTACTCATTTCATCTTTCATCATCTTATACATACAGCCATGCCCTTGTCTGCGCATACAAACTCCCCCCCTCTCTAACACACACACACACACTTCCAAAAGGAACACAAATATCCTCCACTGTCCATTTCCTTTATATCCCATATTAGCTTTAATTCTATGATAACACTTCATCTTGCTTCCTTATCTATTTGTTGAAGAAACCAACAGTCAATAACGATTGGAGATTTGGAGTGGGCTGGTAGGAATTATGACATTTCCCTCCCATGCAAACCTTTAACTCAGGGGTAAACTGCCTAAAAATGTCCAGCAGAAGATGGATTGGGTTGCCAGGAGAGAATGCAGCATAGTGTGTGCCTTTTTGCCAACAACTCTCTGTTCTCCTCAACCGAAGGAAAATCAATGTGTTTTGTGCTTTTTTTAATGGTGTCAGAAGCACACTCTCACCTCTCCCTTCCCCCTCTGCTGCCCCCAGCTAGGGAGTGGGAAATAGGTCTGGGCTAGTGGGATTGTGTACTGAATTGAATCCAAAGACATTCCTGTTGGAATCAGGCATCAAAGTGAGCCATGGGGTCTTTCTATTGTCTGAGGAAAGCGAATGGCTACATTACTCAGCCAACATTAAAAGGAGAGTAAACAAACAGGATTCACACTCTGTATGGGGTGGGCTTGTCACTGAAAGCCTGTAATTTCGCTTTAATTTTCCATATCATACAGAATACTGTTTAACAAGCACACTTTATAAAGAAAAGGTGGGAACAATTCACTGAGAAACCATATATAAGAGATGAAAGAGTGACAGATTCCTTCTAAGAACAATCTTTTGAAGAAAAACCTGCAATTTTACAAAGTGAAGTGAAAGCTGTACTCAAAGCACTGGGAGGGGGTGAAATCATCAAGAGTAGATGGGATATCAACAGAGCTCTTTCAAGATTCTGAGTATACCAACAAACATGGAAAATAAAACAATGATCCACAGACTGGAAACACTCAAACTACTGTCCATTTTTTTTTAAAAAAGGAGATGTCAAAAACTGAAGCAACTATCGGACCATAACATTAGTTTCTCATATAAGTTAACAGATAAGTAAAGTGATGCGCAAACAAAGACTGTCACCATATAAGGATCAGGAAATGTCAGGTGTTCAAGCTGGATTCAGAAAATAAAGTCACTCTAGAAATTAGATTACAAATTTGCATTGCCTTGGAGCAAACAAGAGAATTTTTAAAATCAATTTGTGTTTCAAAGATTAAAGTAAAACTTTTGACTGCATGGATTATGAAAAGCTATGCTTGATTTAAAAAAATGGGTGTGCCTGACTGCTTGAAATATTTTTGAACATTGCCTGTAATAATGTTTTTGAAACACAGCAAAGTTTGAAACACTGGGCATATTTCAGCTCAAGAACTCCTAAAACTCATTTATTTTAGGGGAAGACATTTAAGCATGAGTTTAACTTTTCCACTGGAACCCCAGAGGACACAGCAATACTGAAGTCTGGCTGGATTGCACCTTTAGAACTCTGCCTATTCTAGTTATAACATGATTTATTTTCCCCACCAAAGTAATCTTATACAATAAACAAACATACCATTTGAAGTGCTGCAAGTTCTTCTGTTAACAGAGAGATTTGTAAATTGAATCTCTTCCTTTCATTTTCTACCTAAAATTTTAGAGTAAATGACATTTTTTTTGTTATGTGAGCACTAGTTTTTTTATAATAACAATATATTACTAGAGCGACTGTAATTCCTAGGTTTTTCTAGAAGATTTAAGTTGGAAAACTTTCTACTTCAAATTTAAATAAATTGTGCAAATGTTGAAATAATGTTAGCAAATTATGTGAGAGCAACAATAAAGCCCACTGTAAATGCGTTAAACTTAGCTCGGGTGAAACCCTAGATAGGAGGGACAGGGTGAGGGCAGGCAGGGGACTGATCAGCAGGCTGGTGGGCTTCCTGGAGATGTGGGGGAGGCAGGAGGGCTTGCTGGGGATGGGTGGGGGGAGGCAGGGAGGGCTTGCTCAGCCTGTGGATCCTCTGATCTACAGCAGGGAAGCTTGCTGGGGGTGGAGGGAAAGCGGAGGGGCCTTGCTCAGCCCGTGGATCAAGAGATCCACAGGCAGGTAAACTTGCTGGGGGTGGAGGGGGGAAGCAGGAAGGGCTTGCTGGGGGTGAAGGGAGGTGGGGAGAGCTTGCTCTGCCTATGGATCAGAGGATCCATGAGCAGGGAGGCTTTGTGGGGGAGGTGGGGAGAAGATTCGCAGGCAGGAAGGCTTGGTGGGGGTGAGAGTGGGGGAAGGCTGGGAGGGCTTGAACAGCCAAGGAGCAGCGGGATGGAATGCCCTCCACCAATGGGGGAACAAGACTCACTTTGCTCCCTAATTGGTGGAGGGTTCGTTGTTGAAAATTCCATCCCTTAGCGCGTTATTATTGGTAAAATGTTAGCAAAAAAAAGACAACTGTACACAAACAAGCTCTGAGGCTTCTTCGTGTTTCATATGTGGAACAGGAATTTTTACATGAAAAAATACAGCAGAAATTTTTCTACACTACATTATTGGCTTTCTTCTGCATGTTGTGGAGCTGTATGTCCTTCACTTCTGCTCATTAAAAATGCACTATTCCATAATGTTTTAAGTTGGGACGGCAGATATACATCACTGTTAACATTAATAAATCTTAAATATAATCTTGTCAATCCAGTTGTACCTACGATTATTCCACAACTCTTACCAACTACGGCTATAGCCTCATTTACAATGCAGTCAAATGTGATTTATTTGTATTAGCGTTCATTCGAGTGAGCAGAACTCATTCTTTAGAGGGAGCCATAAACTTTCCTGTGTTGTCTCAACCACTAAATAAAGCTATTTAAACTATTCTAACACCAGTCTTCCAGATGGAAATGAACACTGATTAAAATTGCTTTTGAAAGTGATATTCATATTATTCATGCTGCTAAATCTAGAACTGAAAGAAATGGCAGTAAACTATAAGCGTGATGACTCACTTCCTTTCTAGTTCTTGAAGCAGAATCTTGCCATAGCTGAGAAATTGATTCCTTCATATTGGCAATTTCCTCTTCTTTTTGTTTCTCACCTACCATTGCCTGCCATAAAATAAAAGCAGCATAAAATAAAATATCTTTCCATGAAAAACAAGGCAGAATACAATGCCTGGTAGCCAATAGTTGCTACTAAACAGTAAATAACATGACAGCTCCCTAAACGGCTCCATAAATACCATTCTTTCACAAATATATTCAATTACTATTGTCATTTTCTACACTTCTTCATGTGGATCACTATACTAGATCTGCGACAACCTAAGTTTTTTCCAACATTTTCTCCATCAAAAGATGACAGTAAAATACCACAGAAGAAACCCCAGAAGGGATTTCCATGCACATTCTGGTTATGTGCCAAGATAAATTTGGCATACCTGATTTTCTGAGCCTAACTAAATTTGGGCTTGAGATCAGAAAGTGTGTTGAAGCATTCATCCTCTTCCTAGAAACAACACATGTCGTTCCCAGATATAATCTCTTCACCTCACTTGTCAATTTTCTGGTTTTCTGTAGTTTTTAAAACACTATTGTGAGCATAGTTGTGATCCTCTTACAGTTGAGTGATCTAGTCTGACAAATGTCCCAGGTAGGTCGATTCTGCATGGCAAATGTATAGCGGGCTGCAGTCGTTACAAAGGAACCTGCTTTCCTTTTCCACGTTCACATGTGTGCCGTGCAGGCAGTGATTGGAGCCCAGGAAAACAAACTGGGTTGCTTTTGTGCCTTCGCATGGAGGCACTTGTCTTTTAAAAAATATTTCCTGCAACACGTGTAGCTGTGAATGAAAAAAGTATAAAATATTTCCTGCAACACGTGTAGCACAGAAATGAATCCCCACAGCCATGCCAATCATCCCACAATACGATCAACTGAACCTGTGTGCATATGCAACACGCAGAATTTAAAAAAGAAAAAATGGACCTCTCTGTAACGACTGGGCAATAATGAACATATTTGCTGTGGCAGGCAAATTCTCCCTGACTGTGAATGGCATAGTGGAAGGGAGGAAAATAGTGCCTCCTGCCTGGCCATTCACACAGGAGTAGCTCCAACCCAGGATTTTGCAAAAAGATTGCTGGTTTAGCGATTTTCAAAAATCTCCGGCTGAGGAAAATGAAATGGGGCAGACTTGTTTTGGGGACAGGATCTGAGCAAAATCACCCCTGCCAACAGCTTGTATTGTGTCCTACACCTGTTATATTTACCCTGTGTGGGATCCACCATAAGCAATTCAGATTATAATAATATGTGGGATGATCCAACCTCTTACCACATCCTTCCCCTCCTAAATGCTGGCTACTCTTTGCACATAATCCTCTCACTACTAACCTCCTTCCACTTTTAGAAAAAAATCTACAATAGATTAATGAAAAAATGTGATGGCAACAAATAGGCCAGCAGTACTTAACCTTCCTAATGCCGCGACCCTTTAATACAGTTCCTCATGTTGTGGTGACCCCCCAACCATAAAATTATTTGTGTCTCAGTTCCTAAGACCATCGGAAATATGTGTTTTCCGATGGTCTTAGGCGATTCCTGTGAAAGGGTCGTTCGACCCCCAAAGGGGTTGCGACCCACAGGTTGAGAGCCGCTAAAATAGGCACCATGATTCAGATTTTTTAAATGTCTGATAATGGATTGGATCCAACAGATTTGTTCAGTTATTAGAGTGGCACCATCCCCTGAAGTGTCTTGCAGTAGAGGAAACTTCCAATTTTAGCAGAAAGATTTTCAACCAACAAGTGATTTTCTCTCATTAAAATGCATGCTTTAAAGGAAATGGAAGCTGTATTTTGTTGAAATAATAACTTCTGACATGTTTTTGATCGCTCTGCGTAGAATCGTTCAACCTTTTCTGGAAATATGAATTACACCAAATTGAACAGAATTCTCATTTCAAGAAACTGCATAACAATTTTTCAGAAGTTGTAAAAAATACTCAACAATTAACATTTAATACAAGACACAACCATCATTACAATTTAAAAAGCATGAACTTGTAAGTCAGCAAAATGTCTATGTTCTATTTTTGTATGGTTTCATAACAGTGATCCCAAACATAAAAATGGCATAATACTGGTCATACTGCTTTATTTACCTGACTCTTTTGCAAATTGGCTTCTTCTAAGTGCTGCATGATTTCATGGACCTTAGTTACAGCATCATATTTTTCCTGTTCTATATTAGCACATTTCATTTGTAGCTCTGCAATTTCCTTTTCTAGGTTTGTTCTTTCTGTTCTTAGCTCTTGAGAATCTTTGGTAGTTACACGTAACCTGTATATCAAAATGAAGAACTTTTGACTAATTGAAGCGGAATCTGGACAAGACTAAAGCAACAGTTTTCACGTTCCTGTATTACAGTAAAGGAAAGAGGAGCATATCACTGATGCAGTTTATAGCTCCATCCCGGAACGGGCTGCTCATCTCATATAGTCATGCCACTAAACTCTCTAGGTGGAATGGATAATCTGCTTTGCTTCAAAATCCAAGGTGCAGTAATGGCCAGGGATGACATTCATTAACTCCTCCTAGCAAGGTCACATCTTCCCTTTTGATCCCAGATGAAGGGACTTGTCATTTTTACCTTTGCAGCTCTGAGTATTATAACTTGAAAGAAACTTGACATGGGCCTGTGTTTGCTGACTACTTTAAAGTACCAGATGGTATACAAAGCACTAGTCAGATTGCTGGGAACAATTAAACAAATTTAACAAATTAAATCAGCTACATTCACATATCTTCCAGATTCAATTCAAAATAACTGCCATCTTAAACGCCCAAAGTGCTTGGCCAAAATATTGATAAAGATCATCTTCAACGATGACCTTTCACAATATCAAAGGTTGATCAAGAATGGATTTCACATGTTCATCACCTGGGTAACAAGTTAGGACTGCAATAAGCACACAAAGGCCCTGGGATAATAGCTGTTGCTGTAAAGCCCCCAGGCATGAAAGTTCCATCTTAACACCAAGCAAATACAAAACAAGCTAATAATTTAACTAAGCAGTACAGCTGCAAGACCAATCTAAATGTGAATGCAACTTCGAGGTACAGATCGTCTTGGCCGATATAATAAGAGAAAGCGAAAGGATATTGGCAAAATAAAACCTTGTTCCCCATCACCAAAGCTGAATTCACGGTGAACTTCCTAGATTGGGACAGCTCATGTGCATGCTGAAACCCAGCACAACCAGAATTTGGGGTTAATATCTTTCAGTGGTGGACTGAATCCAGCCAACCTCTTCTGCTGCCATCTTTTCACTTTCCAACAGGTGAGCAATAAAATCAAAGCCTAGGCCCTGCAGATCAGTATTGTCTACTCAGACTACCACTGGCTTTTCTTGATCTCAAGCAGAGATTTTCACATCACCTCCTACCTGTTCCTGTTAACTGGAGATGTTTAGGATTAAACTCTGGACCTTCTGCATACAAAGCCAAAACTCACAGCCCCTAACAAAGCCAACTGTCGTCATGTAAACAGACATGTGGATAAGGGGGAACCAGTGGACACTGTCTACTTGGATTTCCAAAAGGCTTTTGACAAAGTTCCTCACCAGAGACTGTTGAGAAAACTCAGCAATGAAGGAATAAGAGGGGAAGTCCTCCTATGGATTAAAAACTGGTTGAGAAACAGGAAACAAAGAGTGGGTGTAAATGGGAAGTTCTCACAATGGAGAGATGTCGGGAGTGGTGTCCCCCAGGGATCCGCTTTGGGACCAGTGCTCTTTAACCTATTCATAAATGACCTGGAAGTAGGGGTGGGTAGCGTGGTGGCCAAGTTTGCAGATGATACCAAATTATGTAGGGTGGTGAGAACCACAAAGGATTGCGAAGAGCTTTAACCGGACCTTGGTAAATTAGGTGAGTGGGCCCAGAAATGGCAAATGCAGTTCAATGTAGCAAAATGTAAAGTGATGCACATAGGGGCAAAAAATCCAAACTTCACATACATGCTACAGGGGTCAGTGCTATCAGTCACAGACCAGGAAAGGGATTTAGGCGTCTTAGTTGATAGTTCCATGGGAACTCAATGCATGGCAGCTGTAAAAAAAGGCAAACTCTATGCTGGGGATCATTAGAAAAGAAATTGATAATAAAGAGCTGCAAAGATTGTCATGCCCTTATATAGAAAGCAGTAGATGCGACAGCACTTGGAGTCCTGTATCCAGTTCTGGTCGCAGCATCTCAAAAAGGATATTGAGGAGATAGAAAAGAGTGTAGAGAAGACAACAAGGATGATTGAGGGACTGGAGCACCTTCCCTATGAGGAGAGGCTGCGAAGCGTTTGGGACTCTTTAGTTTGGAGAGGAGGCGGCTGAGGGGGGATATGATTGAAGTCTACAAAATTATGCATGGGGTAGAAAATGTTGACAGAGAGAAATTTTTTCTCTCTTTCTCACAATACTAGAACCAGGGGGCATTCATTGAAAATGCTGGGGGGAAAAATTAGGACTAATAAAAGGAAACACTTCTTCACGCAACGTGTGATTGGTGTTTGGAATATGCTGCCACAGAGGAGGTGGTGACGGCCACTAACCTGGATAGCTTTAAAAGGGGCTTGGACAGAGTTATGGAGGAGAAGTCGATTTATGGCTACCAATCTTGATCCTCTTGATCTGAGATTGCAAATGCCTTAACAGACCAGGTGATCGGGAGCAACAGCCGCAGAAGGCCATTGCGTTCACATCCTACATGTGAGCTCCCAAAGGCACCTGGTGGGCCACTGTGAGTAGCAGAGAGCTGGACTAGATGGACTTTGGTCTGATCCAGCTGGCTTGTTCTTATGTTCTTATGTTCTTTTTGCTGGTATGTCTATGGATATGAGTGTAGAGACCATTGTATGTGCTGTGTCCCGTGATTTTTTAGATTACAGAGGTAAGAGGTCTTGCATTACAGCATCAAAGTAAAAAACAGAAGCTTACCTGAAAAAAGGTTAGAAACATGGTAATTTACGATAAGAAAAAACCACCACCAACCTAATAGACAAGCTTCTATTAAGCTCTGTTTGAGCACAGAGAACATATAAGCATACAAACAAGAGTACTTATCAGAAAGTTACTTTTTTTTAACAGAAGAACAGGATCTTTGCACTGCTTTTTTGGACTCCAAATCTCAGCCATACCTTGTTTCCAATTGTTTAATGCTAGACTGCAATTGCTGCAGCCGTTTATCTGATGCTTCCTCTCTTTCTTGAGCAGCTCGAACTTCTTCTTCCTGAAAGCCACAAAAATTATTCAAGATGCTTGGGAGATCTGTTGCTCAAATATATGGCACATGAGCCAACAAAATGAAGGCCAATTAATTATTTAAACCTGCAACAAGAGGAACAACCTTAACTTGTCCTGGAATACCTTTTTGTCCATCTGGGTCTGAAAATCCTCGATCAGCTTGGTCATTTCGTCAACTTTTGAAATGGCAGTTCTCAAGTCAAATCTGGATTGCCTGCACACAAATAACATAGATACGCGTCACTATATTTCCCGGATTGTAAGAATACCAGTAGATTCTTCAAACGATCAATCGCCAGAACTGCATCTCCCATTTTAACACTGCTAAGGTATTTGGAAAAAACCTTCAGTTGTACTCTGAAGTATATTCATATCACAAGCCACATTCCAGCATATATTGGCATAGTAAGTGTCCAATGCCAAAAACTATTTGTGGTGGCAAAAACATGGGGTTTTACTATACCCAAATACCCAGAATCTGAAAATGTTTTCACACGAGGCACTAAACATTTAACGTTAATAACTGTTAATGCTGATTGTGTCAGGGGTATTTTGCTATCCCAAGAATGTATCTTGTTATGACAAAGTAAGTGCTCTTCAGGCTATTAAAAAAGGCCATCAGGGAGCGCTGGATTCTTCCAGAGCACTTAATACCATTCCTAGATAAGTGGTTTTTTTCTTTTTAAACAACAAACTTAAAAACCCTTATGTGGATATTTTTGTACCCCAATATGATTTGGGGCTGGGGTAACAAAGAACCCTGATAACAAAAATCAATGGATTTTGGTAGTTGTTTCATACCATGGGGTGTTTTTTTTTTTGTTTACCATGAGAAAACTAAGTAGTTAATCACTATATCTTAGGGACAATATACTAAGAGGAAACATTTCTATAGTTGCTTCTTTATGCTCTTTATGTCACAAAAATACAGCTAAGATAGAAATTCACATTAGCAAGGATTTTAAAAGCAATTTTGTCATTAAAAAACCTGTTCCCAACATAAAGCAAAATATTTATACTGAATCAGTGAAAAGTCTATCACTAATCTATTTTGTTTCTGAGGGTCACCCGATATGCAGTGGTAGTAAGATTACTACTAGGAACTGTTGCTATGTGGCAGGAACTACATGTAAGTACTACGGTATTTGCAAGTGGCTTTTTTTGCTGTCAAGTCACAACTGACTTATGGCGTTCATGTAGGGTTTTCAAAGCAAGAGACATTTGAAGGTTTGCCATTGTCTGCCTCTGTGTCACGACCCTACTATTCCTTGGAGGTATCCCATCCAAATATTAGCCAGAATCAGGGCTGAGAGTACAATAGGACCAAGGACACCCTGCAAGTTTGCAAGTTTCCATAGCACAACTGGGAATGTGAACCTGGGTTTCCCTGGTCTTGGTCAGACACCACTATACACCATGCTGGTTCTCTTTGCAAGTGGCTCATCTCATAGAAAATCTTCCCTATAGCTTCTGTTGTTCACAGGGAAGCATAGCATGAATTTGGATATTTTCTGTCTAGCAAGCCCAGACATATATTAAAGTAGGTCTGAGCAATGTCAAAGAAAGCAGCTATCGACAGCTACCACTGCATAATATATGAAGCCTGCCTTGTTATTTGTGGGGGGGGAAAGCTGTACATACACAGCATGACAAAGGAAGGCATTCAGTTCTATTAGAAAGTGTTTACCAGAATGTATGGCCTTCAGCAAATATTTATTGTTGTTATTTGCATCCTTAAAGTATTATTTTCAAATATCTATACAATGCTTAATAGGGTTACATAATTTTATAGCAATTTCCATACATAGTTTAAAAAATCCATCAGATATGCACTAAGCCACTATGTTTCTGCACTTAACTTCATTGTATAAATAAAACCATTATACTAAAATATTTAAAATATTTATTCATTCTCCTTCAATGCTACTTATGCAACAAAAAGCTCCAAAGACGGTGGCGATCAATTATTTATGCATGTATTTTTCTGACTAATACAGAATATTCTAATTGCACTTTCAATTTCAAGTGTAATTTTAAAATCTACCTAAAGTCAACTCCAAAAGGACCGCAAAATGTAATTCTTCTATAAAGGTAAGAATTTTATTCTCAAAATTTATCACTGTGCAAATTTTCTTTGTTAAACCCCTCATACATGCAAAGCAGACAATAAAACGATAAGGAAATAACTATTATAAAATTATACAGCTGAATATATTGTAGTATTTTATGTGTACTAAAACACCGGCAGTTTTTGAAGAAAGAACAAAGGGACAGATATGCTCCTGTAACCTGAACACGCAGCAGACAATCTGAGTGCACACATATACGTTCCATACTTCACATACCACACATATAATACACTCTCAGGCACACCCATGAACAAGGATAGTAAAGAGGTCCTTTTCGTCCACTCTCAAAGGTGTAGGAAGATGTGTGTGTGTGTGCAAGCAAATATTTTAAACAATATGCTCATTTTGCAAGTTATCCTGTTACAGATTCTTTATCAAATAGGGTTAAAAGTAACTGGGGGAGCATTTTCAATATGAGAAAACCAGGAAAAAAGGATTAAACACTTCCATTTCCTAATCTACCCACAATTATTTAGTCTATGCTGGGAGTTCTAATCATCATGTATAGCTTAATGCCAAGGTCAGGACAATTATCTCCAGATACACTAATAACCATAATTGGTATACAATTGATGGCATGTAAATAATACTAGCTTAATGAAGCTAAGAATTATTACAAAATGCAAAGTTTTAGAAGTCTCATTTCTACCTCAGTTGCTTACGCTGTTGTTCCAGTTCTACATTCTGTTCCTTTACAGTCTTTAGAAATAGTTGATTTACCTACAAGAAAAAAAGTTTTAAAATACATTTCTTACCATATTATGTCAAAATAGGTCATATTTTATACTGCAACAAGCATATTCTTTGACACCAAGTCCAACTCCAGATGTTACTTTTTAATGGTCATGTATACACATCTGAGGCCCTTTCCGCATGGGCCAAAAACGACGGCCTGGGGGCGGTAAAAACGCCGCCCCTGGGCCGCCGTTCACACAGGTGGCACTGCTGCAACGCAGCAGCGCCAACCTGACTGCGCTTCCTTCCCCCCAGGGCGGCGTCAGGCCGCCCTAAACAACAACCCTTTAAAGGGTTGTTGTTGGGGGGAAAGCGTCTTCCCGGCGGTGCGGTGCGAACCGCGCCGCCGGGAACACGCTGTCTCCCTGGCCCGTCCCACTCACCTTGTCCCCGTCGTCGCCTGCTGGCCGTCGAAGCCCCGCCCACGCTGTCCTCCGACCCCTGGAGGTCGGAGGGCAGCGTGGGCGGGGCTTCGACGGCCAGCAGGCGACGACGGGGACAAGGTGAGTGGGACGGGCCAGGGAGAAGAGGCGGCTCCGTGCGGAGCCGCCTGCCGTTTGCCGGCCTCTGCTGCGGCCGCTCGCATGCGTGCATGCGAACGGCCTTCGCCTCCACGCCGGCGGAATTCTCGCCGGCGTGGAGGCGACAGGGAGGCCGTGCGGAAACGGCCTGAGTGTTTTGAAGCAATAATGTAACATTTAAAAATCTGCTCTATTTTGACTACTGATTCTTCTAAGACCTATGCTCAGCCTTTACCATTTGACAACTTGACTATGGCTATATCCACCTAACTAATATTTTTCATTTTAAGCCTCATATTTATCTCTAAAACCTAGCTGTTTGCATAATTTGGCCTACCCCTTGGAAATGTATCATTTTCTTCCTACTGCTTTTATATCCAAAATAAACAACTCCCTCCATGTATTGGTTTAATATGAACAGAACTGCCTTTATTCACTTTGGATAGTTCCACTCAAACTCTCTGTTCCCATTATACTAACTGAAGCTCATTCCGTAAAGCCCAGATCATCTAACATGCCTGTAGCAGGGGAGAGAAAGAGAACAAAAATTGTAAACCAATGCTATAGCATAAAAATTGTAAACCAATAAAATTATGTTCGACAATTATGGTGTTATTTCACATACAGAAGCAGTATGTCACATCCAGTGGTGGGATTCAGCAGGTTCGCACCACTTTGGTAGAACCGGTTGTTAAAATGGTGCTTGTAAACAACCAGTGGTTAAATTATTTGAATCCCACCACCAGAACCTATTGTTAAATTGTTTGAATCCCACCACGGGTCACATCCTGACTTTATCTTCTAGAGGAACTATCATGTCATACCAAGCAGTGTCCTGGTCAGGGTGTGAAGGGGAGGAACATAAGACAGCCCCAACAGTGGCTACACCACTGATGGCAAACCTTGTGGACTCAGTGTGTCAAAAAATCGGAAAATGTCTAACTTTACTGTGCTGGCATGTCACACCACCCCCTGAAAAAAACAGAGGCAATTCTTTACATATTCATGTAATCACCAATCATAAGTCTGAGGATGGCAGATCATGTGCTGATATGGATGGTGAGAATCTATTTTGGGTGGTGCAGAGTCGCATATTTCTTATATTTTTGTTTCTTCAGTTTCTTTTGTAATGCAGTCTTTTTTCCTTAAAGCTACAGGCATGGTTTCTATTATTTGAGGGTAATTCCAAATAATTTTTAATTTCCATATTTTTCAGTAAACTTGGGGCTTTCTCAGGTTTGTAGAAATATTTGTTTTGTCTATTCATTGCTCCACTCTCTGGATTTAATTATCCACAGATTTGGCCACATTGAGAGTCCCATATATTAATGGGATATTAGAAGTGTCCAGAATATGTTCTGGGAATGTCTGCAACTGCTTTGTCTTCCTCTAATGAGCATCTGGATGACCTAAGCTAAAAAAATCATATAATGTTCAGAATTTTTCACTTACTGACTCTGTTTTTTCATTGGCTAAATGCAGTTTCTTTGTTAGCTGCTGAAAGCTTGTCAATTGACCCTACAAAAGAAGATGCACAGCATGTAATTACAATGTAAAGAATGTATCACCCTATATAAATCTTTATGCTAAATATCTAAGTATGATTATTACAGATGAAACCATTAGACAGATATTTCAGAGAAAACACAACTGAGGCACATTCCATACAGAGTTGCTGTAGATTTTTATGGGTCTGAGCTTTGGAGGAGGGTGCCTATGGGCCCTTTCATCTTTGCTCACCTTTCTCTTGTGTACCTGAGACCAGTGGAAAGCAACTTAATTCTAACAGTACCAGCAAAGCTAAAGAGTCAGAGCTGTGTTCCATTCACTATGCTTCCTAGCAGGATTATCTCAAAAGCCCTAACAATATTGAAGGTGTGAGTCCCATTTCCTGATGGCTCATTGGAGATGGCAATAGAGGAGAACTGCCACATTTCTGTTAGACACACCACCACTGCTGTGGCTAAAAGGAATCCAAGAGTAATATTCTGCTTCTTTCAGTGTGGCTGTAATTTGGGTTGAGGCAAGACTACAGGGGCCTCTGGGCTAGGCACCTGTGCTTCAGGAGGCAACCCAGCTTATGGCAGTTGCTCCACACCTGCCTGACACTATACTGCCCTTGTATCTGCAGTGGAAGTGGGTTCTGTGTCAGTCAGTGCCATGCAGCCAACACTGGCCATGATTCCATCCCCCTACTGTTCAGAATGCAGGCATGTAGGCTTTGTGAAAAACTATTCAAAGGGAGGGGCTGGGACATAACCAATGTAATTCTTCAACTTCATGCATGTCAATTCCACCAGAACCAACAATTCTTGGACTTTTTTTAGATACTTAAAGAACTGAGTAAATCAACAGTGGAATCATATGACTACCCAAAGATGGACCAAAATCTGATGCTCTAAGATAACAAACATATGCCACTTCTAACATCTGGTTTTCAAAATGTATCAGATGCTTTATACATTTAAATGAAAGTTAGATAAAGATGCTGTACTGAAAAACAAAGATCAATAGAAATGGCATTACCTTTTGCTTCTGGCTTTCAGCAATATGGATTTGGGCTTCTGTCATTTGCTTATGGAATGTCTGCTGCAGCTGCTCCAGTTCCTGTGAAGCTGTGCGCCAAAGTTCTAATGCATGCTCCTTTTCCTGCAAAAATTAAAAACTAGTTGAGTATCCAAGAAAGCAACTTTACTTCCATTTTGTAATTACGTTCTTGTTCAGAAAGTGGGCAGCACAGACTTCCTTATTTATAGAATATACACTGACTTCAGAGAAAAATCACTCTGCTTCCTACAAAAATGATGTTTCTCTGCTTCCCATGCATGTACTGGCTATGTGTCCTCTTTAAGAAGCAGCAAAATATTAATCGTAAGAAACATTTCTATGCATTTGCATTTTTTAAATTTTTAGAATTTTGCCCATCTTTGCTGCCACTCAAGGGGAACCCAGAGTTTACTGTTCCATCTCCAAGACATTGAAGAACTTAGCTTGGGAGGTGTACTGAACTTCACAGACTTGACATTAGCTTGTAAGTCCTGCAATTAAAAGCTTGTTTAACCATTTTTTTAAAAGAAGCTATGCATATGACCTCTGGCAAAAAAAGGATGCTTTCACAGATAGAGGATTTAATAGAGCAATCTGGCATTCAAAAGAGACAGTCAAAGTAATAAGGAAATATAAATGTTTAACTCACTTTATTTGCAAGCTGTAACTGTTCTTGCAGGTTTTGTACTAGGTTTTCATCCATAAAAATAACATCTCTTGAAGGAGAACCAGATGGTAGAGTCTCTAAATGCCTTTCAACAGCCTCCTTCAGTTCTTCATGCAACCTGTAAGCAGAGGAATAATCAATTGCTTTCAACATAGTGAGCATAGCTTATTTGTATCTGCTAACTGAACATCAGCTACAAATGAAATACTTTTCAAGTTTATAATTATTGAAATTTTTTGTAAGTTATAAGCATATAGAGACATGCAGGAGGCATGTGCAAGAACTGAAAACATATTTATGACAGTATTATTGTAGAGATACCTGCAGATACCTTATTGACCATGATTTTAACATAGCACAGAAATAATTAATGTGCCTACAAGCAGCTATTTGAATATAGTAACTTCTACTGTGTGTCAAAGAAATAAGCTGAAAGTCATCCCAGTAGTAACAACTGTTCCTAGGGAAGTTGACGCAGAGGCACCAGGTCAGCACATGGATCTCATCCATATAGTCTGTGGAAATATAGCCCACAACCATAGGCACTGGATCATTTTTGCCTTTGCAAAACAATAGCAGAAGATTGTGCTGTCAAGAAAATGCTGAGGGCATCACAGTGCCAATTTTCTGTTCTGCTCTTACTGAAGTGAATTCCTCTTCTCTTACTATACTCAGATGCTGTGTGTTTTGCTGTTGGTTCCGAAAGCAGGATTCACTGTTAATAGCCAAAGGAAGACAAAAGCTATGGGAAGGGAGATTTCTCCAGGATAAAAGAGTGCTATTGGACTGTCATCTATTCATTCAGCTTGAAACAACTATTTTCAGTAGTGTGGTTTAAAAGCCAATGATCGTATGAACAAACTTACATTGGTTTTTAAACCACACTACTGCTTTTATGCCTACGTTTTATATGCTTGATTAAAAATTAAAGGTAAAGTTAAACCTGTTAAACTCCTATTTTTATGCAATGGAATATCTGAACTAAGGTGACATTTTATCAAATTCTTCTCAAAACAATATTTGTTTTACTTTAGATCACAGAACATGAGTAGAACATGTATTGATAAGTGAACCTACCTTTCATTTTCTTTGGTGACTTGTCCAAGTTTTAGTCTCATTTTGCCCATCTGTTCCTAAAGGGAGTCACACAGGACAGGTAAGCATTTTAATAGGTTCTAAGAGCTCGGATCACATACAGTAAAACGAAGAAGAGAACCAAAACCACAAAGATGCTTCAGTATCAATAAAAAAAGAGGACAATTTACAATGCAGTAGCAAGAAAACAAGATTTAGTATGTTTAACATTAAAAACACTTTCATTTGAAAAGATCCTAAACTTTTAGTCTTCACTGTCTTGCTGGTTTACTATTTCTATGTAGAACTCATACCTGACAGTACCGTAGTTGTTCGTTCATTTCTTCCAAATGTTTATCATATTGAATAAGCAGAGGGGATAATATGCTAAAAAGAAATATAAAATTAAGTTGTCAGTTATGCCAACTGAACCAATAACTGTTGATATTCAAAATAATGTGCTTTCTTGTACTAACTTTTACACAAAACAAGAATATGACAAGAAGAGTACAATATTTACGTTGCCTTGGCTTGGGATAGTCCAGGCTAATCTGATCTTGTCAGATCTCAAAGGGTAACCCAGGCACGTATTTGGATGGGAGACCTCTAAGGATAGAGGCAGGCATTGGCACACTGCCTTTGAATGTCTGTTATGTTGAAATCCAATCCAAGAAACAATGTTTACATACTAAGAACAATCCTACCAAATGTCGGTAACGTGTGGAAATATTTTACTAATCTGAGTCCATTGCTTATCTCTTCTTGGTGTGTTCATGGCAAGCCTCTTACTTTTCTAATATTTATTCCCCTTACAATAGGTATCACTCTTGCACCTGACATGTGATTTCCTTAGCAAACACCATGTATGTTTTCTAAGCAAATCCCACCCCCAGCCTTCAAAATGCAAGTGCTGAAAAGAAAACACTCAGGGCTGACTTTGCACTCTAACAGGAGTGGCAAGCTTAATGACTCCTCCTTTCCTCAGGGTGGAGACAAAGGGTGGTGCTAAGGGAGAAGGTATTGGTCAGGTATTCTCTTGAATTTGGGGCACTATATTTTCAGTTTCAATTACCAATTAAATTTTAATGGTCAATGACCAGAACAGTACACAAAACAGAAATAATAATAAATCAATTGCTATCAAGGAAACCAGCATTATACATTTCTAGAATAGTACAGTATATACAACCTTACCCACGCGTAACTGAATACTATGCAAATCAGACAATCTCTCAGATTTTAAAACCTGGAAGAAAATTGTAACATTCCCCCTTTTGGGAGAAATATTTTTCTAAAAACCTACAGAGCTGACAGAATACGTAGTGTGCTGCGGCCTAGAATCCAGCTGCCTCCCACATTTTCCTGTATTTACATACGAGTGCACAGAACCGAGCTACAATGCCTGTGATTTGGTGATCTCTGCCCAGTAGCAAATGGTCCAGTTTACACTAGTAATTTCTTCCAGACAATCTGGACAGCAGAAGGCATATACTTTTGTTGCGAAACTTTTGATAAAAAGAACATTTTAAAAAACATACGTTCAATTGTATCAATTTTTTAAAGGGCAGGCGCAAAGCATCTTCTCATATGGAAGAAGGCAAACAATTACTTCTAGCTAGGGCAAACACTCTCCCCATGGTGCTGACTTCCAGAAAATATAGATAAGCTGCTGAACTAACCTTATATCTTAAGTTGTCCAGAGACAAGTACCCTGGTGAGATCATTATGTCTGTTTGCTACTTTGTATCATAGACTACCTGTTTAACTAATGCTCTTGCCCACTCAAGTGCCAAATCTAAAATGGCGGGGGGGAGGGGGGAGTTCTCATTTTTTGAAGAACACACAATCTATGCCAGCTAGATTGTAAATTACCTTGGAGAATTAACAGAAACAGCCCTTAAGGGTTTACAGATTGAGAACCTGTAACTAGTCCAAGGTCCTCAAGTGAGCAGAGTGGTGATTCAAACGTAAGGCTCCCAGATCCCAGTCTGAAAATCTAACCACTACACTGCACTAGCTTTAATGGCCTGGACCCCATAAGTCTTCTCTAAAAGGCCCCAATACATCTAAAAATGTCCCTTTCCCCTACCTCTATCCTTTACTGACTGTAACCATGATTTGAATCTTGGCAAAACTGTTACGGTTGTCTAAAAATAGCCACAGAAGGCATCTGTTTCTTAAAAGCTACAGGAGCCTCACTGTATATTTTTAAAATTTCAAACTTATCTGAAAACCTGGGGCTTTTCTCAGGTTTGTAGAAAGATATGTATGGCCTATTCATGGTTCTAGTCTTTAGAGGTTATAGTCTTTAGATTGGAGTATCCACACACAGGGTCACACTGAGAAATAGATTTATTTATCTGGAGGATTACATAGATAAACTATTTATGCTTGCCAGTTTAGAATCAAGCTTTAACATTTGAACTGAACAGGTTTGCTTAGAAATACATTGATAAAGAATTTAGTTCTACTACAAGTCGTGAGACAGTCTCTTTTCAACAATGTAATTACACATTTATCATACTGCACATAGAAACTTCTTTCAGATACATATGGTTAGAATCAAAATGAAATATAACCAAATAGTTTTCAGGCATAAAAATGAAATCTAAGTTGCTGTTTGAACAAAAAATACATCAGTTAAACCATATTCATTGTAACCACATTCATATTTAACTGAAATTGAATTAGAATATCATGTAAACCTCTTTACCTTTGGTCTGTCAGCCAGGACTCCATGGTATTATCAGTTCCAAAGGTATTTTTCTAAAACAGAGCAAGCTTGATTTAATATACACATGCTGTCAAACTGAATAATTTTAACCTTTTACATTTAATTTCATATCTAAATATTTTGCCAAACAGCTCCATATGGACCAGATCAAATCCCTCGAACGCAAGTATACGTCCTGTTTTTTGCACAAAAAGATGCTGTTCCATGCTGATTCAATTCATCTTGGAATCTTTTTAAATTTACAAATACATTGACTCTTTTACAGTAAAAAAAATGCTTCCTCCTAATTTATGCATGAAGCGAGGATTATACACATGGTAAATTATCATCAGAAATCAAAACAGAGTATAATATATCAAGCAGTTTATTTGTTCATTTATACCATACTATTTTCCCCAATGGATACGCAAACCCTTTGAAGTAGATTAGGCTGGGTGTGTGACTGGACCAAGATTACCCAGTGAGCTTCCATAACAGACTAGAGATTCGAACGGATTGTAATCCAACATTCTAACCCAGTGATCCCAATGCAGTGTCTATTAGCACCATGGCACCAGTCAACACCTTTCCAGGGATCTGCCAATTGTTGTTAAAAAGTAGTCGGGGACAAATGCTTTTTGAGTATTTTACTGTTTATGGTACAACGTAGATAGTTACGTTATGTAAAGTACTCCACTTGTATAAAGAACAGACTGATTATCTAAAAACAGTGTGATTTGATAGAGATTAAACTTGATTGGGCTGCATGGCTAAAATGCTTATTGTACCTTACTGGAAATACCTTACTGGACATCATCAGATCTTCGTAATTTAAAAGTATGTTTTTAGTTCAGGTGGAAGTTGATAACATAATATACGCAAAACTTACTGTCCTACCAAACTAAACTAATTTTATAACTTAGCATATAAAATGGTAGTATTTGACATGCAGATGGAATACTTTAGTTTTGGACAAGCAAATTACAAATACACTCAAAACTTGAGTGAAAACTGCAACAGATGACCTCTATGCTATCACAGCACATGAACCTGATATTTAGTTAGAAAGAACTAAGTTCTCAATTAAACGATCAGTTTTTCTGAGGCTTTGATGCAATTTCTACCTCACCACCATCTGATCCTTTTTCTCCCCCCATAAGGTACAGCAATAAGCTATTTTCTCACCAAGTAAATGTGTCACAATAGTTTGAGGGAAAGTTGAAAAGGCCAATTGCATTAGGTCAAAAAATCAACAAATGGCATGCAACTGTTGAGAAGCGATGAAAGCCCTGCATGCTCCCCTTTATGAAAAGTAGATAATTCTTCTAGGTGCTGAAATACTTTTTGGATTCATGTCCGCAGCATGCCCACTTTCAGCTTAATCCAGAGTGGGCTGGAGGGAGGTGTGGGACGGTGCCATCCTGGGGCCGCCCCGCTCCCTCCAAAGGGCTTTCCCGCAGCGTGGGATGTCCAGAAAAGTAAACATAACATTGACCAGAAATCCCCCATGGGGGAAATAGAGATCCGAAAATCAGAGCTTGGCTTGAGGTTAGCTGGGAAGTGGAGGCCAATTTAAGGAGGTCTTTTCTTCCTCGGCTGTCTGAGCAGAACCATATTTTAAAAGGAGTTAGCTCCACCCCCCTGGGGAACACCATGGCCGAGATTCCCCCTTCCCTGGCGACCTCCTACTCGCCGACTTACCCGATGCGAGAGGAGCAGCCGCCGGGTCGGGAAACGGGCGGGCGGGCGGGCGGGCGGGGGACACAATTGACGCCGGCCACCAAGCCACAAGGGACAGAGCGACCGCGTCGGCAGTTCAGGCCCCCGCCCCGACGACAATGCGCGGAGGGGCGGAGCCGAGCAGCGCGGGGCTCAGGGGCGGAGGAAGACGGGCCCGGGGACCGCTACAAACGGCCGGACCGACGCTGGGCCTGAGTCGCAGGGCGTGGCCGGATCCGAGCGGGCCGGCTCAATGGCGGGCCGGGCCCGCGAAAGCTCAAGGGGGTGGGGCGCAGAGTGGGAGGCGGGCCTAACACACGGGAGGAAGGTGGTGGATGGGTACCAAAGGGAAGAGGCTGGAAGGTCGGGCGGTGGGTGTGTGGAAGGAGAGGAGAGGTGTGAGTTGGAGAGGAAGCAGAGGAGAGCGGAGCGGAGCTACAGTAGGAGGCCAGAAGAAGGGGGCGGAGGAAGAACGGACCGGGCCTGTACAGGAGGAGGAAGGGAAGGCCGGGGCGGAAGACTGGCAAGCAGATGCAGCAGTAGGGCTAGGCACATTTCCCACAAGCAAGCTGTGGGTCAAGAAGCTCAGCCCATCTGACCGTCCGCAGAGACCGAGGGCCAGGACGGGTCGACCAAAGCCCGGGTAAGGGACGGAGGGTTAGAACAGGCCTCCAACACCGAGGCCTTGCGGGACAAGCCGTCACAGTTCAGTTAGCCAGTTCCCCTTCATCCACTTTCCTCTCAATGCTCACCTTTCCCCAAAACCGTTCTATTTATCTCCCTTTCACTTGCCCTACTTTCCTTGGCTGCCTTGCCCCATCCTGCCTGCCTGTCTCCTCTGCCAGCACTCTCTCGCTAGAAGAACCGCTGGTTGTAGGAGAGGGGGACATGGCCACTTTTTGCTGCAGACTTGTCTGGCCTTGAGGCCCCAATCTGCCAGCTGGGAATGCAACCTGCCTGAAACGGTCGTTGATGTGCTCCCGGTTGTGTCCCACCCCCATTTGGAGGATGACGGTCAGACAATCTGGGTCTGTTGCAGCATGTCAACTCTCTCCATTCTGCTGCAAGTCCCTCAGGCTATCCCAACCCTCCAGCGGCGGCAGCTCCTCCTCCAGGTAATGAGACATACCTGGAGCACAATGGGTCTGAGCAGAGACACGCCCCAAACAAGTTGCTATTCCGGCAAAAAAAAAAGCCAAGTCAGTCTTTGAACCAAGTACTCTCTTTGGTCTGATGTAAACCAACTCCTCAATAACTTAATTGGATGCACCCTGTTTTCCTGTCCTGTTAGACAAAGGAAATAGGTTTTGTCTATTCACTTTTACAAGCTATGCATAATTTTAAACTCACATCACAGTTCCCCAACTTGAAAGCCTGTGCACTGTTTTGGGTTTCTCACTGTACTGCACTATATTTGCTGCTATTTTTACTCACTCAGCACACAAAACAAAATGGATTTTAATGTAAATTAATGAGCAACTTACTTTGATCCCTCGAAATAGCTGTTGTCAGTTGACAACTGTAGCTTACAAATTTCCTTTACACTAGCAGAAGTTCAAAATCTACAGAAATCAAATGTATATAACTTCAAATATAACATTAATTTTCTTGTATTATTTTTAACTTCAATTCTCTTCAGAATTTGGAAAAAATTCTGTTCTTAGCATGTAGTACAAAACAGCCCACCTCTTAAATATACACATTTCCATATATTCCATCAAAAGCTCTACAAAAAACTTTCTTGTGTGTACTTCAAAGTTCCAACCGTCTTAATTTATAAATTTACAATATTGGTGTTTTCTGTTCCTCATCTGGGCATTAATGGAAAATTCTACTGTCAAATTGTTTTAAAATGTTGCTAGAATAAGTAACTCAGAGTACAGACACAGTGGCAAGCCATATAATGTTAAAAAGTACATTCAAGAGCCACTAGCCAAAAAGACCTTGAAATAATTAAACAACATCCTTTTATGTTTTACTAAAGACTCAGACAGCAAAAATCATGACACTATTTTGACAGTTCTTGATATAACTATTCAGAGGGGCCTTAACTAACTATAAAAGACACCCCTTCCAAAGTCCAAATATACAGTGCAATCTTATGCAGTATTGAAATCAATGGATTTAGTTATATTGCATTATCATTATTCTGTTCATCACATCTCTACAGACAAAACCCAGTGCATTTAACTCTTCACTTCTCCCCTAGCATATTTTCTTTTTCCAGTAATAATGTAATCCTACCTAACAACTGTTCATTAAGTTATGTCTTCCTCCACCAAATCAAAATTACCCCAGTGTGGCATCCTGCCTCCCCAAGGGCAGTTTTGAGCCTGGGTCCCAGCCCACCCCGGGTGATAACCTGCCTGTCCTCGCTCCCGGTTGTTGAGGAGTGTTTGAGCTCGACCAGTTTTCTGAGCCACACGTTGGAGGACCCGTCTTACTATCCCTAGTACTGGGGGTCCTCTTCCGGCAGTACCTAATCTTCACCTAGTCCTAGGCCTGCCTTTCACCACTTCCCCTAGCTAAGGGGAAAGTTGGCAGCCAGAATCAAGAGCTATGGGGTTTTTGAGTTACATTGAGACAAGGGATAATAAGGAAGCGGTTTGGCTTATCACTGGTTTAAGCGAATTCAGAGCCTAATCAAAGGTAATGTGCCTATCAGTGAGGACAATAAAGATTCACTCATATTTCTCAAAGATGGTCCTGTCAGGGGTGCAGATCCCCCCATTCCCGATATTTCCACTGATTAAGATTAGGAAGAGAGCCTGCCTAGCATGAGTCTGTGTTGAAGGAGCATTTCTTCCAGTTTTCATCATCCACTCTGTTTTCATCCATTCTCCTTTTATGGGATGCTGAGGCAAGGTGGGAAAGTTAAGGTATGTGCCACCATTTTCCATGGGGGTCTTGCCGTGGGGTACAAGAATTGAGTATTTTATATTTTATGTCTATAAGTATTGGTCTATACAAGATTAAAATATTAGCTCAGTACAAATTAATATATTTAGCAGAACTTCCATAGAGGATTTTGGGAAACTTTTAAAAAGAGTGACCCGGTGTTTACCAACTAACAAGAACACTCATTGTATGGAATTAATAGATCACAGAATTATAGTGGGAAGGGACCATACTGGCCATCTAGTCCAGTGCAGGGTCAGTCTAGCCCTAGAGCATCCCTGACAAGCATTTGTTTAACCATTGCCGGAGAGGAGGAGCAACAAACAGCCTTTCAGATACTTCAAGAGGGCAAACTTCCTCAACTTCCTCTTTTTCAGATTATACATTCCCAAATTGCTCAGCCTTTCCTTGTAGGGCTTGGTTTCCATGTCCCTGATCATCCTTGTCCTAGACAACACTCAGTATGAGTTTTGCAACCGTTGATGGAAATGATGTGTGAAGGGGCTGTGGAATGTGGGGCTGGGGTTGTTTGACCCTAGAATTCAAATGAAGGTGAATCTTTTATGTTATGCACTAATTTGAACTTTTCAGCAGTGTGTAAAGACAGCCTTAATCACATGAGTTGGGAGTCTGTAACTGAATTTTTTGGGTATTTTTTTAAATTGCAAACTTGAACACAACCTTTCATCCTCTGGATTTGTTAACAGTTTTGTTTAATCCAAGGATAAAGTTCCCACCAGTATTTCTTGAGGAAATATGCCTTTCTTAGGAAGATGGCAATAAATTTGAATATTTGTAAGTTAGCTTTTTGATCACTGTGGACACCATGTGGTGAAACTGGGCAGGAACAGGCAGACACTTAAGAAAACTACAACAGCACAAGATATTTGTGAGGATAGCAGTGTGAGGATAGCAGTTAAATATGGAATCTGCCCATATGTGTCAGTTAGCCTCTAATGCAGTAATTCTGGAGATGTCAAGGTGTGAAAGGGAACATTTCCCCCTGATTTCCTGGTGTGTATCACTTTCTGTTTTTCTTCCGACCCCTGTTCAGTATTTTTAAAGATTCTTCAAGCCTTTTGCCCTGAGGGGGGAAGTGGAAGACTCACATCCCTAGTTGGGCCATTGTTTTGCTGACAGATTGTAAAACATTTTGGAGATCATAACATTTCAGTTAAAATACTATTTATACAGTCAAGATTTTTTCCTTGCATGTTGTATTTTGTTGCTGTGTCTAGCTGTGTAATATTTCTTTGCCATTGCAACAGTTCTATGATATATGAATAGAATTGATTTAGAAGTGATACAAATCTGTAAACTAGCATGATTACTGTAATAAAATATTTGTATTGGAAGTATGCAATGTCCAACTCTGGCAGTGGGTTTGCAGTTGATATTTTAAGAGATCATGAGGCAATGGTCATAAGAGTAAATATTACGGCAGAGCAAAGTAATCCACAAGCTTTGTTGCCAGACGTCTTAGTGGTATTTGTGGTAATGAAATCTAAAATGGTATGTTTACCTCCAAAATATTCAGATGGAGTTCAAAATTGAGCATACATGGAACGGCTTTCCGGTGTCTCTCGATCCAGTGACAATCAGGCTGGCTCCTGCCGATGCAGGACTCTTGATGAATATAACTGCTCCATTTTATAATGATCCTCCAGCTCCTCCCAGTGATCCTGGAAAACCATTCAGTGGGTTGTGGGATTATGAGGGTAAGTGAAATAGTTTATTGGAGTTTAAATTTAGGGTACTCTAGCCATAAATCCTTGCATAGAGGTTGGTATTACTGTCAATAAAAACGTCATCCTCACATTGCTTGAGTGGGTAAATACATGGACTAGTTGAGAATTCTGAACAGACACTTGCTTTTAAAGCACTTAGGGTAGAAGAGAGGGATTGATTTCCTTTTTATTAAGATGTTTGAGGTTATATAGCTCAAATAAACAAGCATCAAGCAGCGTTATGTATTGATCATTCTACTTCAATCAATCGTGAAACGTGTCCTGTTCTCATACAACCAATGTCCATTTTTATTGTCCTCTGTGCAGCTCTGCCTGTTTGGTAAAGGGACATATCAGTGTGGCTTTCGTGGCATTGTAGCGTAAATAATATCAGCTAATTATTCCATTCTGAATTTCAAATTATGTCATTACCGTAAGATTCCTTGTGAAAGTTGGCACACAGCTTGTGCTTCAGAAGTTCAAGAAAAATGAAGTGCTATGAGAACTGTAGTGACAACCTATGATACAGAAGAGAAAATGGATTAGCAAGCTGTTACATGGCATGTTAGTATGTTTAAAGTATATACTTATTAGCAAATGTGTAAATCGGAGCTCTCTCAGCCCCACCTACCTCACAGGGTGTTTGTTGTGAGGGGGAAGGGCAAGGAGATTGTAAGCTCCTTTGAGTCCCCTACAGGAGAGAAAGGGGGGGATATAAATCCAAACTCTTCTTCTTCTTCTTCTAAACTGAGGACCTCAGATTCTCCTTTTAAATCCATGCCGAAGGGGGTGGATTTAAAAGCAGAATCTGGGGAAATTTGGGGGGTACCTGCTGTCAGGGGTGCAATTGTTAAGCTAGAAGCACCAAACTTTCAGGGTATCTTTAGGAGACTCTCCTAATGATACCACCCAGGTTTGGTGAAGTTTGGTTCAGGGTGTCCAAAGTTATGGACCCTCAAAGGTGTAGCCCCCGTCTTCTATTAGCTCCCATTGGAAACAATGGAGGATGGGGCATCTCCTTTGGGAGTCCATAGCTTTGGATCCCCTGGACCAAACTTCACAAAACCTGGGTTGTATCAGTAAGAGACGCCCCTGATGATACCTCCCAGGTAGGTGAAGTTTGGTTCAGGGTGTCCAAAGTTATGGACCCTCACAGTTGGAGCCATCATCTTCTATTAGCCCCCATTGGAAACAATGGAGGATGGGGGCACCCCCTTTTGGAGTCCATAACTTTGGACTCCCTGACCCAAACCTTACCAAACCCATGTAGTATCATCAGAAGAGTCCCCTAAACAATCCCTGAAAGTTTGGTGCAGCTAGCCTAAATAATGCGCCCCCTGCAGGCCAAAAACCGAAAATACACTAAAAATGTTTTTAAAACCCACAAACGGGGGGAGGGGGGCAGAGCTTCGGACATGAATGGGGGGGGGGGTTGAACCCGAGAACCCCCCCTTACCTACGTCCTTGTCAGTTACCTTTCTATGATAGAACCAGAAGCCCAGACTTAAAATTCTGAAAGCGCAGATTCAGGCACAAACTTAATTTTTGAAAGGTTTGCCACTGAAATGCTCCAAGTATTTTTTTTTTTACAAACCATATTTTTTACAACTGATGACTGGAGTCTGCAAGAGTTTCAGCTGACTGCTTAACCACTGTTAGAGGAAATATAGAGGATTTTCCTTTGTAACTTTGTTTTTATGGGCAAAGAAGAAATGATTCTTTTGGAAGCTATTTGCATTGTATCGTTACTACATTACTCTTTCTGTTGACCCCTGCTGAACTGGAGCATAGTAAAAAGTAGCTTAAGTAGGTTTTTCATGAATGTGGATGAGATTCATTTCCCAGTTATTTCATATTCAGTCCATTGGTTTAGGGGTACATTACACCAGATTCCTGTAGTTAAGGTTTTTACTTCTGGTGATTACTCAGTTCTGCTCAATTTCACACTGCAGGCCTCCAATAAAGAGTTCCTAAGCTTCATATACCTTAGTGACAGCTTGCAATCCCTTCCCTTTTTCTATCATCTAGGTGGCAGAATTGATCTATTCTTTACTTTCTGTCAGTGGATTTGTTGTAAATGTAGTTTCAGCAATAGTAAAAGTAATTAGAGCTATGATAGTTAGTGGAATCTATATCTAGAATAGAAAGTAAAACTAAATAACTGGCACGTAAAAATAATTGGATGAAATAAGTACTTGTGGTTTATGTATTCTTAGTTGTAGAAGCATTCTTCCTGAATGGCCAAACTGAGCAGTATCTAGAAGTGGAGCTCTGTCCGTAAGTAAACATTTTAAAACTTACCAATATTTTCTGCAGTTATACATTGCAAGCTTATTGTTTAAGTGCTAACTTCAGAGAATTCCCAATTTGAACAAGTGAAACAAAAGGACCTAGTTCAAGGAATTTCTGTATCACTCCTGTTAATTCCCATATGTTTGGAGCTGGTCTGGAACTTTAGAACTTTAGAAAATAATAGTTGGTTCTATATTTTGAGTAGAAGGGAATGATGGGGTGTGTCTCTGTACATACGCTGTCCTTGTACGAAAGGGAAAAGGCTAGCAAATCAAAGCTGTAAGTACACGGTTGTACTTTGAGCAAAGAAGAATTACAGAATAGGTCAGTGGTGACGAACCTATGGCACTCCAGAAGTTCATGAACTACAATTCCCATCAGCCCCTGCCACCATGGCTAATTGGCCATGCTGGCAGGGGCTGATGGGAATTGTAGTCCATGAATATCTGGAGTGCCATAGGTTCGCCACCACGGGAATAGGTGATTAAAGCCAGATCCTTCAGTAGAGGAAAAGTTACACGTATTTACATTTTTCTTCTAGTTAAGATATCCGTTTCTGAAGGATATGGGGTAAGGACAGGCAAAAATGCTGTCATTATTGTCTTCAGTATTACTTACATGAAGTGAAAGAGTGATCAGTGTCTTTTACCAAGTTCCACATTGGACAGGATTCTTCTGTCTTTTATGACTGATGTGAACATGTTGGCAGGTAGAACTTCTCATGAGTTCTGCAATTGCTAAGATTTTGCTTTTAAATAGCTATCAGTGTTAATTTATCATTGAAAATACTCCTTATGTCCCACTGCACACTTCAGAGAGAACACACAAAGCTAAAATAATGGATTACTTTTTTCACACAGTTGTAAAGTAGAATGATTTAAGTCAGTGATTAGATCAAGGTTCTCCCATATTTATGTGGATACTTTCTAAACAAAAGGTAATTGGTTGCTATAATCAGAAACTCATATATTTATTTGCGTTATAACCCATCTATTTCATTGAGATTGATTACACAGAATAAGACAATGCGATCAAATAGCATTAGATATCAAGCAAACTAAGATTCACACAAGTAGAATCTTTATGTCATCTCAGAGCCTACACTAATAAAGCAATACAGTGTAAAGTTGGTCTCTGAAATATTAGTTATTACAGTAGGTTTAGACGAGAGTAACTGCATAGGATTGCACTGTGAGTTTTAAAAATATTTAATCTCAGTAAATGATATACCATATTGTAGGTATTGTAGACAGGTGCTGATGGAACACATGCTTTGCTTTATTTTAAAATTGGTGTCCCTTTCTACTGTAGTCTGCCTTCTGTTCCTTGACATATAGCTGCCCCACCCCACAAAAGAAAATAATCTTAACTAGAAATAAGTACTGTTACGTTACTAGTCTGATCACTGTTCTGCATGAGATTGAAGGTGATGTCTATGTTGCTTGCTATGGATAAAAAATATTTAGAGTAGTTCAGTATCTGCAAAGATTAAGCAGTGCCTGTGCATAAAACAGAAATAAAAGATCCCCCTGATGAATCAGTGGGAGACATATTTAGGGGGTTGCTATCCTTGACCCACATTATCAAGCCACAATATGTGCATGAATGTTGTAGTTACTAAGAGAAGAACTTATATATAAAAATGTTGTTTTCAGATGAAAACCCTGTTCTTACGTGGTTCAGACTGTGGCAAATGTAATCCTATATATTAGTTCTACGTAACTGATTTTTTTAGAAAATGTGTTTACATTTTGTTAAGTAAAATCATGTGCATCTAAGAGCAGTAATACATTACTGGCTTGCAGGTATGCTTGTAAACGAATTTGCAGTATGATTGTACCATGTTTTCATAGGCATGGGCAGTATCTCATTTTGTTACTTTGTGGCAGAAGGAAAGTGTTGAAAGTAAGTGACCACTTCGTTTTCCTTGATACCTAATCGTTGCCTACTGCTCGGAAAATCAGGCTCAATCTTTCTTTTCCTTTAAATACAGCAAGAGCTTCCGTTAAAATTTGAAGTCTCAAGAACCAGTACTCACTGGAATGGCAGAGCTCATGTTCCTTGGAGCTATTTCCCACCAGCTACTGACCAGTTTAATGCTTTTGCAATCCATGGGTCAGGTGAAGCTAGAACATATGAAGCCCTCTATCCTGTACCACAACATGAGATACAGAAAGATCAGCAACCTGATTTGTAAGTAGGTCTGAAAAACTGTTTTCTACTATGACAGCTGAAAGTCGTGATACTTTATTGGCTTTTTTTTTTAGAGTGAACTAAGAAGATAAAAATGACCCATGAAGATCAGTTTTATATTATAAATTATTATGACAAGCATTCACTTATCCCTTCTAGTCCATTAAACAGAATACTTCCTGTGGTTAGGGCCACTCTGTGTGTTTCAGGTGCATCCAAATCCGTGGAAGGAAAAGGCTTCACCAGTATGAGTTACTTGCAGTGTGCTCCTCCGTGTTAATTATGTGTTGCTTAAATGTCCACATTTTTTCAATAATCTACTAATTATTTTTGTACTCTTTGCCACCTAATCTGTTTTGTGGCACTAGATTTGGTTTAAATCAATTTTATATTAATTTCCAGTTTTTCTGCATGATTTTAAAAACATTTGGCTGGCTGCTTCTTACCCTCCCTTTCCCCTGAATAAGGGAACTATTAGAGCCTGGATTGTTGAGAGAAGAAAAAATTGTACATGAACTTTTAGGGCCAAGCAAAGTATAGGGCTAAGCTAGATGAGATGTTGGCAGTCCAACTGCAGACCTCTGATCCCTTTCAAAGTAACTATAGAGAACTTAGGCTGGAACTGTTGTGGTAGGGCAGTATATTTTTGATCAATTCTGTATCCCAGGTTTCCACTTTAAAAGGCAGGTACTAGCAAACCACTTCTGTTTGTCTTTTGCTTTGAAAATCCTAAGGGTCACCATGAGTTTTCTGCCACTTGATGACATTTTCCTCTACCACTAATCCCCCCCCCCCAATGCTGTTCCCTAGAAGGTGAAGTAGCACTAGAAGAAGGTTCGCACAGAAAAAACAGCATGGGATGGTGAGGGATAAACCAGTGTTAGTCTCTTAATTCGTTGGCCAAATCAAAAAATGGGAAATTCATCAGATTGCCCAAATATCTTGTCTAATTTCAGCCTGAGAAGTGATTGTTTACAAAATATTTTAGCTTTGTTTGGACAAGAATTTGTTATCTTTGGAGAAGCATTTTAGAATGAAAAAGTGCTTTTAAGGAGACAGTTTAGATTTTTTTAATGTCATGGAAGTTTAAATTAGACACTCAAAACGTTTAGTTCAAGAGATAGATTAGTTTGTAACAAATGGTAGAATACAGAATTGTAGATTATTTTATAAAAATTGAACCTATATATCTTCAATAAAAATAGAAAAAATCCCTCCAGCTTAATACTTTTAGTCCTCTTGTCAAAGAATATTGCCTCAATGTAAAACTATATGTAAAAATAATTTCATTTTCCATGCACATTTATGCCATGTACTTTTGTTTCAAAAGACTATCAGTCATTCCAGATATGAATGTAGGAAAGTATGGGATGTAATTATGCAATTGGTTTGGCTAACAATGAGCATATACATATAAAATAAGATGCCATGTCCAAAAGTGGTGAGGGACTGTAAAAGAATGCTAGTATTCAGTTGCCACTACAGATTATTGTTAAATATCCAACAAGAACAAAAAGGATAAAACATACATGTTTCTTATCCCTCCTAATGTTTTTGCCTCTTTTTTAAGTCATTGTCTAGAATATTTCAAATGCTTTAACTTGAAGATGTTAATGGGAGAAGACTGGAAGCAGCCGGCATCAGATTTCTGGGCCCCACGCAAAAAGGCCAGCTAGGTAAATAAGACAAGAGGGTAAGGTATCTAGAAGTTCAAAAGTGGCATGACTCAAACAGTTTCCATTATATTATGGTCTGTGCAAACATATAATCACTTTTAAAAGTGGGTAGGTGCTTAAAAGTTGAATTTACGCTCAAACAGTGTGACTTGTCATCAGCATGATATAGTGGCTAAAGCAGGGGTAGGGAACCTGCGGCTGGGTGGGGGGGGGGGGGGGTGGGGGGGGGGGGGGGTGGGGGGGGGGGGGGGTGGGGGGGGGGGGGGGTGGGGGGGGGGGGGGGTGGGGGGGGGGGGGGGTGGGGGGGGGGGGGGGTGGGGGGGGGGGGGGGTGGGGGGGGGGGGGGGTGGGGGGGGGGGGGGGTGGGGGGGGGGGGGGGTGGGGGGGGGGGGGGGTGGGGGGGGGGGGGGGTGGGGGGGGGGGGGGGTGGGGGGGGGGGGGGGTGGGGGGGGGGGGGGGTGGGGGGGGGGGGGGGTGGGGGGGGGGGGGGGTGGGGGGGGGGGGGGGTGGGGGGGGGGGGGGGTGGGGGGGGGGGGGGGTGGGGGGGGGGGGGGGTGGGGGGGGGGGGGGGTGGGGGGGGGGGGGGGTGGGGGGGGGGGGGGGTGGGGGGGGGGGGGGGTGGGGGGGGGGGGGGGTGGGGGGGGGGGGGGGTGGGGGGGGGGGGGGGTGGGGGGGGGGGGGGGTGGGGGGGGGGGGGGGTGGGGGGGGGGGGGGGTGGGGGGGGGGGGGGGTGGGGGGGGGGGGGGGTGGGGGGGGGGGGGGGTGGGGGGGGGGGGGGGTGGGGGGGGGGGGGGGTGGGGGGGGGGGGGGGTGGGGGGGGGGGGGGGTGGGGGGGGGGGGGGGTGGGGGGGGGGGGGGGTGGGGGGGGGGGGGGGTGGGGGGGGGGGGGGGTGGGGGGGGGGGGGGGTGGGGGGGGGGGGGGGTGGGGGGGGGGGGGGGTGGGGGGGGGGGGGGGTGGGGGGGGGGGGGGGTGGGGGGGGGGGGGGGTGGGGGGGGGGGGGGGTGGGGGGGGGGGGGGGTGGGGGGGGGGGGGGGTGGGGGGGGGGGGGGGTGGGGGGGGGGGGGGGTGGGGGGGGGGGGGGGTGGGGGGGGGGGGGGGTGGGGGGGGGGGGGGGTGGGGGGGGGGGGGGGTGGGGGGGGGGGGGGGTGGGGGGGGGGGGGGGTGGGGGGGGGGGGGGGTGGGGGGGGGGGGGGGTGGGGGGGGGGGGGGGTGGGGGGGGGGGGGGGTGGGGGGGGGGGGGGGTGGGGGGGGGGGGGGGTGGGGGGGGGGGGGGGTGGGGGGGGGGGGGGGTGGGGGGGGGGGGGGGTGGGGGGGGGGGGGGGTGGGGGGGGGGGGGGGTGGGGGGGGGGGGGGGTGGGGGGGGGGGGGGGTGGGGGGGGGGGGGGGTGGGGGGGGGGGGGGGTGGGGGGGGGGGGGGGTGGGGGGGGGGGGGGGTGGGGGGGGGGGGGGGTGGGGGGGGGGGGGGGTGGGGGGGGGGGGGGGTGGGGGGGGGGGGGGGTGGGGGGGGGGGGGGGTGGGGGGGGGGGGGGGTGGGGGGGGGGGGGGGTGGGGGGGGGGGGGGGTGGGGGGGGGGGGGGGTGGGGGGGGGGGGGGGTGGGGGGGGGGGGGGGTGGGGGGGGGGGGGGGTGGGGGGGGGGGGGGGTGGGGGGGGGGGGGGGTGGGGGGGGGGGGGGGTGGGGGGGGGGGGGGGTGGGGGGGGGGGGGGGTGGGGGGGGGGGGGGGTGGGGGGGGGGGGGGGTGGGGGGGGGGGGGGGTGGGGGGGGGGGGGGGTGGGGGGGGGGGGGGGTGGGGGGGGGGGGGGGTGGGGGGGGGGGGGGGTGGGGGGGGGGGGGGGTGGGGGGGGGGGGGGGTGGGGGGGGGGGGGGGTGGGGGGGGGGGGGGGTGGGGGGGGGGGGGGGTGGGGGGGGGGGGGGGTGGGGGGGGGGGGGGGTGGGGGGGGGGGGGGGTGGGGGGGGGGGGGGGTGGGGGGGGGGGGGGGTGGGGGGGGGGGGGGGTGGGGGGGGGGGGGGGTGGGGGGGGGGGGGGGTGGGGGGGGGGGGGGGTGGGGGGGGGGGGGGGTGGGGGGGGGGGGGGGTGGGGGGGGGGGGGGGTGGGGGGGGGGGGGGGTGGGGGGGGGGGGGGGTGGGGGGGGGGGGGGGTGGGGGGGGGGGGGGGTGGGGGGGGGGGGGGGTGGGGGGGGGGGGGGGTGGGGGGGGGGGGGGGTGGGGGGGGGGGGGGGTGGGGGGGGGGGGGGGTGGGGGGGGGGGGGGGTGGGGGGGGGGGGGGGTGGGGGGGGGGGGGGGTGGGGGGGGGGGGGGGTGGGGGGGGGGGGGGGTGGGGGGGGGGGGGGGTGGGGGGGGGGGGGGGTGGGGGGGGGGGGGGGTGGGGGGGGGGGGGGGTGGGGGGGGGGGGGGGTGGGGGGGGGGGGGGGTGGGGGGGGGGGGGGGTGGGGGGGGGGGGGGGTGGGGGGGGGGGGGGGTGGGGGGGGGGGGGGGTGGGGGGGGGGGGGGGTGGGGGGGGGGGGGGGTGGGGGGGGGGGGGGGTGGGGGGGGGGGGGGGTGGGGGGGGGGGGGGGTGGGGGGGGGGGGGGGTGGGGGGGGGGGGGGGTGGGGGGGGGGGGGGGTGGGGGGGGGGGGGGGTGGGGGGGGGGGGGGGTGGGGGGGGGGGGGGGTGGGGGGGGGGGGGGGTGGGGGGGGGGGGGGGTGGGGGGGGGGGGGGGTGGGGGGGGGGGGGGGTGGGGGGGGGGGGGGGTGGGGGGGGGGGGGGGTGGGGGGGGGGGGGGGTGGGGGGGGGGGGGGGTGGGGGGGGGGGGGGGTGGGGGGGGGGGGGGGTGGGGGGGGGGGGGGGTGGGGGGGGGGGGGGGTGGGGGGGGGGGGGGGTGGGGGGGGGGGGGGGTGGGGGGGGGGGGGGGTGGGGGGGGGGGGGGGTGGGGGGGGGGGGGGGTGGGGGGGGGGGGGGGTGGGGGGGGGGGGGGGTGGGGGGGGGGGGGGGTGGGGGGGGGGGGGGGTGGGGGGGGGGGGGGGTGGGGGGGGGGGGGGGTGGGGGGGGGGGGGGGTGGGGGGGGGGGGGGGTGGGGGGGGGGGGGGGTGGGGGGGGGGGGGGGTGGGGGGGGGGGGGGGTGGGGGGGGGGGGGGGTGGGGGGGGGGGGGGGTGGGGGGGGGGGGGGGTGGGGGGGGGGGGGGGTGGGGGGGGGGGGGGGTGGGGGGGGGGGGGGGTGGGGGGGGGGGGGGGTGGGGGGGGGGGGGGGTGGGGGGGGGGGGGGGTGGGGGG
The DNA here is from genome assembly GCF_021028975.2 of Sphaerodactylus townsendi. Classification (NCBI taxonomy): domain Eukaryota; kingdom Metazoa; phylum Chordata; class Lepidosauria; order Squamata; family Sphaerodactylidae; genus Sphaerodactylus; species Sphaerodactylus townsendi. Next base: position 56,232,374 of record NC_059434.1, on the reverse strand, counting down.
GGGGGGGGGTGGGGGGGGGGGGGGGTGGGGGGGGGGGGGGGTGGGGGGGGGGGGGGGTGGGGGGGGGGGGGGGTGGGGGGGGGGGGGGGTGGGGGGGGGGGGGGGTGGGGGGGGGGGGGGGTGGGGGGGGGGGGGGGTGGGGGGGGGGGGGGGTGGGGGGGGGGGGGGGTGGGGGGGGGGGGGGGTGGGGGGGGGGGGGGGTGGGGGGGGGGGGGGGTGGGGGGGGGGGGGGGTGGGGGGGGGGGGGGGTGGGGGGGGGGGGGGGTGGGGGGGGGGGGGGGTGGGGGGGGGGGGGGGTGGGGGGGGGGGGGGGTGGGGGGGGGGGGGGGTGGGGGGGGGGGGGGGTGGGGGGGGGGGGGGGTGGGGGGGGGGGGGGGTGGGGGGGGGGGGGGGTGGGGGGGGGGGGGGGTGGGGGGGGGGGGGGGTGGGGGGGGGGGGGGGTGGGGGGGGGGGGGGGTGGGGGGGGGGGGGGGTGGGGGGGGGGGGGGGTGGGGGGGGGGGGGGGTGGGGGGGGGGGGGGGTGGGGGGGGGGGGGGGTGGGGGGGGGGGGGGGTGGGGGGGGGGGGGGGTGGGGGGGGGGGGGGGTGGGGGGGGGGGGGGGTGGGGGGGGGGGGGGGTGGGGGGGGGGGGGGGTGGGGGGGGGGGGGGGTGGGGGGGGGGGGGGGTGGGGGGGGGGGGGGGTGGGGGGGGGGGGGGGTGGGGGGGGGGGGGGGTGGGGGGGGGGGGGGGTGGGGGGGGGGGGGGGTGGGGGGGGGGGGGGGTGGGGGGGGGGGGGGGTGGGGGGGGGGGGGGGTGGGGGGGGGGGGGGGTGGGGGGGGGGGGGGGTGGGGGGGGGGGGGGGTGGGGGGGGGGGGGGGTGGGGGGGGGGGGGGGTGGGGGGGGGGGGGGGTGGGGGGGGGGGGGGGTGGGGGGGGGGGGGGGTGGGGGGGGGGGGGGGTGGGGGGGGGGGGGGGTGGGGGGGGGGGGGGGTGGGGGGGGGGGGGGGTGGGGGGGGGGGGGGGTGGGGGGGGGGGGGGGTGGGGGGGGGGGGGGGTGGGGGGGGGGGGGGGTGGGGGGGGGGGGGGGTGGGGGGGGGGGGGGGTGGGGGGGGGGGGGGGTGGGGGGGGGGGGGGGTGGGGGGGGGGGGGGGTGGGGGGGGGGGGGGGTGGGGGGGGGGGGGGGTGGGGGGGGGGGGGGGTGGGGGGGGGGGGGGGTGGGGGGGGGGGGGGGTGGGGGGGGGGGGGGGTGGGGGGGGGGGGGGGTGGGGGGGGGGGGGGGTGGGGGGGGGGGGGGGTGGGGGGGGGGGGGGGTGGGGGGGGGGGGGGGTGGGGGGGGGGGGGGGTGGGGGGGGGGGGGGGTGGGGGGGGGGGGGGGTGGGGGGGGGGGGGGGTGGGGGGGGGGGGGGGTGGGGGGGGGGGGGGGTGGGGGGGGGGGGGGGTGGGGGGGGGGGGGGGTGGGGGGGGGGGGGGGTGGGGGGGGGGGGGGGTGGGGGGGGGGGGGGGTGGGGGGGGGGGGGGGTGGGGGGGGGGGGGGGTGGGGGGGGGGGGGGGTGGGGGGGGGGGGGGGTGGGGGGGGGGGGGGGTGGGGGGGGGGGGGGGTGGGGGGGGGGGGGGGTGGGGGGGGGGGGGGGTGGGGGGGGGGGGGGGTGGGGGGGGGGGGGGGTGGGGGGGGGGGGGGGTGGGGGGGGGGGGGGGTGGGGGGGGGGGGGGGTGGGGGGGGGGGGGGGTGGGGGGGGGGGGGGGTGGGGGGGGGGGGGGGTGGGGGGGGGGGGGGGTGGGGGGGGGGGGGGGTGGGGGGGGGGGGGGGTGGGGGGGGGGGGGGGTGGGGGGGGGGGGGGGTGGGGGGGGGGGGGGGTGGGGGGGGGGGGGGGTGGGGGGGGGGGGGGGTGGGGGGGGGGGGGGGTGGGGGGGGGGGGGGGTGGGGGGGGGGGGGGGTGGGGGGGGGGGGGGGTGGGGGGGGGGGGGGGTGGGGGGGGGGGGGGGTGGGGGGGGGGGGGGGTGGGGGGGGGGGGGGGTGGGGGGGGGGGGGGGTGGGGGGGGGGGGGGGTGGGGGGGGGGGGGGGTGGGGGGGGGGGGGGGTGGGGGGGGGGGGGGGTGGGGGGGGGGGGGGGTGGGGGGGGGGGGGGGTGGGGGGGGGGGGGGGTGGGGGGGGGGGGGGGTGGGGGGGGGGGGGGGTGGGGGGGGGGGGGGGTGGGGGGGGGGGGGGGTGGGGGGGGGGGGGGGTGGGGGGGGGGGGGGGTGGGGGGGGGGGGGGGTGGGGGGGGGGGGGGGTGGGGGGGGGGGGGGGTGGGGGGGGGGGGGGGTGGGGGGGGGGGGGGGTGGGGGGGGGGGGGGGTGGGGGGGGGGGGGGGTGGGGGGGGGGGGGGGTGGGGGGGGGGGGGGGTGGGGGGGGGGGGGGGTGGGGGGGGGGGGGGGTGGGGGGGGGGGGGGGTGGGGGGGGGGGGGGGTGGGGGGGGGGGGGGGTGGGGGGGGGGGGGGGTGGGGGGGGGGGGGGGTGGGGGGGGGGGGGGGTGGGGGGGGGGGGGGGTGGGGGGGGGGGGGGGTGGGGGGGGGGGGGGGTGGGGGGGGGGGGGGGTGGGGGGGGGGGGGGGTGGGGGGGGGGGGGGGTGGGGGGGGGGGGGGGTGGGGGGGGGGGGGGGTGGGGGGGGGGGGGGGTGGGGGGGGGGGGGGGTGGGGGGGGGGGGGGGTGGGGGGGGGGGGGGGTGGGGGGGGGGGGGGGTGGGGGGGGGGGGGGGTGGGGGGGGGGGGGGGTGGGGGGGGGGGGGGGTGGGGGGGGGGGGGGGTGGGGGGGGGGGGGGGTGGGGGGGGGGGGGGGTGGGGGGGGGGGGGGGTGGGGGGGGGGGGGGGTGGGGGGGGGGGGGGGTGGGGGGGGGGGGGGGTGGGGGGGGGGGGGGGTGGGGGGGGGGGGGGGTGGGGGGGGGGGGGGGTGGGGGGGGGGGGGGGTGGGGGGGGGGGGGGGTGGGGGGGGGGGGGGGTGGGGGGGGGGGGGGGTGGGGGGGGGGGGGGGTGGGGGGGGGGGGGGGTGGGGGGGGGGGGGGGTGGGGGGGGGGGGGGGTGGGGGGGGGGGGGGGTGGGGGGGGGGGGGGGTGGGGGGGGGGGGGGGTGGGGGGGGGGGGGGGTGGGGGGGGGGGGGGGTGGGGGGGGGGGGGGGTGGGGGGGGGGGGGGGTGGGGGGGGGGGGGGGTGGGGGGGGGGGGGGGTGGGGGGGGGGGGGGGTGGGGGGGGGGGGGGGTGGGGGGGGGGGGGGGTGGGGGGGGGGGGGGGTGGGGGGGGGGGGGGGTGGGGGGGGGGGGGGGTGGGGGGGGGGGGGGGTGGGGGGGGGGGGGGGTGGGGGGGGGGGGGGGTGGGGGGGGGGGGGGGTGGGGGGGGGGGGGGGTGGGGGGGGGGGGGGGTGGGGGGGGGGGGGGGTGGGGGGGGGGGGGGGTGGGGGGGGGGGGGGGTGGGGGGGGGGGGGGGTGGGGGGGGGGGGGGGTGGGGGGGGGGGGGGGTGGGGGGGGGGGGGGGTGGGGGGGGGGGGGGGTGGGGGGGGGGGGGGGTGGGGGGGGGGGGGGGTGGGGGGGGGGGGGGGTGGGGGGGGGGGGGGGTGGGGGGGGGGGGGGGTGGGGGGGGGGGGGGGTGGGGGGGGGGGGGGGTGGGGGGGGGGGGGGGTGGGGGGGGGGGGGGGTGGGGGGGGGGGGGGGTGGGGGGGGGGGGGGGTGGGGGGGGGGGGGGGTGGGGGGGGGGGGGGGTGGGGGGGGGGGGGGGTGGGGGGGGGGGGGGGTGGGGGGGGGGGGGGGTGGGGGGGGGGGGGGGTGGGGGGGGGGGGGGGTGGGGGGGGGGGGGGGTGGGGGGGGGGGGGGGTGGGGGGGGGGGGGGGTGGGGGGGGGGGGGGGTGGGGGGGGGGGGGGGTGGGGGGGGGGGGGGGTGGGGGGGGGGGGGGGTGGGGGGGGGGGGGGGTGGGGGGGGGGGGGGGTGGGGGGGGGGGGGGGTGGGGGGGGGGGGGGGTGGGGGGGGGGGGGGGTGGGGGGGGGGGGGGGTGGGGGGGGGGGGGGGTGGGGGGGGGGGGGGGTGGGGGGGGGGGGGGGTGGGGGGGGGGGGGGGTGGGGGGGGGGGGGGGTGGGGGGGGGGGGGGGTGGGGGGGGGGGGGGGTGGGGGGGGGGGGGGGTGGGGGGGGGGGGGGGTGGGGGGGGGGGGGGGTGGGGGGGGGGGGGGGTGGGGGGGGGGGGGGGTGGGGGGGGGGGGGGGTGGGGGGGGGGGGGGGTGGGGGGGGGGGGGGGTGGGGGGGGGGGGGGGTGGGGGGGGGGGGGGGTGGGGGGGGGGGGGGGTGGGGGGGGGGGGGGGTGGGGGGGGGGGGGGGTGGGGGGGGGGGGGGGTGGGGGGGGGGGGGGGTGGGGGGGGGGGGGGGTGGGGGGGGGGGGGGGTGGGGGGGGGGGGGGGTGGGGGGGGGGGGGGGTGGGGGGGGGGGGGGGTGGGGGGGGGGGGGGGTGGGGGGGGGGGGGGGTGGGGGGGGGGGGGGGTGGGGGGGGGGGGGGGTGGGGGGGGGGGGGGGTGGGGGGGGGGGGGGGTGGGGGGGGGGGGGGGTGGGGGGGGGGGGGGGTGGGGGGGGGGGGGGGTGGGGGGGGGGGGGGGTGGGGGGGGGGGGGGGTGGGGGGGGGGGGGGGTGGGGGGGGGGGGGGGTGGGGGGGGGGGGGGGTGGGGGGGGGGGGGGGTGGGGGGGGGGGGGGGTGGGGGGGGGGGGGGGTGGGGGGGGGGGGGGGTGGGGGGGGGGGGGGGTGGGGGGGGGGGGGGGTGGGGGGGGGGGGGGGTGGGGGGGGGGGGGGGTGGGGGGGGGGGGGGGTGGGGGGGGGGGGGGGTGGGGGGGGGGGGGGGTGGGGGGGGGGGGGGGTGGGGGGGGGGGGGGGTGGGGGGGGGGGGGGGTGGGGGGGGGGGGGGGTGGGGGGGGGGGGGGGTGGGGGGGGGGGGGGGTGGGGGGGGGGGGGGGTGGGGGGGGGGGGGGGTGGGGGGGGGGGGGGGTGGGGGGGGGGGGGGGTGGGGGGGGGGGGGGGTGGGGGGGGGGGGGGGTGGGGGGGGGGGGGGGTGGGGGGGGGGGGGGGTGGGGGGGGGGGGGGGTGGGGGGGGGGGGGGGTGGGGGGGGGGGGGGGTGGGGGGGGGGGGGGGTGGGGGGGGGGGGGGGTGGGGGGGGGGGGGGGTGGGGGGGGGGGGGGGTGGGGGGGGGGGGGGGTGGGGGGGGGGGGGGGTGGGGGGGGGGGGGGGTGGGGGGGGGGGGGGGTGGGGGGGGGGGGGGGTGGGGGGGGGGGGGGGTGGGGGGGGGGGGGGGTGGGGGGGGGGGGGGGTGGGGGGGGGGGGGGGTGGGGGGGGGGGGGGGTGGGGGGGGGGGGGGGTGGGGGGGGGGGGGGGTGGGGGGGGGGGGGGGTGGGGGGGGGGGGGGGTGGGGGGGGGGGGGGGTGGGGGGGGGGGGGGGTGGGGGGGGGGGGGGGTGGGGGGGGGGGGGGGTGGGGGGGGGGGGGGGTGGGGGGGGGGGGGGGTGGGGGGGGGGGGGGGTGGGGGGGGGGGGGGGTGGGGGGGGGGGGGGGTGGGGGGGGGGGGGGGTGGGGGGGGGGGGGGGTGGGGGGGGGGGGGGGTGGGGGGGGGGGGGGGTGGGGGGGGGGGGGGGTGGGGGGGGGGGGGGGTGGGGGGGGGGGGGGGTGGGGGGGGGGGGGGGTGGGGGGGGGGGGGGGTGGGGGGGGGGGGGGGTGGGGGGGGGGGGGGGTGGGGGGGGGGGGGGGTGGGGGGGGGGGGGGGTGGGGGGGGGGGGGGGTGGGGGGGGGGGGGGGTGGGGGGGGGGGGGGGTGGGGGGGGGGGGGGGTGGGGGGGGGGGGGGGTGGGGGGGGGGGGGGGTGGGGGGGGGGGGGGGTGGGGGGGGGGGGGGGTGGGGGGGGGGGGGGGTGGGGGGGGGGGGGGGTGGGGGGGGGGGGGGGTGGGGGGGGGGGGGGGTGGGGGGGGGGGGGGGTGGGGGGGGGGGGGGGTGGGGGGGGGGGGGGGTGGGGGGGGGGGGGGGTGGGGGGGGGGGGGGGTGGGGGGGGGGGGGGGTGGGGGGGGGGGGGGGTGGGGGGGGGGGGGGGTGGGGGGGGGGGGGGGTGGGGGGGGGGGGGGGTGGGGGGGGGGGGGGGTGGGGGGGGGGGGGGGTGGGGGGGGGGGGGGGTGGGGGGGGGGGGGGGTGGGGGGGGGGGGGGGTGGGGGGGGGGGGGGGTGGGGGGGGGGGGGGGTGGGGGGGGGGGGGGGTGGGGGGGGGGGGGGGTGGGGGGGGGGGGGGGTGGGGGGGGGGGGGGGTGGGGGGGGGGGGGGGTGGGGGGGGGGGGGGGTGGGGGGGGGGGGGGGTGGGGGGGGGGGGGGGTGGGGGGGGGGGGGGGTGGGGGGGGGGGGGGGTGGGGGGGGGGGGGGGTGGGGGGGGGGGGGGGTGGGGGGGGGGGGGGGTGGGGGGGGGGGGGGGTGGGGGGGGGGGGGGGTGGGGGGGGGGGGGGGTGGGGGGGGGGGGGGGTGGGGGGGGGGGGGGGTGGGGGGGGGGGGGGGTGGGGGGGGGGGGGGGTGGGGGGGGGGGGGGGTGGGGGGGGGGGGGGGTGGGGGGGGGGGGGGGTGGGGGGGGGGGGGGGTGGGGGGGGGGGGGGGTGGGGGGGGGGGGGGGTGGGGGGGGGGGGGGGTGGGGGGGGGGGGGGGTGGGGGGGGGGGGGGGTGGGGGGGGGGGGGGGTGGGGGGGGGGGGGGGTGGGGGGGGGGGGGGGTGGGGGGGGGGGGGGGTGGGGGGGGGGGGGGGTGGGGGGGGGGGGGGGTGGGGGGGGGGGGGGGTGGGGGGGGGGGGGGGTGGGGGGGGGGGGGGGTGGGGGGGGGGGGGGGTGGGGGGGGGGGGGGGTGGGGGGGGGGGGGGGTGGGGGGGGGGGGGGGTGGGGGGGGGGGGGGGTGGGGGGGGGGGGGGGTGGGGGGGGGGGGGGGTGGGGGGGGGGGGGGGTGGGGGGGGGGGATCCTCTTTGATCTGAGATTGCAAATGCCTTAACAGACCAGGTGATCGGGAGCAACAGCCGCAGAAGGCCATTGCGTTCACATCCTACATGTGAGCTCCCAAAGGCACCTGGTGGGCCACTGCGAGTAGCAGAGAGCTGGACTAGATGGACCTTGGTCTGATCCAGCTGGCTTGTTCTTATGTTCTTATGTTCTCCCTACCCCCACAGGTCATTTCAAGTGCTGAAATAGCTGTGGAATTTAGCGCTTGAAAAGGCATGGGCGGGGGGGGGGGATGGACAACAATAGCACCTCAGTCTACCACATTGAAGGGCCAATCACTTTGAAATGGTGGTAGAGTCCTCATGGCAGACGTGAGGGTGCTATCACATCTAGTTTAGCTCTGTGTTCAGCTGCTGGAGTGTCTTTCTACTCCTCTAATATCTGTAACTTGCTGTGCTGAGACACTTAGAGATTATTTATTTATTTATTTATTTTTTAAGCTTTTATACCGCCCCATCCCCGGAGGGCTCTGGGCGGTGTACAGCAGAGAGAAAACAATGTAAATAATTAAATTAAAACATTTAAAAGCAGCGACAACCATAAAACATTCCTAATAATATGTTAAACTACTGTAAAATAGATGGCGTTCGCTAATCTACTATAGTAATTTCGTCACCTCCCCCAAAAGGGGGGGCGTCCAGCATTCTAACCTAAAAATTCCCTCCCCCTTCCAAAAGGGAGGAATGGCGAGTCTGAGATGACAGCTGGCCCAGATGTCATGGGAGCTTGACCAAGTATCAGGAGCAGACCAGAGTGGGGGCACCATCAACGGCTGAGTCCTCCAAAGTATTTTTTTTTCCTCTGCAGTTTGAAATTTCTTAACCATTGTTTATTGTTTTAGTAAGAAAGAAATGATTTTAGTCTAAAGCTATTAAACTCTCCAGGTTATTGCAGCTAGCAAGTTTGCACTGGTTTAATGCTATCTTGAAAATACCCTTTGAAGTATTTTCTCAGGATGTTTTTGAGATGGCTCTAAGAGTATTTCCTCAAGAGGGCTTTTGACCTCTAATGATTTATATAGTAGGACATGGTTTGCACTGGTAACATGGTAGATATTAAATTTTAGGCTTATGTAATTAGTTTAGCATTCAAGTGCCCAGAAACTTTTTATTGAATTTCAGGTGTTCTAAAAATTCTGAAAATGACTGTCACCAATATTTGCTGAGTTGTTTGTTTGTGTAAAAACATTTATTGAAAGCTGTAATTCCTATTCATGATTATACAGATTAGAGAAATAATTCCACAGTAAAGCAATTTCTGAACACAGTAGCTATGTTCATAAAGCTGAGATGGGAAATTACTTTAACAGCCCTCCGTTTGATACCATTAGATGACTTTTTAACATCCCTTTCCACAACTCCTTTCAACTTCCTATTGCTTAAAAGATCTAAAACAACATAACCTAAAAATGTATGTACTTTATTATTTACTTAGAATGGATTGGATTCTACTGTTCTGTTTGGCTAAGTGTAGAATTCTCTGCCAGCAGAAAGAATCACCTTGCAGAGGAACGCTCTGCAAGAAGCAGAATCCAATTTTATATTGATAGACCACATTTTAGCCCTAAGGCGATTTGCAGTAATGCAAGTTAAAATGATTCACAATTTCAACACTCCAAATCCAAAAGCAAATTTAAAAGTTCATAGTCTTAAATGGAACATTTTAGGCAATGGAGCAGGATAAAGCTTGGCTCTTACAATCTTGCCATCTCCATGTGAAGTGAAGAGGGAAGGGGAAGTTTCTGGCCACCAGGAAACTTTTTTATCAGTGGACTTGAACTTCATGGGGTTTAAGCCCACATGTAAGAATTTCAGGCAAGATGAACTTGTATGGTCAATATTACAAGGCCCTCTTTTAGAGCAAATAACAATTCTGATCCAATTACAATTCTGATCCAGGAAAAGTTTCTACACTTCCTTTAAGAGAAGCCCATGTAAAGTACTTTGTAGTAATCTCATCAAGAAGTTGCTAAGGCATGAGTAACTGCAGCTAGATCCTAGTCTTCCAGTAAAAGGTGCAGTAAGAAAGTCTGGCCCCTTCTGCACACGCAAAATAATGCGTTTTCAAACCACTTTCACAACTGTTTGCAAGTGGATTTTGCCATTCCGCACAGCTTCAAAGAGCACTGAAAGCAGTTTGAAAGTGCATTATTCGGCATGTGCGGAATGAGCCTCTATAAGTTTTCTGAGCCACAATCATTTCCTGGATATTGAGGGGCAATGCTGAGTCCAAGTCTGTTTACAAACTACAAACTTGGCCTGTAATGGAGAACAAGAATTTACTAATTTATTGGAAACAGTTATAAGGTAGATAATTACACGGTTCCAACTTCCAGCTGATTTACTTACTTGTTGCTTGACTTGTGCTTTGCACTTTTAATGAGTGTATCAAGTCCCTTAACTATGTACTGTAAAGGAAGTCTCTTCAGAAAGCCTTGAGCATACAAGCCTTGTTCTTCTAAGCAATCTTTAGGGTTGTAGATCAGACTGATATGTAGTTCCTAATGTTATGTACCCCTTCCATCCCACACCTTAAAACACGCATCCAAGCCGGGATATTTATAAATACAAGGTATATGTGAGATATATTTCTGAGTTATATTAAGGCTAACAGATATATATGGTGTGGCGCAGGATAAAATGGGCTAACAGCAAGCCTAAGGAATAGCAAACAGTCAGTAGAAAATAAATCTACTCATTTGCTCCTTGATGTCCACACCCAAGCCAGAACTACAGTCAATAGAATTGTAAATGTGAACTATCCCTTGAATTGAGATGCTGCACCCTTCCTTCCCTTCAGCTGTTCCGAAAAGCTCCTAAGTGCTCCCATCCCTGATTTAATCTTGCTGCCTCAGCTAAATTACAATATCCAGAGACTCGCTCTTCCGACTACCTATTCAAGGTGTTGCTAATGTAATCAAGGAAACAATTGGCTACCAACCCCTGGGTTTAGGACAATAGATAGAGATGCTAATTAGCTCAGCCCCTGCAACCCAGCACAGTTGCAGGAAACGAAACCTAATGCAATAGGTCTCTTTTCCCGCCAAACTAGCGATCCATCCTATAAAAGCCCTGCTCACCTTAAGCTCATTGCTCATTTCTAACCTGAACCTCCCTTGTTCAAGTTGGTGTGAGACACGATATCGTCCTTCTCTGGAATCTCTGTGCTGGCATAGAGTCCCTGCCTTCTACTTCATTTGCTGCATTGGAACCATTAGGTAACGTAACCCTGCTGCCTTCCCAATTCTCTCTCTATCATCCAAACCTATTTTTCTCACCTTTTTATATCTCTAGGAACTTGTGTGTATGTGCCTCCATTATCTTCTTGTATGTGTGTTTGAAACCAAATTTATATAAACATTTTAAACTCGATTTGGACTCCTTGTGTTACTCTGCGGAATGCTCTATGCTATATTTCCCCATATACATAGTCTAAAAGATCCCCTCCCAGTCTGCCTCTCGCTTTGCCAAGCCGAGTTATTTTCCCCATCGCCATTTTAAAGATATTCGTGTGCTGTTACACGATTAGCAGCTGGTGGAGATTCCTTAAAAATACGTTCATAACCTGTTAAGCTGGGTAACACTAAAGTGAAAAGGGGAGTTTCTAAACTATCAGAATAATTGTCCTAACTGACTGTAACAGGTCACTGAAAAAATCTTTGTCAATTATTAAAACACTGTCAAGGCCAGTAGGTATTATTAATAACCTCTTTTTGATAAGTCACTGGGCTTTTGAGATACTTACTATCTAGCTGTGTTAATATGAGTCTATATATACAATGTGGTCAACTTGTGCTGCCCAGTACCTTCACAAAATGAAGCTTTGTTTTGTTTTAATACTTGCATCCTTTGTTGATTCTGCGCAGCAGTTCATACCAAGCAGGTACTGCAAAACTAATCTGGTATTTAAAATTTTTTTTAAAGAGGTTTTCTTTTCCTGTTTATTTTCTTTTCCTGTTTACTGTACAGTGTACAGTATTTGATTTTCCTTTTCATAGAAAACAAGTTGAAAAAAAACTAAGCCAATTGTATACGGGTAAAACAAATACTTTATATCATGGTCTGAGATGAGAAAGCTCTGACAGCAATACAAGCAACTATCCTGTAAAAACAAAACAAAAATGATTTTTGGTAGTGTTCTTTTAGATGAAAGATTACAGTACAGAGGGGGTGTGAAAAACTGCCCACTGAGGAGCCAAGCTTAACTTCAAAATATTGCAGATGACATCTCAGGTGTAGGTCATAAATATGATGGTGTTGAAGTTTGGACAGACATTTTTCATTCTCTTTATTCTTCCGGAGAATACTATCTATCAACAAGATCTTTTTCATTATTTTTAATTCACAGTTTAAATTGAGTACTAGTTGGAAAAGCTTTCACTAGCTTAAAGTGTAAATTGTCTTTAATTTTAAGCATTGTGGAGTTCTTTAGAGGGGTATTGTTTAATGAGCTGAAAAGTGTTTTTGAAATTTTATATGTGTGAAAATGTTATGGTGCAAACAGAAACAGTTGGTGTCATTCAAGTACAAAAGGTTTTGCATTTATAATTGAACTGCATAAGAACACATACTATAGGACATAGTAGTAAGAGCAGTTTTTACAGAGTTTTAGATGAATAAACTTATTTTCATCTCATTTTCCATTTTTTTTCAATTCCCACCCCTAGATGCTGTAATATCTAAGAAAGGGAGGAAACATTTCTCTTCCTGTAGTAGCTCCCATGCCTGATTTACTAGGTCCTTTCCACTCTCCAGTCTCAAAACACTGTATCTACAAAGAATGCATCCACCTCCTGGAAAACTGACTTATGCTGTTCTACCCTCCCCTCAATAGTATGGATTTTTCTTGTGTGAGTAGCATTTTAGATTTAGTCTGATAGATTCAAGTCCAGTAGACATTAGACACCAACAAGATTTTTTAGTCTATAAGCTTTCAACAGTACAAACTCCCTTCATCAGATACTGAGCTTTGATTCTTGAAACTTTATATACTGAAAATCTTTTTGGTCTCCAAGGTACCACTGGACTTGAATCTAGCTGTCCTTCTACAGACCAACATGTCTATCCTCTGAAACTAGATGTTTACTAGATTACTAAATCAGAATTGCAAAGGTACTGGATAGGGTAGTGGTAGATGAATGAGGATGTTTCTACTTAATAGGTACTATGGTTTTTTCAAGTTTAACATATTAACTTTGCTGTAAATTGAAAGATGATCTCTCAAAGGCTGATTTTCCATGGGTAAAAATGCCACGTTGTTAGCACAAAAAATACTCTGGTGCAGCCAGAAGTTCTCCATGGGTCCCGGTGCTGCACCATGTCTGCCACATTGTTGCCCTGGCGCTGCCCCAAAGCATTGGCTTTGCTCCGCGAATTTCCAGAAATGCCAAATTTGAAGTTCTTTTGAAATGCCCCCTTGTTGCTCCAGTGCCTTCTGGTGGAAAACTCCACGGCAGCAGAACCGGGGCCATTTTTCCCACCTCACCACTCTGGCTCTCCCCACTCCACCAATCAACAGGCCCACCCCCACCTTTTGCAGTGAAAAAAGTAAACACGGTGGGAGAAACCTTGGTTTTTAGAAAGAAAAGTGGCGTGTGCAGGCGCTGCAAACAGGAGGGTGGCAATTCTCTTGCACGTGCAAGGATTTTAGTCGGGAGGGTTGGAAGACAGCGATTCCCTCGCACATGCAAGGATTTTAGACGGGGGCACAAGGGCGCTGATTCTCAGAGCCTGTTTTGTGTTCAGAGTTATGTAAAACTAAAATAGTAAAAGTGAGTGGGGGGAACGGGGGAGATTCAGCCAATCAAATGCGGGAAACAGAGGTTATCCGTACATTGTGGAAGAGCTCACGCTGCAAATGGAGAAGCACCAGGGCTAGTGGAGAAACAGTTGGGGCATAACATGCTGGCCCTGCCTCAAACCCCAGGAAGAGCCAGAAAGCAGTGAAGAATAAAAAACAGGGCAAAAAGCGCAGCGGCAGGTGCACTCCCGGATCTACCATGGGGCATTTTGACCATGAAAAATCGGCCTGTGTGCCTTCAAGTGGTCCTTTGCTTCTTAAGTTAGCTATAAATGTGATACTGTTAGTGTGCTTCCATTGGCACAATTCTTTCTCCCTCTGAACTGCATATGCTGCAGGCTGTAAGAAGCAGTGTTTAACTTCATAGAGTTATGACCTGAAGAATAAAAAATAGTTACTTTTTTCACATGCCCTGTGCAGTGATCTCATAAGAGAAATCTGCACAAAAAGGCAAGCTTCTATTCATTGATCCTCTTTAAAGATTGAGAATCTCATGTGTGCTTCAACGGTCAAGTCAATCTTGCATTGTGAATGCGAATCCCCTTTCGCACCAACCGCCTCAGGTTAATAGGCTGTGAAGAACACTGCCGTTTCAGAAGCCTATTTCATTCTCAAAGTCTATACTATGGCTATGAAGAAGGATTCCTTTAATGTCAAGAAGTGCAGCATTATGTGCCAGAGAAATTACCTGTTTTCATGGTAGTGATTATTATTCACAGACAGACTGTTTTATTGTATACTGCAAAATGTAATTAATCTAAGTTTGGCCGAGTTGCTCTCTCACCCACCCTTTAGGTTTATAAAGATTGTGCTTTTTGGATTAGCTGTTTCTCATTTTTATTCTCTCAACAAGCTTTGGAGTTTGTATTTATAAACACTTTATGATCCCAGCAACATTGACTTTTACTGCTTCTTGCCACTAGATGGGAGAATAAAGTTATTCTTCTACATATCCCTAATTTTACAGTGAGTTTGTAAGCTAGTAAAGTATATATATATTTAAAATGCTGCAATATAGATTAATGCAAGCAGATTCTAGTTGTCTTCTAACCTTATTTACATTTTCTTCCTAAAGTAAAAGTGTACCCTTCAGAGATCATAAGTCAAAATTCTTGAAGGATGGAACAAGGGAAGTGAGTATTGGTATATATGTCTCATTATTCAAAATGTCTCCATTTTAAGAAAGGAAGGTAGCCTAGGAAATATTTTCAGAAATGTCCCTATCAATCAATGACATTATTCATAATATAATGGATAAATTCTTCTATAGTCATCAGGCTTTTTATGCCATTCGTAACCCAAAGAAGAATAAAGTGTTCAATGCAGTGATATCAAAAGGAAAAAAGAAGCTAGTTCACATTAGTTTTAGATATTTTTTTTTGCACTTTCTGGATTCCTTCACCTGGGTGAAGTGCTTATAGCAATGACTTCTTGACTTCAAAATAGTCTGTGAAAATTTGTGACTTTTAAATTAAAATATATATTCACTAGCATATTAGAAACTCTTGCTGAAATGGCACTCTGACTGTATTCAGCAATCAAAGAATAGTTTGACTTGTGTTCCAAGTTCTGATTAGAAAGGGAGAGCCTGTAGCTTAATGGTAGGGCATCTGCTTTCAAGGAGAAGATCCTTGGTTACTGACAACACTATTTAAAGGGTTAGGCAGGAGATATGAAAGGCATCTTCCTGAAATCCTAAAGAGCTGCTGCCGGGGTAGACACTTCCCTTGATAAGCCAGCGGTTTGGCACAATATAAGACAACTTCCCCAGTGACCTCCCAGACAAAAGGAATAAACCTGTTTTATGCAAACCCTGATTTGTCCTCTGTATACAGACATTTCTGTGTCAGCTGACTGTGAAGGACAGCACAATTCAACACACTGTGGATTGTGAGTTCAAACAATAACTAGTATAATGCTAACTACTAAAACTCAGTTTGTTTCAGCTAATCAGAGTTTGATCAGACTGATATCTGAATGCCGTTTATATTTAAAAGTTTAGACACATGGTCATAAATGTAAGGAAGAGAGCAGATGTGACCCTACAAATAAGCATTCATACACTGCTGGAATAAAGTAAAAACCAACCGCAATGTTCTAAGAAACATGTGTTATAGTAACAACTTCCATATTAATTGCAGCTTAATTTGTTGGTGCCAAATCACATAATTCTTTACTATTTCTTTTGTAGATTGAATATAAAATTTCAACTACCTGGGACAGCATGCAAGTTATGCATGCACCAGTGACAATCAAATTTAAACCAGGTGATCAAGGCTTAGTTATGGAAGTAAGCTCTTTGTTCTTTGATGATCCTCCTGCTCCACCTGGACAACCTGGGAAGCCCTTTGATGGACTTTGGGACTATGAAGGTGAGGTTTAGTGAAAGCTATACAACACAAAAAACCATAATAGGTTTTCAGTCCTAACGTCTGGGTAAGCAGTTGCTTGTTGGCATCCTTAAGAGGTAAGGTGGTCCCAAAGATATGTGGCCTCTGTGGAGAGGGGCTCTGGTTTTGGGAAGACCATGCAGTGGGTGGCGGCAGCAGCAACAGCTTTCCTGTGGCCCACCCTTTCCCTTTCCCCCATCCTGTTTCCTTCCTAATTCTCTCCATTCCCTTCATTTTGCTGCCCTTTCTATTTTCCTTTCTCTCCCTTTCCCCGATTCTCCCCTTTCTCTCATTCTACTGCCTTTTCTCCCCATCTCCCTTTCTCCCGATTCTGATTTTCCCCTATTTCTCTCTATTCCCCATATTCTTCCACCCCTTCTCTCTGTCCCCCTTTCCCCCTCATTCTGCCACCATTTGGTTCCCGAAGCCAGGTCTACCCAATGTTTTCAGTGGGCAGCAGACCCATGTTCTGAGCAGATAAGATTCTCTTATGTGTTTCTGCATACCTGCAAAGATAGCTTCTTGGAATCTCTCTCTCTCTCTCTCTCTCTTGCTGGAATTGGCAGGATGAGCTGAGTACAACTGTGTACTTTTAGGGCCAAAAAGGTGCCCAGGATCAGAGCCTGCAGATCAAACATTCCTCAGTAAATAGCAACTTGGAAGGGGAGGAATCTCTTCAGCTGCACCAGAGGCATAGCAAGGGGGGAAGGTGCCCAGTGCACTGGTGCGTTCTCCACCCCCGGAACACCCCCACAGGGGTGCATGCCTGGTGCGTTGCATGCCCCCCTTCCTCCCCCTTGAAGCCATGCCTCTGAGCTGCACACAAAATGTTGGGTGCAAGCTGAGAGTGAAACTGACCAGAGGACAAAACGGGGAAAAAATCTCTTTCCCCCCCTGACATCTTTGGTGTCGGGAAACAAACCAGCGGCCACTTCTCTTTAAGATGTAGAAAGAAGCAGTTGCCCACAGACATTTTTTTTTCTGCTGTTGCAGAACAGACCCTTCACAGATACATGGTTTGACTGAATAAAAGGCAGATTTGTGTATTGAAGTTTCCTTCCCTTAATGCGAACTTGATTTTTCATTACATGGGAATTGCCGTTATGTGGCCAAATTGGTGTATAAAATGGGAAACAGTTATGGCCAACTAAGAGGGAATATTTTTGATTTGTTCAAATATGAATACAATGCCATGATTGATTTTTTTCCTGTTCAACTGCACACAGAAGCATGTTGTCCTTTATATCTTTTACAGTGGTTGAATCTTTCTTTCTGAACAGTGCTACAAGCAACTACCTGGAAGTGGAACTTTGCCCGTAAGTTTTGACATGGAAAATATCTATCTTATTCAGCCTATACCAGAAAATTTCAGATACTCAAAATGGAATTTCCGACATCAAGGAAAGAATAATTTGAGTTTTCTTAGACCTATAACAATACATCTTACTTGACTGGTAGCACTTGCTGTTTGCTTTTGGTCATAGAATCAAGAAAGTTAAATGACTGCATTAAAGAAGGGTGTCAGGAAGACACATTTTTTAGCAAAAGGAAGTGTTGGCATTTAACTGGCCAGATTGGCAGTCATGGATGTAGAGCACAACCTGTTATGCTAAACTTACTTAGCAAGGAGTCATTATACCTTCTTCCTGAAAGGACATTAGGAGACCTCCCCTAGTGTGGGATGGGTTAAAATGTACCCACTCTAGGTATCTGCACTTTTCTAAAAGCCGCCTTAATAGCTGAGAACCCATATTTGGATAAAGAGGAGACTACGTGTGCCCTCTGGGACCAGTGACCAGAAAGCCAATGGTCATGTGGGACCTACTTTTGGTAAATTTATTTAGTGGGTAGTGGTCAGGGCAGGAGGCAACAAGTATGACAGCATTTAGGCAAGAATTTGATATTCTTATTTTTAAAACTCTCCCATTAAATGCCTTGTGGATAGTTCGAAATGAAAGACACCTACACACATGACTACTAAGGTATGAGACTTCCTGGGTAACTAAGGCCTGTTACTCTATTACTCTAGCCTGCCTTATGGGATTCTTTTGGTGACAAAATGGGATAACCCATATGAGTTCCTTAGAAAAAAGGCAAGATACAAATGAGAATTAGAGCTGATGCTATTATGAATTTACAAATACAGGGCAACTTAGGCTACCATGTATTTGCAAGGAGCCATCTGATCTTTTGAGTCTTATTAAGCCGTGTACAAAATGATGATTTGCCTTGATCATAACACTTTAAATGACTTTAAATTTCCTTTCAAAAAGGAAAAAAAATTACAAATGGAGATTGAGAGAGACAAAGAAAATGACAGGTGATAACTGACTGTGGAAGGCAATAGCAGGAGCAAAATGCATTTGTTTAGGATCAAGAAGGATCCTATGTAAGAGGGTTGTTATTTGAGAGTCCTTCCCTAAGGGAAATAGCTTCTGAGTAAAGGGAATGCCCCTAACCAATCATAAGGGAAATAGTTCCTAAGGGAAAGCAGGTTATCCTAAACCAGTTTTTAAAAAGAAAACTGGGAAAGTTGTGTGTTTGTTCCTAAGTCTTCCAACTAAATAAATATTGTTTCAAGAAGCTAATGCTTATTCAGTTAAGCAGTGATTGCCAAATGAACTCTGGTTGTTTCCCCACTTTTAAAATGACGTCGATACTCACCGGTTTTGTTTGCTCCAGGACTTTTTAGTGCAGAGTCATGTTCCCCACCGCAGCTTCCGCCCTTTCGTCCAATGAGCGCGGCAGCCACGCAGCAGCCACGCAGGACTCCTCACGGTCCGCTCAGGGGGTGTCCTGATTGGCTGCTGTGTTGTGCTGCGGCGGGAATTTTTTTAAATTTTCAGCTGGACGAATCAACGTCCCAACGAACCCACGACTATTTGTGAACACATCTATGCTTATGTGCTCTTAAAACGGCATGCAGACGTGGATCCCTTGTGTTAAAAATATTTTTTTAAACCAGCTGCGCGTGCATCGCGCATGCCCCACCATGCCCTGATTGGGTGGGAGGGTCCACGTCACCAAGTGGCGGGAAAATGGAACCTGGGGTAACCACCCGAGCTTCCCCACTATCCCGCACTCTGCACGGGGTCATCCAAAATGCGCTGTTTTGAACAGTGACAGAAATGACACACGCTGAGGGGGCGCGAGAGCTGCAGAGTCGGGGCGGCTGCGTTGTCGCCGCCCCTCTAGTGGGGAGTGCCGCTGGACCCTGTGTAACTTGGTGAGAGTAGCACGCAACAAACGGTGTGGGGAAACAGCCTCTGTCTCAGTTCTTGTCCAAAGCATTAACACCTTCAGTGAACTATATCAGATATTTCTTGATTACAAACTATCTTTGGAGTATAAATATTCTATGTTCTTTATTCCTGTTTTGTTACCAGCCAAGTTTACTTTCCAAAACCTCCTTGCTAACATGACTTTTCCATTTCCCCAAAGGAGACAAATAAATAAAACAGTTTTAGATTTTTATTTCAATAAGTCTCTCTTGTGTCATATTTTGATTTTTCTAAAAGGAAAGAGTTTTGACAGATTCCCGAAGCATTTTAAATGTGAGACAGCAAAACAACAAGAGACAAGGCCGTATGTCTCTGTAGTGATAGTGGTAGTTGCTGAGGAAAAATAGATAAAACAAAAGGAGATCCATCATAGGCAGTTATCTGAGTTTTATTACCTACAAGCTTTCCGTGACATTTTGTTCTTTCCATACTGTGCTCTGAAACTTGCTAAACATTTCCTTGACAATATTGTATTCCTATTAAACTTGTTTTGATAGTGTCACTGATTTTTGTTTTTTGTTTTTTAATTTTTTTTTGCTAGGCATGGTCAGCATCTTGTATTACGCCTTTCTGAAGGAGATTGTCTTGAAGTAAGTATTCATTTAACCATTATTATTATTATTATTATTATTATTATTATTATTATTATTAGTATTAGTAGTAGTAGTAGTAGTAGTAGTAGTAGTAGTAGTAGTAGTAGTAGTAGTAGTATTACTACTACATTTAATAGACCGTCCTACCTCCGAAGGGCTCAGTTTTGGTTATGGTTATTTCTCTGAATTTCTTGTATTATGTGTTGTAGTTATTTACAGATTATCTATGCCAACATTATTAAATATATATATTCACCAATAACTTTGCCCTTCTTTATCTGAGTGGATGAAGGCTTCTATATTTCCCAGCCAAAATGTTTTTTCCTGCATTAGCAGAAGTGTTCTTGTGCCAGAGCAATGCACAAATTCTGACAAAAGAAAATGCCAGTATTCAATCCACTGAATGCACGAAAGGTGTAATTATTTCAGTGTGATTCCTTTAAAACACTGATAGTGAGACTAGTGCAGTATTTAAGTTCATAGGAGCATTAAGTATGAAGACTAGAAAGCTGTAAAATGCCCTTCTTTTTAATGGAATGCATTTGCACTAAGTTATTTGATTATTCTTTGACAGTTGTTTAACTTATTAGGAGGTATGGTGCCCAGCATGATCCGAAATGTAATAACTACTAATTTTCAATGAACGTCCAATGGTAATTACATATGAGTAACTGTGGGAAATAAATGGCACCCATGTCTACTAGTTTCTCAAGTCATTTGGTTAAAGAATTCTGCAAGGGATTGCAAATCATGGCATAGTCAATTCACAGTTGCATTAAATTAATGAATTTCCATCTTTGCTTTGTGAGCAGTATTTAAATAGCCAATCTTCCCCTGACCCTCTTTTTTCCTCTGATTTTTTCCTGTTGTAGTAATTACAAACCATAAATTTCATTTCATCATCTGCATTAGTGTTTGCAACATAAATCATACTAATACAGTTAAGTAATTCCAGAACATCTGCAAATCACTGACAAATTGGTTCCATGGAGCTTGTTCTAACAAATTAATTGAAACCCTTACCTGTTGTCACATCCGGTGTGTTAAATCAAAGCTTTTATTAAACTATAAATTTATTTTGGACTATTTATTTTCCTATTTAATACTAAGTCAATACTTGAATTATACTTGAAACAATTATAAGCAATACATATCTATGTATTTCGATACAATGAAAAAAGGTTATTTTACATTTCAGAACCGAATTATGTTGGGATGTTATGGGAATACATAGCAAGCTATTTGCATATCAGCACTTTATTTGTGCATCATCATTTTAGAATTTTGTACAGCATCCATATGGTAGCATATTATCTCGCTAATGATACTTATTTTGGAAAAGCAGGACACTAGTTATATCCAATGTGATAGGAATTATATGGCATAAATTAAGACTCTAATACTTCTTTATTCAGTTGAGTATGATTTACTTGTCCTTTCAGAACAAGGATTAAGTCAGCTAGAAATAAGAATAGCTTATTCCAAAAACTCTTCAGGTTGTAAAAATGAAATCAATGCAAGTATTCTTTATCATTACAGGAAATATTACCAAGCAAATTTTAGAGCAGATGTTTCATATGGTATTGGACATTGGATTAGTTTCGCATTTTGGCTTATCCCTGAAGCTAGATATATTTATCAAATCACAATAGGTTGAACCTTTTCACCCTAACACTCAATTCACGTGCTTACAACACCCTCTGTCCCACATGGCTTTTTTCAATTCAGGTTTCATGATCCCCAGAATAACATTTTTGGTGGTCTCAAGTGACCTATTATGAGCTCTTCTCAAATGAACACTGTGATTCCTGCTGTTATTTATTTGAAGTAGTGTTGGCTTCTTCTGCGATTAGGCTCCTTTTTATATATATTCTGTTTGATTACCATATGGTGGACATATTGAAATGCTCCAAATAATGTGGTCCCCAGACAAAGTATTGAACAAACTAAGTCTGTTGGAAATCTACCTGCTTTATATCTGTACAGGCATATGATTCCATCTCCTGAAACTCAAATATATAATGCATTGGATCACATTTTAAAGCATTTTAAATGTTATGTCCCCATTGTGTTTCCATTCAAGGTGCTTCCATATCAAAAAGAAGTGGATAAAAAACCTTGCATTATAAACATTTATAAAACAGTAGATGACCTTTTTTAGCAGATGTATTAACAAAACAGAATTTGAACTACAGCAATTCTATGTGAACTTAATAATTAAACATTTGGCTGAAGTTTTATTTGAAGTGTTATTTAATGTGCTTTAGTGGCTCCCTATGTTCAGTTTGTTAAAATAATGAGGATGATATTTTTATAGTGCATTTTTTCACCCTGTGTATAGAAAGGACTTGAGCTGGCATTTAAAGCAGATATAAACTGGGGCAACTGGAATGGCACAGCAATTATTCCTTGGGACTATTTTCCCCCTGGTGTAGACAAAATGAATTCATATGCAATCCATGGATCTGGGATTGGCAGAATTTATGAGGCACTTTATCCAATACCACGGGAAGAGATTAAAGAGGGGCAAGGTCCTAATTTGTGAGTACAAAAACATCTTTCTTAATTTGATGTCTGTCTGTTGCTATAGCTTCTTTTAGTACTTGGCTGTAACTACTTACATGACAAACTTGGAAAATCTTTCATGCATTAGTGGAATGTGCTGAAATATTCTGTTTATGCATCTTTTATAGGGCTATAAAATTTCTGTGGCTTCAAATATTTCAGGAAAAATCTGTGGGTCCCCCCTTTTTTGAGTAGAGAATTAACAGAAATTTAGAGAAAAATTGAAAAAATACGCAATACTTTCTTATCAAAACTAAATATCTTTTAATGGCTGACCAACATAAAACAGTCAAAATATAAATCTGTATTGTTTGTGTGTGTGTGCCATCACGTAGATCGCTTCCCCCTTCTGTGGGCCTTCTGTGGGCCCACTGATCAGCTGAGAATTTCAAAGTAGATCCAGTAATTGGTGGGCAATTGTCTGCCAATGCCTGCTAACCGGGAATCTTACATGGCTCCCACCGTGTTGGATGGTTTGCCTGAGGAGGTCCCATAGTTCTCTCATTCTTAAGAATGTGCAAAACAGTCATGTTCAAGGAAGCATTTTAAAATAGGGATTAGAACTGCAGTAGAATGGACAGCGCAGGAAGACACCATTGAAGTGGAGTCCAAATGTTATCCACAACTATGATTAACGTATCATCTGTTTTGTATTTCACCTTAGAATCCACTTCTGTTATTGTTTATCGTATACCTTGCTTTAGACAGATTACTACTTGCATTGTTTCTAATTCTGTAATCCTAGTACTATCACAGTATACTGTCATTGTTTTATACTGTTTGTCTATACTGTTGGGGTTTTTTGAGGCAGGAAGGTGTTTGTTGATCCTGTAATCCACCTTGAGTCTCAGTGAGAAAGGTGGACTATAAACAAAGAAAAATAAATATTAGATAGAAAGATGGCAATCACTGATGGACACAGGCTTAGTTGTGACCTGAACTCATAAAACAAATTCTTCTACTTCCAAAAGAGCATAAGACATTTCACTAAATGAAAGCTCCCCTACCCTGACTTTGCCATAACTCTGATTCTGCAGGGAGAACATGATTACATCTACAGCTAGTGAACCCATCTAGCTTCATACCCTGTGGACTACTAACCATCACCACTTTAATTTTGAATGGTTGATCCTAATATACCCTAGCACAATTTTAAACATGTATTAAGAAATGTAGTAAAAGCACTTAGAAAAGTTTGTTGTTGCAAAGCAAATGGTTTTTCAATCTTTGGGTTATTAAACTATCCACTGTAATTCTATTAATTACAAAGCTATGCAATTCATGTGTGATGCTCCAGTTTTTTTAAAGCATGCAATAAAATAAGTTCTGTAAATTGTAGTTATAAGTTATTTCTATATTTAGGCATAAATAATAGTATGCCTCATTGATAGGGAAGGATAGGGCAGCTAGTTATAAGTTATTTCTATAGTTTTTTATGTTGTGTCCAAAATACTTTTTAAAAATTGTATCACTTTAAAAAACTTATGTGTTTTAATAATTTAAAGTTTTGTTTATATGTTGTTAATAGCCATCTTCTAGAATACTTCAAAGATTTCAACCTAAAGGACATAATGGGAGAAGACTGGAATCAACCTCCATCAGATCGATGGATATGACATCAAGACATCAAAGACATCAAGAAAAGAAAAGCTCAAAAATACACAATAAATTTCTAAACAATAGGTATGAAGACATTTAATGAGTTATCTGTCATGATTTAATGGCTTAGCTAATTAAAATAAATGCATGTATTACTCTGTCAGATACATTGACTTATCACTCTTCTTCCAGCAGATGCAATAATTATAATCATTCACACACACACACACACTTTGCGGAGTACAAGAAGACAAGTCACTATCCCAAAGAGTCACAATTTAAAATCTGATGTTTGGAAGACATCCTGGGGTGTGAAGTGTAAGCAGGATATGTTTGGGGAAGAATCTCCATTCACTTAATGTATGCATGCTTGATGGTATTTTCAGCAAGAGTGTTTATTCTTTATGGGAAAAGTTGATTTTGAGGACTTATTTAAAAGAAGGCATCACATTGGTATTCTGGGAAACCATTCCATGCATAAAAGATACCAAGGTTGGATTTGTTGAATGCCTGAGGGTGATGGCCCTGAATATCATGGATGGGGTAGGTTGTACTGGAATACAAGATTGGATAGATTAGTGGCAGGGCATGGTCATAGAAGGAAAATGTAAAGGATTCAATGGTGTTGATGGTGAGGTAACCTTGAGTGCATTCCACAGCCCGGGCGATGGGCCAGATGCATCGGCGGAGACTTTATCTTCTTGCTTGGGAGATGAAAACCCTCTGTTCCCATATAGGAAGCAGGAAGGGGGATGGGAAGGTGACTGGTATTATAACCTGTGCTTCCTGGCCGGGGAAGTGTCATTCCCTGCCACTGCGCGTCCTTGAGCTTTCTAGGATGTCTTAATAACTGGCTGTTTACTCCCAAAGCCTTTTATTTCTCGTCCTATGGAATTCCACTTACATTGTGGCAGGAAACTTAATTCATCTATATTCCCTGTGCAGTGGACCTCTTGTCTTGCTGATGGAAGGTTGAATTTTACTCTTGGAAGGTCGCGGTAGCCCCAAAGAGGCTCCACGACCTTTCGCCTTCTGGATCTGGAGGAACCAGCCTGGGAGAGCAGACTTTCGCTGGTGGCTCTTTCCCGTCCTAAATTATCCAGCCGCGAGTGCTTCCCTTTACTCCCACGTTGGAGCGAGGAGGTGTGGCAGCGACCATGAGGGACTTCCATGGAGTGCGTTTGAGAGGCGTAATCTATGAATCGGCGCCTGTGGATCCAGATCTCTACCCGTTTTCATGGTGGATTACAAACCTCAGATGCAACCTGTCATGGAGGGAGCCAGGCTTAGCCACCTTTCATGAAGGCAGCCCAGGAATCCATTGAGCGATTCCTGGACTTCGTTATTTTGGTGATGCTCCCCAAAGAACCACCCGTGGCACAGCACTGGGGCCCGTCCAAGAGACGCGGGACTAAACCTGGAATTGGGAGGGTATCCGTGCAGCTTCCCAATCGGACCCCTAATCCCAGGCCATTGTGACAGCACCTGAGGTGCCTCGAGGAGCCACCGGTGGCTCGCCGGCGGCTACGGTGTCTCTCGATGCCTGCAGCTTCCAGGCAGCCGAAGAGTCCGAAGAAAGCCTGCCTTCCCAGCCGGACCCGGTTTCCCTCTCCCATCGAGGGAGGACTGGGATGAGGAAGTGGGGCGACTGCGAGAGGCCCAAAGCGGCTTGGAACGTGGCGCCAGCTATGGGAGGAGGAGCAGGCTGCAATTTGTTACACCCAACAAAAGATGGCGAAAACCTGCAGAGGGCCGGGAACAGCAAGCAAAGAGAAGTCCAGCTTCGAGTTGGACCCGTGCCAAGAGCGGCAGCTCAAGCGACAATATACCCCAGAATCGGTCAGTCCGCGAGTAAAGTCCTGGAACAGTCAGATTGGATTTACAACTGACGGCAGCGTTCAGGCTCTCTTGCCGCCAAAGAAGTGGACTCACTGAAGCCCTTAAAAGCGGGACGAACTGGCTTAAAGTGGAGCGAGAAAAGCTGCTTTGCATAGCACCAGGATGCATTGACTGCGCCAAGGAGGGATCTGGCTGCGTTGGAAGGGAACTAAAGGAGGCAGCAGACTGGGAAGCTAAGGTTGGAGTCTATGCTGGTACTGATCATGCGGTGCCAGGGCCCCCCGCGTGCCTGGGTCCTGCCACTTAATGGCGGCATGGCGCGCCCGATTCCGGCTCCCCATTACAACAGCTGCCTGCCCAGCCTGCTCAACCCGGCGCAACCACCTCCCCAGCAGGCACCAAGAGCCGTCGAGAGGCGGGGGGCTACTATAGCCTGATACCAGCCCGTTTTGATGGGACCGCTTCCAAACTTCCTACCTACTTCATCTTGCAACTCAATGCCCACTTGAAGACTATGATGAGTCTATACCGGTCTGAGCGGCGAGAAAAAATAAGGGACATCGGCTCCAGTCCCTGGATGGGGCAGCCCAGCCGACGCTGGTTAAGTGACTGTTTTGGGTTGCAGGATGAGGACTCTGCGATACAGTGCCGCGTTCCTCCAAGCTTTAGGCTGGCGGCTTTCAGGATCAGGCGCCGAGGAAATGAAGCTATCCATACCATCAAAACCATCCAGCAAGGCAACGCCGTTTGCAGAATTTGTCCGTGAATTTAGATGCGGCGTGACTGCTTCAGGACTTCCTCTAGAGTGGCCTGAAGCAGCATGAAATCGCGAATACTTCTCAGATGCTGTGGACAACAAACTCGATGAAGCGGTGTTTCCTAGTTCGAGTTCCACTCGTGCCATTCGCGGATTGGATCCAGTTGGAAGGGTCTCAGAGTGGCGTCTTTCGTTTATAGATCGGCGCTTTCGTCAAGGAGGCAGCCCGCCCTAAAACCACTACTGTGTCCCACCAAATCCAAAGCCAGCAGCTCCTACAGGAAAAAACCACCTCTGGGCGCCATTCGCCCGACTTGGGTTGTGTCTTTACCTGCGGAGGAGCCAGATCATCTAGCCGTAACTGTCCCAAGAAGCAAAACCAACAGCTCCAGCTCCAGCAGCACTCCGTGCTGCCAAGCCACCGCGCGGAGTCGGGGCCAGCCTCCCACTGGCTTTCGTCAAAGCGGTGACCGAGGCGACCAGAGGAGGGGGAAGCAGCTGTTGCCTTTCTTCAGCCCCCATGGACGATGGGCCCTACTCTGGCCTTGGTGAGTGAAGGCGAAGGCGCTCCACGTACTGTTCAAGCATTCCTGGCCAACCCAGCTAAACACACTGCATTATAGCCTCGGCCCTTGTAGATTCCGGCTGCTCCGCACTGCTTAATCATTTAGGTGGCAGAGAATTTCGGAAGGGCGGTCTGGACGAATTCCCCTGGCTAAGCCCATACCATTCACCCAAATGAATGACAGCCCCCCCTCGGAAAGCGAAGGGCCGGCCCAGGTTAAAACACAGCAACCCGGTTCTCCTCCATCTGCGCCGACCATTAGGAAGAACAATGGATTTAATTTTGAGGCCAGTGGCCTGGAAGCACTCTCCATAGTTTTAGGCATGCCTTAGTTATTATTACATGAACCAAAATTCATTTTGGAAGAAAGGATCCGCAGGAATTCACTGACCCTCCCCTCGCGGTGAACACATGAATTGGGAAGAAAAGCCAGCGTCTCCTGACACATCCCCTCTCCTGGCTTCCTCAGTGATTGCTCTCCCGATTCTATTGGCATCCCACCTGCATATCAGGACCCTGGCAAGAGTTTTTTCAGGAGCGAGGAATGCGATCAGTTGCCACCCACAGAGACGCCTGACTGTAAAATTGTCCGCATGTACAATAGGCGCAACTGCCCAAGGGTAGAATCTACCGCATGAGTCCCAATGAGGAGAAGGAACTCCGTTGCGGCTTAGACCAAGAACAACACTTGCTGTGGTTTCATCTGTTGAGGGCTACACCAAACTTCGCAGCTGCTCCGTTTTGTTTGTCAAAAGAAAGATGGAGTCCTTCACGGCTTTGCACAGATTGCTCGAGGAGTCTCAATCGCGGTCTCCCTGTCCAATAAATATCGCTTTGCCTTTGATCAAAGACCTTTTAGATGCACTTTCGGCGAAAGGGCGCATTTTTCACTAAATTGGACTTGAGAGAAGCTTACTACAGAAGTCCAGAATTGCTGAGAGCTATGAACACCCTGACTGCGTTTAACACAAAGTTTGGACAGTTTGAATATTTAATAATAATGCCATTGGCGGGTTAAGTGGGGCCCCGGGCTTTTTATGGCCCCTTATCAGCGAGGATTCTCCATGATTTACACTGTACGAAAGGTTGTTGTATACTTAGATGGCGTTTGATTTGCACTCACAAACCATAGAAGAGCATGAAATGTTGGTTGAGGAAGTGTTGAAGCGGCTTGCTTGACAACTCTCTCTTTGCCAAACTTTCTCAAATGCTGTTTCCATCAGACCTCCATTGACTATTTGGGTTACGGATCTCGCCGAGGGGCTTAAAATGGATCCCTGCTAAAATTATTTGATCCTCAATGGCCTGCCCCCCACCAACCGCCAAGGAACTCCAGTGTCGTTTCTTGGTTTTGCTAATTTCTATGATCGACTTTATACTGATGCGGCTAGACGACTCTCCCTCTCACAGACCTCTTGCAGCACTGGGAGTAGGATCCACTGTATCCGCCAAGCCGGGCCCCCCCCTTTCCTCTGGTCTGAGGATATTGTCAAACAGCCTTTCAACTGTTAAAATCTGCTTTTACCCTGAACCTGTCCTAAAGCACCCTGACCCAGATCTCCCGTTTGTAGTTCACGTGGATGCCTCGGACAATAAAGCACTTGGGGCAGCCCTGTTGCAAGAAAAAGTAAAGATGATGGTAGACTGGTTCCGTGTGCTTATTTGTCTAAAAAAAAAAAAGTTCTCTGGTGCGAACTCCAACTGGACTGTAGGAGACAAAGAGACTGCGGCCATCAAATGCTTACTCTCTCACTTAAGCCACACTGGCTGGAGGGGCTAAGCACCTTTCAAGTTTAGTCCGGATCGCAAAAAAAAACCTGGCAGCTCTTTCCACCCCTCAAGATGTCAGCAGCGAAACAACGTTGGGCGATTTCTTTTTCTCGTTTCTCTTTTTTACAGTCCACATTTTTCCCAGGGAAAACCAGCAAACTGGCTGGCTGGCGGCTCAGCCTGCCGGAGGGAGTGGAGCTGCCTTCATTGTAACATTCCACGCACTGTTCATAACCTCCCCTCCCAGTTGGGGTTGGCTGTCACTGCCGATCTCAAGCGTCCAGCTTCTCCTCCACCCCCATTCCCGGTCCTGATCTCTCCCCTTTCCTGCGGAAGGGAACTGGAGGAGGCCCGAGGGCTGCCTGAAACCTCCAGCAGCGAAGACTTCCCAATTAGCGTTTGGAGAATGGAGTTTGGCGGAGGGGGGAATGTTGATAATGCCTCCCCTCCATGCCGGCAAGGTTCTTGAAGGCTTACCCACGATGCCCGTTCGGCAGGACATTTTGGCACGAAAACTCTGCATTTAGCCCACGCGGCAGTTCTGGTGGTAGCGCCAATGCATAAAGACGATGAGGCATACATTAAAGGCTGCTTTCGGTTTGTGCGAAGCCAAGAGACCATTCGTCGGAAAGCCCCATGGACTGTTGAAACCTCTCGGTAGCCTCCAGCCCACCAGGAGGTCATCTCTATGGACTTTATTACAGACTTGCCGAAGAGTCATTGGCAACACAGTTTTATGGGTGGTGGTGGACTTATTCTCGAAGCAAAGCCCATTTTATTCCATGTGCTTCCATTCCCTCCGGCTCCCTAAGTTTAGCGCGGCTGTTTTGTTCCAACATGTTTACCGTCTCCAGTTCCGCCCCGTTAAGTGGCGGTGCCGACCCGCTGACCCCAATTCATCTCAAAATTCTGGAAGCGTTTTTGGGGTTATTTGGGGGCCGCCCGTATTTCGCCTTCGCCCTACCACGTTCAAAGTGGCGAGGCGAGAAGAGCGAACAAGGAACCCTAGAGCGAGTATTTACGTTGTTACTGCTTCTGCCACCAAGGTAATTGGTCGCGAGCTTGTTCCGTTTGCGAATAAGCCTATAACAATGCGAGTTCATAGTAGTACAAAGAAACCCTTTTGAAATTGTGTCTGGTGGCTCCTTCCGCCCGTTACTTACAACTACCGCCCAGCTGCTTTGGACCCCAAATTTCAACAATGGATTTCATCCTATGCGAGGGATGGAAGTGATCAGACCGCCTTACAGCAAGCAAAGGACTCCCAAAACTGCAAAGCGGATAAACACGGCTTTCGGATTTTCCTCTAGATGTGGAGAAGAATATAAGGTGTATTTATCTACAAAAATCTCAGAGAGCGATGCATAGATATTCCAAACTTGGCAAGAGATTTGTGGGACCTTTTACAGATTACTAAAGTGATTAATGATGTCACTGCCAGCTTAGATTTTACCTAACTCTCTTAGTAACATCCATCCTGTCTTCCCGTTCCAGCTTGCTCAAGGAGGCTCCGCTTCCGATGCCACAACGCGATACGACCGGGAGAGGCCCCATTACTATTATTGGTATTGCCACAAACGCTTTCTGATTGGCTATCCTGGACTCTCGCTTTTAATGTAGCGCTTGCAATATTTGGATTTCTTGGGTAGGATATTCCTCTGGGTGCATAATCAATGGGTTTTATTCCGAAAACATTGAAGCCCCCCACCCTTATTGCTGCTTTCCACAGGCGCCTTTCCGCTTTCAAACCCGGAAGGGGTCTTCTTTAACTGGGGAGGCAGAGTGTAAAGGATTCAATGGGTGTTGATGGTGAGGTAGCCTTGTGAGTGCATTCCACAGCCGGGCTAGATGGAGCCAGGTAAATGGCCCGGAGACTTTATCTTTGCGTGGGAGATGAAGCCTCTGTTCCCATGGGAAGCAGGAAGGGGGGATGGGGTGACTGGTATTATAACCTGTGCTTCTGGCGGGAAGTGTCATTCCTGCCACTGCGTGTACTTGAGCTTTCTAAGATGTCTTAATAAATGGACTTTTACTCCCAAAGCCTTTTATTTCTGCGTCTATGGAATTCCTTACAGAAAAGAATCAACAAGGAGTTTGTGCTGGATCCACTAGCAGACTGGAAATCATTGTAATGACTTAAAGAAGAGTATCTCTTGGTCAAGACAATGAGAGATAGCAAGCAGTGGAGTGCTGTATTGAGATAAGGGGCTGAGGTAGACCAGAGAGGAGATTGTGGTAGTGATGGAAATATCGGAGGAGTGTAGGTAAGGTAGAAAGGTAAGCAGGGTTGACACTAGTATTTGGATGGGATACCACCAAGAAAGCCTAGGCTTGCTAGGTGCGCATTGCCAAACTGCCTCTGAACATCCCTTATCTTGAAAAGCCCTCAGTGGTTGCCTCTGAACATCTCTTATCTTGAAAACCCATCTATGGTTGCCTTAAGTTGACTGCAACTTGACAGTACTTTCTACCACAAATATTTTTATAGGATCGGTGGTTGTTAGTTAATATAAGAGGTGTAAGATGAGAGGAAGCCTTGGGCGAAACACCAGAAGACTGAATTCCAGACAGCAATGGGAAACATCCAAGTATACATAAAATGGACAAGTAGATGTGTAGAACTGGGGGGACTACACCTGGCTTTGTCATCACATACAGGTAATGCCAGAAGTCATGCAACTTGATGACACCACTCAAGGACAGCGTGTAGAAAGTAAATAGGAAAAAAGCCAAGTATAGACCTCTGGAAGACTACAATGGAGATCTGGAAAGTACAGGGAGAGCATCTACCTGTGGCTACACCAAAAGGACAATATTAGTGGAAATCTAGGAAATGTTGTGGAAAGAGTGATCAACTTTATCAAACAAGCAGATAACTCAAGAAGGAATGGATAACTCAAGAAGGCTGTCTCTCTGTGTGTGTTTTTTTAGTGACAGCAGTTTCAACAGAGTACCAGATTATAAGAAATCAAGAGAAACTGGAAGAAAGAAAGTTGAGATAGTAGGAATAACAGCAAGGTTTTGAGCGTGCAGGGAAAAGATAGAAGACTGGTTATAATAGAAGGAGGAATAATAATATATATAATGGAAGAAACAGTGGCATGTTTAAATGCAAAAGGGAAGAGGGTCAGATAAAATGCTTTTATGTGGTGATGGGAAAATTACTATCAATGGGGCATATTTTATCAGGTTAAAAAAGATTAACCGGATTAGCAGCTCCTTGAATCAGAAACAGAAAAAGAGCCTTTGACAATACAGAAAAAGAGATCTAGAAAGAGGGTGAACTAGAAGTCAGTGAATATGCAAGGAATGCAAATAAACGAGAATAATGCACTTTCAATCCACTTACACAATTGTTTACAAGTGGATTTTGCTATGCCGCTCAGTAAAATCCAGCTGCAAAGTGCATTGAAAATGGATTGAAAGTCCATTTTTCTGCATGTGTGGAAGGGGCCTCTGTAGATGCTATACCATGAAGACCTCACTCTACCTACCCGTATATGTCATTGTTTGCCTTTAATTACCACTGATCTTAGATAATTTTATAAACATTAATGTTTTTGTCCCTTTGAAGCCAAAAATATAGTACATGACTGGGTAACAGTGTGTGAACTCTTAATGCTAGGTGACTGCTTATTCACAACCACTACCTACTGCTAATTGACTTGAATGAAGTTATTTTTAGCCCTAGATCTGCTACCAACACAGTTTTTGAATCTCATCATTGACATGGAGTTTGCAGACAATGTGAACACTATTGGTTCTGTTTATACGACTCAGTATTAGTGAGAATCTCAATAAAGAATTATTTATATTTAACACAAAAGTTATCTTTT
Organism: Sphaerodactylus townsendi; assembly: GCF_021028975.2. Lineage (NCBI taxonomy): Eukaryota > Metazoa > Chordata > Lepidosauria > Squamata > Sphaerodactylidae > Sphaerodactylus > Sphaerodactylus townsendi. The sequence goes on along the minus strand of NC_059434.1, from coordinate 56,200,390 downwards.
TCTTTCCAGGTTGCTTTTATTTATTTGTCTGTTTTGTAATGAATTTCTCCCCTTTGAGAACAGTCCCAATCAAAAAGAATGGACATGTAATGTAACACACTGCAATCAACTGACAGCTCTTTATTGCACATCATAATTAGGAAAATCAGTGGACATTTCTCTTTCTTCAGTATTAAATTATCAATCCCGGGGGGGGGGGGGGTATTGGATTTTAAAAAAAAACCTAGAGCCCTTAAAACCCTGATACTAAGGATACTGGAATTAATATACTGATCACCTATCAGTGCAACCAAGTGTCAACAAAGTGAGGAATGCAATTCCCTTATTTAGATCAAATAAGAAAACAGTCACAATTCCAAGCAAAATGAGCTTGGAGGATTAATTTGGTCCCTCATCCCTTAAGCCTTCTAAATCATCCCTTTTTAATTTGTCATGTAAAATGTGAGTTGAGGAACTTTAAAGTGTATAAAGTTTGCTTTGCAGAGTATTATTAAGTCGAGGGATTCTGGATTAATTTAGCAGCCAGGTCTGCTCTTTCAGCCATAAGCCATGCTGTCAGGGAAACCTAATTACACTTTAAGTGGGATGCAAATGAGTTGTGACACTACATCATTTCACATGAAAGGTTCATTACTTACATTAAGTTGCACAATGCTCTTTCCTAAGCATGGAACTGATTACAATCCCCCCCTCCCCCGTATTTTAACATGATCAAATGTGAGTGTGGCATTTTCTCTTAATATGTACCTTCTTAAATATAACTTTCCCTTTTAATCATTTAAGCTTAAAGTTGTTCAGGTAGTGAATCAGTATAAAACGAACTAGTTTTAGCATGGTTAAATATGAACTGGGTTCATCCTGTGAAGTTTAGTAACATATCAACGTTTCTCTTTAATCATGTTAAGCTTTATGCTTCTTAAGATGTTGAATAAGTAAAAGCTGAACTACTGGCTCCACACACACCCTGTCCCCGTCCCAATATTGCTGGAATACTTTTAATATATAGAGTTCCTGCCTAATTTTCTGGAATATTAAGACTTCACATTTGCCATCTTTTTAGAACCTTTGGGAACATAAGTACTCTATTTCGACATATCTTTGACTATTTCAGACATATTTGGAAAATATTCTAGAAAACAGTATTTACTGGTGGCTGGAGAAATAAAAAAAGCTGGAGCCCGGTTTAAGCCTTTAGTGAGAAAGTAAAGGTACCCTTGATTTTCAAGAAACCAACAAGCTACGCAAAATATTTATTTGTGATGATGCTCCCTTCTGCATCTCTCAAGACTGCCTTATATCTGTATGGGTAATGTCAAAAGAGAGTGGATTTGTTCCAGGAACAAAAGTTAAGTTGAGCAGAAAAGGGGACAATAAATCTAACATCAAACAGGTCCCACAATGACAGAATGCAGAAAAACTTCACCTTCTCTTCCAAATTTATTTTTTTTACCCCACCCTTCCCAATCAACGTTGGGCTCTGGGCAACCAACAACCAAATTAAATACGATTACAAAATAGGTATATTATGTGCTGTAATTATAAGTCTGTATTGTGCTGAGGCCATTTCAGTTTTTCAGTGATCTAAGTGGCATTTTCAATGATGTAATGAACCTTGGCTCCTAATAATACATCACCGAAGCAAACAAGACCCTCCCCTACTGGAGCCATGTAACATACTCAGATTCATGCTGATACATTTATTTTTAAAATATTACATTTTAGACTATGCCATAAAGAGAACATGCAAATTACAAGATGTCATAAGCAGACCCTATTGGACTATGTATCATAAGAATGGTGGCCCCCAAATGCATATAATGTTAGTTTTGTCATGAGATACCACCCATATGGCTGGCGAAGGCAGTGGGAGGCAGCTGATTCTCCTCCTCTCTTTGGCTCTCCTTCTGTTCAGCCTGAAGGAATATTTGTGAGACTTCTCACTGGTCTCCATCCATGCTCTTTCAAGGACAGCACTTTAAATTGCACAGCACTGTAAATCACACCTTGCTATTTATTCCCCACCTCATGAGAGAAAGGTAGCTCATTTGAGAGGCAGGGAGTTGTTTTCTTTTTTGCATTTCTGGGACTCACCTCTGTGAGCCCTGATGCCTCTTCATATAGTTTGTGGGCCATATTTTGTGCATCCCAGACCTAACAGAACCTCAGCTGCTGATGGCAATAGGTGTTTGCTGTTGAAATTTGTTATAAAAGTAATAGAATGGTCAACATTTCCAGAAATCAAAGCTCCTATCAATAGTAATATTTTTTAAAAACCCTCAGAGGTTGCAAAACCAAGCCTGATCTTTAGTGAGTACCAGTAGATTTATTTAATGGTCCTGAAGGCTCAGGTTTTGTTGGAATAGAACTCTAGTTGATTCCTTGTGTCCACTGGTTTTACCACAGTACCCTTCATTTTCAAATGAACAATTCTAATTGCCCTAGAATCAGTTCAGTTGAAGTGAGTTTTTCCTCTTGCAGAGAAGCTGATAAACTATTGAAAATCAAGCTGAGTTGTGAATTGTTGTTCTAGAAAGAAAAAAAATCAGAAATGGAAGTAGTGCACATACAGCAAGTTAGAAAGTTGGAAGAGGGAAGTGATGGTTGGAAATTGTTGTAGAAAAAGGGAGAATTCCTATAAATCATGTGTCACTATAGATAATAGAATACTGAATCATTTTCTATCAGCTAACATAAAGGTTATGCACAGTTTCTTACTCTGAAAGATTACAATTTGACCAGAATGGTTGCTTCTGTTTTTCACAAAGATTACAGCACAGACTATGTGGTTTGCACGCTCAGGAGAGCTCATATGAGAGATGCCTACACTATCACCTGTAGCAAATTTAAGGGCTATAGCTGCTTTTCAAAGAACTTTGGGGATTATTATTCAGTGATGAAGCAATGCTCTGTAACAGCGAATTCTTGACCCCTTTACAGTTCCAAGAGTTCCTTTTGCAAATCCAAGACTGTATTAAGATGTCACAGCTACAGAACGTTGTCAGCTTCAATAGGCAGGATCCCAACTTGTTTGATGTGCTTGTATGCATACCTCTGGTGCCTCCCTAAAGCTCTAGCATGTAAAACTTGATTGAACATTTCCTGTTTAATCATGCACCTATTTGCCAGGCAGTCTGAATGAAAACACTATGGGGAACTGGCTTTCTCCCATAAGCTAGCTTTCTAAACTTTAGTTACATTGCAGTCAAGGGGCTTGTTTCTAGTCAGCTCAGCTCAACCCTTGGAACCAATTTGGAACCAAGGGTTGGCTGAGCTGACCCCTGTGTTTGAACCTCTTCAAGGGAAGGGGAGTGAGGGAGGGGAGGCATGCAAGGGGGGGAGTGAGGGGGAGGGCCCCCGACATCTGGACATGGCCCACCCACCCTAGCGGAGGGGGAGGGAGGGAGAGGGGAGGGGTGGCATGGAAGGGAATGGGAGGGAGGGGTGGCATGCAAGGGAGGGGAGGGAATGCCACCCCTCCCTCCCCTTCCTTTTAAGCCACCCCTCCACTAGGATGGGTGGGCCATGTCCAGATGCCGGGCCCCCTCTCTTCCCCTCCCTTGCATGCCTCCCTTTCCTCACTCCCCTTCCCTTGAAGAGGTTCAAATACAGGGCTCAGCTCAGCTCAACCCTTGGAACCAATTTAAGTGTGTGTGACCTCAGATTCAACAAAAGACCCCTTCTATATTGGTCTGATATATCTTTTTCCTTATGAGCACAAAGGTTTAAGGGATTATCTATGCCATGGATCTGGTTTCATTCATTCATTCATTCATTCATTCATTCATTCATTCATTCATTCTCTCTCTCTCTCTCTCTCTCTCTCTCTCTCTCACTCACTCACTCACTCACTCATTTCCTGTACCACCCACTCATTTGGTATAATAGACTAACACAAGAACAGAAAGCAATCTTTCACTTTTATACTTTGGAAAGAAATTATTTCAATTTTTTAAATCATGAGAATATATAAAACTATTTTCTACTTGGCTGGAACATCTCAAAATGCTATAGAATGCCATCCTATGGAATAATTATGTCTTTGTTGTGACTTTGGTGAGAAAGGTAACTGGAACAGGCTGAAAAATCTAATCTGTAGCAAATCTTAGTCTGTTGACTGCAAATATATTTCACAACACTTTGAACAGAAAAGGCTTTTTCAGTGGCCAGCTTGACTGGCTCAGAATTGGAGATGTCAGAAATCACCAATATTTACATTTCAAAAGCAATAACTTGAAAAAGCAACTTCAGTGTCTCTGCAGGCAGCAGCCTATAATTATGGACAGAATTATTTCTGTATAAAAACTTGAAATGAAAGTTGCAGTGCTTGACAAATTAAAGCAAAATTGGAACAGGCAGTAAGGCCAAATTCTGGGACCATTATGTTGTGAGCTAAATTGTTTTTAATCGAATATAGGGTGGTGTGAACTGCTACTGACTGTGTGAATGTGACAGTATTTAGCATGGATCCAGCCAGCTTTTTAATTCAGGCTCACCCAGTTCCCCTTCTTATTAAAGTCACCAAACCACACAGCTGTTGTCATCATCATTATAATCTCTAATGGCATAAAAAGTTAAATACAAACGTTAAGATCAGTTTAACTAATACTGTTGTTCCCAGAGAGAACATTTACGCTGACAGAAACTTGCCCGCCCACCCCCTTGGATTGTGCTGTCTGTCTTATATCTGAGGCAAGAAATGCAGCTACTGTATTAGGAACAGTTGGGTTAAAATGCGCTAATAAATAGATCACAATTCTCTCATCAAATGAGGTGCTATATGAGTTTATCAGAGGGCGAATTAAAGCTTGCATAAAAGCAACAGCACAAAAGCAGATGCTGAAGAGTTCATAGTTCCTCAACGAACAAGGACAGAGTCTGTCTTCAAGTGGGATTTTGCTAAATGTTCCCTGGAGGAGAGCGAAAGGTAATGTTTTCATTGTGGCTGATGAAAAGTCGTGTCACTGTTGTGAGGAAATTAAATTATTAAGGTAAGGGACTACTGATCTGTAAGATGGCAAAATGCCCAGCAACTGAGGGGAGCATACCTCTGGTGCAAGGGATTCTAACTTCTGTAATTCTATATCCAGCAATTGTCTCTTAATGATGCTATAGGCTTGGTTTCCCTACAACATGTACAACAATATCAATACCAAGGAACTTTATCTTCTTAACGACCAACTTGGTCCATTGGAACTGGGTGGTGTCTTTGCATAAAGAAAAGATTAAACTGAATGAATTGGATCGATAGTGAAGATGAAGCCAATATTTGACCGTTTGTATCCATGGTTTGGTCTCCAAGAGATGCCAGCCCATCTTCATACACAGGGGCATACCCTATTCATGTAGGACCCCCCCTTTTTCTCATAAAGGACAATTGCACACTTTTGATGTTATTGTTAAATGCCTTGATCCATACTGGTATCCCAAAGAGCAGTTGGGCTGCCACTTTACTATTGAAACTTGAAAGGTCGGAGTGGGAAATTTAATTATTCCCTGTTTGATGAAAAACAAAAGAATTGTTGCTGCTAAGCTACGTTTGGTTAACATGATGGCATACATGTCCTGCCTGACCTATCAGTGGTGGATCCTGCATAGCAAATGTATAACAGGTTACAGTCATTATAAAGGAATCCATTTGTCTTTCTCCTGCTCACATGCGTGTTGTAGAGGCAGTGATTAGAGCCCATGGAAACAATCCAGGCTGCTTTTGCGCCTTCGCATGGAGATGCTTCTTTTTGTTTTAATTTCCTGCAGCACATACGTACCCTGTTTCCCCGAATATAAGACATCCCCAGAAAATAAGACGTAGTAGAGGTTTTGCTGAAGTGCGAAATATAAGGCATCCCCCGAAAGTAAGACGTAGCAAAGTTTTTGTTTGGAAGCATGCCCGACGAACAGAACACAGAAAAATAAGACATCCCCTGAAAATAAGACATAGAGCATCTTTGGGAGCAAAAATTAAAATAAGACACTGTCTTATTTTTGGGGAAACACGGGGTAACTGTTCAGGCATACAGAACCCCCTCAGACATGCTGGTTGTCCCACAATATGATTGGCTACACCTATGTAGCTGTGCACGTGAAAAAAAGAAAAATAGAAGAAACAGAAAAAGGGACCTCCTTGCAACGAACATGTTGCTGTTGATCGGTCATGCTTGTTGCCACAGGGAGAACACATGCTTGGGGAATTTGTACCCTGCGGGGCCCTCAGAGAATCTGTCCACAGCCTGCTGCATGACTTGCACAGAATGACAGGCAGGCAGATTCTCCCTGACTGTGGATGGCATGGTGGAAGCAGGCAAACAAAGCGCCTCCTGTCTGGCTGTCCATGCGGGAGTGGCTCCAACCTGCGATTTTGCAAAAGGTTTGCTGGTTTAGTAATTTTCAAAAATCTTGGGTTGAGGGAAATAAAATAGGTCAAAGTCAGTTTGGGACGGGACTTGTGTGACGTCTTCCCCAAATGGTTTGTATTGCACCCTACAACCGTTATATTTGCCCTGTGTGATCCACCGGTGATTAAATAGCAAGGTATTTGTACTGTTTCAGTTGTTCAATTGCCCAGTGTAGTCACCTTGGGCAGTCAGTGGGGAATCATTCCTTTCTTTTTTGCTAGAGAAACAGCTGATTGGATCCAACTTTCCATTTCTAAATAAGTTTCCCAATCTGATTTGTCTGTCATCTTCATTTAATTTTTTAAAAAATGATTTCTTATACACATATGCCATGTGAGCAGTGATGGTGATCTACACAAGAATTTACTCTGCTTCGTATGCTTGAATGACTTCTGAAACATCTGCTAGGTCTCAAGTTAGAGTTACCAATGTCAATGGTGCTTAAGGTTTCAAAAAAGTCTGGTAGCACTGAGTAAAATTATTCCTATGATTGTTCTTGCATAAGAAACCAGTTATTTTGCTTTCCTAGATATTGTATTCACTGTACTTTAAGAGCCATAACAATGAGTCAAGTTGTAATACCCTATATTTTTCTTCCAAAAAGTGGATTGTAATGTTCCATCTTATTAACAGAGAACACTGCTTTAAGATGTTATCAAGATTTAATAAAAGGTAGTGCCCTTTTTTGAACAAATGTTTTCAAATACACATTGTCCAATATCTGAAAGTAAAGATAATCTATTAGTCCCACAAATACCATCAGCAAGATACCATCAATGCCATGGTGAGATCAAAAGCTAAATTGATAAGAGTCCAGAATATTGATGGTATCTTGCTGTGCCAGGAATGGGAGGGAAGCCACATACACAGTTATAATTTACTTTTAAAAAGGAGGTAGGAGAAATGTAGATAAGAGCTTTCCCAGCCAGCCTCCAAAGTAGATTTTTTGAACAGCTGCTGCAGAATGAAGACTATCCAGGACCCAGTACTCCTAAATTAAACACCGTGTTTGTGTAAAGTGCCGTCAAGTCACAGCTGACTTATGGTGACTGCTTAGGGTTTTCAAGGCAAGTGATTAAGTAGGGGAAGTTTGTCATTGCCTGCCTCTGCAATGTTTTCCTTGGTGTTCTCCCAACCAAGTACTAGCACGACATAGCTTCCAAGATCTCACAAGATTGGGTTATGCTATATCATTCCACATCCAAATGAAGCATTGCCTGAGCCAGAGAGGATATGATGCTTTCCCAGCTGACTTTCACAAGCTTGCATAGGCCCAACTTGTAAGCAGTCATGTTGACAGTACATCTTCTGCTTGAATAAAAAAGACTAGTTGCAATATTGTATCAAGTGTGTGGTGATCTTTGATATAACTACAATCACCTGAAAACTTACCTTGCTCAACTCCCACTATTAGATGCAAAGTTTTCTCCTGATTGGATTGACCTAATGGTTGTTGTCTGTGTTGACAGCCCTGTTCTTTCAAGCACATGTGAGAAAGCAGTGGAATTATGCTAAATAAGCACATCCCATTGGGGGTGTGAGATTCTAGGCTGCCAGAAGGTGCTTTCCTGCTGCTGCTTGCTGGCTCACGAGGACAGAGCCCCACCCCCAAGCCCCTCTCTCTTGCTAATAAAAGCAAAAGAGCTGAGGACGGAGCCTTTCAGTTGCTTCTGCTCTCCCCAGAGGGGAGGGCAGAAAGGACTGCCGGCTTCTGGCTGGGAGCTGGGAGGGGGGGTGAGGCTTGGTGGAGTGGTGTCCTTGGGCTTCCTTGCCCCCCATGTTGATGAGGCAGCAGGACTTCCAGCTGCCTTGCCATCTTCCAGCTGCCTTGCCAGCAGCTGCCTTCCAGCTGCCTTGCCAGCAGGACTTCCAGCTGCCTTGCCATCTTCCTGGTCATGTGGGGGACCGATTTTGTGCTCCCCACGTGACCAGATTAGTGGTGTCTGGGGACAGAGGGTAAATCCCATCCCTTGGCAGATATGCCACTGCCTAGAATCATCTCATTTTGAGATTCCTAGTTTTATTTGCCAATGAGTTATGTCTGCCACAAATGGACAAACAGATGGACAGGTGGATTCTTATATTGTTACAGATGCATGATAACAGTCAACAGTCAGTCAAGTGATTTATTTTTATATTTGTTATGGAGCAGGGACATATGGGGTGGTGGGTGGTCTAGATCAGGGGTAGGGAACCTGTGACTCTCCAGATGTTCAGGAACTACAATTCCCATCAGCCCCTACCAGCATGGCCAATTGGCCATGCTGACAGAGGCTGATGGGAATTGTAGTTCCTGAACATCTAGAGAGCCGCAGGTTCCCTTCCCCTTGTCTAGATGGAATGTTTGTCCATGGATCTACAGAGGCTTTCAGCAACTCTATATACAGTGTGTGCCTGTGTGGAGGGCATCTGTACACCCTTCCTTGATTTGCTAAACTGTACCTGATTTCAAAATGCATTTGCACTGGAATGACAGGTGGCAACATGTAAAACCAGAAAAGAACTGAGCATGGCTGTCAGGGATAGCAAAGGGCTACTACTGTGCTCTTGGCATTGTTCCTTGCTCTTACCTAGTAATCACTGAGGTTCAGTTTCCAAACTGTTCCTTTTCTAGGTTCACTCTTGCTATACAAATGGCTTGTTGCTAAATGGTGGAACAGTGTAAATTTATGAAGCCAAGCTGGCACACCCACTCAGTCTAATAGAAACCGATAAATTCTTCGGCAAGTAATTGTTCTCTCAGTAACGCAGGCTTCAGTCTTAAATATAAGTGCCTTTGAAATCAGTATGACTTCAGGGTAAATGTATTTAGAATGAAGAAATAAATCAATAACCAATCATGTGTGCTTAGCATGCTGCCATAACGTATTTCACAATGTGCAGTGTGATAAAGTGCGCAAGGCCATGCCCTTGCTGGTTTGCTGCAAGGTTTGTGTAAAAATGTAATCTATTGCACTAATTCATAGTAAATGCTGCACAAACTCCAGGATACTTTATATAAAAGTATCATGTCTATCTGTTTGTCAATTAGATATTGCTAAGAAACCATGGGTCCTTGCTTTCATTTACTACCATCATTAAGGCGGTAATGCTTTTAACACTATTCATAAATGCTTTCAGCCATTTGTAGTTAAAAACAAAAGGAATGTCAGCAAAGCTCTTAATAGTGACAATTTAGTTTTTATTCATTCCCTTGGTGTTTACTGCATCAGTGTTAATCATGTGATATGAATGTGTGCTGTAAATATTTGTATAAGATTCTCTCTATAATGAATTGACTAAAATTACAGCCCATTATTTTAAAAGTACTATTTTTCTAGTTGAATGAACAGCCTGCAAACTTCTGCATCTCTAAATTATCTTCATCTTTGTGACTGCTGTTCTTTTTTGTTTGGCTTTTTAAAAATGTGCAGACATATTTCAAAGGAAAATGTTTGTCTCTGATGTAACCTATGCAATCCATTATAGATGTTTGTTCTCCCCCCTCAAAATACATACCACAGCAACCTGGAGATGGCAGCAAAGTACACATAAGTGGGCAAAAACCTGAATTCTAAACAAGCAAAGCGATTAATGGTGCTGTGCAGAGCTCCTGATGATTCTGGCTAAATGCATTAGCCTAAACAGATAGGTGCTGTATTTATCAAGTAGGTTAAAAAAAATGCTGTGTTCCATCCAAAAAATCTTTGATTTTTCTGCATTTTCTCTTTGCCCAAACTTGTGTGTTCCTTCTTTTACATCCTCCCTCTCCCCATTTCAATTTTGGAATGATTTTGTATTTTAATCTTTTTTGTTAGTGTGTTTTCAGTATCCATAAAGGATTGATTAACAAGATGTACCATAAATAAATGTGGCCAGGTCAAGCATGGCAGGAACTCAGTTGGGGAGGGCGATGTCATGTGCACAATGATGTCATTATTGGAGAAAACCTGGAAGTGATGGCAGTAGCTGTAGGAATCATTGGAAATTCCATGGATTCCATTCATATTGGCACTCATCACAAGTATAAAAATGTCATCTATACATTGACCAGCTTGAGGAGGAAGGGATTGCACAGAAGACAGAGCTTGTTCCCTTTGGCTGTGCGCCAGATTATGCACTCCTAATTTCAGTTTTGTACCCCTTGCTGGTCATTGGTTAGGCTTGTTCAGGGGCTGGGCTACTCTACTCCTTTTGACATTCCTGAGAAACAGTATTCTCCTGGAATGTCTCCTTGATATCTACTGTATTTCAATAGAAGAAGCCAAGTTGAGCTGTCTCTGCTATCTCCCTCTTAAACTGCATTCAGTGTCAGGCAAGGAGCTTCTTAGACTCTGTATAGATATGTTCCCTTTTACCTAAATGAGCACGTTTTTGACTAATGGGTAAGAAGTGTGAGTGATTATGACCTGCCTGCAATTTAATATTGAGGCAAGCCATTTGGCACAGGAAGAATAAAGCAAGAGATCACAAAATGGCAACAATGTTTAGTTTGGAAATCTCATTCCCAGCTTTTGGGGATTCCTAGAGCTACTGCTATCACTTCTGGGTTTTCCCTGGAAGTGATTTTACCTCACTCATGATGCCAGTAGGTTTTTTGTTTTTCCCCTGATGCCACTCCACCAACAATGGGCAGAAATCTGCACCCTGATCAAGAACTTGGCAGGCCTATACACAAATGTTCTAATAATTATCTATTTTATTTTATTTTTAATACACTTACAAATTGCCTTTCCTGTTCAAGGCAGGTTACAATAACATCAACATCATATGGGACAGTCAACTGAGTTCTTTATTCCAAAGTGTACACACACCACCTGCACAGCAGATATATATTGTAGATTATCTTGATTACTGGCAACTGTTTCCTTAGTAGATGCCAATTACCACTTCATACAAATGAAAATCGTAGGGTTTGTTTTGAAGTTACCACTGACTTCTAATGTTTTCTATTTTCTGGGGTAACTAGAATGACTCAAGAGTTGTTAGATAGGTCAATAGTATGAAAGTTTGTTTTGGTTAAAATTACATAGGAGAGATTTCTTAGAGGATGGTGTGTTATTTAATTGATTTGATTTGATTTACTATCCCATCTTGTGTGAAAAGAGAAATGTTGGGTTTCGGATTTTATGGAAACCATGCTCTCTGTCCAGAAAGCACTGTGTACAAGCGTTCCGCATATATGGAAATTGGCAATGAATAATCACTGGTCAGAGAAAGATATTATGCATACGTTCAGAAGCACTTTTTTCTACATCGATTCCATCACCTAGTTCCAGCACTCAAAACAAGTTCCAAGCCATAGCTCTAATGCTTGTGGCCATTGATTATGGTACAAATACTGATAACTAATAACTGAGTGAATTCAAACATATGAGATGAAGCCATCAAGCAATGGCATTTATATGAACAGCCCACTAGTCTCTAAAACAAACAAACAAACAACAAATAGCTCAATGGTCAAATAGCAGTGAACTAGTTAAAATGTTGCGTTGACTGCATGGTGATATACTTTTTACTGCTGCAATAATAAATGTTAAGTGCCTAAACAAACATTTAAAAATTATTTGCTGTGTTATCAGTGATATATATTACACTTGTAAAAATGATCACATCTGGAATCCAATGTGGTGCAGAAGTTAGAATGTTAGACTGAGGTGTGATCTACACAAATAGAATTGTGAGGAAGCACAGAGGTGGTAGAATCAACTGTACCACTTCTGATAGCACGTGAGGAATCACATTTTTCAAAGTCCCCCCACACTGATAATTAATAATACTAGAAAGCCAGGACAATGTGTGAAAGGCTACGGATACACCATTTCTCCATGACAGGATTTTTTATATTCAAGGAATTTTCAGTATGGGGTGTTCTCCCTTGGCCCACAATCTGTAGTAGGACAGGCCATTCAGCCACCTCATCCAGCCACACGAGTAGACCAAGACAGGGATTGGCAAGCTCCATATTCAACACCCTCCTTCTTGTGAAACTAACAGGGTAACCTGTCACATTCTGTCAGTGTAACCGATCTCACAGGCCAGTCACATTCTCTCAGTCTAACGATCTCATAGGGTTGCTATGAGCATAAAATGGAAGGATTGTGTATGTTTCTCTGAGTTCTTCGAAAAAAACATAATAGTTTCACCCTCATAGCTGTTGGTCTGAATAAGGTAGAATGTATGTTGTTTTGTAGTCAGAAGAGCTTACTTTCTTGTACTTACATCAATATTAGTACAACATGAGTAGCATCTGCTTAGTGTCACTCAGAGATGATATGTGAGATTAACCCATGTGAGCTACACGAGCTCTGTGTTGCCGAGTGAACAGTGGGTATGTCCATCTGGCCTCTGAGGAGCTACTGTTATCAGGCGTTCTGCTGTTCTGGCTACTGAAATGGGATAGGATGTGTATAGTGCTTTTTCTCACAGACAAGTGATTTTATTTTCTAATAAAAGCATTGTACCCACCTCTATATTCCAAAGAAGCATAAATTAATGAGTACATTAAATACCAGTTTGTGGGACCCAAAGCTGGGAGGTTAGCAGAAGAGCTTTTATGTCCATTCACTGTTCAGTTCCTCTGTGAGGATAGCTGTGCTAGTCTTAGCATTATTAGGCATAGCTTGAATGTGTATTGCGTGCACGTGTTTCCAGCAATTAGATGGAGATTGTCAGCTCAGTTCACATCTGCCACTTTAGAGGGTTTTTCAAATGCACAGTGGACAGCCACCCAATACTAATTCAAAATGTGAGAGCTGTACACATTTCAGATTGATTCCTTTGAACCTCTCCCTATAGCACTCATTCTAATCATATATAAGCATTGGATTTTTGTTCCCCAGTCAGATTTGTGACTCTCCATTATTAACCAACCTTCAAGGACTGAATGCTTTATGAAGCCCAGAGCTGAAAGCAAAGAATGTTAAGTACTGTGAAATTACTTGGGAAAAGAGGGCATTGTTGCTACACGAGGTGGGCTTCTGTAGTCAGATTTACCCATACAGCTCACAAAATGGCTTGTACTATTTCAGACTGCATACAGGAGACAGATGTTTAAATGCTAACCCCTTATTTTTTTTAAAAAAAACCCTCCTTGAAAGTAAAGAATTAGCATAGTATGTAGAGAATGTCTAGCTTAGCTCCCTTGCTGAACTGTTGCATTCTATGAATAGGGAATAGTTTATTTAGGGCAGGGGTCGGAGGGGGGAACTCCAGCTGACTCATGAAGCCGCTGACATCGCGGCCTCTTCCGCCGCTGTTCTCGCGGCTCCAGGAGCCGAGAAATCGCGGAGTCCCCATCTTCACACTCGCCCTGCAAGCGGAGCAGTGCGCGCTTCACTCGCCTTTCGGCCCGGCCGAGCTTTCAGGCCGAGCCGCCCGGGTCCTGCTTACCCACCTCCTGCAAGGAGCAGAGTGAGCGCTTTGAATGTCGCCCGGCCGGCCCGGCCCAGGCCGGAGCCGCCCGGAACCCTCTTCGGCCAGCCGCCCTGCTCCTTGCAGGGCGGCGCCTCACCTAGCCCGGCTGGCCAGGCCGAGCAGCGGGAACCCTGTTCGCCCGCCCTGCTCCTGTGCATGGCGGGCGGCGCCCTGCCAGTGACCCGGCCGAGGCGAGCCGCCCGTGGACGAAAGCCGCCTATTACGCCCGCCTCTGCTCCTTGCAGGGCGGGCTCCCTCGGCCGGCCGGCCAGGCCGAGCCAGCCGGCGGGACCCTCTTCACCCGCCCACCTGCAAAGGAGCAGGGCGAGCATCAGCCTCGGCCTCGGGCGTCCGGCCAGTATCGGCCGCCTTGAGCCGGGTTCATCTACGCTCGCCATCGCCTGCCTGCAGGCGAGCTGGCCGAGAGTGGGGCGAGCGAGAGCAAGTGGGAGGGGGAGCGGGGGAGGGGGAGCCAAATGGCTCTTTGAGGGGAAAAGGTTCCCGACCCCTGATTTAGGGGGTATTAAAAATGACTCTGTCCAACCTTAGAACTCTGCCATTTTATCCTGGTGTGAACCTTCATTATTCTGCTTTCAGGATGCATAGTCACTTCAAAACTGAAAAGATCTTACTACTGTACTTCATTAAGTTGTTTTTGTTTTCAATCATGATTGCATTCACTAGCATAATTGTTATATACAATAGAATTTTCAGGTAAGTTGAATAAAGAAAATGTGCTTCTTAAAAGGAAACTCATTAAATAAAGGTTGCAAATATGGCTCATATGTGTGTGACTTAGGCTTCAATACTGGAAACACTTTACTGGGAATAAACCCCACTGGCTGAATTGGGACTTAATTCAACATAGACCTGCTTAGGATTTCTCCTTTAATGATCCAAGCATTAGTTCTTACATGAAAATACTAACAATAGACACAGGTCAGATTTCATCACATCTGTATTCTTTGTGGCACCTATGGTAGTCAGGTTTCTGATGGCGAATGTTCTGAGGACTGAATGTTCATGAACATGGTATTTATTATTATGAACTTCATTTATAGCTCCTCTTTCTCCCTGGGACTCAAATCAAGTTACAAAATATGATAAAAACAAAATGTATGCTAAAAACTCAAAGATCTTTAATAAACAAACAATACTGAAGGGCTAGGATTGAAGTAGCCTGGATATCCCAGGCTAGCCCATCTCTTCAGATCGCAGAACCTAAGACAGGTCTGCCCTAGTTAGTAATTGGATGGGAGACCACCAAGGAATACCAGAATCATTATGCAGGCAGACAATTGAAAACTATCTCTGAACCCCCACGGGGTTACTATAAGTCAACTATGACTTCAGCCTAAAAAAGAAAAGATTGAAGAGCTGGAAAGCAACAAAGAACAAGTAGTGTAAGGAGACAAAGCAATCTACATAGGCAAGGAACTCTCTAAGGCAACAAAATTGTCTAAAGTTTGACAAAACTTACTGAAGAGGCTATTACAAATGTAAAAGACATTGAATTGCAGTAAAAATGTTGGTGATACTACAATAAACATTGCAATATGTTATAGAAACAACTTCATGAGCTGGTTCATTATGCCAGGAGTCCTCAACATAGAGCCCTTAGGCATCATGGTACCCACTGTCACTGTTGTCAAGTGTTTTTAGAAAGTAAGTGGAGCTGTTGCCTAGCAAGACTCTTGACTGGCAAGTATCAATTGGGCTCCATCAAAAATGGGGAGCACCATGAATATCAGGACCTCTGCTTTTACAACCAACAGTACCTCCATCTTGCCAGTGCGTCCTAAATCACACCAGTTAGGCATTGATTCAGGATCTCTACAGCATAACCAGGCAATTTGAACAGAGTTGGGTCTCATAAGCATATTGATGGCAATCTATTTCTAAAATCACAAATGATTTCTCCTAGAAGCTTAACCTAGAGTAGAATAGCATGAGGCAGGTCCCACATTGAAGACAACTGGTTCTCAACAGCAACCCTCTGAATTCTGTCCATAAAGACCAGTGTAAACCAATCCGAAGCACATCCCTTAACCCCTGATTCTAGTTCCAAATGCCTCTACATGATGGCATATTCTACTGTATCAAAGTTCAGTAAAAACAGCAACAGAAAGGCATAGCTCTCATCATTTAGATGGAGGTCATCAGCTAAGACCACAAGTGCTGTCTCCATCCCATAACCTGCTCTGAAACCATACTGAAAGGGGTCTAGGCCAGATGTCTAGCTGCTCAGGAAATCAAGCTGTTGGAACAAGCGCAATACAGCCTTTTTCAAAAAAGTAAAAGTTCTCACTTTGGTTTCATTAAAATCTTGTGCAGCACCTACAGACAAGATTCTTTTGGGGGCAGACTGCAAGCATATAAGGTGTTGGAGGAAGATGCTAGTAAGAAGCCTAGGATGACCTTTTCTTGCTTTTCAACATTGCAACTTAGCAATTTTAAGTTGAAGACCAAGTAGCAGGAAAGTGTTGTGAGGAGACAAAGATTAATTTTTCACATATATTTGAACTAGTATTTAACTTTTCGGCTCCAGACTTCAAGTTTTATTTGGACTTAATGCCTTTTGGTTTTGGTAGGTCATATTCTCAGGGCCACTCCCCACTTACCTCGTCTGAGTGCAACCCCGCAGCGACCCCTCGTAGAAAAGCCTCCGTGGCTTTTGACAATGGAGACATTTGTTCCCTACTCATTTTCCTTTCAGGATATAGCGTGGGGTTCCACATCAAGAGTCAAAGAGGCAATCGAGCGTTCTGATTGGCTGGCACGCGTGTACATCATTTACACGTGGGAGTTGCAGCCAGCCGAAGGTGGGGCTCCATTTTGATTGGCTGACCCGAAAAGTTCGTGTGGATAAGCTGAACACATTGTTTTAAGACGTCTGCACATGCTGACGTCACTACCTGTTGCAAATTGCTTGGGCAGAAAAATGAAAGTAAATATCAGTTTTGGTTTACACCGCCGACAACCCTGTGCTCAGCAGCACTTTGCCAAGCTGCAAAACAGTGGAGCTCGAGCAAAAAAAGAGCAAAAAAGAGCAATGTTGGCATGTCTTGTTGTGCACATGTCTCAATTTCCGAGCACTTTCTGACCCTCCCTAAACAAAATGGCGGTTCCTGTTTCCTGATTGGCTGGAAGTTGTGTGTCAGAGCGAATCAGCCGCGCATAAACAGCCGAGGTTCCCCACCCCCCTGCGGCACCTGCGGGGTTTTTGAAAATGTTGCTCTTTTCAGAGGACCTAATTTGCCGCGCGACAAGGAGGTGGGAGAGCGGCAAATTAAGGGCAGCTGCGCAGTGGGCGCTGGTGACGTGGGGAACGTCCATCCTCCTTGTGTCTTTTAAAGAGGTGACCCCGCGGCTTATGGTGAGTGGGGAGTGGCCCATAGTTGTGCTCTGGATAAACCAAGGACAGTTTCTTCTCTAACTCTTGCTGATTATCTGAGACCAGCTGTGGTAAAACTGGTAGCATGTTTCATTATCAGCCTCTGACCCTTGAGATTTTTTAAAAAACATCTTCATATTGTGTATTATATTTTCAACTAGTTTTCGTGGTGTGTAACAAATCTCTTATGTGGCACTGTCAATAAACAGAAAAGTCTTCCAACTTCGATTTCTGGCTATGTACTGTATGGGTGTTAAAACATGCCCAATGTAATGAAAGAGAACGGCAAAATTGTTGAGACTCTGAAGATGTAGATCTTCTGAAGATGCCAGCCACAGATGCAGGCGAAATGTCAGGAGAGAATGCTGCTAGAACACGGCCATACAGCCCGGAAACCACATAGCACCCAATTGTTGAGACTATTGACACAGTTTAAAGACAAAACAGGAATAGCTCTTCCACATATGGCAGTCAAGACTTTAAGTAGCATGCACAATTTTGTGAACTGCATTTTAAGACAAATATAGGTAGAAAGGAGATGATAAACGAAATGTAATGCCAGTTGGCATCCTGCACACAGTTAACTCCTAAGCAAAACCAGTGGGCTCTGTGCTCATGTAAACATGTACAGGTTTTTTTTTAACAAAAGGAAAAAAACAAGGATAACTTGGAGCTCTCAAAATATTGCTAATTAGCAGCAAAGCCCATTCTGGGGGAGATGCAATGGCCCATAGCAAAGAGTGGAAGAGAAAGCATCTTCCCCTGCAATGGGCCTTACTGGGCTGTAGGAAGCCCCGCCCCTGCTCCTGGTGCAAGCTTGCCACTTACCTGGTTTTGGGTCTGTAGCTTGGGGGTGTAGAGGTAGAAGAAGTGTGGCTTGGGTAGGTGGGAAGGTGAGGATAGGGGGAGGGTGGAGAAGAGTGGCTTGGGGTGTGGGTGGGAAGCAAGGTTTGGGGGTGGGGGAGAATATAACAGGGAGTGGCTTGGGGTGACAAGAGAATTGAAAGGACAGAATTGTGTGCAGGAGTTTGGGGTGGCAGATTGGGGAAGCATGGATTGGAGTGGGAGGAGGTCAGGTGGGAGGAGGTCAGAAAAGTGAGGGTTCTGGTGATCTCCAGGGCAAATTGGTTGCTGGGGGCAGGCATGTGCAGGACAGCTTGTGCGGCCTGCGGATCCTGATCTGCAAGCCAAGGTGGTTGCGGGGGGTGGGGGGAGGCAGGAGGGCTTCTGTGGCCTCGGAGCAGAGGCGCAAAAGTGCCACTGCTCTGTTGATGGGATGGAATGTCTCCCACTCTCCATTGGTGGAGGGTTCATCATCAGGACATTCCATGAAGGGTTCATCATCAGCACAATTCATGGGCCTACCAAGCTGACCACAACCTACCAGCATGTATGATGGCCCTGCATCCTGCTTTGGATGTCAAAAAGAAAGCCAGAAAGAAAAGTATATAGATGTTGCATAACTGGAAGACCCCACTGTAACTCTGGGAGATTCTGCACAGGACCTTTAAAAAGCATTAAAGGGGAGAATTTCCCACAGAACTTGTCCCCAAATGCTTCTAATCCATTATATTTGGCTGAAACCAGATTAAATGAAAGTTGCTAAATTGGCAATTTTCCCCCTTCAACCTGGGTTTCAGTCACTTCCTGCTTGCCTCTAGGAACTAAGGCATTCTATCCCTCCTTCTGTCCATCATTAAGGCAGACAGCTGCCATTAGAGTGGATTTTCAAGGCTGTTGCCATGTTGTGCTGGTAAGTAAGTGGGTGGGTGGGTGGGGATTCTCAGGTGCGGAGAATTCTCCGGAGTGCAGTTCACAGGGAAACACACCATTTCCCATGAAAACTGTGCTGCCTCCTGACATTGGGATCCCAGCAATCCTGTCTCATCCCTGCACCTGCCGTGCAAATGGCAGCACAGGCAACATGAGTTCATTTAACCCACTAGTTTTGCCTGTGCAGAATCAGCTTTAGAGTGTCACAGAGCATCACATGGGGCAGGGCTATTGTTGAGGTGGTGTTTGGTAGCTTCCTTGAAAGTGTTAAAAGTTCTTATAAGAACATGAAAGGCTGTCTGTAAAGGGCATACAGTCTGCTTTGGACTATTTTTTTGGAGGAAGGGTAGGTAATTGTCTTCCAGGAACTGAATCTTCCCTCAGCAGAAAGGATTTTGAGTGGTTCTCTCTTTGAGCTCCTTTCGCTCCTTAACTAGGTGCACCTACAGTACACAGCAGGCACTTTATTCTGAGGATGATCTAGCCAAATTGCTAGATTATGTTGTGAGCTCCTGCTCTCTCAACAGTCCATATTTGGCTCTCTGATTCACCTATGACCATCAATTTTATGAGTAGCAGCAAGAAAGAGAATGAAAGCACATGGAATGGTTCACCAATTAAACTGCAGGGCACTAAAATGCTCTAACGTGAAAGTGTTCTGGCTTCTCTTGGAATTACTTGCAATTTTCAGAAAGTTTAAAGCACTGATCTTCCAAACCACCTACAAGAAGGTGAAAAAGTGATTTAAAAAAATAGCGAGAGCGAAACAAACTTGGGCAACCTCTTTTTACCTCTTTTTTTCTTGCTATTCCCTTGCAACAAAATGCTTGGCTTTATGTATCCGTTGCTGGTGAAAGATGTTTCAAGCTTTTTACACACCAGAAGACACTTGCATGGACAAGGTACCCCTTACTATTTATTAACAATTTGCCACTGTTCTGTTTAGTGTGGTTCTAAACGTATCTGACTTATTTGCAATAAGTGCATGGCAGCTTATCCAGCCTGACAGCACTTTATCTTTGAAAAGCTTCTTTTCTTCCCTGAGTCCAGCAGTTGAAAGACCAGCAGAGCAATCTCATGCAGAGTTACTCCGGTCTATATCCATTAGAACTGATTTTATTAGACTGGTGTAACTCTGCATAGAATTTTATGGCAAGGTTACTATACAGTATCAATTTATGCTTCCGTTCATCACTACTATTTGCATGGGAGATGCATGTTCTCCTCCTCTCCTGTTCTGTGCATAGATTAATATATGAACTATATTAATATATGAACTACATTCGAAAAAGGACAATAGAAAGTTCTTCGGAGTGGCTCCAAGCAATGTGCAAGGCAATAATAACCACAAAGACAGGTGCTACTTCCAAGCATCTATCTGTATGTGCATGGCACCGCATTTTCAACTGCCTGATTTATGAAATTTTCACCTGCCAATGACATTCATCAAAATGGCTGAGTTGGCTTACACCCTTATATTTCACTCAGTATGGTTGTATCCATATTGCTTCTTCACCTGGAGGATTTGCATCATATGCACCTGCTGCAGGAGAGACTAGGCTATATTAATTGCTGGTGGAGTTTATGGACCCCCATTGCATGTGAACCTGTGCACAGTGGAAGGGACATGCACTCATGTTTCTCTGCCACACAAAAAGGATTGATGGCCAGTGAATGTGAACCAGAAATTGGACCTATGCCCTAAACATGGGATGAGAATAAATCTCACTGTCGTTTTTGCTTTGTATGATGCGGAAAATGAAATGAAGTTACTCAGTGTGCTAGGATGGGTCTTGAATGATTCTCTCAGCCATCTTGTATGGCCACCAGTTGCTTCTCTGGGTAATTTACAAGGCTCCCTGCTGTATGATAAAGCACAGGTGCTAAAGCTCTCATCCAGAGCAGTGATTTATTAGCTCTTGTGGTAGTACAGCCCTTATATAGCAGGCACTAAATCAAGAGAACGTATACAGAAAAAATATGTTTTCTAAGATGACCCGTGGAGACTCTTTAACTGTTCTTGCCCTTTTACCACTGCTGTTGATTTTGCCATCCCTTCTCATTATTTTAAAACCCACAGGATTCAACTTCTGTCTTAATTCTTAAGCAGCCAAGACTGCTTCTGTGCTAGTTTTATTGCTGTGGATATCTAGTTGAAATGTCACACCACTAAGGAGCTAAGGAGCCAAGGCTAACACAGAAAAGAAGAGACACCCCAGGGCGAAATGGGATCATAAAGAAATTCTGAAGGCAGCAGCAAATCTTTCCTAGGATGTCCTCCTTTTGGCATCACTGGCATATGGGGAAAATTTGTCTGTGTTCTGTTCGAGAGCATATTTTCTACACAAGAAAAGCTTCTTGAAGGAAATCTGTTCAAAGGTCTCATTTTCCAGTGTTCATTACAGTGACTATCAATCAAAGTCATTGCCTGTTGATTATCTGAGAAATCTTTAATTACTATTAAATGCCTGCCAAGTGTGGACAGAGAGGGGAAAAAACCTGTCAGTCAGTCAAAATGCAAGTCTAGTGTGGATGCTGCATTTTAATGAGAAGGCATTTGGGAGAAGGAAGTAAAATAAAACAAGATGAGTTAGGTAACGGAGCAGAAGAAATTCACAAAAGAATCAGGACTAGATCAGAAATGAAAACAAGGATGCCATTTGGTGATCACTTTCTGTCTCACTTGTGATTTTGTATTTCTATGATTTTACTTAAAACAAAACCCATTTAGAAATAAGTGGATTTCACAGTGTTTTATTACCTTAGAAAAACACCGAAACTTCTGCACTCCAGCCTAAAACTTATTGGTATACTTGCCTGTCCCTTAAATCCCTAGTGCTCCTGCTTCCTTTTAAAAAGAGTATCAAACTGACATATTTTGAGTTAGCTAGCATCATGGTAAATTGCTTGCCCCTGAAGAAGACCCTTTTGGATTGAAATATATTAGGTCACAAAAAATTGTTTGAGAGTACCTCTTTAAGATTCTTGCCTCTTTTTCATTTTGTTTCTTTTTTGTGACTCATGGTGCTATCCCCTCTTTTCTTCTCGCAGCTGCCTTTCTTATACACTCAGCCACATTACTACACTATACCACCATTCATCTCCTGAACTCTGTACTTTGTATGTACTTCTGTTTCTTCCGCCATGTCTAGCCTGAAGTTGCAGGATCCACAGTAACTGTTAACTCATGATCCCAGCCTGCCTTTTCCATGGTGCCAGTAGCAAAGCAATTCAAAACTAAGCCTTGATAGTGAGGGTGTTTTGACAGCCGATGAGCTGTGTGTGTCCCCTACAAACTCTATTACATGATCCCTTAAGGAACCCCCAAAAGTGGGGATAATGGACATGCTGGCTATGTTTTCTCCCCAGTGGATCTGGCCCAATTCTGTACTGCCAAAAGAGGTGAGCGAGAAACTTATGTGACTGAGCCTCTGTTTAACCTGACGAAGTGAACCAGAGGGAAAACTACATCTTGAGGTCCACCAGCCAGAGCTCTGCTCCTAGTCAGGCCAGGCCAGCACCAGATTGACTCGCCAGGAATGTGAGACATCAAGGCTCTGTGCCACCTTGAAGGCCCCCTGCAACACCAGTAGCCACAGCCATCTGCACCCACGGTTCACCTGTCTCTCATCCCCTGAGCCCCTGCAAACGTCCTCAAGTAAGCCTGGAGCTTGTGCTTATTGCCAGTAAAGCATCCAAAATTGTATGTACCCTCTTGGTGTAATCACCAAGATTCTAGCTTCTCTAGAGTGTCCAAGACTCTTGTTGTAATCACCAAGAGTCTTGGACACTCTAGTGAAGCTTGTAAGCTTAACAACGTCAAAGAAGAAAGAAAGAGGATCATTATAGATGAATTGTTTACTATGGTCATAGACTATCACACTGTAGGTCTATATTCTCGAATAGTTAGAATTTACAACATTACTGAGAATTTTGAAAGCAAGAGACAAACTCCACGCTGTGTCACAGAGAGAAACACATTGACTGTGACATGCCTCTGAAGATGCCAACCATAGATGTGGGTGAAATGTTGGGAGCTAAAAGTACCATACCATGGCCACACAGCCCAGAACACCTACAACAGCTAAGATACTAACTCCTGACTAAGTTATTATAAGACATGTTCAAAATTTCAGTTGTATTTTACCTGTATATGATCAAATTTAGATCTGCAATGGCTGTCCTTTAAAAAGTGTTTTTCAAATGGTATCCTAGGGAACCCTATGGTTCTGTGTAAATTTTTTCAGAAGTTTATCAGTGAGAAGATCAGTAATGGTAGATAAGTTTCATACAGAGACATCAATGCTACCACCACCTCTGAAGTGTGCTGATGTAGGACGAAGTTGAGTGTGTTTCATGATGTACTCTCCACTCACACAAGGCAATGATGGGGTTGAGGAACAAGCATGATCTAACTGTATACTTCATAGCATGCTCCAGGTTCACTGGGATTCTGTAGAAAATATATAAATAAAAGTGGGAAACCCACAAGGACTTGAAGGGGCATATAATTTCCCCTCCCCCACTATCTTCCCTTTGAATTCCCTGAAAGTCCCAATAGCCTCTCTTTTTTCCTCCTTTTTTTCTCTCCTTCCCATATGGCAGCCTACCTACATCTACCCTTGGCTTCAGTTTACATCATTTTCCTCTTCTCAATTGCATCCTCACAACGACTATGTGAGGTAAGTTAGATTGAGAACTTGTAACTGGCCCAATGTCACCTAGTAATCTTCCATAGCTGAATGGTGATTTGAACCTGAGTCTTCCAGATTTTAGTCTAAAACTCTAACCACTACAACACATTGAATTTTTTGAGGGATGCTGTTGAACTGTAAGTAGCTGGGTCTGGGTGAATCATGCAAGTTGTGCTGTGGCAAGTTGCTTGATGGTTGCTGCCAGGTTTGGCCCTGGTAAATTCAAAGGGCAGCATAGCTTCAGGAAAGGCACTGCCCACTGCCTGGCTAGTTTTGGTGATTTTTTTTAGTACTGGTAGCCAGGTTTTGGCTCCCTTTTTGTCGAAACTGTCTTGGTGTTTGCAGATTTTAGTGATTTTCCTGTATAGTCTGCTAACAGTACTAAAAAAAAACACCAAAAGGGAAAAATGAAGGACTTTTCAAACACTATTTACAACCCACCAATCTCACCCCCAACCTCTGAGATGAGTCACACACACTCAAACCACCAGGACACACACACATACATGAAACTGCAAATGAATTCCACCCAGACTCATGTCTCACCGCCCTCCCATGTTAGAAGGGGGCAAAACAAATACCCAGCTACACAAAACTCTCCACACTGTGCCACAGAGTTACACACATTTTGCTGTGACATGCCTCTGAAGATGCCAGCCATAAATGTGGGCAAAACATTAGGAACTAAAACTACCAGATCACAACAGTGCAGCCCGGAAAAACTACACAAGCTGGTTGATTCTGGCCATGAAAGCCTTCAACAACACAAACTGAGATTAAATTAGAAAGTTTTAAGTCACACTTGTTTCATTATCTCCAGGCTGATAATTTGGTATGATAATAGGAACAGGAATAGTGGTGGTTCAAATAAAAAAGACATGGTTGGTTTATTGCATACTATATGGAATTAAGACATATTTCTTGATCTGAAACAAAGTCCATCCCACATAATGAGAAACAGCTGTGAAATATCTGAGGCATCTCTGAAGCATCTCTTAACTATTGGCTGGAGTGAAACCAGATTCACAGAGGCAGAGGGACTCCATAAACATAATTCACCCAAATGAGAGAGGTGATAAAAGGCCTTTTTTGTAGCCATTTGCAGGGATAAATTATAGAAATACTCTTTTTCTAGCTTCAGATGAAGTGGGTTTGTATAATAAACATTTCTGTAACATTCAGCTACTTTAGCCCAGACAGCTCAATTAGGACTGTGCGATAAAATACAACTTGGGCGTACTTTCTGAGCACTTAATGTGACTGAAAGCCTGTTAGCAAGAAATCTCACAGAAAATGGGTCCTGTCAAGTGTTTAAGGAAATTGAATTGGCACTGTATTTAACTCACAGATCTGAACGCCAGCAGATAAGCTGGGATACTAAAGTAATTTAATTATATTGTCATATTGGAGTTCTCATTCTTGTTGGGCCTTCTTTATTATTATATTTAATACATCAAAAAGCTACAAAAAATAAAAACAATAAGGAACAGCACAAGTACAAGGAAATTATTCATACAAGCTGACAAACCTCTAGGTGCCCCATGGACTTGTGAAAGCTGCCTTAGTTTTTGGTTTTCCAATTGTGAAGGAAAAAGCATGAAGATTGCGGGATTTTGAATCCATGCCTTGCTCTTTTTGTATCAGCCAAATAAGCAGAGGATCTGTGAGTTATGTCCATATGCCATAGAGCTAATCTAGATAGGTTTCATTGAAGGGGTGAACTTGAAAATTCCTCTCTCCATTAATACATGGATATGTTTCTAATAGTACTCATACAGCAAGTTTTGATGTGTGTTTTTCAAGTCCATAACTTTGAATTTCATAGAATTTGTTTTCTAGTAACACAGCTAACAAATTAACATAATCTAATTGGTCATTGTTGCCCAACACCTGGTAGCAGTGCCCAACAAATGCATAGTTTCAAGGAATAATCCTTTTTTGTTCTTGTCAATGAATTAGAAGGGAGTCTGCCAGTTTCACATGGCTTGATGATAACTAATTTTAAAATATAAATGGTCTGACTCAATCCTCTGTGTGTACATGACTTGTGCATGGATGGATGCATTGCTATGAGGCAAATGGAGGCTTATCTTGCTTGTTCTCTTCCATTCCTCAATATCACTCCTCATCGTTCAGGAATAAAAACTCTGAATGCACTTCCCATATCTTAACCTACTAGCTTCTTCCATTCAGTCAAGAAATCCTAAAATATAATTCAGTAAGATTGGAATGCATGGTGACGACTTGCTCTCATCCAATCCCTGATGAGGCTCCAGCACATGAGTGCAGGAAGGCTTCAATGTCTGAGCTGTCTGACACATGCTAACTGCCTTCCCCTCTCATGAGAGGACCAACTACAAACATGAGCCAGCATCACTCTCACCCAAACCACGATGAGGTTCCGGAACACAAGGACAGAAATGCTTCAATGGCTACCTTTCATCAGAAAAAGAGGCTGTGCAAATGTGCTGGTGGAGGGAGAGGTGTTCAGATATCCCACAACTATGTGTGCTCATGAAGAAAAAAAGGTTAAGATCAATCAGTGTGTGTCTCTCATCCCCTCCTTCAAGTTTTGTAGCTGTGCAGAATCCACCAAAGCTTCCCAGAATAACAGAAATAACACCTGTAGCTTTAAGAAAAGAATAATGGCTGCTATTATGACGACTGCTATGGCTTGCTAAGCAATGATAACAATATTGACAAGCGTTCCCAAGCCCTGCTTTCTCTAAAGCAAAGCCATGGGGATAGGGAGCAGTAGTAGACTGGGAGGGCAGAAAAGCCCTCCCTCTCTTCTTCCCTTTCCCCTCTTGGTGGGGGAAAGGAATCAATAAGCAGAAGAAATAATGTTTCTGTTTTTAAAGGCAAACAGTTACAATGCTTCTATCTTTTTTGTACCAGTTAGAACTAAGGAACCAGATATATGTTTTTATCTAAAGTGAAGAGTGATCAGCAGGCACACATTCTTCTTCCCACAATTACTAATGTATCTTAAAATGCACTAGGAAGTGCGTACTCTAGGAGATAGATGCACAGCAAGTGAGGATGATCATTTATGCTGATACAGTTTGCAGATGTTAGTTCTATCTTGTCATACTAACGTTAGTGAGAAATTGCTGTTCTCTCTAGGACACAAAAGATATGCAAAAGTTTCTGGGGCAAGAACTATTCTAAACATCTTCTGTCAAATTCACAAAAAAGGCTGCAGCAGATACTGCTGGTAAATGCCTGTGGTTTTAAATGCATGTTAAACGCTTTCTTTCAGTTAAACTTTTTTTTTATTATTAAGACTTTAAAAACATTCAAACAAAAAGGGGAAAAGTATAAAAAGAACATATAGCAGGGGGAAAGGAAGGCTTCTGATTTCATCTGCACTGAATATAAATACAATTAAAAATTACTACTTCCTCTCTAATTACAATTGTAAAATTAATTCTTAATTGTTCTTACTAATAAGTTCCATACCTCTCTACTATATTTATTTTCTTGCTCTTCTGTTCCTCAATTTACAAACCATCAATTCATTTTTTTCGGTCTTTCACAAAAAATCCATCAGGGGATTCCAACTGTCAATGAATTTAGATAAGTTCTTGTCTCTAATCAAAGAAGTGAGTTGAGCCATTTCCATCAGCTCCAACAACTTCACAAGCCATTCTTCTATTGTAGGTATAGATGAAGTTTTCTATTTTTGCACATATAATGTGCTCATTGCTGATGTCAGACATAAAATACAAAGTTTCATTTTTTTCAAGCAGTCTGTCCATAAGTCTAAAAAAAAAGCCTTTGGTTTCATTTGTATACAAGTCTTTGAAGTCTTCTGAATTGCTGAATCTATTTCTATCCAATTTGTAATGTTGTTACAAGTCTGCCATACATGGTTAAAAGTCCCATCATGATAACCTCCTGCTGCATGGCTCTTTTCTGGTTCTAGACTAAAATTCAGGTATTAGGAATTAATTTGTTTCCATTGCTTTAGAATTAATTTCCATTGATTTGATTCAGATGCATAGTAGAAACAATATGTTGTGGTCAGACATACAAACTCTGTGGATTTGAAGGAACTACTGGTTTTTATGGAGCAACCCATTCTGCAAAGCTGAGCAGTGCTTTACCAGCAGAAAATGGTGCCCGGGGTGCCACTGAAATTGTCCACACTCCCAAGTGGTGGGGCGGTGGGAAAGCACCAGCAAGCAGTGAGGGGGAATGGGCAAGCAGGAGATAAGTGGTGGGGGAGACAGGTGGGAGAGCACCAGCAAGCGATGGAGAGGGCCTGTGTAAGTGAGAGAAAAGCAATGGGGCGAATGTGAGAGAAATGGCAGGGGCGGGCAGCAACAAGTGGTGGGGGCAGGTGAGTGGTGGACAATAATAGGGCGGGTAAGAATGCAGTGGCAAGTGGTGGGGTGGCTTCCTATGCCTGGTCTCAGTTCCCTTATGGGTTCAGTCACAGGGGCCTGGCCCACTTTTTCTTCCTGGTCTGCAGGGAAAAGGGCATCCAAAAGGCGCCTGGGTCATGAGACCCTTTCCACTCCCCAAGATACTCCCCTTGGAGCTGAGGTACAAACAGTTCACTTGTTTACTCAAAGAAATTGTGAGCTTGGATACCCAAGCAAAATGTATATTTACTGCCTTCCTTTTCCTTCTGTAGCATCCTCAGATCTCACAGTTGCTCCTGAGGACCCTTGAGAAAAGCTTAGGATGTAGCACTGGGGACTGTATTGAGAAGTAAAAATCAGGGAAAACTACACTGCCTGAGCGGAAAAGGGAAGGTTGATCGGGATCTAAGACCAGTTGTTACTCTTTGGTAAAGAGAGCCTTTTTATTAACTTATTCATAAAAGAGTGAATAAAGCAACCTCTAGGGATTCAATTCAGTGCTGCAATAATGTATAACTGGAAAACCATATGTGTATGTACACATAGGTGGAGGTTCTCCAAGCATACTTTGATTCTTGTCCTTTAACAAGGTATACAGCTGTGAACTGGGGTGAGGCATAGGTTACTGCTCAAACATGGGAAAAATATGACATTTCCCTGCTGGTCTGGTGGCTTTTAAAGCTTAAAGTGGTCAGGAGTTACTGCTGTTTAAAAAAAGCATTAAATATCACCTGGCTGTTTGCATTCAGTGAACGGGTAAGGACAGGTAGATAAGAGCCAACATCAAAGAGTCACTGCAGCGATGTATTTCCTTGAATCACACATTGCTCGCAATGGATATAAAGAGTCAATCTAACAGATGTTCGTCATTGTTCCCTTTATTAAGGTGCACACGTTACCATTTTCTCAAAATGAGAAAAAAGGCTAAAATGTTAATGTCTCAGAGACCTGACTTTGCTGAGGGGAGAAAACTGGCACAGAGACAGACAATATAGATCTATTCAAGAGGATTATGATATTAGCTTGCACAAAACTTTGGACATAATCATTTTTTCTCAAAATACCAGAGCAAGCAACGCTATTGCTGGATTTCATTAAGCTCAATAGAAATTGTGCTTTATTTTCACACTAGAAGCTTTGGTTTGTCTTTACAGTACGATGACCTGCATTTGCTCACACAAAGCAATCTTTGAACTGAATCCCAGTACTCCTAATTTGAAGATTTTAAAAAGATGACACAGATAGCACACAATGTGGAACAATGAAACCCAATACAGAGAGGAAGAGGCATTTAACCAGGCCAGCAGATGGCAAATATAATTCACTGCAGAAAAATACAAGATAATTAAAGTTGAAGTCAGGAACCAATCCAGGGAATATACGGTCAATGGAGTAATCATTTGGCACAGTGATCAGGAAACAGTTATCAGGATTATGATGCCAACAAATTTATGAGACTACTTTATGACACAGCTGCATTAGAACAGGTAAAACTGGATACTAAGGCAGACTGTAGCCATTATGGCCTCCTTCTATCATATTTGCTCAGAAGTGAATCCCACTCTGTTGACTGGACTCTTCTATCTGGGAAACAGTGGTGGATTCTGCACAGCATAAACACAACATCTTTAGGATATTATAAAAAGATCCATTTGGGCATTTTGTGTTCCCACTGTGCAGGAGAACACAAGCGTTGCCTGCCAAAATAGATTTTTTCCCCTGCCTGCTGAACAAAGTTCTTGTCAGTTTCACACTTGTGCCCACTATTTTGTGTGGCATTTCCCCACGGAGGTTTCCTCTGCCTGCAATTCATCCACACATGGTTTCGCTGTAAAAAGTAGAAGAGTAAAGTTTATTTTGGTTGTGGTGGTTTTTCCGGGCTGTGCGGCTGTGGTCTGGTGGATCTTGTTCCTAACATTTCGCCTGCATCTGTGACTGGCATCTTCACAGGTATCAGAGGTATCACAGAGGGAAGTCTGTTACACACTGTGCCTAGTCCTCTGAAGATGCCAGCCACAGATGCAGGTGAAATGTCAGGAGAAAATGCTACTAGAACATAACCCGGAAACCACACAACACCCCAGTATATCTGATACATTGGTCACACGTAGCAATGTTATAGTACCTGATGCTGACTACTTCCTACACATTGGTACAGGCATTTATGCATTTAAAAACAAGAAGTTTATTATAATTTTATTCCCATTCTGTATTATTCAAGTTGGGTAATCCTAAGCATA
This sequence comes from Sphaerodactylus townsendi, assembly GCF_021028975.2. Taxonomy (NCBI): domain Eukaryota; kingdom Metazoa; phylum Chordata; class Lepidosauria; order Squamata; family Sphaerodactylidae; genus Sphaerodactylus; species Sphaerodactylus townsendi. The sequence goes on along the minus strand of NC_059434.1, from coordinate 56,170,132 downwards.
TTAACCACCCCAATTTAAAAGAACTGTAAGTAATGGTTATTCAGATTTTTTTTGCCTATGGACTGTTCTTTTAGACATGTCCCTGATATTCATCACAATTTTTCCTTTGAGAAGATTAATCTTATTACTCCTAGATAAACTGCCTTGTTGCATCTGAGAAAATTAATCTCTTCTTGATATTCACATCCTTCAAGTCCTTTCATCATACAGCTGTTCTAATCTTTCCTTCCAAGTAATCTCTACCAACTTCTTTCCACCTCTTCATAAGCACCATTGTTCACTCCTCCCCCGTCCCCCTAAGCTGAGTGCTAGTACTGAGATACTAAGAACTCTGCAGAATATTCTAAGGGGACACTAATCTTGGCAAAATGTAGAAAGATTGTTGCTTTTCTCATTTGTGATGTGATGCCAAAGTAATTTTGAGAGGCACTCACACAGAGACAGCTGCTCTGTTTCTTGGACCTGTATTATTTCAGAAGATTTACACTGGGAGTCGAATTATGGGAGAAACAAGAACCCAATCACCTCTGTCACCACAAACTATTAAAGTTACAGTTTCTTTGCAACTAAAATGCTAGTCAAGGGCAAGTAAAATGTCAGAGCCACAACTGGGCATATCCAGCAATATTTTGTGCCTTTCCTCATGTTAACTTATTCCTTATATCTATTGACCTACTTAAGACTAGTAGCGATCTTAAAATACCACAGTTTTGTACAGAAATCTAATTAGGAGATGCCACATTGCTGCTCAGTAATGTGTTGGGATTAAATATAGAATTTTGTTGAAAAGATGTTTTTCTAGTCTGTTGATGCTGGCTGCATTTTTCAAGCCTACTAAGGACATTGTTTTATGATTAACTGCAGTCTTTGGGGTAGAGCAGTGCATTTGAAATTTAAAGTCTTATTACTTTGAAATTACTTAAGGGTCAAAACAGTCAAGATACTGGGAGACCTAAGAGGGATCTTTTCAGAGACTTTTAAAGGGCAACTGAGACCACATGTAAAGATGATGCACTGATGCTAAACTATATGTACTACTTGGGAAGAGGTGTTCGTGAGAGAAAATGACCAACTTCATATCTCCATAAAACTGACCAATATCATTTCCCTGGATAACTGTTAATAATGCTCTTGGATTCATGTGCAACTTTAGATCCATACTATGCATTTCAATTGCAATAATTGGTTTAAATATATTTTTCTTAGGATTACTACATCTGCTTTTGATATATATCCAGGTTACACTGTATTGTAATAATAATAGAAGATGCTGCCCTTCAGACAGAAGTGTTCATTAAGGAAAATTATTCTCCCATGTTCTTTTTTCTGCAACTAAGTTACAGAATGCTCTGGAAAATTGTTAGCTATTAATGCTATTAGAGAAAGGTGGGATGGTAGACTATTTTATCTTTAAAAATTAATTCCGAAGTTTTATTTTGAACAGATAATCATGCTCCTACTGAAGTAAATAGTGAAACTCCTAGCAAAAATATGGTTTAGTGCAACAATGAAGAAGTCATATTGCTGTTTCACCTTATAAAATCACTTTCAACTACTCTACCATATTAAAATGACCCTATGAATTGGTCCTAAATAACATCCCATTTCCTATGAAGTTGAGGTCAAGTAGGAAACATGGTGTTTTGACAAACTGCTCCTTATTTCAGAAGCAAATTACAAATATATCATGATCTGAAGGTTTAGTTTTTTTCACCCAATCATTAAATCTGGACTAGCTTTTACCATTTTGTACTGCATCTCAAACACTTCCAGTTTGTGCTAGAAATGAGAGCCTGAAGTATAGTAATTATATTGCTGCTATAGAATTTCCTGGAATCTGGCAACTTGCCAACTCTAACAGTTGCATTTTGTTCAAAAAACCTTTGGCAATTGAGACTCATAGCATTCAGCTATAACTTTCAATAATGCTAAAGCTTGAGTTTACTCAGCTAGGAATATGAATTTGTTGAGCTAGTAAAATGAATGCTGCTTAATTTCTATATGAATACAACCTTGGTACCAAGAGTTACATACTCTCAAAAATCTAGCAATCTGTTTGCATGTAGTAAAACTAGAAATTACACATATTCACACAAAATGATCAATGCAGGTATCATCTAAATATTTCAGTATGCTATAGAAACAAGCCAAGGCTAACCAAATCTCATCAGATCTCAGAAACTAAGGACTATAAGGGTCTCAGTTTCTGAGATCTGATGAGATTTTGGGTCTCTATGCAGTGCCAGGCAATGGCAAACCACCTCTGAGTATCTCTTGCCATGAAAACCCTGTGGAGTCATCATAGATCAGCTGTGACTTGATAGGCAAAAAAAATGACTGGGGTGATCTTTTGTTTTCTTGTGCTCAAATGCGTGGGCAGTCAGACTCCAGCTGTCCTGACTGGCACTGATGACATACGTCTATTTCAATCTTTTTAAAATATTGATTTGTGAAAGAAACCGTGACTCACAACCTATTCACCAGAACAGTGATCTTCTACCCTACTGATTTTACTTGATTCAATAATCATTATATCCTTCTGGGTATAACGTCTGGAATAGGAACTGATGTGCCCCATTGTGATGATTTTGTTCTTTCTTTGCAGGAAGGTTTCAGACAGTGGCATTGAGAGACTTGTGTTCTCACACTTGACATGTGTTATGAAGTTTCATCTGGTCTCCTATGCTGGATAATATTTACATGAAACGGCAGGATTTTGAAATGCCATTTGTATGCAGCATTATTTCTCCTTTGTGTCTGAATGAAGTGTGGCAATGAATAGGGGAGGGAAATGGCACTTGGAGCAAAATGACCCCTGGTCCCGGGCCCCTGTGGCCTCCTGTCTCCACAGAGCCCTGCCCCCTGCCCACTAAACAGCCTGCTCTGGCTGTCAGGGCCTAGCTAATGGGGTGGGGTGAGGAGTAAGGGGTGTGGGGGATGACTCCCATGGATCCTCAACCCCCCCATGGATCCTTGCTCCCTAACCCCTGACTTTATTTCAGCTGGCAGCCAGCTGAAAAAACAGGCTGCTCCAGCCACCAGGGCTTGGCTGTTGTGGCAGGGCATGGTGAGGGGTGTGGGGGCCACCTCCCCCATGGAGCCACCTCGCAGAGCCCTGTCCCCCACCCACTTACTTTATTTCAGTCAGCAGCCAGCTGAAAAAAACAGCCTGATCCAGCTGCTGGGGCCTGGCTGGTGGGTTGGAGTGAGAGGAAAAGGGGGAGGGGTGTTTGGGGAACCTCCCTTGTGGAGCCTCACCTTCCCGTGATGCCCTGCCCTCCACCCACTTACTTTATTTCAGCCAGTAGCTGGCTGAAAAAACAGCCTGCTCCAGCCGCTGAGGCCTGGCTGGTGGGGTGGGGTGTGGTGAGGGGGGAGGTGGGGGGGCAATTTCCACCCCTAAGTTACCCCAATGGCATCTGTCCCACGCTGCCCTGTTAGTGCTATGCCACTGGGAGCCAGTATATTGAAGCACTATCCAACCAGGATGAAGGGATTGATCATGGGAATTTAGCTGACCGCCCCCCTAAGTATGTATTTGGCCTCTTATGTATGGTTTGACAAACTGTTTTAGAGATCTAGTTCACAGCTTTGGGATCACAGTGGAGTGTCTGTTCCTAGAACAGGGTGCCTTTCTTCACTATCAGTTTGTGAGCTAGCTGTTTCTGTTCTTGGAAATTGAAAATTGTGCTATAATCATCTGTGGTTTGGTAACATCAGATTAGAATGTTTCAATGCATGGATATGGAACTACTTTTGAAAAGCATTCAGAAACTACAACTAGCTCAGAATGCAACAGACAATTAATTGGAACTCATTGATCTGAGCACATTGCAAGACTTAAGATCTCTATGGGCTTCCAATTTGTTTCAGTGCACTATAGTTTGATCCCAAACATCAGAGGTCCTTAATAGTTTTTATTTCCAAATTTTTAAAGAGTTTGGCACAATTTTCAGTTCCTTCAGATCTTCATTTTTTAACCTTTAATGGCATATAAATTATTAGCATATTTCCATTTAAAAGAGAAAACTTTTAAAACATTTAAATATGGGTGTTTAAAATGCTTTCCAAGAATTTAGCCACTGCCAAGGTGATCGATGGATTACAGTCACTTAGCAGAAAGCGAGTGGTCTGGAACTTGGAGTGCTCAAGTCTTGGAAGCAGCAGAGGGTGAATTAAAATCATGCGCAGGTTACTGTGAAGACAGCATTCCAGAAGAATGTGAGTTATGGTTTCTATAGATCCACATCCGCAATGGCATAGTCTCTGATGTTTAGGGATCTGGAGGTATCTCCCTGAGGTTTCCGCTGATGGGAAAATATTGAGGCGTGCTAGCATGAATGCACGATGTTGGTTAATGGATAACAGAGATGAGAGATATTTAGCTCTTGCTCTGTAACTTGGTTGTATTCCGAGGGAGCGGGGAGAGCATACAGCAGCCTTTGTTGGATAGAAACAATGATGTTCCAGATCCCTCAGTCTTTCGCGGATCTGATTGAAAATATGCAGTTCACTATCAGTCCCAGCATTGTCCAAATCAAATCCTATGGTTCTGATTTTGTTCTCAATGACTTTGAACCAGTAGAATTGAAAGTTGTCTTTAAAAAGGTTTGAGTTTATATCACCTGCAAGTGATCTAAAATGTATTTTGAGCCAATACTTTATGGTGGCAATCCAAGCTTCTGTTTCCACATATGAGAGACCAACTTCGAGGCATAAAGTTGGATAGGTGACACTATTCAGGACTCCCAAAATCCTTCTCAGAAAATATGCTTGGATTTGTTCAACATCACGTTGGAAATCGCTTATCCAAATTGGGATGCCGTAGAGGATTTTAGGCAACAACTTTGCTTGAAAATTTTTTAATACGGCTTTTGGTTTCCTTTTCCATAGTAAAATTGGATTATGCCAGACATGGTACGTCTGGTTGATGAGATTAAGCAGGATCTATGAAGGGACCATTTTAGATTGTATTGAAAAGTGATCCCTAAATATTTAAAGGATTGTACCTGATTGATCTCAATATTGTTGATTTTCCAGGAAAGAGGACGCCAGTTTTTTGAAAATACGATTATTTTTGACTTCTCACTGTTTAGTTTTAGTTTGTTGAGATCACAGTAGTCAAAAAAAGCTCTTAGATATCTTTTGAGTCCAATGGATGTTTGGGATAAAATAACAGCATCGTCAGCATAGAGAAGGAGTGGAACGGGACATTGTCCAATTTTAGGAGGATGGCCATTAACTTTGCTAAGGTGGTTTTGAAGATCGTTTATGTAGATGTTAAAGAGATGAGGTGCCAATACGCATCCCTGTCTGACCCCTCTGTAGTTCCTTCATATCTTTATCTATCCTCTCCAGTAACAAACACACATTCAATGGTAACACTTGTGCAGGCTTACATTTTATTGTGTCTTAAAATTCTTTGGTAAAGTGCTTTACTAATGTATTGTGTGCATTAGGATGATTTTAAGTCTGACATGTGCCACTACATTATCAAAACATACTGTTGTAATCTAACTTTTCAGGGACCCGTGTTAAGAGTGGAATAATAACCCTTCAATAGACCTCAGGGAATTAACCTGCTCCATCTGTGTTCCAGTGAGGGTTATTCTTTGGGTTTATGCACTAGGGATGGGAGATTGGCCTATCTCTGACAATTAACTCATGACAATTCAGTTAATATCTTATGGCCCTGGAACTGTAGGGACACTAGGGTGACAACTCTGACCTGGATCTAATCCAGACATGATGAAGGTGTATGCCCTTCTTCTGATGGTCCCCTACAGTTAGAATTGAGGCTGAAAAGAGGACTCTGTATGTCAGTAATTTAAGACTAAGCTATTTGTCATGAATGTCACCCTTTTGTCCTGTGTGTCTAATGGATACTAATTTTTATATGTAAATCATGATAACATTTTACTTTTGTGCCTTAATATGATTTCGTCTTCATGGAACTTTTAAATACCTACTGAGGAACTTTTGTGTGTGCATAGGGAAGAATCAATCTGCCACACTGCCTCAATTTTTTCCCGAAGATACAATTTTCTCTGGCATTTCAAAATTACCTGTGCTTTAGAGGTAGAACACACATTTTGGCAAAAATAAAGAGCAAATAAGCACAGCGCGGGAGAAGTGGAGTATATGTTTTATCAGCCTGTATTTGTGATGGCAACATTACTCATAAGCAGAAAGGCCCTGAATGAGATAAGCAGGTCTTCTCAAACAAGTGGCTGGGAAAAAAATCATTATACATGTCACTGCTCTGTGCATTCTTCATGTGTTACAAGAGAATTGCTTTATGAAATTTTAGAGAGGCATTGAAAAGTTTATTGATACTATTTTTCACATACCCTGGTTTGTAAAGTTACATGAGTCCAGGTTGTTTACTATGAAAGAAGAAAGATCAGGAAACTTGTAAAGATACTTTGAAAGGCAGTTGTTTTTGCTTCAATTTTCAAAGGGTAACATGACAAGGAAAGCATGAGCAGAAGATGCTTGAGGAAGTGAACTCTCCTGGCTCCTTTCAGCTGTACCCAGAGGAGGGATCCAGCAGGTTCTCACCAGTTCCCAAGAGTGGGTTACTAATTATTTGTGTGTGCCTAATTGGGTCCGCTTTTCCATCTCCACGCCCTCGCCTCCCTGAGAGGCATACTGCCTTTGAACATGAAGGTTCCATATAGCAATTGCGACTAATAATGTAAGTCCGTGAACTGGTTTAATCCCTTTCAGGTACTTCAATTCATTGATTCTCAGCCTTTTGTACCTTTTATCTCACCAGTCTCTATCAAAGAACCTGTGTATTTCACCATTGCTGTGCTCAGATTTGTGAGTTGGGGCATTTTCTATAATGTGATGATGATTTAGAAATGACCTGGTGCAAAAAATTTTTGGGGGGTCATGGTGGGGTGGCTGCCCATGTGGGAAGGGCATCCAACTCAGGTTTTGCCCAGGGCTCAGGTTTGCCTAGGTACGCCTCTGCCCCCTTTGCTGAGGGGGGGCTGACAAGGGAACCTGTTACTATAATTTTTGGATCCCACCACTGCTGTACCTCTTGAAACCATTCATTCAGGCATTAATGGACCCCAGGAATCTTTATGCATGAACAATGGGGGTCTACAGTGTGGGGAGGAAACTTTCTGTGGGAAAAAGTATCTTTCACTAGCATAGAACATAAATGTGTCTTTCACTAGAATTGGGGTCCCCATGCTTTTCAATGGGTGGTAGACCAGTCCTCCAAGTGGATAAGATTCTCATAGAGTGTCTGTGTGTCTTCATAGACACCTCATTGAACATTTTTTAAAATAAACTATATATTGCCAGAATCAGCAGAATGAGCTGAGTACAACTGTGCATTTTTTGGGCTGAAAAGGCACCCAGGATTGGAGCCCGAAGAGCAAATATTCTGGGGCAACCATCAACAAATGGAGGCAGGGAAAATCCCTTCAGCAGCACACAAAATGTTGGGCAAAAACAGAGGAGGAAACTGACAGAGAGCTTAATGGTTGGCAGGAAAAAATAAAACACCCCCTGGGTAATGTATTGTCGAAGGCTTTCACGGTCGGATTCAACTGGTTGTGGTGGGTTTTCTGGGCTGTGTGGCTGTGGTCTGGTAGATCTTGTTCCTAATGTTTCTCCTGCATCTGTGGTTGGCATATTCAGAGGCGTATCACAGAAAGAAGTCTGTTACACACTGTGTCTAGTGCGACACCCCCTGAGCTCTGCACAGTCAGGCAGAAGACATCTTGATGACTTGAGAACAAAAATGTTCATCTTTTAGCTTCTTCAAAATTAGAGACTTGGGCTGAAATAATATGTCTTGAGGACATCTTGAGTGCTGCGGAGCTCCATGGTGAGGTGGGAAATCACAGGCCCAGGCTGCTCCCACAGCCCATTCCACCCCTCCCACCTGAACTGGGCTGTCAGAAAGGTATAACTCTGTTTAGGATTCAACTGCGAGCTTTTACTAAAACTGAATTACTTTAAGTAAATTACGTTTAGTAAAAAAAATTATCTTGCATCTTCACATACAGTTTCAATTTCTTGTGGGTTGTGCTGTACGTGGTTGTGGTACTCTCTTACATGCCCCTTCCACCAAAGGAATAGCAAATATTGTTATTTAGAGGTTGTTAGTTACAATTTACTTCCTGGAATAAAATGCGTACTGTTGTGTGTGTATCTGTAACCTCAGCTTGTGGGTTCTGTGGGGCAGAACTTGGAAGGAGTTTGCAACAACTAATTTTAAACAAAATGGTTTACTTTCTTTAACATATGACAATTATCAAACATTAACATTTAACTTAACACTCCAAGGTCCTGTTCAAGTTTCATTCCAAGTCCTTCTAATTACAGTCTGATAATGCCAAGTCCATTCTTCCTGCTGGTGGTTGGCTCATGAAGACTCCAGAGACTTGGTGAACTGGATTCAAGATTATGAAGGTCCCCAAAAGAACTCTTACCATTTACATACACAAAAACCCCTGAAACAATACATTCTAGCATTTACAATATAGCATAAATAAACAACTCCCTTCCCACTAGTTCCCAACAACATTGCAGTTACCTTAAACAAGGTGTTAAGGACTTATAAAAACCAATCAAGGACCCAGCCTGGTAGCCTTGCTTCCTCCAACTTCATGATCTTTGCAGCCTTCTGCTGCTTTCAGTCTCCACCCCTTTCTGGGTCATCCCATTCTGAACATAGGGGTTACATATCCATACCTCAGCGCTAGATGCTTTGATCAGTACCCCCAGTATGCCCTCTTGTGCCGTTACTAAATATGCCACCATTTGTACTCACATACACTCCTGGAGAACATCTCTTTTGTTCTCCTTGAAGCCCCATTTGGCTCCAGTATTGCTAAATGAAGCATGACATAGGCATGTTCTGCTTCTTCCATGTACCTCTCCCAGCATTAAAATGGAAGTTTCTGTGAGAAATGGGCCTCCTGGGTGGACAATTGTTCCTGGGTAGAAGTGATAGTCAGCTATGGAACCCACCACCAGGGTTATGGACCTTGTCAGATACTTGACACTGGAAACCATGATTGATGCAGCCTTATACTGAATCACTCTATTTGTCCAACTAAGTTAATAATGTTTACTCAGACTGGCAGTGGCTCTCCAGGGTCACAGGGGGAGATCTTTAGGTTCCTCTTCTCTTCTTTTATAACAGACAGTTCATATTCCAACATTTTTCACATCTTCTAATACTTGATGAAGGGAACTGAACTTGAGACTTGCTGCATGACAAATAGTTGCTCTACCAATAAGCCCTGAGCGACAAGGTTGACCTTTGAGGCTGGCTGTGTGGTTATGTTGATATACAGAGAACAGGTATACCCACGTAGAGAGAACCAGAGTGCTTTCCCTTCAATTATTTTTGTCTTCTAAAAATATCTTTTTAAAATGTATATATCTGTTTTGTTCCATATATCCTGAATGTATAGTGATGGGAATCAAAATACATGCTGGGCAATAGTTTTCCCCCTTATTAAATCATAAGCCTTCTTGAGTGTCTTGCACAAAAATGTAAATGAACAGTTGGGTAGTATTGCTAGTTTCCTGGATGGCTCTGATGACCATGTTGCCATGGTGACAACAGAACATACAGGTTCGTGAAACAGTATTAGCAATGCAGCAGTTTGAACTATAATCAGTGCGCTGTTTCTTCTTCCCTATATTTCGATATCACTTCAGTAAATTGAATTCCAGTAAGTTGTCAGTCCAACATATCCCCTGTGGTTTTCCATAGCAAGAATTAGTTCTTTGTTCTATATGCTGATAATTACACTGTATTTGAGTCTGTAGTTGGCTACCATGCTAGGAATACAACTGTCCTGAAATAACAAATATTTAGCTGTTGTGGTCCACAGCTAACAATTGGAAAGAAAATGTTTTGGGGCCATCCCTTTAGCCTTGTGGCTTTCTCTCCAAAAACATGTTTTCAAAATTATTCATGGACAAACATTTTCTAGAAATAAACAACACAGGAGCATTCAAAACTGAAGGAATTATTGCATTTAAAAATTAACAATTGTGCCAAATCCTTCAAAATTGGCTTGGATTCCAACTAATGTTTCTGTGAGCACAATTATAGGCTGGTGGTTTAAATTCAGTATGACTGGCATTATTGGAATCATATTGTTATTGCAGGGCAATATAACTTGAACGTAAGACTGTACCTGATTTCCGTATCCTGTTTGTTCCTTTTTGCAAAAGGAGTACATTGTAAAACTTTCAGCATTTGATGCACTGGAGAATTTGAACTTGGCTTAGCTGAATATATACAGACAACTTCTTAAATGTATTATCGAAGGCTTTCATGGCAGGATTCAATTGGTTGTGGTGGGTTTTCTGACACAGTGTGTAACAGACTTTCCTCTGTGATACACCTCTGAAGATGCCAGACACAGATGCAGGCGAAACGTTAGGAACAAGATCCACCAGACCATGGCCACATAGCCCAGAATACCCACCACAACCAACTTCTTGCAAATTTCTGTTCACTATTACACATATCTATTTAACTTTATTATTCCTATTGTACTGTTGGATGGTTTTGAATTCAGGATTTTTAAAGAGTTAAATTAGATAGTTATGCAAGTTGTGTTGTTGAACTAGTCTTTTAGAACACACATAGGCAAAGGTTCTACTTTTATTTGTGAAGCATAATGCCCCCTCACTTTCTTTACCTTTGGAAACTTGATATGCCCCCCCCCCCATTCTGTTCTTCTGGGGTTCTCTGTCCCCCAACCCCAGAGTCAGCATTCCTTCTTGGGGTTAGCAGTATTAAGCAATTTCTTTCACTGGATAGTTTTTTTAATATCAATGCAAATGTAAAGTAAGTTTTTGAATTTCAGCAATGAAACAAATATGAATATGAACAATTGTGGAATTTTGTGTAGTATACTAAATTTTCCCACTGGTTAAAGTATAGAACAGAACTTGGTTACAGAAATACCCTCTTTATTCCACATTCCCATCACTGTTACTAGAAAAAAAAGATTTTATGTAGTATGTTTTTGTTATGATTTATTTCTGGCAATATTGGAATATAAAAATAGGGCATGATTAAGTCAAAGTCACCCACTTCCACATCCCACTGATTTTACTGGAGGAATAAATCCCATAACTAACTTCCATTAAAATCAAGAGGGTATCTTTGCTTTAGTTCATGTGAATACAGATTTTAAAATGTTCCTTCCTCTCTTCAGAAATCCATTTGGGATTATTTGCTTTGGCAAATTTTTGCTTCAAATGCTCTGTGAACTATGAAAGGTTGCCTTTTTGCATTTCAACTAAATTATTATTCCAATAACAACATTAGAGCTAGCTGTACATCTCAACCAGCCTTTTCTCCATACTGCCTGAGTTTGAATCATATGGTTACTACCCATAGTGAGCATTAATTTCCTTAAATGCTGGTGGTTGCTGCTACTGTGATATGCTGCTGAGAGCCATAGCTGTTCACAGCTGAGTTCACACTGAGATTCTCCCAGGTGATTTCTCTGTGTAAAAAAAAGTGTGGAGAACATGTGCAAGTGTATTTTTAGACAGTTGCCCAACAACTGTGGGACACCTCACATGATTTAAACTATCTTATTGTAATAATCTGTTATGAAAATAGTGTTTCTTTATTGCTGTGGACAGGACAGTGTGCATTAATTATGAAACAGGAAATCACTGGGATACCTGTCCATATGTGTAAACCTAGAACTTTATGAATGTATGAAACTGTTACTGCTCTTTTGTGTACTTAGAAATATGTCCCTCCTTAAGCTTTGCTTTTCCAGACTGAACATGTCCAAGTCTCTCAGTTTTCCTCACAGAGTGTGGTTGGTTCTCAAGCTGCAGAAGGCTTAAGTTGAATTATCCTGTTGTATCTGCCTGTGTTACCTGTATATTTCTAAATAACATCAGAAACAGGAAGAGGATAAAATATAAATTGCAAACTCATGTGCCCTTGTGGGGCTTGCTTCATTTGGCTCTCAGAAGCTGAAGTCAATTAGAGGACGGTAAGCTGGAGGGTTGCTTCTTCCACTGTGATTTCCTGAATACATGTTTATTTATGAGTAAAGAAATATACATACTCATATTATGAGGAAACCTTGTAAATGGTGACTTCCCTCTTTGGTAGGCCATATTATTACCTGTGTGGATGTTTGGTAGCTGTATATGGATGCCTTTGAGTTGTAAAACTGAGTTGTTCCACCGGGCTTTTGGAGAGGCTGGCCGCGGATTGGCTGCCCCCTGATGAGAGCCCCTGCCATGTGTTGTCTTCTTTAGCAATGCCTCATATTGATTCCATCTTTTGGCATTGCTGCCCCTCCCAGCCTTGGGACCGTGCACCACTTTCAGGGAACTTGGGTTGATTCTGTTTTTAGGACTTTGTACGCTGCTAATGTTTTAAGGTTTGTAATTGTGTTTTAAATTATTGTTGGGTATTATGTGTTGTGCTGTAAACTGCCTAGAGCCCTCCGGGGATGAGGCGGTCTACGAAACTTCCCTATCTTGCAAATATTTCATTACATGTGATACACTTACAGGGTGTGAAATGTCTGTAAAGTAACATGACATTTTAAGAGTAAGGTCATGTTGTAGAGACCTACTTATATGACCAAACGGAGGATTGTTTATTGATTTGTTTGGCCTGCTCATTCAACTAAGATTTATGTTGACATAGTTACTAAAGAGAGCGAAAATTAGTGGAAAGATATCTTCAGCAATTAAATTGCTGAGAGTCAGTGTGGTGTAGTAGTTAAGAGCAGGTGGATTCTAATCTGGAGAACCGGGTTTCATTCCCCACTCCTCCACCTGAGTGGCAGAGGCTTATCTGGTGAACCAGATGTGTTTCCACACTCCTACATTCCTGCTGGGTGGACTTGGGCTAGTCACAGTTCTTCGGAACTCTCTCAGCCCCACCTACCTCACAAGGTGTCTGTTGTGGGGAGAGGAAGGGAAAGGAGGTTGTAAACCACCTTGAGTCTCCTTACAGGAGAGAAAGGTGGGATATAAATCCAAATGCTGCTTATTCTTGTAAATTAATCTGTTTTTTTAATCCTCAAAGTACTGGTTCACATTTTTCTAATAGCCATTCCAGTGTCTAGTGAGCATCACCTGAGGCCTTTATCTGAAAAGCATTTACTTGGAAGTAAGTGCTACTGATTTCAAATGGCACTTAAACAAAAAAGCAGGTGAACTAAACCTTTCAAGCAGGGATATGAAAGAGAGGATACTGCTTCCAGCTTTGACTTTTATTCTTTTTTATTTTAGCTCAGTACTTTAGTGCAATTCTGCATTCATTTCTTTTTGTACCGTACTTTCTCAAATGTTATACATTTTCTTTGACAGGTAGCTGTCTATTGCTATGATAGCTACCAATTTCCCACTCAAGCTGTTAACTGTCTTTGGAGTACAGTATGTAATAGTGGTCACTTGTGGAAAGCATGTGCTGCAGGAATGGAAATACAGAACTTGTAGATAAAATGTGAAACTTCTATTAAACAATATGATAACACAGTTCAGTTGCTATGATACTTTAGGAAAACAGGTTCTCTAAAAGAGCTTTAAGAATATACACGATTGGCTTACTATCCCTTATTGTGTCAGAAACAAATATATATTTTAAGGCAAAAGAAGTATCTCAGCTTCAGTAACTAGCAGTGAGGGTTGCTTTGTGGAATGGATTGTTCTGCCTTTCAGTAAGAACTTCATCTAGATAATCTTCTTGGAAACCTATTACTGGGCCAAACCCTGTGGAGTGAGGAGTCCTCAAGGGAAGAGCTGGGCCAGGAGAGTTTAGCCCAGCCAGAGTCCTAACAGGCAGTGAGCTCAAAGCAGTCAGCCAGAGCACCTGCTTGAACAGCAGGCTAGCCAGGGTTCAGAGTCCAAAGTGCCTGCAGAAACAGCCTGTTTACCTGGACCTGCCCAAGCTGAAGTGCTTCAGGCCATTATCTCATCTAAGCCACCTCACCAGCACAGACAATGATGCAGAGAAGCGTTGCAAGCAAAAAGGCAAATTGCATTATTGTTGGCTTTAAGGAGGTATCTGCTTCAGCAGGAAGAATCTGATTCCTTGCAGGATCAGGCTACTCGTGGGCTTATAACATGGGGGTTTGTGAGACAATTGGCCTGGATGCAACTGAAGCTGCATGGCTTCTGTTCACTGTATTGACATCTGGACTGGACCCCTTGGTCTCTGAACTTGGGTGATGGACTATTGGCTTGTTGCACTGGTAACCTGGCTCTGACCTTGGAACTCTTGACTTGACTTCTTGGTTTGCAGACTTTGTTGCTGACTCCTAGCTTGCTGCTGTTAACAGACTTCCACACAAATCACCAAAAACATTTCTAAAACATTTTCAATCCCCCCCTTACAATGATGTATGTTCCCTCCCCCCTTGAAATGATTCATGGGCATCATTTCATGATTGCCCCCCCCCCCTTTTAGTTCTGGGTTGAATCAATACTTTAATGCTTCTAAGCCTTGTGCTGCGATTCTCTAACCCTTGTATACTTGATGCTTCGAAGATAAGCCCGCCCCCCAATTTTTTAAAAAACCCTAAAATTCTGCAAATAAATAGGTGAGGGGAATGGACTAAGCTCAGAAAATGGCACCCAGCAGGAAGTTCAGGGATGCAGAGAAGCATGGAAAACGTAGCCAATAGATTGTATAAGAAGTTTTCAAAACATTTCAACCAGATAATAGTTTTAAAAGGGGATTCATTTCAAACATTTTGAGGCTGCACATAAAATGTTTGGGATAAAAACAGTGCTGAACTCCATGGAGGAACTGTTTTATTTCCTGCCTCAAATTGTTTTAAAAGGTTTGTGCAGAAAGGGCCTGCCTCTCCCCAGGCAAGGCTCCATGCTGTAACCTGATACCACTGGCTTGTAGCCTAGTTTGGCATACCCATGGTGATTAATTTATTTACTTTATAGATTTACCACCTTTCTGTCAATATATTCTAGCAATTAAGAGTTAAAGATGGACTTAGACCATTCAATCTCCCTTTGACTAATAATGGGGACTCCTTGGCTTGAATTTCTCTCACTTTTCTCCTCAGAGCACACAGGTCCTTCAGTAGCCCATTGCAGGGCGAGGGGGTGGCTACTTCAGCTGGACTTCTTCAGGCCATTGCTGGTCTCTTCAGAAGTTGATGGCATGAGCTCCCTGGCAAGGCCTTCTTATCATCTTTCAGACTGGTTCACACTAATTAATATAGAACGCTACAACGGATGGTCACATCAAGCACTATTTGTATGACTCCATACTTTTGTATTCACATCAGGCATTGTTTGTATGAACCTATACTTTTATATGCACTTTTGAGTGAGGGGAAAAATACTTTATTCATACTCGCCCCAATTTGCAGGATAAGATACAGCAAATAGAAATATATTGATTTGTAGTGGGAAAAGACCATGCTTATTGACCCAAAGTACTAACAAACTGGCATCTCATTGCTTCTTAGTTGCAAGCTGAGCAGTGGCTTTCCATGCTCCCAATATACTTGTGAAGGACTCCAGATAACTAAGTGCTTATTAGTCTATAGAATCCAGAATGAAGTAGATCCCAGAGCCTATTACTTAAAAGAGGATTTGGAAGAAATGTTCACTGAGTATAACTGATGGTAAAATGTCACGGTGTGACTTTCATGTCAGAAATAACCATAGAAATTGAATTCAGTCTTTTTGGCCAGCAAAATAATTTTTCTCATGATGAGGATTATCATATTTGAATGCTGAAAATGAATGTAAGAAGTAGGCTTGGGAATACCATGTAGAGGGTTTGTTGGTACAAGCACTGTTTTCTTTTCATTAAGTTTCCTCCTTAATGCTTTTCATTTTTGATGAACAGATGTTAATTCAACAGAAGATAGTTTTTCCTCATAGTGACAAAGTAACAGAACCAATGAATTAGTTTGACGGCTGTTTATCATAGGGAAGAAAGGTATATGTATTTCAGCAATTGACATAAAAATGTGTACACATTTTAATGTTAACCAGTGATGTGCAAACTTCCCTCATGTGGAATTTGCTAGTTTATTGAAAACCTTGTAACTTCAACTGTCTTGTAAGCTAAAACTCCTTTGACATGTTGAGGAGGAACCTCCAAAGCCCATCTTGAACCTAGGGACATCTTGTGCTTTAGTTTTATTACTTCACATGCTCTAAAGCTGACCATCTGGAATGGAGAATGGATTTGCCTTCTGAGGGTGAGAACCTCCTGTGGTGGATCCTTTCCCAATAACCACACCACACTCTTTGCTGGGATAAACATTTTGGCCATAGACATTTTATTGACCAAACAAAACAGAAGCGTGAGGTGTAGCATGGGTCTTGATCTGGCCTATCTGCTTCCTAGTGAAGCTCCCACGGGCGGATGCCCAGCATTGGGGTCCTCTCAGCTATGGGCTCTGCCGGGCAGACGCTCCTGGCCAGAGGTGTTCCCTGTTTGCCAGTTCGGCAAAGCGGTTGCCTCTTGCCGCCGTCGGCACTTCCAGATCAAGACCCATGCGCCACCGCCAAAGGGCTATGACAAGTAACAAGGGTCACCATAATAAATCAGGGAACGGTGGGTGGGCAACTCGTCATCTGGCCGGAGCACATGGCCAGCACAAAGGAGGGCTGTCCCCTTTAAAGGTTCTCTTAGCCCTCCCCTATGTGTGACATCAGCCCTTGCCCAACATGGCCAGGGCTTCACCTCCCCCCTCAGTTGGGTGGAGTCAGTCGCCTAGGATCCACCCCCCACCCCCAGTGGCAACCGCAGCTAGTGGGTGATTCACAGCTGTCTTTCTGGGGAAATGATCTGTGAAACATCTTGAGAAAGTTAGCTGGCTTTCTTGAAACATTTTGAGTTTCCTTGATATTTTGCACAGCTTTTTACCAAGATGGAACTTCTAAGTTCACTTTGCCTGTCCTACTATTTTTATTGTATCATGGTCAGTGTGAAAAGAAACAAGCTTGTAAGGTTTGTGAGTATACTCTTTTGAGAGCGCTGTACGAGAAAATGAATCATGCTCTAATGATTATGAAACTCTATGATGCTTAACAAATCCTAGAGAATTACAGTAGTTCCCTTTACTTCTTCTGGACACCAAACTCTGTGTAATGTAAGATAATAGCAAGAAAGCAATTACATTACAACTAAATGAATTCAACAAAGCTCCAAAGCATAAATTAGAATTTAACTATGCCATTAAAAACTAATTTAATTTGCAAGCCGTAATTATTAGATAATAAAGACCTACTACAAAATGCACAACAACACAAGGAAAGAAACAAGGTGTAAATCTCATTGAACAGATGAATCACTCTTTCTCTAAGGATAGGATGGTGGAACGTACTGAATGGATAGTTCAAGAGATAATGAAAAGAAGGAAGCAATGGAATAAATGGACAGTCCAGTTTCACCATTCTGTGGGCAATGAAAGCCTTGGAAGCAGTTAGAACACATAGATGCATGATACTTTTTTTAAAAAAATGTGTATGTATATATATAATAAATGACAGTTGGAATAATATTATCTTTGCAGGTCACTGGAGCCAGTGATGGGATTCAGCAGGTTCGCATCACTTTGGCAGAACCGGTTGTTAAAATGGTGCTGGTAAACAACCAGTTCTTAGGGGTGCTGTGTGGTTTCCGGGCTGTATGGCCGTGTTCTAGCAGCATTCTCTCCTGATGTTTCACCTGCATCTGTGGCTGGCATCTTCAGCGTTTAGGAGAGAACGCTGCTAGAACACTGTCATACAACCTGGAAACCTCACAGTTCCCCCTTGTGATTCCAGCCGTGAAAGCCTTCGACAACCAGTTGTTAAATTATTTTAATCCCACCACTGACTGGAGCCAATAAGATCAGGATGGTCAGCTGCAACAATAGCCAGGAATTTTGTACCTTTAAGTGTTTTGAGGAACAGGCTTTTGCAGGTATTATATTTTCCATCTCCATTGTACTGGGGCATGACACAGATTCCTCCTCTGCATAGTTAAGAACAGGAAGTCCACATCTAGTTGACCTATAGGAGGTCAGATGGAAGCTCCTGCAAGTATTCCACCAAGCACCGCTTCTATGGGCCACAAGACTTGTGTGAGTTTTTAAAATAAGGTTATGGCTCAGCTGAAACGTGATACTGCTACAGAGTTCACAGGGCAAGGAGGCAAACATTGAAACATTTTTGGAACAATAAAACACCCTCCCTCTGCTTTTCCTTGTGTGGCACTTAAAGAACACTAACTCTTTTAGGAGTAAATAAGTTTGTCTAATATAATAATAATAATGACACATCAATCTGAATACACCCAGAGCCCTTCAGGGATGGGTGGTATAGTAAGTTTGAACTATAATTAATGAGTTAAAAGATTAAAAACTCTGCCTTTCTTTGCCAAGGTGGTTTAAGCGTACTTTATCTGGACCACATTGGTTTTCCTTGCAACCTATACCAGGCATCAGTTGGTGTTGAGGTATATCTTCAAAGAAACAGCATATTTTCACAGCAAGATTCGAGTCTAGTAACACTTTAGAGACCAAGAAGATTTTTGGGGTCTGTGCTTTCAGGAGCCAAAACTCCCTTTGCCAGAGGAGCTTTGATGTTGGTGTGAAAGCTTTATGTGGTGCAAACATTTTGCCTCTACTTGCAATGTTATTCTTGCGGAACAAATATCACCACTGTTTCCTGAAATTCCAAGTATGGACCAGTTGTGCTTCTGTTGACGTGATGTCATACTGTCAGCAGATGGCAGTGTAGTTCTTTGCTTCTAGTCTCTCTGTGGTCTAATTTGAAGTGATGATTACCATTTTAATAAAATTAGTGTTATTAATAGGAGAAGTGGTAATAGGTTCATTTGTCCAAACTGTCTTATCTCATTCCATACAAGGCTGTGGAATTATATATGGTCCGTCTTCCCTCTCTTCAGGAGAGTGGCTCAAACTTTCCCCACAAATGTGATCAGCAAGAGTATTAAATTGCTTTTGCCCTGCCTAACTTCTTAGATGTGCATAAGGTTATATACTGGAGTAGCTGATAGGACTATATAATTAAATGTTGCCACATTTTCAGGTTCATTCAACTTGTGTAATTATAAAATCAGCCTCCATAGGATTCCTGGAGTTTTAGATTGGTGAGTTTCATTGTAGATCTGCTGTGATAGTTTGCTGCTAAGGGTTTTCATGTGTATGCGCTTTTCAGTTTAATACTCTGATCAGCTTCAGCATATGAGTAATTACCAGCATGACTAGTCTTATTAACAGTGATTGTTGACCACATGGTGTGGTGTTTGCAGGTCTGGCTTTGACATCTGTAAATCAATACTGCGTGAAGCTTGTTACAGGTTTTGAATGAAAGATGCTATAGAAATATCAATTATTATTCTCAGCTTCACAAACATGTTTACTCATATTTGTCACTGAAAAAAATGTAGTGATCTTAAATACAGAAGACAAATCTCACTGACCAATTGTAGCTATATGTTTTACTGTGGCTATTTTTTGTTTGTACAACACAGCTATGTTTTCTTTCACACAATCACACAAATGTTGTTCACAACAAGGACATAGTATTGGAGCATCAGGCAACCTGAAACCCCTTGTTTGTTAATTAGAATGTATCCAGTCAGACCAGAGGTCCGTTTAATACAGAAGCATACTCTCTCCTACAGTGACCAATGAAATGCTTCAGAGAAGCTCACAATGCAGCAACTGTTTGAAAGCACCAGGATCCCCCTGCATGCTCTCTCCAGAAACCAGTATTCAGAGCTGTACTGCATCTGACCATGGAGGTTTCATTTACTTACTGTGAATGATAGCTATCAAAATATGCTCTGTAAACTTTGCTAGAAGTCTTTAAAACCATTAGCACCTCTTGTAGAAATGGGTTTCGTAAATTGTGTGTTGCATGGAGAACAACTCAGGGCCCTTCCCCATTGGCCAATATAAATGGGTGTAGGACACTAAAAAAGATTGTGTGTGTATGTGTGTGTGTGTGTGTGTGTGTGTGTGTGTGTGTGTGTGCAGGCTTCGCACAGATCCTGCTCCCAAAATGTTTACTCTGAATTATTTTCCCCAACCTGAGTCTTTTCAAAAATCTCGTGTTCCAGTCACTCGCAGCGAATGGCCAGACAGGAGAGCTTTATTTGCTTCCCTTTTCCTTTTTTAAGAAAAATGTTGTGGCTTGCATCTCTGTAGCTAAGCAAGTGCAGATGGTTGTATCGCGGGACATTGGCATGACTATGGGGGTTCCTTTGTGCATGCCTGCATAGCTATGCATCTGTGGGAAGTAATTACAAAAAATGGATGTGTCCCCATATGAAGCCACAAAAGCAACCCAGATTGTTTCTCTGGCCTCATATCGCTGCCTGCACGAATATCGCTGGCTGTATGAATTCATGTTAATGCGAAAACAGTAAAACAGATCTCAATTACAACCCATGTGGAGGAGGCCTTACTTTTGCTTGTCTCTGCCTTATTAAGTAAATTGGGCGCTTTCAAGTTCAAATATTATGGGAGAGGTAAGAAAGAGTCTCTCTGTTCAGTTTCTTCCTACCAATTAATCATAAATCTGTATCGCATCCCTCACCTTGATTTTTTTTTCTAAACTAAAAAATCCCAAATGCCTTTATTTAGAATGTCTATATTTTGACTACTTGATCATTTGGGTTGCCATTATAATTGAAACTGGCAAAGGATGCTGTGTTTGATTGCTCTTCACTTTCTGCCTTCCCAGACATACTGATCACATGTGGCTATGCTTCCAGCACCTGTGTGGGATATCAGTGCAAGAACATTGGTGCCTAGTGGTTTCCAGTGCAACAAAACCTGGGGTTGATGTGAGTTAAGGACAGGTTGAAGTTTTTTTTAACAAAAATTACTATTGTTCTGTGCCAACAACTATATTGTAATTTCTTAGAAATATCCTCATGACCTTTGAATTGTAAAGCCATATGGGAGGTCTGACTTGATTCCTGATTCTGGAAACTACATCCACAAAGACAGGCCTCCAAAATGTTCTATTATATAAATATTAGCAGTAAATACAACGGCTCTAGAAAACTGTTGGTGGGTTAATGGTGCCCACCAGGGAGGCCAACCCCTCCTGTGTTCCTGGGGATCAGCAGACCCTGAGGAAAAGCACAGGGACAGAGTTGGGGTCTGCAGCAGGAGGGAAAAATAGGTGGAAATCTACATCTCCTCTTAAAAAAATTAAAATGCCCATATATTACATTATAGCCAGTGGAAGTCTGTGGGGACAGTGACATTGGTGGGGGGGGGGGTGAGGTGGGGTGCTGCTAGCATGGCAGCATTACATCACTTCTGTGGAAAAACCAGTTTTACCATAGAGTTTTGAATGATTCCTATTTTTCAAAACATTTTATCCTTCTTTTCATTGTTATTCTAGGCAGCTTACAAGAATTCCTTAAAACATTTTGAGTTTAAAAGCAAAAATAAAAACACCCAAATCTTTCCTCCTCCCTCCTTAAAAGTAGTCTGCCAATTCAGACTCTTTCAAAAGCCCTGGCAAACAGCCTGGTCTTGCAGTGTCTCCTGAAGATCTCCAAGAAGTACCCCCATCTTCTCAGGGCCAGTTACAGAGGTGTATGGTAAAGGTGTGGGCAAGGACGTAGGTATAGATTTTTTATGGGGGGTTCGAGGGTGGGGCCACACCCCCACCTTCCCCTAGGGCATGGCCACGCCTCCCCAAGCCCCACCCCTGGCCTAGCACTTATAAAAGCAGCTCTCTGAGGTCGGGGAGGGCAGACTCCCCTGCCCTGCCCTGCCCTGCCCTGCCCTGCCCCTCCCCTCTGGGCAGAGGCATAGAGGGAAAATGGAGCTTGGTGCAAAATCTGAGTTTTGCACACACACACCCCGCCCGGGCAGCCGCTGTGATGCTGGAATCCACCCCCAAACAGCATCACTTTCAATGGTGTTAAACTAGAGAGCCCAAATTCTCTTTTTAAATCCACCTTAAAGGGAGAATCTGGGGTCCCTAGTTATACAACATTGAAAGTGATGCTGTTTTGGGGTGGAGTATCCCCCACCCTGAAACAGCATCACTTTCAATGTGGCGTAGTGGTTAAGAGCAGGTGCATTCTAATCTGGAGGAACCGGGTTTGATCCCCTGCTCTGCCACTTGAGCTGTGGAGGCTTATCTGGGGAATTCAGATTAGCCTGTGCACTCCCACACCTGCCAGCTGGGTGACCTTGGGCTAGTCACAGCTTTTCGGAGCTCTCTCAGCCCCACCCACCTCACAGGGTGTTTGTTGTGAGGGGGATGGGCAAGGAGATTGTTAGCCCCTTTGAGTCTCCTACAGGAGAGAAAGGGGGGATATAAATCCAAACTCTTCTTCTTCTTCTAAACTGAGGACCTCAGATTCTCCCTTTAAATCCATGTCGAAGGGGTGGATTTAAAAGGAGAATCTGGGGAAATTTGGGGTGTGTCTGCTGTCAGGGGTGCAATTGTTAAGCTAGAAGCACCAAACTTTCAGGGTATCTTTAGGAGTCTCTCCTAATGATACAACCCAGGTTTGGTGAAGTTTGGTTCAGGGGGTCCAATGTTATGGACCCTCAAAAATGTAGCCCCCATCTCCTATTAGTTCCCATTGGAAACAATGGGGGATGGGGGCACACCCTTTGGGAGTCCATAGTTTTGGACTCCCTGGACCAAACTTCACAAAACCTGGGTGGTATCAATAAGAGACTCTCCTGATAGTACATCCCAGGTTTGGTGAAGTTTGGTTCAGGATGTCCAAAGTTATGGACCCTCAAAGATGTAGCCTTCATCTTCTATTAGTTCCCATTGAAAACAATGGAGGATGGGGCACTCCCTTTGGACCCCCTGGACCAAACCTCACAAAACCTGGGTGGTATCAATAAGAGACTCTCCTGATAGTACATCCCAGGTTTGGTGACATTTGGTTCAGGGGGTCCAAAGGTATGAACCCTCAAAAGTGTAGCCCCCATCTTCTATAGCTCCCATTGGAAACAATGGAGGATGGGCACCCCCTTTGGGAGTCCCTAACTTTGGACCCCCTTAACCAAACCTCACCAAACCAGGGTAGTATCATCAGGAGAGTCCCCCAAACAATCCCTGAAAGTTTGGTGCTGCTAGCCCATACAATGCGCCCCCTGCAGGCAAAAAACCGAAAAAACACTAAAATGTTTTAAAAACCCACAAACGGAGGGGCGGAGTTTCTGACATGAATGGGGGGATTTCAAACCCGAGAACCCCCCCTTACCTACATCCATGGGTGTGGGCTGAGGTGGATGCCAGATGAGCCACGCTAAGTGGATAGCCAACAGAAGGCTGACTGATGGCTATTGTTGTCTCCAGGGGCATAGGGAAGAAGACATCCTTTGAATATGTGAGTCCAGGTCATCAAGGGTTTTGAAGGTCATAACCAGCAACTTGAACAGAATTCGGAGGCAGACAGTCAGCCTATATAGTTATTTCTAAATGGGCAATATACACTCCCAGTATCTAACCTTGAGAGTTAGTTGGGTTGCTGCATTCTGGCCCAATAGTAGTTTCTAGGTTATCTTCTAGGGCAGCCCTATGTAGAGCATGTTGCAGTAATCCAACTGTGAAGTTACAGAAGCATGAATCAGCATGGCCAGATCTGCTGAATGTAGATAATAAGAGAGTTTGTGAATCAGATGCAGCTGATAGAAGACACTCCTGGCTAGCATGCCAGCCTGCTTTTCAGATTGCAAGGCATGGTTCCTGACACTCCAAGCTCTGAAAAAACCAATGCCATCGAGTTTAAGGCAAGGGAACTGAATCCTCCTAGAATATCTACTTTCCCAACTAGCATTATCTCTTGTCTTTTCTGGATTCACGTTCAGTTTGCCTACAGAAGCATGATGTCATTTCCAGGTTTTCTCTGGAAATGATGTGACACGGTTGTGCCAAGGGCTTTTTTCCCATTCAATTTTTCTCCTATTAACCAGTGGAGCAGCAGCAGGCCATAGCAACTGGGTGGAAAATCTCCCACCACTCAGCAGGCACATGACAAATCTATGTTGGAATATGTTTGGATACAGGACAATTATTTTAAAATGTTGTTGTGGAATCTTTTTCTATTTCTTCTGGTATTTAAGGTCTTGACCTTTAAGCAGATGGCTAACATCTAACAGTGTGGTCCATCCAGTCTCACTAGGAATGGGAAGAATGACCCTGCAGATCCTTTCAATGATGTGCTGATTTTCCATTTCCTGCTGGGAAAGGCTCCTGAGGAAAACAAAGTACAATGCTTTTGTGGTCCTTTTAGCTTGACTGACACTGAAGTCTTAAAGGAGTACCCCCAACCCTCCCCCCATACCTTTTTTTGAGGATTTGAACTTGTTCATATGTATGAGGAGGCAGTGTATGTGATGGGCAGGGGTGGAAACTGGAGGGCATCTTGCTGAGCTGTTCTCAAACTAACACTGGCTATTCCATTGTTCTAAGCCATTTTGACACAAATGATATAGAGTACTAGTTTAAAACAGAAATTTAATGAAGACAGGTATTTTGATTTTTTTTAAAAATACCTTGCCTACTTTGTGAGGAAATCAGCTCAATTGTTCCTGTCTTAATGTTTTAGATACCAAAAGAAATGTAAACATCATCATCATCATCATCATCATCATCATCATCATCATCATCATCATCATCATCATCATCAACAACAACAACAACAACAACCCTGATGACAAAAATTTGTTTGTATGTTAGCCTTATGTCTGCACTTATGTTAGCCATTCTAACTGGTAAGCTTGAGTACACACGTAATAATTAATTACATCGTTACATTGGAAAATTCTGCTAGTCATGAACAGTCTAAATATAATAGTCAGTTATTTCAAAAGAGTGATTAAAAATAGCTAATGACCCATGAAGAGTAAGCAACCTAAAGCAAACAGTAAATGAAGCAAGAATGAGTTGTTTAACCATATTTTAGTCCTTTTAAAAATGTTTACTGGCAGCCAAGATCTGAGTTCTGAATGAAATTGTGAGACAGAGACAATACAATGTAACTTTCACTTACCTTTCACTTACCTCCCAGTTCCACAACAGATGCTTCTAAGCATGAGCACACAGAACTCACACAAGAGAAAAATAAATGCTGCTGTTTCTTTAAGAGCATCTTCCTATGTCTGTACAGCAAGAAAAATAGGTCTGTCCACTCTATTTTCCTGAAGTACAGGGCAATGCCCACATTCTTCACCAAATTTTTTACCCAAAATGGTGGGACACAACAACCCTCTTTGGTTGGGGAAGTTAGCTATAGAGCACAAGGTCGCTTAGAGTCGTTTGAGGAGCATTGGGTAACTTGATTGCTAGATAGATAGATAGATAGATAGATAGATAGATAGATAGATAGATAGATAGATAGATAGATAGATAGATAGATAGATAGATAGATAGATAGATAGATAGGTAGGTAGGTAGGTAGGTAGGTAGGTAGGTAGGTAGGTAGGTAGGTAGGTAGGTAGGTAGATTGCCTATGTATACGGGTTTCAGCTCTTTATAAAAATGCAGCAGAGAAAATAAATTTCCTTTTCAATGGTTTTATTGGGAAAATAACAAATGGAGTAAAATAAAATCTCACTCATAATCACTCAATTACTGGGGTAAAAACACATACATTCAAGGTTTCCTTGGATGTAACTCAGAGGTGAAAGACAGGTTTTGGATACAGAGGGGATAGGTCATCAAACATTATATTTGCCAGTCTTGTAGTGGATGTCCAGGGAACACAGCCCTCAGCTCATTAATAATTATCTCAAGTAAATGAAGAGAGGAAAGAAGCGAAAAGGTGAGTATCTACAAATAGCTATTGACTAATTAAATTATTATAACTAATTTCTATGAACAATTGTCATTATTAACTTGTCTTTTCCAGATACTGGTTGAAAGTCTTCCACGTTGCTTCATAGCAGGATATCAGTAAGTCTTTCTGGTGAGGCGAAAGTTTGTTACTATTTTTGATGTCATTTAGAGAGTCTAACCAATTTCTACAGACATAGGAATTTTTCTTATTTTTCCAGGTCTTCGCAATCTATATTCTTGCTATAGTTGAAAGATGTAAAAATAAGTTAATGTTATCAACAGGGGGGTTATCTTGGAATATGCCCAACAGATAGTTTTCTGGCAGCATTTGGAATTTCCCCCCCAGGATTGTTTGTACTTTCTTATGTATTTTTCTCCGTAATATTTCAATATTTGGGCAGCTCCACCGTAGATGAAAATAAGAACGTATTTTTTTTTACATTTCCAGCAATCTGAGTAGCATTTCATGTTAATTTGAGCCAGTCTCTGAGGAGTTAGGTACCATCTATGGAAGACTTTAGTGAAATTTTCTTTTAAATTTATACTGAGTGTGAATTTCTGATAGTTTCTCCATGTTTCTTCCCATTTATTGTATAGGATATTTTTACCCAGGTCCTGAGCCCATTTTATCATTGCTTCTTTAATAACTTCCTGCTCTAGCTCCAACTGTAATATGTACTTATATAATTTGCTCATCATCTTTTTATTGGAGTCCTATATAACTGAATTGGTTCCCTACCAAGGGATAAGCGACTGTTCAATTCTAGTCTTTTGTGTATCCTTTATGAATGCTTCTCTCAATTGAAATTAGGTAAACCAATGACAACTAGTCTCTCCTATTTTTATCTGGTCCCTAAATTTTAAGACAGGTTTCCCATTGTTCCCCATAATTAGCTCTTTATGTCTTGGCCATTCTTTCACATCTTGACATTGTTTATTATGTATGAACTCAAGCCTAGAAACCCAAGGGTGGGATTTTCTGGTAAAGTTTGGGTTTATATCTTTGACAAATTTCTTGAGTTATTTCCTGTGCCAGTCCAGCTGAAAACAGGGGCTGGAAAAACAAATAAATGGGACTATACTATACTCAAGAATTCAAAGCCTTCCTAATTCTGTGATCTTTAAAGTTTCCTATGGACTTTTTGGTCTCTGGCCATAAGTAATCATGCCAGCCCCAACAATGGGCCCTTCCCCACTCACCTTATACCGCGCGTTTATCCACTGAAGTACCGCGGGGTCCCGCGGCGCTCCCCACTACTTGGGCGACGACTACGCAGCAGCCCCGACGCAGCCGCTCTCTCGGCCCTTTGGCGCGCGGCATTTCTGCCCCTCTTCGGAACTGAGTTTTTCAAAGAACCCCGCGCAGAGCGCGGGGTTGTGGGGAAGCCTGGGTGGTCACTCTGGGGTTGCGGACTTCCCACCACTCGGAGTGACGTGGACCCTCTGGTCCAATCAGGCGAAGGCGAGGCGTGCGTGCTGCGTGCGCATCGGTTTCTTCCCCCATTTCTTTCCCATTTTCTTGACGGGTGAGCGGCGCCTGCTCACGGGCTCGAGTGCACGCTGCCATTTGCATCGTTTGCATCGTTACTCGTTTCTTCCTTTATTCACGGGCTTTATTCACGGGCATCATAACTCGTTTCTTCCTTTATTCACGGGCTCGAGTGCACGCTGCCATTTGAATCGTTACTCGTTTCTTCCTTTGTTCACGGGCTTGAGTGCACGCGGCCATTTGCATAGTTTATATGTGTCTTCATTTATTCAGGGAGACCAGCGCCCAGGCCACCCCCTCCCCTACCAAACAGTGGACCCCCCCCCCGCACGTATCCAGCCAAGAAGGCTGCCTTTCACCCGCCCTGCCCCCGGCTGCTCTGGAGGGCGTTTGGCCTGCTCGACGGCGGCGGCGGCTTCTGCAGCCCGCCTTCCCTCCATGGCAGAGCTGAGAGTTCCCTAGCTCTGCCATGGCAGGAAAGAGGCTGCAGAAGCCGCCGCTGCCCCTCGGGCGGGCCAAACGCCCCCAGAGCAGCCGGGGACAGGGCAGGGAGACCAGCGCCCAGGTCACCCCCTCCCTCCCGCCCAGGTCGCCTCGCTGAATGATCGCGAGCCATGAAGGCTGCCAGGTTTGTACCTGCCCTGCCCTGGCTTGCTCTGGGGGCGGTTTTGCTGACGGGCGGCGGCTTCTGCAGCCTCTTTCCCACCATGGCATGGAGGGAAGGCGGGCTGCAGAAGCCGCCGCCGCCGTCGAGCAGGCCAAACGCCCTCCAGAGCAGCCGGGGACAGGGCAGGGAGACCGGCGCCCAGGCCACCCCCTCCCTTTCTCCCAAACGACAGACGGACACCCGCTGGCCGCCGCTTTTTTCTTGGCAAAAGCCAAGTAGAAGCGATTAGTAGTTACAAATAGTTACAAATGTGCATTGTGACATCTGTACGTTTTCCCGTCCCGTTGAAACGAGCTGTTCGACCCCCCAAACTAACAGACCAATCGGAGATCAGACCTGTCCTGCCCATCAGCCGCACGCGGACTAATCAAATTGGAGACCCGCCCTGACCCGCCCTGACCATCGACAGTCGTGGGGAAATGTAAACATCCTGACGTCGCACCAGGTGCGCGCCTTTCAGAGAGTGAGCCGACGGAGCCTCTGAAGTGGGGGACACGACTGCGCGCTCAAAAACTCCAGCGTTTTTCGGATTCGGTGCGCCTGCACGTTATTCTATAAAGTGGGGAAGGGCCCAATTATCTTTACCCTCTAGATTGAGGGTTTGTTCTTTATCAAGTGTTATCCACTCCCCGATCCACACAAACACACACGCATTGTAGTATAGTCTGGAAGAGCTAGGCCACCCCTCTCTTTTGCATCAATCAGTGAAGTGTATCAACCCCCCTTGGGTTTCTAGGCTTGCGTTGATACAGAATAAACAATGTCAAGATGTGAAAGAATGGCCAAGATATAAAGATTCTTGGCCTCCTACCTTTCCATAAGAACTTGGAAATTGCTTGTCTGTTATTTTCACTTTGTGATCCCCTCATTAAATTTCTAAATTGGTTTCCTTTGTACTCTTGGATCCAGCCCCAATTCCTAATTGCTATTTTTAAAGCCTTTTCCGTGGTCTTGTTCCTTCTTATCTCTCTACTTTCATATCCCTGTACAAAGACCTTTGGTCTTCTAGCTCCACCATTCTCAGCAACTCAGAGATTGTCTTCTCCTTCAAATACCTCAATTCCTCCCACCCCATGTCTGGTATGGCATCCTAAAACATGATGCCCAGTCTCTCACACTTCTGGTAACTCTCTTAGCAAAAGCATATATTCTGAGTCATAACCAGCATATGATAAATGTATGCAAGATGTTCAGAAAACTAATCTGGAATCTTTCTAAGAAGCATTACACTAGGGTGCTCCAAACTGGCATCCATGGGTGCCACAGTACCCGCTAACAAGTTCCTGGCTCCTGCCAAGTATTTTTAGAAAGGGGGTACGGCCTGGTGTGACTTTTGTCCAGCAAGGCTTCTGATTGGGTGTTGGATATCTGATTGGCATTGCAGATTTAAATATTGCTTTGGTGGCAGCTGCCCCCAGAGCACAAGGATCTTCATAGTATGACTGAAGGTAAGCTATGTATATGCAACAAAATATTTTAAAACTGTGGTCTCTTCTGCACATGCACAATACAGCACTTTCAATCCACTTTCACAATTGTTTGCAAGTGGATTTTGCTATTCCACAAAGTAAAATCCTGCAGCAAAATGCATGGAAAGTGGATTGAAAGTGCGTTATTCTGCATGTGCAGAAGTGGCCTGTATCTCCACTTTAAAATGGTAAGTGGAGCTTATGCACAAAGTATTGAAGAGTCACTATTAGAATTATGCATAATCTCACTCCCAGACATTTTATGATAGCCATTTCTGTGGTTATGCCCAAGATCTTGTGTTGGAATTTCAAAGGTGCCAGAAGTCTCAAATAGGTTTGGCACTGCTGAGTTATAGCCTTCCAAGCTTATTGACTTTCAGAGAGGGGCATATCTCCATTTAGGATTGCACTGTAAATTAATTATTAAATGGATTAGTATCAGGGCTTATGACCATTGGTATGTTCTATGCTCTTGAGGTCTTATGTTTAAATGTTAAACATTATATGTTAATAATGCTGAAATGGAATTATATAGGTATGAAACAGACAATGAAAGCAAGATAAAATATACAGCAATCCGGTAATATGTCTTGTACGTAGTAGTTTAATCTACAGTCCCCTTATTAAAGCACTGTCTTGAATCACTGCATTATAGTATAGTCCCATTTATTTGTTTTTCCAGCCCATGTTTTCAGCTGGACTGGCACAGGCAATAACTCAAGAAAGTTAACATGTTGCTCTCCTAGTTATTGCTTATACAACATTAGAATGCAAGAAATGGTGCCAGAGCAATACAGTTTCGGAATTTAGGAAGTCTAAATTTAACAACACAAAGAGGAAAAACAGATTCTTCCAAAAGAAAAATGTTATATCATTCCAGAATAATAAAAAGCTTGGAGCAACCTGTACCTGACGGCATCTTTTGCAGGTGAAAGCATATCATTTCTGTCTGATTCACACAAATGTGTAGAGACCAAATAGCTGATCTACATAGCTCTAAGGTGATCCTAGGGCTGTGGTGGTGAAGAAACAGTTGTGACGCTTAGCGAATGCATCATAATCTGTAAATGGCAGTGTGTGTGTATTGGGAGAATGATTTTAGGCTTCCAAAAACACTTTTTTTTGTCTGACTCAAAATATTCATTTCACATAGATTTCCAAACTAGCTTCTTGTTTCATGACATTTAGTAGCAACAATGGAGAAAACTTTTGGTGCTTTACCACTCCATTATTACTATTTGTAATGTGAATTTACAATGAACTGCTTCCTGGAACAGAGTGTTAAAAATGCTAGCTGTTTCAACAGCTGCTCTCTGCTATTAAAGATATAACCTTTTACTTTGTTATTTTGTCCTGAGATTCATTATCTTATCTTTTGCCAAATTGAATTACATAACCCACTTTTCTGTCCATGATTCCAGTGTCTCTGAGTTATTATGAATTTTATTGGCTTTTTTTTCTTTTTTGCTCTGTACTTGCCAAGCTCCCTCCATTTTGTATCATCAGCACATTTTCTCATTGTGCTGCATTTCCTTCTTTCAGGTCCTTAAGCAAAATGGATCAATACTAATATTATGGCATGCTACAAGTCAACTCTTTTCATTTGGAACTGTTCGTGATCGTAAATATTTTCTGCCTGCAATATCCTGATGTTATCTTCTCAGGGTAGCTCAGTACCTATAACATGTGCCTAAATCATAACACGTTATTCCTTGTCAGTGCACCTTGAGTGCTCTTCAACAGAACCAGAGCAACATACCCCCTCAAGAGAGCTGATGCATGATGACAGAATGCTGACATGAGGTATTTATGTTTTTTAGAAAGTTGAACAAAACTGAAAATATTTTAAGTAGAGATAGCTTATCAAGGTCAAGTTCTAAAGGAGGACTCTTTTTAATCAAGAATACAGAGGTTGGTAGATTGAATTCCTGAGTGGGAATTCTTATTATGGCTGCAGGCTCCCGAGGGATTATGATCTCATATTGTGAAGCCCATACTGTCAGAATTATGAACCTCTTGGGAATGGCAGTTTGAAAATGTTACATGCCTGCATCTCTAAAAAAATCTGTTCCTTCTCCAACTACTCATTTACTCTCCACTGCAGTCTCAAATATTCAGTCTCTTGGCTATGCTCTTGCAACTATCATTTAGTTACATTTCCTCAGAAACTGCTGCTCTTATTTCACCAGCTGACCAGAGCAAAGAGGCAATAAGTGGAGAGTGGTTTCACATATTCCTTCTTATGTTCTATGTCTTTGAATTTCTCTTAATTATGGAGTTGTGTTGCTGAATGTCCTCTGGTTGTCCTCATGCAAGAATAGTTCAGAACTCCCAGCAGTCTCTATTATTGATGTCTCCATCTCCTGGCCATTGTCTGAAGGTGATGTCAGTGGTGATTGTTAGTAGATATACTGGAGTGTTCTGATCACTGCTTTCCTGCTGCTGGTTGAATGGGCTATATGACATCCTGATTAGTTTCGCAATTATAAATTTTTATGATAACTTTTTTGAAAATGTTAATATTGTGTTGATGTTACACTGCTAGTTGAGCATGGGCTATTTACTTTATGGGTTTAAGCATGGATTGGAAGTTTATCGGCACTTGGATCTAGTAGTATGTTTTATTGATGTTTAAATGTTTTTAAATGTTATATATATATAGTGAGCTGCCCCAAGCCCAGAAAGGAAAGGGCGGCATATTAAATCAAAATAAATAAATAAAAATGCAGTGTGGGTGCCCACAGGGTTACCACATACAAAGTTAGCTAGAACCTCCTATGCCATTAACGTAGGAGATTTAGAAAGATGTAGGTTATTATGCAAGAGTGCAAAAAGCAGTATCTTCCAGGATTGCATTTCTACACAGTTGTGAGGCACAAATTAGACTTTAATTAACAACTAAATAACAAGATAATAAAAGGCTAAAGAACAGTCTACAATTCACAGCAAGTGCTTTGCCAGGAGTGCTGAACTGTACAGAAAAATATTTTTTGAATAGTGTAAGATGGGAAAAAATGTCAGGAATGCAGTCTGATACCAGTACATTATAAATTAAACTATACTTGAACTATTTACCAGTCATACATTTCTAATGGCTACATGTTGTATTTCTGTTTCCTTGTTTTCCTAGCCCAGGGGTAGGGAACCTGCGGCTCTCCAGATGTTCAGGAACTACAATTCCCATCAGCCTCTGTCAGCATGGCCAATTGGCCATGCTGGTAGGGGCTGATGGGAATTGTAGTTCCTGAACATCTGGAGAGCCACAGGTTCCCTACCTCTGTCCTAGCCTATCATCACGTGTTGTATGATGGAAGTTAAAAACCATACAAACGAACAAACTGCTCATCATCCCAGAGTCCAAGCACAAAATTCTCCCACCAGTCAGTGCTCCTAGGGTACACCCAATAACAATGGGGCACAGGCACATTAACTAGGGCATAACAATTCATCCAGGCATGGTGGGAGAACCATGCCAGTGCTTGCATCTTCTGCTCACCCTTTGGGCTGCTAGTGGTTTGTGATTTAGGGATATCCAACATAGGTAGCCCACACACACAGCAAGGGAGTTTTTCAGACACAGCACAATAACGTACAGTGCTGACACAAGCATTTCTTCAAACTGCATGCCACTTTCTAGACTGACCTCATACTGGAAAACCATGGAGATTCTCAAGTTCAAAAATGGCTCCTCAAATGTATTCAAATCAGAGAATCTCCAGAAGAGTTGTGGACCCCTTTGTGAAAATGCTAATTGGGCATTTTCAACACGCTACAGAGGTCAGTGCTATCAGTCACAGACCAGAAAAGGGATTTAGGTGTCTTAGTTGATAGTTCCATGGGAATGTCAACTCAATGCATGGCAGCTGTAAAAAAGGCAAACTCTATGCTGGGGATCATTAGAAAAGGAATTGAAAATAAAACTGCAAAGATTGTCATGCCCTTATATAAAGCAGTGGTGCGACCGCACTTGGAATACTGTGTCCAGTTCTGGTCGCCGCATCTCAAAAAGGATATTGAGGAGATAGAAAAAGTGCAGAGAAGGGCAACAAGGATGATTGAGGGACTGGAGCACCTTCCTTATGAGGAGAGGCTGCAGCGTTTGGGACTCTTTAGTTTGGTGAGGAGGCGGCTGAGGGGGGATATGATTGAAGTCTACAAAATTATGCATGGGGTAGAAAATGTTGACAGAGAGAAATTTTTCTCTCTTTCTCACAATACTAGAACCTGGGGGCATCCATTGAAAATGCTGGGGGGAAGAATTAGAACTAATAAAAGGAAACACTTCTTCACGCAACGTGTGATTGGTGTTTGGAATATGCTGCCACTGGAGGTGGTGATGGCCACTAACCTGGATAGCTTTAAAAGGGGCTTGGACAGATTTATAGAGGAGAAGTTGATTTATGGCTACCAATCTTGATCCTCCTTGATCTGAGATTGCAAATGCCTTAACAGACCAGGTGATCGGGAGCAACAGTCGCAGAAGTCCATTGTGTTCACATTCTACATGTGAGCTCCCAAAGGCACCTGGTGGGCCACTGTGACTAGCAGAGAGCTGGACTAGATGGACTTGGTCTGATCCAGCTGGCTTGTTCTTATGTTCTTATGTTCTTAATCATAGCTATATATTTCAAATGGTTGTAGAGGGAAAGAATGTGCCAATCATATCCATTGGTGGCAGTATTCCCTAGCAAATGCAAAAAGCTAGAATGCAGAGCAAAGCAAAAAAGAAAAGAATCTCGCTTCATGGACTGATTTAGCAGTTATATACAGCTGTGTTAGAATGCAGGGTAACAAGTAAACATGGGGGTGCTGTCATCCAATGATATTGTGGATCATTTTCCAAGTGCAGAAAAAAAATAAGCTGGCACCAGTGTGAGGAGTCTGTTACACACTGTGTCCAGTGAGAATGAGAATGTTTTAGTGGGGAATAAAATCGTCATATCCCTTGGTAGGGAACCAATCAGTAAGTGTTTGGGTGGAACTTGCTAAACAAAGGTGTGGTTGATAGTATAGTATTGCAGGTGGGGTTTTTCAGTCCAGGGAGTGATTCACATTTGCAAACTCTTCTTTTTTCTATTAGTTGAGGATCTCTGGGTCAATCCTGAAACTGATTGATTATAAATCAGAATAAGCAAAAGAAAATACTTGCTGCTATAAGTTGCAATAATTGCCATTAGTTTGAATGGCTTTGAAAGGGGTTTGGAGACAGGCCTACCAACATAATGGCTAAAGAAGATTGCTATGTGCAGAAACAATATGTCATGGAATACTAATTGCTGAAGGGGTATTAGTGTGAGGGGCACTGCTGTTTTGCATTACTTGTGGGTTTCTTATAGGCAGGCACCTGTTTGATCACAGTGGGAATCTGGATAATTCTGAACTATATGTTAGATGCAGCAAGCATTTTAAACATGAGTGACAATAGTCCATGGTTGACAAAACATAGATTATCTTAAACACGATTGACAATACAACTATGCATGTGTGAATACTTGAAGAAAGCAACGTTCACAATCAATGCAAGTGCTGCAGAAGATAAACCCCATTCTTCCATTCATCCAAGGTGTTGCAAACAAAACCAGAGGTAGTATATGTGTTTTCAAGAAAAGCCTGAAAATCTGAGAACAAGCGAGATAGTATCATTAGATTCCTGCAGGCAGTGCATTAGCTTACATTACAAGTTATGTAGCTTTGGTTTAAATTTGGGTGATGGCAGTATTAGCGATTTAGATGCTATAAATCATAGAAGTGTGCATCTCAGTGTACCAAAAACTGACATTTTGATTACCTTTCTGAGGCTGTGCTGGTGCAGCTTGCCTGTAGATGTCACCAGAGCACTTTCATATGGATGCCTTCTTTCTTCCCCACCCCCTTTTCTGATGAGAGACTCATTTCCAGCTCGGCTGCACTACAATTTAACAGGGCTTTGATGCTGTAAGATGTTAGCGGGCAGGAATCAGCTTCTCTCTCTTCCCCCCCAAAGGATAATATACTGCTTTTTCAAAGTCAATTAACACTTAGGGCAAATGAAATGGGAAGAGCAAAAGGTCAATTACTGCAGGATGGCCAGAGAAACCTTACTAGTTTACACAGCTTTCATCCAGGGATTAGAGATGGCCGCAAAAATGAAAGAAAATCATAATTAGCACATTTTATTTCTTGGTGGCTTCCAAAAAGATGGCTTCAGACAGCTGATTTGTTTTATCATTTGCAAACCACAATGGACTATACTAGCAGTTACTATTCCACCTGCTCTGTGACTTTTCAAAGTGTCCTGGTAATAAAGAAACTGGTGTGAAAATTGGCATGCCAGGAAAAAGTCAGCAGAGAACATTTCATTTGCATGGTTATTATTTACAGTAAAAGGGCAAAACCTCTTACATTTGACTTTTTTGTTTGTCAGGCCAAACAACTTTATATTCCACCAACTTCCACCTTCGCATGCTCAGCTCTGCCTTTACCCTTTCAATTTAATGAACCAAGTTAAAGAAATAGCTTTGTTTCAGTTATGTTTACATCATCTCTAGAGACAAAAGGGTGTTGGAGGCAGAAAAGTTTATTTTGATATGGCAATGAAATTAAGAAAGATCGCAAGTTACTACCTGGGCAGAGTGAATACATTGGGGAGGGAGAAGGAGATTCTTTTGGGGGGACCTACTCTGGGGTCCTGTGTATTTTGGTATAATGGTTGCATGTACCCTTTCATTTTCCAGGGACAAAGCTGGGCTTTTGTTCACAGCTATGCTGAATGTACGTGGGGGTAGAGTCAGCAGGTATAATCTGGCTCCCTCCTACATATATTCACTCTCCCCTGATAGCAATCTGTGAACAATCCTTAATTATTTTTCTGATTTGGGCATTTTATTCTAGGTGGTTATTCAGAGGTGTAAATGCTTTTCATATTTGCCATGAATGTGAATGCAGTAATGTCTGAATGAACCATTTAATTCCATGTGAAAAGCTTATATATACATTCATAGCAGATAGGTTTTATATGGGGTATAATTTTGACATGAGATGCTTTTAAACAAGTAACCCCCTATGCAAAAGCTGCTTTCACACATCACATGAAATGACAACAGAGTTGTAGCTAAAGAACTCAAATCCTACACAGTATTTTAACTACATTAGCCCTGACATTAGCAAAGGCATATCCTAAGGAAATGAAAGAACTAAATAGTTTCTTAAGCAAAATATTGAGATAGATTCCACAATATAGCCACCATTTTATGGAAAGGCTCTTCTGCCTAAAAAAACTGCAGTGATGTTAAATGTTATACCTATATCATAGAGATGGACAATTATTTACCACTGTTTCTGCATGTCATGCAGCTTTCAAAGTTGTGGGAGTCTTACCAGAAAAAAAGATGGCAACCCAAACCAATTTGTTTTGGCATACTTATACTTGGTGAGAAATCATCCTGCCATTGGTTGTATAGCTACCAACAATCTAATTCTCACTGGGTCTCTCTTGTTCACACTGTGCTTCTCAGTGAGACATGACTGTGGAGCACCAAAAGGTGATTATACCAGCCACTGTTGCATCTCCTGCTATCTATTGATAGCCTATCCATCTCCTTATGCTACCACAAGGAACTCATCTGGTGTTGGGCTATAATTCGCCTCATAGCATCAAGTTCTCTGTCCTTTCCAAGCAACAAAATCAAGTGTTTTAAGGTGAAATGGGATGAAAAATCATATGCTGCTGCAGTGAAAACTCTACCCTCTATACCAAGTGTGTCTGCTTTGGATCACCTTGGGATATGTGATCCTACTCCGGTTGCCCACATATAATTATGCTTGCTTTTAAGAACAAATGGAAGTGCTTTTATGCCTGATCCTGCAGGCATACCATTACAGTTTCTCCAATTTAATGAGGGAGTGGGAGGAGGGTGTTGCATTCTTTCTCAAATCTTCTAGCCTTGTTGTCAAAAACAACAGCATATGTGTTCTACAACATTCTTAAAAAAACAAAAATGGACATATGTGTACATCCTCCAAAATAATGAGGAGGGAAATAACCTTAGAAAATTTTCAGAAATGCTACAGTACTGGTATGGAATAGCCGTATTCATGTTTGGAGTTTCTTTTGCTTTCTTTTGAATAGCTACGCATATGCTCATGTGGTTGAGCAAAGAAATGCACATTGTGTAAAGCAGAAAACATTCAAACACATCAGAACTATTTTAGGGAGAAACTTGTGCAAATCTGGTAGGGTGGATAGGTTGGTATCTTTCGTGATCACTGACGTTACAGGCTGTCTCACAATGAGAATATTACCAAAGTGGTACTTGTAATAGAAAGAATCTCATTCAACTGTGTTGAAATCAAGTGGACTGGATCCAGAAACTTACCTCCCATCAATTTCAATCCAGTTACTCCCTTCTGAAATTTAATCCACACAAATTGGATGAATTGAGTATTGGTAGTAATCTGGTTTGGGAATAGATGTATCATTAATTCTGTACAGGATCACATTTATTCTGAAAAAAGCAAGCTCAGTGTTTGGGAGTTCTGATACTGATGGAGAAGTATCACCTTAGGCTGCAGTTCTTCCTGGAGAAAGCAAATTTGCCACTAGCCTTTATGCCTTAGTAACATTCAGTTTGGACTATTGTTATGCAATCTACACAATGCAAAGATTCCTTCCAGTCATGCTTGTACTTTAAGATGATATGAGTGAGCTTTGCTACAGAAATTCACAGGGTCAAAAATACATTTAATAGGGACTTTGGTGAAAGCCTTCTTGGCTGCAGTTCCGGAACTACAGAATGATATCCTTCAGTAGATTCCTCTGGCCCACCTAGTAGCAGGCTTCTAGCATCTGTTGATAGCATATCCATTCTGCAGGGCCTCTGAGTAGCAATCTCTCCGGACCTATGGCGTTTTCTAGAGGTTTTCAAGGCAGGAGACATTCAGAGGCCTGATTTTGTGTCACAATTCATCAAATCAATGTCTGAAAACCTAGTTGAAAGTTGGTTTATTAATCACAGCCAGTCATATGGTTTCCTGTGATATACGAACAGCAGTTGGCTTGTTTCTGTGCCCCACCCTCACCTAGTGGGTCTATTTGAGAGAGATGGAGAAGAGCAAAGACCATAAAACCAGCATTTGTTGAGGAAAATCACTGCTGATTGATTGGCTGTGAGCCTAATCCTAGTTAAAATAATCCATTGCTCTAATCCACTGTGTTTATATCCTCATCTCTAAAATTATATGAGCAACTGTCATCTCTAGAACAGAATAAGTAATATCTATATGAACAGTAAAGTATACAAACAATCACCATAAGATCTAACTCAATTTTCAGTTCCACATCTCAGGTTCCAACTAGGGCAAATTTACTTCCCTAATTTTTAAAAACTGAAATCTGAATTAGAACTCAAATCATTAGAAGTCAAATTAACTGTTGTTTGACATGTAAATATAATGGCAATAGGTTGACTGTATTGAAGCCTACACCTTTGACTTACATATTGTATCTGAGCTCTCTGATCAAGTTCCATGTATAAGACTGCAGTTGCCATTCATTTTTATTAAAAAGCTCCTCGCAGTTTAATCAACTCTTTTCAAATAAGGAGTTTCTGTTTGCAATCACATAGAAGGGAAAAAGGTCAGTGCTACCAGCAGCAGATTATTTTAGGTTTGCCTAATTGAAGTGAGAAGTGATGGAACAAAAGGAACAGAGAAAGAACACAATGAACAGACTCATGATTAGTAATGTTTTGGCATGAAAATAACAGACGATGCAATTAAAAAACTCTCTGGACACAGCAGTAACTGGTATTTCTGGGTATCTGAATACCCTTTTTTGGGCTGCTTGGTTTTTAATGTCAGGAAAAAATGAAACAGGTGAAACTTTCCCCTATGGCTTTAAGGTCATATATACCTCTGGCATGAGGAAACAGCTCTTACACTGCTAACACTTATGTATAAATGAAGTCTAATTCTGGAAGTGAACTCTTGGCCTGTGTCAGCACAATAGAGGCCATGACTGTTGGGGACTGCTATAGAAATCTTGGGAGAGAGCTCATCATTAGTACAACTTTAATATTCTAAGGTTGGTTCCCTACTGTAAATGTCTGGGTTGTCCATAACTAAAAAGCAATGTTACCAATTGCTGACCCCCAAATGTGTACCTGAGGGTGAGACTTACTCAGTTATGTTGGAATGTTCTGCACATCTGATGTGCTATGGATACTGATAAGATTCTCATCAGATAGGATAGGTTCATGTGCAGTGTGAGAAACTGAGATTGAGAAATATAGACTACTTATTGAATGGCCTGATACAGGAATTCCCAAAGCCAATTTTGTGAGGTGCAAAAGGAGTAAAGGTAAATATAAAAGCTGTTTCCCTTCAAGAATCATATGAACATTGCTCAGCTGAGTGTAGCAATCCTTTTAAAAAGGACATAATCGCTCAAATTCTCCAACACCTGGCTGCACAATTTCCTGATGTTTATGAAGCATCTACCATGCAATCTGTCTAAAAATTAGTGCACTGAACTGGTGCTATTACATCTAGAGGAGTATGATGAGTGTACCTGTTTCAAATGCACTGCCATTTTCACAATATTGGACTAAATTTGCTGAAGACACGTCTATTGCTTTTGTAAACAATTGTGAATTTAACTGAGAAAAGATTTAGTTAAGAAGGAGAGTTTGCTATTTGTGCAGAATTACCAAAAAAAGTTCCAATCCTAAATCTGAACAAATACAAAATAATTGTTATCCTGTTCAGAATGTGAATTGTTATCCTAGAGTATTAATAACAATCCCATGAAGACAAGATTTAAGAATGTGGTTAAAAAAATCAACTTTTGCTTTGACTCTTGACAACCTTCTGTTGAATCCAGCAAAAAAGTTTCCAGGTGAGTCATAAGAAATAGGTTACAAAGCTTGGACTGCATTTTCTGAGCATTAGTTTATATGTACATTAGCAGTAAAACTCATTGTGGGGAGTAATGCAATGGGCTCCAAAAAGGGGTGAGCAAACATTTCCCTCCACAATAGGCTGTACTGCTGCTTTACCACCCCTCCCTCCTCACCAGCCCCCTTTCTACCTACCTGTTGATGATCATGTGGCCACAAAACTCTGGTAAATGTGGAAGGCTGGTGGGAGGGGGAAAATGGGGTTCTTTGGGGTGATGGAAGGGGAGAGCTGGGAGGGTGGTGGCAGTCCTGGTGGAGCAGTGGGCATCATGGCACTGCTGTCCTGCTGTCCTGGTTTGTTTTGAGGGAGTGATAGGCAGGAGGGGAGAACAAAGGGACTGATGGTCGACCTGCTGGAGCAGCAGGCTCCAAGGTGCTGCTGTTCCACCAGCCCAACTTAGTTTTGGGGTGTGATGGACGACGAGGCAGGGTAGTGGTGGGCCTGGTGGAGCAGCAGGTGCCAAAGTACAGGCCTGGCAGGAGAGTGGTTTAGCAACATTCTCCCACTTGTCCTGGCTTGCCATTTTGGGTGCGGGAAGGGTGGAATGGGGATGCACTTCCCACCAAATGCCACGCAGGACTCACATCCATGTGTCGATGGGTGGGAACTTCGTCGCAACATTCCATCCTTTAGACAATTATATCTAAGGATTGTTTTCGCATAACCCATATTATTCTGAGCAAAACTGCAGTTCATTTTTATTGTGAGATAGACAAGTGAAAAAATGTTAACATATTTTATGCTAGCAGCATCAAATCAGCTACAATGTGCAAGCTTTTCACTTAGTTCACCCAGGAGAATGAAGTGGCAGTATGAACATCATCCAACTGAAAGATTATGGAGGACCATATTTGTAAGATTATGGAGGATCGTATTTTTGTAATTTGTAATTCTGTAATTCTGGTATAATCAGATAGCACATAGGGTTAGGTTGTCTGAAGAGTGATAGCATGGGATAAACTGGGCTGCTACTTGTATTTCAGCAAGGTAGATTTCATCAACTTGTCAAAGCATGGCAAGATTGCCCCACGGCAAGATTACTTCATGGAGTTACTATTTGTTCTAAGGGGCAATTGGGAGAAGTACATGGAAGGGAATTTTGATGGTGGGCGAAACATTACACAAAGAGACAAACAGCAGGTAGCAGTTCTCGCTAGCTTGCTTTGCACGTGAACCATGAGGCACCAGGCTGGCCCCTGTTGGAGAACTGAGATAGAGCATTGAAGCAGATGGATGTTTGCCGAAAACTACCATATCGGTCTGACATATCACAGAACCAGCTGTCTTTATATTCTTAGCTTAAGAGGCTTATTATGGAAGTATTTTGAAACTTCTGTTTTATACTGCAGGAATCAATTCTGTTGTGATATT
Source organism: Sphaerodactylus townsendi (assembly GCF_021028975.2). Lineage (NCBI taxonomy): Eukaryota > Metazoa > Chordata > Lepidosauria > Squamata > Sphaerodactylidae > Sphaerodactylus > Sphaerodactylus townsendi. Next base: position 56,128,395 of record NC_059434.1, on the reverse strand, counting down.
GCCATCTTGCCCATGGAGGAGAGCAGAAGGAAAAACTGAACTCCCACTGCCACACTGACCATCTGCTTGATGTTCTTGCTGAAGTTTTGCCAGACACTTACATATGAAAGTGTATTAGCCATATATCCAAGCAAGGGTGTGTGTGTGTGTGTGTGTGTGGGGGGGGCTTCTTGTATAAGCTCTGAAGTCAAAGTAAAAATGAATCCTTTTCACTGTTGGTACTGTAAGTCTCTGAGCAGTCATTATCATTGCTTTCTCTTCTTGAAAGGTGTCAGTCAAACTAGCTTATTTTCCTGGCCCTAAGGGAATGAATAACATTAACTTTTACTCTCATTTTTGGAAACACTTTGTTTCAAGTGCTCATTAAGTAGCACGTACTGTAGCCCATCTTGAATTATGATGAGTTTGACTTGTGTAACTCATTTAGTTTGGATACTAAATTTCCTGCAGAATGTATTTGCTACAGGGGCTGTATCTTTTACTAAGTCAACAAGATATAAGCTTGTCATTGGTCACAGCATTTGGTTTTTGCAATATTGATCAACAGCTTTCCAGCCTTGCTGATAACATGCTTAAAAATGGATAAGATATTCAATTTTTTTGTCATTTATAAAATAGGCCACTTTGGATTTTTAACATCCTATAATGAAAAGAAACACAGGAGAATATATAGAATGTCAGATTATGTTTAGATTCATCATTTTAAATGTTTTTATCTGCTGCAGTGGTTTAATTAGAGGAATCTCCTTTTGGTAGAAGCATTTGTGTAATGTTAATGAAACTGAGGAGCATGAAATGTGGTTTCCCTGTTTTTAAATGACGGTGCTTTTAGAGAAATAAATGAGAAATGAAGAAATTGTTGAAGTCATAGTGCATGAAATTAAGAGAGACCAGACTTCATTGGCAACATTTTTTTTCTTTTACTAAGTTTTTGATATTTTGATGCCTATGGAATTGGGTGGTAATGGGATATTGGTTAGAGTTTGTGTATGTGTTCGCTGGAACACCTTTTTTGACAGAACAACAAGTTTTCATTATGCACATTAGAGTTGGATCATGCAAATTCCTTTATTGGCACCAGTTTAAATCCAGTGTGCCATCCAAGGGCTTACCAGGGCAGACCTTAAAGGTAGCACCCCTCTCACCTTTAAAATGCAGCTGGTCTATTTCATTCTGCTCAGGCATTTATTTGGGCTTGATTGTAATTTTCTTCTCCCCTCTTCCTTCTTGACTGTTGGAATACTGTCTAAAAACCAATCATAAGGTAAATAATCCTGGAAAATCTATGCAAAACTGCATGTAGAATTGTGAGACAACATGAAAACCCAATAAAGCGCGGCCGTGGCTTGAGCCGCGGCCCGGTAACCATTAATGGGCTGGGAGGGATAGCCCCCCGAAGTAACCGCGTCATTGCCCACTTACAAAGGAGGCAATGAAGTGTAACTTCAGAAACTACTGCCAGCATAAGTCGCGAGGAGCGAGCTCCTGGAGAAGAACATGGTCCTGCGTGGATGCCATCTAGAATTTACTTGGCCCATAATGAGATGGATTATAGGCTTGAAGGAACTACAAAGCAGGCTTGATGAAAGCTGAACTCTTCCTCTCACCGCCCCCAAAACTTTCTAATCCATTGAAGCTGATTGGTTGAGGCTTCTGGAAGGCACAACAGAAATCGTCTGTCACAGTTACCTGCTCAAATGTGGCTTTGGGATTGGCACTCAGGGCAGTAGATATAATTGTTATAGCCATAGGAAGAATTATTTCAATTTTGTTGTTGAAGGCTTTCATGACCAGAATCAACTGGCTGTTGTGGGTTTTCTGAGCTGTATGGCCATGGTATGATAGTTTTTGGTCCTAACACTTTGCCTGCATATGTAGCTGGCATCTTCAGAGGCATCTCGTTGTAAGACATGTTTCTCTCTGTGACACTTCTCCTTTTTCACACAAAATCTATGTAGTTTCCTAGTTCCAAGTGCCCTCCAAACAGATACTGGGAAAATATCATGCATAGTGATAAGTATTCTGATGCAGTAAATTTGTCTTTTGATCTCTGTACAGGGACTTCTACTTTCACTCTCAAGATCTGCATTTTTATCTGCTTATTTTCATCTGGGAAGGGGCATCTGTTATGCATACCTTTGTTGCCTCTAAGACAGTTACATCGTTTGTGTTGGAAGTAGCAATGTCTAGCATGCAAAGGAACTGAGAAGAAGACCCAGTGGGGGTAGGCAAGTGGTTAGCTAAATAGAGCTGTAAGCTTAGGGACCCTTTTGTTCCTTGGTGTCACCTCTTGTCTGTCCTTGGACTGACACTCTCTGGTTGAATTTCATCCTTATTCTTGCAAGTTGTGCATACCTCCATTAGTAAGATAGCTGCAGGCTATCTCTGCATGTCAGTTTTCCTATCTGAAATGTAGTGCCCTAATAACATTTACCTTTATTTTTTAATCACTGTGACTACCACTTCTGTACCCATTCACTATCCTGCTAACATTCTGTGCCCCATTGTCTTTAATACCTTAAAATTTCATGATGCTTATGGTAGCAACTACCACTTTGTCATCAATTTTCACAACTGCTACAGTAATAGCTTCCACAGTATCATCAGCCTTCTTTGTTATGCTATCGAGAGTCTCAACCTCAGTAACCCTTGTATTTTTGGTACCTGCTGCACTCACTGCTATAGCAGTTTCCAGGATCAACAGCTATTTCAATGCAAGTGCTTCCTTCATCTAATATACTACTTCATCTCTGTTTCCTTTGGACAGTGTTCCTCATGGCCTCTGAATCAGAACACCAACAACTTTAGTCTCTAGACAGATCAGTATGATCTTGATCTCAAGCTCTAGGTTCAGGCTCAGTTTGTACATCAGGAGGTTTAGATTCTGTCACTTTCCACCGCGTATCAACGTTGCCTTCAGGTCATATAGTGGGTGATGAGAAACCATTACTATCAGTTAGAATACGTTTGCACACCGATTTGAAGTTGAAATCCATCATCTTGTCCACTGAGAAGGGCATTGTATTTTTCCATTGGTTTTGTCAAAGGGTATTTGGGAGCTGCCAAGCAATCTTACAGTGCAGTCCTAAGAGCACTTTCCTGTAAGTTTCACTGAATATGTCTAAGCAGGATTCAGAGTATGGATACTTAGGATGGTGCTGTGAAATTTTCATCTTCAATAGTCTCATTCTCTAAGTAGCTTGATTACTTAGAGGTTGCTCATGTCTCTTTAATAATCTATCACCTGGCTGTTGTGGGTTTTCTGGATTGTGTGGCTGTAGCCTGGTAGTTTTTGCTCCTAACATTTCAACCTCACCTATGACTGGCATCTTCATAGGAATGTCACGGTAAGACAGACACATCATACCAACGGGCTAGGTGTCTAGTAGCACATCATGGTTGCACTGGCTCACCATTCCCAGGGAGGCTTCCTAGTGGTGTGGGGAGATTTAAAAGTCCCAAACCCCAGCTGCCAGTACAATTGGGGCAACGGCTTGGTGGGAGCCAACTAGCATCAGCTCCTTCCCTGGACCGCCTCTGCTACAGCAGTGGTGGAGCCACAGGGAAGCTGGCATGGTGTTCAGCACTGCTTCCCACTGTCAGGGAGGGCTGCAGTGGCTGTGTGCAGGCTGATTCACCCCGCTGCTGGGGCAAGTGTCCCAGGGAGGGCAAATCCATCGATGTGGCCTTTCACCACTCTCAATGGCAGATTTGTCCTCCTGCCCCTGGATGGGGCTGTTAGTAAGTTAGTAAGTTAGGGAATAGAGTATATACTACATCAGAGTGCCAATATTGGTCATAAAAATTAATAAATAATAAACTGTACCATATAAAGTTGACAGGGTTAGAATACTGTGGCTAGAATCACCCTGTCCTGTCAAAATTATATTTTTTCTAAACAGAATCTTAACTATGTACTTAATGATGGAGCTATCTTGAAAATAATGTTAAGCCTGGATAAAAGGAGAGAAGATATAACTGGTTTTCACGAGAAGAGTGTCAGTTGTAGCATTTAAATTGAATGCAGATGTGTTTTTAACATATCTAATTGCAGCTCTGCTGTTTTTAGAGATGGCTGTCTTGACAGAGATCATCTTTGACAGAATACAAAGGAATGAAAATGATGTTGTCTTTGCCCTGAGTGTGACTTCCTAGCTTATACCAAGATTATTTATTTATTCTCAGGGATGCCACAGGAGAATGAGCTTATTCCTTTGTGATATAACAGATGCTAGCAACACTACACTGGGAAGCAGTATTATTGCACAAAGAGACCCAGATATCAAATGAATGTAGATTTCTAGACCTGCAGGTGCTGGATAGGTCAGAAGACAAAGCATGGCTGGAATAATATTCTCAGTACTGAATGTAGTACTACTGTTGCACAGTGGCACTGGTCCCCTCAGAGGACCTCTACAATAGCCCACTATATTTGTTAGCGGGGATTGCGTTCATGAACCACTGGAATGTAAAAGTTGAACATTTTCCTAGTTGAGCATAGTAATGCCAATATGCGCCATTCTATAGTTGTTTTAAGGGATGATGGATTTAATTAGGCCTGTTTCATATGGGAAAACAAAACAGCTTTGTCTATTTGTCTGCCTGGTGTTCCTGGTCATTGCAATATCTTCGTCATGGCCAGAATGTGATTTTGACCCAGAGCTGGTTCTGTCTGGTTGTTTGCTGCTTCGCCATAATTCTACATGGCAAGCCATTTATATATATTTCCCACCATGACTGAGTCAGGTTTCAATCATGCCTATACAGTTCCTTGTTTCTGTGAAGTTATCATCATGTGAGCATTATAGGTGACCACCCCACAGCAGATGGCTGCATTGTGAGGTCACACTGAAGACATCTTAACTTGCATTAGTTACCTCTTTTGTACTCAGAATGAAAGGAGTTAATGAATGGTGAAACCATGAATGTTGTCTGCCTGCTTATGACCAGAATGTGAATATTTAGACATGGAAGACAGAAACATGGGTTGTTTTCATTACTCCTGACAAAATTCAGAGTGAGAATGTGATGCAGATTCTGGATGGTTTTTAAATAGGAAGTGCTGCCTGCATAAGTAAGGAAGCCTTTGGTTACTGAGTCAATAATTCTTAGTGCTTTTTTGCATGGGTTGCTGCCTGTCCTCCGACTATCATTAGAATCAGAGTCCTGATATGAGTAGCATATGTGCTTATTAAGAATCAGAACTCAAACACAAGGAAGATTATTCCCTGTGCGTCAGAACAAGATCAGATACATGCTGACAGAAGTGTTCCTTCAGCTACTACTGCTAAGACAGTTACATGAATCTTGAGAGCAAAGTCAATAGCTAAGCACTGGGTTAAAAATACAGTTCTGATTATATCAATCACAATTGGGTTTATAGTAACTTCTCTTTTTGGTGGACTGTGAAGTCATTTAAAACTTTTAATCAAATTACTGTGTTGCTTTTAAACATCCAGTTAGTTGCCCTGATTAAAAAAATACTATATTATTTTAATTGTTAGAAAACTGCAAAGTATGCTAACTAATCAGAAAACATGACATTTGCAGATTTATACTGAGGAGTTCAGGTGATGATAAGGTAAGGTCTATGGCTCAAGTCCGGGACAGGAATAGGGCACTATCATGCTCAGGAACCCCAGATCAGATAATTGGTCAAAGCTAAGCATCTTCATGTCACATCCATCAGATTTATAGAAGCTATACACATGTGGAAAATCCACACACTAATTAACATAAAATGAAAATTTTGGGGTTTGTGGAAACCACATACTTACATGAAGTTGCTTCATGGTTTTCTGTGAATATAACATCTGAAGAGGGCTGCTGTGAGAGAAATTCAGATCATATAACCTGATCATGCTGAAAATTTACTGTTTACATGTCATATATGGACTAGGTGGGTGAACAATCCTACATGTGTAAACCAAGAGTGGTTGCTTCAAACATGATCTTGTATGCTGTATAAGCATTCTGAATCCATAAAATGTACACTAGCTCACAGATTACAGATCAAACTTGGCTAAAAGTTCACAATCCAATGAGCAGAAATGCTTGGAAGGCAGGGTTTCATGTGATGCAGAGGTTATACAATTGGTAATTTTCACATGTATGGAGGTGCTATTGTAGGAAGTGCTATTGTATTGTCTCTGACAGTAGTCCTTAAGTTCATTCCAGAAAAGATGAAGGAAGCCCCCAGATATATGAACAGGGTTATTGTTACAGGCATTTGCACATTTTTCCTTTGTTTCCCCCACCCCTTTTGTGACTTGATTTAATCAATTTCACATCTGCTTTGAATTCTATGCTACTATCAGGAAGAGGCCAACTAATGAGAAAAAATGTAATGTGGTGGAGAACCATTTTTGGAGGGTAGGAGTTAAGTTTCTCACTTGAAAAAAAATCTATTTTTTCAGATTCCAAGTCTGCTGCTCATATAAGCAAAATACAACACATCTGGTTCCTAGAAACATATCTGGTTCATAGAACTGTAAAATTTCCAGAAATGTTTTTGGAAACACACATATTTTCAGCAATGCTTGAGGGCAGATATAAAAAAATTCCATATATCGACAGGCTTTGTCCATGGGTTATGGGGGAAGCAGAATCTAGCCCAAAAGTACGGGTCTGGATTTTAAAAATCCAAGAAGTCTAAGTTAATGTATGGCTCGCTTATTTTAAATGAGGAAGGTGCTTGACTCAATCTAATGCTCTGTCTCTATGCGGTTCCATAATTAATTGGATGCCATTATAATCTCTATACTTGCTTTACAGTACTCATTCTTTGGTTATATTTTGTTCCTTTTTATATAATTCATACATTTCAAAAACAGCATATGAAATCTGAGAGGAAATAAACTTCATTTACTTACATATTTCAACCGGTCTTTCCTTATGAATTGTAACATGTCTCATAACATTATGTGATGCTCAGAGAAAAATTGAGTTTAAAAGTCGCATTACTTTTTTACAAAAAATATTACTTCATGCTCGTCATCGCCATGTATCCTTGTAGTACATTCAGACCACCCTTTTTTGAGGGGTGGGGGAAAAGGAAATTCACATCTGCACTTTGGGTTTGGATATTTGTAAAATGAATCAGACAGCTTCCGGGCAGCAAGGTTCTTCCTTTAGTAAACTTTGTACAAGCCAGGTTCCAGTTACCAATATTACATCCAAGATAGTCCCACAGCAGCAGAAGGGGAAAGTTTCTGATATTAATTTAGACAGATGGTAGTCAGTGTAAAGCCCCGATCTTCTTGCTGTAGTAGAAAAGCTGTTGACAAAGTGTCAGGTTTTATAGTCTGACTGTCTTTAGTCAGTCTAATGCTTTGTGTAGCAAGCTCCTTACATGCCCCTTCTAAGGTCTCAGCTGTGGAAAAGGGAGGACAGGGAGATCAAGATCCTCTTCCTCCTCCCTCCCGCCTCTTCTGGCTGGAACCACCATTTCATGGAGTACAGATTAGTGTGTCTTCATCAGCTTCTCCCTGACTTTTAAAGACCACCCTAGAAAAGAGGTAGGTCCACCAACAGCTTCCTGGCTCTCTAAGGAAGAAAGATGTTTCCGCAAGAGCTGGAGTACTGATTGTATGGTAGCTCCAGCCTTTACCCTTTCCTTACTTATTTTAACTCCATAGTTACTGTCCTGATCCCTGTCTTCTGCTGGGCCAGTTCTGTGTTGCTAGTTCCTGACCAACTAGTCCATGGGAAGCTCAGTATGGCTGGGGCACTGCCACTAGTGGGGTGACCTCTTGCCCCCCCCCCATGACTCCACTCTGCCCCTAGTTGGAGGAGGGCATACCTCCAAAACTATCTTTCTTCCTTTTCAGAGTCTGCTGAGGTTAATAAGCCAGCAAACTGCAGCACCAACTGTACGCCACTATTTTCACAGTAGTATATTTAATGAACCTTTTCAGCATTAGGGCTGCAATACATTTCTCTTGCACTGGTGTTTAAGATTAAACATAACTTGCTTCTGTTTAGTCAAAAGAATTCAAGAACTCACAATGCTATAATTCTGCTACATTTTAAAGCTACATTAAAATTAATTAAAACCAATCAATTTATTACAATTAATTTAATTAAAATGTACATGAGTTTCTTGCCAGTAAATCCAAATATTTAAATATTTTATCATATCAGCATAAGTAGAAGTAGTTCTTCCAGTGAGGTGAAAAATTGTTCCAGTGTGCTCTTGCAGACTGAATAAATGTTCTTAATTTCTCATTAAATAATAATAAAGAACAGATCCAACTTATCTGTCCTTTTCACTCTAATCTTGGTGGTTATAGTTTATGTGACAAGAACATCCATTGTAAAACGTAATCAGATTATTCAAAAGAGTTTCTTTCAGTTTTTTTTATTTTACTGCATTTTTCTTCAATTTCCAAAGCTCCTTAGGGAATAGGTAATCTAGTTCTTGGTGCTGGTAACAGAAGACAATGCAAATAAGCTGCAATTTTGCAATACCTGGACAGTAATTAAAATGCAGCTACATTTTAGAATACATGATAAAAAGTAGCAATATTTTTTACCTTTCTGCTCTTAACCTTTTATATTCATAATATTTACATGGTCTGTGGATAACTGGTTATCTGGAATAGGGGAAATTAAGCAGTTACACTTATTACAGTTTAAAATAACTTAAATGAAAACAAATGTTTCTTTTTACCAAGAATTAAAAAAATTCCTCCTTTATGCTCCTTAATTAGAGCGATTTTTTAACTGGCATTTATTTTGCTTTTTGTGTCTTGTTTTGCTTTTTGGGATCTTTTATGTTGCCATTTCTTGTCTTGATTAGAAAAATTATACTTTAGTTCTAGCTTCTGCTTTAAATTTTATGCTACTTAGGCTAGATACTACAGGATTTTACTGTTTGAAATATTGTAAATTGTTTACTACTTTGGAAATTTGTTGCAACTCAAAACATTGACATTATTGATTGACATTTCAAAAATGAAAGTTGGATTTTGCCATTGATTTTAGTGATACTTCAAGCATTACATTTTGTTTAGATGTATACCCTAAGAACACAAAATATATGTCCCCAGGAATGTTTTTGTTTGTTTGTTTTTGTAGTTGTGGGAGTGACAGTGTGGGGGGGGGGTAGTGGAAGGAGTTCAGTGGGGGCTAGGGAATTCATCTGGGGACTGGATGGGGGGAGGAAGGCAGGTTGGGGGCCAAAATGTTCTCCACATCAAATGATCCCCTATTCTTTTTAGACACGCCACTGGGAAAGGGCTATGAAATGTCACCATATCCCAGACTCAGAGGACAGAAGCGAAAAGGCTGGGGAAAGAGCAACTTGGCTCAACCTGAGTAAGACACAGAAATAAATGGTCACCTAAATTAGTTAAAACACAAAATGCACCCTTTGTAAGAAGGTTTATGCTAAAATCAAATGCCTTGCTCAGCTGGGATCCTTTCAGACCTCAGGGTTTGTGACAATGGATAAATACTGCAGAAGACTTTAAGTGATTTTTAAGACAACACCTAACACATCAAAGAGTCTAGCACATCAAAAAAAAAAGCAATCAAGTCTCTTTGTATTATGATAAGGGCAAAAACACCACCTCCAGTTTTTGAGCTGCAACACATCTATGAGCAAATATTTAGTTAAGCAGAATATCAAGAACATCTTCTGTCACAGTCAGTGTTTGTCCTAAATAAATAGTAGCAAATGAAGTAACTCCTGATGCTTGAAGAAAGTTCAGAATATTCTGAAAGACCCATCTCACCCTGCATGCTCTTTTTTTTGAAATAGTACCATCTGGCAGACGATATAGGATCATAAAAACAAGGACAACTAGGCTCAGAGACGGCTTCTATTCTAGAGCTGTGGCTATGCTGAACTCCATGGTGTCGTGTTGACGTGGCTGTCTCTGAGCCTAGTTGTCCTTCCACAATCCCCCTGTGGCTGTATAGGGATGGTTGGAAGGGGGATTGTGGAAGATGGGGTGTGAGGACAGCAGAAATGTTCATCGGGGGATGTTTGTATTTTCGTTGTGCATGCACAGTGACATTAAAGTTTATCTTATCTTATCTTTTGAAACCTAAAACTAACAGATTAAGATTATGTAATTAAAGAACTTTAACAAGACTCCCCCCAAACCCCAAGTAATGAGAAGTTGGGAATATACGGTCTGGAATTTTCAGCCCTGTAACAGGTCCAGTTCCTCCTCCATAGTGATCTCTATCACGACTCCAGCACAAGGGCAGCAGGATTAGGCAACATATGATGTCCCCCCCACTGCATTCTCTCTTTCACCCCCTCTTTGCCATTTCACTGAGCTCAAAAGTCTCCTACCAGCCCTCTAAAATAGCACCCCACAGCTTTACTTTGCTCCAGCTTCCTCTTTCTCTCCTTCAACCTTACCTCCAGAGCCTAGTGGCACCTTTAAGACCAACAATGTTTTTTTCTTGGTAAGCTTTCGTGTTCATGCACACTTCTTTACATCACACTTGAAATGTGCTTGCACACAAAAGCTTATGTGAAGAATAAAACTTTTTTATGCTGCTTCAGACCAACATGGCTACGGCCCTGAACCAGCAGAGCTCACGTTGCATCTCCTATACAAGCAGTTCTGCTACCCAGCTATTTTCTTTCCTCCTTTCCTCTGCAACATCCTAAGCATAGTCCCTGGTTTTTTTCCAGTCCTTGTCAACTGCTATTTGTATTGTATATCTTGGCATCAACTGTCTTTTGGCCTTTGCCAGGACCAAGCACCTCCCCCTCCTTCCTTGACTTGGTGGAACACAATTGTAAAATAAAGGGTTAACTATGCTAGGACTGAAATTGTCACTATTGCATTTATGAACACTGCCATTGACTGACTGATGTCTTTACTTTTCTTTTGTCCATCTATTAGTCAATAACGTTTACTATTGCTTGTTAGAAGCATCATTGGAGAAGGGGCATGGCAGAGCAATCCATGTATACCCAGGCCTTTAAAGAACCCTTAGGCTACTGGGATACACAATTATAGGGATGCTTGCAGACATCTGCCTCAGATATTGAGTGACATAGGACATCTGTCAATCAGTAGTAGGGGGTCTTGAGAGAATGGACAGGTATGAGTGGGCTGCTGAATGGCAGCAGATGTTGGAGCGAGGGAAGAACAGCAGGACTTCTACCTTAAACTGCACTGTGGTGTTACTTGTAATCTACTACTCAGCCAACAGGGTTGAACTCTTTGCACACAGATGCAGCAGGGCACCCCCTTGAAGGATCAGTTCCCTGCTTATGAGCAGTCAGCAGGGCATGGGACAAGCTGATAGGTTTTCCAGTACTTCTCATTATGGGTTATGAGTCATTTTATATTGCTATAGTTTGTAATTGCCAAGTTTTGCATGACTGTGTCTGTGAGAAATACAGAAATGCAGTTCACACGGATAGTGATGTTTGTCCCAATGTCAAGGAGTATTTCTTGCATAGTGCAGTGTCTTAATTTCATCACAGTCAGTTGGAGGGAGGACAGAAACATGAGAAATACATAATGCCTTCAGTGACTTATGAAATGTGTGCACTTTCTTCCATCTACCTGGAATTTGAGTCAAGATCCCATAGTCCCACAAATTTCATTCCAGCTGGAAAGAAAGAAAACAGTTGGACATGTGTTACCTGTGAAATCAATGTTAGCATCTAAAGAACAGAATGAAACAAAGGAACATAAGTAATAACAAACATGAAAAAACTATTAAAGAACAGACCAAGCTAAAAATGATCATGAAAGTAATTTTTGTGCATACTCCTGGAGACTATTTCCTACAAATCATGAACATTTCAGTGAGACCACATTTCAGTTACTGAAAAAGGACAATATAGTAATTAGAACCAACCCTTTTTTGTGCAGCCAGCAGCCAGCTCATTTATTAAGTCAATGCAGCAGAGTAACACAGCTACATCACATTTGATTGAAATCTTGGCCAAGTCTGACAGATGTTCTCAACTGATTGTCAATCTCAAGTATGTTTTAATGAGTTTCAAGTGGCTGGAGCTCCCCTCTGCAGATGTTGCTGTTAAAAAACTGTGAAGAAAAAAAATCTTAAGGTCAATGATGAGCTTTTGAATGAATATAGCGTGGATGAAATTGAAACTGCTATATATTAGTGTTCTTATGAATTCCTCTTATTATTCTTGACAGAGGGTGTTCTGGAGTTAATAGCTACCCAGCTCAAACACCTTGGATCCAAATTGTTAGGGTTATGTAAAATTACAAAAACTAAATTAGGAGTTGGATATTATTTTAAAAACTTGACTTAGATTCTTCTATATTGAAACTGAAAATGAGTTATCATCTATTGCAATTTCCTTCATTGCTTTCAATAGAGTCATTTTGGGGAATATGACCCACTACTTGCTCCAATGAAATTCTTAGGAACTGCACCATTCACTGAAAAGGGAGTTCATAATTTATTTATTTATTTATTTCTTAAACTTTTATACCGCCCCATCCCTGAGGGGCTCTGGGCGGTGTACAACATAAGGAATAACAATGTAAGATAACTAAAACATTTAAAAGCAGCGATAAAACCGTAGAAAACTATTTCTAATAAATATACAATAAATCTCAATAAAAAGAATGGCGTTCAGCAATCTATTTTCAAAGTTCCCTCCCCTCCCGGGAAGGGAGGGGTGGTGTCCAGCATGCTAACTTTAAAATTCCCACCCCCCAAAAGGGAGGAGTGGCGAGTCTCATTAGATGGCAATTGGCCCAGATGTCAGGGGCCGTAGAAGGGGGGGGCACCATCAGCGGCTGGTTCCTCCAAAGGTCCGGCGGAACAGCTCCGTCTTACAGGCCCTGCAGAACTCACCAAGGTCCCACAGGGCCCGGACAGTTGGAGGGAGAGCGTTCCACCAGGCCGGGGCCAGAGCCGTAAAGGCCCTGGCCCATGTGGAGGCCAGCCGCATCGCCGAGGGGCCAGGGACCACTAGTAGATTGGCCTCAACTGATCGAAGAGGCCGTACAGTGACGTATGGGGTGATGCGGTCTCGAAGATACGATGGTCCCAGGCCGCATAAGGCCTTAAAGGTCAGCACCAACACCTTGAAGATGATCCGGAACTCTACTGGGAGCCAATGCAGCTGGCGCAGTATGGGCTGGATATGTTCCCAGGTGGCGCTACCTGCAAGCAGACGCACCGCTGCATGCTGAACCAGTTTTAGCCTCCGGATCAAACGCAAGGGAAGGCCCGCATAGAGCGAGTTACAATAGTCTAATCTGGAGATGACCGTTGATTGGATCACAGTGGCTAGGTCCACTCAGGAAAGGAAGGGAGCCAGCCGTCGGGCCTGACGGAAATGGAAGAAAGCAGCCCGGGTTGTATGGGCCACCTGGGTCTCCATTGAAAGAGACAAATCCAGGTGGACCCCCAGGCTGCGAATGGAGGGGGTCAGTGCCAATGTGACCCCCTCCCACACCGGCAGCTGGAAAGTCCCCCCCCCACTCGCGGCCAAGCCAGAGGATCTCCGTCTTCGATGGATTCAGTTTTAACCTGCTCTGCTGCAACCAACCAGCAACCAAGTTACTTAGTATATTCAGCATAATCACTTTGTTTCCCAAACTGGAGCCTGGCTGGGAGAAAATAAACTTTAAGAACATGAGTCAGATCTGATTTAAATGTGATATTGGTGAACTAAATCACTTTTGCTTGTGACTTTGCATTCACTTTGTTTAAATTACTTAGTCATGCTTAGTAAATTGATATAACAAAATTCGCCTGTCTCTGGTGTGCTCATTGAGCCTAATAGTGATTTTGCATGAACTTCAGCACAGTTTAGATAGACTACTAGGTGAATGTTTAAATCAGGTGTAAGCTTTGGGGCAAGGTTCAGCCTCCCAGATCTCAGAATTCTGTGGTTTGGTTAAAAATAGACCCTACACACTTCCTTTACACATAAAGGCGAGTTATATCTGTTTCCCCCACCCCCACTGGGGCTAACAAAACTGGTGCGTATATGTGGAAGGATAATTTGGCTGTTCAGTGCTTTAAAATGAAATAGAGGCATTGTGTTATCTTGTGTCCTGCATTGGCAGATCTTGAGCACATAAAAAGATAATTTCATCATGTCTGATTTTGTTTATGAGTGAAGTCATTTTGGGTTACTGACTGCAAGGTGGGATCTGGAGTTATCCTGGAATTACAACAGAGCTCCAGAACTCACTCCCCTTTTCATATTCTGCCCTCCCCAGGCACTGTCTCCAACTCTGCAGGAATTTCACAAGCCTTAGTTGCAAGCCCTGCAGGTATACATTAAATAAACCTGAAAGGTGTATATTAAATAAACCTGTAAGTAAAATAACCACCCCCATCCACAGCCTGACATGCAAGTTAGGCAGACTTCCTTTCAATAAGACAGCAAAACCCAGTTGTCTCCCTTTCCTCCCTTCCTACAAATCTTGCCTGGTTGCCAGCTTTTGCAAGTGGAAATATTTTCCTTTATCCTTTCCATAGCATCATTATAGACGAGCTGAAATAGCTTATTGTAAGGGGAAGGGGAAAGCAATTGTGTGCCTCTGCCCTCATCTATCCTGCCTTCCAGCAGATAGATCTCCCCTCCCCAGTCCCCTGCTTGGCTAGATTAAAACAAATGCAGACCCAGAAACAGAATACCATGGTTATGCAGAGCAAGATAGTCGTTCCCAGGCCACTAACATTGAACACACATACCCATTGGGATTGTCCTGATCAGTGGCAACTCTTAGTTGGACAAAACTGAATCACATGCCTGTCTGCTGATGTGAAGCCACTCTCTCCCCTTGTGTGTCCCCTCACCTGGCCCTGCTGCTCACCAAAATGAATCCAGACTCCAGAATATACTATCAGTCCTGAAGATTTCTGCTTGCTTCTGAATGTGTAAATAATTTTTATGTACGTTAGGAATCTTTCAGAACAGGCTGCAGTTCAGGCTGTATCTTTCTTAGTAAATTTGCAATAAATTGTGACAGTAGAATTCTTGATAAAAATATCTCAGAACATGCCTGGTGTTTTCACTTTCCAGGCGGCTCTAAAATATGGACAAAATATCCAGTCTCTTTTCTTATTTTATGCCATGGCTGGAACTGAGAAGGGCAAAGAAGAGTTATTGATATAAGAATTCATTGAGAACATATAAAAAAGCAATGTTCACACTTTAAGAATATTTAAGACTAGCAGTAAAGCCCATTGAAGTAAGAAATACAATGGTTTCTAGATAAGTTGGTGCAGTAAGGTCACCTACTAAGGGGAGCAACCCCTCCTGCCTTTCTTTTCCCCATGCCAGCTGCACTTCCCCTGGACTACTCCCTACTTTCCATTTGACTATCTCCCCCTGCCTCCCTCCCCATGCTGGCCTGCTTGCTCTCCTGTTGGCCCTGTCACTTGTTACCTGTCCTCCCACTCCCCGTTGGCCCACTTGCTTGCCAATCAGCCCTCTCACTCGCCACTGACTTGCTTGCTTGCCTGCCAGTCCTCTCACTTATCACCTGGTGCCGCACTTGACAGCCCACTTGCTTGCCCACCAGCCCTCTTGTTTGCTGTCCACCCCCTTTCCTTCCCACCTCTGGAACAAGTCCTGCAGAGCAATTGATTGTGAGTGTATCATTGCCACACAGTCCAAGATTAGTGAATTATATTTTAGGATGTTGCTTAATCAACTACTAGAAAAAGGACAGCAAAATTAACTGTATGCAATATATACATTCTTGAGAATTTATTATGTGGTGCAAAATTGTACTTTTGCATCTAGAAGTGATATTAAAATCACAAGGTTTTTTAAAAGGAGTTTGGTAACATATATCCTCCAGTTAAACCCCCAGTTTCTCAGAGAAGCCTTATCCGGGTGTTGACTCATCTCCAGAGATCCCTTTGAGCCTTTGACTTTGTGACCATTAAGACTCGTGTCTTATAAGATGGCCTTCCTGGTGGCCATCACTTTGGCTTGCAGAGCCAGTGACTTGAGGGCACTATGCTGTGACCCTCCATTCATACAGTTTTTTTCTGTACAGCACACATCCCTCCCACCTTTCCCACTGTTGGCTGTCATCTAATGAAAGTGATGGCTGTTGTTTTGGCTTCCATTTTGGATTGGTTGTTTTTAATAGTAGAAATGAAGGCTGAGACATTTTTTAAATTGCCACCTCCAAATATAACATATAAATGCTATAGCGCCTGCACAAGGAAGGATTGTTCTTCTGCATCATAGAAGATATTCTGCCATCAGGAATAATTTTTTCAGCAGTACTGTGTAGAATAAATGCAACTGATCAGATAAGGGGGAACCCCTTCCCAATGACAGTGATGAGGAGGTTTGTTGAATGATTCCGCAGATGTTTCCAAAACACAAGGTCTGAAAATCTGTGGTAAGCTGTGCAAGCAGAAAAGGCCTCTGTCCTATGTTTCATCTCTCAGCCTCAGTAATTTATTACAGTAACATCCCAGCTCGGGGAATGATCCTGACATTTGCTAGCAATTCTCAGCAAAAGAAAATTTTATAACACCCCCTCCCCCACATTTTCTCAGCATCATCTGGAGCCTCTTGGACATAAGAACTGATGATAATTGGTATGATCTTGTATGTCACCAGCTGGAACCACTTCAGCAACAGAGCACTTTGTTTTCATTACTTCCATAGAAGTAATTAGCAAGTCTGTTTCTCATTTGCAATCAATAGTTTTGATATTAGACACACTATTTCTTCTTACTAAGTAATATTATAGTGAATATAGGAGCTGCTGCACTGAAGGCTGAAAAGACTTTGCCCATACAGCATTTACAATTAGGAAATGCAAACCAATTTGATGGATTCACTGAAGTAAGTAAGGTGGGGCGGGTGGGGGGGGGGGAGACCCAGTCCCCAGCTAAAACCAGCAATAGCCTTAAAAGTGTAATTGTCATCATTGTGCAGAAGTTCAGCTGGTGTAGCTTTTCCATAAGGGACTACATTTGCAAATGGCCCTTTGCTACTTAGTTGTTAAAAGTAACAGACTCCTGCCAGCTGTGCATCCTGCTCCCTGGGAAGGAACTGTGCATCAATGGTGGAGCACCTGATGTGCATACAGAAGATACCGGACTCAGTTCTTGATGTCTGTGCCTGAATGATTTTGGGCAGCTGATAGTAAGGGTGACCTTGGAAAGCTGCTGCTGATCAAAACAAACAGTACTGGGCTAGATGTAGCAGTGCTCTCAGTTGGCATAAGGCAGATTCAGATATATGCTCATATGCCCTCATAAAATATCTTTTCTAGATGGGGAAGCCATTACAAATGATGAATTCATTTCATGAGGAATCTCGGGAACAGGGCTACTGAAATCCAGGATATTGAATCAAAGACTAAATGAGACCAAGACAGGTGTATTTCCTCCTGGAAAAAGAGATTGACATATAAAGTGCAAGCCTCAGTATTTGAAGGGCTGTAATCAAAGGTTAATTGGTTCTCAGATGCTGAAGTAATAGGTACTATATGAATACTTCCAATAAATAGCTTTTAAAGTAATTGGGTGTTCTGCTGATTTGAAGATGGCCTATTCTGCCTTGCAAGCTAGTTCTGGCACTTAAAAGAGGTATAGCCTTCTTGATCTTGGAGCATGAAACACAGGCTTGGTAAGGTAAAGTCTTTTATTCAAACATCTTCTGTTGATAAAAGATGAATGCAAGAACTGGAGTCCTATAGAAGGCATAAATCTTGAGTTCTGTTTGAATGTGGTTAATGAACAGCTTCTTCTCTTCCATTTTTAAGTCTTTTTTTTTAAAGGGAGCTGGCTTGGTTAAACAAAATGAGTTATGAAATTTAATACACCATTAAAAACGAGCATACAAGTTTGAAACAGTCATTTGCAATGACACAGTTCATGAAAATCAGGAGTGTTGTGTTTGGTGACAATGGAATGTTGATTCCTGTTTTGAAAGTGTGATTTAGGGTCCATTTTGATGAGCTTTATTGCATGTTTTTCTTAAAGCTTTAAAAATATGATAGACTTGCAAGATGTTTCACAGATTATTTCTAAACTAACATTCAGAGGTTCATGTTTTATTTCATGTTTATTTTATTACATTTATATATCCTGCTCATTCCCAATCAAGGTCAGGGCTCAGGGCACCTTACAAAACTATGGTAATTCTGGTGCCTGTAAATTATATGGAAAGGAGTATTTTCCTCAAATCACTTTCCCTTCTCAAATCTTAGGATTACGTCACAGCATTGAAAGTAAATCCTACTAAAGAATTGGAGATGGGAAATCCTACAGTGTGATTTCCTCTTTTGACAAGAGAATGGTCTGTCTCTGACACAAACTCTAAGTCAGTGGAGTACCTGGGCAAACTGGAGCCCTGGGCAAAACCTGAGTTTGATGCCTCCCCCATGGGTGGCCACCCTCCCCCACCATGACCAAACAAAGATTTTTTCCACCAGGTTGTTTCAAAGTCACCATCACATTATAGAACATGCCCAAACTCACAAATCTGAACACAGCAGAAACATTTTTTGAAAACATTTTCAAAATGCTTTCAAAATGTTTTATTACTGCTATGAAAACATTTTATGGTGTTGTATCCAGTCCCCCCAATTGGGGGAAACATTTTCAATGTTATTTAATCTGGGGACCCCAGATTCTCCCTTTAAGGTGGATTTAAAAGGAGAATCTGGGCTCCCTAGTTTAAACAAGTGATGCTGGAATCCACCCCCAAACAGCACTATTTTCAATGTGGTTTAAACTAGGGAGCCCAGATTCTCCTTTTAAATCCACCTTAAAGGGAGAATCTGGGGTCCCCAGTTTTAAACAACATTAAGAAGTGATGTCTTTGTTTTGGGGTGGATTATCCCACCACCTGGCTGAAACAGCATCACTTTCAATGTTTTGAAACTTGGGGACCTCAGATTCTCCTTTAAATCCATGCTGAAGGGGGGGGTTTTCCTCATATAATAATAATAGCCAATAATAATGTAAGCCACCACCACCACCACCACCGCCACCACCACCACCACCACCACCACCACCACCACCACCACCACCACCACCACCACCACCACCACCACCACCTTTATTAGGCATTGAGAGAATAAAAGAAAGAAATAAAACAAGCATTGGCAGGAAGGGGATGGATTTAAAAGGACAATCTGGGGAAATTTAGGGGGTGCCTGCTGTCAGGGGTGCAATTATTAATATAGAAGCACCAGAATTTCAGAGTATCTTTGTGAGACCCTAATGATGATATCACCCAGGTTTGATGAAGTTTGGTTCAGGAGGTCCAAAGTTATGGACCCTTAAAGGTGTAGCCCCCATTTCCTATTAGCTCCCATCGGAAACAATGGGGGATGGGGCACTTTTTTTGGGAGTCCATAACTTTGGACTCCCTTAACCAAACCTCACCAAACGTGGGTGATATCATCAGGAGAGTCTCCCAACAAATCCCTGAAATTTTGGTGGTGCTAGCCTAAAAACTGCACCCTCTGCAGGCAAAAAACGGAAAAACATTGAAAATACAAAACATCCCACAAACGAACCTGCAGTTTTTGCGCTCCCCACAAGGCGGCGCCCTGGGCAACTGCCCACTTTGCCCAATGGGAGGAATGCTTCTGCTGTAAGTCAGTTCCCTCAGTTCTCCCTACTCGGTCCAGAAGATGAACTAGCTCTGCTCTAAGAATCTGGGCTAGGCATTTTTCTCTCTCTCGAAGTAAATTCCCTTCCTGGCTAGAATATGGTCTCTCTGTCCCCAGTACTCTCTTCCTGCTAAAACCACAGGTCTTTCACAGACACTGAATATGCCTACTCTCTGCAACTTGGTGATGAACACCTTCAAATCTTGGCTGAAAGTCTTCCATTGCTATTTTGTGTTTTTGGTGGTATTACTGCATTAATCCAAGATAATGAACATAAGAACATAAGAACATAAGAATAAGCCAGCTGGATCAGACCAAAGTCCATCTAGTCCAGCTCTCTGCTACTCGCAGTGGCCCACCAGGTGCCTTTGGGAGCTCACATGTAGGATGTGAACGCAATGGCCTTCTGCGGCTGTTGCTCCCGATCACCTGGTCTGTTAAGGCATTTGCAATCTCAGATCAAAAGAGGATCAAGATTAATTTTTTAGCCATAAATCCAACTTCTCACTCCATATAAATCTGTCAAGCCCCTTTTAAAGCTATCCAGGTTAGTGGCCATCACCACCTCCTGTGGCAGCATATTCCAAACACCAATCACACGTTGCGTGAAGAAGTGTTTCCTTTTATTAGTCCTAATTCTTTCCCCCAGCATTTTCAATGAATGTCCCCTGGTTTCTAGTATTGTGAGAAAGAGAGAAAAATGTCTCTCTGTCAACATTTTCTACCCCATGCATAATTTTATAGACTTCAATCATATCCCCCCTCAGCCTCCTCCTCTCCAAACTAAAGAGTCCCAAACGCTGCAGCCTCTCCTCATAGGGAAGGTGCTCCAGTCCCTCAATCATCCTTGTTGCCTTCTCTGCACTTTTTCTATCTCCTCAATATCCTTTTTTTGAGATCACGGCGATAGGCTGGACACAGTACTCCAAGTGCGGTCGCACCACTGCTTTATATAAGGGCATGACAATCTTTGCAGTTTTATTCTCAATTCCTTTTCTAACGATCCCCAGCATAGAGTTTGCCTTTTTCACAGCTGCCATGCATTGAGTTGACATTCCCATGGAACTATCAACTAAGACGCCTAAATCCCTTTCCTGGTCTGTGACTGATAGCACTGACCCCTGTGGCTTGTATGTGAAATTTGGATTTTTTGCCCCTATGTGCATCACTTTACATTTTGCTACATTGAACTGCATTTGCCATTTCTGAGCCCGCTCATCTAATTTATCAAGGTGAGCTTGGAGCTCTTCGCAGTCGTTTATGGTTCTCACCACCCTACATAGAATTGGTATCATCTGCAAACTTGGCCACCACGCTACCCACCCCTACTTCCAGGTCATTTATGAATAGGTTAAAGAGCACTGGTCCCAAAACGGATCCTTGGGGGACACCACTCCTGACATCTCTCCATTGTGAGAACTTCCCATTTACACCCACTCTTTGTTTCCTGTTTCTCAACCAGTTTTTAATCCATAGGAGGACTTCCCCTCTTATTCCTTCATTGCTGAGTTTTCTCAACAGTCTCTGGTGAGGAACTTTGTCAAAAGCCTTTTGGAAATCCAAGTAGACAATGTCCACCGGTTCACCCCTGTCCACATGCCTGTTTACACCCTCAAAGAACTCTAGTAAGTTTGTAAGACAGGATTTGCCTCTGCAAAAGCCATGCTGACTCTTTCTCAGCAGGTCTTGCTTTTCTACATGTTTTATAATTTTATCTTTAATGATAGATTCTACTAATTTACCAGGAACAGATGTCAAACTGACTGGCCTGTAATTTCCCGGGTCCCCCCTAGATCCTTTCTTAAAGATTGGTGTGACATTGGCCATCTTCCAGTCTTCAGGGATGGAGCCTGATTTCAGGGTGCCTGTAAATTATATGGAAGTTATATGGATTATTTATTGTATTTGCTGGATGTATTGAATGCTGTTCCCCATTGAAATGAGATCAGAGAAGTTCACAGGCATGTATTTGAACAATAAAAACAACTGTATACATCACATCTCATTTAATCATATGGTACCTGTCCGTATATATAGATCCAATGAGAAAGGGAACTAATTAATAGATCCAAATAACCATAAAAACTAAAAAAGCACAGAAAACAAAATAAAAAAGGAAGAAAAAAGGAAGGAAAAAAGAAAAAGAAAGAAAAAGAGAAGGCCGGCCAAATATAACACCATTGGTGCCCTCAACCATAGGCCTGGCATAATACCTCTGTCTTATAGGCCCTGTGGAACGGAAATAAACCACACATGACCCTGGTCTCATTGAACCAGGTCTCATTGGACTAGGGCCGTGGTGGCGAACCTTTGGCACTCCAGATGTTATGGACTACAATTCTCATCAGCCCCTGCCAGTATGGCCAGTTGGCCATGCTGGCAGGGGCTGATGAAATATGTCCACTGCTTGTGGAGTCTCATTCACCCTACCTGAACTAGAGAGAGACTTTCTAGCTTCTAGGAATAGGAGGGAGCACCTCACCCTGCAGACCATGCATTATTCTGCCAAATCAGAGCATGCCTAAAGGGGAAGATGACCCCCTTTCCCTCAGCTCTTCCCCCACCCACTGAGTAAGACCCCAAGAAACAACTAACATCTCTCAGAAGCCTCTTAGAAGGGCAGGAGGCAGAAAGTGTGTGGCATCCCAGTTCCAGGTAAATGTAACACTGTTTTTGTTTCCCACCATAGGTTATTGAGAGAATAAGTAGCTAATCACCAGGTGGAGGGTGTGAACTCTTAGTTAAACAGCAAATGAAGGATCCCTTCCTGACTACTGTGGCTTGTCTTACATCTCTATCCACAACATCAGGCAGATGAATGTATCTGGAGTCGAACCTGTGGCAGCCTTGCAGATGTCCTGGAGAGAGACTTAACTATGGAAGGCAGCAGAAGAGGGCAGCATTCTAGCAACTAAGGATAATCTATGCCAGCCTGTTGGTAACAGAATCTAATCATCTGTGCAGTCTATTGAAACAAAGTTTGAGAAGATACTGACTGTACTGCATATGGACCAAAAAAAGATGAAGGTGATTCTTCCTAAAATTCTTAGTGTGGTATAAATAATGCAATAAACATATAGTTTGTAGAGTGTTCTTTCTGCAAAAGAAAGGGAGTTGGGAAAGTGTCCTACCTCACACCTTTTAATCCGCTGAGCTTGATAACTGGAGGAGTGAAGGAGAAAATAAGGAGATATAGTTTCAACAGTAATCTATATATATAAAAATCTAACAGTGTGTTTGTCTCTGAGGGGCTACCTCATAAACTGCTGGACGAACTCCTCCCAAACTTCCCAGGCACGTCACTCTGCCAAGCGAGAGTGTTTAGCAACATTTACATGACTCCGGCACCCGTCCTGAGCCATCAAATCCGCTTCTTCGCAGCTTCCCATCCCACGCCCCAGTGTCCTCCCAGATGCTGCGTCCATTAGAACTTGCTCTTTCCACACACCCCTTCCTCCAGCCAACACGTTCTCTGCATGCCTCAAACTCCCCTCATCCCTCGCTGGGCGAACTGTCCCGCTCATTTCCAGCAGCCACGCGCCCAGTCCACTTCCCCTTCCACCAGCTGCGTTGGCTCCCCTCCGAAAGGACAAAGACTCCTCCCTGCGTGCCAAGCATGCGACCAGCCCTCCTCCCCACCCCTTGCTTTCCAGCTTCACTTCATCCCAGCGCTGCCTCAGTCGCAGTATTTCAGCCAAAGCGCTGCCCGCCCACTGTGACAGGCACTTTTTCCTTCCCACCCCTTGCTTGGCCCCGCTCTGCTGCCTTCCCTCCACAGACCACCACTTCACACACAGCTCTTAGGGGCCCTCCTCCCATCCTTCTCTCTCTCTCTCACAGCTCTCTCACTGCACTCCACGCACTTCAGCACAAATCCACCTCATCTCACATACACTCCCTTCCTCTGCCCTCCCTCACAGCCACACTTCCACACCAGCCTTAGCCTCCTCCATCCCCTTTTCAAAACTCTCTCCTGCACTCCACTTCCAGCACAACCACACCTCATCTCACACACTAATTCCTCTCTGCCACTCCCTCACAGCCACACTTCCACATACAGCCTTAGCCTCCTCCATCCTTTCTCCTTCGCCAGCTCTCTCCTGCGCTCCACACGCTTCTAGCACATAACCACCTTGCATCACACACCTTCACCTCTCTGCCCTCCCTCCACAGCCACACACTTCCCTTTGTGCCTTAGCTCTCTCCTCCATCCTTTTCCAAAAGCTCTCTCACTGCACTGCCACACCCCTTCCAACACAAACTTCTCACTCCTCATCTCACACACTCCTCTCTGCCCCCCCCTCCCAGACACACTTCACCCAGCCTTAGCGTCCTCCATCCTTTTCAAACCTCTCTCACTGCACTCCCACACGCTTCCAACACAACCACCCCTCATCTCACCACACTCCCTCTCTTCTGCCCTCCCCTCACAGACTACACTTCACACAGCCATAGCCTCCACCATTCTTTTCAAAACTCTCTCACTGCACTCACACACTTCCAACACCCAACCACCTCATCCTCACACACACTCCTCTCTGCCACTCCCTCCCACAGCCACACTTCACACAGCCCACTGTCATAGCCTCCTCCAATCCTTTCTCTCAGTCATGCACAACTTCACCTCCCCATCTCACACACACTCCTCTGCCCCTCTCTCTCACAGCCACACTTCCACACAGCCATAGCCTCCTCCATCCCTTTTTTTTTCAAAACTCTCTCCACTGCACTCACACACTTCCAACACAACCACCTCATCTCACACACTCCTCTCTGTCCTCCGCCACACCCACACTTCACACAGCCATAGCCTCCTCCATCCCAGCCTTCTCGCACAACTGTCTCCACTGCACTCTCACACACTTCATGACACAAATCCCACCATCATCTCACACTCCTCTCTCCCCTCCCTCCCACAGCCACACTTCCGCACAGCCATAGCTCTCCATCCTTCCTTTAGCACAAAGGCCACTCTCCCTGCACTACCTCTACTTTGTTGCGCTTTTAATCGTTCAATCCTCACCTGCCTCACCCAGGATTACCACTCAACTCATCCACCTCACCCTGCGGCTTAGCTCTCCCCTCCCTGCATTCCAGCCATTCCACTGCCTTTACAGCTCATCCACCACACTCAGCCCCTCCCTCGCACTCCTAACATCACGTTTCCACTTCCTCCGCCCATCTTCACCACACCTCTCTGCCTTCAGGATTGCTTCTAACACCCAGCAGCAAGCGACCTAGCCCATCTCACACAAAGAGCTTTCTCCTACGACACCACCATCTCCTCCCTGCCTCGGCACATGTAGCCTGCACAAGTTCACCCATTCGCTTCCTTCAAACCTTCCCTTGGTGTTTGGGTGGGTGGAGTGTGGTGATGTTCTCAACCCTCCCCACCCAGCAACAACCTCTGTGTAGATGTGCCTTGTACGCAGTATCAACGACCAGCTCTCACGCGGCCGGTAACCCAGCACTACTCGGGGTCCAGCAGCTAAATAGGATCCATGCACTGCAACTACACATCTCTAAGGTACTACCCTGCACCCTTGCTCACTATGGGATCTTTCTCATCGTCACCTCCTCCCTGCAACACCTGCAACCCAAAATCACCCATTAACAGAACAAGTTGCATCCACAGACCATCCCTCTGCCTCCTTCTGCTACGGGAATTACAACCACAGTTCCCCACCTCACAAGATGCGCTGGCTCCAAAACACAATTCCAAAATACAACAAACTGATGCACTCAAGCTGATGAATAAATTTTTTCTTTACTATTATGTATCCGGTTTGTCGCCTTATTTACTTCATCGGTTTGTTGTAATTGAGGCCACAATGATGACAGGCCCTTTCAAGGTGAGGATGTCTCATCCCTCCGCGCATACCCATGATACCAACAGATATGCCATTCCAGTTTAAGGACTACCCATCCAGCTTAGCGTTAGCTATCACCATCAATAAACTACAGGGGCCAGAAGCTCTATGGTGGATGCGGTGTCAGTCTACGCTCGAATGCTTCTCTCATGGCCAACTATACGTTGCATGCTCCAGAGTATCCACCCCAGAACACCTCTACATCTACACCTGCAACAGAAGCAAAGTGTTGTCTACCACAAGCACTGCAACCCTAAACCTACGGAATGCACCACTACCTCTGTCTGCACACCTTCCCCTTACGTGGGACTACTACAAATCAGCTATAACAATGTGAGACGCTGAAGGGAAAAAAGGATTCCATTTGACCACCCCAAAAGGCTATGCTGCGGATCATTGAACCTGCATGCACATCTGTGTGGGTTGCGGACTGTTATGAGAAGGACAATTGCCACAGCAACGCGTGGCCGGGCCCCGCTAGTGCTCTAGAAATTTCCTCTAGTTGTGATGGCCTTTAATATGGCAAATGTGGATGTTCCCAGAGTGTCACCTGGAAGTGATGTCACATCGTCCTAAAATTCCACACTACCCTGGCACTCTACCCAGATCTCCTGGTATTTGCCTGAAAACCCTATACCAGTGGTGGCAAACCTTTGGCACTCCAGATGTTATGGACTACAATTCCCATCATCCCCTGCCAGCATGGCCAATTGGCCATGCTGGCAGGGGATGATGGGAATTGTAGTCCATAACATCTGGAGTGCCAAAGGTTCGCCACCACGGCCCTATACCATATTGATGTGTGGGATGTAACACAACTTGAAAGATAGTTCTTCACTCTTTATATTGGATCGAACCGGATAGGACACTCTGAGAAGAAATACTTGAGTTTGGTTTAGCTGCATATATCCATACTGTGATTTGAGACTATGGTCTCTCCAACGTATTCAGTTCTACGTCTAGCTTACTGACTGCTTTAGGTGAAATACAGTCTCAGACATTTTCCTGGGAGTAAGCACCACTGACTAGCAGAGGGCTTACTTCTGAGAAGACTTGTTTAGACATTTGCCCACGATAGGAAGGCAAGTTTCCCTCTGGCATTTTCCATGCCATGCCATAGAGTTTTCATTTTTCTTTATGTTCTCGGGTATACAGTATAACTACTTATTTTTTAATATAAATTAACATTCACTGTTTCTTATCTTTAAGAGGGAGGAATATTTTGCTAATGTTCTTGGTCTCTTTTTGGCAACAAATGTCCACTGTTTCAGGAAGTAAAAGAGAATGATTTATGTTGTGTATGTGTTATGAAAGTTCATTTATATACATTTCATCCTACCTTCCCAAGTCTAGATATATTAATGTCATGCATTTCAGATGTAGGTGGAGAATATTTATTGAATTTGAAGATGTCATTGGAAGGTGGGATTTAGTCCCCTGTCTTAACGACTTAAGTGAAGCAATGGCTCCCAAACTGACAGATGTTGCAAATTAGATGCAATTATATATTATTGGTATGATTGATGATAGTTATTCCATTGCTAGATGGAAAGTACTTAATATATCATTAGGGTGGATTCTTAGGCTATTAAAAGAATGCCTATTTGAGGATAAATTTGTTGTTTTTTGCTCCATGGGAGAACTTGAGGAAAATTGTTTCAAACTTAACAAAAACCTTAGCTACTCTAAAAATAATTAAATTCAGATTTTTAGAATTCCTGTTCTTAGATGCAGAGCAAACTGAGCTGCTTTCATACTTTCCCCCCTCTTCTGTTAGGTGACATTTTGTGACCACCTTGGGGTGAGCTCAAGGATAAACAGTCTTGTGGAAAGTTGAATGTAAGCTGCTTCTTGTTGTTATTCATCATCAGGATTTTAACCACCATTATGTCTTAGATGCCACGAGAAAAAACATGTGAATGTACTTATTTTTGATCACAGCTTGGCTTTAGGCTTGCAGTATATGTGATTGAAAAACAATGGTAGGGAACAACATGTAGTTGTGTAAATTTAGTTCACAAGCTCTTGTAAAAGATATATGAATGTTCATGTATACATTAGCATACACATGTATGTTCCAGATTTTTAGGACCATTGAGGAACCATTGCTGGAGTATTATTGTCACCTATTGATCATGAGTGTAGTATAGAAATTCCTCAAATAAATATGAAAATGTTTTAGAGCTAACTTTGAACTTGTAAAAAGAAATACTGAAGAATTAGGAGCGGGAATTTATATTGGAAAAATATAATTCCTGCTTATTTTGATGGATCTTTGATTATTTAACAAAAAGCTTAATGATTAATACTTTCAAAGAATGCCTATACTTTTGTTGTTTGGACTTGTTGCATTAATGATATAGACAATAAGACACTCTTAGCTGATGTTAATTATTGTAATGATATCAAGGAGGAAAAGTGCCTCTGAAGTACTTAAGGCACAAAGTAATTATTATATGCCTCAAGTTAAATCAGCTCCTTGAATTATATCTAGCATTCAATAGTTCAGATGCTGGAGCAATAATATAAATGTCCTTTTGACTTTTGTTCCGGAAATTCTAAATAAGTATATATAGCCAGCCTTATATACTGTAATTGGTAGGTAGGACTAAGACTATGAATCCCTATTACCTAATCATTTGTTCTGGTCCAAAGGTGTAGCTAGGAAAAATGGAGCCTGGGGCAAAATCTGAGTTTTCCACCCCCCCACCCTGTATGGGCGGCCGCCCCCCAACAAAAGAATGATTTTTTTGCACCAGGTCATCTCAAAGTCACCATCACATTATAGAACATGCCCCAACTCACATATCTGAACACACCCAGGGCTTCCTAGTTTAAACAACATTGAAAGTGATGCTGTTTTTTTGGGGTGTGTGTGTGTGAATCCACCCCCAAACAGCTTCATTTTCAATGTTGTTTAAACTAGGGAGCCCAGATTCTCCCTTTAAGGTGGATTTAAAAGGAGAATCTGGGCTCCCTTGTCTAAACAATATTGTAAGTGATGCTGTTTGGGGGGTGGGGTGGGGGGAATCCACCCTGAAACAGCATCACTTTCAATGCTGTTTAGACTAGAGAACCCAGATTCTCCTTTTAAATCCATCTTAAAAGGGAGAATCTGGGCTCTCCAAAGGGGGTGGATTTAAAGGGAGAATCTGGAGAAAATTTGAGGGTGCCTGTCAGGGGAGCAATGTTTAAGTTAGCAGTACCAAAATTTCGTGATATCTTCAGTAGACTCTCCTTCTTATACCACCCAGGTTTGGTGAATTTTGGTTCAGGGGGTCCAAAGTTATGGACACTCAAAAGGGTAGCCCCATCTACTATTAGCTCCCATTGGAAACAATGGGGATGGGGCACCCCCTTTGGGGGTCCATAACTTTGGATCCCCTGAACCAAACTTCACCAAACGTGGCTGGTATCATCAGGAGTGTCACCTGATAATAGCCTGAAGTTTTGGTGCTGCTTGCCTAAAAACTGTGCCCCCTGCTGGCTGACAAATTAAAAACACTTAAAATATTTTTAAAAATACAAATGAACCCAAATTTTTCTGTGCCCCCATGTGATCAAATGGTGGGCAGGACCCAGGACATTTCCCCCCACATGTCCCCATGGTATCTACGCCCCTGTTCTGGTCCAATCTGTGCTACGAATCTACACAATTGGTCATGCTTGTAGATTCCAATGTCACATATGGATGAACACATCAAAAAGAGCATACCATCCCATTGTGGTAATGGCTAAAGCCCCCTCCATTCTCATTGAAACTAAAACCAACTAAAACATACTGTGATCAGGAATGGAGGAATGACAGAGGAAAATTTGCTCAGTCCTTTCCCCCCACACAAAATTCATTTCCAGCAGCTGTACTACATATGCTGGAACTTCTGTATCTAATCTGTATGGCTGAAAAAGCTTCTGAGGGGCAGATTCCACACAGGCCCCTACAGCTGTGGAGCCCTGGGGCTGCTCAAATGCTGAGGTGCGAGCAGCCACAGAGCATCTGTGACCCATAGGGATGCCTCCGCATGGAGGCACCTCCTCTCTACTTTTCCCACACTTACCTTCTCTTCCTTTGGGGTCGAAGGGCAATGTGGGTGTGCCCCCCATCCCTGCGGAGCTCCACAGGGAGAGAAGTTAAGTTTGGAGGAAAATGGAGGTCCCAAAAAGTGGCGCCTCCAACCTGGTGCTGTTCCCACGGCGCTGGCAGGGAAACGCGCTTCCCAAAACGTTTCCCAAAAGGAAACAACATTTCTTCTCCAGGCAGGGGGGCGGGCGGGGGGCGGGAAGCACAGTGCTACTTTATTGTGGAGGTGGCAGCTGTGCGAAAAGCACCCCAGTGTTTTTACTGTTCCAAGAATGCTGTTTTTGGCCCATGAGGACTCTGCCCAAAACTCCTTGCTAATGCTATGTAATCATCTGAGAGAGTGCTGCTGCAGGATTCCACAGTGTCTAAGGAATATTTGATGTGGACCTGCACAAAGGCTACCTTGGTGCTGTT
The DNA here is from genome assembly GCF_021028975.2 of Sphaerodactylus townsendi. Taxonomy (NCBI): domain Eukaryota; kingdom Metazoa; phylum Chordata; class Lepidosauria; order Squamata; family Sphaerodactylidae; genus Sphaerodactylus; species Sphaerodactylus townsendi. The sequence continues at coordinate 56,098,453 of NC_059434.1, read as the reverse complement.
CCTAGACTTTCCAACTCCACTCCTGCCCTAGACTATCCTGGCCCAGGCTTGTCAGAGAAAGAGGGCTCCTATGAAGCTGTCACAAATAGTTCCATTAAACCTTGGACTTCTTGACCCCCTGGATCTTTAAAAGAACATAATACATTGGGAGACTGTAACATGCATTCCCTGAAGAGCAAAAGGCAGGTCTTTGTTGAAATCAAAAAAGTTACAGCAAATAATGAAATACAGTCAAAATCTGCTCTGGACATTTTCCACATTACAGCCTTCATAAAAAGCTGAAAACTGAGGTGCATTTGAATGTGTGCTTATTTTACATCTATAGTTTTTGTGTGTACGTGACAGATGAGAGAATATAAAATCTCTTTTTTTAAAAAAAACCTTCAGGTTGGACTTTTGAAAATTGGGCAGCCGGTGAAGGATTTCAAACATTCTACAGGCTTTATTCTACAGACTTCTTTTAAAAGGTGAGATGAAAGACAGCAGATAGATTTATCTTTTTCTACTTAGCTGTAAAACTTTGAATGTTTTGCACAAACTGATCCCTCAGCCAAATATAGCTTGACTGTAATTCTCTAAAATTCATCAAGTCTAGCAAAGTGACTGTGTCTGATGCCGTGCTATAACATAAGGGAATATTTCACATGATATTGGACTTTTTGCTTCTTGAAAGTGCTACTCTGTTTGCAGCTGTGTTAGGCTTCACTTGTTCTTTAGGATGTTAAATGTTTAAATTCTCATCTCTACTAGTTTTGTCTAATCCATACATCTGTGCCCAAGCTAGGTGAACACTGGGGGGTTGGCCATAAACCAGATAGCAGGTAATATAGTTATCTGAAACAGTGGAGATTGTTATGATTTTTTGGAATCATCTTTTAGGACAAATTTATCAAATCAATCTTTTTTATATCTTTTGGAACAAGTTTTGAATATTACGGTACTTTATACTAGAAGCGCTATGTTTTTTGATATATTTTAGTGGTTTCAACTTTATTTTTATGATGAGATTTAGAAGGCAATGTGGCAGTATTTGGAGCGAAAACTGAAAGGACGGTACATATCACACAGCGCTCTCAGACAGCAATTAATTCTAGAGTGACATTTGGTTAACATTCCAAGATGAAGCTTTCAATAAGCTCCTATGACTGGTGCAATCCATTATCGTTTCTTGTAATGCACAATGAGTGGATGAGCCTTTTTCCTTCAGAGAAAAGAGCACTTTTTGCTACATTAAAGAGTTCAGCAGAATTATCAAAAAAATCTGTTTCCATCCCGCCTGCCACTCTGTAAACTGCAATCTGCATGTATTAGAAAATTGTTTCTCTTAATCAAGTATCATTACGAGCTTTTTACTTTGAAAATTACATGCATTTTTTAAAAAAAGCTTGTTAGTAGTAGGAAAGAAAAAGAGTCAATGCATTTGAAGCTGAGAATAGTTGGGATATTTTTAGTCCAGAAAAATCAATATTATTTTCATAATGTTTTCACAAAGCTAATGTTTTTTTAAAAAACCAAGCAATTTATATCGCAGAACAGAAACATATTATGATGCAAGTACAAGATCACACCATTTTGGCACAGGTTAATTCAGAATAACTGTTCTCCCCCCACCATTTCCATATTCATAATTCTTAGTATTGATTTTAACCTTCTACTCATGCAAATATTATAGAGCTAACCATATACTGTGTGAACAGACATGACCTCTTGATCAGAGAGCCTTATAAAAGACGGAAAAAACAAAGTCAGCTTTGTGGTTGTGTTTGATATCTTTATAACATGTTTTTTTTTAAAAAAATTTTTTTTAAAAAATTGCATATTTATGAGATGTAACTTTTGTGAGACAACAGGATTATTTGGTGTGTAAAGCCAGCATACTGGCAGTTCTGAAGATTTTCCTTAGTATTCCAAGGTGAATAAAAAGCTGCATTTACATGTCCATATCACTTTGTAGGCAAGGAAGGGAAAACAGAATTAAATGAATGACTCCAGCAATAAACCTCATTGCCAAAGTTGGCTATCAAACACAAAATGTACTGGGGGTCCATATAACTGAATATGAAAAATTGACTATATTTCAGGCAAAAGCTGACCTATAAAGTACCATGACCTATAAAGTCCCATTGACTGCAGTACTGCAGTCAAAACTCTGCTCATGTCCTGAATTCAATCCCGACAGAAGTCGATTTCAAGCAGTTGACTCAAGGTTGACTCAGCTGTCCATCCTTCTAAGGTCAGTAAAATGCATGCCCAGCTTGCTGGGGGTAAAGTGTAGACAACTGGGCAAGGCAATGTAAACTTACCTATATTCTTTTCGACTAAAGTATCTAAGTAGAATTGTAAATATATTTGCTGTCACTTCCTGGACCTTCTTTGTTGTAGGATGCTCCTCTTGTTCTTCCCACACCTTCCCAGTTCCAAGAAACTGATGCTTTTCATACAGACTGTATACATAAATGCATGCATACTAATATATTTCTACACATCCTCCTTCTGTGTGGACGTATGTTGTGTAGACATAGTAAATAATGAGCTCCAAAACACACCTGTTTCAGTTACATCTTGTGATACTCATGCATGATGATATTCCATGAACACACATTGTTTTCTGACAGACTTTAGCCCCAGCAGTGAGTGAGCAAGTGAGGGAGCACGTGTGTCTGTCTGCAGCTTCCAGCCTTCCACTCCCTCTCTCTTTCCCCTGCTGCCATCTCTATTACTCCAGAGAAGGAATGTATGTGAAACTGCAACTGTGGTGGTGCTATGACGGCAGTGAAGGCTATTATGCCCCTTGAACACAAGAATGTGGGCAGACGGAGCTGGGGAAGTGCTAGAAAATGCCCAGAAACACTTTCACTGTGGTCAAGATAGAAGGCCCTGATTTCTCACCCCCCCTTCCAATGGCCTGGCTTGACTCTTAAGCCAAACCTGTGGGTCTTGTGCATGTGTGACTCACAATCACATCTACCAGGTGATGCCAATGGCTGGGCTGGCAGCCAGGCTAGCCTTTCTCCCTCAGCTGCAGCCAGCCTCTAGTCACTATACCTGGTATAGTGCTCCTGCACTTGTGGATGGCAGCAGCAAGCGCTCCTGCACTTGTGTTGTACCTAGTGACAGCAGCAGCAATGGTCCAGCTTAGGCAGGCTTAGGAAAATTAATGAGGCCAAAGCAGGGACAGAGGGAGAGGGAGCTGTGCCTGGGGCATGGCAGCAGCAAGCGCTCCTGCACTTGTGGATGGCAGCAGCAAGAGCAGCAGCAGTGAAGAGCAAAGTGAGCTGCATCAGGACTACTGGGCTGGAGTGTGGAGAGCCTGCAGACCTTTGGCCCAGTGGTGAGGCTGCAATGGGGCCAGGGGCTCTGTGCCCTGGGCGTATACCATTGGCATCACATGGGGCGGAAAATCGTTCCCAGGCCTCCCTCCCAGGGACAAGGCATGGGCAGATCAGGACATGGGAGGATCGAGGAGGGGCATGGATGGGGGTGCATGCAGGCAGGTCATGGCCCAGGCACAGCTCCCTCTCCCTCTGTGCCTGCTTTGGCCTCATTAATTTTCCTCAGCCTGCCTAAGCTGGACCATTGCTGCTGCTGTCACTAGGTACAACACCACAAAGCAACACCAGGAGGCAGAAAAGTAAGGGAGAGAAGATAAAAAAGGGGGAGCCCAGGAAGATGGTGCCACCAAGCCAAACTTTCAGCGGGGTCATTTCTGGCGAGAACAGTAACACTTTCTCTGTATTGAATCTGTGGCAGCAGGGCCTGCCTGTGTCTGGGGACACCACTACTGCTAGCTGCCTAGGGTCTGGGCTGGTTGGCTTCCATGCCCAGGAAAGAAAAGGAAAGATGGGGGGGGGGGGAAGAGAAGGAGAGGAGAAGCAGGTGGTGGTGACTGTCCTCTCCGCCTTCAATACCTGCTTGTCATGCTGGGTCTTGGGAGTTTCTCTTAGTGCATGCATATTTTTCTGCAGCTGCCACTGCAGACACAAACACACAACATTTCAGGGAGGCAGAGTTCACTTCAGAGGTAGACATGTCTGCTCCCACTTGATCAGCCATTTTTTCAGAAGAAACATATGACACCATTTTAAAAAGGCAAGTTTGCAAATTGTTTGATGCATTATAAGTGCTATTTTATCAAAGTACCATGTGTAATACTGCACAGAATAATGGTTTTGACAAACATTGCATTTAAAAATGAGTTGTAATGCTCATAGTTGTTCAGGAATATTTTCTGTTGTGGAAGAATGCTACTTCCTCTTCTGTCAAACCACTACTGACCACACTTAGATCTTTTGGTGGAAAAGAGTATTGTAAACATTGTGATGAGACATCACCCATGGGAATTCTATTGGCCTTGGAACATCACCAAGCAATTTTTACCCTCTATTACCCAAAAGAATATTTGTGAGCTCCACTGTGCGTGTGGTGGGGGTGGGGGGTCGAGGGGGGTCTGCTTACTGTCAGTTCGGTGATGATGTTGTGTCACACTGCTGTTATAAATACATTTGTCTCAGTTAAAACCTCACCAGATGTCTGTATCTTCTTTCCAGGTGAACAATGCTGTGGTAATTTTCTACTCCAGAAACCAGGTCACAGACCCTGTATAATTTTTATGCCTGTTTTCTTCACTTGTCAAACAGCAAAGCTCTGGCTCCCATTCATCTGTCCCCTGCAGTGATCTGTTAATAACTGAGTCAAAAAAACATGCATGCCATTGGTTTGCTACATTTGTGTGAAAGCAGCTAGTGACAGCACGCATGGCTTCTGCCTAAAAAGACAGTTTGTTGGCAGCCTGACAGCTATTGACTGCTTGGCGGTTTAAGCAGTACTGAGTCCCTTTATAACCTGCAGTAATCCTATAGGAGGGCTGGAAACTGGCCAAGCCTCAAGTATAAAGAACGTGTCTGTCATGCCTGCTTGTGCCTTCTTTTGTCAGCTCTTTTTTTCATTTGTGGAGGTTAATATCTCTTTTGAAAAGAGAATTCTTGAAAGTGAAAACCAGAGAAATGATGCAGATACTTTTTGTGAACATGCACTGAAACCAAACATGGTGATTAGTAATACAGTGTTGTGACAGAGGCTAGGATTTTGCAGTTGATTATTTTTGTCATTTTGTGGCATGTCAGTTCATATTGGTCCATCATCTTATTGCAGTCTACTATTTGTCTGGCAAATGATTAGTGAATAAACCCCTCCTGGAAGTTTTGGAGGTTGCTGGGAATTGGACAAGTGTAATTATTACCAGTGTATCCACAACTTCATTGGTAAGCAAGTCTTTTTGTAGGGTAGCAGAGCAGCTGGCATTTGGGCTGATGAATCAAGTGAGTTTGCAGGTTTTGATCTATGTGACCTTGTTTCATTGAAACTAGCATGTTCCAAGTGGGCTGTGTTCAAGTATATACATGGACATTATGAATTCTTGTGATTTTTCAGTTTCTGATATAATAGAACATGTCTCTTTTGTTGCTCAAATGTCCTGAACATATGATGGGTTCAGGCATATTATTTAAAATAAGTGTTCAAGCTGCAGTGTAGCTGTAGGCAGGAGCAGTACCAGGTTTATCAGGTTCTCTAGTGCCATCCTTTCAGATGTTCTACCGCCTTTCTGTTGTGAATATATGTGTGTGTACACACATCCATGTGTGTTTGCACACACACTTTCCCTCTTCTGCTAGCAGAATGTGGTGTTTTGATGATTTTCTGGGGGCAATTCCGCACTCACCAAATCGACCTAGGTTCAACTCATCGGGCTGAAAGTGCCGATGTAGGTCGATTCCTCCGCTACTCCCCACAGCAGCCGAGGTCATCCTGCCAGAGCCGAGCTCAGAGGGCGGGATCACCTCAGCACATCATTCGCTCCTCGTTCCTGATAGGCTGCTGTGTTGCTATGAGCAGCGTGTAATCTGCCCTCTGTTTATGTGCATGGCCATCGCTTCTATACAGAAGCAGGGGGGAAAAAGGCGCGCTCTTCGCTGGTGTGAGTCTCCCGTTCCACGCATGCCCAAGACATTCATCTGTGATTGGATGAACAGACAAATCGAGGTGATGGAGATTCCTCACTTTACCTGCTTCGACCTGGGTTCGCCGAAAAAACTGTACCTCCCTGGTGGAGTTGGAAAGAGTTAATAAAGCCAGGTCCAAGGTTTGTCGGTCCGCAGCCCAGCTGGTAGTGAGCATGGGAGGGGATGTTATTCCCCACGTTGAATTGTCTCATGCCCTGCCAGCATTGTTTATGCCCGATGGGGTCCACTTATCGGATTGGGGCCAGGACATCTGGTTACACGATGTTCGTCATGCTCTGCTGCAGTGGCTTCGCGGCCCGCACTGAGTTGGGCAAATCCATTTTTTGCTCTGATGCAGTGACTTTGCGGCATGCACTGAGCTGTGTGACTCCAGGCTGCTGAAGCTGGGGCGGGAGCTGTTGGTTTGACAGCTTGGTGGCGGTAGGGCATAAGAGCACATCCTATTTCGGGAAGGCAGTAGCTTGCATGCTGGACCTTCCCACCTTGGGGGCCTCCATATGAGGTCCATGGTGGCAATAGAGCTCTCGAAAGCCAAGCCTTGGTGCTGCACTGAGAGCTCGCTGCCCGGCAGGGAGGGGTGTCACAAATTGGGTTTGCATCCATGTGGCACCTAGTAACTTCCTGTTCCGTTCCCTCAGGGGATGTGCCGGATAGGGGTTCTGTCCGAAGGGCCTAAGGGGTCAGCTTGGGCTGCCCTATAACCAGGTTCAGCGGTTTGCTACCTGGGGGCCAGGATGTGCTCTGGTATGCTCGCCCAGCTTCAAAGTTTTATTGATTATGTGTTAAATAAATTTTGGGCTGTGGCCGATTTCTTTTCCAACAAGTTTGTGTTAGTGTTTTGATGGAATGAGTCTCCACACATCCCCATGCAAATATATTTTAAGCAAATAAAACATGTACACAAAGCATACAACAGCTGCCTAAGATAAAAGGAAGAAAGTTGGATAGGGTTTCATGGATGGGTGATAGTTTCCAGCTTTGAAGATTCATCCAGGGAAAGCAGCATTGAAGAGGAAAATGACCAGTGTTTCCAGGAGCAAGGAAAGAACCCATATGCAAATGAAAGTACATGTACAGATTTATAATATACATACACTAAGAATGGTCAAGAGCCCAATATACATACCCCCAAAATGGGTTCTGATGTGTATGGCGTAAGATATCAGGAAAGTCAGAGACAAAGAATTGATTGCTTTACTGGGAATCCAACAAAAGATAGGAGAGGCTTGATGAGTCTTCAGGACCCAAGAGAATGCCTAGACTATTCTCTTGAATACTGATTGATTGCAGGGATGGGCGCAGATAGGGTAAGAAATGGTCTGCTCAGAACACTGATTAAATCACTTTAGGGTGACACAGTGGGGATTAGCAAGTCTTCAGGGCCAGGGGAAAAGTTCAGCATTCAACCACCTTGCTATCCTGGCTTGACACACAAGGTGGATTCCAAAGCTCTCTCAGAGGCATTCATTTTGTGGGGAGGGTTTTGTTGCTTCATGTCTGTGGTCCCCATGCCCCCAGGGCACCCCATAATCGTGGGAGGGGTCTCTGACTGCTTATAGTATCTGTACCAGAAAAGGTTGTTTATCATAGCTAGGGATTAAAAACTGCATTCAATTTAATTTATCTCTTCTTTCATGTGATAACTTTGGGTCAAAAGGAAAGACTATGATCACTAACTTTCTAAAATCTGATGTTCATTTCTTTTCCTGCCTAATTGCAGACAAAATACAATGCACTTTTTAAATTCTAAATATATTTTATTTCCCCAGCATAAAACCCTCCCCAAAAGACAAGGTAATTAAATTTTGTTTAATTGCAAATAAATTTTCCTCTTATATAATATTGTGTTACATATTTTGCCTTGATTCAGAAAGGTAATCTTTGCTCAGTGACAGGATCCCTAGTGCAGATCACTTTCCTGTGTCAGACCTGCAGGATCAGTTGGATGACAGGTACAGTTGTTATCAGAGATGGATCCAATGTCTGGTTCTACATGTCCAGAATAGCTGCAATTTATGCCTCTAAAAGACTAGAAAGATGTTCTGCTAGAGAAGGTTTGGAGATGAAAGCTGCCCGGGGTCCCTTTGTCATGCAGTCCCTGAGGACTATATTTGGAGCCAGAAGCAAAAGTTTATTCATTCTACCAAACTTTTGTAAAAATACATATAATATATGGCAACGTTTGTCAAGATGAAAATATGAAAATAGATATATTGCTTGCCCGTTTCCAACACTGACGTTTGCTTAGGATCTTCTAATAATAATGGAGAAGTGCACAGGAAGAAGAGCTTATTCATTCAGTTTCATTATAGTTTAAGAGGATTTGTGAGGGTTATTCCACGGATGCCATTCTAACAATTTACCCCATGGTGTTTTGAGCACTGCCAATAGGACAGAAGAGGATTTGGAACTGTATGTAACACAAGAATACAGAGCTAAAGGAAACTTATTAACTGAGATAATTTTGTCTAAACAAGGTAGATAAACTGTGCGGTAGATACAAAGTGTTTCTTGATCCTTTACATAGCTTTGAATCATTATCAGATCTTTCTTCTGTTTCTTAAAGAGTTGAAATTTTAACCTGCTTTAAAAGAACATGGAGAGGTGATGCACTGGATTCATAGTAAATGCCACTGAAATAGAAAAAGCTATCAAAATAATTTCATGCAATTCTTTTAGGATCTGATACTGATACAAAATTATACAAAATATCAAATAAATGATTGCTATTAGTCATGACTCTGGTTTTATTAAAAGCCAGTTATCAACTAAAAACCCTGAAAACAGGCAGGTTATCTTTCATATCCGGTACACCTGTTTTTTTTCTGAAAGTTTGGATGCATGAAATTATTGGTTTATCCTCTTATTACCCAGTCCACATCCAGTCCTTCCCAGTCAGCTTGTATTTAGAAGCTAAAACGTTTGAAATGAGCCTCTGCTAAATCGCAAATATTTTTCATTGGCAAATTGAAAACAATGGTTTTCTTACAAGTCTGAGTTATTAAGGATTCAAATAATTAAATGAGTGGAAAGGATATTAACAACCTAATCCAGATGGGGGGGGGGCATCTGAACTGCCACTGGAGTTGGCACAGACTTGCCCCAACCCAACACATTTGCCCTCTTGGCTGGCCTAAGTGGAAAACAGGGAGGGAAAATGATTGTGTGCAGACACTGCAGAGCTCTGTTGTGCCCAACTCACTTCTGGCTGCCGTTTCCACATCTGTGCTGCTGGCCTAACATGGAGGCCAACACAGCTGGGGGTGTTTCAAGAGGCCACACTGTCATTAATTGGTTCCCACTAGACTTTGGCCCCAGGAACACTGGTGGCAAGGAAGATGGACCTTTCAGGTGGTATAACTCCATTTATCTCTATGGAGGGTTTTCCGGTGGCTTTTTAAAAATTTCTGCCTCTTCATGATGCTGGAAAGCCCTCTGAAGGCAGCAGGGCAGTGCAGTAGTGGCACTGTCCCTGGCTGCCATGGGCTGTGGATTGGGCTGCCTGAAACCCGAAGGTTCTAAACTCTAATGAATGGAGGGAAGAATTTTCCTGGAAGATACAACATATTTGAATATTAAACATTCCAGCATTTTGTAAATGAAAAACAATATAAGCCTTTGTTAATTCTCACTCCAAATTGGGGTCTTCTGACCAGGGCATCCTCCCACCATGCTCTAGGAGCTCTATCCCACTCCCAAACAGGAAGATGAATATTGATAGGGGACTTGTGGAGGCAGTCTCCCTCTTACTCAAATACCAACTAACCCCCAAGTCCCACAAGCTAAAACAAAGCTAAAAATAGATTAAACAATAATAATGTAACCCCACTAAGTCTGCCAATCCCAGCCACATGCCCATAAATCACACTAAATCCACTTGTTCAACTCGTATGAGAAGAAGGGGCCTGCCCCCAAACAGTCCCTAAACGGGTCTACAATGGGCAGTGCCTTTATGCCTCCACCCTTTGGCTGCTGCTTAAGGCCACTGCCTTGGGCTTCTGCTGCTGCTGTTGAAATAGCTGCCAGACCCCACCCTGCAGGAGTTCCCAATAGGGTGGGGTTCAGGAGCTGCAGGCCACAGCTCACCTGGTCAGGCTTGCAGTTCTTTCAGTGGCCAATGCAGGCTTCTCTGGCTGGCCGGCAGTATTGCAGCATAGATTGCTGCCACAGATTCAATACAGAGACAAATTCCAGGAGTTGGTTCATCCAATCTTCTATTGTTGGTATTGTAGGGCTCTTCCATTTTTTTTGCAAATTGGATTCTCCCAGCAACTGACATATATAGAAATAATGTTTCAGTCTTTTTTTTCCATTTTTCTTTCTATGATATTTAAGAGAAACAACTCTGGATTGAAAGATATTTCTATACACAAAATCTTTCTAATTAAACAGTAAATCCTATATCAATATTTTTTTAGATTTCTCACAATTCCACCATAAATGCATAAAGGTGCCTTTTTGACTACCACATTTCCAAGATAGTTCAGTTCTTTCAGCTAATAAATCCAACTCTTCTTGTACTGTCCCTTTTCAGCTCCAAAGTTTGTAAAAATAAGCTTTGCCCTTCGGAGAAGACTACCTTCAGTGCTTCTCAATCCATCTCCTCTTGTTCTTTTAGTTAGCCATTCCTGGTTTAGACCACCTTTTAGTATTATGGTGATCATTTCAACAGCATACCTCCTGAGCCTTTGCTAAATATGCCAATTTTCACAAGCCTATACCCATATCAGCTACCTGCTAATCTTTTTGGGCCTAAGGTCTGTCAATATATCTGTGCACTGCTAATCTGACTTAGACCTAAAACTTTGTTTTTCAGTATAGACTATAGTTACATTCATGAGATGACCTACAATTCAATGGTTAGATTTAGTTATGCTGGGAGCTCTGTACCTGCAGTCATGCTATTGCTTCTCTAGAGACCTAAGCAGTGACAGTAAAGTAAAACAGCAGCTGGAAGAAACCCAGGAAGGATTGACACAGATCCTGGTGGTTGCCTGAGCAACACACTTGCAGCCTGGTGGCCTATGTTTGAGGGGGCCTGCAATCAGATGTTGTAATTTTATCCAGTAGCTGATGCAAGAATGAGAGAAGGGGCGAGATTAATTATAATATTTGGCAGCCTCCCTCTCAGATATATTTGTTAACATAGGCTTTCAATTTATGATTTTCTTTACTGCTACTATTATTTTGAGGCAAGGACACTTACTTCTGTTGCAGTTATGATCTATTTTATGCTGCTATTTTAATATGAGATTATTTTAATATTTTAATATTAGATTATGTTACACTGGTATTTTAAAACAGGTGATATTGTTTCTGTTGCCTGAAAGTCACCTGGACCACCTTTTGTGGAAGAGTGGGAAAGAAAACTCATTTCTGAAATTACATCCTAAAAATTATTAATATTATTGTTATTTGCTTTGTGGAACTATGTTGCACATACGCAAATTTTAATCTGCTTCTTTTCCAGACACGCAGAAACTCTCCCACCACTTTCACCGAGGATCATATCCTGGAAATTCCTACAAATACTTAGTCACCTGGTGGTTCTGTTATTTCTGAGTAATTATCACCCATTGAGCAAACATCAGTGAACCATTCTGAGTTATTTAATGAACAAAGGAATGGTCAGCCAACAATCACAGCATTACTGTTATAGATCACAATGGGACACTTGGTATATATCCAGCAGGGGACTATAAAGACATCCCAACTCACAAAAAACAATAAGGAAATGTTTAAAAAAGGAAAGAGATTAAAAAAAATAAAGAAGTGAGTTTAGATCTTATTCAAAAATGTTTCTACTGGTCCTGGAATTTTTATTTGAGTTTTCTTTAGCTAGCTTTAAAAGACATAATATAAACTTTCAGTTGATTTTTTTCAGTTCAGAAGTAAAATTCTCAGCCGTTCATTGTACCAAATCCAATTTTTCCTTAGTAGAGATATAAGGTCAGTCAAATTTCTGTAGATATATAATTGCAGAGTAGTAGCCCTGTTAGTGTGATAAAAGTCCTAAACATCTTAAATATCAACAACATTTACAGTCTGAGCTCATTTATTCAGGTATGTGGAAATGAAGTTATTTTGAAAATACTTATAGGGAAAATTTCATGGAAGGAGTTGAACAATAGGAGTGTGCACACAAAAAAATGGTTTTTTTTGGATATGAGCATATATGCCCCCAACTTTTCAGGATTCCTGAAAAACCCAAATCCCCATATTAGTATTTTTTTCCTTTCCTTTCTTTTTTGCTTTTTACAGGAATCTTGACAAAAAATCAGCTGCAGTATACTTTGTGGAAAATCTTTTAGGGGCTGAGGGACAGAGGTGTAGCTGGGCCAGAGTGCACCCAGTGCACACTCTGGCTTTTTCAGCCCCCCCACAGTGCCCCCCCGCAGCGCCCCCTCCCCACGGCGGTGCCCCATTCCCACTCCCACTTACTTTAGAAAACCGAGCAGGTTGGAGAACAGGCCTTCCTGTTCTGGTGGGAATGACATTTCATAGGGTCTCCTGGGAAATGTAGTTCCCACCAGAACAGGAAGGCCTGTTCTCCAGTCTGCTCGGTTTTCTAAAGTAAGTGTGTGTGGGGGGGCGCCAGGAGGGCGCCGTGGGGGGGGGGGAAGGAGGAGGGGTCGGGGGATTTTTCGCCCCCATGTGATCCAACTCTGTGCACCCGGTGTGTCACCCCCCCCTTCCCCTGGGAGCTTCGCCACTGCTGAGGGAGGCTATTTTTTTTAAGGCAGAGGCATCAAATTTGCAGCATAGATGCTAGTGACACTCCTTAGAAGTATCCCTCCCAGTTTGGTAAAGATTGTTCAGGGGGTCTAATTTTATTGGTCTCTGTGAATAGAACTGATTCTGACACTTATTTCGAAAGACGATTGCTTCAAGAAGCTTAATGGATATGCACCATATGTCATAGAGTGATTGTGTTGTTGGCAACAGAACTCAAGTAGTTTCAGTGCACTATGCAAAGTTTTGAGCTATTTAAGCATGAAACAATAATGCTTAGTATAATGTTAGTCAGGGCTTTAAAAAAACAACCTTTTCTAGGACTATCCCAAGTCCTGAGAGAAGAATTGATAGAATGCAAATCTATATATCAGTACCAGCACCTTTTCTTTTAACAAAATAAGCACTGGTGAAAGGTATGAATAATACAATAAAGAAATAGGCTTGTGATAATACAAATAATAAAAGCATATTGACTTTTATCATTAGTTTACAAGACACTTTAAAGAACCATATGTATCTATTTTGATTACAATTTCTAGATATTTAGAACTAAGGAGAACAGGGTTGGTTTACTCCCCTAATTAAAAGTGTGACTTCAACTATATTATTTTGATGTTTTCACTAAGAACATATTTTCAGTGGAAATTTGCATATTAGGCTGCTTTATCCCCCTCAAACAAAGTGATGAGAGGGGAGAGTTTGGTAGCTGGTAAGCAGTGAGAGAAGCCAGACAAACCTGACACAGGACTTTAATATGGCCCAAGGAAAGGACATATATGGGCCAACATCAGACTGGTCTACCCCCTTTGGCCATGGGAAATGGTGGAGGTACCTCGTCTCTTTCCCTCTATTTCAGAGCAGGCACAAGCTGGTTACCCTTGGGAGGGGGGAGTCAGATAGTGATTTTATGCCTCTCCAGCATAATTGGCATTAAGTTTTTTCCCCCATCTACCTACTCTAAAAGTGATATAGGTGGTGGGGGTGGGGCGGGGAGAGTAGTGCAGAAAAATGTTGCTTCAATGGTACATGGTACAACTCAGGTAAGCACCTTGAGGCATAATTTTAGAAGATGAAAGGGTAACCCTAAGAACAGAAGCTTAATACCACTGTGCCTTCATGGACCTGCCTTCATGTGATGGGAACCTCTTGGCTCATAGACCTTGCAGCTAGAGGGATAGGATGGGACACAGTAAAGGAGGTTTGTTCTGGAGGAGCATGAGCTTTACCCACATGATTGCTCAAGACTTGGAACAAGGGTGGCCTCACTCATAAGATCAAAGATCCACAAAACAAAGGAGGCAAAATCTTCTGTATCCTATTGATTGCCCCCACTGCAATAAAATCTGAAATAGGGTTTTGGCCTGTGAATGGTGCAGATACCTCTTGAGCAAAGAAAATAAAGTTGGCCCTTTGATTATCCCAGCTTTTGATATTGGCTCTCCTTATTCCAGGTCTGAGAACAAACATTTTTCTTTCTTCTACATTTGGCACAGGAATGTTATTAAAAAAGTGAAGGGCTTAGAGTTGATGGTTTATAATGTACTTATTCAATAAGATCATATTAAGTCTGATTAAAATAGCTAATGAAAAAGGATTAAGCTGCTTTAGTGTTTCATTTTTATTCTTTAAATTATAGGTATTGCAAGCAGACAATTCAACAGTTGTAAGCTGAAAGCCTGTCCTGTCATAGAGGAAAGCCCATTCAAGTGGAATTTTCACCAGCTGTTTGCAGGCTTCATTAAGGCTCATTACAGGTTGTCTTGTAATAGAGAGCTTGTATTTCTGATGATTTGTGCCTGACTGTAAGGATAAAAACTTTTCTTATGGCAGAACTAGAAAGAACAGGACTGCATATGTTAACAATAGATTACCATTCCTCTATTGTTAACGTATATGCCATTCTGTTCTTTATATATCTATGCATCTAATTAGATAGAAGAGACATTAAAAGATAAATATAGTTGGTTAGATTGAAAAGGATGTGTAAAGACTGACTTCAGTGAATGCTGATATTAGGGTGGACTAGTTTCTGATCAAGGGCAATGATTCTAGTTACAAAAGAAAGAAATATATTGAAATGTCATACAGGTTCTTGGGAGGTGTTCTGAAGGGAAAAAGGGGGACACAACCCACACTTAAAATATTTCCTGAATTCATAACCCATAGACCCTTCCTGCCCCAAGAGATAGTGATTTGGAGAGCTATTTGAGGATAGGCAACCTTGTGGCTGAGTCCCCTCCTGAAGGAGCACAGCTAGATGTTTTGCAGCACAGACAACAGTGGGGCGGCGAAGGGTGCCAGGAATCACTTGCTTGCAACTGAGCTGGGAAAGTGGCACGGTGCTACAATTTAGGAGAAGGGCCAGGTCTCCTAAGATCAGTTCCTCCATTTCCACCTTGATCCCAGAGTAAGCCATTCCAGTCACAGAAGTTGTCACAGACCCTTCCTGCAGCAAAACAGAATATTATTTCAAATATATCCGCTGAAAGATTTTAAAGTTCAAACCTGAGATAAGTTCTAACCACATTCCTCTCACTACAAATGGGATTTCTGTGTAGCCCTATGTATTGCGTAGCCCTATGTATTGCTGGCCTCCTGTGCCTGGTTTTTAGGACTATGGTTCTACAACTTAGGGGATAGTGGTGGGAGAGGGGTGTTTAACTGTTATAGACCACTCTGTATTAGTGTTAAGCCTTGTGAGTAGTTAGATTAGTGGTTTTTATCTGTTAGAGATATTTGGGTTTTTCCCAGCCTTCTAGGTCAGTATTAGTTAATATTAGTTAGTGTTAGCGAGGCTGGGTCCACCTTTCTGTGGAAGTATTAGCCAGGCTGTTTAGAAGAGGGAAGCTGATAGAGTAATGGGGGCGCCAGATTTGGGGCTGGGAATCCCAGTGGTAATGGGGCGAGGTAAATATAGCGGTAGGCGATTTGCTCATTATTATAGAAGCGTGAGCGAGATATGGCAATATGCTGCATGCAGGCTTTCTGACCTCCGACCTATCTCGAGCGAAGGGGATGCGCAGGAGTTCAGGAATGCTCCGCTTCTGTCCACTGAGTGTTGATCAATGGTGCCAGGTCCATCAATAATAAAGACAGCTATACTCCGAGATTTTCTCGGAGCTCAGCAGATGGACCTGGCTTGTGTCACCGAAACCTGGGTGCGTGAAGGCGAGACCGTTGCCTTGGGCGAGGTCGCGCCACCAGGTTTCGCGTGTCTCCACCGGTCACGAACTCGGGGCCGGGGGGGTGGGTGGCAATGTTCATCCGGGATTCTATCCCCTTCAGGGCTGCCCCAGTCCCAGAGATCTCTGGCATGGAATGTACCGGTTTTGAGTGGTTGGCCCCGGAGAGGTTGGCTGTTCTTCTGGTGTACCGGTCGCCTAGCGCACCGGGAGACAGCCTGCCACGGCTGCTGGAGGTGGTGGCAGATTGGGCATTGCGGTTCCCTAGACTTATTGTTGTCTTGGGCTTCAAAACGTCCATGTCGACACCACCTTCATGTACGAAGCGGCTTCGGCGGACCTAGTGTCATCCATGCGGCGATGCTAGGCCTCTCCTTAGTGAAGCTCTGGCCCCACTCATGAGGCCGTCGCCATAGGAAACGGATTTGGTCTTTCGGGCAGGGGAAGTTGATATGAGTCGTGATCCTCTGTCGACATTGGTGAGTGCCATGGTCCGGAACCATTATGCCCTGGAAGGTCCGGGATGGACCTGCCCACAACACTCCCGTCTGGTCAGGCTAATCGGTTATCGCCGGCGTTCACTACGTGAGACTTTATGGATCCACTTTGGTTTCCTAGAACGCTCCTGTGGGATCCTGGCCCTGCTGGCATGCACTTGATGATGCAGGTGGAAGACTGGAACTCCCGGCTCTCCGATGCCAAAGCCGAGGTTGTTGCTCCCCGGAGTCCTCATTTACGCCCCCCATTCTCAGCTGGCTCTGTGGTATACCGGAAGGAAGCTCCGCCATGTATGAAACGGGACTGCTTAGATGACTAGAAGCGAGTGTGGAGGAAATCTCGTGGACGGAGCTCGCGCCGAAAGGCATCTTATAGGGCGTTTATGAAAGCCTGCCATGAGATGGCAATTGACGAAAGAGGCTAAGAGAGTTTTCTTCTCCTCTTCTCTGCATCTGCTAGCGCTCACGCCCAGCACAATTGTTTATTATAATTCGGCTCCTTTAACCTCCTCTTTATCGGAAGGTTCCACAAATCATCAATTGGCTATTAAGCTGTAGAGGCATTTATGAGCTTTTTTTGCAGATAAAGTCGCTGTCGCTCCGCCAGGATCTTTCCACTTTGACTACAATGAAAGCTTAACTGGATGCTCCTTTGCGCGTCTTTCTGGCCCTTTTTATTTGGCAATTCCAGTTCTCCCTGCTCTCCGAGGCTGCTGCTGACAGAGCCCTGGCTGCACAGTTAGACCTTACTACTTGTCCTCTGGATCCGTGCCCCTCCTGGCTTATAAAAAAACCTGCTGGGCATGGAGTTACGATCCCCATCTGTTGAATATCATCAATAGCTCCTGTGAGCAAGGAGTTTTTCCGGATGGGTTGAAGGAGGCAGTAGTCCGGCCTTGCACTCTTGAAAAGACTCATCAAGTTAGATCCAGGGGATCTGGCCAATTACCGCCCAGTCTTGAATCTTTCGTTTCTGGGAAAGAGTAATTGAGAGAGTGGTGTTATGGAGCAGCTTCATAGGGTTTCCTGGATGACACACATTGGCTTTCGACCCCTTCCAGTCCGGCTTCCGTGCTGGGCACGTGGACGGAGACGATCCTTGTCGCCATCACAGACACGCCTCCATTATGCAGCTTCTGACCAGAAGCGGATCGGCGCTTGTTGGTTTTGTTAGGATCTTACCGCGAAAGCGTTTGATATGGTTGATCCACTTCACCTTTTGGCCTAATCACTGGCCGTTTCCGGAGTGCGAGGCACTGTCCTTCCAGTGGATTGTCTCTGCTTTCTCCGGGACCGGTGCCTGCCACAAAGGTGGTAGCGCAATGGAAGTCGAAGCCTCCTGGAAGTGCCCACTTCATTGTAAGGTGTACCCTTAAGCGCGTTATTATCCCGCTATTATTTAAGCATCTATATGAGACCACTTGCTCAGCTGGTATGCGGAGCTTTGGGCTGATCTGTGTCACCAGTGTGCTGATGACACTTTCAGCTCATTCTGTTGATGGAGGAGGAGAACCGTCACGGCCCCTGCGAAGCTCTTAGCAGCATTGTTTGAGAGAGCAGTCTCTGGTTGGTTACAGCAACAAGGAGCGAAACCGGCTTAAACTGAATCCATCGAAGACAGAGATCGCTTGGCTTACCGCAGAGGTGCGATGGGGGAATTTGTCACTGGAGTGGGAGGGGACCATTTTGGCTCGCTCTCTGTCCCGCGAGAGTCTGGGAGGTCACACCTGGATTCGTCTCTTTCTAATGGAGACCCAGAGTGAAAGCGCCTTACAACCCGGACTGGCGCTTTTTTCCATCTCCGTCAGGCCGGGCGGCTGGCCCTCTTCCCTCTCCTGCTAAAGCAGACCTAGCCACTGTGAGTCCATGCAACGGGTCACCTTTCCAGGCTTGACTATTGTAACTTCGGCTTCTACGCTGGCCTTCCCTTGCGCTTTGATTCGGAAATTGAAACTGAGTCCAAAATGCAGCAGCGCCGCCTATGCTCACAGGGGGCGCCTTTCGTGATCAAGCATCCAGCCTGTGTTGCGCCCAGATTGCATTGGCTTCCAGTGGAATTCCGAATCATTTTTCAAGGTTGTGGGTTTTGACCTTTAAAGCTGCCCACGTGGCCTGGGACCCTCGTACCTTAGAGACCGCATTACCCCATATGCCCCTACTCGGCCTCTGGCGCTCAGCAGAAGGCCAATTTGCTAGCGGTTCCTGGCCTC
The DNA here is from genome assembly GCF_021028975.2 of Sphaerodactylus townsendi. NCBI lineage: Eukaryota > Metazoa > Chordata > Lepidosauria > Squamata > Sphaerodactylidae > Sphaerodactylus > Sphaerodactylus townsendi. Next base: position 56,079,809 of record NC_059434.1, on the reverse strand, counting down.
AGCCAATGATGCGGCTGGCCTCCACACGGGCCAGGACTTTCACAGCCCTGGCCCCGGCCTGGTGGAACACTCTTCCTCCAGCTGTCCGGGCCCTGCGGGACCTTGGTGAGTTCCGCAGGGCCTGTAAGACTGAGTTGTTCTACTTAGAGGGGAGTCCGGCTGTTCCCTTTCCTTAGGGAGGCCTTTAATTAAATTGGGTTTTGGGGTGCCTGATATCTTTGTATTGACCGCTGCCTTTAATAGATTTTAATAGATTTTATTGGTTTAATAATTTTATTGATTGTAATGAATATTGTTGTGCACCGCCCAGAGCCCCTCGGGGATGGGGCGGTCTACAAATTCAATAAATAAATAAATAAATAAATAAATAAATATTGCTCCCTATGACATAAAAATATTAGAAAGGTATTCATTGAATACCCCCATTGGATGTATTTCCTAAATCATATGATGTGGTCAGCAGGGAAGTAAAAATTTTCATAGGTCATAGGTACATTTTAAGGAGTCTCAATGCATGTTCCTTAGCTTTAATTCTACAGTTGCAGTGTGAGACTTAGGGGGACCCTATCTGGGTCAAAAGATAGCATACAAATGTTTTTAAAATATAAAATGAAAGAATCTAGAGAATAGGGTGTTGAATCGGGTAAGAGAGATCTTGTCATGTGGTAGAAGCATATGTAGATGGTATTGAGGCTCTTTCCAGCCAATTCACTGTACAGAGTTGTGACAATTCACTGTATCATTAACTCCTGAGTTGACTTCATTTATGCATTTCTGGTCAAATTGCCATGATAATTGTGTGTGTGGGGGTGCACTTAGAAGAAACAAGGAAGGTCTTTCCAATAATGGCTGAGAGATATTTAAAGAATGCTTGCCAACAGGCCGCTATCTCCACACAGCTATATCTGGCAGCAACATTGTCTTTGTCAGAATAGATATACCTTCCTTATTAAAACAAATCACTGGTAGCCCCTAAGTCATATTTATTACAAAGAAGGTAACAACCTTCCCCTTCTACATTATAAAAAAATTAAGAATTAAAGAGAACTCAGTGTCAGACCATCTCAGTCAGTGTTAAGAACAATCCATCCTGCCTTGAAGTGCTTCAACCCTCTGTCCTCTAGGACAGAAGCCCAGATATGAAAAAGAATGTGTAAAGGATCCTGAAAGCTAAATAATATAGCAGTGTAATTCCTAACAGAAGCATTGGGGAGCTATAACAGAACTGAATCATCCACTGGAAATAACAGTGCATGAATGGCAGGAGTTTTGAACCATGCTATTCTTTGCAGAACCTGCAGATTACAAATACCTGGAGAAAATCCCTTTCATCAGTAATGGATTGGGAATGAAAAAACAGGAGGGAGGCAGAAGGAGGGGAAAGCAAGAGACAAAAAGAACATTTTGTACTTCTTGGAGATGCGTTCAGACAGAAGCTGCTTCATTTATGAAGAATCTTCTCCAGGCAGTTAATTAGCTTTGTCAGTCAGCTCTCGCCAACCAGATTATTGAACTGTTTCATATTTGAAATTCTTTAAACTAACATCTTGACATTGCCGGTAGGTGTGTTAATAATATGAAGACATGAGGAGAATTTATTAGCTTTGGTATGCTGTCTGTGCATGTAGTCGCGAGTTGCTTCAGATTATCCAAACACAGCTTGAGCTTTCTACTGAAAAGTTATAATTGCATTTTGAAAATGCTATTAGCTTTCTTTGAGGTAGCAAATGGCAATATCATTGTGTAGGATGTGCTATGTACATAATAATGAATCCTAATGCAACAAATGCCAGTTTTCACTCTCATCAGGCTGCTAAAAAAAAAAGGCAAGAGTGGATGTTCCTTTTTTTTAAAAAAAAAATCTAAGTGATTCTTAAGAGCTAAAACCTGGGCTGATTATTGTAGCAATCTTTAAAGCTGAATGACACCTTTGTTCCAGAAGGTCAAGCAGCCTACAGCTCTCTTTTTCTTTCTGTTGGCTAATTATCATTGTGAAATGAATGAAATTGCCAGGTAAAACATACATTGTAGACCCCCCTTGTCATATATTTGGGACCCGGGTGTGTTGAGCTTTGCTGCATATGACTTTTCCTTCATGGTGATAATCTGAACATAGGAAAATGCAGGTGCCAAGGGAAGCACAGTAGAATGGGTGTACTTTGCCACCAAACTATGACTTAAAATCCCCCTACGCGTCCCCCCCCCGGTGTATCTTTAGAACTGTACCTTATGCACAGCTCTAGTTGTAACTGAAATATGGCTCGAGGGTAAGTTTATCTGAATATGTTGCTGAGCATAGTTTTAACTCTGAATAACGGTAACTTCTGAAATATTATCAAATAGAAATTGAAACTCTTTTTGTATGTTTTGAATTGGAATCCACTTGTCTGCTAAACTGCATTACAGTTGACTACTGTGATAAACAAATGGTGAAAGGATTTCACTCAAAATGAAGACCAAAGCAGCCTGCAAGAAAATATGCTGGCAAGTAATTGGAAAACAAACACATCAACAAAATAGTATGCAGTCACCATACTGGAGCTAACACGACTTGCAATTCTCCTTTTATGTTACTGGTTGTGGGAATCTGGCAGCTTTTACCTTTTGTGGCTTAAGGAACTTTGAATTGGGAGTGTTGCCAACCCTAATGATACTTTTTACTTATGGTGCCTTTAATAATATATGCATGAACAAGTACATGTTGTAAGCTAAACATTCCATAAATAATAAAAGGCACTGAAAATTATTCCCAATTTCAGTGGTGCCCACTCAATTTCTGCTTCTAAGATGTTTTTTTTTTTAAATATGTTTTCTGTTAAGTAGAACCATCCATCCATTCCCTGTCTATTCTTCATAGGTACTACCTAAAATATGTTCTTAAAAATCTCTGCATTTGCATGGAGATATGAACATTTTAAGGGTTTTGCAAATATAGGCTGAACTCTTAATTTTTTTCTTAGATGAAAGTGATGACCTGGCTAAATCATTTTATAATATAGTGAATGCGTAAAGTGGATTTCAATATAAAGTACTACAATTCACAATTGCGATTTCCAGTCTTATTCTAATTGCCATTTCCAGGATGTTCTAGAATACCCAGGGAAATATTTAGGGAAATATACATCCCTAAATCTGGCCTCCTACAGCAGATTATTAATTTCTGATGTAGTCAGTGTTTGGAAATTGATTTTTCCCTTCTTATAGTATAGCTTATGTGGGTTCTACTTTTTTCTAAACTTCATACAAATCTGATTTCACTCCTGCTGCTTTATCTGTGCGCTCTCACTTTAGAATTGATAGAAATGTGGGCGGCCTTATTTTACTTTGTAGTGAGACTTAGTTCACAAAACTCTGACAAATATTTCAGATCTTCTTGAACTGATACCTTGTCAGATGGTTATCCCAAAGTAAACTAGACATTAGTCCATGGAAAAAATTAAAAAACCAACTAAAATAACATTCAGTCTGATGATGAATTCTGGAGAACTCTAACCCTCGCACATGGTTTCGTATTAATGTGATAGGGCACGATAAAAGGTTTGCTTCAGGCATGCATTCAAAGAAGACATGAAATAACAGCTTGGATTTAACTAGTTTAATTAATTAATTGAACTATAAATCCACTCTGTTTATGCAAACCTATTCAAATAACCTTAAACTACTTCCTTATAACTATTAAAATCACCTAAGCTACAAATTAAGATAAGAAGCGGGTGGTGGTGGTGGTAGATTAGTGAAAGCCTGAAACAGGAACCCTTAAATGACCTTTCTAAGTATAACCAAAATGGCGGCTGGCTAGCCTACTTCATTGTACATGGCCAGAAATAAAATAGCATCTCTTTACAAAGTAGGCATGTGGCAAACTGGCATGCAAGCTTATGCCGCCCACCTGCTCATTCCCTCTGCCATAAAAGACTATTTTTTTCTGCACTCCAGTCTCCCACAGAACAAAACCTCTCTTTTTACAAGGAAAAACACAAGGAAAAACACAAGGAAACTCTAAAAAAAAATCAGATTCAAATTCAAAACTATTTCCAACCTTTGCAAACACTGATTCATCTGCCCAACGATGGAGGGAGGAAACATCATTTACACAATCACTCAAATTCCAAACAAGCACAGTCACTCCTATGCTCACAAAATAACTTCGGGGGGTGGGGTGGGGGAGCTCTCATAAAGCCACAACTCTCCAGCCACTCACTGCACTTCATACCCAATGGCCAGCAGGAAAAGCCTTTCCCAAAGTGATACAGTGCAGATATATAGCCTCCTTGCCTCACCTCCTGGTCACTTGCCCTTGCTACAAAAAGCCTCCTGAAGTTTTGTGTCTCCTTCAAATCCTTCAGGCCTGGGCAAAATGTTGGGAATTCCCCATTACATGGTTTTTGTTCTTTTTTGTCCTTTTTTTATTTTGGCCTTTTTCACATGGGTTGTTTACCTTATACCCGGCCCACTTTTTCTGTAGATGTATGCATGTTTTATTTCCCTTCTTGGTTCCAGAAACTACAACCATATTTTCCTTCAGAGTTTTAATGAACACTTCTAGTATGATCTTTTCCCCAGGAATGCTTACAACCTAACTTCCATTGCCAGTGTGATCATATTGATTCAATCATTCTTTCCCACCAAAAATCCCAGCCGTTATGCATACTTGAAGCAGAAAATTTTCAAGGTTTAGAATTGATAGAAATGTGGGTGGTCTCACCCCTTATGTCCCGAGTCGTGCCCTCCGCTCTGCGGAGGCGAATTTACTGGTGGTTCCCGGCCCCTCCATGATGCGGCTGGCCTCCACACGGGCCAGGGCGTTTACTGCCCTGGCCCCTGCCTGTTGGAACGCCCTCCCTCCACCAATTAGGGCCCTGTGGGACCTTGGAGAGTTCCGCTTGGAGGGGTCTGTAAAAAACAGGTAAGCTGTTCTGCTTCACCCGGGCTTTTTGAGGGAGCCGGCCGCTGGAGTCCGCCCGTAAAGTACTGGCATCCCTGCTACACACTGGCTATCCTGTGGTTGGACCCTCTGCCAATCCCCTCCCATCCCAGGGTTTGACCACTGGGGTTGGATGCCAGACGTCTTCTATTATTAATTCAATTATTTATTGCAAGTATTACTGCTGCTGTAGTTTATAGTTTTATAGTTTTATGGCTTTGTATTTTGACTGGGGTTATTCGATTTGTTTTATTGTATTGTTGTTGTTGTGCACCGCCCTGAGCCCTTTGGGGGTAGGGCGGTTTACCAAATCGAATAAATAAATAAATATAAATAAATACTCTCAGGGTGATAATCCAACCTTCCCTTTGGTCTTGGTCTGTGGTTTTCTCCCATCTCCCATCTCACTCCTTTCCTTCTTTTCTCTTAATTGTGTTCTCCTTTCTTTCTTTTTGTATTATCAAATTAGTGAAGTACTTCATTTTCACTAGAGTGTATGTGTGAAAAAAGCAAAAAAAATGGGGGAAAGGGGGTGTGTCTGCTGCATAACGAATGATGTCATGACTGCCATTTGGAGTAGGGGAGTGTGGACAAACTGCATGGAAAATGAAGTGTAGCAGTGCGTCAAACTGCACTATAAATGAGGAAATAGATATGCAAAGGTAAGGAAAATACTTAAATTTAAATGAAAATGATGTGGAAATTTAAAGGGTGGAAGCAGTTTATACATGTATTTATTCTGATTTCTATTAGTATGTGTTGCGACATGCCATTCTTAACAATTATTCCACAAGTTTGCTTAAAATGGTTTAATTATACATGAAAGTAAACAATACGACTAACAAATGTGCCCTCAGTGAAAGAGTATGTGAAAATTGTGACAGATAAGGCAATTATTGCTTCAAACCTTGAAAATTTTCTGCTTCAAGTGATGAAAAGTGAAGTCATAACTTGGGTAAACCTTTTTGCCTTGAAAGCTTTTTACTGATGAGGGCAAGTGAATATCTTTAATAGTTTACAATCAGATCTTGTTGCAGTTGCTATGGAACAATCTACTAGTATACAGCTCAGAATTCTAATAAGTATGCATGTATGCTCCACATCAAAAGAGAACTGATTAAACTCTAAGCTTGTAGTGTATAGTACAATCTTATGGTAAATATGACAACCTTGATGACATTTTGAAAAATCAAGCAAGCTGAATATGAAGATCTTGATAAGCAATATAAGAAAAGTTGTGCAGTCAGTGTTACCCATTTTAAGATGTATTTTATAGTATGATTCTATTCCTAAGGCTTCTTATGTAGATTATGTTAGGGTGCTAGATGTTGTTTTATGCTGTTTTTATTCCCTTCGCTAATGTTTTTCTTGTTTCATTATTGGTAATTCTTTTACTGTATTTCAATGCTTTTATTGTATTCTCTTTTTTAAAACTTTGTAAACTGCCTCACACTAGTCTGGGGTGAGCTGCCATATAACATTTTCCAACTAAATAAGTGGTAAACGTTGGAAATAGTGATGTATAACAGATTAAGTATTTTTTTCTTACCGAAAAAAACCCTCGTACCTAATAATATGGAGAGGCAGAAATGCAGGTGCAGAAGGCAGCTGAAGGCAGCTGAGAGGTGGGACTTCTTATGAGTCACCAGCTCTGTTTATCTGCCATTCAGCTCTTTTGAGGAGCCTCAGAGGTGGATTCCTCGCAGCAGATATGCAATTGCAACTCATTAAAAAATAATTCATTTTTCATTTATAAATAGGGAAAATGAGTTCTTTTATAAAGACTACAACTTATTATAAACATCATGTGTAGAATGAGCCAGAGAGGCAGCAAAAGGGATCGGAAGGCAGCTGTACAGAGAGCAAAAGGTGAGTTCTGTTTTGAGAGGGATTAACATTAAAACCAAATCTCTAACTGTATGTGTTCTTGAGGGCCTGTGTGTTTGTTTTTTTAGAGTGGTGTATGTATTTGTATGTGGGTTTTTCTTTGTTTTTGGTCATGTGCTTGCCTCAGACTTCTGAGAGGTGGGGCTTCTGGTGAGTCACCAGCTCTGTTTTGCTGCCATTCAGCTCTTTTGTGCAATCTCTGACAGGCAACAGCGAGCACCTTAATCTCTGAGATGGAGCAGAAGAGAGCAGAATAAAGAGCAAAGGTGAGTTTTGGGGTTTTTTTTGGGGGGGGGGGTTATCCTTACATCATTCATAACCAATCCTTGTGGAGAGAGTAGAAGGTGAATTGGTGGCTTGATTGGGAGCGGAGGCTTCAATCCCTGGAGCTCAGTGAGCTGGAACTTGGCTCCTCCTCATTTTGTTAAGAAATTTAGTGGGAGACTTTTTGTAAGGAAGGCCTGTTTAATACTAATATTTAGGACTACTAAATATGGATGGTAAGGGAGTTGCTGCAGTCACCTATAACAGCCGTGGTATATTTGTTTTGTTGTTGTTGCAGGATGTGGGTTAGGGTTGGTTGCTCTCTTGGAAGAGAAGTTCCAGCAGCCTGAGGCACAAGTATCTACTCTTCAGCACATGAAAGAAGAATTAGAGTTTCCTGGACAGAATGGAGCAGATGGTACTGGGTGGAGAACAAACTGAGGAGTTCTCTGAGGAGTAGGGCAGCTCTCAGACACAGGAGGTGGACATTTGGAGAGTGTGACACATAGAAGTAGAGGGACTACTGAGCATTTTGTGAATTTGAAGCTACAGAATCGATCTGAAGTTTTCTTTCTTATCAGTGAGGATAAGGTACAGGCATTTGAGCAACAGATCAGTCCTTGGAGAACGTGCATGTGACAGAAGGTTCAGACCATGGAATGGTCTCTGCAAATTCCCCAGAGAAGACAAGAGGTGGTGGTAGGGAACTCCCTGCTGAGGGGAACAGAATCAGTGATTTGCAGATCTGAGAAGATGTCTTGAGAGGTGTGCTGTCTCCCTGGGGCAAAAATTGTGATGTTACAGAGAGGTTGAAAAGACTTGTCAAGCCTACTGACTATTATCCCTTCCTTTTGATCTATATGGGAACAAATGATACTGCAAGATGTAGTTTTTGGGGCATCACAAGGTATTCTGAGGCTCTGGGAAGGAAGCTGAAGGATCTGGATGCGCAGGTTGTCATTTCATCTGTACTCCCAGTTGAACGATATGACCCAGGGAGGGGAAAAAAAGAATAGTGGAGGTGAACAACTGGTTTAATAGGTGGTGCTGCCAGGAACATTTTGGCTTCTTGGAACCATGATCTGTGGTTTCATGAAGATGGTTTACTGGCAAGAGATGGGTTGGAAAGGAGGAATATCATTATACATCAGGGATGATTATACTTGTAAGCAAGTCCATGACTTAAATTTGAAAGTCAGGTTGAGAGCATCTGGGTAAAAATTAAGAGAGAGGAACAACAGTGATCTCATTGTGGGGCTTTATTACAGACTCCCAAGTCAGACTGAAGAGTTGGATTATGGTTTCCTTGGAACAGATAAACAGACTTTCAAACAGGAAAGAAATAGTAGTAATGGGAGATTTCAATTATCCTGATATTTGTGGGAGTCAAATTCTGACAAGACTATAAACTCCAACAGATTCTTCACTTGCCTTGCAGACAGTTTCATGGTCCAAAAAGTGGAAGAGGCAACAAGGGGATTGGCTATTTTAGATCTGCTCCTAATCAACAATGATGACCTGGTTAATGGGGTGGAAGGGGTGGGTTCTCCTGGAGTTTATTAGGTGGGTTCTCCTGGAGTTTGTTATACAGTGGAAAGGGGATGCCAAGCGTAGTCAAACACACATTCTAGACTTTACAAAAGTTGATTTCTGTAAACTTAGGAAACTACTGGGTGTGATCCTGGGGTTAAAAATACTAAAAGAAAAGGGAGTGCATGATGGATGGGAGTTTCTTAAAAGTGATATTTTGAAGGCACAATTTCAAACAGTTCCAATGAGGAGGAAAAATGGTAGTGTCTAAGGAAGCCAGGATGGATGTCTAAAAACCTTTCAACTGAGCTGAGATTTAAAAGGGATATGTACAAGAAATGGAAAAAGAAAGAAATCACCAAAGAACAATTCAAACAAATAGCCAGGATGTGTAGGGAGAAAGTCAGAAAATCTAAAGTGCAGAACAAGTCCAGAAAAGTTACAAGTAATTAAAAAGGCTTTTCTGATTATGTCTATAGCAAAAGGAAGAAAAAGGATATGATAGGGTCATTGTGTGGAGAAAATGGCAAAATGTTAACAGGGAAGGGAGAAAAGGCAGGACTATTCAACACCTTCTCTGCCTTGGTCTTCTTCCAAAAGGAAAACAGTGCTCAACCAAGGGGAAATGGAACAGAAGATGCAGTAGGGAAAATTAAGCACAGAATAAATAAAGTGGTAATACAGAAATACCTGGCTACTTTAAATGAATTCACATCTCCAAGGCATGACGAATTACATCTCAGGGTATTAAAAAACAAGCAAAAGTAATCTCAGAATCACCTGCTATAATTTTTGAGAACTCCTGGAGAACAGGATAAGTCCCAGCAGACTGGAGGAGGACTAATGTTGTCCCCAATGTTCAAAAAAGGAAAAACAACAAGGATTCAAACAATTAAGTTAAGGGATGTTAAGATAGTCATGTTTTAAAATTTAAAGGGATGTAAATGTTGAAGTTGGAGTAAGCTTGTTTTCTGCTGCTCCAAAGACAAGGAGTAATGGATTCCAGCTGCAGGAAAAGAGATTCCACCTAAACATTAGGAAGAACTTCCTGACAGTAAGAGCTGTTCAACAGTGGAATACACTGACTTGGGCTATGGGGCTGGAGGTTTTAAACAGAGGCTGGATGGCCTTCTGTCAAGGGCTCTTTGGTTGTGTATTTCTGTATGGCATGTCTGGGCTTGGTGGTCCTTGTTGTCTCTTCCACCTTTATGATTTCATGATTCTATGAAACACATTCAGTTTTATAAAGTCATATGAAAAGGAAACAGAAAAAAAACCCAGCCAATGTGTTACTGCTGAACTCAACCCCCAAGTCTCACATTTTACTTCTGAAGAAACTGCTAGAATGGTCAATCTGTTGGTGAAGACCCATATCATTAGCTATGATAATGTTTAAATGCATATAGTGCAGAACTTTTGGATGACATATGGATGTGGCTAAGGATATGTACAGCAATGGTTCATTTTCAGTTTGTTTCACTTCTTAATAACTTCTACTCATTTCCTTTATTATAGTTGCTGATTTTTTAAAAAGAAAACTACGTTCTTTTGTATCCATTTCTTTTTGTGGGGAAACACATTTACAAGGTAATTTTTCTTCTACTTAGTTGGACTGAAATTCTCAGGGACTGTACCATCACCCAAGAGATCCTCCTCCCTATATTTCTTGTTAATTGGAGAAAGGACCCTTGATTGACAGGCAGTTTAAATTGTCACTTGCGTAGTGAGTTAATGGAGGTACTGACAGCATTGGCATGTGAGTTTTCCTTTCATTCCACAAATGGAATGTGGGTTGGAAGAATGTTACTCTAAAGCAAAATCAATGTGTTATTCTTCCCTTCTCCTTATCTCACTGTTGACCTTTACTGATTCCAGAGTTTTTGTTTCATCACAGCTGATTTGCAGAATTGGAGTGGGATGGGTCAGTGCGGGGGTGGGGGATAACTTCAAGCATGATAGTAGAGTGTGGCACAGGAAAGGACCCTGTTTGTGTGTAACTTCAACTCTCCTGCTTTTTTAGTCTGCCCCAGGACTAATTGATTTAGATATTTATACCATGCTTTTCTCACTAATTGGGTTCAAAAGCAGTTTAAAACACTGCTTTCTGCATTTTATTGTCACAACTATCTTGAGATATAGGTTTAGCTGAGGGAACCTAAGCCAAGGTTGTACAGTGAACTTTAATGGGAGAGTGGGATTTTGAACTTGGCCTTCCATATCCAAGCCCAATATTCTAACCACTACATCAACTTGGAGTGGATTATTGTACAAAGTTAATAGCTACTTTTACAGAAAATTAAAGATATAACTCAACAATTTGATCTTCACTAATTTCTATCATGGAATGGCAACCACCAGCATACGGGACCCATATATATTACAGAATCAAGAGGATTTCAGTACAGTGTAAATAAGGGGGGTAAGTTCATTTCATTCAGACCTTGACCAGTGTGGCCCAGGATAGCCCAGTCTCATCAGATGTTGCAAACTAAGCAGAGTCAACGCTGGTTAGAACACGGATGGAAGACCACCAACGATTGCTTTGCAGAGGCAGGCAATGACAAACCACTTCCATTATTCATCTGTTGTCTTGAAAAGCCTGTGGAATCTCCATACCTTGTGGGAGGGCAGTTTATAAATCAAATAAAAATAAATAAATAAATAATAAAAAAGTAAGTAAATAAATTAGCTGCAACTTGGAGACACTTTCTACCACCAAATGTTTGAAGATCCAATTAAAGCAAACAAGGTTTTCATGAAAACCAGGTTTAGCATTATATTATTGTACATTTTTTCATAAACAAGAGAGTGTTGTTTAACAGATCGTTAGCTCTTGATTAATTCTTAGTTTCCCTGTCCCTCATGGACCATGAAACCACTTTCTGAGATCATGTAATTCTGTGATACATTAAGGGCTGCTTCCAATATAATGGGTTCTAGAATAAGCTTTTTAAAGTAATCATGTAGAAATGTTACCTCAGAATTAGCTGTCCACGGGATATTTCCAGAATTGTATCTCCATACCATAAATGAGTGAAAAGTAGGGTGCATCTGGCAAATATTCCAAGGTAAATATTTAAAGACTCCAATAACATCTCCATGGGGCAGCAATCCTCAACAAGCAACCCACTCCATTGAATTCTGTTATTTATTATCAGAACAGCATGGGATCTAACTGCAGGTAATCAAGCCTCACTGTAGTAAAAGATGAGCCTAAAGATGCACTGTGGTGAACTGACACGATTTTCAAAGGGATCAGGAAACAATGAATACCAGTACTGGCTTCTCCACAGAAAGCAGCCTCTTGCCTGGAAGATTCTCTCTTTTTCTGCTAAATTGGGAGCTGGTCCAATAAACAGGTCATATGTCAAGTTAAAAACTTGAGCCATGTTCAGTGTATTGTTGAAGGCTTTCATGGCTGGAATCACTAGGATGTTGTGAGGTTTCCGGGTTGTTTGGCTGTGTTCCAATAGTATTTTCTCCTGACGTTTCACCTGAATGTGTGGCTGGCATCTTCAGAGGATCCATGAGTCATGTTCTTTAATGTCAGAATTAAAGGCTGTTTCTGCACGGGCGGAATACAGCGTCCCAGGGACACTAAAAACAGCGTCCCTGGGGAGGGGTTCATGTGACGAATGCACTTATACTGCATTCAGGTTACAGGGTGGAGCCGCCCCTTAAAGAGTTAAGCCCTGGCCAGCCCTGATTGGCCAGAGGAAAAAAAAGGCAGAGTCTATATAAACTGTCAGCGCTAGAGCTGAGGGGTTCTGGCTTTTGAGTCTTCGGACTGTTTGGCTCTGTATGAGCTTTTGTGCCCTCAGGTACTTTTGAGACAGAGTGAGGTGAATCCACCAAGTTCTCTCACTGCTGTGTGGCTGTTGTTAGGAATAGCTGAGAAAGCTATTGTGTCACCTAAAGCCCTGAGTTTGGAGGCAAGTGTCCGCCCTCAGGTGTATGGTTTGTGAGGGAAACCTCTAAAGTCTGTGGGTCTGTCCTCAAAGGGAACATCAGTTTTTGGGAGGCCCAAATCCTGTGGCAGGGAAGCCAAGTTTTGGGACTGTGGGAGAGGGAGGCTGTATGCCTGAATCCCACAGGGCGAAAACTGAGTGTTTTATTTTTGTGAGGAGGAACAGCGGACTGAGGTTTTTATTTTTAAAAGGGAGTGTGAAACCTCCACAGTACCATCTTTTGAGAAACATCTTTAAAGTAAAACTTTAAGTGAAGGGACACCTGTGAGTGTCCATCGTGTAACTTACGTGAAGTGCCTGCAACCATACGCTTTAAGAAACATTCATTGCCTGAAACCGTTAAGCACAAGAACAAACCATTCTCAGCAACCGTAAAGCTTAAGCAAACTCTCTCTGAAACCAATATGCTTATTTCCTCTCCAGTTTATCTGAGAAGCCTCTTTGTTAAAGCCAGCAAATAAACGTTTTAAGGTTTTGGTTCAACTTTAAACCATTCCAGTCTTCATCATTTATTTTTCAGTCTGTGTCTGTGTGTTCCCCAGGCAGGGTGGTGACTGTGTTTAAAAATCAGTTTGAGTGGGCTATAAAAAAAAACACACAAATTTATATTTTGGTGGCAGCGAAAAGCAGAAGATATAAGCGCCTTTTGTTACAGTTCGCATGATGCAGCAGCAGTGGCCTCACAACCCCCGAGTGGCACAAAGCCACTGTTTCCGAACCTTGCTCCCTGAGTGAGGTTTTTCAGAAACAGCAGCTTACAAACGCTTCCATGCGAATGACAGCGGCTGGAAAGCGCCATTCCCCCCCTTTCTCGAATGCCTTACCATCCCTCCAACCTTCTGGCATGTTACCTAGGCCAGAGGACACCCCCCCTGCCCTGTGACTCCAGAGCTGTTACGCAGGGCAGGATGGCGTGTCCCCTGGCCTGGGCAACGCGCCGGAAGGTCGGAGGGACGGTAAGACATTCGGGGGATGGCGCAGCCTCTGCGCAGGCTGCGCCATCTTCCCTGCCCCTACCGAACGGTCCGGGGGGGGGTGCGTCGGCGTCATTTACGCCAACGCACCCCTGCAGCGTGGCCATGTGGAAATGGCCAAAGCTAGTTCTACTACAAAATGAACCCAATTTCTGTTCCTTTTAGTAGAAAACATTTTTTTCCAAATTTTAGAATCCATACTCAGAATGAAATTGGGGCAACTGTACCTCTGACCCAAGAGATCCTCTTTACCAAATTGCACACATGTAGGATAAAGTGCTTTCATTTTGAAGACAACGATAGCAGATACTGGCAGATCTGAAATGGTATGTGAGTCAGCTTGTTCCTCCTGCTCAGGGAATTTAAATTGAATGTTCACTTCTTTTTGGCAAAAAAAGGAGTTTGTGGGAAGGGGGAGCTAAATTCTGCCCATTCTCAAATCTTACTTAGTTGTCCTGTGCATCTTTTATAATTTTTCTCATATTCCAGTTTATTGCCTGTATTTCACCATGGCGGGAAAAATCTTCAAGGTTTGGGAACATGATTTAGCTTTCGTCATGTGTACATTTATTTTCTTTAAAAAAATAGGACCCTCCACTTTACAAGTGAATAGATGGGCTTGTGTACATTTGATTTTCCTCACAGCAGCAGTTCTTTTAAATATAATAAAGATGTCTTGGACTTCTCCGATCCTGCATCGTTGGTTGTCTCACAGAGAAGTAATAGGACTTTCTGTGATCACTGATTGCTCTTATGTCTCTCAAATATGTGCTTGCTTTTTACTATCCACAGGAGATAACTCATGAGCCTCTGCTTCTATCCCCAACCTTCAATTCCTAATTTGTGTGGCAGGAGAATTGGTTATTTATGTGGAGCCGTATCTGAGCTGCTGTTTCTGTTTCACAGGTTCTCTCTTGCCCTCCCTGCTTGGCAACATGTACAAGAAACACACAGCAGAGTAGTTGGGCCGGCTTCCTAATGTCTGGGGTTAACAGGTTAAATAGAGTTTGTACTTTGATGGGAGACCATAAAGGAAGTCCAGGGTTGCTATGCAGAGGCAGGCAATAAAAAACCTGAATATATCTTGCCCTGACAAACCTATGGATTACCCTGTGGCTTGACAGGACTTTCTACACCACCACATCCATATTACTCACTCTTTTTCCATTTGTTTATACACCTTCTTGGGAGAGACATAATGAAAAGTGAAAACTCTTTGAAAAATTAACATCAACCTTTATTGTCCACTCATTCGAGGTATAAAACATAACCCATCTACTGAATGCTTTATGTACCTCAAACCTTGTTTTGTATGCATTTCTATAAAAGTTTCTAGCCTTGTGAAGAAGGAAGTTTTTGCTTCCAAGAATGCTGTTTGTTTAAAAAAAAAATAAAGGGGAAGATCCATGTAGATGAACATTCCCGCAGCAGTGGCGTAGTGGTTAAGAGCAGGTGCACTCTAATCTGGAGAACTGGGTTTGATTCCCTGCGGCTGCCACTTGAGCTGTGGAGGCTTATCTGGGGAACTAGATTAGCCTGTGCACTCCAACACATGCCAGCTGGGTGACCTTGGGCAAGTCACAGCTCTTCGGTGCGCTCTCAGCCCCACCCACCTCACAGGTTTGGCTGTGGGGGGGGGAAGAGAAAGGAGATTGTAAGCCCCTTTGAGTCTCCTTACCGGAGAGAAGGGGTGGTTTAAATCCTCCTCCTCCTCTTCTTCCTCCTCCTCTTCTTCTTGTACTCATTTGACCCCTTTCTTAGGAATATTTTGAAGAGTATGGCTATCCCATTCAAAGCAACTAGGAATTTTAAAGGAATCCAGTAGAAGAAAGGAAAAAATACACAATCCATATTACAGGTATACCAGATGATTTGATCAAAGCACAATTCTAGTTTATTGGAGCTAGTAATGAATTCTGATTGTGTCAGATGACAGTCAGTTAATTTCCTGTGTGATTCCAACCAGAGAAGTAACCTAAGTGGTTTCTGACCAATTGCTATAAGTTTTAGGGGCACTTGTGAACCCATACGTACCTCGAGATTACTTGCAAAAGGGCAGAAAATGTGAATCATCTTAGTATGCATTGAATTTCATTTTGCAGCTTATACAAGTATTGTGTGTATAATTTCAATTTCAACCTTTAATGGCATACAAAACTGCAAATACACTTATAATTCAAATCATTTAAACATTGGTATTTAAAATGTTTTCCAAGAACTTAGCCACTGCCAAGGTAATCGGTGGACTACAATCACTTAACAAAAAGCGAGTGGTCTGGAATTTAGAGTGATTAAGCTGTGGAAGCAACAAAGGGTGAATTAAAGTCATGGGCAGGTTACTATGAAGATGACATTCCAGGAGGATATGAGATATGGTTTCAGGAGATCCACATCTGCAATGGTATAGTCTCTGTTGCTTGGAAATTTGGAGGTATCTTCCAGAAGTATCCGCTGATGGGAAGCTGTTGAGGTGTGCTAACATAAATGTGTGGTGTCGCTTAATAGATGACAGAGATGTGAAATAGTTAGCTCTTGCTGTGTAGCTTGGTTGTATTCCAAGGGAGCGGGGGGAGCATACAGCTGCCTTTGTGGGATAAAAAAGGTGATGCTCAGAATCCCTCAGTCTTTCCTGAATTTGGTTAAGGATATAGAGTTCGCTGTCAGTCCCAACATTATCCAAATCGATACCTATGGTTCTGATTTTGTCTTCGATGCACTGGCGTTCCTGCCTAGGGACATGGGGTACCCCTTGTCCCCGGGCGCATCGATTGAGGTCACGTGGGGGGGGCGCCAAAACATCGCCAAAACATCCTCCTACAGAGCGAGGGATTGAGCAAGCCCTAGAAAGCAGGCACTGAAACGGCGGACTGCTCCCAGTGCCTGTCGTGACCCCGCCCACTCTGTACGGTGGCCTGGAGTGTCCAGGGGACGGGGGAGAAGTCCCACTGGGCTCCCAGGAGCAGGACTGGGGAGCTCCGCCTCCCCTCCCTCTAACCCAGCATGCCTTATTTCAGAAGCCTTCTCCCCGGCAGCCGGGCGCCAGAAGGCACAGGAAAAGGCAAGCTGAGCAGGGAGCCCAGAAGCAGCAGCAGAACTGAAGATGATGCTGACGTTTGCTTGGTAAACCTTCAGAGGGGGGGGGGTGACTTGTGAGAGATTTACATGCTTAAAAGTTAATTCCCACTTGCACTGGCTTGGAGCTGTTTCTCAGGCTAGCAGCCTACCTCACAGGGTTGGTGTGAGGGCACTTAGGAAAGTGGTGGGGTGGGAGCCATGTGTGTTTTGCTGGGGGTAGGAGGTGATTTGTGAGAGATGATGCTGATGTTTGCTTGGTAAACCTTCAGATGGGGGGTGACTTGTGAGAGATTTACATGCTTAAAAGTTAATTCCCACTTGCACTGGCTTGGAGCTCTTTCTGAGGCTAACAACCTACCTCATAGGGTTGGTGTGAGGACACAATTAGGAAAGAGAGTTGGTGGGGAGAAAGCCATGTATGTTTTGCTGGTGGTGGGAGGTGTTTTGTGAGCTGGTGCAAAAAATCATTGTTTGGTCGTTGTGGGGGAGGGTGGTCGTCCATACCTGGGGTGGGGGGGCACCAAACTCAGATTTTGTCCCTGGGCTCCAGTTTGCCTAGATTCGCCCCTGCTTCGATGACTTTAAACCAGCAAAATTGAAACTTATCTTTAAAAAGGTTTAAGTTTATGTCACTTGCAGAAGATCTAAAATGTAATTTAAGCCAATACTTTATGGTGGCAATCCAGGCTTCTGTCTCGACAAGTGAGAGACCAACTTCAAGACACTGTCCACTGACAGCTCAGTGGTATGTCTTATCTCCTCCCTCCAACCAAGGAAAATGGGATTATACCTGGGAGGGGTGCTTTTTTCATGGCTGTTTTGACCTCCTAGTCTACCCTAAGAAGGTCTAGTAGTCAGATGAAAACCCCCATCTTCATTCTTCTTTCAGAATATTAAACACATTCTTTTGCTTTCCATTCCTGGCTTTAGGGGATCATCCCTGAACTACTCTGGAGAACCTGAATGTGCAAAAATCATACCAACTGGCTATAGTCGAAAGTCCTATCTATTAGTGGATATTACCATCATTGGTAATTCATTAATGAGCCTACAGGAGTTTGGGCATTTCTAGAACTTTCCAAGATTTGAAGTCTGAATTCTATTCTTAGACAGGTGGAACTCATATCAGATTAACTATAATTCTCTGGAAACAGATTTAAGCTGTGACTTCCTTTGCACAAATGTGCATGCTCGGTTCGTGGAAGATTGATGCTAGTGGTCTGACTTCTCTATGCTGTGTCAGAACCGCAACACTGTTTACTCTTCCCATATGTTCCACTCTGTGCAAAAAGGCATGCTGGATGTACCGCTGTTGACCTCTGCATACATTTGGGTGTGTTTCCACAGGCATATTCTTAAGGACTCGATGTTATTTGACTCCCCCTACACATAGCCTTCTGGAAGGAGATGCTGTGATGAGTGTATATACAGAAGAAAGAACATGTTCAGAAATTCTGTGCAAACTGATATAATCACATTTTGAAAACTGCTGCGCCAGTGGAACTGAAACCACAGAAAGCGATGCTGTAGCTCTGCACCCCTTAATTACATAGATCAATTCTCTTTAATTTTGCTGAAAAACAAGGACTGGGGAAATGAGCATTAGGCATGATAATATGCTCTCTGGCACCTGTGTTCTTTGCATTTTTGCCCACATTTTAGCTTAGAAAGATGAGCTATATTCTCCCTAATGACGGTTTGCAAATCTGTTTTCAGCTTATTTATATGCAATCTCACTTAGCCCAGAATTAATTTTTGTATGCTTTTTCTCAATTATGGGATTTTTTTGCTTGCTTTTTTTTAATTAACAGGTTTTCTTACCATTAGTCATTCTACCAGACACAGAGTATTTGGTCATAGCATATTACATTTCTCTCACTATATCTTTCTGAGATGAAATTCTTGCTGTGCCAACAACTTGAACAAAGGAGAATGAACACAGAGGTGTTTAAGTTAGCAAACTCAAAAAACACACACCCAGATATGGATCTAGACTAGGAGCTGATTGAAACATTTCTTGGGAGACCTATGTAGACGGAATCACTTCCAAGGCTAAGCAAACGTTGTGTAGTGGCCACCTCCAGGCTATTAAGTTCCTGGCTAATTTAATATTATTGGTGCTGAACAAGTGTTTTTTGACACCAAGTAAACTTAAGAAGTACCACTTTGACTTCAACTTTAATCACTGAAATATGTAGATTAATTGTAATGTATTGGAAATAAGCCACTAAAAAGAAAAAATGTATAAAAACATGCATTGGATCAGCTGAAGAACAGTAAATTAGGTATTATAATTTTTTAACAGTGCAATGCTTCGAGAAGATTTTATTTCTAAGTTCATTGGCCCCTTCCGCACATGCAGAATAATGCCCTTTCAATCCACTTTCAATGCACTTTGCAGCTAGATTTTACTGTGTGGAATAGCAAAATCCACTTGCAAACAATTGTGAAAGTGGATTAAAACTGCATTATTCTGCATGTGTGGATTAAAGTGGATTAAAACTGCATTATTCTGGCATGAGCCATTGACTCAATAAGAGAGAAATTTTTTCTTGCCAGAAGTATTTGGAAGATGGTGTCTGTCCCTGGCCCCAGCTGAAATGCCCTATCATTTTTTACCGGGACATACTGTATCTGGAAGTCTAGGGAAGCATTTTTAAAAGAGCAGTAGTGAATTGAAGTAACTTACATTTCTCTTTGTTAACTTTCATGTATGAACTTTTGTTGCTCTGAAACCTCACTTTTTAAAAAGAAAAAACTGGTTCTGAAAGGAATTGTAGGATCGAATCCTACCATGGCACTCAGTGAACAGCGGCAAAATTCTCTGGCAGAAAACCTTCCTATGATCTAAAAATCTCTTGTGTTGCCAGAAACTCCTTGCGCTTCTTTAAATAGCAGGATGCAGCATTCAGAAATTCTGAGCCTTTTGTACCACAATGTATTATCATCCTCTCACCTCAATGTCCATCCTGAGTCCTGTTCACTTGATGTACACTGGGAGTTCCATGCTTGGAACTTAATACCCAGGAACTGGGAGGCCTAACTCAGAATGGGACTGTGGTGTGCACATGAAAAGGGGTCTTAAGCCTATCCCTCTGAACCATTTTCCTTTCATGAAACAGCATCAGAGAGACATTATTTGCTTCATTGGAGAAACATATATGTACATATATAGACCATGAATACATACAAATTCCCCAACAGGGCAAACAGCATCTCCTCATGATTGTTTCCGGTTGGGAAAACAGCACAATGGGGGAGGCTTCAGCATCCAGTCTAAACTGGGCCCACATGTGCCTATGAAATAAGATCTAAACAAACCTTTTAGATCATATCTTTTTAACAGGATCTGGGAAGAACATAGGGAAAAGACATAAGTACAATTTATAGACTCATTACTCATAGAATGCTTACCTCAAGGCTCTTCAGGGGCTTTTGGGTAGCGGGGGGTGGGGGGAGGGAGGGAAGGGAGCAACCCTCTTTGGAAGCAGGTGTCCAAGTATGCAAGTCCTGCTTTAAAAGCTGTAAAATGTTCTCAGAACAAAATGATTTTAAGTTGATTTTGGCTTATGTGCTGGAACATTAATGACTACTTCAACCTGAATTATTTTAGCCTGCCAAAGTGTCAAGAACAGTCCTTTATTAGGGACACTTTGAAGTCCTGTAGTATTCAGAAGAATTATTATTGACGGACCCTAACCAAATAACACCGAATAATTGTAAACAGAGAGGGACTGGCTGTTCCTGTTTTTTCTTTTTTTTATAAATAAATATTATAAATAAATATATGAATTCAATGTATGATTGGTTCAGTTTATTTACAATTTTAGATTGAATGAGTGGTATTTTTTTTTTGCAGTGGCCTCAAAGACAATATCATATAGATCTCCTTCTACAACAGAAATGTAGCATTTTTAGGTATCAATTTAAACCAAACAGCCCTTTCTTCTAATTGAGATCTAGGCAGTTAAGTGCTAAATTTCATCCGAAAGTAAATTGTTAATGACTTGTGCAGGACTTGAAGCAATCATTTCATGCAGTGCAACTTGTATAGTCCATTGAAATGGATATTTCCAGTGCTCTAAATGTTTCCACAGGACTGAGTTTTTGTCCCCATGCTGTTCTGCTTATGCATTTCTATGAGATGTCATCACAAAGAGACATAACTGAACCACCACTGTTTGGGGGAATGGTTTCCAGGTTTATTTTTCTGACCAGGAAAGTCACTTCTGTTTTGATTAGGTGTCTGCTTGGTGTCCAGTTTTTGGTATTTGAAAATGTCCTGTAGTTAAATTCTAAGGAAACAGAGATTATTCTAGCTGACCCCTGCTGCCTTCTGAATGACATTCTAGTCTGCACAGTATTACTTGATGATAGAATTGTAGAGACTACAATTGGATTTTGGAACCACTTGGCTGTTTATGGTCCTGGATTTATTTTATGTTGTTCTCTTATTGCAGCTGCTTTCATCCATAGATATAGCAAGGATAGACCAACATTATCTCATGAAAATAGTTTGCATTCATAGATAAGATACTAATTCCTTTTTAAAAAACCATATAGGTACCAAAGTTTATGTCTGCTTTGCAAGCTATTTGATCTGCCAAGGATGGTGCTAATGACCAGAGGATATAGATGGGTGACAGCCAGGAAGAGATACTTTGCAATAGAAACTCTTTTGTAGATTTCATCAGGATATTAAAACAGGTTCCAGAATGAGCCCTGATTAGATATATTAATTAAATCTGAATATATCTTGCTCTTTGAAAGATTCAATTGTATTTGCAAATTTGTATATTTCAACAGAACCTTGAACAATCCTTTTTAAACTGAAACAAAAATAAAGAGTGAACAGTGTTTGTAAAATTAATTCTTCATTTAAAAACACCATAAATTAGCTGGAACAGCTCTACTAAGGCAGATGAAACAGAATCTTTTTTGCAAAGGAGCTCCAAAGTTACATTCTTGGCAGGTTTATACCGATGCACTTGTATTTCTAGAAAGTACACCAAAGGAACATTTAGTAATAGTACTAAAAACCAAAGAAAGCATCTGCTTCGCCTGTATAAAAAGGAAGTAGTTCTTATCCCACAATGACATGACAAGAAAACGTGCTTAAAGAACTAGCTCCAGACTGGTGTATTGTTAGTTCTTCTCTTTTCCTCAACCATCAGATTAAGAACATAAGAACATAAGCACTAGCCTGCTGGATCAGACCAGAGTCCATCTAGTCCAGCATTCTGCTACTTGCAGTGGCCCACCAGGTGCCTTTGGGAGCTCACATGCAGGATGTGAAAGCAATGGCCTTCTGCTGCTGCTAATCCTGAGCACCTGGTCTGCTAAGGCATTTGCAATCTGAGATCAAGGAGGATCAACATTGGTAGCCATAGATTGACTTCTCCTCCATAAATCTGTCCAAGCCCCTTTTAAAGCTATCCAGGTTAGTGGCCATCACCACCTCTTGTGGCAGCATATTCCAAACACCAATCACACGTTGCGTGAACAAGTGTTTCCTTTTATTAGTCCTAATTCTTCTCCCCAGCATTTTCAATGAATGCCCCCTGGTTCTAGTATTGTGAGAAAGAGAGAAAAATTTCTCTCTGTCAACATTTTCTACCCCATGCATAATTTTATAGACTTCAATCATATCCCCCCTCAGATGTCTCCTCTCCAAACTAAAGAGTCCCAAACGCTGCAGCCTCTCCTCAAAAGGAAGGTGCTCCAATCCTTCAATCATCCTCGTTGCCCTTCTCTGCACTTTTTCTATCTCTTCGATATCCTTTTTGAGATGTGGCGACCAGAACTGAACACAGTACTCCAGGTGCGGTCGCACCACTGCTTTATATAAGGGCATGACAATCCTTGCAGTTTTATTATCAACTCCTTTCCTAATGATCCCCAGCATAGAGTTTGCCTTTTTTACAGCTGCCATGCATTGAGTTGACATTCCCATGGAACTATCCACTAAGACACCCAAATCCCTTTCCTGGTCTGTGACTGATAGCACTGACCCCTGTAGCGTGTATGTGAAGTTTGGATTTTTTGCCCCTATGTGTATCACTTTACATTTTGCTACATTGAACTGCATTTGCCATTTCTTAGCCCACTCACCTAATTTATCAAGGTCCGCTTGGAGCTCTTCGCAATCCTTTGTGGTTCTCACCACCCTACATAATTTGGTATCATCTGCAAACTTGGCCACCACGCTACCCACCCCTACTTCCAGGTCATTTATGAATAAGTTAAAGAGCACTGGTCCCAATACGGATCTTTGGGGGACACCACTCCCTACATCTCTCCATTGTGAGAACTTCCCATTTATACCCACCCTTTGTTTCCTGTTCCTCAACCAGTTTTTAATCCATAGGAGGACTTCCCCTCTTATTCCTTCATTGCTGAGTTTTCTCAACAGTCTCTGGTGAGGAACTTTGTCAAAAGCCTTTTGGAAATCCAAGTAGACAGTGTCCACTGGTTCCCCCTTATCCACATGCCTGTTTACACCCTCAAAGAACTCTAGTAAGTTTGTAAGACAGGACTTGCCTCTACAAAAGCCATGCTGACTCTTCCTCAGCAGGTCTTGCTTTTCTACATGTTTAATAATTTTATCTTTAATGATAGATTCTACTAATTTACCAGGAACAGATGTCAAACTGACTGGCCTGTAATTTCCTGGGTCCCCCCTAGACCCTTTCTTAAAGATTGGTGTGACAAATACGGAGCAGCTGGATGCCATTTATATTTATTATTGTATTTGTATTGTATTATATTTATTATTGTATTTTATTGTATTGTATTTATAAGATTTAGCTTTTACTGTTTTATCGCATCTTTTAAAGATTTTGCCATTTTATTATGTTTATTGTTGTACACCGCCCGGAGCCCCTCGGGGATAGGGCGGTATAAAAATCTAATAAATAAATAAATAAATAAATAAATTGGCCATCTTCCAGTCTTCAGGGATGGAGGCTGATTTCAGGGATAAGTTGCATATTAATGTGAGAACATCAGCAATTTCATGCTTGAGCTCTTTAAGAACTCTTGGATGAATGCAATCTGGGCCAGGGGATTTGGTAACATTTAGTTTATCAATGGCTGCCAGAACTTCTTCCTTGTCTACCACTATCTTTGCTAGTTCCTCGGATTCGCCTCCTAATAAGCTTGGTTCAGGTGCAGGAATTTTCCTCACCTCCTCTTGGGTGAAGACAGATGCAAAGAATTCATTCAGCTTCTCTGCAATCTCCCTGTCATCTTTTAGCACACCTTTTGTTTTTTCATCATCTAACGGACCTACCACTTCCCTAGCTGGCTTCCTGCTTTTGATGTACTTGAAGAACTGTTTGTTGCTGGTCTTGATGTTCGCAGCCATGCGTTCCTCATAATCCTTTTTTGCCTCCCTTACAGCTAACTTGCTTCTCTTTTACCACCATTTGTGTTCTCTTTGGTATTCTTCATCAGTTAAGTTGGACTTCCATTTTCTAAAAGACATCTTTTTCCCCTAATAATTTCCTCAACCTCCCTTGTTAACCATGGTGGCTTTCTTTTGGACTGGGTGCTGCCTTTCCTAACCTGCGGAACACATTCCAGCTGAGCTTTTAATACTGTGTTTTTAAATAACCTCCAAGCATCTTGGACATTTTTGACTCTCTTGATTTTCCCTTTCAGCTTCCTGCGCACTATCCCCCTCATCTTTGAGAAATTTCCCTTTCTGAAGGCAAATGTAACTACATTAGTAGTTGTCACTTGTTCGCATGCAGAGATACTGAATCTGACAGCATTGTGGTCACTGTTCCCTATCGGCTCAACAACACTGACTTCCCGCACCAGGTCCTGGGTCCCACATAGAATTAGATCTAGGATCTCATCTCCCCTGGTTGGTTCTACAACCATCTGCTCTAAGCCACAGTCATTTAGCATATCCAGGAATGTTCTCTCCTTACTATGACCTGAACATGCATTTTTCCAGTTTATGTGGGGATAGTTAAAATCGCCCATTACCACGACATTTTTGCTTTTGTTGGCCTCTCTAATTTCTTTTTCCATCTCAGAATCCTCTTTTGCACTTTGGTCAGGGGGATGATAATATATTCCTAATGTCAAACTATTCTTCACCCCTGGTATTGATATCCACAGTGCTTCTGTAGAGGAATCAGCCCCCCCTGCATTGTCTAGTTTATGTGACATTATGCTCTCTTTGATGTAGAGGGCCACCCCACCTCCAATACGCCCTGTCCTATCCTTCCTGTAGAGCCTGTAACCTGGGATAACAGCATCCCACTGGTTCTCCTCATTCCACCATGTCTCTGTGATGCCCACTATATCAATGTCCTCCTTCAAAACTCTGTACTCCAGCTCCCCCATTTTAGGTCGAATGCTTCTACTATTAGCATAGAGACCCTTGTATACTCTGTCTCTGTCCCTAACCTGGGATTTATGTGTTTTGCCCTCTAGCCTTTTGTAGACACTATCACTTATCACTTTGCTATGCTCCTCGCTTGTATGTGGTTGATTTAGAAAAACCTCCCTCTCTGTCTGCATCCCCATGGACTCTGTATTCCGAACCGAAGTCACCTCAGCTCCTGTCGGCTTTCCCCCAACCTGCTTCTGTCGGCTTTCCCCCAATCTGGCTTTCCAGATTGCTGGAACATCATCATTTTCTCCTATCACTCCTTTGATATCTCAAACTAATCACCCCATTTACCCCCCCCCCCAATTTGAAGCCTCATCTATGGCTGTCTGATAAGCGCTATCACCAGGTGGGACATTGCAGAGATGGTGACCTACTTGATAAGCATCATGCTGTTGCTGCAACATCACTTCCAGTATGATATCATTGTACTGGTGATACACCATAGTGCTGATTTGATGACATCACTTCTGGTTTCTGCAGGAGGTGATGGTGTGGAATTGATGCAATGCTGAATTGCCCTTGCATTTTCTGCTGCTATGATGTGCCTAGTTTGTTCTTCCTTGTAAGCGTTCTTCTTAATCCCCTTCACTAAAAACATCAGACCATGATCACTTGCAGTCTTCCTTTCACCAGTTCTGAATTATGTGCAGAT
Source organism: Sphaerodactylus townsendi (assembly GCF_021028975.2). Taxonomy (NCBI): domain Eukaryota; kingdom Metazoa; phylum Chordata; class Lepidosauria; order Squamata; family Sphaerodactylidae; genus Sphaerodactylus; species Sphaerodactylus townsendi. The sequence goes on along the minus strand of NC_059434.1, from coordinate 56,054,128 downwards.
GTGCGGATGTTCGCTCTATTAACCACAGACACAATTCTTAGTTGGGCTAGAATTTAGCTCTCACAAGGGCAGGAAGTCTGTGAGTGGTAGAGCAAGCTTAGGAATTTAGCTCTCGCAAGCGCAACGTAAGTCTGTGAGTGGTAGAGCAAGCTTAGCAAATTGGGGGATAAAATCTCAATAAAAGTTCGCAAAACCTAGAAACGATTGAAGTTCCTTACGGGTGGTGGGTATCGGCCAATTCACTACAGCTGCAACTTTTGCCGGGTCCATCTCCAGGCCCTCTGGAGAGATCCGATACCCTAGGTAATCCATGGAGGTTTGGTGGAAAGCACATTTGGACAGTTTCGCGAAGAGTGAGTTATCGAGCAGACGTTGGAACACAGCCCTGACCAAACGTTCATGCTCTTCCATCGTTTGGGAATATATTAGAACGTCATCCAAATACACCACCACCCCTTTAAACAGAAAATCTTGTAGAATGTCATTGATAAGTGACATGAAAGCCCCTGGGGTGCAGGATAATCCGAATGGCATTACAAGATATTCATACTGGCCAAATTTGGTATTAAATGCTGTTAAATGCTCGAAACCCTCAGCAATTCGTATTCGGTAATAAGCCTCCCTCAGATCCAGTTTGGTAAAAATACACCCCTTTCCCAAGGCATCGAGCAGGTCCTTGATGAGGGGCAAGGGGTATTTATTTGACAGCGAAACAGCGTTGAGACCACGATAATCAGTGCACAGACGTAGGGTTCCATCTTTCTTTTTCACAAATAAAATGGGTGCTGTGTGGGTGCTCTTGGTGGCTCGGCAAATGAAACCGCGAGCCAGATTCTTATCGAGAAAGGCTCGAAGCTCCTTCTCCTCGGTTGGGCTCATCCGATATATTCTACCTTTGGGGAGTTGGGCCCCTGGGACCAAGAGGATTTTACAGTCTGTGTCCCTATGCAGGGGGAGTTGATCGCATTCCTGTTCTGCAAAGACTTTGGCTAAGTCCCAGTACTGTTTGGGAACTCCGGCCAGTTCTGGGCTCGGGTCGCTGGCTAAAACCATTGCCTGGGGTGTCTCGGGGTCTTCTTTAGCCTCTGCCGGTGGCTCACCCTCGTGCATGTGATCCCCACAAGGGGGATCGGTGAATCGGACTATGCGTTGTCCCCAGAAGATGGTGGGTTCATGGGAGAGGAGCCACGGCATGCCCAGCACTATGGGATGTTTGGCGACTGGAGCCAGAATGAAGCTACGTCTTTCCCAGTGTTCAGCACATCGCAGAAGCACTGGTTGGGTCTTGAAACGGGCCGGACCGTCGGTGCCCAACGGGCTGCCATCCATTTGAGTAAAGGGAATTGGTTTGGCCAATGCTATACGTTCGAGCCCTAGTTGCTCAGCTACCTGAGGCTTCATAAGGCAGTGGGAGCAACCGGAATCTACGAGAGCTCGTGCCAGAATATGGGTGTGCTTGGAGGTATTGGTTAGCGTGGTCATAATAGTTATGGGGGCTCCCCCTTCACTCACCGCATCTGGCGCAGGAAACTCTTCCGCGGGACCTGACGAAAGGCTCACCCCTTCAAGTTCGGTGTCATCGGTCTCCCCGGGCTCGTCATCATAGGTGGTTTGTGAAGCTCCTTGGGGCCCCCGAGGACCCGTCTTGCGAGGAGTTCGTGCCGTTGACTTGCGGGGAGCGGGGACAGGCGCCTTTTGTTTTTTCGGGCAGGTGGCTGCCATGTGGCCTGGGCCCCCACAATATAGGCATAACCCGAGGCGGCGGCGGCGCTCAGAGGTGGATTCGGCTGCCGGCGGTCCTGCACTCGCCTTCTTCGGCGGGACGGCGACCGTCATTGCCGTTTTGGCAGGAGGTTTGGCAGGAGGTTTGGTCGGAGCGGTTTTCCCCATCTTGGAGTGATTAAGACGGGCTGCAATAAGGTTGCTGGTTGTAATCCACTCCGCAATGGTCTGGGGTTCACGCACCATGCATGCCCAGGTGCAGATTTCCTCCTCGACAGTGTCGTGGAAGTATTCACATTTCATGCGTTCAGGCCAGTCCGGGAGCTTGCTCGCGGCCAACCGGAATTCTCTGCAAAGGTTTTATTTCCCTGCTTGAGAGTTTTAACAGACTTGATGGCTTTGTTCACCTCTTCCGGATCTTGAAAACGGAGTCACAACCCTTGAAGTAAAGCTGCCACGGTTTGAAGTTCAGGGGCCCCTGCTACTTCATGCAATTCCACAAACCATTCTGCCGCGTCTCCATCCAGCACGGACCCGATGTCACGCACCTTCTCGGCTTCAGACCTATAAAGATCATCAAACTCAAGCATGTGTGCGTCGAGTTGTAGGATGAAATATGGCAACCTGGAAGCTGTCCCATCAAAACATGCAGGAATGTGAGGGTGAGGGTAACCCCTACCGGCTCGTGGAACTGGGGCCAGAGCTTGTGCAGGCGGTGGTTGCGCCCCTGGACCGGGGGCTGGAGTTTGCACCGGGAGTAGGACTCTATGCTGGGGTAGGGGAGCGGTACGATCCGGGGCGATGGGCCGGTGAGTCTCACCACCGGTGCTGGGTAGAGCCACTGGTGGCGCTTCGAGATCTCTCCGGAGCGTCGCCTCCCTTGCCGCCAACTCCCTCTCACGATGTGTGAGAGCCTCCCGTTCACGTTGCAGTCTATCCCGTTCTCTACGTTGCAATTCCGCCTCGACTACTCCTTGGTTTTCCAGCGCTTTAAGGCATTCGCGTTGGCGCTGGAGCTCGAGTCGGGAGTGTTCTAGGACTCGGTCATGGGAAGTGAGGTCTTTGAGGAACTGGTCTCTTAGGACATCCTTCTCTCGTGAAAGTTCCACTTCCACAGCTCGGCGCTGCTGTTCACGTTCTTGTTCTAAGGCTTCGCGCTCTTTCTCGAGAGCCATCCGTTCCTGCTCCCAGTCCCGTTTGGTTCTCTCGAGAGCCTCCATCTGTTCCCAAAGATCCGAAACCAGGGGAAGCCGTGCATCCGTGGCCAGTAGGGTGGTAGCCGCCATCAACTCAGATCTGGAGGCGCGGGCACCATCAAGGGGCACGGCCGCCACTTCTTCGAGATCCGATAAGTCCGGAGGATTGCGGGTACGGGCATCTTCTGCGAAAGTGAGCCTGAGTCTGGAAGTTTTAGGTAACTCCAACACTTCCTCATCAGAGTCCTGGGTCGTTGGGGGGCGCGAGCCTTTCGGGCATGCTCCGGTGCTCTGCCAGTGATCTTCGGGAGGGGGATCCTCGAGGTATTGATCCAGGAATCTTGCCAGGGACTCTTCTGTGTCCCCGTGGATGGTTGATACCCCGATTTCCTCCTCGACCCGTCCCATCACCGGTTTGTAAACCATTTGCTGGCGGGTGGTGAAATGTTGCCCCAGGGGGGCGCGATCCATCGACACTCAGCCACCAGGATCGTAGAAATCCTGACGCACTTCCAGGCGGCCGACCGAAACTGTGCGCCGAGCCATCAGGGGGGCTTCTTCCACTTGCTCATGCAGCTGAGCCGAGGCTTAGAGAGGGTCACCAGGGAGACGGGTTCCGCTGGCTCCTCCAGAGAGACCGTTGTGTGGAAGGAAGATATGGAGCCCTCTTTGGGGGCTACCACAGTCTTGTCGCCTTCCAAGTGCGACGAGCTCTCGGTGTTCAATCCCTGCATGTCGTTGGGCATCAGGGATCCACAAAACGGATGGACAAGGGTAGTGACCCAAAATCAATCCGAAGATAGAGAAGTGAGAATCCGCATAATGTAAGGAACCTCAAAGGACTCGAAACAAAGGAACTGAGTTCAGTACGTTTATTTCATAAACTTCAATGATCGCAATACACGGGATGTGGATTCTGACTTTCCCGGGCTTCAGGTGTCGCTTTTACGGAACCTTCAGCCACCTCCCCCAAACGTCCCAGCAGAATTCCCACGACAGAACAGAAACAAGCTTCAAACACACAAGATAATCACAGCAAGGTTAAGGCCACAACCACCCCGGGCACGAAGCCCAGAACGAGGAATGCGCCAAGGACAGGCAGAAAGAGCAGAAACTAACCCCCACCCTTACAGCCGCAGCCCGTTTATTAACAATAATATGAGAAACTGGGTGAGCAGAAGAGGCATATCCTGGCCACCAGGCAGTGAATGCTGAACCTGGCATATGGGCAGCAACTGCTGAAGCTGGCACTGTCCCCTCAAAGGGATTGGAACAGAAAGGTACTAGGTGCCACTTGAGCACATACCCATTTAGTGACACCCAGTGGTGGGATTCAAATAATTTAACTACCGGTTCTCGTGTTGGGATTCAAATAATTTAACAATTGGTTGTTTACAAGCACCATTTTAGCAACCGGTTCTGCTGAAGTGGTGCGAACCTGCTGAATCCCACCACTGGTGACACCCCTTCCTGCCAGGAGTAGCGAGCTCTCAAGCAGAGCCCCAAGGCTTGCACCATCACTGCCAGGCAATTAACCCGAGTCTCACAGCAGCCATCATATTATTCACCCAAGTGTCTTGCTACTGTGCTAGATGGTCAGGCCTAATGACAGCTACCATTCAACTCACCCAAGTGACATAGCAGCCCACCATTCTCATGAACTGTTCAGGCCTGGAAGTGGCCACTACTGACCAACTCACTACTGCATAACTTTCACAATTTGGACAATAACTCACTACTGCATAACTTTCACAATTTGGACAATAACTCACTACTGCATAACTTTCACAATTTGGACAATTTCCCTTTTCCTGGGGAGAGGGAAGCAGGGCAGAGAGAAGGGAAATGAAGAAAGTATAACCCAGCTGATCATTCATTTACAGGGATGTATACCAAACAATAGATTTAAAGACTAATTTTCCATAAAAGAGGATTTGTTCTTCCCAGGTGGTGTTCAAACAAATCACCTTGATGTTTTCTCTGTAGGAACTTTTGTCTGCTTAATATTTTGTTCTGAATTGTTACAAATACATTTTTTCTCTGTCATCTCAAGGCCCAGATATGTCACCCACAGGGGCACTACATATAAGTACAGAGCACTTTTTTTTGCAAAACAAGCAAACAAAAAAAGATGTGCTAATCTACAAAATCTATGATTTTCACCAATTCCCCATTCAAGATATGGGGGACCCAAAGGCACAGATATTCAGTAGTGGTGCGTGCTGCATGCACACCAGTTGTTTTTGCTACCAATTGAGAATGAACAGGATCTATAGATAAAATATTCTCATGTGTAGTAACTGTTGATAGTGTTTTTAAGAGTTATAAGAAATTTTAGCTGCTAAATAATTTTTGTCTCTTCTCTTTCTTTTTGTCCACTTTACAGTAGTTTTATAAAAATTAATATTATTAGTTGAAAGATCTCTTTTATTTCATAATAATACTGCATCAAGAACACACCTGTGTATATATGCACTTTAAATGTTTATTTTATTGTCATCAATTTCTGTTTCCTCATTCTGAATCTTTCTGTTGAATATATGTATTTTGGATGTTTGTGTTAGTTGCACACAATAGCATATGTTGTTTACAAATGCTGTCTAATGTGTAAATTGCTTTAAAATGGTGTTAAAAATTCAAACACCAGTAATGAAATAAACAAAATGAAAAAACTTACAGCTTCAACATGTGAAAATAAAAATAAGCAGAGAGTGATATATTTGACTCTTGACCTCTTCTGGATCCAGAAGTGGCATATTTGACCCTGGGTCTGTTTTGATCCAGATCCTTGGGAGGAAATTGGTTTCTTTTGAACCTGATGAACAGAATTTAGAAATGGAGTCCTTAGGTAAGTTTTGCAATATAATTCCTAGCATAGGTATTGCCTACATTGATAAGTGTTATGAGAACTTCAGCAGAAAAATACTATGTTCATGTCAACTAAAGCTGTATTCATGATAGTTGATCTATAACAATAATTTTAGATCAGGCTGTTCATGATAGTTGCAGATAATTACATGACATATGTAACTACTTGAATCGTCCATGAAATGCATTGAGTAGCTAGAACTTTGAACATGATCTGGCCAGAGATAGAAAATGGTGTAAGAACAAGAAGAGTCAGTTTTTATACTCTGCCTTTCTCTATTGAAAGGAGTCTTGAAGTGGCTTACAATTGCCCTCCCCCGCCCAGCAGGCACATTGTGAGATACATGGGGCCGACAGAGTTCTGTAAGAACTGTGATAAACTCAAGGTCATCCAGCAGGCTGCATGTGAAGAAGTGGGGAATATAACCTGCTTCTCCAGATTCGAATCCACTACTCTTAACCACTATACCGTGCTGGCAAGTATGAGCAATTGTATAAACCCTATTCAAGGCAAAACATACCTGAATAAAATGAGTCAGATATGTTGATATATACAGAGGATGTCATATTGTGACATCATATATGGATGTCTGATACAGAGTTCTTTCTTATGGCCCTCCTTGAGTTTAATTCAAGGCACACTGTCATCCACGTAAATTGTCGCCTCACTAGCTCATTCCACATTTAATGAGAAAGAATGTAGATACAACTTAGAAATTATAATTTGCTCTGTGAATAATATAGATGAAATAGGCAATGGAACTCACCATGTTTTTTCTAAATAGCTTCTTCTGGGATGCTCCTCATAAAAATTATACTCTTTAATAATTGAAGATAGGATGACTCGAAGACTTATTATCTTTATTAATGTATTTTATGAGATAAAAACAGATTTGTTTCAAGTCATTTCCATTTTCTGGAGTTCTTGTATTAGACAAACCAATCCAGCACAGTGATGAAATTCTGAACAGGCTAGTGTACAATAAATTATGTTGCTAAAATTAATAAGATAATATTGCCTGTATTTATCCTTATTAAAATACTATAACACTAAGGATCATTGAAGTTCAGTCTTACTCTTTATTTTAATTAATTTGTCAATGAAACCAGTCTTGCATAGATAACAACTCTGCTAGGTGAAATTCATCAACAGAGGTGGTATATAGTGAAAGAGAAAAGCATTGTGCCAGATATTTTTACTAGAGGAACATCTACTGGCTTGCCTTTCCTGGTATGTAGGCTGCTTCCTGTAGAGATGTTTTTCAATAAATGGAATCGACTGGGGCAGGCAAATGAGTTAATAGTATCTTGTGCTTCATAAAACCTTTTAAAATGTATTATTGTTATGATTACTTAGTGCAGTGAAATAAACTTAAAAGCAACTAGATGTCATAATAAGCACTTAAAATCAATGAAGTCCATATAACAGTATTGACACCTGTTGTAGCATAATGGTTGGGAAGTCATGCCACAAACTTACTAGGTGGTCTCCCACACTTTGTCTCAACTCACAAAACAATACTGTTATCTGCCCATGTTATCTGCCCACCTTCCTCAAACCCAGCCGGGAGGTGGAGGGAGCTCCTTATTTGGGCAGTGACTCCCCCGACGTCATTGCCCAAATAAGGAGCTCCCTCCACCTCCTGGTTGCCTGGGCTTCCTCAAACCCAGCTGGGAGGTGGAGAGAGCTCCTTATTTGGACAATGACATCAGGGGGAGTCACTGCCCAAATAAGGAGCTCCCTCTGCTTCCGGCTTCCCACCTTCGGCTTATATGCGAATCAATACGTTTCCCCAGGTTTTGGTAGTAAAATTAGGTGCCTCGGCTTATACATGAGTCGGCTTATACACCAGCTTATACGGTATTCCCCAGCAATCCAAAACTTTTGCCTTAGTTTATTAGCCAGCCATTATTTGTATCCACACTTCTCTGGGATATGTGTGTCTGTCAGAGGTCTGGGTGAACAAAAAGATTCCTCTGTCTTCACATTTGCTGTGTAGAATGCAAAAGCAGTATTTTCTGCCTTCTATGAATGTGTGAAATGAATCTTGAGATTACCCTTTCCCTGAATTCTTTGTTACATGCCGAGGATAGGGAGCCAGAGGAGACCCTTGTCTCATGAAGGGCTTTCGAAAAGCCAAGAAGCAGTGTTGTGACCTCTTCCCCTTCTCCAGTGCTCAGCAGTGGGTTGAGTCTTGTTTTACCATGCTTTTACAGAAGGCTCCACCAATTCTCTAAGTTATCTTAATTCACAAAGAACTCAGAAGAGGAATGGTCACAACTAACGACCTGCAATGGAGATTTGTGGAGTCCTTGTTGTTAACCCAGCCCTCACATTTTCGATGTACTGTGAACCTGTTGATACTTCCATGCTTGTTTTTTGTTTTTTTAAATAGCGCCGGCATATGTGGTTGGCTTCTTTTGTTTGAGCAATTTAAAGCTATTTACTCTTCATCTTTCAAAGATGCTGTTGGTCTCTGCTTCTAGCATGCTGAGATACATTTGTTGAGCAGGGTGGTGATGGAAGATGGTCTAACCTTTGAGCGCTGGTCTGGGTGACCTTTGACTGCTTTCAACAGTGTAATTCCAGAATAAACTGCCAACAGGATGGGGTTGTAAATGAGATGTGTAGCTGGGAAAACAAGATACTACCTAACAGTGTTCTGAAACAATCTTTTCTGAATGACTCATTTACCTTTTGACTACCAACAAGAAAGTGGGAAGATTTCCCCCATTCCCTTTTGGAATTCATACTGTCAAATGGGTCACCAGGTTAAATAATCTGCCCTGAGGGTGTCCCAGATGATACAAAGACAGGTGTAGTAAATGTAAAGCATAAGCTTGCAATAGTTTTGATATTTAAAATTTATTGTGCATAAAGAAAATTGTTATTGTTAAGCATATGAATTTATATTGTACTTTATCAGATAACTGGTGCATTTGCTCAGAATATTCTGCACTTCACAGCCAGTGGCTCTCAGGGTTATAGCCAGAGAATGGTTTGCCCCAAGCACCCATTCAAAGAAGGCTCGAATCAACAGCATAAGTTTAACTGGTTTATTTAATTAATCAATTACACTGATCTGCATCATATTTAAATAACACCTTTGTTTTTCATCACCTGCATACAGTGTGCTTAGAGGGTCCATCTCCTGCCCTCTCACTTGATACACCTCATAGCTCCTAACATGTTCAGAAAGATGTTCCTCAGCACCAAGGGTTAGTCCTTCTCAGCCACACTCTGTCACACAGTCAGTGACGATCTGTTCCAGGTACCCCCTTCTCCTCATCTGATGTCTCAGGGTTTGTTCCAATCATCCCTGCCTATTGTGATCAGCCCACCCAGTGCCTGACTCACAAGGGAGATAGCCTAGCTTAACTCCCCTTGCTCCACCTGCTGACTATAATATCCTACAGGCACTGACATAGATCATTTAAATATATGTTTCACCCCTCAGGAGAGAGATGTTTGATGGAATCATGCACTGCCCATACACCTCCTCCATCGTAACTACCATTCAAATTACTTCATTCACTTGGCCCTAGCCTGCCAGCATGGTGTAGTGGTTAACAAAACAAACAAAAAACCATGTGAAAACCCCATGATAAATCAAAAAGCCATGGGGTAAGTGGTGCATGCATAAATGCCTACACAAATGGAAGGCCAGGGGACACTGGCTGTCATGTTGTGCTGTAGTGTGATAGCTGCTGTAGTGTGAGGACAAGAGTGTAGGACGAGAGAAAGACTACCAACTACTTCCTGCCTCTAATATTCTTCTACTACTATTATTAATTATAACTTTAGAACAAGAAGAGCACACTGTTGTGCCAAGGAAAAAGAGGTGGGAGGAAAGTAAAAGAGCAAAGAAGGAGCAGTCAACAAAAACACTTAAGTTCATACTGGCTTCTGGCCATCACTATTATATGTAAGCTATTCCAGTTATTAAATTGGGTCTTGCCAACTTTTTTTGTTCAAGCTTATCCAATTCCACTCTTTATTACAACTCCTGTTGCAGACATCTTTTGTCCACACAGATTCCATGATTCCTAGCATCGCCTTTTGGGGAGGTTGAATTATTCGCTTCTTCTTTTCCCCAGTGGCAAAGCTGGTTGCATCCAACACCATACAGGCAGTCACCCTTTTAGTGTCTGGTTATGAAAATTCAGAACTGATTTGCAGTACAGTATTTTGGTAAGCAATTTACTCACATGAAAATAAATCCACACAGATTTATGTAATAAATCTGAGGCTGCATTTTTTTCTGGTTCCCGCTAATGGATTTCAAAAGCTAAAATATGATTGTGTAACTTAGATAATTTAAGTTCATTAATGCAAAATGCTTATGTTCTCCATTAGAAATTACTTTTTTGGATTATAACAAACTACCTTCTTACATCTTATGCCAGCCTAGAACCTAGCAATTAAAGAGAGTAATATTTGGGTTTGTGACTTACATTTTTTTCAACTACTCAGCTGGGAATATACTTAAGATATTTTTAATGTTGAACTGCATCAGCAGGCAAAGACAATAGCTTTGCATTATAGTAGTGCAAACCACTGAAAGGAAAGCATCAATTTTTGCTAGAACTGGATTTGACAGTTTACATCATCCCACTACCCTAAAGAAATAGCTTCCACTGGGATTTATTCACCAAAGTGATCTGAGGCTTATTCATAACCAACCCTCAGTGAAGGCATGCTATCAGCTGGGCTGCCAGAGGCATGCCAGTATTCATGTGCAATTCCACCCTGACTTCAAACACGTAACCTTAATTCACCGACTGATTTTCCTGGCCTGCTTATCAAGGTATGTTGAGAAGACCTGATGGTCCACCACTCTCCCTCCTGCTAGGAAGCATAAGGTGAAGTCATGGGCCTGAGGGGCTCGCTAGCCATCCCCCTCTGCCTGTTATGCCAAAAAAGGCCATTTGAAGAAGGTTCTTCCTATCACAAGATGCTTCCGGGTTGCACACTAAGATCACTTAGTTAAAGAAAAATACACACTGTATCCTTCAGGCACATTAGGACCTGACCAGTCACAACCAGGCCTTATTAGAATAACCCTTCCCTAACAAAATAGCAAATTCGTTGCCAAAAAAGAGGAACTTTTTCTCAGCAAAGCTGAAAGAGTCTAAAATGCCTGTTTGGTTCCAGGGTGACCAGTTATTTCCACCATAGGAAAATGCAGAGATGGACGGATGGGCAGCTCCAAACAAGAAATGCTGCTACTCAGAGAAACAAGCTTACAAGATAGTCTTCCTCCTGAACATAATAGAATATTATGTTTAGCCCGTGAACCACACAGCACCCAAGTGATTCCGGCCGTGAAAGCCTTCGACAATAATAGAATATCGATTTAAAGTCTCGGTTCGCCCCTCCTTTAGTCCGGTGACGCTAGCTCTTTCCAAGCGTGGCTCCCCTTCCCCTTCTGACCTTACTGGGGCGGCATAAGCTGGTTTCGCTCCTCCCCACCCCAAGCAGTAACCACGTCTCGTAGTAATTCACAGACGTCTTTGTTTTGGTTCCTACACATAGAAAACACTCTTTTTTTAATTTTTAATTTACCACACATGTGTAGCTTTAAAGCCACAACAGATAGGAATCTTCACAGCCTTGTGTGCAATTTTGTAGGTTTGCATTTTCAATGGACAAAACTTAAAAAAGGGATAAGGGCACTTTCTTGGAACAGGCATACTGTAATAACTGTTTCACTCACTGTTTCATTCACTGTACTTCACTGAGGAAATGGTGGACAGCATCACTGCCAGGGGAGAAAATGTCCTTTGGGAACCTTAGAAAATGATGGGCAGGCAAACAGTCAGCCTAAAATAGTGGTGGCAGAAAAAAACATAAGTAGCAGAGTGGAAGGGGGAGGGTGATCCGGATCCGGCGATTTGTACCTCCCCAGTTTGTTTCCTTGAGATGATCTGCCTGATCCGGGGATTTGGCGACCCAGATCCGGTGGTCAGCCCTGCCCCCCCCCCCCGGGGTTGCTGGGGGGTACCCCAGGTACCAGGGTTTTTTTGGTGAATCGGCATCTTAATGCACTTGCTCTCCCCATACCCCCCTTCTGCTGCCCAGTGGGCGATCTGTGTGCTCCAGTCTGTTGATCCCAGCCCAGTTCCCCTGACCCCAGCTTTTTGGATCCCAGCTTTAAAATTGGGAAGGAAAAATTGTGCAAGAAAAATAAGACGTTTCCTGCCTGCTTTGTTCACACATGGCAAGCAGGAAACACCTTCAGGCTGGCTTGGAGAAAAAAAGATTGCTAGTTTAGTAATTTTTGAAAAACCTGGGTTGAGAAAAATAAGATGACATGAAAACACTTTGGGGGAGACAGCTATGTGAACATCCTTCCCAAAACATTTTATAATGTCCAGAAGATGTTATATTTGTGCTATGCTGAAAAATCCTTAAGACATCAAAAAAAGTCACAAGTTCCATAGGCATTCAATAGTAAAACAAAAGGTTTTTATCCTTCTTAATGAGAGTAATTAACAAATGCACAGTTTACAAATTTAAAAAGAAAAGCATAGAAGTGATGTAAAGTATGAGGTTTTTTTAATGATCAATAAAAAAAATTAATTTTATTTTTAAAGGTTTTTTATTGTATAGTCTGAAATTGTTACACTTATACATTATCCATATACATTTTATTACATATTCCAAATAATATTTTCCCCCTTTTCCCCTCCCCCCCATGTTTTCTATCTCATTTATTTAAGTAAGCTGCAGTAAGTTCATTCTTTGTACTCTCTTTTCTCATATTTCTTTTTTGACTTCGATGTAAAGTATAAGGTGAGCTGTTTGATGATGAACATTTTTGTTTGCTGTCAAGTTGCAGCCAACTTATGGTAGTCCCAGAGAGTTTTCAAGGTAAGAGATGTTCAGAGATGGTTTGATATTGTCTGACTCTGTGTAGCAAGGGGAAGGGGAGTGTTATTCCATGTTATGTTGTGCTACCAAAGGAGCTTTTCTTCAGTAGAAGGCATCTTCTGCCCATGGAATATGCCTTCCATAGTGTAACAGATCTGTTGGATCTCACCCAACAAACAATAGTAAACTAGCTGGACCAGTAGTATGGTTTCATATTAAAAACTACTTTGTCCATTCAAACGTACCCGTGATTACACACACGCACGACGACGCGACGCGACGCGACGACGCGACGCGACGCACGCGACGCGACGCGACACGCGACGCACGACGCGACGCGACGACGCGACGCGACCACGCACGCACTGTATATATATATATATATACACTACTCTGGTATATCTTGCTTTCCAATAAGGGAAGATGTAGGAGATTAAGTAGAGGGTCTTCTACATAATAATGACAATCTTTGGAAAATTCTTTGAAGGGACGTTCAAATGGCATTGATGGTGACTACTTTCAGCTAAACGGAAAAGACAATTTTATTATTTCAGTTCGTTTGTATTCTCTAATCTTATGTGCATTTGATTTCTTCTCCTTTTCAACTTTTTATAATTATAATAACTATGTAAATTGTTTACTATTTTTATTTATTCAGACATTTATATCCTTGCTTTCCTTGTAGTTAACGGTGGAAAATAAAAACATTTCCAGTTGATTGATTGATTGATTTGATTTGTATACCGCCCTCCCGCGAAGGGCTCAGTGCGGTGAACAACAGCTGCAAATGACACTAGCAATAATCATCACATTAAGCAAAAACCATCAAAGAACATAATATCAATAAGCATGAAATAAACATATTATTATAGCAAAACATTCTAAATTACAATGAATATAACTTTTTAAACATAGAATTATAGTACCAGAAGCATCAACATTTCAAACATCATAATATCACAAAACAGAGGCATCTAGTTAAAAACTAGAATAAGATAACAATACTGTTTTAAGTACTAAAAGCCAGTATGTTCTTATAGTGGAAAAGGAGGATAGAAATGTTTTAAGAAATTAAGAGCCCCCATCTGAGAGGGCTGCTGAATCCACCTGTGGGACAGCATGTGGCCACTCTGGTGGATTTGCCCTTTTCTGGGCACTCACCCCGGTGGAGGGGCAGTTTCACCATGGCCATTTCTGGCACTAGAATGCAGCCATGGATGCGGTGCCCATGGGGGGTGGGGTAGGCTGGAGGAGCAGTCAACGTTAGTCTGCTCACTCCCAGCCATTTGGTGTGTTATGCTGGTGGCTGCTAGTTAAGACTTAAGCCACCCTTTTGGGTGGCATAAGTCTATTAAAACCAATGGGGGATTCTTAGCAGCAGAGAGACTTTCACACTTTTGAAGCCTCCATGCCTCCTGGATGGGGCTGCCTGTTACAAATACATATTGAACTGTTACCAGAAGTTAATCATTTCTTCCACTGAATCTTCCTGAAATTTCATTATAATACTCCTTCATACCCCCACAACACTTTCATTTAATTATTTATGTAATTATTTATATGCTTTTTTCTAAAAGTTATTCAAAATGTATATGAAAGATATTCATTACGTGTTTTGTGATGTCCACTCCTTATTCAGCAGTTGCTACTGTCCATGGAAAGTAATTACGTTCCTGCCATAGCTCACACTTGGGGCCTGATTTTAAATTTTAGAGAGCAATTTTTTTGGGATAATTAAGGTGTAGTCAACCTTACGTGAGTAGTAGTATTAGAGTGAGAACTTTTATACCACTGCACCAATATTCATAGTCAGGATTCCCAAAATAATAATAATAATAATAATAATAATAATAATAATAATAATAATAATAATTATTATTATTATTATTATTATTATTATTATTATTATTATTATTATTATTATTATTATTAATTGGGTTTATAGACCGCCCTCCCCTGAATTTTGCATTCAATTTCCTTGCAACTTTTAAAAAATAGTTCATTAGAAACAAACAAAAAAGTGTTTATCCATCCATCCATCCATATTTTTTATGTGTGACATTTTCTTGGCTGCAGCAAAGGTATTGAATAACTGCATTAACCTTGCTATACTTTGGCCAAAGGAAAGCAAATAAAAGGCACTAAATGTCTCCCACAGCTCTGATAAACTCCAAGGGCAAAAAGCTAGGTGTTTATGAGGTGCAGATGATAATTTGGCCAAGAACTTCTTTCACTTCAAATTATTACCATTATAATAATGGTGGGAAGTGATCCATGTTAATCATTTCTTCTCTGTGGCTTGCATGACTTTTTAAGGCTTCCATATTTTTGTGACCTAAATGGCTGAGATTCAGAATGCCTACTACTTTCTTAGCATTCGATATAATAATTATAGTTATGTATAGTTATGACCTATAGTTAACAATGTTTGAGCATACTCAATAGTACTGTGTAAAGGGTAATTCTTGTGGGAATTCCAACCTGTGTCTCCTGAGGCCTAGTCTGAAAATTTAGCCACTACTTTTGTGGTATGGCTGCTATTGAACAGTAGTGAGCAGCCAGACTTTGTAAGTTGTGTGGCAGCAAGTCACATGGTGGTTGCTGCTGGGCCTGGCAGTGATGAGTCTTCCCTCAGAGGCCAAAATAGACCTGGAAAGGCCCTTGCCATTTACTGACAGAAACCAATACTTCAAGGCTGGCAATACTGTATGGTTGCCTAGTAATTACCACAAAATGAGTGGCTGCTTCTACTAGTTAATTTGGAAGGGTATATATATTTCAGATTTTTTTGAAAACCTAGGGTTTTCTCAGATTTGTAGAAAAATCTGTCTTGTAAGTATAGGATCCCAGTCTTCAGATTCAAGTATCCATTGATGGGGTCATGTTGAGAATAAGATACACTGATGATGATAACTTGTAAACAGAATCTAGCTATGATGGTGAATTAAGGAGAGATATGAACCTGTCATCCATACTGAGTAGCACTACTAGTTCACCTTGCTAATTGTTGTTCACTGGAATTGGCAATGGATACTAGAAATCTGTGAGCAAAATATATGCTCTAGCACTAAGCCATGGCTTCTCCCAGGAACTTTGGACATTCATAGAGGAATCATTAAAGGGTTCTATTTATTTATTCTGTGGTATTATGCTGTGGCTTTTGCCCCCATAGTAGAAATGTGATAGAAAGTTTTGGACGCTCAATATTTTCTTACTAGGAAGTATTCAGTGCAGGAGTTGTACTTGATGAGATGTTAACAATTCTAAGATGGCAAGTTTTTTCTGACTCCTTTCTGTATCAAAGAATTGTTAATTTTCTTCCATTTGACTCTTGGAATGTGAAGAAGAAGATAGGTGTTGCAACTGGAAGGATATACTGTGTTTATTATCTGGTCAATAGTGCAAACCTTTAAAGGAGAAAGGAAAACTTAATCAGAGCTTGGGGTGGAGAACTTCAGCATTATTAGCCATCAATCTTAATAATATCTTAACTCTACTTTGTGCACAAATTTAATAATATGGATATTTTACAGTCTCTGGGAAGATTCACAAAACCAATTATAGAAATGTCACAATTTCCATAGGAAGGTAACCTTCCTCTTAGCAGTGGCAAGGGAACAAAACAAACTGATAGTGATTAAAGTGTCAAGATGTAATTGCATTTTCTTCCAAATAAACCATCACTTCCCAATAAATAATTAAAACAAGCGGTGTTCTTCAGGATGCAACAGTTCAGCAGCTGTGATTAAAAACTGCTAGCAGGCATTATTAGATTTTTTATGATAAATTTTCTCCCATTGTCAATTTGTCAGATTTTATTACCTGGGTGTTCTTTTTAGTTATTATTTCTTTTTAGGTCTAGCAGGAAAATATAACTTTCTTACTGTGATGAAATCTATATTCTGTGTTAATTCCACAAGTAAACTTTAGATATTCTTAGTTCCAAGGTTGTCCACACAAATCTAGACTTGGGAATTATAATTAATTTTGTATAGGTCTGTTGACAAAATATGGCCATTGCAGGCTTGTTGATGTGTGTTACTTCATCTAACCCCTTTTTTCCATTATTTTCATGTATTCTATTCTAGTTGCCACTGCTTAGAAAGAGATAAGATACTGTCAGTGTAATTCTAAGAAGAGTTACATGTGCCTATTGACTTCAATTGGCTTAGAAGAGAATAACTTTGCTTAGGACTGTCCGACTGCTCCATGTGCATCATTTAATATATTTTGGTCATTTTTTTAAAACAGGGCTCGTATGTTGATAGTTACCTTCTTCAGATCAGATCAGAATCCTTTATTAGGCATCAAAATAGAAAATCAACAGAGTAGAAACAAACATATATACATATATATACATATACACACACATACAAGTAGAAATGGATAACCTTTCATATAAACATCTCTTAGGGGTGCGTTTCAGCTGAACTGTGAGAGGTATTGTGTACCTGCCACACCTGTGACAGTTGGAACCATGGTATGGTTCTGCAACAGCGCCATCTGATGGACATCAACAGCAACACACTTCACCTGCAAGGGAAGATAGTGAAAGGGACGGCGTCTGCCATCTGGACATGGGCCACCCACCCTAGCAGAGGAAGGGGAACATTAGGGAGGGAGGGGATGGGGTGCCATGCAAGGGAACGGGAGAGAGGGAGGGGAGCGAGGGGCCCCTTGCCCCTCCCCTTTCTTGCAAGCATTGTGCAATGACACATGTTCAAATTGTTCACTTTCTTTTCCACTTCACCAGACTGAGCCACAGCAACTCTCGTGGGCTCTCCGGGTAAGTGCTTTGGGGTCTCTCTCTCTATCTATCTATCTATCTATCTATCTATCTATCTATCTATCTATCTATCTATCTATCTATCTATCTATCTATCTAAATTATTATTACGTATTAGTTTTGTATACCGCCCTCCCCCGAAGGCGGTATATATATATGTTTGTTACTACTATGTTTGTTATATATATGTTTGTTATATGTATGTTTGTTACTATTCTGTTGATTTTCTATTTTGATGCCTAATAATAATAATTATTAGGCCTTTATTGGCATTAAATATAGAGAAGATTTAGGAATAGATTCTATGTACTCTGAGCACATATACCTTGTAAAAGCATATGGTCACTGCTGTGATCTGGGCAGACTAATCCAAAACCCCTGGGGGTTGGTGATGGTGTCACATACCCCACCACCTCCAGAAGGATTTCTGGAGATGTGGGAGGCAGAAAAACAAAAACAGCAACAAAAACCCTGCAGCTAGAAAGCTCTCTCCATAGGGCTTAATGAACTTACGCCATCCATAAATCCAAGGCTTGGGCTATTGCATAACTGGCTGCAAAACCAGGGTGGAAGGTGCCTAATGTCAGCTCCACCCCTAAGAATGCCTTCAGCATATCCCCACTGCACCTATGTGGCCAGTGGTGGCATGGGAGTTCTGATGCAATGGCCAGCTCTGCATCCATGCATCTTGGAGGGTTGTAGTGTTTGCCCGCTGGTAGGTCTCCCCTGGGCATGGCAAATCTGCTGGTGTGGGCGTACACCACCTCCAGAAGTGGATTCTGCCCCTATCTTGATTGGGATGTAAAAGTATTCTGAACATTGAGAGATTTTCCTAAAGAAAATGTCATATGGCAGGAGTAGTTGTAACAAAGAAGGGGGAACTAGTTAAAATTATGTTCTTCTTTGTCTTCTGGGAGGAGAGAAAGCTCAGCTCTACCAGAAGAAGATAATGTAATTTTGACTGTTCTCTTTCCCTCCCATCCAAAAGCCTTCTGTACTTCATGGTATTTTATTGAACTGAGGAATCTGACCACTAGCAGAGCTTCTCTGAGGGATACAAGATGCTTCTGGAGGAAGAGTAAAGAAAAGGAAAAGTGCTTCTATGGTTGCTATCCCAGCAATGGCAACCAAGGTGAGACTAGGCCAGGGAATGGCAATTCAGTGAGATGGCATTGCATGATGTAGGCATTGATCAGCTATTTCTCGGCTACAGTGTAACCCTATGCAAACAAGTGAAACCCCAAAATGACCCCTTTACTGTGTCTACATAACTCTAGGTTTCTCAAAACTCTTGGGTGCGGAAACGTAACCACAGATATTAGGAAAAGAAATTCGCATTAAAGGGGCAGTAGCATTCGTTGTTTCTTTTTAGGCTTCTTGCTGAAGTGATGTCTTGAACACAAGTAAGACTGGCATGCAACACTTTCCCTACCCTTTCCTGTTGAGCAGACCTTCATAAACAGCACACAGAGGGGAAAAGGGTTTACATTGGGAAGGTAGAATGAAGAACAGCTAGAAATTGTTGTTCTCTTCCATCAATAGGAAAGAATGATACTAACTAGTGTCTTATGGCTTACAGTACACTGTATAATGCTTGATGATTCACTGCCTGTTGGCTCGACTTCTTCTTTTTGGTTTCTGAATAAAAAATGTCTCAGTTTACTTAGATGGTCTTTGGATGCTGTTAAATACAAGCTGCAAACTAAACAGATGTAAATGCTCAGTACTGGCAGGAGGGTATTAAGTATCAGTCGCCGTTTCCCTCCCCTTTTTTATGTCCTTGTGCATTTAAGCTGTAATAGGAAGCAGGGCTTAACATCTGCTGTTCTAATCTTAGGAATATCACCAGGGTGGTGGTCCTGCTTTCATTTGAGTTTAAAGGTTTGCAGCCCATTGATAGTGTACTAAGAATAAAACATGTACAGCTAATTGAATGCACAATCTTTCATCTCATGTGTTATCAAAAAAAGGTCATAATGGAGACTGAGAAAAAGAGTCCAGCATTTTCCCCACTGATAGTTGACCTTGCCAACATGATTTATGTTTGTTTATGGAATATCATTCATCTAAAGAAAAAAAAAGCATCCTGACCATTAGCAACTGTCCTATTTATAATTATATGGCTGTAAAATGAAAGAACGTTGTTACAATGAGTGGCCCCATTCACAGATCAAGGTGGCTGGCTGCGGCACCATAGTCATACAGCACCACTGCTCCCAAAGGGGTTTCCCAGCAACATGGGGAGGCTGCACAAGTGTGACAGCATCCTTGCTGCCGAGAATCCCCCATAGCACACAGTACACTTACTCCACCCAACTAACATTGGCTTTTCCCTTGGCCATGATTCTGGCTTACCCCCACTATGCCAGCAGCAGTGGTTGTAAGGGCAGAGGCGTAGCTCCAAGGGGACAGGGGAGTGTGCGATGCACCGGGCGCACACCCCTGTGAAGGTGTGGCAAGGGCGTTCTGGGGGCGTGGTGTTCTAGGGGCATGGTGGGCAGGGGCATTCTGGGGTGGGGTGGAGGATGCGCTGGTGCACCAGGTGCTTTACCCCCTTGCTACACCTCTGCAAAGGGCAGCAATACTGCCACAGCAACCTGTGGCTTGTCTCATTGCTGGGGAGGGTAGCAGTAGCTGCACAGTGGTGCAGCTCCTTCACCAAAGTAAGTGCTCCAAAGAGGGCAAATCCACTGGTGCAACTGCCTTGCCACCCTCACAAGTGGATTCACCCCCCCCACCCTTGAATGGGGATCATTGTCACTAAGTTTTAACACTATCATCCTATGCAGAATTACTCCATTCTAATTTCAATGGATTTACTCTGGAGTACCTTTGCACAGAAGCATAATGGGGGGGGTGTGTGTGTCAAGGTCCAGGCACTCCTGGAGAACACATAAGAGCTTCCACCCTGATTGATCTACCCAGCCTCACCACCTGGAAGTAAGTCAATCTCAAATTTAAAACAACCAGGGGCTTTTGTGGTTGTGGGGGGCTGGGGAGCTGGGGGGGAGAGAGAAAAGTGGCCCACGTTCCCCCTGCTGCCATTGCCACAAAAAAGCCTCTGATTGCTTTAAAATTAACTTACTTACAGGTGAGAGGGTGGGGGGAGAGAAGGGGTGGGGACAGGCCAGTGAGGGCAGTCTTTTCCAGGCCTCTCTCCACTCCAAGTCACAGAACTGCTCATCTGAAAGTAAGTTAATTTTAAACTAACCAGAGACTTTTGTGGCCGTGGGGGAGGTACATGGGCAACCTTTCCCACCACTGCTACTGAAACTCTCTCCCTTCACTCTTCCTCCTCCCCCTTTCTCTCCTCTCTCTCTCTCTCTCTCCTTTCTTTCTCCCCCTTTCTTTCTGAATGGAGCATATACTACTGACTAGTAGTGTGTGAGAACAACATCTTGGAGTACGGGTGGACAGTAAGTTAAATATGAGTCGCCGGTGTGATACAGTAAGAAAAAAGGCTAATGTACTCTTGGGGTGTATCAACTGGGACATAACTTGGCAAGAGGTTAAGGGAGTGCAGTTTAAGAGCTTGCCCCAGGCAGCATTTTCTATAGATACAGCCTTGCCTTTGCATAAGACTGCACAGGGAGAGACTAGTGGGAAGAAAATCATTTGTAACTAGCTTTCTCAAAGCCAATGGGAATAATGGTTATATTGAGGAACTGAGATATATTTTACGACACAACCTCACAGTCTTCATTTATAAGGGTTTTTCAAGAGAAGCCCTGGAAGTTAAATTAGTTTTAGGCTCTCAGGCAGACCCCTTTCAGAACACTGAGGTAAAGGACTTGGGAATGAATAAGCCTCATGCGTTATATCTATTGGAAGACAATTAACAATCACACATGCAAATTCTATCTAAATTTCCCCAATTCAATAGTGAGGCAAATACATACATCTTGAAAAGTTTGTCCTTTAAAGGTAGGAGATCCAAGTTAGTGGGGGGTTTTTTAAGTGAAGTTTTATAATCCATTTTTGTATGAAAGTCATTTTACATGCAAGTCATATGTACATCATTTTTTATATGAAAGATACTTCACCCCTTGCTCCAGTCCTTTTGTTGACCATCACTGTATTTGATTAACTCTTGTGATAATACTGTTGTAGTGCTGAGCTGGAAGATTTATTAACTTCTAAATGGATTGCTTGGATCACTTGCTAATTTTATTTCATAATGAAAACTAACAATGACTTACTCTGTCATACAGAGTTCTGCCTTCTCTTTTAAGAACTAGGGGTTTAGCCAATATAATTTAATAGGCTGGATAGCATAATACCTGGAAGACATTCAATTGGTGAGAACTTTATAGCAGATTTAACGAATGCTCTCCTGACTTCCAAATCGACAAATATGAATCAAGCCTTCAGAGTTCTTCTCCATCTATATTCTGTTAATCAGAACAATAATGAAATTGTGCTGATGCAGAACATAAAGTATTCCCATAAGTAAATCATATTATGTCCAAATTTTTCATTAGAGATTCATAATTTCTTACTATTTATATAATTATACTCAGTAAGTAGGATCTTGAAAAACTAGAGGAAACAGTCTTGCTGTATAAAAGACAAAAGTCATGCAACTCTGTTGCTTCTGAGTGAAACAGCAAGAAACTGAATGTAAAGTACTTTTATTTTTATTGGATTTATTTTATTTTAGAGGTTTGAGTATCTCTGGGGAAAATGATTGGGGTTAAAAGAAGGCGTAAAAGACCAGCTGGCATCACCCAAAGTTGGGTACTAAAATCAGACGACATCAATTATACCTAAAAAAACAACAACTGGATACTTAAATGAAACCTAAATACTAGAAAAGATAGCCTAAATTTTTAGAATTCTATGTAATACAATAAACAGGAGTATGTCAGAAGAGTATATACCAGTGGTGGCGAACCTATGGCACGGGTGCCAGAGGTGGCACTCAGAGCCCTCTCTGTGGGCACGCGCGAACAGAGTTTGTCGTGGGAGGGGGGTGGAAAACCCCACTGATTTTCATGGGAAGAACTAAAGCATGATCCTTTACCTGGGAGTAAGCTCAGTTGCTGGCAATGGGGCTTGCTTCTGAGTAAACCCTCCTAGGGTTGTGATTCATCCATTCGAAGCGTTGCACGGTTGCTTCACCAAGCTTACTCCCAAGTAACGCGCCTCGGAGCTCTTTCTAAACTAAAACCTCAGTATTCAGGTTGAATTGCTGTGTTGGCACTTTATGATAAATAAGTGGGTTTTTGGTTGCCATTTGGGCACTCGGTCTCAAAAAGGTTCGCCATCACTGGTATATACCCTATTTTAACAGCAGTGATACACAATTATTGGAAGAGTAAAAAATACTTTGTCCTTTGGAAAGGCAGAATCAGTCCCCAAAATATGCAGATTAAAAGGATGCAGAACATAATCAGTGGGGGAATGCAAAGGTGTCTGAAAATGGATTTTGTGTGTGTAGTCTATTTCTTTTCTGTTCTAGCTTACTTGGGGGGAGGGGAGTGTTGGGTGGGTTCCTTGATGGAAGTATGTTATTAGCTAAAGCATTACATCTGCTTTTTCTTACTTCCTGAGTGGATACGCCAGAATATGATGGAGCACAGGAAAACAATAGAAGAAGCTGATTCAACTAAGCCATATTGGCAGAGTTATAAAATACATATTGGACATATATACAACTATAGACGGGTACACTAGAACTGGAGCATCTGTTCTTTGTCCACAAGATACATTAGAGAATATTTCTCAGCAAAGAAAGGACACATCTTGTAGGCTGCCATATGTTTCACCTCGACAGAAGATAAATTTGGATACTGAACAAGCAAAGAGCAATTTAATTAAGCCTGAAACCAAGCAAGTGTGTGCAAGTCCTTACCTACTACGGTACACACAATAATTTATTCTTGGAATAGATCACTTAAGGTACCTTTACAGTAAGATGAACACTTAATTGCTCAAAGCAGACTCATTTAGTCTTGAAAACTATCTGTTGAGTCTCCAAATCAAAGAAACATCAGTCATTATTCTCAGTATCTTTTCAGCTACTGATTTCAGTTCCGTGCTTCCCATAGACAATTTAACATTTTACCTTCTATTTTAGTAATGCCATTGCTATACAAGCATACTTTCAATTTGACACCTTGACATTTAACACAAGGCTAGCATTTGTAGCACCAAGAGAGGCAAAACTGCTTAGAACTGAATTAATTGAACAGGTTTCATCCAGCATCATTGCTAGCATTACAGGATAACCTGGTTGCTTAAAACTTCCATTCGTCATCATTGACAGAGTCTTTGTATCAGCTGTCAGTCACAATCTTTGTCTCCGTCTAACCCCCTTTACTTCCAACTTTGTACTGAGTTCTGCTTTTTTGATGGCATACTTGTGAAAAAACCTAGTATTTCAACTAAACACTTGAAATTTGCTTTTTAGAAGATATTGGATATTGTGTACTTGGCATTGTTTTTATTGGCTAAAGTTTAATAATGCTTCTGCTCTGAGTATGTATTATTATGCTTAATAGGTTTTATTTCTGATTTAATCCTATCTGGGTTTCAGCATTCTTTCAACACTCATAGAAATGCTTCTGCTTTTAGTTGTTCTACCATTCTTCATTTCCTAGAAATGAGGGCTTCTTTTAGGCTGCTTCAAGATGTATTAGATGCGTAGCCCCCCACGCCGCCCAAGAGAGTTCTGGCGGCGTGATGGCGCAAGCCCGTCTGCTCGATGAACGGCTGTCGAGTGTCGAGAAGGTGGCAGTAATGCGGCTCAAGATGGGAGCCGCCTCCGTTTCATTCTCACGGTAATGTTCGCTCAGACGCCTGTTAGTCGTACACAGCTCCTCATGACGCCCTCCCACCCCTGAAGGCTCTTGGAGGACAGTGTGGACGGGGCCACATCAGGCTTGTGCAGCAATGCGACGCATTCTAGACACACCGTGCGGAGGAAGCGTGGGACGGGAGACAGCATCTTCCCAGCGGCGCGGTTCGCACCTTGCCCAGACAGTAGGGCTGACTCTGCATGGGCCAATTAAAATGTTTTGAGGCCCTTTTAAAAAGTATTTTTTTTGGGGGGGGGAGGAGTTTCCACAGAACTCACCCCCAAAATGCTGCTAACTCATTTTAGTGGCCAGAACCCAAGTTGAATGAAAATCACCAATTCTGTGAATTTTCCCTTTAAACCTGGGTTGCAAACTCTTCCTGTTTGCAAACTCTTCCTGTTTGCAACATTGTGCAACTATGGCAAGCAGGAAGCATTCACTCCCCACATCATTATGTTGGATTCCCCAGGTGGCTGTCATAATAGGAGATAATCTAATAGGCAGCTGCCATACAGTGCAGATAAGTGGGGGGGGGGGTTCTTGGGGGTGGATTATCAGATGGGGGATTCTCAGCTATGTGGTTTGCACAGAAACAGCATTTCCCAGCAATTCTGGCTGACCTCTGTAATGGTAGCACAGGCAGCAAAACAGATTCTATTAACCCATTGCAGCCCATAAAGAATCAGCCTAGGTCTGATATCCATTGTAACAGACTGCAGAGAACAGTGTGTATTTTAAATTTCTGATCTGTCAGGAGCCATTATTGTTTACTTTCAGAGTGAGGCACAGAGGCCTTGGAACAGAGAAGCCACCTGTTTGACTGAGGCAACTCTGCACCCTGATTGGCTAAAAGATTTGATGATACTGAGAGGGAGGAGTATATCTCCCTGTGTAAAACAATCTGACAGGCTTTGGGGAGTTTGAAGTTCCTTTGGGGAATCTGAATTTTAAAAGCTATCTATCTTTGCATAACAACTCTGAAAAAGTAGTGGCAGTCAGTGTGTGATTCTGGCATGCCCTACTGTGTAGTATAGTTTAAGCAAATATTACACAGACTGGAGAGTAGTGGTGGTTAGGTTATTGTGTGTCCAGTCTGAGGAGTGTCATGACCCAGCACCTGGACACTTACCAGGGTTAGGGTTAGGACTTACCAGGGTTAGGGTTAGGACCCTTTGGACTGTCTTCTGACCATGCTCTTGTCTGACATCTGTTCTGTCCTGCAGTACTGGACCTGACCACACCCTGCCTGTCTGCAGAACAAGGAGCATATATGTAACCAATAGGAGATATATCTTCCAGGAAAAGTGAAGAAGAATCTTAAAGACCAGGTAGTCTGCTATATGCAGTGTTGCTTTATTTTCCCCTAAAGAGCATGTTTTATGTTTATTTTGGGGTTTCTATTTGTGAGAGCTGAGTGGGTGAACTGAAGTAAATGTTCCAAGTCTGATAGAACCCAGAGTGCGTGTATAATCCATTAGCCAGAGTAACACCTGTAGTATAAGGAACTATACCATCTTACGAAACAGCATCTGTAACACCTAAGCTTGCTGAGCCTGAACAAATATATTTAAGCCTGTGCCTGAAAACAAATACTGCTAATTCCTGCCTAAGATCTCTGCTGTAAATATATATTTATCCTGCCTCATCCATTCCTTCCTCCAAGTTATTCATCTCCTATTCCCGTATCCTCTCTCTGTTAAATAAATTTCTCATTCTGCTTAAGTTTACATCTGCCTCAGTATTATTATTTTTTGTGCCTTATAAAGGGGTTTGCCAAGGAGGTTTTTTTAAAATGATGGGCATCCTTCATCTTCTGGGAGCATAACAGGGCCGAGGGAAAGTGCTTCTGTTTAAAATTCTCCCATATTAGAAGCAGCTCAGTCCACAAGGTGGAATGCTGGAATATCTGACAAGTCTGATCAGTGAGTGATTTTTCTGCCTGGGTGAAATTGAAGTATGGGGTGGGGGTGGGAGACTGTTGCCCCAGTTTATTCAGTTCAGTTCAGTTTATATCCCATCCTTCCCATTATGGGTTCAGGGTAGCTTCCAACATAGATAAAATAAAACCATACATTAAAATAATTTCACATGTTGATGGCAACTAAACAGTCTCATCTTAAATATTATAATACCAAAAACTTTGTCTTAATGCAGTGGGATGGGGGAAAAGGAGGCCTTTTGATGGTAAAATAACTGTTGCTGCCTCAGTCATATGTCTGGTGGAACAGCTCTGTCTTACAGGTCATGTGAAATTGCATTAGGTCCTGCAGGGCCCTATTTTCATTGGACAGATTGTTCTATCAGGTTGGGGCCAGGGCTGAGAATGTCCTAGCCCTGGTTGAGGCTAGCTGGACATCTTTCAGACCAGGGATCACTAGTAAGCTCTTATTTACTGAATTCAGCACCCTTTAAGAGACAGACATAGACAATTCCTAAGACATACACGAATGAGCAAGACACAATGTAAAATTGTATTTTATGCGGGGAGGGGGAGGGACTTCCTATAGGTCCACGATTCCTCTCAAGGGTTCTGGCCCTGTTTATTTCCTTCAACCTGGGATTTTTGGAAATTGCTAAATCAGCAGTCATTTTGCAAAATTCCAGGTTGGTGCCACTCCCATACAAATGGCCAAGCAGGAGGTTCTTGATTTCCCTCCCTTCCACTGCACCATTCGCAGTCAGGAAGAATCTGCCTGCCACAGCAATATGTTCATTACTGTCCTGCTGTTTCAGGGAGACCCCTTTTAATTTTTTTAATTTTTTGTGTTACAAATGCGCAGCTACGCAGGTGCAGCCAATAATATTGTGGACCAATCAGCATGTCTGTGGGGGTGCATTTCTATATGCCTGCGCAGTTAAGCGTCTTCATGTGAAAGTGCAAAAGCAACCTGGATTGTTTCCTTGGACTCCAATTGCTGCCTGCAAAGCACGCACGTAGATGGGGAAAATGGAAAATGAATTGCTTTATAACTATGCAACCCTTTATACATTTGCTGTGCATGATCAACCATAGAGAGATGATTTCACAGAGACCATGACCTCAGACACTTTAGGGTTTTGAAGGTAAATACCAGGTCCTTCAACTTGATTTGGTATTCCACCCTGAGCCAGTGCAGCTGACGGAGCACTGGCTGAATGTGTGTCCACCACAAGGTTCAAGGAAAAACCAGCACTGCTGTGTTCTGCACTATTTGGAGTTTTTGGATCAAGGCCAAGGGTAGTTCTGTACAGTACAAGTTGTAATGTCTAGAATTGACCATTGTATGGATCACTATAGCTATATGTGGCAGCATAAGGTAAGAATGGGACCACAATTAGTACAATATTGACACATATAATGTTTAAAAACTCTTTCAAATGTATTATGGAAATTGATGCTAAAATTTTGTTTAATTTCACCATGATTGGATTACAGTGAAATACTGGTATGAGCTGAAAGTTTTTGTCTACTTTGACCTAAAATGCCACTCTGGCTTTGGCAGAATCTATTTATGAACTCTGCACATTTTGAGGAATAAAAAGACATTTAAAGTTGCTGTGTTAACTTGAAAACTAATTTAGAAGTATTGAAATATGCTGGGGAAGGAAAATTACCTTTCTAAACCAATCTATCCCTAATGTAAATCACTAAACAAGCAATAATTTGTTGGCATGTATGTACTGAATCTAGGATAGCTAATGATGAGCATTCCTGAGTGCCCCATATCTGATACATCAGACAGTCTAAAACAAATTACATGTTGGACAAATGTTCAGTAATATTGAAAAGTAATTTCATTAGTTGTAATTGCAGAAATGTCTTCTTAGAAATATATGAAGTAAATTTCCTGTACAGAATCTTCAGATATCTCTAACATTTTGTCAATGTATTGTATATTTTTCATTTAATATCTAAATAATTTAAATATAAGATTAAAGTTGCATAGATTCTACCATTTTTAATATAAATGTATGTCACCTTTCCTCACAAAGCTCTGAATAAGTTGCAAAAATTGGTCACTTAAAATGTGTGCAAGCTGATTTCAGAGAAGCTGTTCACTTTCATTTGCAATAGAACTGATTTTTGAACACAGTTTAGGAAAAGCAAAATCTTTACATCAAAGACTGTTACTGTAGACAAAACAAGAGTTGCCAGATGTTCACACTGGATTCAGAAAAGGAAGAGGCACTAAAGATTATATTGCAAATTTATGTTGGTTACTGGATCATTGTAGTAATGCACTGCTGACCCAGCAGCACCGTGGTAGAACGTTGGTGGTGGGGGGGGGGTGGGGGGGGGGGGGTGGTGGGGGGGGGGGGGGGGGGGGGGGGGGGGGGGGGGGGGGGGGGGGGGGGGGGGGGGTGGGGGGTGGGGGGGGGGGGTGTTGGGGGGGGGGGGCCCCGGCCGGGGGGGGGGGGGGGGGGTGTGGGGGGGGGGGGGGGTGGTGGGGGGGAGGGGGGGGGGGGGGGTGGGGTGGGGGTGGGGTTTGGTGGGGGGGAGGGGGGGTGGGGGGGGGGGGGGGTGGGGGGGGGGGGGGGGGGGGGGGGGGGGGGGTGGGGGGGGGGGGGGGTGGGGGGGGGGGGGGGTGGGGGGGGGGGGGGGTGGGGGGGGGGGGGGGTGGGGGGGGGGGGGGGTGGGGGGGGGGGGGGGTGGGGGGGGGGGGGGGTGGGGGGGGGGGGGGGTGGGGGGGGGGGGGGGTGGGGGGGGGGGGGGGTGGGGGGGGGGGGGGGTGGGGGGGGGGGGGGGTGGGGGGGGGGGGGGGTGGGGGGGGGGGGGGGTGGGGGGGGGGGGGGGTGGGGGGGGGGGGGGGTGGGGGGGGGGGGGGGTGGGGGGGGGGGGGGGTGGGGGGGGGGGGGGGTGGGGGGGGGGGGGGGTGGGGGGGGGGGGGGGTGGGGGGGGGGGGGGGTGGGGGGGGGGGGGGGTGGGGGGGGGGGGGGGTGGGGGGGGGGGGGGGTGGGGGGGGGGGGGGGTGGGGGGGGGGGGGGGTGGGGGGGGGGGGGGGTGGGGGGGGGGGGGGGTGGGGGGGGGGGGGGGTGGGGGGGGGGGGGGGTGGGGGGGGGGGGGGGTGGGGGGGGGGGGGGGTGGGGGGGGGGGGGGGTGGGGGGGGGGGGGGGTGGGGGGGGGGGGGGGTGGGGGGGGGGGGGGGTGGGGGGGGGGGGGGGTGGGGGGGGGGGGGGGTGGGGGGGGGGGGGGGTGGGGGGGGGGGGGGGTGGGGGGGGGGGGGGGTGGGGGGGGGGGGGGGTGGGGGGGGGGGGGGGTGGGGGGGGGGGGGGGTGGGGGGGGGGGGGGGTGGGGGGGGGGGGGGGTGGGGGGGGGGGGGGGTGGGGGGGGGGGGGGGTGGGGGGGGGGGGGGGTGGGGGGGGGGGGGGGTGGGGGGGGGGGGGGGTGGGGGGGGGGGGGGGTGGGGGGGGGGGGGGGTGGGGGGGGGGGGGGGTGGGGGGGGGGGGGGGTGGGGGGGGGGGGGGGTGGGGGGGGGGGGGGGTGGGGGGGGGGGGGGGTGGGGGGGGGGGGGGGTGGGGGGGGGGGGGGGTGGGGGGGGGGGGGGGTGGGGGGGGGGGGGGGTGGGGGGGGGGGGGGGTGGGGGGGGGGGGGGGTGGGGGGGGGGGGGGGTGGGGGGGGGGGGGGGTGGGGGGGGGGGGGGGTGGGGGGGGGGGGGGGTGGGGGGGGGGGGGGGTGGGGGGGGGGGGGGGTGGGGGGGGGGGGGGGTGGGGGGGGGGGGGGGTGGGGGGGGGGGGGGGTGGGGGGGGGGGGGGGTGGGGGGGGGGGGGGGTGGGGGGGGGGGGGGGTGGGGGGGGGGGGGGGTGGGGGGGGGGGGGGGTGGGGGGGGGGGGGGGTGGGGGGGGGGGGGGGTGGGGGGGGGGGGGGGTGGGGGGGGGGGGGGGTGGGGGGGGGGGGGGGTGGGGGGGGGGGGGGGTGGGGGGGGGGGGGGGTGGGGGGGGGGGGGGGTGGGGGGGGGGGGGGGTGGGGGGGGGGGGGGGTGGGGGGGGGGGGGGGTGGGGGGGGGGGGGGGTGGGGGGGGGGGGGGGTGGGGGGGGGGGGGGGTGGGGGGGGGGGGGGGTGGGGGGGGGGGGGGGTGGGGGGGGGGGGGGGTGGGGGGGGGGGGGGGTGGGGGGGGGGGGGGGTGGGGGGGGGGGGGGGTGGGGGGGGGGGGGGGTGGGGGGGGGGGGGGGTGGGGGGGGGGGGGGGTGGGGGGGGGGGGGGGTGGGGGGGGGGGGGGGTGGGGGGGGGGGGGGGTGGGGGGGGGGGGGGGTGGGGGGGGGGGGGGGTGGGGGGGGGGGGGGGTGGGGGGGGGGGGGGGTGGGGGGGGGGGGGGGTGGGGGGGGGGGGGGGTGGGGGGGGGGGGGGGTGGGGGGGGGGGGGGGTGGGGGGGGGGGGGGGTGGGGGGGGGGGGGGGTGGGGGGGGGGGGGGGTGGGGGGGGGGGGGGGTGGGGGGGGGGGGGGGTGGGGGGGGGGGGGGGTGGGGGGGGGGGGGGGTGGGGGGGGGGGGGGGTGGGGGGGGGGGGGGGTGGGGGGGGGGGGGGGTGGGGGGGGGGGGGGGTGGGGGGGGGGGGGGGTGGGGGGGGGGGGGGGTGGGGGGGGGGGGGGGTGGGGGGGGGGGGGGGTGGGGGGGGGGGGGGGTGGGGGGGGGGGGGGGTGGGGGGGGGGGGGGGTGGGGGGGGGGGGGGGTGGGGGGGGGGGGGGGTGGGGGGGGGGGGGGGTGGGGGGGGGGGGGGGTGGGGGGGGGGGGGGGTGGGGGGGGGGGGGGGTGGGGGGGGGGGGGGGTGGGGGGGGGGGGGGGTGGGGGGGGGGGGGGGTGGGGGGGGGGGGGGGTGGGGGGGGGGGGGGGTGGGGGGGGGGGGGGGTGGGGGGGGGGGGGGGTGGGGGGGGGGGGGGGTGGGGGGGGGGGGGGGTGGGGGGGGGGGGGGGTGGGGGGGGGGGGGGGTGGGGGGGGGGGGGGGTGGGGGGGGGGGGGGGTGGGGGGGGGGGGGGGTGGGGGGGGGGGGGGGTGGGGGGGGGGGGGGGTGGGGGGGGGGGGGGGTGGGGGGGGGGGGGGGTGGGGGGGGGGGGGGGTGGGGGGGGGGGGGGGTGGGGGGGGGGGGGGGTGGGGGGGGGGGGGGGTGGGGGGGGGGGGGGGTGGGGGGGGGGGGGGGTGGGGGGGGGGGGGGGTGGGGGGGGGGGGGGGTGGGGGGGGGGGGGGGTGGGGGGGGGGGGGGGTGGGGGGGGGGGGGGGTGGGGGGGGGGGGGGGTGGGGGGGGGGGGGGGTGGGGGGGGGGGGGGGTGGGGGGGGGGGGGGGTGGGGGGGGGGGGGGGTGGGGGGGGGGGGGGGTGGGGGGGGGGGGGGGTGGGGGGGGGGGGGGGTGGGGGGGGGGGGGGGTGGGGGGGGGGGGGGGTGGGGGGGGGGGGGGGTGGGGGGGGGGGGGGGTGGGGGGGGGGGGGGGTGGGGGGGGGGGGGGGTGGGGGGGGGGGGGGGTGGGGGGGGGGGGGGGTGGGGGGGGGGGGGGGTGGGGGGGGGGGGGGGTGGGGGGGGGGGGGGGTGGGGGGGGGGGGGGGTGGGGGGGGGGGGGGGTGGGGGGGGGGGGGGGTGGGGGGGGGGGGGGGTGGGGGGGGGGGGGGGTGGGGGGGGGGGGGGGTGGGGGGGGGGGGGGGTGGGGGGGGGGGGGGGTGGGGGGGGGGGGGGGTGGGGGGGGGGGGGGGTGGGGGGGGGGGGGGGTGGGGGGGGGGGGGGGTGGGGGGGGGGGGGGGTGGGGGGGGGGGGGGGTGGGGGGGGGGGGGGGTGGGGGGGGGGGGGGGTGGGGGGGGGGGGGGGTGGGGGGGGGGGGGGGTGGGGGGGGGGGGGGGTGGGGGGGGGGGGGGGTGGGGGGGGGGGGGGGTGGGGGGGGGGGGGGGTGGGGGGGGGGGGGGGTGGGGGGGGGGGGGGGTGGGGGGGGGGGGGGGTGGGGGGGGGGGGGGGTGGGGGGGGGGGGGGGTGGGGGGGGGGGGGGGTGGGGGGGGGGGGGGGTGGGGGGGGGGGGGGGTGGGGGGGGGGGGGGGTGGGGGGGGGGGGGGGTGGGGGGGGGGGGGGGTGGGGGGGGGGGGGGGTGGGGGGGGGGGGGGGTGGGGGGGGGGGGGGGTGGGGGGGGGGGGGGGTGGGGGGGGGGGGGGGTGGGGGGGGGGGGGGGTGGGGGGGGGGGGGGGTGGGGGGGGGGGGGGGTGGGGGGGGGGGGGGGTGGGGGGGGGGGGGGGTGGGGGGGGGGGGGGGTGGGGGGGGGGGGGGGTGGGGGGGGGGGGGGGTGGGGGGGGGGGGGGGTGGGGGGGGGGGGGGGTGGGGGGGGGGGGGGGTGGGGGGGGGGGGGGGTGGGGGGGGGGGGGGGTGGGGGGGGGGGGGGGTGGGGGGGGGGGGGGGTGGGGGGGGGGGGGGGTGGGGGGGGGGGGGGGTGGGGGGGGGGGGGGGTGGGGGGGGGGGGGGGTGGGGGGGGGGGGGGGTGGGGGGGGGGGGGGGTGGGGGGGGGGGGGGGTGGGGGGGGGGGGGGGTGGGGGGGGGGGGGGGTGGGGGGGGGGGGGGGTGGGGGGGGGGGGGGGTGGGGGGGGGGGGGGGTGGGGGGGGGGGGGGGTGGGGGGGGGGGGGGGTGGGGGGGGGGGGGGGTGGGGGGGGGGGGGGGTGGGGGGGGGGGGGGGTGGGGGGGGGGGGGGGTGGGGGGGGGGGGGGGTGGGGGGGGGGGGGGGTGGGGGGGGGGGGGGGTGGGGGGGGGGGGGGGTGGGGGGGGGGGGGGGTGGGGGGGGGGGGGGGTGGGGGGGGGGGGGGGTGGGGGGGGGGGGGGGTGGGGGGGGGGGGGGGTGGGGGGGGGGGGGGGTGGGGGGGGGGGGGGGTGGGGGGGGGGGGGGGTGGGGGGGGGGGGGGGTGGGGGGGGGGGGGGGTGGGGGGGGGGGGGGGTGGGGGGGGGGGGGGGTGGGGGGGGGGGGGGGTGGGGGGGGGGGGGGGTGGGGGGGGGGGGGGGTGGGGGGGGGGGGGGGTGGGGGGGGGGGGGGGTGGGGGGGGGGGGGGGTGGGGGGGGGGGGGGGTGGGGGGGGGGGGGGGTGGGGGGGGGGGGGGGTGGGGGGGGGGGGGGGTGGGGGGGGGGGGGGGTGGGGGGGGGGGGGGGTGGGGGGGGGGGGGGGTGGGGGGGGGGGGGGGTGGGGGGGGGGGGGGGTGGGGGGGGGGGGGGGTGGGGGGGGGGGGGGGTGGGGGGGGGGGGGGGTGGGGGGGGGGGGGGGTGGGGGGGGGGGGGGGTGGGGGGGGGGGGGGGTGGGGGGGGGGGGGGGTGGGGGGGGGGGGGGGTGGGGGGGGGGGGGGGTGGGGGGGGGGGGGGGTGGGGGGGGGGGGGGGTGGGGGGGGGGGGGGGTGGGGGGGGGGGGGGGTGGGGGGGGGGGGGGGTGGGGGGGGGGGGGGGTGGGGGGGGGGGGGGGTGGGGGGGGGGGGGGGTGGGGGGGGGGGGGGGTGGGGGGGGGGGGGGGTGGGGGGGGGGGGGGGTGGGGGGGGGGGGGGGTGGGGGGGGGGGGGGGTGGGGGGGGGGGGGGGTGGGGGGGGGGGGGGGTGGGGGGGGGGGGGGGTGGGGGGGGGGGGGGGTGGGGGGGGGGGGGGGTGGGGGGGGGGGGGGGTGGGGGGGGGGGGGGGTGGGGGGGGGGGGGGGTGGGGGGGGGGGGGGGTGGGGGGGGGGGGGGGTGGGGGGGGGGGGGGGTGGGGGGGGGGGGGGGTGGGGGGGGGGGGGGGTGGGGGGGGGGGGGGGTGGGGGGGGGGGGGGGTGGGGGGGGGGGGGGGTGGGGGGGGGGGGGGGTGGGGGGGGGGGGGGGTGGGGGGGGGGGGGGGTGGGGGGGGGGGGGGGTGGGGGGGGGGGGGGGTGGGGGGGGGGGGGGGTGGGGGGGGGGGGGGGTGGGGGGGGGGGGGGGTGGGGGGGGGGGGGGGTGGGGGGGGGGGGGGGTGGGGGGGGGGGGGGGTGGGGGGGGGGGGGGGTGGGGGGGGGGGGGGGTGGGGGGGGGGGGGGGTGGGGGGGGGGGGGGGTGGGGGGGGGGGGGGGTGGGGGGGGGGGGGGGTGGGGGGGGGGGGGGGTGGGGGGGGGGGGGGGTGGGGGGGGGGGGGGGTGGGGGGGGGGGGGGGTGGGGGGGGGGGGGGGTGGGGGGGGGGGGGGGTGGGGGGGGGGGGGGGTGGGGGGGGGGGGGGGTGGGGGGGGGGGGGGGTGGGGGGGGGGGGGGGTGGGGGGGGGGGGGGGTGGGGGGGGGGGGGGGTGGGGGGGGGGGGGGGTGGGGGGGGGGGGGGGTGGGGGGGGGGGGGGGTGGGGGGGGGGGGGGGTGGGGGGGGGGGGGGGTGGGGGGGGGGGGGG
Source organism: Sphaerodactylus townsendi (assembly GCF_021028975.2). Classification (NCBI taxonomy): domain Eukaryota; kingdom Metazoa; phylum Chordata; class Lepidosauria; order Squamata; family Sphaerodactylidae; genus Sphaerodactylus; species Sphaerodactylus townsendi. Next base: position 56,019,589 of record NC_059434.1, on the reverse strand, counting down.
GTGGGGGGGGGGGGGGGTGGGGGGGGGGGGGGGTGGGGGGGGGGGGGGGTGGGGGGGGGGGGGGGTGGGGGGGGGGGGGGGTGGGGGGGGGGGGGGGTGGGGGGGGGGGGGGGTGGGGGGGGGGGGGGGTGGGGGGGGGGGGGGGTGGGGGGGGGGGGGGGTGGGGGGGGGGGGGGGTGGGGGGGGGGGGGGGTGGGGGGGGGGGGGGGTGGGGGGGGGGGGGGGTGGGGGGGGGGGGGGGTGGGGGGGGGGGGGGGTGGGGGGGGGGGGGGGTGGGGGGGGGGGGGGGTGGGGGGGGGGGGGGGTGGGGGGGGGGGGGGGTGGGGGGGGGGGGGGGTGGGGGGGGGGGGGGGTGGGGGGGGGGGGGGGTGGGGGGGGGGGGGGGTGGGGGGGGGGGGGGGTGGGGGGGGGGGGGGGTGGGGGGGGGGGGGGGTGGGGGGGGGGGGGGGTGGGGGGGGGGGGGGGTGGGGGGGGGGGGGGGTGGGGGGGGGGGGGGGTGGGGGGGGGGGGGGGTGGGGGGGGGGGGGGGTGGGGGGGGGGGGGGGTGGGGGGGGGGGGGGGTGGGGGGGGGGGGGGGTGGGGGGGGGGGGGGGTGGGGGGGGGGGGGGGTGGGGGGGGGGGGGGGTGGGGGGGGGGGGGGGTGGGGGGGGGGGGGGGTGGGGGGGGGGGGGGGTGGGGGGGGGGGGGGGTGGGGGGGGGGGGGGGTGGGGGGGGGGGGGGGTGGGGGGGGGGGGGGGTGGGGGGGGGGGGGGGTGGGGGGGGGGGGGGGTGGGGGGGGGGGGGGGTGGGGGGGGGGGGGGGTGGGGGGGGGGGGGGGTGGGGGGGGGGGGGGGTGGGGGGGGGGGGGGGTGGGGGGGGGGGGGGGTGGGGGGGGGGGGGGGTGGGGGGGGGGGGGGGTGGGGGGGGGGGGGGGTGGGGGGGGGGGGGGGTGGGGGGGGGGGGGGGTGGGGGGGGGGGGGGGTGGGGGGGGGGGGGGGTGGGGGGGGGGGGGGGTGGGGGGGGGGGGGGGTGGGGGGGGGGGGGGGTGGGGGGGGGGGGGGGTGGGGGGGGGGGGGGGTGGGGGGGGGGGGGGGTGGGGGGGGGGGGGGGTGGGGGGGGGGGGGGGTGGGGGGGGGGGGGGGTGGGGGGGGGGGGGGGTGGGGGGGGGGGGGGGTGGGGGGGGGGGGGGGTGGGGGGGGGGGGGGGTGGGGGGGGGGGGGGGTGGGGGGGGGGGGGGGTGGGGGGGGGGGGGGGTGGGGGGGGGGGGGGGTGGGGGGGGGGGGGGGTGGGGGGGGGGGGGGGTGGGGGGGGGGGGGGGTGGGGGGGGGGGGGGGTGGGGGGGGGGGGGGGTGGGGGGGGGGGGGGGTGGGGGGGGGGGGGGGTGGGGGGGGGGGGGGGTGGGGGGGGGGGGGGGTGGGGGGGGGGGGGGGTGGGGGGGGGGGGGGGTGGGGGGGGGGGGGGGTGGGGGGGGGGGGGGGTGGGGGGGGGGGGGGGTGGGGGGGGGGGGGGGTGGGGGGGGGGGGGGGTGGGGGGGGGGGGGGGTGGGGGGGGGGGGGGGTGGGGGGGGGGGGGGGTGGGGGGGGGGGGGGGTGGGGGGGGGGGGGGGTGGGGGGGGGGGGGGGTGGGGGGGGGGGGGGGTGGGGGGGGGGGGGGGTGGGGGGGGGGGGGGGTGGGGGGGGGGGGGGGTGGGGGGGGGGGGGGGTGGGGGGGGGGGGGGGTGGGGGGGGGGGGGGGTGGGGGGGGGGGGGGGTGGGGGGGGGGGGGGGTGGGGGGGGGGGGGGGTGGGGGGGGGGGGGGGTGGGGGGGGGGGGGGGTGGGGGGGGGGGGGGGTGGGGGGGGGGGGGGGTGGGGGGGGGGGGGGGTGGGGGGGGGGGGGGGTGGGGGGGGGGGGGGGTGGGGGGGGGGGGGGGTGGGGGGGGGGGGGGGTGGGGGGGGGGGGGGGTGGGGGGGGGGGGGGGTGGGGGGGGGGGGGGGTGGGGGGGGGGGGGGGTGGGGGGGGGGGGGGGTGGGGGGGGGGGGGGGTGGGGGGGGGGGGGGGTGGGGGGGGGGGGGGGTGGGGGGGGGGGGGGGTGGGGGGGGGGGGGGGTGGGGGGGGGGGGGGGTGGGGGGGGGGGGGGGTGGGGGGGGGGGGGGGTGGGGGGGGGGGGGGGTGGGGGGGGGGGGGGGTGGGGGGGGGGGGGGGTGGGGGGGGGGGGGGGTGGGGGGGGGGGGGGGTGGGGGGGGGGGGGGGTGGGGGGGGGGGGGGGTGGGGGGGGGGGGGGGTGGGGGGGGGGGGGGGTGGGGGGGGGGGGGGGTGGGGGGGGGGGGGGGTGGGGGGGGGGGGGGGTGGGGGGGGGGGGGGGTGGGGGGGGGGGGGGGTGGGGGGGGGGGGGGGTGGGGGGGGGGGGGGGTGGGGGGGGGGGGGGGTGGGGGGGGGGGGGGGTGGGGGGGGGGGGGGGTGGGGGGGGGGGGGGGTGGGGGGGGGGGGGGGTGGGGGGGGGGGGGGGTGGGGGGGGGGGGGGGTGGGGGGGGGGGGGGGTGGGGGGGGGGGGGGGTGGGGGGGGGGGGGGGTGGGGGGGGGGGGGGGTGGGGGGGGGGGGGGGTGGGGGGGGGGGGGGGTGGGGGGGGGGGGGGGTGGGGGGGGGGGGGGGTGGGGGGGGGGGGGGGTGGGGGGGGGGGGGGGTGGGGGGGGGGGGGGGTGGGGGGGGGGGGGGGTGGGGGGGGGGGGGGGTGGGGGGGGGGGGGGGTGGGGGGGGGGGGGGGTGGGGGGGGGGGGGGGTGGGGGGGGGGGGGGGTGGGGGGGGGGGGGGGTGGGGGGGGGGGGGGGTGGGGGGGGGGGGGGGTGGGGGGGGGGGGGGGTGGGGGGGGGGGGGGGTGGGGGGGGGGGGGGGTGGGGGGGGGGGGGGGTGGGGGGGGGGGGGGGTGGGGGGGGGGGGGGGTGGGGGGGGGGGGGGGTGGGGGGGGGGGGGGGTGGGGGGGGGGGGGGGTGGGGGGGGGGGGGGGTGGGGGGGGGGGGGGGTGGGGGGGGGGGGGGGTGGGGGGGGGGGGGGGTGGGGGGGGGGGGGGGTGGGGGGGGGGGGGGGTGGGGGGGGGGGGGGGTGGGGGGGGGGGGGGGTGGGGGGGGGGGGGGGTGGGGGGGGGGGGGGGTGGGGGGGGGGGGGGGTGGGGGGGGGGGGGGGTGGGGGGGGGGGGGGGTGGGGGGGGGGGGGGGTGGGGGGGGGGGGGGGTGGGGGGGGGGGGGGGTGGGGGGGGGGGGGGGTGGGGGGGGGGGGGGGTGGGGGGGGGGGGGGGTGGGGGGGGGGGGGGGTGGGGGGGGGGGGGGGTGGGGGGGGGGGGGGGTGGGGGGGGGGGGGGGTGGGGGGGGGGGGGGGTGGGGGGGGGGGGGGGTGGGGGGGGGGGGGGGTGGGGGGGGGGGGGGGTGGGGGGGGGGGGGGGTGGGGGGGGGGGGGGGTGGGGGGGGGGGGGGGTGGGGGGGGGGGGGGGTGGGGGGGGGGGGGGGTGGGGGGGGGGGGGGGTGGGGGGGGGGGGGGGTGGGGGGGGGGGGGGGTGGGGGGGGGGGGGGGTGGGGGGGGGGGGGGGTGGGGGGGGGGGGGGGTGGGGGGGGGGGGGGGTGGGGGGGGGGGGGGGTGGGGGGGGGGGGGGGTGGGGGGGGGGGGGGGTGGGGGGGGGGGGGGGTGGGGGGGGGGGGGGGTGGGGGGGGGGGGGGGTGGGGGGGGGGGGGGGTGGGGGGGGGGGGGGGTGGGGGGGGGGGGGGGTGGGGGGGGGGGGGGGTGGGGGGGGGGGGGGGTGGGGGGGGGGGGGGGTGGGGGGGGGGGGGGGTGGGGGGGGGGGGGGGTGGGGGGGGGGGGGGGTGGGGGGGGGGGGGGGTGGGGGGGGGGGGGGGTGGGGGGGGGGGGGGGTGGGGGGGGGGGGGGGTGGGGGGGGGGGGGGGTGGGGGGGGGGGGGGGTGGGGGGGGGGGGGGGTGGGGGGGGGGGGGGGTGGGGGGGGGGGGGGGTGGGGGGGGGGGGGGGTGGGGGGGGGGGGGGGTGGGGGGGGGGGGGGGTGGGGGGGGGGGGGGGTGGGGGGGGGGGGGGGTGGGGGGGGGGGGGGGTGGGGGGGGGGGGGGGTGGGGGGGGGGGGGGGTGGGGGGGGGGGGGGGTGGGGGGGGGGGGGGGTGGGGGGGGGGGGGGGTGGGGGGGGGGGGGGGTGGGGGGGGGGGGGGGTGGGGGGGGGGGGGGGTGGGGGGGGGGGGGGGTGGGGGGGGGGGGGGGTGGGGGGGGGGGGGGGTGGGGGGGGGGGGGGGTGGGGGGGGGGGGGGGTGGGGGGGGGGGGGGGTGGGGGGGGGGGGGGGTGGGGGGGGGGGGGGGTGGGGGGGGGGGGGGGTGGGGGGGGGGGGGGGTGGGGGGGGGGGGGGGTGGGGGGGGGGGGGGGTGGGGGGGGGGGGGGGTGGGGGGGGGGGGGGGTGGGGGGGGGGGGGGGTGGGGGGGGGGGGGGGTGGGGGGGGGGGGGGGTGGGGGGGGGGGGGGGTGGGGGGGGGGGGGGGTGGGGGGGGGGGGGGGTGGGGGGGGGGGGGGGTGGGGGGGGGGGGGGGTGGGGGGGGGGGGGGGTGGGGGGGGGGGGGGGTGGGGGGGGGGGGGGGTGGGGGGGGGGGGGGGTGGGGGGGGGGGGGGGTGGGGGGGGGGGGGGGTGGGGGGGGGGGGGGGTGGGGGGGGGGGGGGGTGGGGGGGGGGGGGGGTGGGGGGGGGGGGGGGTGGGGGGGGGGGGGGGTGGGGGGGGGGGGGGGTGGGGGGGGGGGGGGGTGGGGGGGGGGGGGGGTGGGGGGGGGGGGGGGTGGGGGGGGGGGGGGGTGGGGGGGGGGGGGGGTGGGGGGGGGGGGGGGTGGGGGGGGGGGGGGGTGGGGGGGGGGGGGGGTGGGGGGGGGGGGGGGTGGGGGGGGGGGGGGGTGGGGGGGGGGGGGGGTGGGGGGGGGGGGGGGTGGGGGGGGGGGGGGGTGGGGGGGGGGGGGGGTGGGGGGGGGGGGGGGTGGGGGGGGGGGGGGGTGGGGGGGGGGGGGGGTGGGGGGGGGGGGGGGTGGGGGGGGGGGGGGGTGGGGGGGGGGGGGGGTGGGGGGGGGGGGGGGTGGGGGGGGGGGGGGGTGGGGGGGGGGGGGGGTGGGGGGGGGGGGGGGTGGGGGGGGGGGGGGGTGGGGGGGGGGGGGGGTGGGGGGGGGGGGGGGTGGGGGGGGGGGGGGGTGGGGGGGGGGGGGGGTGGGGGGGGGGGGGGGTGGGGGGGGGGGGGGGTGGGGGGGGGGGGGGGTGGGGGGGGGGGGGGGTGGGGGGGGGGGGGGGTGGGGGGGGGGGGGGGTGGGGGGGGGGGGGGGTGGGGGGGGGGGGGGGTGGGGGGGGGGGGGGGTGGGGGGGGGGGGGGGTGGGGGGGGGGGGGGGTGGGGGGGGGGGGGGGTGGGGGGGGGGGGGGGTGGGGGGGGGGGGGGGTGGGGGGGGGGGGGGGTGGGGGGGGGGGGGGGTGGGGGGGGGGGGGGGTGGGGGGGGGGGGGGGTGGGGGGGGGGGGGGGTGGGGGGGGGGGGGGGTGGGGGGGGGGGGGGGTGGGGGGGGGGGGGGGTGGGGGGGGGGGGGGGTGGGGGGGGGGGGGGGTGGGGGGGGGGGGGGGTGGGGGGGGGGGGGGGTGGGGGGGGGGGGGGGTGGGGGGGGGGGGGGGTGGGGGGGGGGGGGGGTGGGGGGGGGGGGGGGTGGGGGGGGGGGGGGGTGGGGGGGGGGGGGGGTGGGGGGGGGGGGGGGTGGGGGGGGGGGGGGGTGGGGGGGGGGGGGGGTGGGGGGGGGGGGGGGTGGGGGGGGGGGGGGGTGGGGGGGGGGGGGGGTGGGGGGGGGGGGGGGTGGGGGGGGGGGGGGGTGGGGGGGGGGGGGGGTGGGGGGGGGGGGGGGTGGGGGGGGGGGGGGGTGGGGGGGGGGGGGGGTGGGGGGGGGGGGGGGTGGGGGGGGGGGGGGGTGGGGGGGGGGGGGGGTGGGGGGGGGGGGGGGTGGGGGGGGGGGGGGGTGGGGGGGGGGGGGGGTGGGGGGGGGGGGGGGTGGGGGGGGGGGGGGGTGGGGGGGGGGGGGGGTGGGGGGGGGGGGGGGTGGGGGGGGGGGGGGGTGGGGGGGGGGGGGGGTGGGGGGGGGGGGGGGTGGGGGGGGGGGGGGGTGGGGGGGGGGGGGGGTGGGGGGGGGGGGGGGTGGGGGGGGGGGGGGGTGGGGGGGGGGGGGGGTGGGGGGGGGGGGGGGTGGGGGGGGGGGGGGGTGGGGGGGGGGGGGGGTGGGGGGGGGGGGGGGTGGGGGGGGGGGGGGGTGGGGGGGGGGGGGGGTGGGGGGGGGGGGGGGTGGGGGGGGGGGGGGGTGGGGGGGGGGGGGGGTGGGGGGGGGGGGGGGTGGGGGGGGGGGGGGGTGGGGGGGGGGGGGGGTGGGGGGGGGGGGGGGTGGGGGGGGGGGGGGGTGGGGGGGGGGGGGGGTGGGGGGGGGGGGGGGTGGGGGGGGGGGGGGGTGGGGGGGGGGGGGGGTGGGGGGGGGGGGGGGTGGGGGGGGGGGGGGGTGGGGGGGGGGGGGGGTGGGGGGGGGGGGGGGTGGGGGGGGGGGGGGGTGGGGGGGGGGGGGGGTGGGGGGGGGGGGGGGTGGGGGGGGGGGGGGGTGGGGGGGGGGGGGGGTGGGGGGGGGGGGGGGTGGGGGGGGGGGGGGGTGGGGGGGGGGGGGGGTGGGGGGGGGGGGGGGTGGGGGGGGGGGGGGGTGGGGGGGGGGGGGGGTGGGGGGGGGGGGGGGTGGGGGGGGGGGGGGGTGGGGGGGGGGGGGGGTGGGGGGGGGGGGGGGTGGGGGGGGGGGGGGGTGGGGGGGGGGGGGGGTGGGGGGGGGGGGGGGTGGGGGGGGGGGGGGGTGGGGGGGGGGGGGGGTGGGGGGGGGGGGGGGTGGGGGGGGGGGGGGGTGGGGGGGGGGGGGGGTGGGGGGGGGGGGGGGTGGGGGGGGGGGGGGGTGGGGGGGGGGGGGGGTGGGGGGGGGGGGGGGTGGGGGGGGGGGGGGGTGGGGGGGGGGGGGGGTGGGGGGGGGGGGGGGTGGGGGGGGGGGGGGGTGGGGGGGGGGGGGGGTGGGGGGGGGGGGGGGTGGGGGGGGGGGGGGGTGGGGGGGGGGGGGGGTGGGGGGGGGGGGGGGTGGGGGGGGGGGGGGGTGGGGGGGGGGGGGGGTGGGGGGGGGGGGGGGTGGGGGGGGGGGGGGGTGGGGGGGGGGGGGGGTGGGGGGGGGGGGGGGTGGGGGGGGGGGGGGGTGGGGGGGGGGGGGGGTGGGGGGGGGGGGGGGTGGGGGGGGGGGGGGGTGGGGGGGGGGGGGGGTGGGGGGGGGGGGGGGTGGGGGGGGGGGGGGGTGGGGGGGGGGGGGGGTGGGGGGGGGGGGGGGTGGGGGGGGGGGGGGGTGGGGGGGGGGGGGGGTGGGGGGGGGGGGGGGTGGGGGGGGGGGGGGGTGGGGGGGGGGGGGGGTGGGGGGGGGGGGGGGTGGGGGGGGGGGGGGGTGGGGGGGGGGGGGGGTGGGGGGGGGGGGGGGTGGGGGGGGGGGGGGGTGGGGGGGGGGGGGGGTGGGGGGGGGGGGGGGTGGGGGGGGGGGGGGGTGGGGGGGGGGGGGGGTGGGGGGGGGGGGGGGTGGGGGGGGGGGGGGGTGGGGGGGGGGGGGGGTGGGGGGGGGGGGGGGTGGGGGGGGGGGGGGGTGGGGGGGGGGGGGGGTGGGGGGGGGGGGGGGTGGGGGGGGGGGGGGGTGGGGGGGGGGGGGGGTGGGGGGGGGGGGGGGTGGGGGGGGGGGGGGGTGGGGGGGGGGGGGGGTGGGGGGGGGGGGGGGTGGGGGGGGGGGGGGGTGGGGGGGGGGGGGGGTGGGGGGGGGGGGGGGTGGGGGGGGGGGGGGGTGGGGGGGGGGGGGGGTGGGGGGGGGGGGGGGTGGGGGGGGGGGGGGGTGGGGGGGGGGGGGGGTGGGGGGGGGGGGGGGTGGGGGGGGGGGGGGGTGGGGGGGGGGGGGGGTGGGGGGGGGGGGGGGTGGGGGGGGGGGGGGGTGGGGGGGGGGGGGGGTGGGGGGGGGGGGGGGTGGGGGGGGGGGGGGGTGGGGGGGGGGGGGGGTGGGGGGGGGGGGGGGTGGGGGGGGGGGGGGGTGGGGGGGGGGGGGGGTGGGGGGGGGGGGGGGTGGGGGGGGGGGGGGGTGGGGGGGGGGGGGGGTGGGGGGGGGGGGGGGTGGGGGGGGGGGGGGGTGGGGGGGGGGGGGGGTGGGGGGGGGGGGGGGTGGGGGGGGGGGGGGGTGGGGGGGGGGGGGGGTGGGGGGGGGGGGGGGTGGGGGGGGGGGGGGGTGGGGGGGGGGGGGGGTGGGGGGGGGGGGGGGTGGGGGGGGGGGGGGGTGGGGGGGGGGGGGGGTGGGGGGGGGGGGGGGTGGGGGGGGGGGGGGGTGGGGGGGGGGGGGGGTGGGGGGGGGGGGGGGTGGGGGGGGGGGGGGGTGGGGGGGGGGGGGGGTGGGGGGGGGGGGGGGTGGGGGGGGGGGGGGGTGGGGGGGGGGGGGGGTGGGGGGGGGGGGGGGTGGGGGGGGGGGGGGGTGGGGGGGGGGGGGGGTGGGGGGGGGGGGGGGTGGGGGGGGGGGGGGGTGGGGGGGGGGGGGGGTGGGGGGGGGGGGGGGTGGGGGGGGGGGGGGGTGGGGGGGGGGGGGGGTGGGGGGGGGGGGGGGTGGGGGGGGGGGGGGGTGGGGGGGGGGGGGGGTGGGGGGGGGGGGGGGTGGGGGGGGGGGGGGGTGGGGGGGGGGGGGGGTGGGGGGGGGGGGGGGTGGGGGGGGGGGGGGGTGGGGGGGGGGGGGGGTGGGGGGGGGGGGGGGTGGGGGGGGGGGGGGGTGGGGGGGGGGGGGGGTGGGGGGGGGGGGGGGTGGGGGGGGGGGGGGGTGGGGGGGGGGGGGGGTGGGGGGGGGGGGGGGTGGGGGGGGGGGGGGGTGGGGGGGGGGGGGGGTGGGGGGGGGGGGGGGTGGGGGGGGGGGGGGGTGGGGGGGGGGGGGGGTGGGGGGGGGGGGGGGTGGGGGGGGGGGGGGGTGGGGGGGGGGGGGGGTGGGGGGGGGGGGGGGTGGGGGGGGGGGGGGGTGGGGGGGGGGGGGGGTGGGGGGGGGGGGGGGTGGGGGGGGGGGGGGGTGGGGGGGGGGGGGGGTGGGGGGGGGGGGGGGTGGGGGGGGGGGGGGGTGGGGGGGGGGGGGGGTGGGGGGGGGGGGGGGTGGGGGGGGGGGGGGGTGGGGGGGGGGGGGGGTGGGGGGGGGGGGGGGTGGGGGGGGGGGGGGGTGGGGGGGGGGGGGGGTGGGGGGGGGGGGGGGTGGGGGGGGGGGGGGGTGGGGGGGGGGGGGGGTGGGGGGGGGGGGGGGTGGGGGGGGGGGGGGGTGGGGGGGGGGGGGGGTGGGGGGGGGGGGGGGTGGGGGGGGGGGGGGGTGGGGGGGGGGGGGGGTGGGGGGGGGGGGGGGTGGGGGGGGGGGGGGGTGGGGGGGGGGGGGGGTGGGGGGGGGGGGGGGTGGGGGGGGGGGGGGGTGGGGGGGGGGGGGGGTGGGGGGGGGGGGGGGTGGGGGGGGGGGGGGGTGGGGGGGGGGGGGGGTGGGGGGGGGGGGGGGTGGGGGGGGGGGGGGGTGGGGGGGGGGGGGGGTGGGGGGGGGGGGGGGTGGGGGGGGGGGGGGGTGGGGGGGGGGGGGGGTGGGGGGGGGGGGGGGTGGGGGGGGGGGGGGGTGGGGGGGGGGGGGGGTGGGGGGGGGGGGGGGTGGGGGGGGGGGGGGGTGGGGGGGGGGGGGGGTGGGGGGGGGGGGGGGTGGGGGGGGGGGGGGGTGGGGGGGGGGGGGGGTGGGGGGGGGGGGGGGTGGGGGGGGGGGGGGGTGGGGGGGGGGGGGGGTGGGGGGGGGGGGGGGTGGGGGGGGGGGGGGGTGGGGGGGGGGGGGGGTGGGGGGGGGGGGGGGTGGGGGGGGGGGGGGGTGGGGGGGGGGGGGGGTGGGGGGGGGGGGGGGTGGGGGGGGGGGGGGGTGGGGGGGGGGGGGGGTGGGGGGGGGGGGGGGTGGGGGGGGGGGGGGGTGGGGGGGGGGGGGGGTGGGGGGGGGGGGGGGTGGGGGGGGGGGGGGGTGGGGGGGGGGGGGGGTGGGGGGGGGGGGGGGTGGGGGGGGGGGGGGGTGGGGGGGGGGGGGGGTGGGGGGGGGGGGGGGTGGGGGGGGGGGGGGGTGGGGGGGGGGGGGGGTGGGGGGGGGGGGGGGTGGGGGGGGGGGGGGGTGGGGGGGGGGGGGGGTGGGGGGGGGGGGGGGTGGGGGGGGGGGGGGGTGGGGGGGGGGGGGGGTGGGGGGGGGGGGGGGTGGGGGGGGGGGGGGGTGGGGGGGGGGGGGGGTGGGGGGGGGGGGGGGTGGGGGGGGGGGGGGGTGGGGGGGGGGGGGGGTGGGGGGGGGGGGGGGTGGGGGGGGGGGGGGGTGGGGGGGGGGGGGGGTGGGGGGGGGGGGGGGTGGGGGGGGGGGGGGGTGGGGGGGGGGGGGGGTGGGGGGGGGGGGGGGTGGGGGGGGGGGGGGGTGGGGGGGGGGGGGGGTGGGGGGGGGGGGGGGTGGGGGGGGGGGGGGGTGGGGGGGGGGGGGGGTGGGGGGGGGGGGGGGTGGGGGGGGGGGGGGGTGGGGGGGGGGGGGGGTGGGGGGGGGGGGGGGTGGGGGGGGGGGGGGGTGGGGGGGGGGGGGGGTGGGGGGGGGGGGGGGTGGGGGGGGGGGGGGGTGGGGGGGGGGGGGGGTGGGGGGGGGGGGGGGTGGGGGGGGGGGGGGGTGGGGGGGGGGGGGGGTGGGGGGGGGGGGGGGTGGGGGGGGGGGGGGGTGGGGGGGGGGGGGGGTGGGGGGGGGGGGGGGTGGGGGGGGGGGGGGGTGGGGGGGGGGGGGGGTGGGGGGGGGGGGGGGTGGGGGGGGGGGGGGGTGGGGGGGGGGGGGGGTGGGGGGGGGGGGGGGTGGGGGGGGGGGGGGGTGGGGGGGGGGGGGGGTGGGGGGGGGGGGGGGTGGGGGGGGGGGGGGGTGGGGGGGGGGGGGGGTGGGGGGGGGGGGGGGTGGGGGGGGGGGGGGGTGGGGGGGGGGGGGGGTGGGGGGGGGGGGGGGTGGGGGGGGGGGGGGGTGGGGGGGGGGGGGGGTGGGGGGGGGGGGGGGTGGGGGGGGGGGGGGGTGGGGGGGGGGGGGGGTGGGGGGGGGGGGGGGTGGGGGGGGGGGGGGGTGGGGGGGGGGGGGGGTGGGGGGGGGGGGGGGTGGGGGGGGGGGGGGGTGGGGGGGGGGGGGGGTGGGGGGGGGGGGGGGTGGGGGGGGGGGGGGGTGGGGGGGGGGGGGGGTGGGGGGGGGGGGGGGTGGGGGGGGGGGGGGGTGGGGGGGGGGGGGGGTGGGGGGGGGGGGGGGTGGGGGGGGGGGGGGGTGGGGGGGGGGGGGGGTGGGGGGGGGGGGGGGTGGGGGGGGGGGGGGGTGGGGGGGGGGGGGGGTGGGGGGGGGGGGGGGTGGGGGGGGGGGGGGGTGGGGGGGGGGGGGGGTGGGGGGGGGGGGGGGTGGGGGGGGGGGGGGGTGGGGGGGGGGGGGGGTGGGGGGGGGGGGGGGTGGGGGGGGGGGGGGGTGGGGGGGGGGGGGGGTGGGGGGGGGGGGGGGTGGGGGGGGGGGGGGGTGGGGGGGGGGGGGGGTGGGGGGGGGGGGGGGTGGGGGGGGGGGGGGGTGGGGGGGGGGGGGGGTGGGGGGGGGGGGGGGTGGGGGGGGGGGGGGGTGGGGGGGGGGGGGGGTGGGGGGGGGGGGGGGTGGGGGGGGGGGGGGGTGGGGGGGGGGGGGGGTGGGGGGGGGGGGGGGTGGGGGGGGGGGGGGGTGGGGGGGGGGGGGGGTGGGGGGGGGGGGGGGTGGGGGGGGGGGGGGGTGGGGGGGGGGGGGGGTGGGGGGGGGGGGGGGTGGGGGGGGGGGGGGGTGGGGGGGGGGGGGGGTGGGGGGGGGGGGGGGTGGGGGGGGGGGGGGGTGGGGGGGGGGGGGGGTGGGGGGGGGGGGGGGTGGGGGGGGGGGGGGGTGGGGGGGGGGGGGGGTGGGGGGGGGGGGGGGTGGGGGGGGGGGGGGGTGGGGGGGGGGGGGGGTGGGGGGGGGGGGGGGTGGGGGGGGGGGGGGGTGGGGGGGGGGGGGGGTGGGGGGGGGGGGGGGTGGGGGGGGGGGGGGGTGGGGGGGGGGGGGGGTGGGGGGGGGGGGGGGTGGGGGGGGGGGGGGGTGGGGGGGGGGGGGGGTGGGGGGGGGGGGGGGTGGGGGGGGGGGGGGGTGGGGGGGGGGGGGGGTGGGGGGGGGGGGGGGTGGGGGGGGGGGGGGGTGGGGGGGGGGGGGGGTGGGGGGGGGGGGGGGTGGGGGGGGGGGGGGGTGGGGGGGGGGGGGGGTGGGGGGGGGGGGGGGTGGGGGGGGGGGGGGGTGGGGGGGGGGGGGGGTGGGGGGGGGGGGGGGTGGGGGGGGGGGGGGGTGGGGGGGGGGGGGGGTGGGGGGGGGGGGGGGTGGGGGGGGGGGGGGGTGGGGGGGGGGGGGGGTGGGGGGGGGGGGGGGTGGGGGGGGGGGGGGGTGGGGGGGGGGGGGGGTGGGGGGGGGGGGGGGTGGGGGGGGGGGGGGGTGGGGGGGGGGGGGGGTGGGGGGGGGGGGGGGTGGGGGGGGGGGGGGGTGGGGGGGGGGGGGGGTGGGGGGGGGGGGGGGTGGGGGGGGGGGGGGGTGGGGGGGGGGGGGGGTGGGGGGGGGGGGGGGTGGGGGGGGGGGGGGGTGGGGGGGGGGGGGGGTGGGGGGGGGGGGGGGTGGGGGGGGGGGGGGGTGGGGGGGGGGGGGGGTGGGGGGGGGGGGGGGTGGGGGGGGGGGGGGGTGGGGGGGGGGGGGGGTGGGGGGGGGGGGGGGTGGGGGGGGGGGGGGGTGGGGGGGGGGGGGGGTGGGGGGGGGGGGGGGTGGGGGGGGGGGGGGGTGGGGGGGGGGGGGGGTGGGGGGGGGGGGGGGTGGGGGGGGGGGGGGGTGGGGGGGGGGGGGGGTGGGGGGGGGGGGGGGTGGGGGGGGGGGGGGGTGGGGGGGGGGGGGGGTGGGGGGGGGGGGGGGTGGGGGGGGGGGGGGGTGGGGGGGGGGGGGGGTGGGGGGGGGGGGGGGTGGGGGGGGGGGGGGGTGGGGGGGGGGGGGGGTGGGGGGGGGGGGGGGTGGGGGGGGGGGGGGGTGGGGGGGGGGGGGGGTGGGGGGGGGGGGGGGTGGGGGGGGGGGGGGGTGGGGGGGGGGGGGGGTGGGGGGGGGGGGGGGTGGGGGGGGGGGGGGGTGGGGGGGGGGGGGGGTGGGGGGGGGGGGGGGTGGGGGGGGGGGGGGGTGGGGGGGGGGGGGGGTGGGGGGGGGGGGGGGTGGGGGGGGGGGGGGGTGGGGGGGGGGGGGGGTGGGGGGGGGGGGGGGTGGGGGGGGGGGGGGGTGGGGGGGGGGGGGGGTGGGGGGGGGGGGGGGTGGGGGGGGGGGGGGGTGGGGGGGGGGGGGGGTGGGGGGGGGGGGGGGTGGGGGGGGGGGGGGGTGGGGGGGGGGGGGGGTGGGGGGGGGGGGGGGTGGGGGGGGGGGGGGGTGGGGGGGGGGGGGGGTGGGGGGGGGGGGGGGTGGGGGGGGGGGGGGGTGGGGGGGGGGGGGGGTGGGGGGGGGGGGGGGTGGGGGGGGGGGGGGGTGGGGGGGGGGGGGGGTGGGGGGGGGGGGGGGTGGGGGGGGGGGGGGGTGGGGGGGGGGGGGGGTGGGGGGGGGGGGGGGTGGGGGGGGGGGGGGGTGGGGGGGGGGGGGGGTGGGGGGGGGGGGGGGTGGGGGGGGGGGGGGGTGGGGGGGGGGGGGGGTGGGGGGGGGGGGGGGTGGGGGGGGGGGGGGGTGGGGGGGGGGGGGGGTGGGGGGGGGGGGGGGTGGGGGGGGGGGGGGGTGGGGGGGGGGGGGGGTGGGGGGGGGGGGGGGTGGGGGGGGGGGGGGGTGGGGGGGGGGGGGGGTGGGGGGGGGGGGGGGTGGGGGGGGGGGGGGGTGGGGGGGGGGGGGGGTGGGGGGGGGGGGGGGTGGGGGGGGGGGGGGGTGGGGGGGGGGGGGGGTGGGGGGGGGGGGGGGTGGGGGGGGGGGGGGGTGGGGGGGGGGGGGGGTGGGGGGGGGGGGGGGTGGGGGGGGGGGGGGGTGGGGGGGGGGGGGGGTGGGGGGGGGGGGGGGTGGGGGGGGGGGGGGGTGGGGGGGGGGGGGGGTGGGGGGGGGGGGGGGTGGGGGGGGGGGGGGGTGGGGGGGGGGGGGGGTGGGGGGGGGGGGGGGTGGGGGGGGGGGGGGGTGGGGGGGGGGGGGGGTGGGGGGGGGGGGGGGTGGGGGGGGGGGGGGGTGGGGGGGGGGGGGGGTGGGGGGGGGGGGGGGTGGGGGGGGGGGGGGGTGGGGGGGGGGGGGGGTGGGGGGGGGGGGGGGTGGGGGGGGGGGGGGGTGGGGGGGGGGGGGGGTGGGGGGGGGGGGGGGTGGGGGGGGGGGGGGGTGGGGGGGGGGGGGGGTGGGGGGGGGGGGGGGTGGGGGGGGGGGGGGGTGGGGGGGGGGGGGGGTGGGGGGGGGGGGGGGTGGGGGGGGGGGGGGGTGGGGGGGGGGGGGGGTGGGGGGGGGGGGGGGTGGGGGGGGGGGGGGGTGGGGGGGGGGGGGGGTGGGGGGGGGGGGGGGTGGGGGGGGGGGGGGGTGGGGGGGGGGGGGGGTGGGGGGGGGGGGGGGTGGGGGGGGGGGGGGGTGGGGGGGGGGGGGGGTGGGGGGGGGGGGGGGTGGGGGGGGGGGGGGGTGGGGGGGGGGGGGGGTGGGGGGGGGGGGGGGTGGGGGGGGGGGGGGGTGGGGGGGGGGGGGGGTGGGGGGGGGGGGGGGTGGGGGGGGGGGGGGGTGGGGGGGGGGGGGGGTGGGGGGGGGGGGGGGTGGGGGGGGGGGGGGGTGGGGGGGGGGGGGGGTGGGGGGGGGGGGGGGTGGGGGGGGGGGGGGGTGGGGGGGGGGGGGGGTGGGGGGGGGGGGGGGTGGGGGGGGGGGGGGGTGGGGGGGGGGGGGGGTGGGGGGGGGGGGGGGTGGGGGGGGGGGGGGGTGGGGGGGGGGGGGGGTGGGGGGGGGGGGGGGTGGGGGGGGGGGGGGGTGGGGGGGGGGGGGGGTGGGGGGGGGGGGGGGTGGGGGGGGGGGGGGGTGGGGGGGGGGGGGGGTGGGGGGGGGGGGGGGTGGGGGGGGGGGGGGGTGGGGGGGGGGGGGGGTGGGGGGGGGGGGGGGTGGGGGGGGGGGGGGGTGGGGGGGGGGGGGGGTGGGGGGGGGGGGGGGTGGGGGGGGGGGGGGGTGGGGGGGGGGGGGGGTGGGGGGGGGGGGGGGTGGGGGGGGGGGGGGGTGGGGGGGGGGGGGGGTGGGGGGGGGGGGGGGTGGGGGGGGGGGGGGGTGGGGGGGGGGGGGGGTGGGGGGGGGGGGGGGTGGGGGGGGGGGGGGGTGGGGGGGGGGGGGGGTGGGGGGGGGGGGGGGTGGGGGGGGGGGGGGGTGGGGGGGGGGGGGGGTGGGGGGGGGGGGGGGTGGGGGGGGGGGGGGGTGGGGGGGGGGGGGGGTGGGGGGGGGGGGGGGTGGGGGGGGGGGGGGGTGGGGGGGGGGGGGGGTGGGGGGGGGGGGGGGTGGGGGGGGGGGGGGGTGGGGGGGGGGGGGGGTGGGGGGGGGGGGGGGTGGGGGGGGGGGGGGGTGGGGGGGGGGGGGGGTGGGGGGGGGGGGGGGTGGGGGGGGGGGGGGGTGGGGGGGGGGGGGGGTGGGGGGGGGGGGGGGTGGGGGGGGGGGGGGGTGGGGGGGGGGGGGGGTGGGGGGGGGGGGGGGTGGGGGGGGGGGGGGGTGGGGGGGGGGGGGGGTGGGGGGGGGGGGGGGTGGGGGGGGGGGGGGGTGGGGGGGGGGGGGGGTGGGGGGGGGGGGGGGTGGGGGGGGGGGGGGGTGGGGGGGGGGGGGGGTGGGGGGGGGGGGGGGTGGGGGGGGGGGGGGGTGGGGGGGGGGGGGGGTGGGGGGGGGGGGGGGTGGGGGGGGGGGGGGGTGGGGGGGGGGGGGGGTGGGGGGGGGGGGGGGTGGGGGGGGGGGGGGGTGGGGGGGGGGGGGGGTGGGGGGGGGGGGGGGTGGGGGGGGGGGGGGGTGGGGGGGGGGGGGGGTGGGGGGGGGGGGGGGTGGGGGGGGGGGGGGGTGGGGGGGGGGGGGGGTGGGGGGGGGGGGGGGTGGGGGGGGGGGGGGGTGGGGGGGGGGGGGGGTGGGGGGGGGGGGGGGTGGGGGGGGGGGGGGGTGGGGGGGGGGGGGGGTGGGGGGGGGGGGGGGTGGGGGGGGGGGGGGGTGGGGGGGGGGGGGGGTGGGGGGGGGGGGGGGTGGGGGGGGGGGGGGGTGGGGGGGGGGGGGGGTGGGGGGGGGGGGGGGTGGGGGGGGGGGGGGGTGGGGGGGGGGGGGGGTGGGGGGGGGGGGGGGTGGGGGGGGGGGGGGGTGGGGGGGGGGGGGGGTGGGGGGGGGGGGGGGTGGGGGGGGGGGGGGGTGGGGGGGGGGGGGGGTGGGGGGGGGGGGGGGTGGGGGGGGGGGGGGGTGGGGGGGGGGGGGGGTGGGGGGGGGGGGGGGTGGGGGGGGGGGGGGGTGGGGGGGGGGGGGGGTGGGGGGGGGGGGGGGTGGGGGGGGGGGGGGGTGGGGGGGGGGGGGGGTGGGGGGGGGGGGGGGTGGGGGGGGGGGGGGGTGGGGGGGGGGGGGGGTGGGGGGGGGGGGGGGTGGGGGGGGGGGGGGGTGGGGGGGGGGGGGGGTGGGGGGGGGGGGGGGTGGGGGGGGGGGGGGGTGGGGGGGGGGGGGGGTGGGGGGGGGGGGGGGTGGGGGGGGGGGGGGGTGGGGGGGGGGGGGGGTGGGGGGGGGGGGGGGTGGGGGGGGGGGGGGGTGGGGGGGGGGGGGGGTGGGGGGGGGGGGGGGTGGGGGGGGGGGGGGGTGGGGGGGGGGGGGGGTGGGGGGGGGGGGGGGTGGGGGGGGGGGGGGGTGGGGGGGGGGGGGGGTGGGGGGGGGGGGGGGTGGGGGGGGGGGGGGGTGGGGGGGGGGGGGGGTGGGGGGGGGGGGGGGTGGGGGGGGGGGGGGGTGGGGGGGGGGGGGGGTGGGGGGGGGGGGGGGTGGGGGGGGGGGGGGGTGGGGGGGGGGGGGGGTGGGGGGGGGGGGGGGTGGGGGGGGGGGGGGGTGGGGGGGGGGGGGGGTGGGGGGGGGGGGGGGTGGGGGGGGGGGGGGGTGGGGGGGGGGGGGGGTGGGGGGGGGGGGGGGTGGGGGGGGGGGGGGGTGGGGGGGGGGGGGGGTGGGGGGGGGGGGGGGTGGGGGGGGGGGGGGGTGGGGGGGGGGGGGGGTGGGGGGGGGGGGGGGTGGGGGGGGGGGGGGGTGGGGGGGGGGGGGGGTGGGGGGGGGGGGGGGTGGGGGGGGGGGGGGGTGGGGGGGGGGGGGGGTGGGGGGGGGGGGGGGTGGGGGGGGGGGGGGGTGGGGGGGGGGGGGGGTGGGGGGGGGGGGGGGTGGGGGGGGGGGGGGGTGGGGGGGGGGGGGGGTGGGGGGGGGGGGGGGTGGGGGGGGGGGGGGGTGGGGGGGGGGGGGGGTGGGGGGGGGGGGGGGTGGGGGGGGGGGGGGGTGGGGGGGGGGGGGGGTGGGGGGGGGGGGGGGTGGGGGGGGGGGGGGGTGGGGGGGGGGGGGGGTGGGGGGGGGGGGGGGTGGGGGGGGGGGGGGGTGGGGGGGGGGGGGGGTGGGGGGGGGGGGGGGTGGGGGGGGGGGGGGGTGGGGGGGGGGGGGGGTGGGGGGGGGGGGGGGTGGGGGGGGGGGGGGGTGGGGGGGGGGGGGGGTGGGGGGGGGGGGGGGTGGGGGGGGGGGGGGGTGGGGGGGGGGGGGGGTGGGGGGGGGGGGGGGTGGGGGGGGGGGGGGGTGGGGGGGGGGGGGGGTGGGGGGGGGGGGGGGTGGGGGGGGGGGGGGGTGGGGGGGGGGGGGGGTGGGGGGGGGGGGGGGTGGGGGGGGGGGGGGGTGGGGGGGGGGGGGGGTGGGGGGGGGGGGGGGTGGGGGGGGGGGGGGGTGGGGGGGGGGGGGGGTGGGGGGGGGGGGGGGTGGGGGGGGGGGGGGGTGGGGGGGGGGGGGGGTGGGGGGGGGGGGGGGTGGGGGGGGGGGGGGGTGGGGGGGGGGGGGGGTGGGGGGGGGGGGGGGTGGGGGGGGGGGGGGGTGGGGGGGGGGGGGGGTGGGGGGGGGGGGGGGTGGGGGGGGGGGGGGGTGGGGGGGGGGGGGGGTGGGGGGGGGGGGGGGTGGGGGGGGGGGGGGGTGGGGGGGGGGGGGGGTGGGGGGGGGGGGGGGTGGGGGGGGGGGGGGGTGGGGGGGGGGGGGGGTGGGGGGGGGGGGGGGTGGGGGGGGGGGGGGGTGGGGGGGGGGGGGGGTGGGGGGGGGGGGGGGTGGGGGGGGGGGGGGGTGGGGGGGGGGGGGGGTGGGGGGGGGGGGGGGTGGGGGGGGGGGGGGGTGGGGGGGGGGGGGGGTGGGGGGGGGGGGGGGTGGGGGGGGGGGGGGGTGGGGGGGGGGGGGGGTGGGGGGGGGGGGGGGTGGGGGGGGGGGGGGGTGGGGGGGGGGGGGGGTGGGGGGGGGGGGGGGTGGGGGGGGGGGGGGGTGGGGGGGGGGGGGGGTGGGGGGGGGGGGGGGTGGGGGGGGGGGGGGGTGGGGGGGGGGGGGGGTGGGGGGGGGGGGGGGTGGGGGGGGGGGGGGGTGGGGGGGGGGGGGGGTGGGGGGGGGGGGGGGTGGGGGGGGGGGGGGGTGGGGGGGGGGGGGGGTGGGGGGGGGGGGGGGTGGGGGGGGGGGGGGGTGGGGGGGGGGGGGGGTGGGGGGGGGGGGGGGTGGGGGGGGGGGGGGGTGGGGGGGGGGGGGGGTGGGGGGGGGGGGGGGTGGGGGGGGGGGGGGGTGGGGGGGGGGGGGGGTGGGGGGGGGGGGGGGTGGGGGGGGGGGGGGGTGGGGGGGGGGGGGGGTGGGGGGGGGGGGGGGTGGGGGGGGGGGGGGGTGGGGGGGGGGGGGGGTGGGGGGGGGGGGGGGTGGGGGGGGGGGGGGGTGGGGGGGGGGGGGGGTGGGGGGGGGGGGGGGTGGGGGGGGGGGGGGGTGGGGGGGGGGGGGGGTGGGGGGGGGGGGGGGTGGGGGGGGGGGGGGGTGGGGGGGGGGGGGGGTGGGGGGGGGGGGGGGTGGGGGGGGGGGGGGGTGGGGGGGGGGGGGGGTGGGGGGGGGGGGGGGTGGGGGGGGGGGGGGGTGGGGGGGGGGGGGGGTGGGGGGGGGGGGGGGTGGGGGGGGGGGGGGGTGGGGGGGGGGGGGGGTGGGGGGGGGGGGGGGTGGGGGGGGGGGGGGGTGGGGGGGGGGGGGGGTGGGGGGGGGGGGGGGTGGGGGGGGGGGGGGGTGGGGGGGGGGGGGGGTGGGGGGGGGGGGGGGTGGGGGGGGGGGGGGGTGGGGGGGGGGGGGGGTGGGGGGGGGGGGGGGTGGGGGGGGGGGGGGGTGGGGGGGGGGGGGGGTGGGGGGGGGGGGGGGTGGGGGGGGGGGGGGGTGGGGGGGGGGGGGGGTGGGGGGGGGGGGGGGTGGGGGGGGGGGGGGGTGGGGGGGGGGGGGGGTGGGGGGGGGGGGGGGTGGGGGGGGGGGGGGGTGGGGGGGGGGGGGGGTGGGGGGGGGGGGGGGTGGGGGGGGGGGGGGGTGGGGGGGGGGGGGGGTGGGGGGGGGGGGGGGTGGGGGGGGGGGGGGGTGGGGGGGGGGGGGGGTGGGGGGGGGGGGGGGTGGGGGGGGGGGGGGGTGGGGGGGGGGGGGGGTGGGGGGGGGGGGGGGTGGGGGGGGGGGGGGGTGGGGGGGGGGGGGGGTGGGGGGGGGGGGGGGTGGGGGGGGGGGGGGGTGGGGGGGGGGGGGGGTGGGGGGGGGGGGGGGTGGGGGGGGGGGGGGGTGGGGGGGGGGGGGGGTGGGGGGGGGGGGGGGTGGGGGGGGGGGGGGGTGGGGGGGGGGGGGGGTGGGGGGGGGGGGGGGTGGGGGGGGGGGGGGGTGGGGGGGGGGGGGGGTGGGGGGGGGGGGGGGTGGGGGGGGGGGGGGGTGGGGGGGGGGGGGGGTGGGGGGGGGGGGGGGTGGGGGGGGGGGGGGGTGGGGGGGGGGGGGGGTGGGGGGGGGGGGGGGTGGGGGGGGGGGGGGGTGGGGGGGGGGGGGGGTGGGGGGGGGGGGGGGTGGGGGGGGGGGGGGGTGGGGGGGGGGGGGGGTGGGGGGGGGGGGGGGTGGGGGGGGGGGGGGGTGGGGGGGGGGGGGGGTGGGGGGGGGGGGGGGTGGGGGGGGGGGGGGGTGGGGGGGGGGGGGGGTGGGGGGGGGGGGGGGTGGGGGGGGGGGGGGGTGGGGGGGGGGGGGGGTGGGGGGGGGGGGGGGTGGGGGGGGGGGGGGGTGGGGGGGGGGGGGGGTGGGGGGGGGGGGGGGTGGGGGGGGGGGGGGGTGGGGGGGGGGGGGGGTGGGGGGGGGGGGGGGTGGGGGGGGGGGGGGGTGGGGGGGGGGGGGGGTGGGGGGGGGGGGGGGTGGGGGGGGGGGGGGGTGGGGGGGGGGGGGGGTGGGGGGGGGGGGGGGTGGGGGGGGGGGGGGGTGGGGGGGGGGGGGGGTGGGGGGGGGGGGGGGTGGGGGGGGGGGGGGGTGGGGGGGGGGGGGGGTGGGGGGGGGGGGGGGTGGGGGGGGGGGGGGGTGGGGGGGGGGGGGGGTGGGGGGGGGGGGGGGTGGGGGGGGGGGGGGGTGGGGGGGGGGGGGGGTGGGGGGGGGGGGGGGTGGGGGGGGGGGGGGGTGGGGGGGGGGGGGGGTGGGGGGGGGGGGGGGTGGGGGGGGGGGGGGGTGGGGGGGGGGGGGGGTGGGGGGGGGGGGGGGTGGGGGGGGGGGGGGGTGGGGGGGGGGGGGGGTGGGGGGGGGGGGGGGTGGGGGGGGGGGGGGGTGGGGGGGGGGGGGGGTGGGGGGGGGGGGGGGTGGGGGGGGGGGGGGGTGGGGGGGGGGGGGGGTGGGGGGGGGGGGGGGTGGGGGGGGGGGGGGGTGGGGGGGGGGGGGGGTGGGGGGGGGGGGGGGTGGGGGGGGGGGGGGGTGGGGGGGGGGGGGGGTGGGGGGGGGGGGGGGTGGGGGGGGGGGGGGGTGGGGGGGGGGGGGGGTGGGGGGGGGGGGGGGTGGGGGGGGGGGGGGGTGGGGGGGGGGGGGGGTGGGGGGGGGGGGGGGTGGGGGGGGGGGGGGGTGGGGGGGGGGGGGGGTGGGGGGGGGGGGGGGTGGGGGGGGGGGGGGGTGGGGGGGGGGGGGGGTGGGGGGGGGGGGGGGTGGGGGGGGGGGGGGGTGGGGGGGGGGGGGGGTGGGGGGGGGGGGGGGTGGGGGGGGGGGGGGGTGGGGGGGGGGGGGGGTGGGGGGGGGGGGGGGTGGGGGGGGGGGGGGGTGGGGGGGGGGGGGGGTGGGGGGGGGGGGGGGTGGGGGGGGGGGGGGGTGGGGGGGGGGGGGGGTGGGGGGGGGGGGGGGTGGGGGGGGGGGGGGGTGGGGGGGGGGGGGGGTGGGGGGGGGGGGGGGTGGGGGGGGGGGGGGGTGGGGGGGGGGGGGGGTGGGGGGGGGGGGGGGTGGGGGGGGGGGGGGGTGGGGGGGGGGGGGGGTGGGGGGGGGGGGGGGTGGGGGGGGGGGGGGGTGGGGGGGGGGGGGGGTGGGGGGGGGGGGGGGTGGGGGGGGGGGGGGGTGGGGGGGGGGGGGGGTGGGGGGGGGGGGGGGTGGGGGGGGGGGGGGGTGGGGGGGGGGGGGGGTGGGGGGGGGGGGGGGTGGGGGGGGGGGGGGGTGGGGGGGGGGGGGGGTGGGGGGGGGGGGGGGTGGGGGGGGGGGGGGGTGGGGGGGGGGGGGGGTGGGGGGGGGGGGGGGTGGGGGGGGGGGGGGGTGGGGGGGGGGGGGGGTGGGGGGGGGGGGGGGTGGGGGGGGGGGGGGGTGGGGGGGGGGGGGGGTGGGGGGGGGGGGGGGTGGGGGGGGGGGGGGGTGGGGGGGGGGGGGGGTGGGGGGGGGGGGGGGTGGGGGGGGGGGGGGGTGGGGGGGGGGGGGGGTGGGGGGGGGGGGGGGTGGGGGGGGGGGGGGGTGGGGGGGGGGGGGGGTGGGGGGGGGGGGGGGTGGGGGGGGGGGGGGGTGGGGGGGGGGGGGGGTGGGGGGGGGGGGGGGTGGGGGGGGGGGGGGGTGGGGGGGGGGGGGGGTGGGGGGGGGGGGGGGTGGGGGGGGGGGGGGGTGGGGGGGGGGGGGGGTGGGGGGGGGGGGGGGTGGGGGGGGGGGGGGGTGGGGGGGGGGGGGGGTGGGGGGGGGGGGGGGTGGGGGGGGGGGGGGGTGGGGGGGGGGGGGGGTGGGGGGGGGGGGGGGTGGGGGGGGGGGGGGGTGGGGGGGGGGGGGGGTGGGGGGGGGGGGGGGTGGGGGGGGGGGGGGGTGGGGGGGGGGGGGGGTGGGGGGGGGGGGGGGTGGGGGGGGGGGGGGGTGGGGGGGGGGGGGGGTGGGGGGGGGGGGGGGTGGGGGGGGGGGGGGGTGGGGGGGGGGGGGGGTGGGGGGGGGGGGGGGTGGGGGGGGGGGGGGGTGGGGGGGGGGGGGGGTGGGGGGGGGGGGGGGTGGGGGGGGGGGGGGGTGGGGGGGGGGGGGGGTGGGGGGGGGGGGGGGTGGGGGGGGGGGGGGGTGGGGGGGGGGGGGGGTGGGGGGGGGGGGGGGTGGGGGGGGGGGGGGGTGGGGGGGGGGGGGGGTGGGGGGGGGGGGGGGTGGGGGGGGGGGGGGGTGGGGGGGGGGGGGGGTGGGGGGGGGGGGGGGTGGGGGGGGGGGGGGGTGGGGGGGGGGGGGGGTGGGGGGGGGGGGGGGTGGGGGGGGGGGGGGGTGGGGGGGGGGGGGGGTGGGGGGGGGGGGGGGTGGGGGGGGGGGGGGGTGGGGGGGGGGGGGGGTGGGGGGGGGGGGGGGTGGGGGGGGGGGGGGGTGGGGGGGGGGGGGGGTGGGGGGGGGGGGGGGTGGGGGGGGGGGGGGGTGGGGGGGGGGGGGGGTGGGGGGGGGGGGGGGTGGGGGGGGGGGGGGGTGGGGGGGGGGGGGGGTGGGGGGGGGGGGGGGTGGGGGGGGGGGGGGGTGGGGGGGGGGGGGGGTGGGGGGGGGGGGGGGTGGGGGGGGGGGGGGGTGGGGGGGGGGGGGGGTGGGGGGGGGGGGGGGTGGGGGGGGGGGGGGGTGGGGGGGGGGGGGGGTGGGGGGGGGGGGGGGTGGGGGGGGGGGGGGGTGGGGGGGGGGGGGGGTGGGGGGGGGGGGGGGTGGGGGGGGGGGGGGGTGGGGGGGGGGGGGGGTGGGGGGGGGGGGGGGTGGGGGGGGGGGGGGGTGGGGGGGGGGGGGGGTGGGGGGGGGGGGGGGTGGGGGGGGGGGGGGGTGGGGGGGGGGGGGGGTGGGGGGGGGGGGGGGTGGGGGGGGGGGGGGGTGGGGGGGGGGGGGGGTGGGGGGGGGGGGGGGTGGGGGGGGGGGGGGGTGGGGGGGGGGGGGGGTGGGGGGGGGGGGGGGTGGGGGGGGGGGGGGGTGGGGGGGGGGGGGGGTGGGGGGGGGGGGGGGTGGGGGGGGGGGGGGGTGGGGGGGGGGGGGGGTGGGGGGGGGGGGGGGTGGGGGGGGGGGGGGGTGGGGGGGGGGGGGGGTGGGGGGGGGGGGGGGTGGGGGGGGGGGGGGGTGGGGGGGGGGGGGGGTGGGGGGGGGGGGGGGTGGGGGGGGGGGGGGGTGGGGGGGGGGGGGGGTGGGGGGGGGGGGGGGTGGGGGGGGGGGGGGGTGGGGGGGGGGGGGGGTGGGGGGGGGGGGGGGTGGGGGGGGGGGGGGGTGGGGGGGGGGGGGGGTGGGGGGGGGGGGGGGTGGGGGGGGGGGGGGGTGGGGGGGGGGGGGGGTGGGGGGGGGGGGGGGTGGGGGGGGGGGGGGGTGGGGGGGGGGGGGGGTGGGGGGGGGGGGGGGTGGGGGGGGGGGGGGGTGGGGGGGGGGGGGGGTGGGGGGGGGGGGGGGTGGGGGGGGGGGGGGGTGGGGGGGGGGGGGGGTGGGGGGGGGGGGGGGTGGGGGGGGGGGGGGGTGGGGGGGGGGGGGGGTGGGGGGGGGGGGGGGTGGGGGGGGGGGGGGGTGGGGGGGGGGGGGGGTGGGGGGGGGGGGGGGTGGGGGGGGGGGGGGGTGGGGGGGGGGGGGGGTGGGGGGGGGGGGGGGTGGGGGGGGGGGGGGGTGGGGGGGGGGGGGGGTGGGGGGGGGGGGGGGTGGGGGGGGGGGGGGGTGGGGGGGGGGGGGGGTGGGGGGGGGGGGGGGTGGGGGGGGGGGGGGGTGGGGGGGGGGGGGGGTGGGGGGGGGGGGGGGTGGGGGGGGGGGGGGGTGGGGGGGGGGGGGGGTGGGGGGGGGGGGGGGTGGGGGGGGGGGGGGGTGGGGGGGGGGGGGGGTGGGGGGGGGGGGGGGTGGGGGGGGGGGGGGGTGGGGGGGGGGGGGGGTGGGGGGGGGGGGGGGTGGGGGGGGGGGGGGGTGGGGGGGGGGGGGGGTGGGGGGGGGGGGGGGTGGGGGGGGGGGGGGGTGGGGGGGGGGGGGGGTGGGGGGGGGGGGGGGTGGGGGGGGGGGGGGGTGGGGGGGGGGGGGGGTGGGGGGGGGGGGGGGTGGGGGGGGGGGGGGGTGGGGGGGGGGGGGGGTGGGGGGGGGGGGGGGTGGGGGGGGGGGGGGGTGGGGGGGGGGGGGGGTGGGGGGGGGGGGGGGTGGGGGGGGGGGGGGGTGGGGGGGGGGGGGGGTGGGGGGGGGGGGGGGTGGGGGGGGGGGGGGGTGGGGGGGGGGGGGGGTGGGGGGGGGGGGGGGTGGGGGGGGGGGGGGGTGGGGGGGGGGGGGGGTGGGGGGGGGGGGGGGTGGGGGGGGGGGGGGGTGGGGGGGGGGGGGGGTGGGGGGGGGGGGGGGTGGGGGGGGGGGGGGGTGGGGGGGGGGGGGGGTGGGGGGGGGGGGGGGTGGGGGGGGGGGGGGGTGGGGGGGGGGGGGGGTGGGGGGGGGGGGGGGTGGGGGGGGGGGGGGGTGGGGGGGGGGGGGGGTGGGGGGGGGGGGGGGTGGGGGGGGGGGGGGGTGGGGGGGGGGGGGGGTGGGGGGGGGGGGGGGTGGGGGGGGGGGGGGGTGGGGGGGGGGGGGGGTGGGGGGGGGGGGGGGTGGGGGGGGGGGGGGGTGGGGGGGGGGGGGGGTGGGGGGGGGGGGGGGTGGGGGGGGGGGGGGGTGGGGGGGGGGGGGGGTGGGGGGGGGGGGGGGTGGGGGGGGGGGGGGGTGGGGGGGGGGGGGGGTGGGGGGGGGGGGGGGTGGGGGGGGGGGGGGGTGGGGGGGGGGGGGGGTGGGGGGGGGGGGGGGTGGGGGGGGGGGGGGGTGGGGGGGGGGGGGGGTGGGGGGGGGGGGGGGTGGGGGGGGGGGGGGGTGGGGGGGGGGGGGGGTGGGGGGGGGGGGGGGTGGGGGGGGGGGGGGGTGGGGGGGGGGGGGGGTGGGGGGGGGGGGGGGTGGGGGGGGGGGGGGGTGGGGGGGGGGGGGGGTGGGGGGGGGGGGGGGTGGGGGGGGGGGGGGGTGGGGGGGGGGGGGGGTGGGGGGGGGGGGGGGTGGGGGGGGGGGGGGGTGGGGGGGGGGGGGGGTGGGGGGGGGGGGGGGTGGGGGGGGGGGGGGGTGGGGGGGGGGGGGGGTGGGGGGGGGGGGGGGTGGGGGGGGGGGGGGGTGGGGGGGGGGGGGGGTGGGGGGGGGGGGGGGTGGGGGGGGGGGGGGGTGGGGGGGGGGGGGGGTGGGGGGGGGGGGGGGTGGGGGGGGGGGGGGGTGGGGGGGGGGGGGGGTGGGGGGGGGGGGGGGTGGGGGGGGGGGGGGGTGGGGGGGGGGGGGGGTGGGGGGGGGGGGGGGTGGGGGGGGGGGGGGGTGGGGGGGGGGGGGGGTGGGGGGGGGGGGGGGTGGGGGGGGGGGGGGGTGGGGGGGGGGGGGGGTGGGGGGGGGGGGGGGTGGGGGGGGGGGGGGGTGGGGGGGGGGGGGGGTGGGGGGGGGGGGGGGTGGGGGGGGGGGGGGGTGGGGGGGGGGGGGGGTGGGGGGGGGGGGGGGTGGGGGGGGGGGGGGGTGGGGGGGGGGGGGGGTGGGGGGGGGGGGGGGTGGGGGGGGGGGGGGGTGGGGGGGGGGGGGGGTGGGGGGGGGGGGGGGTGGGGGGGGGGGGGGGTGGGGGGGGGGGGGGGTGGGGGGGGGGGGGGGTGGGGGGGGGGGGGGGTGGGGGGGGGGGGGGGTGGGGGGGGGGGGGGGTGGGGGGGGGGGGGGGTGGGGGGGGGGGGGGGTGGGGGGGGGGGGGGGTGGGGGGGGGGGGGGGTGGGGGGGGGGGGGGGTGGGGGGGGGGGGGGGTGGGGGGGGGGGGGGGTGGGGGGGGGGGGGGGTGGGGGGGGGGGGGGGTGGGGGGGGGGGGGGGTGGGGGGGGGGGGGGGTGGGGGGGGGGGGGGGTGGGGGGGGGGGGGGGTGGGGGGGGGGGGGGGTGGGGGGGGGGGGGGGTGGGGGGGGGGGGGGGTGGGGGGGGGGGGGGGTGGGGGGGGGGGGGGGTGGGGGGGGGGGGGGGTGGGGGGGGGGGGGGGTGGGGGGGGGGGGGGGTGGGGGGGGGGGGGGGTGGGGGGGGGGGGGGGTGGGGGGGGGGGGGGGTGGGGGGGGGGGGGGGTGGGGGGGGGGGGGGGTGGGGGGGGGGGGGGGTGGGGGGGGGGGGGGGTGGGGGGGGGGGGGGGTGGGGGGGGGGGGGGGTGGGGGGGGGGGGGGGTGGGGGGGGGGGGGGGTGGGGGGGGGGGGGGGTGGGGGGGGGGGGGGGTGGGGGGGGGGGGGGGTGGGGGGGGGGGGGGGTGGGGGGGGGGGGGGGTGGGGGGGGGGGGGGGTGGGGGGGGGGGGGGGTGGGGGGGGGGGGGGGTGGGGGGGGGGGGGGGTGGGGGGGGGGGGGGGTGGGGGGGGGGGGGGGTGGGGGGGGGGGGGGGTGGGGGGGGGGGGGGGTGGGGGGGGGGGGGGGTGGGGGGGGGGGGGGGTGGGGGGGGGGGGGGGTGGGGGGGGGGGGGGGTGGGGGGGGGGGGGGGTGGGGGGGGGGGGGGGTGGGGGGGGGGGGGGGTGGGGGGGGGGGGGGGTGGGGGGGGGGGGGGGTGGGGGGGGGGGGGGGTGGGGGGGGGGGGGGGTGGGGGGGGGGGGGGGTGGGGGGGGGGGGGGGTGGGGGGGGGGGGGGGTGGGGGGGGGGGGGGGTGGGGGGGGGGGGGGGTGGGGGGGGGGGGGGGTGGGGGGGGGGGGGGGTGGGGGGGGGGGGGGGTGGGGGGGGGGGGGGGTGGGGGGGGGGGGGGGTGGGGGGGGGGGGGGGTGGGGGGGGGGGGGGGTGGGGGGGGGGGGGGGTGGGGGGGGGGGGGGGTGGGGGGGGGGGGGGGTGGGGGGGGGGGGGGGTGGGGGGGGGGGGGGGTGGGGGGGGGGGGGGGTGGGGGGGGGGGGGGGTGGGGGGGGGGGGGGGTGGGGGGGGGGGGGGGTGGGGGGGGGGGGGGGTGGGGGGGGGGGGGGGTGGGGGGGGGGGGGGGTGGGGGGGGGGGGGGGTGGGGGGGGGGGGGGGTGGGGGGGGGGGGGGGTGGGGGGGGGGGGGGGTGGGGGGGGGGGGGGGTGGGGGGGGGGGGGGGTGGGGGGGGGGGGGGGTGGGGGGGGGGGGGGGTGGGGGGGGGGGGGGGTGGGGGGGGGGGGGGGTGGGGGGGGGGGGGGGTGGGGGGGGGGGGGGGTGGGGGGGGGGGGGGGTGGGGGGGGGGGGGGGTGGGGGGGGGGGGGGGTGGGGGGGGGGGGGGGTGGGGGGGGGGGGGGGTGGGGGGGGGGGGGGGTGGGGGGGGGGGGGGGTGGGGGGGGGGGGGGGTGGGGGGGGGGGGGGGTGGGGGGGGGGGGGGGTGGGGGGGGGGGGGGGTGGGGGGGGGGGGGGGTGGGGGGGGGGGGGGGTGGGGGGGGGGGGGGGTGGGGGGGGGGGGGGGTGGGGGGGGGGGGGGGTGGGGGGGGGGGGGGGTGGGGGGGGGGGGGGGTGGGGGGGGGGGGGGGTGGGGGGGGGGGGGGGTGGGGGGGGGGGGGGGTGGGGGGGGGGGGGGGTGGGGGGGGGGGGGGGTGGGGGGGGGGGGGGGTGGGGGGGGGGGGGGGTGGGGGGGGGGGGGGGTGGGGGGGGGGGGGGGTGGGGGGGGGGGGGGGTGGGGGGGGGGGGGGGTGGGGGGGGGGGGGGGTGGGGGGGGGGGGGGGTGGGGGGGGGGGGGGGTGGGGGGGGGGGGGGGTGGGGGGGGGGGGGGGTGGGGGGGGGGGGGGGTGGGGGGGGGGGGGGGTGGGGGGGGGGGGGGGTGGGGGGGGGGGGGGGTGGGGGGGGGGGGGGGTGGGGGGGGGGGGGGGTGGGGGGGGGGGGGGGTGGGGGGGGGGGGGGGTGGGGGGGGGGGGGGGTGGGGGGGGGGGGGGGTGGGGGGGGGGGGGGGTGGGGGGGGGGGGGGGTGGGGGGGGGGGGGGGTGGGGGGGGGGGGGGGTGGGGGGGGGGGGGGGTGGGGGGGGGGGGGGGTGGGGGGGGGGGGGGGTGGGGGGGGGGGGGGGTGGGGGGGGGGGGGGGTGGGGGGGGGGGGGGGTGGGGGGGGGGGGGGGTGGGGGGGGGGGGGGGTGGGGGGGGGGGGGGGTGGGGGGGGGGGGGGGTGGGGGGGGGGGGGGGTGGGGGGGGGGGGGGGTGGGGGGGGGGGGGGGTGGGGGGGGGGGGGGGTGGGGGGGGGGGGGGGTGGGGGGGGGGGGGGGTGGGGGGGGGGGGGGGTGGGGGGGGGGGGGGGTGGGGGGGGGGGGGGGTGGGGGGGGGGGGGGGTGGGGGGGGGGGGGGGTGGGGGGGGGGGGGGGTGGGGGGGGGGGGGGGTGGGGGGGGGGGGGGGTGGGGGGGGGGGGGGGTGGGGGGGGGGGGGGGTGGGGGGGGGGGGGGGTGGGGGGGGGGGGGGGTGGGGGGGGGGGGGGGTGGGGGGGGGGGGGGGTGGGGGGGGGGGGGGGTGGGGGGGGGGGGGGGTGGGGGGGGGGGGGGGTGGGGGGGGGGGGGGGTGGGGGGGGGGGGGGGTGGGGGGGGGGGGGGGTGGGGGGGGGGGGGGGTGGGGGGGGGGGGGGGTGGGGGGGGGGGGGGGTGGGGGGGGGGGGGGGTGGGGGGGGGGGGGGGTGGGGGGGGGGGGGGGTGGGGGGGGGGGGGGGTGGGGGGGGGGGGGGGTGGGGGGGGGGGGGGGTGGGGGGGGGGGGGGGTGGGGGGGGGGGGGGGTGGGGGGGGGGGGGGGTGGGGGGGGGGGGGGGTGGGGGGGGGGGGGGGTGGGGGGGGGGGGGGGTGGGGGGGGGGGGGGGTGGGGGGGGGGGGGGGTGGGGGGGGGGGGGGGTGGGGGGGGGGGGGGGTGGGGGGGGGGGGGGGTGGGGGGGGGGGGGGGTGGGGGGGGGGGGGGGTGGGGGGGGGGGGGGGTGGGGGGGGGGGGGGGTGGGGGGGGGGGGGGGTGGGGGGGGGGGGGGGTGGGGGGGGGGGGGGGTGGGGGGGGGGGGGGGTGGGGGGGGGGGGGGGTGGGGGGGGGGGGGGGTGGGGGGGGGGGGGGGTGGGGGGGGGGGGGGGTGGGGGGGGGGGGGGGTGGGGGGGGGGGGGGGTGGGGGGGGGGGGGGGTGGGGGGGGGGGGGGGTGGGGGGGGGGGGGGGTGGGGGGGGGGGGGGGTGGGGGGGGGGGGGGGTGGGGGGGGGGGGGGGTGGGGGGGGGGGGGGGTGGGGGGGGGGGGGGGTGGGGGGGGGGGGGGGTGGGGGGGGGGGGGGGTGGGGGGGGGGGGGGGTGGGGGGGGGGGGGGGTGGGGGGGGGGGGGGGTGGGGGGGGGGGGGGGTGGGGGGGGGGGGGGGTGGGGGGGGGGGGGGGTGGGGGGGGGGGGGGGTGGGGGGGGGGGGGGGTGGGGGGGGGGGGGGGTGGGGGGGGGGGGGGGTGGGGGGGGGGGGGGGTGGGGGGGGGGGGGGGTGGGGGGGGGGGGGGGTGGGGGGGGGGGGGGGTGGGGGGGGGGGGGGGTGGGGGGGGGGGGGGGTGGGGGGGGGGGGGGGTGGGGGGGGGGGGGGGTGGGGGGGGGGGGGGGTGGGGGGGGGGGGGGGTGGGGGGGGGGGGGGGTGGGGGGGGGGGGGGGTGGGGGGGGGGGGGGGTGGGGGGGGGGGGGGGTGGGGGGGGGGGGGGGTGGGGGGGGGGGGGGGTGGGGGGGGGGGGGGGTGGGGGGGGGGGGGGGTGGGGGGGGGGGGGGGTGGGGGGGGGGGGGGGTGGGGGGGGGGGGGGGTGGGGGGGGGGGGGGGTGGGGGGGGGGGGGGGTGGGGGGGGGGGGGGGTGGGGGGGGGGGGGGGTGGGGGGGGGGGGGGGTGGGGGGGGGGGGGGGTGGGGGGGGGGGGGGGTGGGGGGGGGGGGGGGTGGGGGGGGGGGGGGGTGGGGGGGGGGGGGGGTGGGGGGGGGGGGGGGTGGGGGGGGGGGGGGGTGGGGGGGGGGGGGGGTGGGGGGGGGGGGGGGTGGGGGGGGGGGGGGGTGGGGGGGGGGGGGGGTGGGGGGGGGGGGGGGTGGGGGGGGGGGGGGGTGGGGGGGGGGGGGGGTGGGGGGGGGGGGGGGTGGGGGGGGGGGGGGGTGGGGGGGGGGGGGGGTGGGGGGGGGGGGGGGTGGGGGGGGGGGGGGGTGGGGGGGGGGGGGGGTGGGGGGGGGGGGGGGTGGGGGGGGGGGGGGGTGGGGGGGGGGGGGGGTGGGGGGGGGGGGGGGTGGGGGGGGGGGGGGGTGGGGGGGGGGGGGGGTGGGGGGGGGGGGGGGTGGGGGGGGGGGGGGGTGGGGGGGGGGGGGGGTGGGGGGGGGGGGGGGTGGGGGGGGGGGGGGGTGGGGGGGGGGGGGGGTGGGGGGGGGGGGGGGTGGGGGGGGGGGGGGGTGGGGGGGGGGGGGGGTGGGGGGGGGGGGGGGTGGGGGGGGGGGGGGGTGGGGGGGGGGGGGGGTGGGGGGGGGGGGGGGTGGGGGGGGGGGGGGGTGGGGGGGGGGGGGGGTGGGGGGGGGGGGGGGTGGGGGGGGGGGGGGGTGGGGGGGGGGGGGGGTGGGGGGGGGGGGGGGTGGGGGGGGGGGGGGGTGGGGGGGGGGGGGGGTGGGGGGGGGGGGGGGTGGGGGGGGGGGGGGGTGGGGGGGGGGGGGGGTGGGGGGGGGGGGGGGTGGGGGGGGGGGGGGGTGGGGGGGGGGGGGGGTGGGGGGGGGGGGGGGTGGGGGGGGGGGGGGGTGGGGGGGGGGGGGGGTGGGGGGGGGGGGGGGTGGGGGGGGGGGGGGGTGGGGGGGGGGGGGGGTGGGGGGGGGGGGGGGTGGGGGGGGGGGGGGGTGGGGGGGGGGGGGGGTGGGGGGGGGGGGGGGTGGGGGGGGGGGGGGGTGGGGGGGGGGGGGGGTGGGGGGGGGGGGGGGTGGGGGGGGGGGGGGGTGGGGGGGGGGGGGGGTGGGGGGGGGGGGGGGTGGGGGGGGGGGGGGGTGGGGGGGGGGGGGGGTGGGGGGGGGGGGGGGTGGGGGGGGGGGGGGGTGGGGGGGGGGGGGGGTGGGGGGGGGGGGGGGTGGGGGGGGGGGGGGGTGGGGGGGGGGGGGGGTGGGGGGGGGGGGGGGTGGGGGGGGGGGGGGGTGGGGGGGGGGGGGGGTGGGGGGGGGGGGGGGTGGGGGGGGGGGGGGGTGGGGGGGGGGGGGGGTGGGGGGGGGGGGGGGTGGGGGGGGGGGGGGGTGGGGGGGGGGGGGGGTGGGGGGGGGGGGGGGTGGGGGGGGGGGGGGGTGGGGGGGGGGGGGGGTGGGGGGGGGGGGGGGTGGGGGGGGGGGGGGGTGGGGGGGGGGGGGGGTGGGGGGGGGGGGGGGTGGGGGGGGGGGGGGGTGGGGGGGGGGGGGGGTGGGGGGGGGGGGGGGTGGGGGGGGGGGGGGGTGGGGGGGGGGGGGGGTGGGGGGGGGGGGGGGTGGGGGGGGGGGGGGGTGGGGGGGGGGGGGGGTGGGGGGGGGGGGGGGTGGGGGGGGGGGGGGGTGGGGGGGGGGGGGGGTGGGGGGGGGGGGGGGTGGGGGGGGGGGGGGGTGGGGGGGGGGGGGGGTGGGGGGGGGGGGGGGTGGGGGGGGGGGGGGGTGGGGGGGGGGGGGGGTGGGGGGGGGGGGGGGTGGGGGGGGGGGGGGGTGGGGGGGGGGGGGGGTGGGGGGGGGGGGGGGTGGGGGGGGGGGGGGGTGGGGGGGGGGGGGGGTGGGGGGGGGGGGGGGTGGGGGGGGGGGGGGGTGGGGGGGGGGGGGGGTGGGGGGGGGGGGGGGTGGGGGGGGGGGGGGGTGGGGGGGGGGGGGGGTGGGGGGGGGGGGGGGTGGGGGGGGGGGGGGGTGGGGGGGGGGGGGGGTGGGGGGGGGGGGGGGTGGGGGGGGGGGGGGGTGGGGGGGGGGGGGGGTGGGGGGGGGGGGGGGTGGGGGGGGGGGGGGGTGGGGGGGGGGGGGGGTGGGGGGGGGGGGGGGTGGGGGGGGGGGGGGGTGGGGGGGGGGGGGGGTGGGGGGGGGGGGGGGTGGGGGGGGGGGGGGGTGGGGGGGGGGGGGGGTGGGGGGGGGGGGGGGTGGGGGGGGGGGGGGGTGGGGGGGGGGGGGGGTGGGGGGGGGGGGGGGTGGGGGGGGGGGGGGGTGGGGGGGGGGGGGGGTGGGGGGGGGGGGGGGTGGGGGGGGGGGGGGGTGGGGGGGGGGGGGGGTGGGGGGGGGGGGGGGTGGGGGGGGGGGGGGGTGGGGGGGGGGGGGGGTGGGGGGGGGGGGGGGTGGGGGGGGGGGGGGGTGGGGGGGGGGGGGGGTGGGGGGGGGGGGGGGTGGGGGGGGGGGGGGGTGGGGGGGGGGGGGGGTGGGGGGGGGGGGGGGTGGGGGGGGGGGGGGGTGGGGGGGGGGGGGGGTGGGGGGGGGGGGGGGTGGGGGGGGGGGGGGGTGGGGGGGGGGGGGGGTGGGGGGGGGGGGGGGTGGGGGGGGGGGGGGG
The DNA here is from genome assembly GCF_021028975.2 of Sphaerodactylus townsendi. Classification (NCBI taxonomy): domain Eukaryota; kingdom Metazoa; phylum Chordata; class Lepidosauria; order Squamata; family Sphaerodactylidae; genus Sphaerodactylus; species Sphaerodactylus townsendi. The sequence goes on along the minus strand of NC_059434.1, from coordinate 55,986,724 downwards.
TGGGGGGGGGGGGGGGTGGGGGGGGGGGGGGGTGGGGGGGGGGGGGGGTGGGGGGGGGGGGGGGTGGGGGGGGGGGGGGGTGGGGGGGGGGGGGGGTGGGGGGGGGGGGGGGTGGGGGGGGGGGGGGGTGGGGGGGGGGGGGGGTGGGGGGGGGGGGGGGTGGGGGGGGGGGGGGGTGGGGGGGGGGGGGGGTGGGGGGGGGGGGGGGTGGGGGGGGGGGGGGGTGGGGGGGGGGGGGGGTGGGGGGGGGGGGGGGTGGGGGGGGGGGGGGGTGGGGGGGGGGGGGGGTGGGGGGGGGGGGGGGTGGGGGGGGGGGGGGGTGGGGGGGGGGGGGGGTGGGGGGGGGGGGGGGTGGGGGGGGGGGGGGGTGGGGGGGGGGGGGGGTGGGGGGGGGGGGGGGTGGGGGGGGGGGGGGGTGGGGGGGGGGGGGGGTGGGGGGGGGGGGGGGTGGGGGGGGGGGGGGGTGGGGGGGGGGGGGGGTGGGGGGGGGGGGGGGTGGGGGGGGGGGGGGGTGGGGGGGGGGGGGGGTGGGGGGGGGGGGGGGTGGGGGGGGGGGGGGGTGGGGGGGGGGGGGGGTGGGGGGGGGGGGGGGTGGGGGGGGGGGGGGGTGGGGGGGGGGGGGGGTGGGGGGGGGGGGGGGTGGGGGGGGGGGGGGGTGGGGGGGGGGGGGGGTGGGGGGGGGGGGGGGTGGGGGGGGGGGGGGGTGGGGGGGGGGGGGGGTGGGGGGGGGGGGGGGTGGGGGGGGGGGGGGGTGGGGGGGGGGGGGGGTGGGGGGGGGGGGGGGTGGGGGGGGGGGGGGGTGGGGGGGGGGGGGGGTGGGGGGGGGGGGGGGTGGGGGGGGGGGGGGGTGGGGGGGGGGGGGGGTGGGGGGGGGGGGGGGTGGGGGGGGGGGGGGGTGGGGGGGGGGGGGGGTGGGGGGGGGGGGGGGTGGGGGGGGGGGGGGGTGGGGGGGGGGGGGGGTGGGGGGGGGGGGGGGTGGGGGGGGGGGGGGGTGGGGGGGGGGGGGGGTGGGGGGGGGGGGGGGTGGGGGGGGGGGGGGGTGGGGGGGGGGGGGGGTGGGGGGGGGGGGGGGTGGGGGGGGGGGGGGGTGGGGGGGGGGGGGGGTGGGGGGGGGGGGGGGTGGGGGGGGGGGGGGGTGGGGGGGGGGGGGGGTGGGGGGGGGGGGGGGTGGGGGGGGGGGGGGGTGGGGGGGGGGGGGGGTGGGGGGGGGGGGGGGTGGGGGGGGGGGGGGGTGGGGGGGGGGGGGGGTGGGGGGGGGGGGGGGTGGGGGGGGGGGGGGGTGGGGGGGGGGGGGGGTGGGGGGGGGGGGGGGTGGGGGGGGGGGGGGGTGGGGGGGGGGGGGGGTGGGGGGGGGGGGGGGTGGGGGGGGGGGGGGGTGGGGGGGGGGGGGGGTGGGGGGGGGGGGGGGTGGGGGGGGGGGGGGGTGGGGGGGGGGGGGGGTGGGGGGGGGGGGGGGTGGGGGGGGGGGGGGGTGGGGGGGGGGGGGGGTGGGGGGGGGGGGGGGTGGGGGGGGGGGGGGGTGGGGGGGGGGGGGGGTGGGGGGGGGGGGGGGTGGGGGGGGGGGGGGGTGGGGGGGGGGGGGGGTGGGGGGGGGGGGGGGTGGGGGGGGGGGGGGGTGGGGGGGGGGGGGGGTGGGGGGGGGGGGGGGTGGGGGGGGGGGGGGGTGGGGGGGGGGGGGGGTGGGGGGGGGGGGGGGTGGGGGGGGGGGGGGGTGGGGGGGGGGGGGGGTGGGGGGGGGGGGGGGTGGGGGGGGGGGGGGGTGGGGGGGGGGGGGGGTGGGGGGGGGGGGGGGTGGGGGGGGGGGGGGGTGGGGGGGGGGGGGGGTGGGGGGGGGGGGGGGTGGGGGGGGGGGGGGGTGGGGGGGGGGGGGGGTGGGGGGGGGGGGGGGTGGGGGGGGGGGGGGGTGGGGGGGGGGGGGGGTGGGGGGGGGGGGGGGTGGGGGGGGGGGGGGGTGGGGGGGGGGGGGGGTGGGGGGGGGGGGGGGTGGGGGGGGGGGGGGGTGGGGGGGGGGGGGGGTGGGGGGGGGGGGGGGTGGGGGGGGGGGGGGGTGGGGGGGGGGGGGGGTGGGGGGGGGGGGGGGTGGGGGGGGGGGGGGGTGGGGGGGGGGGGGGGTGGGGGGGGGGGGGGGTGGGGGGGGGGGGGGGTGGGGGGGGGGGGGGGTGGGGGGGGGGGGGGGTGGGGGGGGGGGGGGGTGGGGGGGGGGGGGGGTGGGGGGGGGGGGGGGTGGGGGGGGGGGGGGGTGGGGGGGGGGGGGGGTGGGGGGGGGGGGGGGTGGGGGGGGGGGGGGGTGGGGGGGGGGGGGGGTGGGGGGGGGGGGGGGTGGGGGGGGGGGGGGGTGGGGGGGGGGGGGGGTGGGGGGGGGGGGGGGTGGGGGGGGGGGGGGGTGGGGGGGGGGGGGGGTGGGGGGGGGGGGGGGTGGGGGGGGGGGGGGGTGGGGGGGGGGGGGGGTGGGGGGGGGGGGGGGTGGGGGGGGGGGGGGGTGGGGGGGGGGGGGGGTGGGGGGGGGGGGGGGTGGGGGGGGGGGGGGGTGGGGGGGGGGGGGGGTGGGGGGGGGGGGGGGTGGGGGGGGGGGGGGGTGGGGGGGGGGGGGGGTGGGGGGGGGGGGGGGTGGGGGGGGGGGGGGGTGGGGGGGGGGGGGGGTGGGGGGGGGGGGGGGTGGGGGGGGGGGGGGGTGGGGGGGGGGGGGGGTGGGGGGGGGGGGGGGTGGGGGGGGGGGGGGGTGGGGGGGGGGGGGGGTGGGGGGGGGGGGGGGTGGGGGGGGGGGGGGGTGGGGGGGGGGGGGGGTGGGGGGGGGGGGGGGTGGGGGGGGGGGGGGGTGGGGGGGGGGGGGGGTGGGGGGGGGGGGGGGTGGGGGGGGGGGGGGGTGGGGGGGGGGGGGGGTGGGGGGGGGGGGGGGTGGGGGGGGGGGGGGGTGGGGGGGGGGGGGGGTGGGGGGGGGGGGGGGTGGGGGGGGGGGGGGGTGGGGGGGGGGGGGGGTGGGGGGGGGGGGGGGTGGGGGGGGGGGGGGGTGGGGGGGGGGGGGGGTGGGGGGGGGGGGGGGTGGGGGGGGGGGGGGGTGGGGGGGGGGGGGGGTGGGGGGGGGGGGGGGTGGGGGGGGGGGGGGGTGGGGGGGGGGGGGGGTGGGGGGGGGGGGGGGTGGGGGGGGGGGGGGGTGGGGGGGGGGGGGGGTGGGGGGGGGGGGGGGTGGGGGGGGGGGGGGGTGGGGGGGGGGGGGGGTGGGGGGGGGGGGGGGTGGGGGGGGGGGGGGGTGGGGGGGGGGGGGGGTGGGGGGGGGGGGGGGTGGGGGGGGGGGGGGGTGGGGGGGGGGGGGGGTGGGGGGGGGGGGGGGTGGGGGGGGGGGGGGGTGGGGGGGGGGGGGGGTGGGGGGGGGGGGGGGTGGGGGGGGGGGGGGGTGGGGGGGGGGGGGGGTGGGGGGGGGGGGGGGTGGGGGGGGGGGGGGGTGGGGGGGGGGGGGGGTGGGGGGGGGGGGGGGTGGGGGGGGGGGGGGGTGGGGGGGGGGGGGGGTGGGGGGGGGGGGGGGTGGGGGGGGGGGGGGGTGGGGGGGGGGGGGGGTGGGGGGGGGGGGGGGTGGGGGGGGGGGGGGGTGGGGGGGGGGGGGGGTGGGGGGGGGGGGGGGTGGGGGGGGGGGGGGGTGGGGGGGGGGGGGGGTGGGGGGGGGGGGGGGTGGGGGGGGGGGGGGGTGGGGGGGGGGGGGGGTGGGGGGGGGGGGGGGTGGGGGGGGGGGGGGGTGGGGGGGGGGGGGGGTGGGGGGGGGGGGGGGTGGGGGGGGGGGGGGGTGGGGGGGGGGGGGGGTGGGGGGGGGGGGGGGTGGGGGGGGGGGGGGGTGGGGGGGGGGGGGGGTGGGGGGGGGGGGGGGTGGGGGGGGGGGGGGGTGGGGGGGGGGGGGGGTGGGGGGGGGGGGGGGTGGGGGGGGGGGGGGGTGGGGGGGGGGGGGGGTGGGGGGGGGGGGGGGTGGGGGGGGGGGGGGGTGGGGGGGGGGGGGGGTGGGGGGGGGGGGGGGTGGGGGGGGGGGGGGGTGGGGGGGGGGGGGGGTGGGGGGGGGGGGGGGTGGGGGGGGGGGGGGGTGGGGGGGGGGGGGGGTGGGGGGGGGGGGGGGTGGGGGGGGGGGGGGGTGGGGGGGGGGGGGGGTGGGGGGGGGGGGGGGTGGGGGGGGGGGGGGGTGGGGGGGGGGGGGGGTGGGGGGGGGGGGGGGTGGGGGGGGGGGGGGGTGGGGGGGGGGGGGGGTGGGGGGGGGGGGGGGTGGGGGGGGGGGGGGGTGGGGGGGGGGGGGGGTGGGGGGGGGGGGGGGTGGGGGGGGGGGGGGGTGGGGGGGGGGGGGGGTGGGGGGGGGGGGGGGTGGGGGGGGGGGGGGGTGGGGGGGGGGGGGGGTGGGGGGGGGGGGGGGTGGGGGGGGGGGGGGGTGGGGGGGGGGGGGGGTGGGGGGGGGGGGGGGTGGGGGGGGGGGGGGGTGGGGGGGGGGGGGGGTGGGGGGGGGGGGGGGTGGGGGGGGGGGGGGGTGGGGGGGGGGGGGGGTGGGGGGGGGGGGGGGTGGGGGGGGGGGGGGGTGGGGGGGGGGGGGGGTGGGGGGGGGGGGGGGTGGGGGGGGGGGGGGGTGGGGGGGGGGGGGGGTGGGGGGGGGGGGGGGTGGGGGGGGGGGGGGGTGGGGGGGGGGGGGGGTGGGGGGGGGGGGGGGTGGGGGGGGGGGGGGGTGGGGGGGGGGGGGGGTGGGGGGGGGGGGGGGTGGGGGGGGGGGGGGGTGGGGGGGGGGGGGGGTGGGGGGGGGGGGGGGTGGGGGGGGGGGGGGGTGGGGGGGGGGGGGGGTGGGGGGGGGGGGGGGTGGGGGGGGGGGGGGGTGGGGGGGGGGGGGGGTGGGGGGGGGGGGGGGTGGGGGGGGGGGGGGGTGGGGGGGGGGGGGGGTGGGGGGGGGGGGGGGTGGGGGGGGGGGGGGGTGGGGGGGGGGGGGGGTGGGGGGGGGGGGGGGTGGGGGGGGGGGGGGGTGGGGGGGGGGGGGGGTGGGGGGGGGGGGGGGTGGGGGGGGGGGGGGGTGGGGGGGGGGGGGGGTGGGGGGGGGGGGGGGTGGGGGGGGGGGGGGGTGGGGGGGGGGGGGGGTGGGGGGGGGGGGGGGTGGGGGGGGGGGGGGGTGGGGGGGGGGGGGGGTGGGGGGGGGGGGGGGTGGGGGGGGGGGGGGGTGGGGGGGGGGGGGGGTGGGGGGGGGGGGGGGTGGGGGGGGGGGGGGGTGGGGGGGGGGGGGGGTGGGGGGGGGGGGGGGTGGGGGGGGGGGGGGGTGGGGGGGGGGGGGGGTGGGGGGGGGGGGGGGTGGGGGGGGGGGGGGGTGGGGGGGGGGGGGGGTGGGGGGGGGGGGGGGTGGGGGGGGGGGGGGGTGGGGGGGGGGGGGGGTGGGGGGGGGGGGGGGTGGGGGGGGGGGGGGGTGGGGGGGGGGGGGGGTGGGGGGGGGGGGGGGTGGGGGGGGGGGGGGGTGGGGGGGGGGGGGGGTGGGGGGGGGGGGGGGTGGGGGGGGGGGGGGGTGGGGGGGGGGGGGGGTGGGGGGGGGGGGGGGTGGGGGGGGGGGGGGGTGGGGGGGGGGGGGGGTGGGGGGGGGGGGGGGTGGGGGGGGGGGGGGGTGGGGGGGGGGGGGGGTGGGGGGGGGGGGGGGTGGGGGGGGGGGGGGGTGGGGGGGGGGGGGGGTGGGGGGGGGGGGGGGTGGGGGGGGGGGGGGGTGGGGGGGGGGGGGGGTGGGGGGGGGGGGGGGTGGGGGGGGGGGGGGGTGGGGGGGGGGGGGGGTGGGGGGGGGGGGGGGTGGGGGGGGGGGGGGGTGGGGGGGGGGGGGGGTGGGGGGGGGGGGGGGTGGGGGGGGGGGGGGGTGGGGGGGGGGGGGGGTGGGGGGGGGGGGGGGTGGGGGGGGGGGGGGGTGGGGGGGGGGGGGGGTGGGGGGGGGGGGGGGTGGGGGGGGGGGGGGGTGGGGGGGGGGGGGGGTGGGGGGGGGGGGGGGTGGGGGGGGGGGGGGGTGGGGGGGGGGGGGGGTGGGGGGGGGGGGGGGCGGGGGGGGGGGGGGGGGAGGGGGGGGGGGGGGGGGGGGGGGGGGGGGGGGGGCCTGGGGGGGGGTGGGGGGGGGGTTCAACCAACAAAGCCTTTTATTTCTGCTCTATGGAATTCCTTACACCTGCCTCTTTCAGACATACTTTGATCCAGAAATTTCCCTTCCTTTTTTCCTTTCAATCTCACATAGAATAACCCCCCCTTCTATTTAGAACTTACATTGTTTGACAAAGACCCCCCCCCCAAGTGTGCTAATTAGACTTGCCATTTGCTTGCCCATCCTTGACTCTGATCCTTCACCGTCACAAAATTGAGGAGTGAGAGGACAAATGCCTGGAAAATGGTCTCCATACTACCATGGACCAGCAATAATACAAATATTCTACATCAAATGAAGCATGAAATCTCCCAAGAAAATAAAATTACTAAACTGAGGCTATTATATTTTGGTCACAGTACAAGTCACTAGAAAAGACAACAATTCTAGGAAAGTTGAGCACAGCTGGAAGAGAGGAAGACTGACCATAAATGGATTGGCTCAATAAAGGAAGTCATGACCTGAGCAAGGCTGTTAACAACAGGACATTTTGGAGGTCATTAATCATAGGGTTGCCATAAGTTTGAAATGACTTGATGGCATCTAATACAAACACACAATGACATTCTAGGAATTTTCCTACTTGCTATAGTATTTAGGAGAAATTCACATTCTGTTATCATTTTTCTCCTCTAACTGCAAAGTAGATGTCTGACTCATCCTTCTTGGCTTCTCTGCTTCTCATCTTCTAAAGGCTCTCATATGGGGTAGCAGTCATGTGCTTGTTTAAAGCCCCATGAAAGGGGGCATCGTTCTGCTGGATGTAAATAGCAGACATGAATGTTCTTAGGCTAGGTCTTACCTTCCTGGATCATTTCCTGTTTTCAAAGCAAAAATATTAATTCCTATTACATGTTTTGATGATTTGTTTTATTCCACAAATAAATGTTTTGTGTGGTGTTGTTCTGGTGGAGGAGCAAGATAAGGGCCAAGTCATTCCGTAGGCTGGCAAATGAATATTCTAAAATTTATTTTGTTTATTGACATAATTTATACTATGCCTTTCTCACTAAGACTCAAGATGGATTGCACAGTATAAGTCAAACACAATCAAGACCACAGGACATCCAATAAAACTGTGCAATAGGGTTTGGCTCGTAGAAATCAGAAAACAAGCAGAAATCTGACCCAGAGATGAAACAAACATGAACCAAAGCATAAACATTTAGACACAACATGTGAAATGATGCAGAAATTATGTAGTAGGAACATACTTAACCTTTTCCGTGTTCTAAGTGTCTGTTATTTTAAGATTTTATGTGGCATAATCATATTACAAATGATTTACATGACTGAAAAAATACTGACCTCAGTTGTTTGATGATGCAAACTGCATACTCATTTAGAGGACCTGATTCACAACCTATGTGTGGTGGAGTCTAAGGAGTTACAGTGTTCCTCTACTGTGGCTTAATTTATGTAATGGAACCTTGTTTGTTTTTATCAAATGTAGCCAATGCCTATGATCTAGCATAATTGATCTGCATGCATAAGAAGGTTTTCTATTGCTAGCACTTGAGGAGACAGTGGTCCATAATCTTGTGGATTTTCCGTGCCAAAAGCTGTCAGAAAGAGTATCATGCATATGCATGGTTTCAGATCACAGTCATTGAGTGGGATGTAAATCCTATTAATTTCATGGGACTTGCATGCACATTACTGTGCTCTGGATGGTAATGATATTCCCATACCTACTTCCATTTTCTATAGCAAAACCTCAACATTAAATCCAATATATTCACTGGTAACTTTCCTTTATGCCTATTGGGTAATGTACTTTCACAGCTAATAAATGAATATGTCTACCTTTATTGACAACATTTGATTTTGTCTCAATATTATGGAACTTAAAATATTTCAGAGAAGATTTTATTCATCTCTGAAGTATCGTTTTCTTCTGAGTCAGCATACTTTGGGTTTGATTACAGCCTGCATGAAATCTCTGATTATGTTTTTTAGAATGTGAATATTATTATGCTGAAAAAAGGAATATCTTGTTGAGCCACGGTAGTTTTCACAAGCTTGCATGATCTTATTAGGAGAAGAAAATGCATTGATTCATTGTCATCCCAAAGATGAAGATGTATTTTTCTAGTTAAATATAGAAATAAATGAAATGTTCTAATGACATAGTTACTGAATAAAAACACCATGCTTCTAAACATGTATGACCTTAATCTTCCAGCCACTTAGTATAGTGCTTGCTTTTCCATGGTGCAGCTATGAAACATTCTTATTTTAGAAGAGAAAGTTTGATCAAAATCAATGGGATAGATTTCTAACTCAATCTAAACATAGTTATTTACATGTTTGTTGAATTAAACAACTTATCTTCCATTATTTCACAGGGATATGCTTCTAACACCCAATTCTAACACTGAAAATAGGGACATGCGTCTAACACTCCTATTTTCACAACTTGGGCTCATTCTGCACATGCAGAATAATGCACTTTCAGACTGCTTTCAGTGCTCTTTAAAGCTGTGCGGAATAGCAAAATCCACTTGCAAACAGTTGTGAAAGTGGTTTGAAAACGCATTATTTTGCGTGTGCGGAAGGGGCCTTGGAGTCACAAGAGTCACAACTTGGAGACAAGAATCACTCACACTTCCCATGACAAATGAAACCCTGAAAAGATCCTAAAGAGGCACAGCTCCTAGCCATATTAACACAATTTTAACCAAGACAAACCCTGTCCCAAGTGATTTTTCAGGAACAGGTTAAAAAAGTATCTTCTGAGGAAAAGTTATGTTGGAGGTTGTGTAACAGGGCTTACTCTTGTTGCATTTGTGTTTAACTCTGCCTTCATGAATTCACAGCAGTAGTTTGGACTTGCAGGAACCCTTGAGGTAGGTTAGGTTGAGAGATAGTTGATATCATGAAGTCACCAGAAATCTGTGGCATTAGATCTGGTCCTGTGAAAAATGGGTGAAGAAGAGCTCAGGTCTAGCACTGATGTTTAAGAATCACAAGTTTAAAAGGAGTTCTAAAACATGAAGTGTCTCAAGCTGAAGAACACTGCGAAGTAATTGTCATGACAAGAGACATTACACTACCTAGCAATGTATTTCTGTGTTCTGATGAAGGCCATAAATAACCTTCAGCAAGTACTGTGGTTACAGTATTATCTATGAGAAGAAAAAAAGTTATATGCCTCTTTTAAAAAAATTCAAGACCTTTTCTCTCCAGCAATTAGCGATGATACATATACTGAACTGCTAAGTATTTATGAATAATCTGGATAGACAGGGCTGTCCCTTGCTAATCACAATGAATATTGGCCTGTCCATAAAGAGCAAGAAGTGATGATATCAAAGAGAACAGTCATCTATTATCAGGGCAAGCTTTTGGCCATGAGCTTTTGCAGAAGATAATGTGAAAAGACAGAGATGAAATTAAAAGCAGTGTTAAGTACCCTTAAGGCAAAAAATAAAATGAAATCCCACAACACTTTTTTGCATGCAACATGTACAGTGCTGTACTGAGGAAGACTCTGTAAATTAAATTTTACTATGTATACTTTGAAAAGAAGACGTGCTGTGAAATGTATTGCATATTTTAACTCATAATTTCCCATGACTTGTAATTTATACACATTATCACATTATAATATGTGAATAACACTTTTATTGAGATACAATACTAACTCTACATGACTATTTACTTCTCAAATAAGTTGTAGACTAGGAAAGAACCAGTGAGTTGAGTCCCACAGATGTTCTGATACTGATGTCAGGGTGACTGCAACAGCATCCTCCTGCCCATGCTCCTCGGCAATTGTTATAAAAAGGCATATTGCTTCTGTTACAGAAGGGAGTACACAACCATCATGTATAGCCACTGATACCCATTCTCCATAAATTTGCCCACTTTAAAAGCCTTTCAAATTGTTGACCATCTCTACATCCTGTGGTACAAGTTACAAATTAATTATGCACTATGTGAAGAAGTACTTACTTCAATTATTGAGTCTGGGTTCTAGTGCTGTGGGAGAGAGAGGCCCTTTCCGCACGGGTGGTTAATGGCGCCCTGGGGACGGCAAAAACACCGTCCCCAGGGAGCCATTTGCACAGGGGGTGCAGCTGCTTCGCAGCCGCGCCGCCCTCGCGCCGCCCGACCGGCGCGAAGCTGCCATTTTCCGACATCACTCGGGGAACAAGGTTTCCGGAAAATGGCGGCTTGGAGCTGCTGCCGTGCGAACGGCAGTGGCTCCAAGGCGCCCTCCCCCCTTCACTCCGCGGCGCCGTCATCCCGGCTGTTTCTGGGACCGTTCATGCGAACGGTCCCAGGGGGGTTGGGTCGGCGTGGGATGCGCCGACCCAACCCCCAATGACGCTGTGCGAAAACAGCCAGAGAGAAAAGCTTCTCTATGTCCACTGTCTTTGATAGAGCATTTAAAATCTATGTCCACTGACTTTGATAGAGCATTTAAAATGCTAAATGCTCCATCAAATGCAGGAACTGAACTTGATTTTTTGACCCTGTTATTGTAGCCAGACAATTGTCATTAAGATTTTCCTTTTCCTTTGGTGAATCAAATAATTTATCATTAATTTTTGCAGTATTTTTGCACTAGTTTTTTGCACTGAATTTTCACTGTAAAATGTACATATTTTGATATTTGTGCATCAGTAAATCAGTATTATACATGTAAATGCTGAATATTGTATTACAAATTGGGAATGCAAACTATACAATAGGATTACAGAATATAACCAAATCTACAAAACTTAAAAATGAAGAACCAGATTATCTGCCATGAGTTCATTTTTAAAGTGAATGGTCAGATCTAACTATTCTGATATTTAAATATGTAAATAAATGATTGACAAAACAATCTAAGAATGTCAAAAAAAGCTACACAGGAATATTTGCTTATTCCCATTTCTCTCAAACATCAGCTGAGGTAGTAAATCTTTGCCAAGAGAGATTCACTTCAGATATAAGTGGAAATTTTTATGGTACAATGCTCTTCTGTACACCTCCTCAAAAAAACCCCTAATACCCCTTGTACATTGAAATCAAGATGCCAAAAGGGAAGGATTCTATTTTAAGCTTTCTCTTGACATTCTCTTTGTATGTGTAGAAATCTTTTTGAGGGATAGGATTCTATTGTTTTAGCCCTCATCTTCTTTCTAAAATGGCACAAGCAAGAAAATTCATCACCTCCTCTGCTAAGCCTTTGGGAAAGTGTCAGTTCAGCAAGACTTTGCACCCCTTCTCTTCCAACCAAGCAACAAGACGGTTCAGCCAGTTGTAAGTAGAAGGAATTGCTCTGGTAGCTGAATTGTTTGGTGAGAACATTGAAGGAGAGATAAATGCACCCTTTGAATAGCTGGGCTTTCTGGGCTTTCTTGCACTTAAATACTTCTTATATGCACTTCTAATCTGTTGTGCTAGAAACACTAATTTTCATGTTTACCTCACAGGGTACAAGAAAATGGTGACATTTCCAGATTGTTTCTTGTGCTTAATACTTCCCAGGAGGGCAAGAAAATGGTGACACTTTCCAATTATCTTTTATCTCCTGGAGTCCTCTTTCTTAAATTGCTCTCACTTGTCCTGCTTGTTAACTAGTCACTGTGGAATCGAGTTTGAAAGTTCACTTTCTGAAGGTTTCTATTGAGTAATAAATAACAGTCAACCACCTCTGGTTCTAGTACCCTTGCGAGGCTTGGCTTTCTTTCAGCTTAAATGGCCAAACACATTCACAGTTTTATAGAATGGAAGTGTTCTTTGACCTATGGAACTATACCTTTATTCCTAAGAACTTTTAGATCCATGATGCATAAGAAGATCTAACCTATAATGTAAAGCTGTGTTAAATTGTCAAAGACAATAATGATTGATTTGTTTTTATAATGTCTGTTTCTACAGTGGTCACATACATTTAGTTTTGATGCCTATCATTACATGGAAGCCCTAAAGAGCCACAACATTGTGAAAAACAGATTGTTTCTATATTAAGATTTCTGTTTGCCTGTATACAGTTAGGGTGGATTCAACATACTACTAGCATTGTAGTCATAAAGTTACACTCTTCTAAGCCCATTAACTTGAAGGTTGTAACTCTGCAAAGGACTCCACTGGGAAACTCCATTGTACTGTCTCAGGCCCCTTCCATACAGCAAATGTATAATGGGTTGCAGTTGTGACAAAGGAACCCTTTTCCTGTCCCCCTGTTTGCATGCGTGCTAAGCAGGCAACGATTGGAGGCCACAGAAACAATCTGGGTTGCTGTCGAGCCTTTGCACAGGCCCCTTCCACACGGGCCATAAATGTGGGTTAAGAACTTCGCACTGTTCCTGGCCCAAATGTAAGTCTGCCTGTGTTTTACCCCCAAAATGGGTGTTATTTTTAATGCAGATTGCAGCTGTTCATGAACAAACAGCTGCCCTGGGAAATGCATTCCTCAGCAGCACTTCCTGTTTTTTAAAAGTCCCCAACTCGCAGTTGCATAGCTACGTGGGATCACAGGAATCTCTCGTCGCATCATGAGATGTCAGCATGACTGTGAGGGTCCAAGCCAGTTTGCCTGTGTAGCTACGCAGTGATGGATTTAAGGAACAAAAAAACCCTCGCGCCTCTGTGCAAAGGCACAACAGTAACCTGCATTGTTTCTGTGAACTCTGGTCGCTGCCTGTATGGAGGCATGCAAACGGGAAAACAGGAGAGCAGGTTACTTTAGCCCAACTGCAACCAGCTCTACCTGTGCTGTGTGGAAGGGGCCACAGAGACACTTTTTAAAAATTTACCTACCACACATGCATAGCTACACAGGCATGCAATAATGAACCCCCACAGCCATACCAATGCGCCATATATGACTGGCTGCACCTGCATAGCTACACAGATGCAAGCTGCAAAATTTAAAAAGGAAAAGGGGCCTCCCTGCAGTGGCCAGGCAATGGTGGGCAGCGTTTCCCTAACTGTAAAGAATGGGGTAAAAGGGAAGGAAATAAAATGCCTCTTGCCTGGCTGTTCACTCAGGAGCGGCTTCAACCTGGAATTTTTCAAAAGGATCGCTTGTCTAGCAGTTTCAAAAAACCCAGATTGGGGGAAATAAAACAGGGCAAACTTGTTTGGGGGTCAAGATCTGTGCGAAGTCCCCCCCTCCAAATGGGTTATATAGTTTCTTGGCTCATGTGGAATGGGCCTCAGACAAACATACCAGAGAAAATCTTATCCCTCTAACAATTCAGGAATATTTGCATTTGGCATGTTGCATTTGGGGAATATTATTACACCAAGCCAAATTCTAATTATTTTCCATTAGAAAAAATCCCCCTTAAATATTTTTGTCAAGAGGTAGAAAAATCATTGTGATTCATAGTATTAAAATCCAGAGCTTTCCTTGCCCCTGCCTGACATTTACTGGCAGAAATCAAGCCTGGAATGCTGTGGTTGCCTAGTAACTGTTACTGCGGGCTTCCATTTCTTAAAGCTACAGATGCTCCTTTTACCAAGTTTAACTCCCTCCCCCCCACCATGTAATGTTTTGATATATATTTGAGATTTTCCTGCAAACCTTGGATTTCTTCCAGGTTTGTTGAAAGATCTTTCTTGGCCCTTCACGGAGCCATACTCCACAGAATACTATCCACAGAATACTTTTTTAGAATATGCAACTGGGAACCCTCAACTTTGTTTCTCCTCCTCTCCTCATACTTTTCTGCCTCTCATTCTTTCTTTCTCTCACCTGCCCTTCTCTTAGTCTCTCTCCCCTCTTTCATTCTTTCCCCCCCTGCCTCCCCATCACTCTCTTTCTGTTCACCTTCCCATTTCTGTTTTAACTTATTATGTCCTCACTTGTCATGCTCTTTCTGCTTCCTGTCACACAATTCTCTTTCTTTTTTGCCCTCCCCCACACACTGTCAGGCTGATTTTGCATAGTAAAAATGCTCCATGCTATATCTGGGTTTGCAGCTGCTGTGGCGCTTTTTAACCCTGCTGTTGACTTTGCACTGCTCCCTGGCTCTCCTCCACATGCCCCACAAGGTCTTTGGCAATGTCTTTTACACATGCACGGGCAATCTGCATTTCCCACATTCTGATTGGCTGAATCTCCCCCCCCCCCGCTCCTCCCACTCACTTTCACCAATTTAGTTTTAAATGACTGCACAAAACAGATGCTGGGAATTGGTGTCTTCGCCCCCTGTCTAAAGTTCCTGCAAGCGCGAGGGAATCGCAGTACCCTAACTCCCCATCTAAACTCCTTGTGTGTACAAGGGAATCACTGCCCTCCCGTTCACAGTGCCTTCACACGCCACTTTTCTGCAAGGTTTCTCAAAGGTTTTGCAAGGTTTCTCCCTCAATGTTTTTGTTATTCCACTGCAAGGGGGGGGGGGAAAGGCACCCGTCCATTGGAGGTATGGGGCAGAACACGAGGCAGGAAAAATGGCCTTGTTCTGCTGTCGAGGAGTTCTCAGGGAAGCCACTGGAGCAACAGAGGAGCATTCCAAAAGGTCCTCCACCTTTGCGGTTCTGGAAAGTCCAGGAGCAAAAGCCACTGCTGCAGGGTGGGACCAGGGCAACAGTGTGGCAGACACGCTGCAGCACCAGGAGCTGTGGGGAACTCCCCAATGTGCCAGGGCATTCCCCATGCCAACAATGGGGCAAAATCAGCCTCAGTCTCTTTTTTTGTCCCAGACTCCATCACTATTTCTTTCTCTCTTTTCCTGTCTTCCCCACCCTATCATTTTTTCTTTCTTTCTGCCCCATACCCTATAACTCTCTCCAATCCTGTCCTCCTCCACACCATTACTTTCTTCATTCTCCCTACCCCATCACCATTTCTTTCACTCTTTCTGCCTTTTCAACCCCATCACTTTCTTTCCCCCACCCCATCACTATTTCTTTGTCTCTTTTTTGCCCCAATCTATCACACTCTCTTTATGTCCCTCCACTTCATCATTATCTTTCTTTCTCCTTCTGCCTCTCCCACCCCAGCATTCTCTTTCCATGTTTCTTCCCCCACCCATCACTTTCTCTTTCTCTGACTCCCCTCTTAGCTTTCTCTCTCCCCACTGCCTCTTGCCACTTAACAGTTGTGCTATGACTCCTTCCTCACCAATTGCAGCTTTCATCATCAGGACTATCTTGCTTCCCTGCCACCACCCGATCATTGATGCTTAACCTGGCATGAGTCTTGTCTTCAGCATGAGGTGCACCATGACTTTACCCTTGTCAATTGTTGCAGCATCACTTGAGCCACCATAGTCCCCAGACCCCCATCTCATTGTAATCAGGGCTGGTGCAGTTCCCTCCCACTATTCCTTGGCCCACTGCAGCTTTCCCTCCCACTTTCAGCTGCTCTCAGCTATGCCTGTACCATTGTTGATGCCTGGATGAGGTAGGTGCATGGTCTGCACATGCACATACAATACTATTCCTTTGAGGGTCCATAACTTTGCCACCCTGAACCAAAATTCACCAAACTTGATTGGTATCATCATGAAAGTCTCTGGACAAAACCCTGAAATTTTGCTGCTGCCAGCTTTTAAAATGTGGCCCCTGCAGGCCAAAATGTGAAAACACCAAAAATACCCCCCAAAGTCCAAATGCCTTGCATTCGGATTCATATTCAGGCAGGACATATTTGGGCCGATTTTGGCCCAAATATGCCCGAATGTACCCAGATTAGGGCTGAATACGGGATTCAGTGCACCCGAATCTCCAAGCCTAGATTGCATCACTTGCGCTCCACTTCACCGGGATTTCCTGCAATGCAGGGAGACTGAAAATGTTTTTTTTTAAACTTTCAAATCCTTCATAGGGAGAACAGAGATACACCACAATAACTGCCATGTATCTCTGCCAGATGGTGCTGCCCATCCCTTTTCAAAGGTTAAAATCCATTTAAAATGAACGTAATACAGGTTCAGATAAAATGCATGCCTCTGGTTAGAAAGAGTACAAAAATTTCAAGTAGGATGCCAACATAGTTAGATAGTATTATCAAAACAGCCATAAAGAGATAAATTGTTCATTTAAAAAGTAAATATCTTGCCCCACTCAGAAAAACAAAAGAAAACAAATTATGGTAAAATAAAAGATAAGGTCAGCAAGAAGAAAATTCCAAAGTGCCAAAAATAAAGAAACATTTCCTTAAATACACTATGATCAGAAAAGCAGTCCAAGGTGGTGGTAGGACCTTAGATATGACAAAGATATGAAAGATGTACTGAAAAAGGCCATTAAGACTCTTGAGAAAATAAATGAATTCTTTGCATCAATCTTCATTGTGAATGATGTTGGGGAGATGTCCATATTTGAACTATTGTTTTTTGAGGAAAATATTTAGAAGCAAAGTTAAATACAGGTTAAAAAGAATGAAGCTAATTGAGAATGTACAAGTCAACAAGTCATTAACATCAAATGACAATAACCCTAGACTCCTTAAATGTGAAATCACTCAACTTTTAACAAAAATACACCACTCATCAATTAAATCAGCCAATATACCAAAGGAATA
The DNA here is from genome assembly GCF_021028975.2 of Sphaerodactylus townsendi. Classification (NCBI taxonomy): domain Eukaryota; kingdom Metazoa; phylum Chordata; class Lepidosauria; order Squamata; family Sphaerodactylidae; genus Sphaerodactylus; species Sphaerodactylus townsendi. The sequence continues at coordinate 55,970,138 of NC_059434.1, read as the reverse complement.
AAGCCTAGCCAGTTTAATGCTGGATTTTTTTAAAAAGGATGGAAAAAGAGAAATGTAGCTCCCATCAAAGGTAAAGTGGCAAAAAGCATTGTTAAAATAAAAACAAAAAAAATAGAATGAAGAGACAATTATGCTTCACCATCAGCACCATCAATAATACCCTGATATTGTCAGAAAGCATGTATGCATATTATATATTCCAGTTTCCAAAAATATATTATGTAGGAAGAATTAAAATTCCTTGAAAATAAATGAACCCTAAAAGAGTGAAAAATATACAGGCTTGCCTCTTTAATTCTGGCTGTTTTTAGCCCTCCAGAGACCAATTTTATTTATGAAAGCTGAAATAATGTTAGATGGTTAACATTTTAATGACAGGGTTAGGGAAGAGTGATGATTGAAATGAATGTGGATGCTGAATGTATACCAAGAACAGTCAATATTTGTATTACAGGGGCACATTCCTTATGAAGCTCATTAAAAAATGGATGGACTGCCAGCAGTTGTCTATTTTGTCTTCCCCCGGCAAAGATCAACCACATAAACAGAAACCCAGCAATGCCTCTACAACCTGTACTGACCTTAACTAGCTAGAAAACTAACAGACCTCTCCAGGCAAACAGAACCCATCATCTTGGTTTAAGCTTAAAGAATCACTGACATATGTCTAAATATCATGTCATTCCAAAGCAAGTGTTTCTGAGAGGCTTCTTCTATGCTTAGGATATTCTGTACATGATTCAAAATAATGTTGCTTGTTTATGTCCTTTTAAGTTAGTCATTTGTTCTTCATCAATAAATGTCTCCTGGCTTCTTGTAGGTCAGCCAAGTAGGTTGCTATTATCTTGATGTTTAACAGATTTCCCTCCACCCTAAAAAAACTGGAGAACATTTATATAGATTCAGGTTTTCAGGCCCTGCTCAGAATTACATAAGTGGCAACCAAATCAAAATGTACTCCATCAGTTTTGGCCCTCCAGGCAGGTGGCAAAAATGGAAGGTTTACTGAAACAGTAGCGACCCACCGGAGGATATTATGGTTCAAAGCCTATTTTGTCTTATGAGTTACAAGCTGTGCAAGCTTCTACTGTCGATAATGGATGGCTGGGTGTCTCCTCATGCACCTCAAAAATGGAAATAGTTTGTGGTTTTCAAACAAGAGGGAATGGAAGAATTACTATGTCCCTGAACAATTACCTGAGCCTCTCATATTAAGAAATGGTTGGTTAGACATAATTATGTGTTTTCTGTTAATATAAATTACACTTTTTAACCATATTCATTGTATTTCCCCCTTTTATCTACTCAATGTTTAAATTGTTTAATCAGATATGGACATTGCTGAGTGATTTGAAATAGTTGTTTGAGGCAACAAAGTTTTCCTGCAAGTAAGAGTATTCAAAAGGAACATGGAAAAATGATCAACTGTGCAGCTGTTTCTGGCTCATGTTCGCATGTCCATTTCTGAGAATTGGCAGATGTATCTGTATCAGGTGCTAGAGAGAGACACACACATTTATCCAAGCCTGTTATCAGAACCCAGGTGTCAACAGTTGCTTTCTCATTCCTTTTTTCCCTGACATCTTGCTTAATTGTTGGACATAAGCCACAGAGTCAGTGTTCAGGATATATTTTCAAACAGGTAAAATAAAATCCACGAGTTGCATCTCCAATAATAATAATAATAATAATAATAATAATAATAATAATAATAATAATAATAATAATAATAATAATAATAATAATAATAATAATAAAGAGAGACAATAATAGTTCATCAACTGTTACAAATAGTGATCTGATAGTACGTAAGTTGTTGCCGAAATTGATTCCTTATTTGGCTCAGCGCTGATATACGTACACACTGTGAAGGTTGATCTGGTATGAACAGGTTGATAGTACTCTGACACTACTTACAATATGAACTCCCAAACCTATATTTGATTGGAGACTTATGTATTTCTACTGGTTTGGTTATTTTAGCACTTGTATAATAAATGATTTGTAATTTTGTGTATATATAGTTAAATTGTGACCTCTGATGAAGATTTTTGGGTCAAAATGCATCAAGTCAATCTGGGCAACAGTTGATGTGCTATCAGATCAATACTTCTAACAGTTTATGTGCCATTATTGTGCTTTTCTGGTATTATTGGAGATGCAACTCCTGAGTCTATATTTCCATTCAATTTCCACAATTTTAAATGGTGTAAATATTTTTAATATAATGCTTGTAAGTGCAGTGTAATAAAGATGTTTCGTATACATTTAAGGTTTTAATATTCCCTCAGCTTTTCTCACCCCTTTGGTTCCTGACTTATTTTATAGATTGAGTTTGTGTTTCCCTTTGTAATTTTCTTGTATTTTCAAACAGCCTGTTCTGGAAAATTCCAGTGAAATTGGAGTGATGACTCCAAAGAAAGGTAATCTTAAACTCCAGAACATAAGAACATAAGAACAAGCCAGCTGGATCAGACCAGAGTCCATCTAGTCCAGCTCTCTGATACTCGCAGTGGCCCACAAGGTGCCTTTGAGAGCTCACATGCAGGATGTGAAAGCAATGGCCTTCTGCGGCTGTTGCTCCCGATCACCTGGTCGGCTAAGGCATTTGCTATCTCAGATCAAAGAGGATCAAGATTGGTAGCCATAGATCGACTTCTCCTCCATAAATCTGTCCAAGCCCCTTTTAAAGCTATCCAGGTTAGTGGCCATCACCACCTCCTGTGGCAGCATATTCCAAACACCAATCACACGTTGCGTGAAGAAGTGTTTCCTTTTATTAGTCCTAATTCTTCCCCCCAGCATTTTCAATGAATGCCCCCTGGTTCGAGTATTGTGAGAAAGAGAGAAAAATTTCTCTCTGTCAACATTTTCTACCCCATGCATAATTTTGTAGACTTCAATCATATCCCCCCTCAGCCGTCTCCTCACCAAACTAAAGAGTCCCAAACGCTGCAGCCTCTCCTCATAAGGAAGGTGCTCCAGTCCCTCAATCATCCTTGTTGCCCTTCTCTGCACTTTTTCTATCTCCTCAATATCCTTTTTGAGATGCGGCGACCAGAACTGGACACAGTACTCCAAGTGCGGTCGCACCACTGCTTTATATAAGGGCATGACAATCTTTGCAGTTTTATTATCAATTCCTTTCCTAATGATCCCCAGCATAGAGTTTGCCTTTTTCACAGCTGCCATGCATTGAGTTGACATTCCCATGGAACTATCAACTAAGACGCCCAAATCCCTTTCCTGGTCTGTGACTGATAGCACTGACCCCTGTAGCTTGTATGTGAAGTTTGGATTTTTTGCCCCATGTGCATCACTTTGCATTTTGCTACATTGAACTGCATTTGCCATTTCTTAGCCCAATCACCTAATTTATCAAGGTCCGCTTGGAGCTCTTCACAATCCTTTGTGGTTCTCACCACCCTACATAATTTGGTATCATCTGCAAACTTGGCCACCACGCTACCCACCCCTACTTCCAGGTCATTTATGAATAAGTTAAAGAGCACTGGTCCCAAAACGGATCCCTGGGGGACACCACTCCCTACATCTCTCCATTGTGAGAACTTCCCATTTACACCCACTCTTTGTTTCCTGTTTCTTAACCAGTTTTTAATCCATAGGAGGACTTCCCCTCTTATTCCTTGATTGCTGAGTTTTCTCAATAGTCTCTAGTGAGGAACTTTGTCAAAAGTCTTTTGGAAATCCAAGTAGACAATGTCCACTGGTTCCCCCTTATCCACATGCCTGTTTACACCCTCAAAGAACTCTAGTAAGTTTGTAAGACAGGATTTGCCTCTGCAAAAGCCATGCTGACTCTTTCTCAGCAGGTCTTGCTTTTCTACATGTTTAATAATTTTATCTTTAATGATAGATTCTACTAATTTACCAGGAACAGATGTCAAACTGACTGGCCTGTAATTTCCCGGGTCCCCCCTAGATCCTTTCTTAAAAATTGGTGTGACATTGGCCATCTTCCAGTCTTCAGGGATAGAGCCTGATTTCAGGGATAAGTTGCATATTAAAGTGAGAGAAATTGCTAATAATTATTTTTGAGCATTGCCAAAACATGACACAAGTACACTTAAATATAAATATAGATCCATAGTCTAAACTATCAGCGTACATAATACCAAACTTGGTGCCTTAAGGATAGATCTTCACACATCTAAAACACTCAGCAAAGCTGCGAATAGACCTAGTTGCTTCCACTATTTCAAAAAGCATTAACAATATGTTGTTCCAGTTTTTCACTCACAGCTAGGTTCTGTCAGAGGAGGCATTTTGCCTCTCTCAAGCAAAATTATTTTGTGCTGGCTGAGCTATAGAAAAGAAGAACTATTTGTTAGGAATGCCCACAAATGTAACTGTTATTACAAATACATGTTCAGTATGTAAAGATACTGTCCTCAGACAAATGGACAGATACATTTAACACAATGTCTTTTATTAGAAACATCTCGACATAAATAGTTACATGACAACTGAGCTATATTACATGTAGAGCTACACAAACAGTTAATAATATCAGATTGGATTCATTCAGCACTTTTGCTCAGCCAATATACCTCCTATATACCCCAACCCAGGCTGCTTTTGTTCATGCAGGTCCCATGACTCCAGAACAGTCTTCTTTAGTGGACAAGTCTGACCCCTTACTCCCTTTTTCACCAATGAAAACATCAATTGGATCTAACCCATTATTTGGGTGTGGCATTACCAAGATCCATCATTACCCCATTGGTGATTCCCCATCCTCAGTAGACACACCCCTACCACCACTCAGTTGGCAAGTGGGGGAAAATGGTGGGAAATGGTAAGTGGTGTGGAGTCAGCAGTACCCCAACATATTGTCATCACTCTCCTTGTGATTTCAATGCATCATTGGGGGTGCCTTGGACACTTGGGATTTTGGGTAAAGGTCTATATTTAATCCATAGAGTTTTGCTCAAACACCAGAACATCCCCAGTATCTGGTGATATTATGACATCACTTCCAGTCACGGAAGAAGTGATGTCAGTGTGTTGCTGATGATAAGTCTCCCACTGGTTGTCAGACCCTGCTTTTCTATTTTATTTTCTATATATAAAATCTCATGTTGACGGTCTTGGTCAAATTGATGTTGTCTGCTTTACACAGGAAGTTATATCAGTTCTACTGTGTGGAAGTTTTTGGACAGCTATAATCCATATGTTTTGTATTGCTTGTGCATTTTCAAGTTGTTTAATGTGATTTCACACATCTGTAGTGCTGTAGTGCTCAGTTTTTGCAGACTTTTGCAATTTACTGGGCAGGTTTCCTGGAGAAGTGGCACAGATTTTTCTAAATAAAATAGTAAATAATCTTGTACATTCCTGCAATGGTCACATTCAGCATGGAAATGGTTGGATAGCTGCTATTGATGCCTGAATAGTTGGTTGATTCCACACAACACAAATGAAACATTTTAAGGCTGAAATATAAACCATTTTCTCTTGAAACTTGCCAGAGCTTCCATTTTGAAACACAGACAGTTTAGATTTTGCTTAAGAAAAATACCAGCTGTTTTCAACTGTACACATGCCTGAAACTATTTGAAGAACATAAGGTTAGAAATTGTGAGAACAGAAAAAGTACCTTGCTTAACATAGAATATAATGCATGATCCCAGGTCTGACTGTGAAGCATTTTTTGCCAGGACAGAACAAGCCCACTTCCGCACATGCAGAATAAAAAGCAGCCCCGGAGTCAGCCGGGGCTGCTGTTGTGGTGGAAGTGGGGCTAGCAAGCCCCAAAATAGCGAGCAACGTGCATGCGCGTTCTCGGCCTTGCGTCATGTGATGGGGCCCTATCACATGACACAGGAGGGGGTGGGCAAGCCTATATAAGGCATCGCCCACTGTGCTCTGGCCACTTTTGAGGCTTTGACAGCAAGCAGACCTACCCTCCCTCCCTTTGTTTGAAATGGGTTGGTTTGGTTTATTTGTATGTTAACTTGCTTTTGTCGCAGTCTTTGGCAGGTATGGGCATAGGAGCACATCCTTTTGGAGGAGGGCGTGCTTTTGCGCCAGACCTCTCTGCGGTTGGGGGCCTCCATAAGAGGCCTGGGGGTGGGATGTGCTCCCTAATGCAAGCCACAGAGGCTTTGCAAGAGCTCGCTACTCCCAGCAGGAAGGGGTGTCACATAATGGGCATACACTCAGGTAGCACCTAGTAACTTTTTGTCTCTATTCCCCAACAGGGATTGGCAACAGTGCCAGGTTTAGCAGGCAGGCTGCCCGGTGGCTAGAATGTGCCACTTATGCTCGCCCAGCTTTAGTGTTGCTTAATAAATGGGCTGAGGCCAAATTTTATTCCAACAAAAGTTGTGTTGCATTCTTGGGGCAAGGGAAGCTCCGCAAATCAGTACGCAATGAACTTTCAGTCCACTTTCACAATGGTTTGAAAGTGAATTTTCCTATTCTACACAGCTGCAAAGTGCATTTAAAGTGGATTGAAAGTACGTTATTCTGCATATGCGGAAGGGGCCCAAGACAATAAAAGATGGTGTTTGGTGGTCAAAGTTATATTTTAGTCTGTGAGGATAATATAATTTGTTTCAACTTTCCACCTATAGCAGTGAATAGCACAATATAAGGGTGTAATGGAACATAGGTTAAGAGATTACTGATCCTAGAACAAGACATTTCTGACAGTAAAGTAGTTCAATGGATGGAGATTCATCCAATTAGCACATCTGTGATTTGATGACCCTAACCTTTAAAATGTTCTTTAGACAGGTACCTTGATTGTTACAATGGGATGACATTGTTTGTGCCTAGGAGATTATACAGCTGCACATCTCCATCAGAGCCACATTGTAAATTCATTTTGCGTATGCTTCTTTTGAATGTAAATGTCCTTCTTCAAAAACAAAATTAGAACTAGAGAACTGAGCCAAAAGCAGAAGGGGAGGGGGAGGAGGAAGAGGAGGAGGAATGGTAGTTACGCAATTAGCCTGAGCTTTTCATGTGATGAAACAGTTCCTGTTCTTTAAAGGCCAGGCTTGTCTGGCTGCTCTTCAAAACTGGTCTTTGAGATTCAAAGGACACAGGCTACTGAGTGATGCTTCTTTGGAAGAAAGCAAATAAAAATATGCAAGCAAGCTCTTTCAGCTGGATTCAGGCACCAGGGAAAATTTGAATTGACATATAAAAATCTATGTTCTTAGTTGGTGTACGCAAATGGCTCAAAAATGCATTATTAGTATGGAGAACCGAAAGTGTGTGCTTCCATATCACCACAGTTGCTTTTTTTTGTCTTTTGAAAATATTTTTTGAAACCTAATGAATTGTCAGACATAATGGATTACATAACAGATGAAAACTTCAGTAGGCCAGGAGGGACTCTAAAGCTTTTGATTGCCATCATTTTCTTCGTAAATGTGAATCAGTTTAAAACATTTGTCTCTGTCAGTATGAAAATGACAAATGTTTCAATAGGTAGCTCTGGCTCTTACATGCAAATAAAAGAACCTGATTATATGTTTGAAATATGCTCTTGGAATCATCTTCAAAGAATAGATCAAAGTACAGGGAGGGTATATTTAAAAAACAAACAAAAACACTTGCTTTAAAAGTACTCAACTTTTTTCAGGTTCAAAGTAAATTCACAAAGATAAAATTTATGGTTTTATTAGAAACATGGATTTTTTAAAAACAATCAGTATTTTTAGGGTAGAAATGGCACCCAAGGCAACACCTGCAGGGAGTCCAGGGGTCAGGGGTCAGCAGTGGGTGGCTCGGATGGGCGGCCCGTGGGGACACTGTGCCCTCCCTGGCCTCCTGAGTGTTGACCCAGGTGCCATTTCCCAATGGTACGTCTCTGGGGGCAACTCCTCCTGACTTTTTCCCCCCTTTTGACCAGTGTTTGATATTTCACTCTCCTTCCCCTTCTCTGCCTTCTTTTTTCTGTGATTCACAGATACACACACTCCCATCCCACACTCTCTTTGATTTGGTTTAGATCCAACTTTTTCCCCCCCTACTGACCAATGTGAAATAGGGTATAGGAAGGTACTATTGAGACAAACAATTGATGCAAGTAGCCTGATATTGTTTACTGTGGCACTTGAATTGGACATCCAATGTCTGTTTTTGTTACCTCTCCCTAAGCTAAGATACCCCAGGGTACTTGCAGATATAAATAACATAACAATAAACCTAAACAAAATAAGCCATTTGAGTTAGGGCCTGACTAGTCTCCTCTGACCAGGCTTGTGAGTCCTACCAGGTTTGTGAAAAGTTTTTTTAGCTCTTTGAAAAGTGTGAAATGTTTACCCACTTCCATGCACATTTGGATTGATATTTTCTACCTAAGTCTACCTAAGTCTACCAAGCACACCTACAGACAGCAGTTCTTTGAACACTGTCATTCCAATTATTCTCCTTCAGTACAAAGTGCACCTATACAACATATGGGAAAGACACTTTTGCTCAATGAATTGATGCATTTCTTGCCCCTAACCATTCCTGAGGCAACTGAATAATAATGAACCTACCGACTACTGCAACTGCTACCACTTTTACAGCAATAAGAAAGTGTTGCAGTAAGGAGGTGCCAAGGTATTCATTTTCTGTAGCTGCCTTTTTTTAGTTCAGTATTCAGCCCCATTCTTCAGTTGCCTTGTTGATTTCATAGCAAATGGCAGCAGGAAGTGCTTTGATGACTTTTGGTCTCAGAGTTAAGTGTTCACCAAAGAACTGTATCAATTGCTGTATTCTTTCAGATCAGGTTGAATGCTCTTGACCTCCTGTCAAGACAGTGTGAAGGACATGTGTCAGTGATGCAGGAATCTTGCTTGAACTCTGGAGACCAAGCTGCCTGCCTGTCTTGCTCCATGATAATAGTTCATATTTGTAGAGCTTTTTTATTTTGATGGCTTTAAAATCCTATTTTCCTTATTCGCTTCATGATCTTGATACTTCCATAGATTTCCTTGTTTATGAAGAATTATCCAGTATCAGATTAGAAATTTAGGAACATTCTTGTAACTACAGACTACCCTTTGAACATGGATCGATGTGTCATGCGGGTTTGCATTGGATGTGTTTTGCTGTATTGGTTTGTTTTGTAGCTATTGTGTTTTTTTAATATGCCAATAAAGGCTTTCTGTTCTTCTACAGACTACCCTTCTCAATGGATGACTTGAAAGGGAAAGTGAGGAAAGAAGGTAAATAGTACTTGACACTTCATATGACAAAGAAATTGGTTGTGTATATATCAGTGTAATGTGTTGTACAGAGAACCTGCAAGGTGTGTATGTGCAGGTATCTCTTAACACCTGTATCTTCATAGCTGAGCACCATGATCTTTAGACATTGATATATGCGTGTGTTTCTATGGAAATTAGTGGTTGTAACATCAGTATAGACAAAAGCAAATACCTTTGCTCTGTAAAGTGTACAGCTCATACACTTTAATGACTAAAGCACAGTGACAATATTATTTTGCCAGTAAAGGGAATTCAGCAATACAATTTAATTCTGAGACCCAAAAAACAGCACTGACTGTATTTCTGCTGATTGCTCCCATTTCATTTTGCCATTTAAAAGTTATTAAAGTAATGTGAGATAAAAGAGACAGAAATAAACATCTCTGGGGATTTTCAAATATCTGCTTGCTTATGCAAGAAGAATTCTGATGTGTATTTCCAGTTGGATAGATGCTTTAGTTGTCAGATAAGGAGTAAATTTAGCCCTGTAAGTTCGTAAACCAGTTGTAATTCCATTACAACTCTTCACTACATTGCAGATGCTTAGTGCAGGTGCCACTGAGTGACAGTTAAATGTAATGGAAACCTTTATGATGTTTAAGCAGCATTCCCCATGTCTAGCCTCCACATCTTTATTTACGAGTTTATTCTCTGTATAAGAGCATTACTGGTACATAATGGTACAATAACTGTTAGTGTGCCCCTGATAAAGTGGCTTTGTCATAAGAGTTGTAGTGAAATCGTAGTTGGATGGTGACATTTGTGCAACATAGCAGGTCATGATGCCCACAGTCAACCATAATGATAGTTATTGTGCTCAGGCCCAAGTGTCAATTTGTGCTGCAATGCAACAAGGCATTTAATTAAGTTTCTGCTTCCTTTTGTCAGTTTTTGTGTGGTACAAGAATTTTTGGGAAGCTCTAAAGGGTGCAACTACAGCTAGAGACACAGCTGTAAAATATCAGCTGTTAACCTTAACTTTCATGTTTGAAAGCGCCACTAGACCAATGATAATCCTCAGAAGAATGCCAGGTGGAAAGCACTTAAAAGTGAAAGGTTATAAAGAATTTATAATATAACAGTTACAAGGAAAGCTCTCATAAGTGAATAGCTGGAGGTTCAGCACTGAACCTTAATGCAAATTATCCTCTTTGATTACCATTTTAAACAAATATTCTAAGGTCAGGATTTACAAGATGAAATATGAATTGCAAAAGAGTGAGACATACTTCTGAAGTACTAAACAAGACCTTACTCCCTTACCAAAAATGTGGTGCTCAAACAACTTAGTTGCTGAAGAACATTTCATGCAGGTGAAGTGGCATATTTACAGCTTGTATATAAAAGAAAAACGAAAGAGAAAGTAGCAAAATATAGAACATCTTGCAGCTATGGCCCGTTCTGCATGGGCCCCCGCAGCGGCTGCACACACACCATCTTGCCATCTATTTTTGTATTGTATTTATTAATTTTAACTGGTTTTATGTTTGTAATTGGGGGTGCTCCGCCCAGAGCCTTTCGGGGGTGAACGGTATAATAAAATGAATGAATGAATGAATGAATGAATGAATGAATGAATGAATGAATGATTGATTGATGCTGGTGTGGATGCGAGCGACCCCAGAGTCCATCTACTCCAGCACTCTGCTACTTGCAGTGTCCCAACAGATGGCTTTGGGAGCTCACATGCAGGATGTGAAAGCAATGGCCTTCTGCTGTTGCTGTTGCTCCCAAGCACCTGGTCAGCTAAGGCATTTGCTATCTCAGATCAAGGAGGATCAAGATTGGTAGCCATAGATCGACTTCTCCTCCATAAATCTGTCCAAGCCCCTTTTAAAGCTATCCAGGTTAGTGGCCATCACCACCTTCTGTGACAGCATATTCCAAACACCAATCACGTGTTGCGTGAAGAAATGTTTCCTTTTATTAGTCCTAATTCTACCCCCCAGCATTTTCAATGTATGCCCCCTGGTTTAGTATTGTGAGAAGGAAAGAAAAAATTCTCTCTGTCGACATTTTCTACCCCATGAATAATTTTATAGACTTCAATCATATCCCCCCTCAGACGTCTCCTCTCCAAACTAAAGAGTCCCAAACACTGCAGCCTCTCTTCATTAGGAAGGTGCTCCAGTCCTCAATCATCCTCGTTGCCCTTCTCTGCATTTTTTCTACCTCTTCGATAGACCAATCACAAGTCACTTTGATAGACCAATCATAAGGCAATCATAAGTTAATTTTGCCTTTCCCTTTAACTATTCTAACTAAATGCCCAAGATGAAAGTAGATCTAAGCAACATTCAGAGATAGTTGATCAGGTGTGTAATTTCATAGTGAACTCACAAACTCAGCAGAAAAAAAGAGTGATAATGTAATTTACTGTGCAGAGTTTTTCTTTTGCCCACAGATTAGGGAAATGTACTCCAATCTACTATTCAAAAGTTAAATAGAGGCAAAAAGAAATAAAATTTAAGAAGGATGAGCTGTCCTTCTAGGGGATCAGCGAAGGGATATCAGCCATCTACTTAAACACTGATCTGAGTATCTGCTTATGGGTAGTAAAGCCACTGACTTGGGTTAAAGTGTGAAATGCTGAGTTTCATTATTCACTTGTAATATCTTTCACAAAGACTTTGATGCTTTTGGATTTTGGGATCCCTTGAGATCGCAGGCAGCCCCTCCTTATTCTGATCAGTGAAAAAGAAATCTATATCTGAGCCACTGTCAGGGACCTAGACATGAGAGAAGTATCTTCCTCCTTAATTTGTAGGTTTCAATATTTTATCACTTTCACTCTTCAGGCTTCCATGTCTCAGACCTGAACCAATTCTCTTTTGTTATTACTACATATAGTCTGTTCTGATATCAGAGTTCTGCTTTTGTGTCATCTTCGCCCTCTGCAGTTCTCTCTCTTTCCCCTGTTTTTCTGAGGCCCCTATTCTACTTCCATTATTTCTAGCTGTATACATGGCATCCAGCTGTATTGCTTCACACTTGACACTTAAAGCCACTTCTCCAGTCACTTCTCTGACTTCTCTGCCTGCGTGTCTGGCTCACAACAGTAACAAATTGAAATCTGAACTCCTCACCTTTTCTCCTTAGCTTTCTCTTGTAAAATGTCAGTCCTAGCAAAATATGTGTGCATAGGATGCCAACAAAATATTACAGTGATTATTATCATAGGACTGTTGTATCTGGCGTCTAGCTAGTGTCAGTTATTTGTATAACACAGTGGTAACCGGCAACATCTATTGCAAGTGGAGTTCTCTTATTACTCTTCACGAACCTGAAGGTGAAGGAAACTATCTTCTTCGGGCACCACTGTCACCATCAGTGTGGATAATTTGAGTTGGCAAAGACAAGTTGAAGTGGAGGAGTCCAGGCAAGGTACCAGCTGCTCTTTTCATGCTTCAAATATTGTAGCTTTGTGAAAAAGGTATATATATATATATGTGTGTGTGTGTGTGTGTGTGTGTGTGTGTGTGTGTGTGTGTGTACAGTAAAATCTGTAACTGCCTTATCCGTATAGTAGCCATTTTCTTTGTAAAGATGCTATAAAGATTATCATTTAACAATCACGTATACGAAGGTTGGAGCAAGGTAACAGGGATAGGCTCAGTGCTTAGCTAAGGATATAGATGAATTCTTCTATTTAGGTTTGATTTGTGTATTTAGGTTTGATTTGTGTATTTGGGAATCCTTGCCAGTTTGTGTAATTGTACCAAATGTGCAATGGTATTTTGGTGTTTAGTACTGAAATGGCTCCTAGGCCACACATGGAGCACTTTGGAACTATGGGAAGATACCACTCAGCCCTGGTATTTAAAGAAATTATTTTGCCCTTGAAGGTTAACTAAAATTGATGATTTTAACTCAAGTTCTATTAGTGCTTTGTTTTTTTTTTAAAAAAAAACCCAACACCTGATGGGTAAGCTCCTGATTTGGAGCTTCATTTTTATTTACGCTATTTATGTCCTAATTTTCCAGACAAATCATGACTTCTTATTGATTTCCAGTGAGTGGTAACTCCCCCCCCCCATCATATTTTATTCTGTGCTCATTTGAATTGCCACAGGGTTCCATTTCAGGAATAAGCAGTTAATAATGCCAACAACCATTGGGTTACGAAGTAAGACAGCAATTTTCCCACTGTAAAATCTGGCAGTTGCGTTATCTATCTGTAGACGAAATGAATTTTAACCAAATACTATATTATCTTCTGATGGCTTCTATGTTGCTACTATATGCATACTAATCATTCCATCTTGACATCCAGCCATTCTAGTTATTACAGATGTAATAGCAAGCTAGGAATAATTAGGTATGGCTCAATAGCTCTAAAAAGATTTAAATAGTTGTATAAATCCAGAAAAGGACATAAAATCAGATGCGTCAATGTTTAAGGCTTCTGGCATAAAATATAAACTAATTCTAGGAAGTATAAGAAAAGCTATTTAATATTTTTTTAACCTGGAAGTAAAACAGCCTTTTTTAACCTAGAAGGAAAATAGAACCAGACTAATGGCATATCAAACCCAAAGCCTCATTTCAGACAGTGGACAGACTGAGTTGGCTCGGAGCAGTTTCTGAAATTCTGTCACATGATCCCATGACCAAAGCCAAGCTCACCTGTGTGGGATCTAGGGAAGGGCTGAGGCTCAGTGGTAGAACATCTGCTTGGCCTGCAGAAAGTCCCAGGTTCAATCCCAGGAATCTCCAGTTGAAATGATCAGATAGTAGGTGATGTGAAAGACCTCTGCCTGAGACCCTGGCCAGTCACCATTGGTTTGAGTAGACAATACCAACTTTGATAGACCAAGGATCTGATTTTGTATTAGGCAGCTTCATGTATGGTCCTATATGTTCACAAGCTTACATTTTATGGAACACTGAGGTTCAAATGGACAGTTTCCATACAGCCCTTCACAGCATTGGACTCCCATATATCTTAAACCCCATTTTCTTGTATACTCCTGTGCCAGTTATGTTCCTCAACAGCCTTCTCCTGGGACTACACTTACCTAGGATAGTTTTTTACAAAGGTAGGTCACAGGCTTTCTCTGTGATAGGCTCTCTGAAATAGCTTATCAGAGTTGGTATGGCAGGTGCCTTAACTTATCATATTCAGCTGTTTTACACAAAATCACATAAGCCTGTTTTATTACAGCCAACATTTGATGGAGGCAAACTGTTCTGGTAGTGACTGAACTCTGTGTATTAGGTTTTAAACTGTGTTTTGTCTCCTAGTTTTATCTTGTTGCTGGGTGCTTATGATGCGTGTGTCCTTGCAGCTTTTACTGCTTTGTTAGCTGTCTTGAGTCTGAGGAGATACAACAAAATGGGACGTGCACAGCTATACCTGCTTGCAGGAAACTGCCATTGGCTAATTGGGCCTGGGGGAGGAGCTTCTGTAATTTCTGTTGGGATCATCCCACCTGAATTCAGACTGGACAATCATTCTCTTCCAGTGTACATATCTACTGATTATCCAACAATAAAAGAGATTTTATTTCTAATTGAATCTACTTTATTTGAGAGATCTAGAGGACATGACAAGTATAGACGCCACAAATATACTAAGGCAAAAGATACGGCACAGCCAAGATCCATGCTTAAAAGCCAGAATTAAGACAGCAGTAAAAAAAATACATTTAGTCCCACTTTCCCCACCTAAGACAGAAGCATCTGTCCATTATCTTTCACAACTTATAAGGATGTAACAATCATGATTGCAGGTTAAATTTATGAGCTACTATGATTTAAAAAAACCCATGTATTTAGAAATGATATGCAGGAAGAGAGAGTGCATTGCCATAGATATTGGGCTTTTCTGCCTTTCATGTTTCTCAGATCTCACTTCCTGATTCTTTTGGGTTTTTTAAAAGTCCTGCATATTTTTGCTCCCTGTAGTGGCCAATTTAACATACAACCAGTTTAAATGGAATTTATTTTTGAGCAGATTTAAACTACAGGTTTCAAAACTTGATATATGTGGGAAGATATGGCGTCTTGTTCAATCTGATCTTTTGTTCGCTCCAGGCTGCACTCACTATGGGCCACTCCCCACTTACCTCTTTTGATTGCAACCCCGCAGTGACTCCGCGTAGGAAAGCCTCCGTGGCTTTTGACCACAGAGACATTTGTTTCCCACACTGTTCAGGCTCCCTGGCTTAGGCGAGAGGGGCGCCGAGGGAGAAGCGCTCCCTACAATTCGCCTTCCCACCGCGAGAGACGTGTGGTTTTTAGAAGCCTCTGCCACCCCCCAGATTGAAGGGGTCTGCCTGGACCACTGGGGCGCGCCTCCCGCTGGTCTGTTTCTGTGCAAGTCTCTTTCGTTGCTTTCTTGCGGCTTCACCACGAACTGGTCAACAACCCCAGCGTGCAGCTTCCAAAGCCTGGTAGGGCGAGAACGCTGTGGGGGAGGGGAGAGGGCTGGGGTGGGTGGGCACTGAGGAGACCCTCTTTCGTCGATGAAGGGCGCGCCATGGGAGGAATGGGGCAGATCACTTGAAATTGACCAGGGCTGCGGTGGTGACACAATGCACGACGTGCACAGGGGGGCCAAGTGCTCAAAAATAAACTGAAACAACCTGAAATGACTCTCTTTAAAAAAAAATCTTGATCCTGAGCTGGTGATTTGGACTTGGAAGACACCAGTCCTGTCATCCACTCGGCCGCGATTTCAGACCTTCTGTTGCCTCAGTCGGTTCACATTCCCACCAACGTCGAGGCGAAAGGGTCCGTGCGGGAATAAAGCCCCCTTTTTCCTGGGAAGCTACAGGACCCCCCCCCGTGTCTCTGCGAGACCCCGGAAGGAAGGCCCGATTTTCCGAGGCCGGGTCCTGTGCTTTCTTCTTCCCTGGACGTGGCCGGGGCCTGCTTGGGGAGGTTTGCCGAGACACGCTCGGAGGCGGCGGCGGCGGTGGCGGCGGCGGCGGCGGCGGAGTGCCTGGGCCAGCAGCAGCAGCAGACCCTTCAGTTCCAGCAGCACCCGGAATTTGCCGCTCTCCCACCTCCTTGCCGCGGGGTTTTTGAAAATGCTGCTCTTTCTTGAGGACCTAATTTGCCGCGCGGCAAGGAGGTGGGAGAGCGGCAAATTCCGGGCAGCTGCGCAGTGAGCTCCGGTGATGTGGGGAACGTCCGGGATCCCCGTGTCTTTTACAGAGGTGACCCCGCAGCTTATGGTGAGTGGGGAGTGGCCCTATAAGGGGCAACTAGCTGTCTAAAGAGTAGACTGGGTCTAACTCTGGCCTCCTCAATTTGTTTTGAGGACCTTTAATTTGACAGATGGGCTAGTTTGGGTTTATTTTGATCCACTAGCTCTGATAAAATCCAGGATCAGTGACTGCAAGCTTGCAGTTTCAGCAGAAGAGGCTACCTCTTCAGCCCACCCTTCTTTTAAGCTTTCAACTAGGGTTGGAGATTCGGACAGTCCAAATCCGAATTTTTACCGAATCTGCACGGATTCGGACGGATTCGGACGAGCAGGGGCCGAATCTGAGCTGTCCGAATCCTAACAGATCCGAATCCATGGGATTCGGATTACCAGCCGAATTGCGTTTTTATTTTTTGGTGTTTTTTTCACATTTCGGCCTGCAGGGGAGACATTTTTAAACATACCAGCACCAAATTTTCAGGGTATCATCAGGAGACTGTCCTGATGATACCCTCCAAGTTTGGTGCATTTTGGTTTAGGGGGGCCAAAGTTATGGACCCCCAAAAGTGGTGTCCCTATCCCCCATTTCTTTCCTAATGGGAACTAAGGAGATGGAGGGCTACCGCTTTTGAGGGTCCATAACTTTGGCCCCCCCTGAACCAAAACTGCACGCAAACTTGAGGGTATCATCAGGACAGTCTCCCTGATCGATACACTGAAATATTGGTGCACCATTACATCTACAAAATGCACCCCCCGCAGGCACCCCCCCAGAAAATTTGCACAAGATTCTTTGTTCTGCAGTGACTTAGCTGCATTGCTTGCTTGTCAATAAAGGGAATTTCTGAGGGGGCTTTGTGGAGTGCACATATTTTCATAGGGGGTAAACCCACAAAACTTTCAGGGTATCTTCAGGAGAGTCTCTGGATGACACCATCCAGGTTTGGGGAACTTTTCTTCAGGGGAAGTGGGAGATGGGCCCTACCCTTTTTGGGTCCCATAGAATTAAACCCCTGGAAGCAAAATTCCCCAAACCTGGATGGTGTGTCATCCAGAGACTCTCCTGAAGATACCCCTGAAAGTTTTGTGACCATACCTTCAGAAATGTGCGCACCTCACAGCTCCTCTCTCACTCAGAAAATTCCCCCATTGACAGCAATACAGCTAAGTCACTGCAGAACAAAGAATCTTAGGCAAATTTCTGGGGGTGCCTGCAGGGGACGCATTTTGAGATGTATTGGCACCAAATTATCAGGGTATCATCAGGTGACTGTCCTGGATGTTGCCCACCAGGTTTGGTGCAGTTTGGTTCAGAAGTATATGGGACCCCTCAAAGGGTGCAACTAACTCCCTCATTGTTTCCATAATGGGAGCTGATAGGGGATGGGGGGCTACACCTTTGAGAGTCCATAATCTTGTAACTCCCTGAACCAAACTGCACCAAATCCTTTGGGGGGAATTATCATCAGGACAGTCTTCCTGATGTTACCCCTGAGAAGTTTGGTGTCACTAGCTGTAAAAATGCTGGAGTTTTAGCGTGGTTTAATCGGCCACTCACTCCAGCAGGCTTCATGTGCAGGAGGCGGTGAAACATGAAAAAAAAACTGGAATTTTTAAAGCTAGTGGCACCAGGAATTTCAGGGTATCACTCAGGGAGACTGTCCTGATGACACCCCCCCAAGTTTGGTGCAGTTTGGTAATTCAGGGGGGCCAAAGTTATGGACCCTCAAAGGGGCCTTTATCCCCCATTGTTCTCCAATGACAGCTAAGGAGAGATGGTGGCTACCATTTTGAGGGTCCATAACTTTGGCCCCCCTAAACCAAACTGCATCTAAGCGTGGGGGGTGTCACCAGGACAGTCTCCTGATGATACCCTGGATATTTTTTTTGGTGCTGGGATATGTCTAAAAAATGTGCTCCCTTGCAGGCACCCCCAAAAATTCTGCCCAAGGTTCTTTTTTTTCTGCAGTGACTTCTGCATTGCTGTCAATGTGGAATTTTCTGGTGGAGGGAGCTGTGGGGTGCACATTTATCATATGGCTACAGTCACAATAATGTTCAAATTAGGAGGTATCTTCAGGAGAGTCTTTTGGATGACACCATCCAGGTTTGAGGAACTTTGCTTATGGGGGGCAGTGGGAGATGGACCCTACCCACTTAACATTGGAACCCCTTGAAGCAAGCGGTCACCAAACCTGGATGGTGTCATGAAGAGACTCTCCTGAAGACACCCTGAAAGTTTTGTGGGTTTACCATGAGAAATGTGCACTCCACAGCCCTCCCACAGAATTTTCCTCTTGGCTGCAACGGAGCCAGCCAGCCGCTACAGAGCATAGAATCTGGGGAAATTTCTTTTTGGGTGACTGTGAGGGGTGCAGTTTTAGAGCTACTGTCACCAAAAATTTTGGGGTATCATAAATGTACTTTGTCCCTATGATACTCCCCAAGTTTGGTGAAGTTTGGTTCAGGGGTCCAACGTTATGGACCTTCAAAAGTGTAGCCCCCCATCCCCTGTTAGCTTCCATTGGAAACAATGGGGGATGGGGCACCCCTTTTGAGGGTCAATAACTTTGCCCCCCCTGAACCAAACTGCACTCAAACTTGGGGAGAATCATCAGACAGTCTCCAGAAAGAGTTATCCCGAAAATTTTTTTTGGATGCCGCTAGCTTTAAAAGTGCGTCCCCTGCAGGCCAAAACGTGTAAAAACACCCAAAATTCAAAAAAATAATAAAACGGACCCGAATTTTTCGGATTTACCCGAATTTTCGGGTATATCCGAATTGGCTATTTTTCGGATTCGGGCATACAAATAATTTTATGCCCCAAAATACCCAAATCCGAATTTTACCGAATTTTTTTAGTATTGACCAACCCTACTTTCAACTACTGTTTTTTTTCCTGTTTAAGTTTTCTTATTGGATCTGCAGAAAAAATATTGTAAGTGTTGAAGGATTTCTTTCTAAAAAAGATATCTCTTCCAAGAAAGAAAGAGAAGCTGCAGTTGGAATGATATTAAATGGATTTAAAGACTCTTGGACTTAAAACATTCCAGATAAATGCTCAGCTACAAAGCTGATTTATCCTCCCTTGATAAGGTATGTGAGAAGCTTTTGGAGTGATTGATAAGCATTTGAGATGGGGTTGTTTGCTACCGAATGAATTACAGACCCTTATGACTCAGATAACATAAGATTTTTGAATTTAAGGCATTCAGGAATGACCTCTTGGTTATAAGGAGTAGTGATAGTGTAATTCTGGAATGATTTATAAGCACTTGAAAGACCCTTTTTGCAAAAGTGAAAGTTAGTCATGGAAACAGTCGGTAAAGTTTGGTTAAAACTTGTCTCCAGTTGCCTGGCTGGAAACAGCTTCATACCAAAACTGTTTTCTACAGACTGTAGGAATAAGGGCCAGTGTTTACCATAATACTATGCTCTCTATCACAAGCATATAACAACTACAGCTTTCAAAAATGCCCACAAGCCTAACAAAATAGATTCAATTATTCTCTTTGTAAATAAGTCAATCAGAAAACAACATAAGGCAAAATCTCAAGAATTTAAAAGAGGAATTTGTACAAGTGGATCTTAATTTTAGAGCAGACCTAAAGAAGGAGTCACAGAATATTAGATAGGAATTAACATCAATAAGTAATAGAGGAATCCAAAGGAATATATCCTCATTGCAGGGGGTTGGACTTGAAGGCCCTTGTGGTCTCTTCCAACTCTATGATTCTATATCAAAGAAAAAATTACAGACTCAACTGGAATATATTCACCAAACAGATAGTTATGAGAAAAAAATACAAAATGCTGAGGTGAGAGCTGAAGTTCAGAAGTTCAAGGAAGAGAGAAGATACCAGGTACTCCTGAAATAATAAGCAAAAGAGACCTAATAAAAGAATTTGGCAAGATTCTACAGAAATACAGTTCAGCTGGTGAGAACCTATTTGATATTACTTGCAGAACTGGTTCAAGATTCCCTACATACTATTGGAGAATTCAGTCTGCTTCTGAATTGTCCATACCTGCAGTGAATACAATTACAGAAATGATGACTCAAGTTAAACAGCTGGTAAAATGTCTCACAAATAAAGCTTTTTTCAAAGATTCAAGAACACATTCCAAAGAAAAATCATCAAGGAATCTAAACCATGAAGAAAAAACATCCATAAAATTGGTGCACTGAAAAAAGCCACAACAATACGAAATAATAAAACTTCAGGATTTAATTAATACTTACCTGCACCCTCACACTTTCACTTAAACATGAAATTAGAGAAATACCTAAACAGTGTGGTGTCTCCAATAACATTCATTTTCATACATTCTTCCCAATCGATGGGACATTCTTCCTAGCTGAAATGATACAGATTATTTCTGGAAGCAAAATGGCCTCCTTGTGTCTTATTATGCAACATAGCTAACTGAAATACTGGAATTTTATAGAATCAGAGGCCGTTTCCGCACGGGCAGAAAATGACGGCCTGGAGACGGTAAAAACGCCGTCTCCAGGCCGCCATTCGCACAGGGGGCGTAGTTGCAGTGCAGCCGCGCCGCCCTCGCGCCGCCCCGAAGCCGGCGTATTCCCAGAGCGCTGGGAAGCGCTCTTTTAGGGAATATGCCGCCGTGAAGCCGCTGCCAAGCGAACGGCAGCGGCTTCACGCCGCCTCCCCCGCCCAGCACTTACCTTGTCCCTGGGCCTCCGGCGCGTCGCCGAGGCCTGGGGACATGCCCCCCTGGCCTGCGCCGCTGGAGCAGGCACGCAGGGCCAGGGGGGCGTGTTCCCAGGCCTTGGCGACGCTCCGGAGGCCCAGGGACACGCCGGGTCGGCCGGGCGCCGGCGCTCCATGGCGCCGGCGTCCCGCCTCTTCCCGGGACCGTTTGTGCGGATGGTCCCAGCGTCTTCGGTTTGGCGCGCAATGCGCCGACCCAGCCATTTCCGCCGCCATGCGGAAACGGCCTGAAACTGTGAGAGAAACAGAACCAATGAAATAGCAGCAACATCTAGGTGTCCATTTGTATCCTTCTCCCATACACATATCAACCAATGATACCATTATTTGTCAGACACTCTGGCTATTCAAACATACTTGGTCTTGTTACACCAGTGTAGCTCTTTATATATGCAGTCTTCAGTAGCAATTTATTGGTACATCAGCCTGTAGACAGTAAATACAACAGTCAGAGGTAACCCTTTGATGTTTTATCTACAATTCCATTTCCAAAGCAGTTTGAGGCTGCTGCCAGGACTACATTTTTTAAGCTAATTCAGTGCTTAAGAAAATGTTTATAAACTTGTATATATAAATGTGAGTTTGTGCAAGAGCAATCCAACATGAAAAAAAATTATTTAGCTGAACATACTTGGAAACAGATAAAAGTGGCACAGACAGACCAATCCAAAGGGGGAGGGGAGCTGTAGAGTGGTGGCCAGGTACAGCACCTCAGCGCCACCTCCAAATAGGCAATTGATGGTGACAGTGCTTCAGGATAAGGAGAAAATTCTTTTGTTTCCAAGGAAACCCCATTGTCCAGAATGACTTACGCTATACTTTTTGGTGGTGTAAGTCTACAATGCAAAAAAGGAGGTGTTCCCAGTTTGAAACTCGTCTACAAAACAACTACATTTGGCTCTGCCTTCATGAATGCCCCCAGAACTGCTCCTTCCCACTGGTGTAGCCTTCTCCAACGAAGGAGTGCTAACCCATGGGTGAATTTCTGGATTGGGGCACTGTGGAGCTCAAGTCATATGCTGAGGTGAGTGCCTCTGCATGGCCATCTGTGCCTGTTTGCATGGCATTGGTGTCAATAGTGCAGGGGTCAAGCTGTTCCAATGTGGCTTTGCCCCCTGCTTTGTATTTCACAGTCTTGTGTGTTCATAAAAATGCGCACAATCTACAGAAACAAGAAACTGGAGTAAGCAAACATGCACTTGATGTCTTAGCAATGGTGAAAATAGTGAACTATCTTTCAGTACCCAATTCTGTACCCATCTGCTGGATCTACTGACTACTGTGTACAAGGGTGAAAAGGGCCTTAATTTTGTTTACAGCTGCTTTGATAAGGTTTGGAACATCAAGTGCTAAAACACTGAGATAAAGCATTGTCTTAGTTTCTGGGTTAGTTATTCTGTGGTTTAATGATTTTATTGTGCACTTTTATGTGTGAGTCACCTTGAGAACATCTCATAAGTGTTCTTAACCTGAAATCCCATTTTTCAGTTAATGTAATAATGATGCTAAGGTTGCATGGTGATTGGTATTATATAAAATATATGGTAAGATAAATGTTGGAATTATGCAAATCCTATTATCAAGGTCTTGCCTATTTGCATGTGCGGCCCAGGCTTATTAACGTAGTCTTTTATAGTTAAGTTGCCAAAGACAGATTTTCTTCTTTGAAATCTAGTGCAAAGTTTCAATGAAGGCATGGATTTCTCTTCAATGGATAAAGGTGTGGATGGAATAGGTTTCCTGAGTGGATGGAATAGGTTTCCTGAAAGCAGGATTATTACAAATGGATAGCTGAAACAACACATAGTGCCCGTTTTCTTTTCTTTGCACTCCTGTATGTAAAGAATTAAATCTGTAGTACAGGGGTAGACAAGTAAAACAAGTAGCAGTTTTTCTGAAGATTGTCAGTAGATGGCAATGTGACTGTTTTGTACAGAGTTATCATTCAAAATTGTTCAACTGTGAACATACTAACTCTGTGCTAAATTGTTCTACAAATAATCAAAAAACTCCAAACAGTCTTTGAAAACTAGTCTTGGAATAATTGAAAGTTGTCAGTGGATACCTGAATCCAGAATCTCCAAAAGTGACCATTGATCAGAATAAGAAAATCTTCATTCTGGCCTAGATCCAGCTATACTTAGCCATGTCTTAAGTTCTATTTCTTTCTATATTTATAAATACATGACATTTGAGTTCAGGCTTTCTGCTGGAGCCAATTCAACAACCTTCTATTCTTAGCATTTGAAATTTATTACCCTTTCTGAAATCATTGGACAATTGGCTTAATGTTGAGATCACAGCAAAGTTGGAACACTGTATTGTAGACATCCCTGATCTGCTAATGACTCCATGACTGGTTAGCGAAGTTCAAACCCCAGAAGAACAGGTCAGTTTACAGAGTTGTGGAGGAGGAAAGGGGCATGTATTATATCCTACATACAGATCTCAGGTCATATAGCAGTCATATTTTCATCTTGCCCTTCTCCCAATGAACCCAAGCTTGTGTGCATGGTGCTCCCTCCTTTTATCCTCACAGAAGCCATGTGTGGAAGGTTAGGCTGACAGAAAGTGACTTAAGTCATCCAGCAAGCTTCTTGGCAGAGTGGAGCTCCGCTTGCTTGCAAAACAAAGTAGACAAAAAAGAAAACAGCCATTCTGTATCTCTTTCTCAGGCAATAGAAGGTAGAATCCAGTTTTCACTGTGTCTTCCCAGCTTCCCTGTGTCTTTCACTACATATAAATCTCAGAGTAAATCTTGATCAATTGTTGATTGATGGGATCATGACTTTTTTTCACATGTCAGCAGATCTGCCATAGTTCCTTGGATTTTCCTTAACAAGAATCCTAAATTCTGGTAATTTTAGGTACTGAATCATTTGTTACAACTAATATTTTTTTTCAGTGGGTAAAGATACATTTGGAAAGTGGAGTGGTAATCCAGAAGTCAGTAGCCATACTGAAAGAAGATTCTTGGCAACATTGACTGGGCTGGATTCAGCATAAAAGTTCCACTTGCTCTAGAAATGGAAGTGGAAGCACAAGAAAAATATGGATGTACCTATTTGTGTTTAGTCAAATTTACTGTATTTACATGTTATTTCCACTTGCACAACACTGTGTGCAACCAATTTCTGAGCACAATAATATACAGGGAAGAAAATGCTAGTCAGTACACAAGATCCTGTTCAACTGGAACTGTACTAAGTCTATTTATGGCCATTTCCTTTGGATTTGATTCTCAGTTATGCACATATTTCCCCCTTTTTGGCATTCACCCCACAATCAGATTAGAAAATTCCCATAGTTTATGAAAGCTGTTTAAGTGCGACTTTTTCTCTCCATTTGTAGGGAAAGTGAAAGAGATCAACATGCATTTAGCTTTCCTCAGGTTTTCTTGATCCTTTCTGCCTTCCCTTGCCCAAAACACAGTTCCTCCCATTCTTCAGGCCACCATTTCAGGATTATAAGAAATAATTCTTTTTTAAAAATATATTTTAATGGAGGTCTATTGCTAGAGAGAACCCAATGAAATTGACAAGTCTTGGAGGAACGTTTTAAAACAGATGGCCCCAGGAAGAGAAAGAACAGGAAAGCAGGAAATCTTTATGTGGAACACAAGGAAGATTACTGACATCCTACTGCTACACCTACAGCACACCCCTTGATCAGAAAACTTTAAAGGGTGCTGGATAGTCTAAAAGTGGGAAGAGGTCCTATCTAGTCAACTATTGAAAAAACAGACACCCCCCCCCCCCCCCCGCCAGCTTCCACTAATGCCCGGTGATGAAGAAAAGATGGGCAAAATGGCAGATCAGTCATTATAGAGACACTGGGGAAAGTTAAAGACACAGGGGAATAAGGATGGTGCACACACATACAAAACTACTTCAAAGTAAAGATAGCAAAATGACTACTTCTCAGCCATGCAGTAAGTGTTACAAGCATCAGGCCTATGTTTCTGCTTGCACATTCCTGAATCCAAGTCACTCACCTGCTTGCCTCTGATGTATATCATTCTTCCTCTGAAGCTCAACTCAGCTTTCTGAATAGAGTGATCCTTGATCCTTGACTCCAGTACAGGTAAAAATACGCAGGATATATTGGCTAATGACTGTGGTACATTTTTCATGATCATGCAGGCAGTTCCTGATTGACAAAAACCATCACAGGCACAGGGAAGAGTACCTGAATGGATAACATTACCGAAGAATTAAATGGGAATGGGATGCTTTTCAACCCTTCCAGTGGACCTGGGTTAGATGCTCTGATTTTCTTGTTTTATCACCATTAAAAAAAAACAACCCAAACACTTTCTATAATCTCAATAGACTTTTTGCTTATTGGCAGTAGAGGGCTAGTTTCTGTGCTTGTTTCACTCTTTTCATTACCATTTCAGTGTTTTGCAGCATTTTGAAGTTGGAAAGTAGGAAAGATGCAAACAGAAAGAGGCAAAGAGATAGACTCTGAAGCCATATGCAAATCAGAATGCATTTTCTTTGATCTCATAGAAAAAACTCAGTAGACTTCTGAAGGCTAAAAATGTCACAGATAAAATCAGCAGTCTTCTTAATGGTGAGAACAGCTTTCATCAGTTTCTTGATACTCCAGTCATCTGACTTAAGGTTCCCTGTTCTGAGTCTCAACTTTATAATTTACATATTTAGCCCAACAGATGTTTGATTCTGCCACTTCTTCAGTTCCTTTTAAATCTATCACTTAATGGATGAAAAAGAGATATCTAACATCTAAAAAGGTTTGCGTAGAAAAGAAGTAGACAGGCATATATGAAGGGAAGCCAAACTAAGAGTAAACAATAATGATTGGCTTTCTACGATTTCTTTCGCTCAGGAGACACAGAAGTGATTGTGAGTTTCCAAAGATTAACATGAAAGACCTCCCTCAGAATGCAGGCTGCTCAAGATACTAAAATAGCATATGTGTAGTGACATGCAAAATTCTACATAGGGCTGCCCAGCATCCCAGTCTCTGAGT
Source organism: Sphaerodactylus townsendi (assembly GCF_021028975.2). Classification (NCBI taxonomy): domain Eukaryota; kingdom Metazoa; phylum Chordata; class Lepidosauria; order Squamata; family Sphaerodactylidae; genus Sphaerodactylus; species Sphaerodactylus townsendi. The sequence continues at coordinate 55,944,018 of NC_059434.1, read as the reverse complement.
TGCAGGGTGGGGCGATACGATGTGGTGTGATGTAATATGGTGATATCAAATTACATAGAAGTACTAAGGGTAGTGCCTAAACATACCACTAAGAATTGTGTCATATGGCAGTTATGAATGTGTGCAGTTACAATCAGGAGGGCTTGAAGAAATCTGGCACTAAAAATGTGAGGATTAATTGTATTTTTTTATGTTAGTGCCAGATTATTGCCTCTCATTTCCAGTTTATGTACACAAATAGTTGCTACAAGCATGCATATATAAAAATGCTATCAAATGTGTGAACCAATTAACAGTCCTGAAATTTCCACTTGATGACATGAGAATAAGTGACCAAAATTCTAAAGCCAAAAATCGGGCAAATATTTCAGACCATGTGCCCTACATTTCCTTGGAAATCTATTCAGATGGAAAACTTGAGATCCATGTTGTTCACAAACAGCCATGACCTACTGAAAGGAATATTCATAGGGCAAGATAGTTTTCTATGCAGATGAATTAATACATTGCATCACATAAATGATTTTGTTTTAAATGACTCTGAACTGGCTGTGTGACATCTTTGGCCTGTCGAGACAGGATACTTGATCCTTGGACTCCTCCAGCTCTTTAAAAAAGGGAATATAATCCAAACATTTTCGGTATTATTGGTGTTCTCCAGTGGCGTATTGGGCCTTAATGGCACCCGAGGGCATGACCCTTGCCAGCCCCCTGGCTCCCCATGCCCCAATCCTGAATTCTGACAATATATAGTTTTCCTATTTTTTTAAAATGGGCCATGCTTTTCAATGGGCAGTAGACCTATACTTTGTGGTCTCCATGCTTTTCTATGGGAATTCTCCTAGAGGCGAAGAGTCTCTTGTGTGTGTCTGTGTATCTTCAAAAATAGCTCATCCCCCTCTCCCCACCAAATAGGAAAACTATTGCTGGAATAGGCAGGAAAAACTGATTGCAACTATATCCCTTTCAGATTGAAAAGGTGCCCAGGATTAGAACCTGCAGATCAAATGCCCCGAGGCAACCTTCAGGAAATGGAGGCAGGGAGAATCCCTTCAATAGCAGACAAAATGTCGGGTGCAAAGGGTTGGTGTGTCAATAAGAGCGATTACCTTTCTTGGGAGAAAAGTAGGATTAAAATAAATCTGTAAGGTCATACTAAATGTTACAATCATATCAGAATTGCAAAGACTTTTTAGTGTCCCATTTCACCACTAGGAAAAAAACAAAAGAGGAGTGTTAATGTAGTTTTAAAGGTACACACAGTTCACTTGATGATTTTACATTTTTTGAACACCCTGTAGACAGAAATAGTTATTTTGTGCAGTATCTTTAACTGCATTTTCCAGCGTTGGGAGTTTAAATCAGTCTCTCTTTGTCACTTTAATGCATAAGAATTCTTTTTGTGATAATATATGTAGACAAAGATGTGATTTAAGCTCAATCTTGTCAATGTACCTGTTAAGTGAAGAGAAGCTACATGGCTATAGACCAATGTGAATGGAGAAAATATTTTATAATAGAAAGCAATAGAAGTTTTGCAGGTTCTTCTAGCTTCTAGAAGCACAAATTTCATGTCAGTTCTTACCACTAATGCATTCTGTCAACTCATAGGTGTTTTTTAAAAGAACCATCTCTGTTAATGCTGTGAAATGATGGCATACTGATTTTCTAAAATACACATTGAAATGCCAGATTTTACCCCAGATTTTACCACAGGTGACCCTGTGTCAAACAAATATTTCTTTTAAAGAAGAAGCCATCCAAAATATTGCAGTTGGAACATACATTTTGCAGATCAAGCTCCAACTATAGAATATTTGACATTGCTTCCCACCTCCACTTTCTCCATTTTGATTTAAAAAATTGTTTACCTGATCAAATATAAAGAGATGACAAGGGATCATATTCTTGAAGTAGATTCCTGCATTGCTGAAATGGAAGTACTTTTATCTTATTTGTATATTCTTATGTTATTATGTTTGCATATACAGAAGTTATTCATTGTATAGTATGTATAGATGGTTTTGGGAGATCTGAAAAATGAGAGAGAGAGAGAGAGAGAGAGAGAGAGAGAGAGAGAGAGAGAGAATTTCTTTGTCAGTTTCAAAAAGCCAGGAAGGAGAGAGTTGAATCTCCAGAATTCATTTTTGCTAGAGATTAATGCTATATTTCAGATTACAGAAAAATCTTGATGGGGAGGGGGAACAATTGGACTAAGTAGTCTGAGAATTTTAGCCTTAGGCAGTGAAAACTGCAACAATTCTAAAATCCCACAAAAGATCAAAAGCTTGAGTTTTTAAGAGCCAAAAGGGCTATTCAATGAGATTTTAAAAATAAATGATAGGTAGATAACAGCACATGTAGGCTAATTGCTAAGTATACTGAACTCTGGCATGGATGTAGGATATGTCAAAAGCATTTTTGTTTTTAAAACCTGAGTAGAGGTCTGTTTTTTATTCCCTGATAAACTTCACTTAATGTATTGTCGAAGGCTTTCACAGCCGGAATCACTTGGGTGCTGTGTGGTTTCCGGGCTGTATGGCCGTGTTCTAGCAGCATTCTCTCCTGACGTTTCGCCTGCATCTGTGGCTGGCATCTTTAGAGAATCAGCCACAGATGCAGGCGAAACGTCAGGAGAGAATGCTGCTAGAACACGGCCATACAGCCCAGAAACCACACAGCACCCAAACTTCACTTAATTCACTTAATTCACACATTTAAACAACTATATTATGAAGCAGCTACAGACTGGGATAATTGTTGGGCATACAGTGGTTCTGATAGCGGTTCTGTAAGCGTGAAAAATACAGTTTTATTTCTCTATTTGGAGCTGCAGCAAATATACAGTTTCAGCGGAATGCCAGAACAAGAAAGACTCTGATGACACCCTAAAGATGGACACATTTATTATGGCATGAACTGTTTTCAGTCTGAGCCCACTTTATCAAATGTAGGATCTTGATTGTTTTGGTTTCAGCTAGCTAAACATTTTCCCTCTAGCATTTGTCACAGTTTCAGCTCCAGATTTGGGAATGTCTTAGGTTCGTTCCACACAACTAATAAGATGTAACAACGAGTTCCGATGGTGGGATTCAAATAATTTAACAACTGGTTGTTTACAAGCACCATTTTAACAAACGGTTCTGCCGAAGAGGTGTGAACCTGTGAACCTGCTGAATCCCACTGCTGGTTATACTCAGCTGGTCCTGCTAATTGTGATAATATATAGTCCCCCCGCTTTTTTAGAAACTATCTTCATAGCTGCAAAGACACACAGAAGAGAATCTCAGTTTCTGGGAAGACAGGTCTGCCATCCAGTGAAAAGCATTGGGTTCACCGGCCATTGGTAGACCGACTCAGTTCCATAGAAGGCAGGTCAATGCTTTTAAATGGGCACCAGACCCATCTTCTGAATGGCTAAGATTTTCTTCTGTGCATCTGCATAGCTACAAAGATAGCTCCTGGGGAAAAAAAGAAAACTATACATTGGAATTGGCAGGGCTACTTTGTGAGCTGAAAAGGTGCTCAGGATTGGAGCCTGCAGAACAAACATCCTGGGACTACTTTCAGCAAATGGCAGCAGGGAGAATCCCTTCAACTGCACACAAAATGTTGGGCATAAGTGGAGGGTGAAACTGACCACAGAGCAAAATGGTCACATGAGAAATAGCCTTCCCCCCCCACTAACGCCTTTGCTGTCTGGAAAGCACCCAGAAGAAGCCTCTTTTTAGGACATCCCACAGATACCATTTTTGTACTGTGTGGAAGGAACCTTGATTGTGCACAGAGGTATCTAAATATAAAATATGGTTCTTCTTCCTCACTCCTCCCTACTTGTTCCTTTTAAGAGACTTTCTGCCAGTAGCCTGAGGAAGAAGAACCATATTTTATATTTAGATAACTCTGTGCACAATCAAGGTTCCTTCCACACAGTACCAAAAAGGTATCTGTGGGATGTCTTAAAAAGAGGCTGCTTCTGGGTGCTTTCCAGACAGCTTCAAGGTTGACTTCAACGGAAGGAATTTCATGAGTTTCCTTCCCACTCAAGCAGAAGGAGAGTTTTCTGAAGTCCTCAGTTTACTTACTTACATTATAGTCCGTCTTTCTTGCTGACACTCAAATTGGATTACAAAGTTTAAAAACACTGCCATAATTTTAAAAGTATGAGCTATACAGTAAGCAATGCAAAAGCTGGATTGCAAACTTAGAAAACAGTGAAGTAAAAATAACATAACATACAACAAACAATGCACAATCCTGCTACCCATACAAAAGTTCCCTCATGAAAAATTCCATTTTGCATCAAATATGCTCTGTTTATAAAAGTGCTCTCCTGAACAATCATATTTTATTTTATTGACTATTGACAAATGCAGTGCCTTTATTGCCAAATGCAATGCCTGGTAGAAAGATGGGCTTTTTTTTTGCCTCAGAGCAGCCAACCGCTTTTTGCAACTGGTTAATTTGAACAAGTGCAAACTGGCTGAACACCACCACTGATATAATTCCACTCTATGAATTGCTGGAAATTTTATGATACAGCCACAGAGTTTCAGTGATTCTTAGAGAGGACTGGTATAACTTTTGGGTTTCCCCACATCATACCATTACAATTGCATTATTTCCCCTTTCCCAGCTGTTGGAGTGCCAATGGGCAATGTGTGCTATGGGTTGGATACATGGCATCTTTAATTTGTAACCTACAGAGTTTTTTTACTCCAGTCACCACACCCATATGGCATTGGCATAATCAATAGGACTTCTAATTCCTTATAACTGTACTTTCATCCAGAGACTTGACTCTGTGGTATCTGGAGTAGTAAGCACCCCAAAGACTGGACTTTGTGGCAAGGAAGATCACTGGGGAAGAATGGGTCTAATTGTGTGTGTGTGTGTTGCTAGCCTCATCGTAAAACTGTGTAAATATCTGCTATTTTATTTCCAGCCTACCTGCACAACTATTCCCATAAAGGTTTTCCCATTGTTGTATTGTGTGTGTAAAGTGCTGTCAAGTTGTAGACGATTTATGGTGACCATAATTAAACTATTTGCTGTGTATTTTTGTTGTAGTTTTCACATAAGCAGGGATAGAGGAATCTGGTTTGTTAAATGATTGCTATGACTCTAGTACTATTATAGTCTGCTTTTTAGTTCCTCAGAATATTGTAGATTTATTCAAAGTTAATCAGCTACTTCAGTTATTCGGAAACATCATATTACTTAAGTGCCATAATATGCAGTAGTTTTAGACATTAATACCCTCAGTTAATTTGAGCCTACAGTTGCATGTCACATTAATATTTTTATCTTCTCTGGGAAATATAGAAAATGTCTGATTTGGGGAATAAATGCTCAAGGAGCCTACAACTCACCTGCCCCATTCCCAATCATCTATGCAAGGACATACAACTGATCCCTCCCCCAAAAGATGGTTGTAGAAAGTCTAGTTTGCCAGCTGTTTTTTGTCTGTTAAATAATGGGTTATGGTTGGTGTTCACATAGTGGCGTTGTGGGAGCTAAGCAGGTCAAAGTTTAGTCAGTGACAGGATTTGTGAACTCATGGGACTTTTATGTAAATAGCCTTAAATTTCATGATAGTAGAATATAAATAACTATAAAATGAAATAAAGCAGATGTCCAGGGAACCTCAAAGACTAACAAATTTTATTCCAGCATAAACATTCACATCAGAACAGACATCATAATTATGTAAAAATTTCATTAGGCAGATACTTTTATATTAAAAGCTGCTCACAACAAAAAGGTGTGCTTGCATAGGGGTGGAAGGAGATGTTACAAGGGTCAGTTTAAAACAAGACTTAATCAGGACAGTAATCATTCTACAAGGAATGGATGAGGACCACCCCCAACATGATAGACTGACAAAGTAGATTAGTAGAAAAAGCTGATCAGTGTCAGTTAAAATTCACTACAAGCACTAAACCAAACTGAGCATAATATTTGAGGTATCACTGGCCTCCTGTTCCATTTCGTTGCTACAGACTAACATGGTAACCCATTTTGGAACTATCATAATAAAGCATAGAGATATCTCTATAAATTGGTTATGGCGATAATGTTTCACACTAAAATCCGCTATGTCTAATATTGACTAATTTAGGAGAGGATGAACTAAAAACAAATAGATGATGAAATCTGATCATGTATAATATTCAGATTTCAGCAGTATTTCTGGGCATTAATTGAATAATGGCCATTAGACCCATGTGATGCAGTAGTTAGAGCATTGGATTAGGATCTGGAAAACAAAATCAAATACTCATGCTGCCATGGAAGCTTCTGATTGACCTTGGGTCAGTCGCACAGTCTGGGCCTAACAAACCTTACAGAGCTGTTACTAGAATAAAATATAATTTTTATGCTTTTTATGTTATTAGAATAAAATACAGAAATATAAATAAATGAATAAATAAATCTAATTGTCCTGGGACAGTGGATGGCCCTGGCTCCAAGGTGAGTGCTAATGACCAGGACTCCAGTGGACCATCTCTCAAGAGGTCTCCCAGCCTCCTAGGAAGAGTCCCAATGGCATGGAGCCTGATCATGGCCACCAGCACAGACAGTGAAATGCTGCTGGGCAAGGCAATCCCCTCGTCTCCCTCATGGACAACCTAGCTCGGGCGGTTGCCTGAGCCATGTTGTGCAGGGGTTAGGTGGTAAAAGGCATGGTGGCAGTAAGACAAGGAGGCAGCCAGACAGGGTGGGAAGGGAGGCTGAATCTTAGACAGGAGAGTGGCTCTGGGCTGCACAAGGGAGATTGGCTGTACAGAAAAGCGAGGAAAGGGAATTGGGATGGGAGAAAGGTGGCGCCAGTGACATGAACTGGCTTCCTGACACCAGCCAGGCCCCTGTGTCAGGACCAGGATGGTGAGTGGGTCCAGGGGAGGATGAAGGAGGGGCAGGAACACAGAGAGGGAGAAAGGGAGAGCTTTCCATGCAGCCAAGAAAAATTGCTTTCGAGATTTGAACCAAAACACAGTGGTGCATTTGTTAACTCTTGTATATAAAGTAATCTGGTTTGTGACCAATGAAAAGGTAGACGAGAAATGGTACTGATGAGTTGGGAATGCAAAAACTTGCCTTTGTACATCCACATACAAACTAGTATAGAGTGGTTTATATGTTACCCTGCAAGTATGACTTGGTTAGGTGGAGTTTGGTGGCAAAACATAAAAGCTCTTTATCTGAATTGCATTGCGGGTTCAGTAGCCTTGCATACTTTTGAAAGTGCCCTTTGTTTCTGTTGTTTACCGTTTGCCGAATACCATGCTGTTCAATAAAAATCTGAGCACCTGCTCCTCATCAGGCCTAGCGTGTTCATAGCATTTGCTGCATACAGCCTGCGGCACGTTAGCAATTGCCATGCATGGAGCTTTCTCTAGAAATATGAAACTGCTGAATGATCAATGGCTCAGACAACAGGAGTACATTTATCTAACTTTGAATTTCTCTTTTTTTTTCACTGCCCTAGATTTGGTCAAGATGTTCACTAAAAAAGACAATTCTTACCATGGAGATAATTTGCCCCTTATGATAAATTCCCAGATGATACACTTCTTGTTCTTCCCTCTGCATGCATTTTGCAAGGACTGTTTCCTCAGGCATGTTCTGTAGGTGGTATCTCATCTTGTCTTAGGTGCAATAGCTGTTGTTAAACTGAAAAGAGACGACAGAGCAATCCTGTAGGGTTTCCAGAAACCTTTTAAAACTGTGTGGGATTTTGGGAGGGAGATTGGATACTGCTGGCACAGAACCAAACCTACTGCTGATTTATTTCAGTTGCTTAATGGTCTTTTCTTTGACTAAATAATTGGCAATGTGAATTACATGGCTGGTTTCTATGGTGCAGAAGCCTTGATCCAAAGAAGCAATATGCACAGCTGGAGAAGAATTGTTCAGGCAACTGCAACTTTATGTGTTGGAATCACAGACATTTCCAAACCTGAAGAGGCAAGGTGATTTAAACACTGAATGAATCTAGCCTCTTTGGCAGTATGAGTGTTTTTTATTTTTGTTTACTTATGCTTTATTTACATTTATAATTTATTTATTTATGAAATTTATATCCCACTTTTTCTCCTTATTTCATTAGAACCAGTATCTTACATTATTGCTGCTGAGGTAATGTCCGGCTATTATTAAAACTGTAATTTTTTCTTGACAAAACATAGGATTCTCATATAGCAAATTAACATTGATTAATGGTCAAGTTGTCTTTTCCCCTGGTGGTCAAATCAAGACTGTAGGATCAATGATTATACTAATTATACTAAAATAGGAAGATACCTATCACTCTATTTCCTCAAAATACTGGATAAACAAAAACCTTAAGGATGGGTCATTTTTTTTATAACAGGGCCATGTAATTCACATTAATATTCAGTCTAAATTGTCATCTCTAAAATGGGGTAATTTAAAACATAAAAGTTTGAATTTCAGTCATCGTCCCTAATCTAATATTTCTGAATGCAGAGTCCATAAAAGTTTATGCCTCACTCAATATGAACTCATTTTAACCCTTTCAACTTTGCCTTGCTTCCCTTCTCCCAATTTCCTTGGTGTTGGCAAGGCTTGTGGCAGCTCTTAGACCCTAAGTATTAAAGTAACATTTTACAATAGTGTTTATTGCCCCCAGGAATAGTGGTAGAGTTGAGGTGGGGAGGACTTAAGATCTCATACTACTGATTCCATTACCAGGTTTAGGGGACATTCTTTTTGGAAATGCTTCATATTTGAAATGTGTTCTGCTTACCATTCTCTCATATGTTTTTTTTTACAAGTTACAATTAAATTATAAAATTTTCAGTTTTTTTGGTTAATGCAAGCAGCGGATGTGATGTTGGTCAAAGACAAAACATCATGGGTTTTATTGTGTACCCCTTATTTATTTATTTATTTATTTATTTATTTATTTATTTATTTATTTATTTATTTATTTATTTATTTATTTATTTTTTTTCTAGGCTGCCTCTTCCCCGGAGGGCTTTCTGCTACACTGCTACACAAACCCTATTTACTGAGTAGCATTAAACTGATTTAAGCTTTTATTATTACCCAGAGCCAGATATTCTACCATCAGTTACAGCCAAGCTAAAATCAGCTACATCTGGAATATTTTATGCTATGCTGTTGTTTTGCCATATTTCTCTTTAGGTGGGCCATTGATTAGTTCCCATGTGAGTGTAGAAGCACTGGGAAGGAGTATGATAGATGTGCTTTTGCAAAAATGGTACTCCAGAAAGGAATTGTCCTGCTTTAGACCCATTTCTGAAGGGGCTAAATGAAGTGGTCTTTCAAACAAAAGCTGCTTGAGCTGCTTTGGATGATTGGCTGCTTCATTTGGCTAACAGGACATATCTGTAGTGTTTGTTCTGCATTTCCTGGAACTGTGGTACCAATCAGGCAGAAAACAAAATAGTTATAATATTCAAACCACATATACTAATTTAATGGATAACATCTAGGATTTCCAAACCACGTCCTGGAATCCACCAGGAACTTGGTTAAGGGGCCGTGATGTCACTTCTTGGGAAAAAATCCCTGTAAGTGATATCATCCAGAGGCAAATGGCCTATAGGGACATGGGATCACTCATGTCTCCGGGTGCACACCTTTTGGTCTTGTGGGGGGGCCACCGGGCACCCCCACATGACAAAACAGCATTCGCTCCAACCAGGTATGCAGGGAGGTGGGGGAGGGCTCAGCAACGAGCAGCTGCAGTGCCCACCTGGGCCGCCCGCTGCTGCCGAGCCCCACCCCTGGCCTCCAAGCAGGCCAGCTTTTGCCCTCCCCAGGCTCTGGAGATGGCAGGAGTTGGCCTGCAGAGATGTGGAGTCCAAGCCCTGCTTATGCTCCCTGCCCCCATGTCACACCCCTGAGTGCAGTGGGGGCAAGGGGCACCCATAGGAGATGTTGCCCCCAGGCACCATTCCCCCTTGACATGCTTCTGATATCATCACTTTAGGAATCACCAGAAAATTTATGGTAAAGTCACAACATTTCTAGCAATTTATACAGTAATGTGATGTCACATCTGGGTATCCCTGGAAGTGATATCATGCCAAATGCAATTTCAGCATTTTAAGCAACCTCCCACTGCTGCTTGGAGCAGTAGTAGGCAACAACAGTTACCAGACAACACCTATTGCCAGCAGGCAAGCATAATAACATCTGAAATTCTGAACCTATGTTTTGCAGGGATTTTACCTAGGACAGCTCCTGCATTCCCTGGGAGTTCTACGTCAATACATCTTCACACAATAATAGGAAGCTTCAGGGCTGAAAGTTAAAACACCATATGGTAAAATCATTACATACGCTCTATAGATTCAAATAAATAAATAAATGGAAAGATATCCTTGCAACTTACGTAGACAACAAATATAAGAACTAAAGTAACTTAGTATTTAAAGCACAATATTTATTGACTTTTCCTTTCCTCACAATCTAAATGAAATATTCTCTTGAGCAGGGACTTCAGATATTACTTTGTCTTTTTATAGGAACAGTTAAATTTTAAATAGGCAATATTTTATGTACCAAGCCATTTCCTTGAACGAAAGATGCCTTTTTCATAATGGAAATTAATTTGTTCTAAATGTCATACCAATAACTAATTAGGTATGTAGACTCCAAGTCATCTCATTCATCTTCTAAAACTTCATCTAAAAGGACTGGAAGGCCCTATGTAAATTATGGATTTTCTCCAGCTGTGAATATCGTATGGTAAGTGATAGTAATTTCCAGTTTTGCTCAAGAAGCAACTAAAAGATTGTTTTATGTAAAGGGTTCATTACTTTAGGAAAAAATGTGTACCTAAGGTAATCTGACAATTTTTCTTTGATATGAAAATATACATTAAGACAGGGGTTTCCTCCCCCCCTCCAACCTGAGTGTAACTTAACATAAATTGCAGATATTGTTTTCAAATAAAATTGAATAATTTAGTTATTGAAGTTTTGAGTGCAACTTAACATAAATTGCAGGAGCTGATCATTTTCTGCCAGGAGTAGGATGGAATATTTGCTTATCAAACCTTACAACAAACCTCTATGTAGTTCTTATCAGTTCCCTGTTGCCTAGAAGCAGGATTTTAGAGAGCTCAACTGGATAAAGTGGGAGTGGAAAGATGGGAGAAAATGGCAAGTACCCCTCCACAAGCAGAAAACAACCCTTGAATTCAATTCAGGAATATGATAATAAAGTGTGGTACTGAATCTGAGTATCCAAAGTTAACTTTTTTTCAGGAGCCTAAAATACTCAGGATCATGTACAGCAAAATCTGCCATAGATGAACATTATTTTTAATGACTCAGTGCACTGCTGTCACCAAATACATGTTAAAAATATATTATTACAATTAGAATTAATTTTAAAAAGCATTCTTTGTACTATTACTGAAAGTAGCTGATATTGCTCGTTTGGAACCAGCAAACTTTTTTCCTATTCGGAACAAAATCCACCAGACCACAGCCACACAGCCCGGAAAACCCTCCAGAACCAGTTGAATCCGGCCGTGAAAGCCTTCGACAATACTTTTTACTATTCCCTTGGGACCTTTAGAAACTTTGGCTCATTTTGCACATGCAGAATAATGCATTTTCAAACTGCTTTCTGTGCTCTTTGAAGCTGTGCGGAATAGCAAAATCCACTTTCAAACAGTTGTGAAAGTGGTTTGAAAATGCATTATGTTGTGTGTGCAGAAGGGCCTTTATCTGAAGTCCCATACCCTGAATCTCTGGATCGTCTGACAGTTGGGCTGCATATCCACATATAACCAAATTAAACCAAACAAAACAGATATCCAGGCAGAGCCAAAAATCCCAAGCTGAAAAAAGCCTAAAAGCATTTCAACTTTTTTGGCTTTCAGCTATTCCTTACCCACCACTGAAGCCCACATAACCTTCTGAGGTGACAGGGCAGCTCTGAGACTGTGTCCATGAAGCTCTCCCAAGCAGCCTTCATAGGTGGTCGGTTTGGGTCTCCTTTATCTTCTGTTATGTAACTCTTCATATGCATGTGCTTCTGAATGCAATTGCACTGTTCAATTGCACTGAATGCAATTGCACTCATGTATCTTTCCAATTCCTGTATCCCTATATTTATCTCAATAAATTCTAAGCCTTGAATTGGGAAAAGGCTGATTGTTTGATACAGGCACTTTGAGCTTGCTTGCTACTATTCAGGAAAATATATGTAAATCACATGTTGTGCTCCCCTAATTGATGAGTGTATCAGTTTGCCAAGCTAGCCAGACTGTGGAACCAGGAAAAGATTTCCCACATACTGAGCTTAATTCTCCCAGATTGGTTGAAGTTCTGGGGAGGTGCTGTAAACCCAAGTTAAAGAGTCCACACATATCTAAGAATACATGTGCAAGGAAGCACATGTGGTAATAACATTGATATGTAAATGCCCAGTACAGCCTAGGACCAACATACCTTAAGGACTTCCTTCTCCCATATGAAGTCACCCATTCACTCCCGTCATCTTCAGAGCCTCTGGTTCAGGTGTCCCTGCCATCTGAGCAGTGGCGTGGAGGATGGGAAAATGGTGCCCGGGCACCGTTTTGGCGGCACCCCGTGGCACTCCCCATGGCCCCCTATGCCCCCATCCCTCCAGGCTGCTCCAGGCTTAAGAACATAAGAACATAAGAACAAGCCAGCTGGATCAGACCAGAGTCCATCTAGTCCAGCTCTCTGCTACTCGCAGTGGCCCACCAGGTTCCTTTGGGAGCTCACATGCAAGATGTGAAAGCAATGGCCTTCTGCGGCTGTTGCTCCCGATCACCTGGTCTGTTAAGGCATTTGCAATCTCAGATCAAAGAGGATCAAGATTGGTAGCGATAAATTGGTATGTCAGGCTTCTGCTGGGCCTGACAGGGTATGGGAAGGAGTGGGAGATTTTCCATCCCCACATGGCCCCAATGGCACATACCTTGGGCATGGTGGCCCCCCATGGCAGCTACACCACTGCATCTTAGGCTAGATGGATGGTTATTCAAGGAAAAGCTTTCTCAGTTGTGGCATCAAGACTTTGAAAATCTCTGCTCAGGAAAATTAATCTGCTAACTTCAGGAAAATTAATCTGCTAACTTCAATTGATGTTTTCCATCAGTACATGAAGATTTTTTTGTTTCATTTGGCATACTTCCAGTAACCATTATTAGCCTCCTTCCTGGTTCTGATATTGTTTGTTCATGCATTTTTACGAAACTATTGTATATTTTAAATCTTGCTTTTAATTGTTCAAATGTTTTAGTGTTTTTGTGTGCACCTCTTGAGGTAGAAAGGCAGCATAAAATATTTTAAACAAAAATATTATCAGAATGGCTTGGGTCAATGTTGTCATATTTACTGCATATTTCTTGACCTTTGGGATAAATCTTTCCTGGGTACTGCATTATGGAAAATAGATATATTAGTGAGAAGGACTACCATTAATGGTGTTCTTGAATGCCAATATGGCTTATCCAAGGCAAAGATAACATTAAATTTCTTTCTTAGAATTATAAACAAGAACAGTCCATCTGTACAGTTTCTAATTTTCATTGTCCTTAGATTAAGCTTGATTGAAATGGTTGTAGCACCTGGGCTGGATAAAGGTGGTTTATTTGTGTGTGGATGGATGGATGGATGGATGGATGGATGGATACAATGGTATATTCAGAATAAAGAATAGCATTCTGTTTTGCAGTCACATTTTGATTCCAATGTGGTGTGAAGAAATATACTTTGAAAAATAATATGTTAAAATTGTAAGTGGCAACACATATAGATGTGCTGTCCTTTTAAGTAAATAGAATTCTAGTGCGTTCTTCTTTTAATTTATTCAGTACATTTATATTTATTCAAGCCCAACTGTTTTAAACCTCTTAAGAGACTATTTATATTTTGCCGTAAAGGAAATAAATCAACAGTTGCCTACTGGAGACACTAAAGTGTTTCACTTGTTATAATGCATGGCTGTGACATCGAATATTTGTGTTTCAAAGATCCAAATAGTATTAAAGCCTCAAAGAAGATGAAATTTTGAAGCGTTGATTTATGGCAAGCAAGTCTATACATAATACACAGTGTTCCCATTTTTTAAAAAAGTACTTCCCAGCACTAATTTCTGATTTCTCCTTGTTTTCATTGTCACAAAGTCATTGAAGCAGCGGCATGTATTATTTTGTTATTAAGTACAATGGCATGCAGGTTGTGTGGATCCCATAACATAATACAATGTTACAGTTTCTGAAATATGGTTTAATGGCCAACAGAGCTCAGCTATACAGTAAGGTTGTTTTTGCGTGCAGATGTGTGGAATCCGCTTCCCCCACAAACCAAAACACACACTTAACTTGTTGGAAAGAAATGGCCGCAGCCCGGTTTATTAACAATAATAGTTAACTCTTTTGGAAGCTGGGCACGCATATCAGGGCACATCCTGGCCACCAGGCAGCGCACCGCTGAACCTGGTCACTGTCAGCTCCACAGCTGACCCCTGGCCCTTCGGGCAGCACACCGCTGAACCCGGCACCGTCCCCCAATGGGGACCGGGACGGAAGGTTACTAGATGTCACTTGGCGCCTACCCATTTGTGACACCCCCTCCTGCCAGGGGTAGCGAGCTTGAAACAGGGCTTCCAGGCCTGCATCCTCAAGCCCAGCCCTACCCCCAGACCTCTTATTGAGGCCCCCGCCTAGGGAGGTCTGGCATGCAAGCCTGCCTCCCCCAACGATGTGCCCCTATGCCCTGAATCCGCCCAGACTGCGACGAATGATTGCCACAACTAACATACAACCAAACAACATCCCAAAACTCAGGGAGGGAGGGTGGGTTCCGTTCACCGGCCGCCTTGCAAGGAGGCCGGACTGAGCCGGGCTTGGCTTAAATACCCTCCCGGCTCCCCTGTCACGTGACGGTTCCTTCCCCCGTCACATGACTCACCAGCCTGATGATGGGAGGGGGAGCCGATCGCTCCTTCCTCCCCTGCCCCGGGTAAGTCCGGGAGCGCTCTCTCTCTCTCTCTCTCTCTCTCTCTCTCTCTCTCTCTCTCTCTCTGTTTGTCTGTCTGTCTGTCTGTCTGTCTATTTTACTCCGCTTCTAAACTGCCTTACCCCTGGAGGGCTCAGGGCAGTGTACATTCACATAAAACAATTCACATTCAATAAAACAATAAATACAATAAAACCACTCAATATAATTTAATTCAAATCAATATACCCTATGTTACTATATATTAACTGATGGCGACCTTCCTACCCTATATCCGCCCATGGGAGACCAGGATGGTATGAGGGTCTGATGGTCATCCCAGCTGGGCAAAAGCCTGGCGGAACAGGTCCATTTTACAGGCCCTGCAGAAGTTATGCAGATCCCAAACAAAGAGAACTGTTCAATAACATGCAATTTTATTTATGAATTGCGCAGTTTTGTCATTTTATATATATATTAGCAGGATATAATATGGATTTATTGCTGTATAATTAAAGGACAATGATAGACGTAAACCATACTTTGAAATAAATCATAGCATAGCTGACCAAAAGCATCTTTGACTGTGTTAATGGCAATAACATTTTACCCTATTTATATTTGTTTTCCTTAAAAAAGAATTCTAATGACTGGTATGGGGACTCTAGAATTTTATTGTGCTATATTGGTTAATATTAATAAATCATCTTTTAGTGTAATAAAATATGGAGGACGTTCTCTCTTCTTTATTCGTTTAGTCATGTCCGACTCTCAGATACTTTGTAAACCAGTCCCCTCCATGCTTCCTTGTTTGCCACAACTTCTTTCAAGTGGTTGATGTTCATGCCCATGTCCCTCTTAATGGTTTCCAACCAACGAGTCATTGGCCTACCCCGTTTCCGTTTACCACTAACCATTCTGAATAGCATCTCTTTTTCCAGTGAATTTGCCCTCATCACATGTCCAAAGTAGGTCAACTTCTGTCTAGTGATCTTGCCCTCCAGGGACATCTCTGGGTTAATATGCTCCAGGACAGCTTTGTTGGTGACTCCATCTGTCCATGGGATTTGTAAAAGTCTTCTCCAACACCACAGGATATGGAGGACATTAACTGAGGCAAAGAGCTGCTTCATATGATAGAAGTTCAGTGTCTGAATTTTCAAGTACATTTTTTCAAAATTATCATTTTTTTCTTGTGGTGCTTTTTTATTGTCTCTAATGAGTTAAACTTAGGCAGCCTGTGTGCTCTATACAGTGTGAATAGTATGTAGAAATGAATATCCTATTCCTAGAATGGGAGGTCCTAAACTATGCATCATGGCAGAACTACAAGCGAGTCACATGGAAATAATGAATTATATGATATAGGTAAAGTTGTCAGTATTGTCAGATGCTGGAAGATTTTGAGGGTAACACCTGGGAAGTCGAATTTGTAGAAGATGTGATACCATCTCTGGCTTTCACTGTAGGAATTTCTTAACCAAAAATCAGAGTTGCAGATAACAAAGATAACATAACAAGAAGACATAATTGTAGGGATTTCCCCTTGTTTCAACAGGTGAAGACTACAGAGATGTGCAAATCCCTAGAGTGTCACTAAGAAGGCTATTCTCAAGCCAGTTTTTTAAATCTACTCCTCAGTTTCTGGAGGGTGAAGGACTGTAGTTGAAGGTAGGGCAAATGACATCAGAGCAAATGACAAGACTAAATAAAGGGCTTTTGGGTGTCTAAACTATGCAAGCTCATATAATTTGCCTCTGTTTTTATATGATTAACTCAGAGATGTCAGAATATGCCCTTTTTAGATTTTTTAAAAATATGATGCCATTTTGAGCCTCTCCATTTGCCACTTTTTAATGTTGGACTCGTGTTAATGTTTGTTTCATAACATATTTGCACCATTTTTTATTCACTTATACATTATGTGCATTTATATTTAACAAGTTCAAATCACAAAAGAGAAGCAGAACTCAAAGGAGAATTTTCAGATCAAAATAAAACAAAATTGGATAGCATACCATTTTATTTACTGCTCTGCTCATGCTGTCTTCCATTCAACAGAAGACAACACTTTGGTTGCATTTATCTACTGAACATGATTTAATCGTTTCAATACACTTCCACTCACCCCTCAATGCAAAGACTTAGCAGAACTACAAGCCCCAAAGGGAGCTGCTTATTAAGTAAGGATGCTCAGTTCACTGATTCATAATGATATATAATGTCATGCTTTTCTATGGGAAGATAGTATTTACCTTTATATACTCTAAAAGTAAATATTTTCAATGTAACTGTATGGATTGTCAACTTCAAATTCTCATAGTTTCTCTCCACAGAGAGATTAGCTCTCCTGGAGAAATGGCTGCTTTGGAGGGTAGCCTCTATACAGTATAATGCCCTACTAAGGTCTCTCCCTTCCTCAAACCCCACTTTCTCCAGGATCCTACTCTAATCTCCAGGAATTTCTAAACCTGAAATTGGGAACCATAAACAGTAATGATCTACTAGTGCATAAAGGTGATCTATCTCTCTTTCTCTCATATACACAGACAAGACAGACATAGACAGACAGACACACACCCTGATCTGGATGGTCCAGGTTAGTCTGAACTCAGATGTTTAAAATGTCAGCTTAGTATTTAGAATTCCAGGATCACTATGTTGAGAAAAGAATCGACAAACCACCTCTCAATGTCTCTTGCCTTGAAAATCAAGTTGGCTGAGACTGAGTCATTCAGTGCCATTGTGAGAGCTACAAGGTCCCCAGTCCTCACCATGAGGGGAAAAAAAGACTGACATGCAAGGAATCAACATAAGGTCATCCTTTTAACCTGTAATGTGGCCAGATGGGTTGCATAAAGCAGAGACACTTGTTTTACTGACTTTCTTTCCTGGCATGATATCCTATTGATTGAGAGAATATGGACTATGAATGAACTGTCATTAAATGGATGCCACTCATTCTCAGGTGGGGCAGAACCAGGGAAGAAGTACAAAAGAACAAAGGGGGGGGGGGTTGAGGTTCTTGGTCTTTACTACCCTCTGAGCCATATCAAGGCCCCTCCCCCATTTAAGACATATGCCTTGGCCGTGTTAATCCAATTTAAATATTATGCCCTGTTGGTAATAAATGTTTATATGCCTCCAATTAGACAGAAATCTCAGATCAGTCTATTGACTGTTGACTACTACTGAACCCAAATGCTAGATTGTGTCCCAATCATGGCGTCCTGTTTGCAAAGTACAAAAGACCCCCACCAAAGCTAGAAGCAGATGGATTTCTCTTCAACTGCTGTTCTAAAGACCAAAACTCCAAATTTTCAGGGTTCTGGCTGTCTCAAATGACATACTAAGTCATTTGAATCAAATCGCATCCTAAACTGTGCCCTTGACAGGAACTATCCAGCTGAATTCACCTACCTATCTGAGACCAGAATGCATATTATTGCTGTCTCCAGGGTTCTTCTCCCTTATTTTAAGGTCCTAAACTTCATACCTACACTGAAGAGTGACTGTAACCCCTATGTTCAGAATGGGATGACTCAGAAAGGAGTGGAAACGGAAAGCAGCAGAAGGTTGCAAAGCTCATGAAATTTGGAGGAAGCAAGGCTACCAGGCTGGGACCTTGATTGATTTTTATAAGCCCTTAACAGCTTGTTTAAGGGGTTTCGTGTATGTAATGGGTGAGAGTTCTTTTGGAAACATTCATCATCTTGAATCCAGTTCACCAAGCCTCTGGAGTTTTCATGAGCCAACCACCAGCAGGAAGAATGGACTTGGCATTATTAGACTGTAATTAGAAGGACTTGGAATGAAACTTGAACAGGACCTTGGAGTGTTAAGTTAAATGTTAATGGCCCTTTCCCCACTCACCTCTGTCCGACGGTTGCTGCGAGCAATTCCCGGTGCGCGCCATTCCTGGCGCATGCCCCGGCTTCCCCACGACCCCGTAGTCAAAAGGCGCCATTTCAAAAGGCACCAGGAATTGCGCACGCCCAGGAGGCGCGAGAGAGGCAGCATCAGGGCGGCTGCGTTCTCGCTGCCCCTGAAGTGGGGAGTGCAGCTGTACCCCATGCTACTTGAGGAGAGTAGCGTGGGGCTTAAGGTAAGTGGGGAAAAGGCCAATGTTTGATAATTGTCATATGTTAAGAAAAGTAAACCAATTTGTTAAAAATGTTAGTTGTTGCAAACTCCTTCCAAGTTCTGCCCCACAGAACCCACAAGCTGAGGTTACAAGACCACTTACCAATCTTGCTCCCTGGCCTCAATCTTGCTCCAAACACCTTTCTCAAAAAGACACATACTGAAGATTGCTAGCAATCCTCCTTAATGCCAGCTGGAAGAACTTATTGCAGAGCCAAATGGACCCTCATTTCAATAAAAAATAGCTGAGATAACTGGATTTACATTGCGTACAGTACCTCCAGTCTGCTGGCCTTGGTTGTTTTTTGGATGGGAGATCTCCAGAGAACTCCAGGGTTGCAGTGCAGAGGCAGGAAACAGCAAACCACTTTTGAATATCTCTTGCATTGAGAATCCTACTTCATACATCAACCACTCCTACAATAAGGTGACCAGACATCCCGCTTTTGGCGGGACAGTCGCGCCTTACACCAATCTGTCCCACGTCCCATGGGATTTTGTACCTGTCCCGATTTTGCCTTCTGGGGTGCTCCTGTTTCCCACCCTGTGACAGGGCGGGAAACAGGGTAGCGCCCCAGAAGGCAGTGCGGCAGCCTCTCGCACTGCCGCACTGCCTTCCGGGGCCCTCCCGTTTTCCGCCCTGTCACAGGGCAGGAATCCGGGAAGCGCCCCAAAAGGCAGTGCGCTCCTGCGGCTGCGTGCACGCGCGCGCGCATGCGCACCCACCCCCGTCCCGGTTTTAAAAGGTGACAATCTGGTCACCTTATCCTACAAGCTCTTGAATATTTCACCATTGTCCTAAATGTATTTCCTTAACTCAAATGCATATGGACTGGGCTAGGCTGTGACTGATAGGTGTCTTATCAGCCATTTTCCCTTCCCCCCACCTTTTTCTGGTAATCTGCACTGCAAAGCAATATCCCAGACATCTGGCTATACTAAGTGTAGTCAAACCCCTGGAGAATGACATTTTTCAGGATTCCTTCTACCTGGAATGCTTTTAAGCTGTTGGGAGAGGGGGCATGCAGACAGAAGCCTCCAGAGGGAAGGCCATGTTGCCACCTCTGTCCTTTACTTGGAAAGTCTGGGTAAAAAGAAGAGGATGGCATAAAAGAGAGAGTGTAATGAACATAGAAAGGTTCTTCTCTGATACAGATATTGTTACAATTTGTAGAACATTAGGGTTCAAGAAATCACACTACTGATTATTTGTACTGTACTGAGAATATAGTTATAATTTACTAGTAGAAATGTGAGAAGAAAGCATAGTTATATGAGACCCGATGCAAAAAGTATGAAATAGAGGGGATGAAGGCGTTTTCACTGTGAATAAAATATTCATGTTGATAAGTTACATAAAACAAAAGATGGAGTGTTTTCTTCAGGGAAATTACCTTCTGTGATGAGCTCCATTTATGCATGATGGAGTTTTAAATTTTTGAAAACCCCTTTGGTATCCTTTTTTCAATTCTGCTGGTTTTAATTTCAAGCATATAAACAGAGCTGTAAAATTCTGTGCTAAAAGGGTATGGTTGTGTTTAAAGCCGTATTTATTTCATTCAGTGAAAACAAAATTGCTTTTTACAATGACAGAGAATACCAAATCAATATTTAAGACTGCAGTTTCATGGAGTTTGAGGTGTGATGGTAGTACTTCAGCTTCAAAATATCCTCTGATGAAATGCGTCTTCATTTGCTTCCATTCTATTTTAACATTCTTCACTTGAATATGTATTCTAGAAGGACAATGCTTGCTGTATTACAGAAATGGCAGCCAGCATGTGGAAAATGATTTTGCCCAATAGCAGCGTGTTTCTTTAATGGTTGTTGGAATTTCTGTGTTTGTAGCTCTAAACCATTTTAGCTGAACCTGAAAGAAAGCAGTCCCGATCTATGACTAGAAGCAGATTGGCAACTGGCCTACAGAGATTCAAAAATGGTGCAATGGCCAAGTCTGTAGGACCTATTACGTTCTCATCTGGAACTCTTCCATGCCTCAGACTGATCAGAAAGTAATAGAAAAGGGAATTGTTCTGATTTCTGGAGAAACAGCACAAATTCTGGGTCAGGTCAGATGAGAAAGTGAAGTGTTATATGTCTCAATTCTATCATCCACATCAGTGGGAAAGGTTTAGCATAGCCCCTCTACCTGACATGCTCATTCACTGTGTATAGAGAACCTTTAATATTAGGAAGTTTTTAAAAAGTCACCTTCCCCCTGGAGATTGCACTGAAAAGAGAAGCGAATAATTTACCCATGCAATGCACCATTTTGCTTTGTGTATTCTCAATTCTTCACTTTAAAAAATCCAGCTCTTATTCACTTATTTATGCACAAATATTTTCAGAACTGTATGGTTCTCTTTTCATATTGAGCGATGGATATTAATTATTAAGGAAACAAGCTCAAATTATTTATGCATAGCTTTTAATAAGTTATGATAATGGGAATGATCCAAAGAAGTTTGGAAATATCCAAGTCCAATTAAATTCAATGGGACTGGCATTATTTGCTTTTTCAGAATTTCATCCAGTGCAGGATGATACTGGGTGCCCATAATTTCCTGCGTGCTAATTCCATGTATTTTTTTAAATAGTCTCCATCTGAAACATTCTTATGCTCTATTTAACTTACATATTGGTAATGTATTTTTTACAAAGGTATATGTTATGATATATCTTGTGAGAATGATCCTTCACTATTACAGATCACAATGTTTTTAGCTGATGAAACTATTGATGTACAAATGTTCAAAATCACATATGCTGCCTGTGATTAGAAAGGAACAGGATCAACGTTGTCATGATCAACCCCATGTTAAGTCAAAGATCTGCAGAGACATTAGCATATGCAAATATATGCACATAAGTTCTTTTTGGACATTATAATCATGCATAATGCCAACTACACATATTAAAAGCATGCAGTACCCTACCCATCAAATTCCTGGCATTTACAATCCCCATGTTGTGCTAACAGGGAAACACATTTATTTACCATGCATATAAAGCCTTGGACATGATAGTGCAAACTCTGAAAGATCCAGTGGCCAGTTAGTGCATACCAAGACTGCATGCGCATGGTAAATGAATACACATGTCACTCTGGTTCATACAGCATGGTGATAAAATGTATCGGGAGGATTGAGATAGCATGTACTCCTAATCTGCACTGGATAAACTTATTGTGTACGTGACTATAGTGTCTGAAATGGGCTACTCACTCTTCCATGCCATTAAGGATGGTGTACAAAGCACGTTTCCAACAGCCCTTTCAGTACATGTATGTCTATAAATGTATTTGTGTTGGATTCTTCTTATGTTCAGTTGAATGTGTGGATATTGTGGGTTGGACCACCAGGTGCAGTCCTGTTACTGTCTTTGTATGTAGTTTTGCATATTTGCATGGGATCTTCTCTTAAATAATACAGGCGTTTTCCTGATGGACAAAATATCCTGGAAGAAAACTGGGATAACACATACTGGTATGTTTATATCTTGGTTTCTTCCTTCGCATGGCAGCCTGTCAGTGCATTCAGGCCGGGAGGAAGAACTCCAGGTGATTACACATGGTCCCCTGTTCAGTTTCATTTTCCTCACCAACGTTGCCACGCATGTATGAACTGTCCCATTTTTCTGACATTTTGATTGACTGCAGGCGGCGAGGTGGGAAAAAAATAAACCAGTCTGTCTCCTGTGGTGTTTGCATGGAGCGTTTTTTTTTAAAAAAAGAGCCACCAATTTATTGTTTTTGAAAGGCTCAGAATAAGGAAAATCTCGTAGGGTGGGCCTGACCCGGAAGCTATGCAGAAGTCATGTTTCACCTCCTTATGCCACAGTCATCTGAAAAGGTACATGTAAAGGCTTGTATGCTAAGGTTTTTAGTTTCCTAATCCCCACCTCCCACTTGACAGCAGTTCCTTGCATTGTCCTAGGTTTGAAACTATTAGAAATTTGAGGGGAATTTAGCCATGGTGAATTGCTATTAGAAGGTGAGAACTTGGTGAAGGTGTAATGCTCATTGCAATGCCCTTGAATTGAGTTGCAAAACACTTAGAATTGTGGTAAATTCATGTAGTCCTTTTGCAGAGCTCCTTTGTTTTCTCCATAACAGCAGAATATTCAGAGTTTATTTATCCTTCTGCAAAGAAATAAAACTCAGGCAGTATCATACTCAGAGTTTATTTTTTTCTTCTGCAAAGAAGAAAAACTCAGGCAGTATTGTGAATCATTAGCATAAAGACACAGCTACTTTGCAGAGTGGAAGACATTGTGTAGGAGCTGTTTAGCCTTGAGGCAGTTCATTATTTACTCACAGGTATAAGAAGTACGGCTCCTGGCAGTTTCTATCATTACTAATGAATGAATAAGTACACCCTTTTCTTTTAAAATGTGTTTCATCAAAAGGACATGTTACACTGTTCTTATCAATAATTACATTCAAGTAAAATAAAAGCCTCTGGGATTATATTGTGTGTGTGCATGTTTTTTAAAAGAATATATGTAATCACATTTTATTAAAGGAAAACACACAGAGAGATGATGAATGATGGTTGCACATTTTAAGCAATTAAATGATAAAATGAAATGTTCCTCAGTCCTACTAACAATGCACAAAAATACTCTACAGCTCCTAAATAGATAACATCCCATTAAAATGAATAGCATGCACACAATGGGGCTGGATAATAAAAATAGATTTACAAGCTTTTAATAATCAGACAAATGTGAATAAATGAACTACTTTGTTTCTCTATTGTATATTTAAAAAGAAGAAAAGCACCTATACAGTATTAGAAAAGCATTACCAAAAAGAATGACAGTTCGGGGGAAGCTGATGTTGGAGCCAAAAGAATTCCTGATATAGTTTTGTGGAGAAAGAAGGTGTGAGGTCCATCTTTGAAGTCCAGAATTTGTGAAATAATCCCTGAGAAAAGTCTGATGACAATGTTAAACTCAGGTGAAATCAAACATGATAATGACTCTTGAACTGAATGTAACACATGGGGTATATAATATGGCTTCTTTCCACACCTACCATAAGGCCTGCAAAACTTTCTTGTTGCAGTATATTTTTTTCAAATGTATTGACTGGGACTGTTTTGGTGGGAACTACTAAGTATTTTATCTGGGCTTCTGCCAATTTTTTCATTAAGACTGTAATTTATATGGGCAAGTTGTATTCTGTTATTTTAAATAGTTTTATTGTGATGCTAATTAATGTTAAGTGCCTTGAACTGATCTCGGCAAGGTATACATTTTTAAACGAGTAAATAAATAAAATGGATGCCTGCCAATAAAAAGGTACAACCAATGAGGTTCGATAGAACCATTTTGTTGATTCAAAGGCAGGGGCTGCCATTCATTCCTAGAATGGCCCAATTGCAAATAGAATTTTCTCACAGGGAAAGAAGAGGAAAATATAGCTATGATTGTAATTCATGCATTGCAAACAGTAATTTAGTTCTTGAAATATGTGGTAAGGAAGGGAGAATAGAATGAGGTCAGCTTTCTATGGAATTGACAGTGAAAATTGGATGGTGGCAAATATAAAACTGTAGAGTGAAAGATCACAAATAACTATTTTACTTGAAAGTAGGTCTATTGGCTTTCGTGAATCTTACTTCCAAGTAAGCATTTTTAGGATAGCAGCTAAATATGTTTGTTAAAAGTTAACAGCTAGAAGAATTGAACATCTTAATGTACAGCCTTTTGAGTCTAACGTGTTCAACTAATAAGCCACATAAGGTAACTAATATGACAGTGTGGATGCAGTCTGAGGCTGCTGAACTAGTGACACTTTGAACAGATTTTTTTCTTTCATTTCTGCAAAGCCAAATCAAGATATCAACCTTTTCAGTTGTTCCGTGTTACCTAATACCTGGTACTCTAACAGAAGGATAGGAAGGTTTGAGAAGAAAGTGACCGTCTCTGAGTATGCACAGAGCAAAATTCTGATGTTTTGCAGAACCTCCATTCCTGTCCTCCTCTCGTCGAATTTCCCTTTGATTAAAACTAAATTGGTTAGAAATAGATACCAATTTTTTAAAAAGAGGAAAATGTATGGATTGCTGGATTTCAGCGTGAAATCGATTAAAGAAGAATTTAGTGAAGAGAAATTTCTGTTAACAATAATATTTGGGACCTGATATATAATTTTAGTAGTGTGGGAGTCATTTCCACATGATCCAGCCTCACACTTCTGAAGGGGACAGGGCCTGTTCACCAGTTAGCCTAATTAACTCCATTTGCTTGTCTGTTGTTTGACCCTGTAAAGGAAAAGGGAAAGTGGAACTACTTAGCTTGAGGAGGTGCCCGTAACATGCACAGAGCTAATGGAGAGTGTAATATAGTGGAAACCAAATCAAATTATGACAAATAATCTTAAGATGAAAATTGCCTT
Source organism: Sphaerodactylus townsendi (assembly GCF_021028975.2). Taxonomy (NCBI): domain Eukaryota; kingdom Metazoa; phylum Chordata; class Lepidosauria; order Squamata; family Sphaerodactylidae; genus Sphaerodactylus; species Sphaerodactylus townsendi. Next base: position 55,918,491 of record NC_059434.1, on the reverse strand, counting down.
TTTTGGAGTTGTTTATTCATGTGTACAAAAACAGGTGCTCTGCACAGCACCAGTTGAGAAACTGCCTTTCTAGTATAAGGTATTGTTTCTCTGCCAGCTAATAAACTCTACCTTACCAACACCCCCAGCACTGATGGTCTTTTATTGTGTTCATATCGTCTGGTATGGTATGTAAAAGTTGATGTAGGAGACGATGCTGAGAATAAGAACCTTATGTGAGCCTTAGATGGCTAAATTTAGTTACGTTTTCATCTCTTGTATTAATACCTAAATCTGTTAATAAGAAGCACAATAAATGCTCATAATTTGTTAAAATGAGTAGCTATTTATTTGACAGGCAGTTGAACAGAGTGATTTGGTCAGAAGTCCCATTGTTACCCAAGGTGGAGACACAGTCTCTCAACATAGTGGGGAAAATTAGCTTTAGAGAAGACTGTTTATTTGCAAGAGGCATGGATAAGGAATCTCTAGTACCAGTGTATACGAAGATCGTCTCTCAGAAGAAAATCCACAGAGAGGAATATGATACAAATTTGACAGTCTTTATTGTAGGAATGGGGGGTTCACAAGCATCTGATTCAATTCAGCAAACATGCACACACAGGGTTCCTAATATATAGATAGGTTGGAAAAATTGATTTTGGAATAGAAATAGAGTCTGGGATATATTATGACCTGATCATGTAGTGAAGAAGATCCAGGATTCAGAGCCAAATGGCCAGCATCTGGTTCCAGGGGGGTGCAACGCTTTGGGCACAGCAACAAAGACAAAGGGGGGTGCAACGCTTTGGGCACAGCAACAAATATGTCAATGGTCTTGGACAAAGGGTTTTTAGGAGGGTGGGGGATTTATAGGGAGAAGGGCCACCTCTGGTGGTGTCAGGCCAATGCTTGGGGGACGTCAGGACAACCTCTGGGAGGTGTCCAGGTGGATTATGGGAGAAACAATGGGGTGCACTATAAGGTGGTCAAAATAAGTTAGTTACAGAAGGGAGTATCTGTGTTACGATAACAAGTGGAGGCAATGACATCAGAAGTCTTCCTGTGGATGAAATTACTATTCATTTGACAGGCCTACTGTATCATACTGAGAACATATCATTGGCTCTTCTGCTGAAAATGTTGTTATGTACCCCTTCCACCCACATCTCAGATCACGCATCCAAGCCGGGATATTTATAAATACAATATATATATATGTGAGATATATTTCTGAGTTATATTAAGGCTAACAGATATATATGGTGTGGCACAGGATAAAATGGGCTAATAGCAAGCCTAAGAAATAGCAAACAGTCAGTAGAAAATAAATCTACTAATTTGGTCCTTGATGTCCACACCCAAGCCAGAGCTACAGTTAATAGAGTTGTAAATGTGAACTATTCCTTGAATTGAGATGCTGCAGCCTTCCTTCCCTTCAGCTGATCCTAAAAACTCCTAAATTCTCCCATCCTTGATGTAATCTCACTGCCTCAGCTAAATTACAATAGCCAGAGACTCGCTCTTCTGACCACCTATTCAAGGTATTGCTAATGTAATCAAGGAAACAATTGGCTACCAATCCCCTGGGTTTAGAACAATAGATAGAGATGCTAATTAGCTCAGCCCCACAACCCAGCACAGCTGTAAGAAACGAAACCTAAAGGGTCTCTTTCCCCGCCAAACCAGCGATCCACCCTATAAAAACCCTGCTCACCTTAAGCTCATTGCTCATTTCTAACCTGAACCTCCCTTCGTCAAGTTGGTGTGAGACATGATATTGTCCTTCTACGGGATGTCTGCGCTGGCATAGAGTCCCTGCCTTCTACTTCGTTTGCTGCATTGGAACCATTAGGTAACGTATCACCCTGCTGCCTCCCAAATCTCTTTCTATCATCCAAACCTATTTTTCTCACCTTTTTATATCTCTAGGAACTTGTGTGTATGTGCATCCATATCTTCCTGTATGTGTGCTTGAAACCAAATTTATACAAACATTTTAAACTTGATTTGGGCTCCTTGTGTTACTCTGCGGAACGCTCTTTGCCATATTTTCCCGTATACATAGTCTCAAAGATTCCAGCCTAGCCTTCTCTCGCATTGCCAAGCTAAGTTGTTTTTCCCCAAAAAGCTCCTCCAAGCTGAGTTGCTTTCCTCATTGCTCTGCCAAGCTAATCTCTTTCCCCAACGTATTTGCCAAACCAAGCTATTTTTCCCCATTGCTAACCCCAAAAGAAATCCTGCCCCCCTGTTAAGCTAGGTAACAATGTGCTGACATGACAAGCAGGCTGAAAGCATGAGAACCGGAAAACAATTATTTTAGGTTGACCTGGCTATTGCCAGAGAATGAGCATCCCATTTCTGTAATGCCAATATTACCTTTTTAGGCTGGCAAGTGGGCAGAGGGACCTGAGAATCACTGCCCCCCCCCCCTATACCAGGGTGGTATGCTAACACCATCTGTCATCATGTGATACAAACTTCCATTTCTACACCAATTCCAGTAAAACCAAGAGCTCCAAATGCAGCACTGTGTGTACAAAGTAGTCTAATGATCTTACAGAAGTCTGAATAAGTAAATAAACAAAAAGGGACTGAACCCATTCAGTATTGGATTCCAGCCAATGCAATATTAGACATCCTACATGGAGTGTTTTGAACCAGAGGTGATCTGTGCATTAGACACTCCTAGGGCGATTCCACACATGAGTAAAAGAGGTTCAACCCAGTTCCCTGAGAAGGGTACTGACCTAGGTCAAAGCCATTGTTGTTCCCCACTGCAACCAGCTTGATCCCATCTCGGAGGGTGGAATCATCCTGTGCCTCTTCGCCACTCCGTTCCGATTGGCTACTGTTCTACGGCCATGTTCCGTCTATCCCCACACACGTTATAAAAAACTGCCACAGGAATGGAGGGACGAAGGTGGCGGTTTTTTTTATTGGCCAGCTGTACGCATGCCCGAAACACTCAGCTGTGATTGGCTGAATGGGGGACTCCTGGCACCAGAGATTTACTGGAATGGAGCTGAGTTCGAGCGTGGTTCCCTGGAAAAGTAGTAGTTCCCAACTGGAGTCAGAAATTTGACCGTTACATGGGGCGAAGCTGGTACAAAACCACGTCAATCTCAGTGGTTGTGCAGAGCACTTAGGTCGAATGCAGCTCGAACGTAGGTCAATAACGCAAGTGCGGAATCAACCCTAGACTATTACCTAGGATTCCAATGAGTGAGTGGTGCCAGGGATACCAAAGCAGGCTTGCCAGACCAGTATCCCTGAGTGATGCCCCTAGCCGTGGTGGCGAACCTATTGCACTCCAGATGTTCATGGACTACAATTCCCATCAGCCCCTGCCAGCATGGCCATGGTTCGCCACCACTGCATGTCATCTCCCAGGTACCTGGTATAGTCAGCAGTGACAGGCCTTTCCTGCCAACTGAGGGATCCTACATATTCTCCTATGATTTAGGAGGACCAGGGTTGATTCCCCACTTCAAAAGTGAAAGTGGAGGGGCCCCCTGCTCCGTGTTCAGCGCACAGTTTCAAAAAGGTGTACTTCCGACCAGGATCCGAAATGACGCGCGCTGAGGGGTGGGAGGAGTGGCAGAATCGGGGTGACTGCGTTGTCACTGCATTGTCATTGCTGGTGTAGTGGGAATGTGCTGCAGGACCCTGGAATATTTGCCGTGAGGAGTGCGCATCTAATGGTGGGTGGGGAAATGACCCAGGTTTGTTTTAAACTGTAAACCTTTCTTTCAGTTACCAGATATTTTTAAGGTAGCAATAATAGAACCTTTGGGTTCACTACCTTGAGGTAAGTTTTGTGGCAATTAAGTAGAACAGGGATATCACTGAGGCAGAGGCTGTATATCAATAACCAAGAAGATTGATTTATTTACTGGTAGGTAAATGAATAGATCATCAGCACAGATCTCCAAGTGCCAAAGGAAAAACTTGGCTGAGGCATATAAGTTTAAGCTCATGGCTTTAGACTGTGATTTGAACTCTCTTTACTGCTTATAGTTTCAGACAGACTTTTGCCAAGTGGCCATTAAATTGGATCCTCTCACAGGATTCCACCCATATTAGCTTGCCCTTTACCAAGAGTCAGACTAAATGGTACAAGGTCTGCTGATTATTGGAGACAAACCTAACAGTGGAATACTTTATTGTCTCCCAGAGGAACAGTCAAACCCTGCCAAGCTACTAGGCAGAGCTGCCTTTCAAATTGTCTGCTCTTTTACTGAGACAGATCCCAAAACTATCACTGACCTCTCTCTGAGGCAGATGTGAACTCTCTTTCTGTTTCCCTACAACATTCCAAATCCCCACTGAAAGGTTGGATTCTGGAGCTGCAAGTTCCATAGGTACAGCTAAGTGGCTGCTTGGTTTTCCCTTCAGGGACAGAACAGACTCGTCTATCAGATCAGTAGTGGTGGTAGCACTGGTGTCTGACAGAGACTCCTTGCCTACTCCACCTACCTTCCCTACCCTGTTCCCACAAAGAAAGGAGGGGGGAAGATCAAGTGACCACCAGATTCTCTGCTGCATCTGCTTGGTTCCAAGCTGCAATGGCTTGGGGCTTGGAAGTTTGCTTAGCTTGCATTCCACACCCAGTCCTTCAGCCATCCTGCCTCTCCCCTCCACACAAACACACACACAGCTCTATGAATGAGAAAGGGAGGAGGAGCAGGGGACAGCCATCTCCTTCACTGACAATGGGTTCTGTGTCCACCTGACCTACAGGAAGGCAGCACCTGACCACCCTGAATCCATGTGTGCCTGGGCCATGGTGGTACCAGGCTAGAGGTGAGGAAGGGCCACCAGACTAGTGGCTATCTTATGGAACCAAAAGTCATTGGGCCATCCCTGTGTAACCCATGCCACTTTAGTATTTTTGTTTTGTTTGGATCTTAGGGCCCAGGGGATAAGAGCTCGCTGAGCATGTGCAGTTGGTAAGCTTGCTTACTTATTACCAACTGCAAGAGCCCCACCCTCCTCAATTGATCTGGCCTGCAGTAGAAGGAAGGCCTACATTTCAGTTGAGAGAATTACTTATTTTGTTTACAGGTATGTGTTGGGTCCAATAAGAAAGAAAAATAATGGAAAGGTGTATTAGGTTGTTAATTATGTAACCCTCCTGAATTGATCTGGGCTGCAGTAGAAGGAAGGCCTACATTTCAATTGAGAGAATTACTTATTTTGTTTACAGGCCCAAATTGAGGAAAGACCTGCAGCAGCTACATTGGGTGCAGAAGGCCAGATGAGAGAAACAAGCCCTGCTTGATTAATAGTTTGGACTTTCTTGCTATTCTTTCATTATTGGGCACTGTTTGTGGTGGCAACTGTTCTGAGTGTTTTTTCTTTAAAAAGCACTGAAGATTTTGTTCAATTGAGTTGTGCTGCATATATATATATGTTCACTATATGTTCACTATTTATCCTTAAATGATAGAATGTTGTGTTAAAGATTAAAGGTTTGTTGATTTGTTCAAGCAATTTCATATTTGTTTGTTAAGCCACAGGGTGCTGTCATATATTATTTCCTAGGTCTCCAATGGAGATTGATGTGGCCAAGGATAAATAGGTTACACCTGCTTAGGACGGTAGTTATTATAGCTATTCAGTCCTTGCTATTCAGTCTGTGCCCTAGAGATGACTTTGAATAAAACCTGAGTCTTGAAGCAATCATGTGAACCAGCAACAGCAGTCATGAAGAAACTTTTAATTTCTACTTCAGAATGGTTGTGTAATTTCATTCCAAGTTTCAGGAAAATAGGATTAAAGTGTGTAATATGAGTGATAATATGAAACACAAAAGGAAACAAAGTTGTGATATAAGTAATAACAAAAGTATAGATGGATAGTATAGATGATAGAATAACACTTGCTTTCAGGCCTTTTTGATTAAAATTGCTCTGGAGTGAAATTTTGATTGCTTAATATCCTCCAGAAAGAATGGAAGCTATTCAAGACATAAACAGATATGACCAGAATTGAATTCAGACAAATATGCAAGTTGCTGTTCTTGTACAAACCTCAGGATTTAGCTCCTTATAAATATTAATTTGCCATGTATGCTGATATGTATTATTAAAACAGCCCTAAACAAACTATTCATGAAAGACTTTCTGGATCAAAGATCCGCTAACCTTTTACCTTTCACAAAGAACTCATTAACCTACATACAATATGAAAACATTCATGATTTCAAAGAAACGTAGTAAAAATTAATTTGCATGCATGAATTCTTTAACAGCATATTAACTTGGTGGGGAAAGATTCCTATGTACTTGTTTTGGTCTTCCATAAGTACAACAGTTTCCCCTTTTTTAAACAAAAAATGTTGCCATGTCTGATTTAAATTCACTTCTTGTAGTTTCCACTGTGCTGTTGGCCCCCAGCTGTGATGAATTTGCTGGTGTTTCTTGGTAATCACAGACATGAATCGTTGCCTTTGGAAGAGACAAGTCAGCACAATACTGGAGATGCTCTATTCCTGTGGCCCAAGGCAGACTCTGCTGATAAGTTGTTTCCAGATTGAATAACCTAATAAATAAGATGACCTGGGTCCTACACTCACACAACAACTTCCATTGATTTTGTATTAGACCGAAGGGTCTGCTGTAGTGAAAAAAGCATGCAGCTGCCTTATAGAAGGCTTCCTATCTAACTTGACCAGTAGGCTGTACACTCCACAGGCTGAATCGGTTGACATGCAACACAATTGGACGAATAGGTGGAATTAAAAGCAGGCTTGAAAAGCAGCTGGTTGCACAGCAGTCAATCAGAATTTTACTGAGAACTGAAAATATAACTATCACAGGAGCTGAAAATAGAAATACATAGAGTGACTATACCTAAATTTTATGAGCAATGAAGAACTCAAAATAACTAACCAAAATGAAAAAGACATGTTTGTAGTAGAAAGAATACAAACGATAATACCAATGCGAGAGTGGGTGGCGGGAAGGAAAATCAGCAGGCAAAATCACATTGTCACCATGATTCTGCACCTGTCTGTACCTTCCACTTATACTAATAAAGATCAAATGTCAAAAAAGAAACGAGCCCTGCACTTAGAGGAACAGCTTTTTATTTAGCTCCACAATATCATATTATTATTCAGCCATCTTGTATCCTGCATTTCCCCTTTCACTACAATGGCCCAAACAGCTCAACAAATAAAAAATGTAGACACATAAATGAACAGTAATGACATCAGTTACAGTATATTTACTAGAACATGTTCAAGGATTACAGAACCGGGACATTTACATATTTTCCAAGGAAAGATATGCTGGACGTAGGAGATTCAAATAACTACTAGCAGATTCAGTATAGGACATTTGTGCAAGTATGTGTATGTTCCTCGGCAGATGTTAGTAGCTTGTTTAGATTCACGACAATGGTTTAAAATAGCTTTATTTCACAACTATAATTCTTGCTGTCCTCAAATACAAAATAGATTCCAAAATGACAGCTATCAAGAAGGAAAATTCTTGCCTTACCAGTGACACTCAAGAGTTTGTAAATGCTTTAGAAAAGAGAGGCCAGGAATGGTTAAGGAGTGAAACCATATAAGATACATAAAGAACAACAAGATGTGAATAAATTAAAGATATTCTGAGGAAGAGATGAAGACCTGATTCAAGCACTAGGAAATTAGGTTGGTCTGGCAGGACCTGTTGGGGACATATCTGTGCTGACTTCCCTGAATCACCAGCTTGTCCTTCAGAAGCGTGCAGATTGATCCCTTTAAAATCTGCTCCAGCATCTTCACTGGGACAGAGCTTAATCTGACTGGCCTGAAGTTTCCTGACTCATGCCTTATCTCTTTTTTGAAAATTGGGATAATGTTTACATTCCTCCAGTCGTTTGGTACAACTCCTGTCTTCTAACAGATCTGGAAGATGATGGACAGTGGCTTTGCAAGCTCTCTAGAAAGTTCTTTGTGCACTCTTGGGTGCATGCCATCTGGGCCTGGAATTTGTACACATCCTATACAGTCAGCCTCAACTACTTCTCTGTCCTTGTTAACTAGCAGCCCAGACACAGTGCCTTGCCTAAATGACCATGTTATCTTCTCCATAAAAAAAAAATTATTAGGCAAAACAAGCATTGAGCTTTTTTGCTTTTCCCCCCTGTTTATCAGAGTTTCTTCATTTTCACCCAACAGTTGGCCTATTGCCTCTTTTGTGTTTGCTCCTCACATATCTGAGAAGCTTTTCTTGTAGTAATGAGCTCCTTGGTCAGCATCAGTTAATTCATTGTGAGCTTTGGTCTTGATGGCTGTGAGTCTGTATGTACTGTATCTGCTTTATATATTTAAATATATGCAGCATATATCATTTATATGTATATTAAACCTGAACCCTAAGAACTTACAGGGGAGAGGAAATCCTATCCCCCTGCTGCTCATATTTCCTCCTTTTTTGTTCTTTCCAGAGAAGAGCTGATGGAGCCAGCCATCTCCCCCAACTAGCCAGTTGAGCGGGGGACACCTTCCAGTAAAAAGTACTCAGGGCATGTTTTGAACTTCCCTGATTAGCTGATTGGTGATGGCTTGTGAGGTCACAGAAAGAAAGCACATTCCACTTTTAACTATTATTCTTTTAGCTTCAGAAAGTGCTTTCTGTTCCATTCACTTCTGTTGCTGCTGGCCTGCTAATCAGGGACAGGCTCCCTGGAGATTCTCATGTATAGAGGAGCAAATATTGTTGAGATATCTATATCTATATTCACGCTATTTTGCTTCCTCACATCAAATTTGTATAAGTATCTTTAATGGCAAAATAGTGTGAAAATAAAATGCCATGTGTTCTGTTTGCACAAGGGAGAAACCTAATTGAAGCCGAGATCTGGGGTTAAACAGCTTAGCAGAGAAACCTGAAAACATTCCTAGATCTATAATACAACTCTAAAGAGAATCATGCCCTTCTAAGCCCATAGACTTCATTGGCTTTAAAAGGGTGTAACTTGATTTAGGATTGCACTGTTGGTCCTCAGAGAAGTTTGTACATTTTATCCAGTAGAGAAGAATATACAGGTAGTCCCCAAAGTTCTTCCCAGACTAGGAATTAAACCTGGATTGCACAGTCCCTAACCTTGGTTGTTAAAACATTAAGTAAATTTGACTGAATTGATTACACCCAGTGGTAGCACAACGATAACATTCATGGGATTCAGTAACACAGAAGGAATATTTCAAGCCACTTGGGTCTTTGGGTTCACTTTTTTTGAAAATGCAAAAACAGTTCTAAATTTGATCTTGCCTTTGCTTTATATTGAAACACACTCTTTCAACATTATAAATTTGCCCAAAATACCCAACAGAATTTCAAAGCTTGGGTTTGACAGTGTAGCTAGAGCTAACCACTAAGTAAATAAATCATGCACAACACTGTTGGAGCTAAGCAAAATTTATGTGGATAGTTGAAAGAACTGCTGGAAATGTAGTACTCAAGGCTCTCCAAAATGTAATTGGGAATGTCAAGATACATCATTACAACATTCACAGTTGCACAGATTTATGTTATGCAAGAGGCAGCCTTAAGCATACCACAGACATAAAGGGTGGAGCACTGGAGAGTTATTCTAGTACTGCAGCAGTAGAGGAAAGTGGACAAATGACTCATATGTTTTTCCTAGTTGCATATATCTTAAAGATATGGAATTGACTCTGAAATCAAATGCATTATATTCCAGACAGTGTGCCAGGGGACAAGCTGAAGTTCAATACTAGTGACAAGCCAGCAATTGATTACATGGATATCATACTCTTGATTCCTACTTCTTGGGGTGGTGGGCATGGTCTTGGAACAGACATTTTAATAGTAATTTGGGTGCAGATTTTCCCCATGCTGTTCAAGTTGCCAGGAAGAGGTTCTTGAAGATAGTTTCTCAAGTCCACTATGGACAGGTTCTCATACTTGTCATTTTATCACCCCCTCCCATTGCAGAAAATTCTGTAGTATCCATTTTTGTCCATTTGTGTACCATATATTTAGCCCATCCTTCCTCTGAAAAGATGTCTATATGGTTATTCTATGGCACTCCATTAGTGAAATAACTTAATTATGTCAGTCCATGCAGCCTGGAAATTCTTTTGACTTTCTAACATGTAACCCAGAAACTAACATGACATTCACAGATCCCCAGGCTAATTGATTAGAGTCAAGTATCAACAATATTCTGTTCTGCCGTCCCATTGGAAATAGTGACAACTGCATATCTTTTCTGCTGCACCTGTTGTGCATTTTTGAACTGCATATGCCATACCCTTCCTGTTACAGCTGATAACTATGAATTGCATGTGTATGAGTGAAATGATTTGATTAGGGGAAAGACAAACTTCCTAACTTAGATTCAATGTAAAATTAATTTTCCAGACGCACTTTAGCCTTATCAACAGGAACCCCAGTATCACATATATGAGTAGAGCTCAAACTCCTGCCATTTAGAGCTCGAGTTAATTTAACCCTATTAAAATACTGGATAAAGTGCAGGTTTAACTCAGGTTGTACATTTGCCAAATTATGCTTTGAGTCAACTTTAAAAACAGACATTTCACAATTATCCCACTACAATAATATTTAAAATTATTATTCCATCCCAGATGATCTGCTCAGAACTTTGTTGGGTGCATCTGATTTGCGGAACTAAGTCTTCAAAAATGATGGTTAGATTGATAGGTATTCAGTTGAGCAATCTAAATTTTCTCCGCTGTTGTTCAGAAAAGAGCACTGGAGATCAGAGTATTTAGTAACAATTACAAAACAAAATATCAGAGTGGATTTTACCTGCTGCGCTTTTTAACAATGCCATAGGCCAGTGATGGAGAACCTGTAGCCGCGGGTGTAGCAGGAATTTTCGGAGCCCTCTCTTTGGGCACGCGCACATAGAGTTCATCATGTGGGGGGTGGAAAATCACCACCCCCACATACACCTAGGCTGGCCTGGGTCACTGAGCACGACGTGCGCGCATCGTGGTGAGCAGGGAGGACTCGGCTGGCAGGCCTGGTACCTGTGCTCCGGGTGGCTGCTGCCTAAGGAGGGGGCAGAGGAGGCAGAGATGCTAGAGAGGCACAGAGCAGTGTACGCAGGACTTGCTGGAGGCTAGAGCAGGCTGGCCCCTGCTCAAGCGGGTGGGGCGGAGGAAGAGGAAGCCAACCAGTTTTTTCTGAACTAAAACCTCAGCATTCAGGTTAAATTGCCGGGTTGGCACTTTGCGATAAATAAGTGGGGTTTGGGTTGCAATTTGGGTACTCGGTCTCAAAAAGGTTCACCATCACTGCCATAGGCCTTACTTGTTGGCAGTACATCCATATACCATCTAGTCAACTTTGTGCTTATGGGGAGACTGTGGTAGAAAACAATGTCCATTATTTATTATTTTGTCCACTGTACATTGAGTCAAGGATTAAATTCACAACGAAATGATTTAAGGGTCAAAATTTGCCTTCAGTTTCTAGCTGTTTTTTCTGCTATTGGCCACTGACCCCATAACCACTTACAATTGAGGGGTGGGCCAGGGGTGGAGCTAGCCTTAATCGACTTCTACTGGTCCATCCAACCCCCATATGCTAGCAGGGCTGGCTTGGATATATGCCATGTTTCCATGGCATATCTCCACCTTCCCCTACAGGGGATTCTCAGACCCTTCCACCTTTTTTTCATTTTTAGGACTTCCCACATTGTAAGAAAGCCCTTGGGAGGAGGTGACGTGATGCCAGAGCAGTACCATCCTCACTCGCTGGCCCACTCAGGAATGGACTGTAAGTCCTTTAATTCTTTGATCTTATCTAATCTTTGTAGCTAAAACTTCCAGTCCTAAAATGAATATTAGTGGTGACAGAAGATATCCTTGATACATTCCTTTTTCAATTTATAACTCTGTAAGAACACCCTTTATTAACACCTTCACCCTCTGTTTAACATGTCTACTTTGTATCCAGTTAGAATCTTAAGCCACATTTTAAATTTTCTGGTATTCTTATTATAAAAGTCCAAGAACTTTTGTCAAATGCTTTACCCGCATCTGAAAATGTAAATGCAGTCTTTTCCTTGTTTATTTTAGCAAATTAAATGGCTTTAATTACAAACCATATATTGCCTTTCAGATATCTTTTTGTCATGAAACTTGTCTGATCTTCGTAAATCTATTTGTACTTGCACCTTCTTAATCTGGTTGCCATTATAGTAATAAAAAGCTTGTAACTCACATTTAATAACAATATCAGTCTATGAGACTGTGGGAGTTCCAGATAATTTCCTTCTTTATGAATCAGAGTTATATGTGCTTCTTGCTTCTTTATGAATCAGAGTTATATCTGCTTCTTGGTAATGTTATTTCCAAGCTTATTTCATTCATTACTTCCTGTAGAGGCAAAATTAACTTTTCCTCCAATCATTTGTAATACTCTACTGTTAACCCATCAGGTCCTGGTTCTCTATTTTTTTCCAGTTCCTTAATAGATTGTGACAATTTTTTGAATTGTACTATATTGATTTAACATTTCTCGATGGTATTTTGGAATGTAGTCATTCAAAACCATCTACCCTGAATTGTGTTTTTATACAGCTCAGTAAAAAAAAAGAACATATTGATCTTGTTTTATTTTTCTTCTTTACTCATATAATTCTCTTCCCCATATTTCTTTCCTTATGCTAAAAATATTCCTTATTTATTTGTGTCTTCAAAACTTATATTAATAATTTCAAATACTATATAATAGGTAACAGGGAAGGGAAATACACTGGGGAAGGGAAAAAGTTTATACAAGGAAAATCTTAAGGGAGGATATGACAACATAACTGGGTAATTAATATGATAGATGTTTTATTAATAATTGTTTTATTAAATTCTGTTAATTTCATATTTTAGCTAATTTAGACAAGCAAGTCCAAAAATCAAATAAAATCCAAAATTTAAGATTATAAAATCCAAATATCAAAATCCCAATTAAAAATAAAAAGCAAAAATAGTAGTAAAAAATTATGAATTCAAAATATATGAAGAGGTGTACCAGCACATGAAAAAGCAGAAAAAAATAATTTTTATATCTGTTAATGATGAAAAAAGGAAAAAGAATGAAATTGAAGTTAAAAATCCAACTATGAAGTCCAAAAACTGCTTCCAGCAAGCTTTAAGCTACTGTAGACTACTTATATAACTATAAACTTGACAGTTTATATTTGTCAATCAAATATATGTTGGCTTCTAGTATTAGTCAGTTGAATTGGTGGTAGTAATTGAGGGATCATCATGTTCTCTGTGGGCATGCTTGAGTATTCACTGCTTTGGCTCATGTTATGATAATATGAAATGATCACAAAAGCTGCATGTTTGACCTGCTACTGGTCCTGGTGGAGGGGAGACAGATTATTCCCCAAAACAGACTGTTCCTGCAAAAAACAATGGTCTACATTTTCAAAGCAATTGTTTGCTTGTTACAAGATAAAATTCCAAAAGTGATTGTCTCCTGTAGCTCCAGCTCCTACTGCGGTCAGCAGTAAGAACTATGATTTGAGACGCCAGGAGGATAACATCTGGTGGAGATAATGCCAGCAGCTGGAGACGAGGTGGAGGGTCCAGTGTTCCTAGCCCGAAGCCTCCCGTCATTCGCCGGTTCCTGGCACCTTTTATTGTTACTCTCTCGGGGGCGTGTAGGAGGGAGGACCGGGGGGAGTTCCGGGAGAACGGGAGGCAGGAGGTCGGGAGATCATCATGTGATGCATGATCTCATCTGGCATACGTACGCAAGGAGAGGAAGCGTCTGCTGCGTTTGAGCCTCCAATCTGCACCTGGGGAGCAAGACCATTTGTCCTAGCCCGGTGATTTGAGTCGGATTAACAGTCTGTCATGACCTCGTGGACTCATGGGGATGAGGAGTGGGGAGATGCGCATCGACCTGGCAAGGCCGCAGGAACCCGTTGAAGCGTCGCCCCAACGTTTACCACGGCGCATGCCGGTTGGATCAGCAGTGCATTACATTACATCTCCTCCTTTTTTACATTTGTAGTAAGCAATGTAAGCGCTTAAGAGGCGATTTAAAGGGGCGCTTGTTCTCCTGTCCGCCCGTCGGCTTCAAGCTGAAGCCAAGCTGCCCAGTAACATTAGAACTTGGCTGCGGGGTAAGGGAAGTTCTGAGGGGCTTCTTTACACACGTTACTGCTAGGCAATATTTAGACACGCATTGAAGCGAAACAAGATCCGATAATAAGGCACACAATTAAACCAATGCAGAGCTGTACAATAGCACTCAACCATCCTCCGGCTGAAGCCAGCTCCAGAGGGCTGACAACCAATGGGGCAAAACATCATACTTCAGATTAGATGCAACTTCTTGCAGCCTCACGCACTTTCTCATGCTTTTGGAATCTAATCCTTGGGAATTACTCAGAAAGTGATTAAAACAACACATGATTATGTACACTCTCACAGCCTTGTTGGTGTAACAACAACAAGTAATCTAATGGAGGCTGCACGATTGTCTAGGAGTCGCTGACAGAAGTTCCTGCTGCCTCGGAGGCCAGGGCGTCCAGAAGCGGTGTGGAAGGTGGAGTTGGGATGGACCGCCAAGAGGCACAGGCCAGCCGGTAATAGGGTTCTTAGGCATTGTAGTTTGAAGCGAGTCAGGGACTCCGGCACTTAGGGAAGCTTTATGCAGGGCAGGGCGAACTTTAACTCTGCAGGAGAGGGATGGACCGCTGGGCTGCCCGACAGGAGGGGCTCGAAAGGCAGGCCGGGCTGGCGTGGAATGTCAATTAAAGCGTTCTCCCGCGCAGGTCCAGAACCAGCCCCTGTCTGGGAGCAGGATGTTTCCGAACATGGGGAAATGGTCCTCCTCGATGTGTGTGCAGTTCCGAATTGGCAGTTTTGAGCCGTGATGAATGGAAGTCCGAATTGATTCCCAGCAGCTAGCTGCCGGTGATGCGAGCGCCAGTGTGTTAGATTCGTGATTGCTTGACAGTCTTCTGTAGGTGACAAGAGAGAGAGCACCGGCGAGGAGGGTTTGGGCGACAGGTCCTAGCCAGCTTCGTAGCTCATAGAGTACCCTGATGGATGAGGCATTCATGAAGATGGGCTTAGCCCAGACTCCGCTTAGGGAAGTCTCGGGCAGCTTTGCAGACGGGAACGAGCAGGCAGGAGCTTAGGCAGGCTCCCCGACTCCTAGAGGTACTGGCCCAGGCTCAGAAGGGATGTAGAGGCGTTAACTGTGACGGCATAAACTGCTCCCAGATGTTGGTCTTGGTGAAAGCTTCGTTCAGGGGTGGCGATGCGCCACTCGGCGGGGAGGCAGTAGGAGCAGGCGAAAGGATGGGTGGGTCGCATGAGTTGGCGGTAATGATTGCAAGGAGAGATGGGCACAGAGGTAAGTCTCGGCAGTGGTCTCGGGTGGTTCTTGGCTAGGCGCAGCAGCTCTAGAGCTTGGTTGGTGGTCGCCTTATGGACGCCTCCCCAGGTCGATGCCGGGTCTCCCATGGGCGCTGGCGGCGGCATTCCTGTTGAGATGGCTCAAGGCGGGATCCTCCTAGAGGAGATCGCGTGCCTCCATCTCCGGGATAGGGTTAGTTTTCCTCCTGAAGCGCCATTCCATGGGTTGGCCTGTCATGGCGAAGTCTGGAGTCCACAGGGACCTGTAGGGAAGAGGGATCGAAATTCACACCCCTTTCCCGGTTCTGAGGGGCGGGTCCCAGCCAGGCTCCTCAGTTTAGAGCCGGTTTTATGGCGGAGATTGGGATCGAGGATTTAGTGTTTTTTAGAATTCTAGTATAAGAAGAGGAAGAAGGCTTTGTTTTGCAGCCTGTGAAGGTTAAGCTTTTAACGCATAATCCTCCTGGGGCCGCCTACTCTACCTTCTTTCTTTAGTTGTTTGACAGGGAGGGCAGGAGGTAGGGCGGACCCTGGGTGGGAATTGGGCTAACTCAGAGCGTCATCAAGAAGTGCGTCGAAGCGAAGGTCCGAAAGCCCTCTCTGAGGGGAGTGGAGCAGAAGTGGGTCCTGGGGAGGGATTGTGGTATGCATGCTTAACTCAGCAACACAAGGGGGGCTTTGGAAAGCACCTTTTGGGGGGATGAATTGCATCCTGGGAGATGAAGCAATCAGGCAATTAGAGAGGCAAATTCCTCGCGACACACAAAGGAAAAAGAGGGGGGGGGTTCTTTGGCAAGGGAGTTGTACTTCACTGCGGACCTTGGTGGCTAATGCAGGAAGCTGGATGGTGCTAAAATTTTGTGATTAAATTTATCTTGGGGAATTGCGGTCTGAGTCGGGGCCGCCTCCTTATAAGGGGCGGCTTCGCCGAGCCAGCTTTTTTCATTGGCCTACACAGCCGCCAGGCGCCGCTGGCAAACACCCACTCCACCCAAATCATGAGTGGATCTGTGTTTACAGCTTGGCAACCCTTAAGCTGGGGCCTGTCCTGACAGTGCTGCGGTATCAGGGCAGACCCCAGATTTTTTAATCCAGGGAGAGACCCAGTCGAGCCAATTGGCCCTCCCCGCCTCTACTGGTTGAAAAAACAGAAAGGAGAAAGTGGAGGGAGGAGGAAACAGTTTCTCTTACGGAGATAGAGGAGTGAACTACAGAGGTCACAGTTGGGATCAGTGATCCGTGGATAGCGCTACCCGATCCCAGGTGACCCAGGAGTCGCTTTTGACCTGACGACTCGCGGATGAGGTCCCTTCCCCAGAGATTGACGTGGGATGGTTCTAAAATGATAGAGGCGGACTGTGAGCTGCCGCTCGAGCCTATGGGCTGTTGACCGTGAGCGGGCGGATGCTCCGTCTGGCGGTTTGGTTCTCCCCTACCATTTCCCCAGATGTGCGGGCAGAAACACTCGGTCGCCGGCCCGCACGAGTCGGGCTTCACTTCCCGGCTGCCCTGATGGCGGTGGAACATCAGCGGTGTCCCACTCAGGCCCTTGAACTTACGATCCTTCTATGGCTGAGCTCCAGGTATGGGCGGGAAGCGCCCGATAAACGTCTCCACCCAGCTGCGGCGGGTGGTGTAGGCTGCGCCATGCTATTGGCTGCTGGGGCTCTAAGCCTTTATTGGGTCGGCTCTGCAGCGGGCAGCGATGGGGCAAGAGGATCCCAGCTGAGCGCAGCTGGCTCCGGCAGGCAACGCTCCTGTGGGGATGGTTTGTCCTGACACCTGGAGATGGATGGGTCCTTGCCCAAGTGGTGGAGCTCGATCATCTCCGGGGACGATGAACGAAGTCCCTTGTTCAGCGGCTTTGAAGGCCTTTGGCAGCACCTTTCAGCCCAATAGTCCCGGTAGGGGATAGGCTCGTCATAGCGGGCTGGAGTTGGGGCGGCGAGAACCTCGTCTGGGGAACCTTAAAGCGGAGGATGGGCTGAGTGCATGGCGCCAAGCCAGATGCCACTTCCCAGAGGGGTGGTGAAGTTTGGGCGAGGGGCCTTGGTGTTTGGGGTCTGCTCTGATTACTCTCCTCCTTGGTCCTGGGCTGGGAGAAGCGCCGAGCGGGGAGTTTCCGACGGCAGACGTTTCTCGGTGGGAAACTCTTTCTGGCAGCGCGGCACCGCGTTTTAGGGTGGCCTTCTCCTCCTGGGGAGGACCCTCCTCCCATCGGGGTTGTAGGCCCCCCACCGAACTGCCTTTACCACTCGCTTCGGAGTGCTGTCGGCGGATCTGCTGCCAGTTAAAGCAGTCATCCTGAGACTGCCTCCCGCCGGTGGAGAGTGCTGCGGCGAGAGGCTAGCAGTGAAGCGGAGGATCCGATGTCCTGGCAAGCCTTTAGCATGTCGGCCAGTTCAGGATTTTTGCCCAGGCCGTGATGCGCCCTGCGCGGCACTCGTGGAAGCGTTCTCTTTGCGAGGCGCATGAGGGAGCTCGTTTGGGCCTCCTGCGCTGTATCCTACCTGCCTCTTGGCTTCCTGGAGCCTGTTCACAAGCTTCGGCATAGGGCTCTTGGGGTTTTGCGGATGGAGGAGAAACTCTGGGTTGGCTGGCCAGCGTTGGGAACCTTAACAAATGCCTTATAAAGCACTCAGAAGAAGGCGACGTAAGGGTGGCCTCAGGCAGGACAATCTGTCGTTGGGGTTGGCGAGGCATCAAAACCGCAATAAAGCTGAGCTGTGTAGGCGCCGCCAGAGGTGGCTGCTCTGTTGAAGCACTGCTGGCCGGAACTTCGCTCCCCAGACCACAAATTGTCGCGGGGCTCAGGGAGCATCTGAAAGGTGGTCTTCCAGTCGTCTGGAACCATTAGGTGGTTCCTTGCGATGGCCCCACTCCAGCATGCCTCTGCGTGAGGCTAAGTGACTCCCTCGTCCGCATTGCTGCGAGCTCAGTGAGGATGTTATAGTTTAAAGAGGCGGTTTTCGACAACCCGCGAATGGCGCCACCTCTCCTCGGTGATTCTGTGAAGTGGGCGGGGGCACAATGCAAGAATCTCGGACATGCGTCTTCCGTCCAGGGAGTTTTCTTTTTCTTCTGCAGACCGTGCGTTGGCTAATGCGTTCATGGTGGAGAGTTTTGAAACCAGCGCCATGCGTGTAAACTGGCGTAATGAGTGCGATGCAGCGGCCTGAGAAAATGAAAAGCGAACAAAGGGAGAAGCGGCTGGGCTTATGAGAGAAGTTTGAATTGGAGTGAAGGAAGGCGAGGGGCAAGAAGGAGGACGAAGCGTCCAATTTAGTGGGATAGGAGGAAATTCCGAGGGTTGAAATTGAAAGGTGAAAGATCGAAGGCGAGGCTGACCTACAGCAAGGGGGGGAGCCGAGTTCTGGAGTCTGCATGCGATGGCGACAAAACATTGTCTCCACGCGTCAATGTAGCAGCATCGGCGCTTTGCGCTCTATCGCGAAGAGATGCGTTTCCCGATGTTTTCCTGCAGTCACTTAAGATTCCAATGTCCCCCTCTGGGTACCGCTATGGACACTTGAGCTTCAATCCTCCTCAACCAATTTCGCGCAGCTCCCTTCTCTTCACGGGGACCCTGCGGCATTTTCTGTTAGCAGCTTTCAGTTCGTCAACCTGCTTGTCATACGCCCTGCTTTTGCAAGCTCCCATACTCACCGGTGTTCCGTCGGACGAGAGAGTGTCCTGGGACGCGGCGTGTCTCTGGATCGCGCCGATCAGAGGGACAGAAGCGATATCGAAAGCAGTGAGTCCCCCTGGATGCGCCGGGATCCAGCTGGACCACCGGTATCAGCCCTTCCCCAGGGCGACGGTGAGCAGGAGTGGAGGTTCGAGGATCTCCGGGTTCGGCATAGCCAGCATGAGTAAACGACCAGCGGTCGAAGCGTAAAGAAGCAAGGCGAAGCCCGGAGAATAACATCCTGAGTGAAGATCGCCAGCAGCAGCGGGAGACCGAGGAGTCCGTGAAATTCCCTAGCGAGTCTCCCGTCCCGTGATGCTGGTTCCTGGCACCTTTATTGTTACTCTCTCTGGGCAGTGTAGGAGAGGGAGGACGGGGGAAGTTCCGGAACGGGAGTAAGCGAGGCGGGGAGGAGTCGGGAGAGAGATCATCAAGTGTGATGTATGATCTCATCTGGCTCACACGATCTGCGAGGAGAGGAAGCGTCTGGCGTCTGAGCCTAATCTCTCACCTGGGGGGCAAGACCATTGTCCCTGCGCCCGGTGATTGAGTCAGACAGTTCATGACCCGTGACTCATGGGGGGATGAGGAGTGGGGGTGCGATGCGACCGGCAAGGCCGCAGGTCCGTTGGCGTCCCAACGTTCTACTACGGCGCTGCTGGATCAGCAGTGCATTACTACAGTCTCCAAGAACTTAGTCTTCCTTAATACCTTTTCTTCCTCATGAAGATCAAATCTATTTCCCAAACAACCTATGCACATGAGGATGTCCCTCAAGTCCTAGGCTGTTTCCGCATAGGCGGAATGCAGTGCCCCAGGGACGGCAAAAACGTTGTCCCTGGGGAAGCATTCGCAGCAGCGCCATCCTGGCCGCCCCAGAGCGGTGTGAAGCCGCTGCTTTAAACCTTGCTCCTGAAGTGAGGTTTTTGAAAAGCGGCATCTTCCCGCCAGCGGGACGCCGATGCTTTGCCTCCACTGACCTGCCTGTCCAGTGTCCCTGCAGCCCTTCAGAACGACGCTGGACAGGAAGGGGAGTGGAGGGGGCCGACCCAGGGCGGCTCCATGCGGAGCCGCCTCTCCGGCAGGAGAGCAAGTTGGGGCCACTCACACAATAGCTTGCGAATGGCCTCCGAGCCTCCACCTGGAGCTGTGTTTCTGCTGCCGTGCGGAAACAGGCCTAGTTGCAAGTTTACAAAAAATGGAAGCTGGGTTTTAACATTTCTGGCATGGTCTAAATGAAAAGCTTTCTTTTTTTAGTAGTATTAACCCTCCTAGATGCCCAAAAATTACAGTGTATGAAATCTGGCTTCTATTTTTCTTAGAGTGGTCTTTAGCCAATTGACTTTCCTGATGTGAGAAGATGAGGTCTAGAGAAAACTAGAAAAAAATCTGGTTCTGGTGGGTTTTCCGGGCTGTGTGGCTGTGGTCTGGTGGATCTTGTTCCTAACGTTTCGCCAGCATCTGTGGCTGGCATCTTCAGAGGTGTATTGCAGAGGGAAGTCTGTTAAACACTGTGTAACAGTGTGTAACAGACAGTTCTTGAGCCCAACAGTTTGATTTGAGATATAACATTTCAGCTCTTCACTTTTTCGCTAACTCTAATTTTCATCTGTGATGTTTGCCGGGGCCCAGCAGGGATAAAAGGAATGAGGTGTCTCTGCTTCTCATCAGTGGTCATGCTGAGTAAAGCAGAAAACAAATCAGTAGCTTCCTCCTTTGTTGGCAGACTCCTGTATCATCCAGAGATGAACCTTTTACTTTAATGCTCATTCATGCTGTACACCATTATATCCATACGTATGTAAACATAGTTCAGTTATACTGGGGTGCACCTTGCTGAGCGGTTACCCCAGGTGTGGCGTTCCCCCTTCCCCTCCTGCGGTTGGGGCTGACAAGCCGTCCCACCGTCTCTTTCTGGGGTGTTGGTCTCCCCATCAGTAGCCCCGGTCTTTGGGGCTCTCGACGTAGTCAGCTGCCTAAACCACAGTGTGTCCACAGAGGGAGGAGGGGAAGAAACCCCTCCCACTCTGCTGGAGGCTCACCTACTTGCGCCCGGGGTCCGCAGCCCCTCCTATAGGGGGTCTGCCGGCACTTCCCTGTTCAGCCTCCCTTTTCCCCCTCGTCTCTTTTTGCTCCCTTGCTCCTTCTCCGCTCTCTCTCCTCTCTCTCTCTCTTCTCTGCTCTCTCTCTCTCCTCTCTCCCGCTTCTCCGCTCTCTCTCTCTCCTCTCTCTCTTGCTTCTCCGACCAGCCACCCCCTTGCTATCCTCCATGCCTCTCTTCCCACGCTACTCCGTTCTTCTCCCACCGCTCTTTCTCCATCCTCCCTGGGCTCCCGCAAAACCCTCCCACGTCCCGTTGCGGACAGCCTCGCTCTGCCGTTCCTCCTCCCCTTATCAAGCCTCGCCGGGCCCTCTGGGGCGTTCCTGGCCTTGCCGTCATCCCAGCCGCGCCCAGCTGATGTCCTGACGAGCCGCAGCTGCTGGCCAAGCCGCAGCTGCGCCTCCTTGCCGCCGTCTCCCGGCTGTTCTGGCCCCCCGCTGGCGTCTCTTCCACGGGGCCGGTCGTCGCCGGGTCCTGCTGCCGTCCTGCCGCTGGCTCCGCCCCCCAGCTGTCCGAGTCCGAGGCGAGCCGACGCGGCGACCCCTAGACACCAGGCTGCCTCAGACACTGTTTCACAAATAGAAGGTGTTGCAGTCAGGTTGCTTTAATAGTGTCATTCAAGTGGCTCCAAAGGTAGAATGATGCCCCATTAACAAATAACAATAAAGCCATGTGACTGCTAGGTGCTGAAGCCCCTAACCCACTGGTTCTCAACCTGTGGATCACGACCTCTTTGGGGGTCGAACAACCCTTTCACATGGGTTGCCTAAGACTCTCTGCATCAGTGTTCTCCATCTGTAAAATGGAAAAATGTTAGGGTTGGGGGTCACCGCAACATGAACTGTATTAAAGGGTCGTGGCATTAGGAAGGTTGAGAACCACTGCTCTAACCCAATACAAACACTTTTGAGGCCCAATTCCTTTACTGGGGCTCCCACTGCTTAACTCTGGAGCCCCCCTCTATCACTGGAATTAATCCCTCTGGTTTCCTATGCTGAGCCTCCATCAGCTAGTTCTTCAGCCCAAAAAGTGGTACTGTTTTTCCACGTGCTCTTGGTCTCTCTCATTACTGACTTCTATCCTTACAGCTTCCATCACTGGATCCTACTCTCCCTAGCCACTTTCGATTTTATCGCTGTCTGTTTCTGTCTTTGCATTTGTTTCTTCACATGGGTGTGTTGGCACAAAGTCACTCCATTTATGGTTGTCAACCTCCAGGTCCCCCTTGGGAATCTAGAATTTTAACTGATCTGGATAGATGGATGGATGGATGGGGTGTGAGTGCAATATATAAACTTTTTATGAAGATTTGCTTTATTTTTCACAACAAAAATGAACTGCAGTAAAGGAGTCCCTTAAGGTTTCTTTTTCTTTTTCTGCCATAGTGCCTCTGAATGCTTTTGTAGTCAAGATTCAATGAAGGTCAATGCAATAGGAAGTGTCGTCATTGATTTAGATAAATTGAGCCTCTTACAATGGATTCCTTTTTCTTTTATTCAGCTAAAGTCTTTTCACAGGATTTTACTTTAGGCAGTCTGGCAATGTGCAAATATTTCATAACCCATGGTGGGGGTTATTAACTTGGCTCCAATTTGACCCTTCAGGGCAACTGCGTCTGCTGCTTAAGAAGGTTTTATATTACAGTACAGATCCTATAAATATTCTAAATATCTCATAGCAGCAATTTATTCTTATGCAGTGTAATACAATATAAAGCAGAGACATATTGGAAAGAGGTTCAAATTAAGGAGAGAAGGTGCAAACAAAATCTATTAATTTAATTCCTATTTGATTAGAATAGCCTTCAGAGTTTACTTTATAGCCATTATTTAAAATAAAAAATGGTATAAAATCTGTGGTGTGCATAATCTGTGGTGTGCATTCAGCTATAAGGTCATATTGAACTCGGATATTAATATATACAATACATCTTACCGTTATAAGTTTCCAAGTAGTCACTGCTATCATTTAAATTAGATTATTTGAAAAAGGATTTTTAAAAAGAGGATACCACCGCAGCCAATTTTTTTTTGCCCATTATTCATACAATTTGATACTAGAACTTATTTGGCTTCAAAAAAGCTGCTGAAAACACTGCCATGTGCCAGCATAATACTAAAAAATAATAGTTCTAGCAAAGCAAGTTATACTGTATTATGTAGACTCATTTACTGGTGCAGTTTTATGTACTTGGTTTTGGGGTATTGTTTTGAAGGACTTCATGAACTTGCTTTGAATTTGCTTTTCTACAAACAAGTTGATGAAGATAACAGATTTTGATATATCTGGAGCAATCTTATGAGAAGTAGATTTCATTCAGAAATTTAGTTTTATCTTCATTGCTGTTATGTGATGCTAATATGACAGCATTCTCCTGGACATGAACTGAATGAAAATGTGTCATTCATAGAACAAAACTGTAGTACTAACTAAATGAAAGTGATGATAAACAAGACACGAAACTTCTCTGCAGTAAAGGACTGAGTTTATTTTTCACTGCTAGCATAACCCTTTAGTAAGTTCATCCTCATATCATGGAATACACTTTATGTTCTTTCCCCCTTCAATGCTGTGCATTTCTTAGTATACTGAAAGCAGATATTCTATGGGCATTAGCTAATGAATAATGTATAACCAATAAATAAAGTTGAAGCCTCTGCTAAGTGGTCAAAGAGTGGTTTTTTAATGTGATGGATGATTTGGTATCTTGACCGCAGCAATGTAGGGTGACCCTGTAGATCATCCCTAAAATAAACCTGATTCAACAGAAGCAGATAAAGTTTTTGGAAACTCAAAACATGGTGATCTCCTTTGCTTTCCCTGCAAAGCTTTCAGAAACCACAGGAATTGGCAGTTTCTGCACGGGTGGATAACAGCACCCCAGGGACACTAAAAATGCTGTCTCTGGGGTGGCGTTCGCACAGCAGCGCGAAGACGCCACTGTTGAACCTCGCTCCAGGAGCAAGGTTTTTCAACAGTGCCATCTTCCACCCGCTGCCACGCGAATGGCAGCGGGTGGAAGGTGCCATTCCCCCCCTTCCCCAAATGCCTTACCTTTGTCTCCTGGCTTCCGGCGCGTTGGAAAGGCCAGGGGACACCCCTCCAGCCTGCGACTCCAGAGCCGTTGCTCAGGCCGGGGTGTGTGTCCCCTGGCCTCTGCGACGCACTGGAAGCTAGGAGACAAAGGTAAGGTGTTTGGGAATAGCGCAGCCTGTGCAAAGGCTGCGCCATCGCCTGTACCCCTACCGGAAATGTCCATGCGAATGGTCTGGAGGGGGGGTGCATTGACATCATTTATGCCAATGCACCCCTGCTCAGTGCCCTTGCGGAAAGGGCCATTGTTTGCTCTGAAGATAGGGTGACTGCAGGGTGACTGCCAAAGAGAGAAAATTGTGTGTATAACTGAGAATCAGACCCAAAGGAAATGTATGCTGAAAGTGAAGAGAACACACATGTGTAAAAGCCCAGAGACTCATTCCCACTGAGAAGTCTTTTCTTAACACTGCAAGTTTCCTTCTAATATAGCACTTTGAAGGAGTGCTCAGAAGAACATTTTTGAGCCCTTATAATGTTTGAGTACTGAGTTTTTCCTTAAATTAGTTTACTGTTGCAGGAATAAAAGAAATAACATGGAGTGTTTGGAACAGTTGTATTATTATTAGGAAATAAATCTAACAGTACATGTTGTATCAAACTTCTCAATATACTTTGTGACAGGTTTGAAATTGGCTTTGATTAAAAAAAATCTTATAGAGAATGGACCTGGTGCTTAAGAACACAATTCTTCCATTTACGAAGATACTGTGTAATCATTTAATCCAACTATTTTCTTTCTGCAACTTTATTCAAATAGTCAATATTTTATAGTTCATCTTATTAATAAATAAAGAATGGGTCAAAAATACTGTACTGTTGAAAAGAACCTTTGTCTGTTCAATGGAGCCCATTTAAAAATAGCAATGGTTCTTGTAAGCGAAATGGCTAGATTGTACTTCTCTTTCTGTGTATTTATGAATTATTTCTTTTTGGCTTTTCATTGTACATACAGGTGCCTAGATTTTTTTAAAAGTGCAAATTGCAAAACTTTGTAAACTGTGAAATTGGGATTTAAGAGACGGGTCAAGCTAGGGTTTACCAACCTTTAAGTAATCGAATGTCACCGGACATTCAAGTTCTTGTCCACCTCTGTTCAAGCATAGCTGTTTCCAAGCTATGTGTAAACACGATAACTATGCTTCCTTCTGTCTTCAAAGGTTAACCCATTGAAAAAGCAGATGAAAGCCACTGTAAGAGAACATTTGAGTCTTTCGATCCCATCTTTGCCCTCATGTTTTAAGCACTCCACAGGCAGCGCAGTGGTTCAATGCTCTGTGGGACACCTACTCGAAAAACCTGATTGCATCCATAAAAGATATACTGCTGACAGTGCATTTTTAAAAAGGTCCAAAACGTGAACTGTCAGAAAGGCTATAGACAAAGCCTTTGTTGTATATTGTTTTTTTCCCCTTTGAATTATTCAATTTAGGTGAAAGAGTCTGTGGACTGAATGACCTATACATAAGAAGCTTCTGTGAGTATGGTATGTATATTTGAACAAGATATCTATTCAGCCTTTCATCTAAGTTTGCATTCAAGCAAAAATGTAGAGTTGTCTGATTTACAGCACAAATCTGAAATTGTTCAATTATTCTTACTACTAAATAATTAAATTTAATAGACAAGTCTAAAAGAATTGCAATACTTTTTGTTTTGCAGTCTTGGCAAGTCCCATGTTATAAAAAGAACTGGTTTTTATACTCCGTATTCTGTACCTTTAAGGAGTCTCAAAGTGGCTTACAATTACCTTCCCTTCTCCTTGCCAAACACATATCTTGTGAAGTAAGTCACTTAGCAGACTTCATGTGCAGAAGTGGAAAAACAACCTGGTTCACCAGATTAGAGTCTACTGCTCATGTGGAGGAGTGAGGAATCAAACCTGATTCTCCAGATTAGAGTTCACTGCTCTTAACCAATACACCATGCTGGCTTTGTCTTATAGGGTTTAGGTGGGAAGAAGATAGGAACATTGACAGCCTCTTCCAAAGGCGGGGGGACTGTTCAAAGGAACTAGTACAAGTTCATGCTGGCACATTTGCCCACCCCACCAAAACATTTGGCAAATGCACCAGAAGTTTGGGCAAACTGGGATGGGGGTGGGTACCATAGAGCATACCTGACCCAGAAGTGAGGCTGGCCATTTTGGACTGTGTTGGTGTTCAATTGGATGTTAGTACGGGGGGGGGGGGGATGGCCCAAGGCATTCCAGGGAGTGAAGTTGGCTATTGTCGGCTGGCCATTTTGGGCTCTGTTGGTGTTCAATTAGATGTTAGTACAGGGGGTGATGGGCCAAGACATTCCAGGGAGTGGAGTCGGCTATAGTCGGCCCCCACCTGGGTTTCCCCCCCACGAATGCTGTGGCTGGTGCCCTGGGTTAACACCTCCAAAAGGGTGGTATAAATCTATTCAGCCAGATGAGGAGGTTTGCAGTCCCATCCAAAGATGGTGTGTGTGTGTGGGGGGGGGGGGAGAAGAATCATGCACACCAACCCCAGTGGATTTTCCAGGCAGAGGGGCAAAAATACTGCTTTTAGTGCAATGCAGCACTTCCATGTTGTTGCAGTGGGGGCATGGTAGGGGAAGTCCCAGTAGTAGTCAGCTTCCACCCTCAGTTCTTGGACTTAGACTATCCTTTTGGGTGGCATAAGTCCATTGAGCCCAATGGAGAGCTTTCCAGTAACAGAGGCAGTGGCAGGGGAAATGTTCTTATGTTCTTAAATGTTTTTTGCCTGTTTGTGCAGCTGGTAAGCCCTCTTGGAGTCAGTGGGACAGCACCATTGTGGCGCCATGCCCTGCTGCCAGGGCTCTGGATGGGTCTGTTGTTGTTTTTCCTGCCTCCCTGTAATGCCCAAAATCCCTCTGGAGGCAATGGGGTGGCATGATTGCAGTGTCATATCCTGGCATCTCAGGCTGTGCATGGGGCTGCCCATCATTGTTTGGAAGTGTTTAGAATAACATAATTTTTTTAAAAAATTAATAATATATTCTTAGAAGGCACATTTGCTGATGAAGATATCATTAGAAGTCAACTTGACTTCTGACTCACATCAAATATACAACAGGGCCTGTAAGACTGAGCTGTTCCACCGGGTCTTTGATGAGGCTGGCCGCTGACCAGCTGCCCCCTCATAATGCCCACCATATCAGCCATCTCTGGCAGCACTTGCTGGTTCCATCTTTCGACGCTGACAGTCTAATCATGAGCTGTACTGCTGTGATGGAGTTATTTGCTGCATTTGAATTTTAACTTTATTTATTGTTTTAGATGGTTTATGTATTTATTAGATTAATTGGACTTGTTATATGATTTTTGGGGTTGTTGTGAGCCGTCTAGAGCCCTTCAGGGATGAGGCAGCCTATGAAATCGAATAAAATAAATAAATAAACATGGATGCAGCAAAGCCCAAGGTATATTTCCCATTTACCCAGAACTGAATACATTGTCGTTTTCTACATGGTCCAATTATCTCAGGATGGGGCAGTGACTTGTCCTGGTTTGTGCAAGATTTTCGCATGGTTCCCAGTCCAAATTCATGGGTGCTTCGCGGCATTTCCCTTATCCTGGGATTTTCAAAAATTGCCAAAGTAAAGGTTCTTTTTAAAAATCCCAGGGTGAGCCTGCTAGAGCCCGCTACCATGCAAAAACCGCTACCATGCAAAAACCAAGCAGAAGCAGATCCGGTTTATTTTTCCCACCCAGCCACCTGATCTCCCTGCCTGATTCAAACTGCCACTCAAAAACATCAGAATTTGGTACACCGGGAATTAGAGGCTTTCAGCTTTCAGCTACCACTCAAAAACAATAACCAATCACAATGCGGGGCACTTGCAATGTGAATACAGAAGTCCCACGCTCATGTGAAAGAAATGTATTTCATCCCGGTCTTAATTCGATTCCTTCATGAAAACACGCAGCTGTGTGACAGGAGGAGCCGGGATAAAATTACCCCAGAATTTACGATCCTGGTCCTACCCCGGTGTAATTATGCCATGTGGAAAATGCCATTAAAAGACAATTGAGAAAAACCTTTATAGATAATCTGGCAATTTGAGAAGGCTGACCATATCTAACACATAAGGTATTCAGGCCAACCATAACACATTTATCATGGTGAGCACAACAGAATTAATGTAATTACTTATTTGGATGGGAAGAAGATAAGAAATGTATATTCTCCCTCTGAAGAATGGGGAAATCAGTTTATTAATTGCTTATTCCCTGAGCAGGAGAAGACCTCTTTGCTTCAAAGGAAAGAAGCATTCAGGGAAGGGTAATTGAACTGAATGTGTATGTCTATAAGATATCAGATAAGTAAGTCACTAAGGATGTGATAAGTTTGGCCTCAGATACTCCTATTACCTATTGTGAAGACAATACCAGAGTGAACACTACAGGGTTCGGTTTTCTTTGGAGAAGAGAGAAAGAGAGAGCAATGATGACTTATGGGGGCTTTGTTATCTGTTTTATCAGAATCAAGAAAATTTCTAAAAACAGACTTTCATTCCTTGCTCTGTCCTCAGACCCGGGATCATTTACACTTTTGTGGAACCTCCCTGGCCACCTGCGTAACATCTGTGCACCTAAACAGTTCACAAAATGCTTAGTTCCAGATCTACTCCTATATCTCTGTGTCTTAATGTGAGAGGTTCCTTCCCTCCTTCCACCTCTCTTCTCCCAGTTGTCCTTCGTATTCCTTCAACCAAACCCCAGAAGATGGGGTTTGATTACTGCCTGGCTGCACCTTCTCTGGCTCAGCCTCTCCTCCTCTGGTAGCTTCCTAGCTTTCTCCTAGCCTGGAACTGGTTCTGCTACCCTGTTTTCCCCAAAATAAGACCTACCCAGTTCCAGATCTACTCCTATATCTCTGTGTCTTAATGTGAGAGGTTCCTTCCCTCCTTCCACCTCTCTTCTCCCAGTTGTCCTTCGTATTCCTTCAACCAAACCCCAGAAGATGGGGTTTGATTGCTGCCTGGCTGCACCTTCTCTGGCTCAGCCTCTCCTCCTCTGGTAGCTTCCTAGCTTTCTCCTAGCCTGGAACTGGTTCTGCTACCCTGTTTTCCCCAAAATAAGACCTACCCCGAAAATAAGCCCTAGTTATGGATTTCGGCGCAGCTGATCTGGTAATGTGGGGGGAGTGCAAAATCATGGGGGAAAAAAAGACATCCCCTGAAAATAAGCCCTATTGCATCTTTTGGAGCAAAAATTAATATAAGGCCCTGTCTTATTTTGGGGGAAATACTGTAGCATCTCAAGTTTCTCCCAGCCTCTTGTCCTTGGCTACCCTCTGTAATCCTCCTTTCTTTCACTTCCTTTTGCTACTTGTGAAGCCTACCCATCTCCATGACAGCTGTTGTTCACTTTGTCCTGTTTCTTCATTTAAGTTTCTCCTTCCTCATCTTCCCAGCTTCCAGACTTTAAATCCCATGATTGGTTGGTCAAGCCCCATTCTCTCAGCAGCAGAGGTATATCAGGCCGCTTTCGCACACGCAAAATAATGCGTTTTCAAACCACTTTCACAACTGTTTGTAAGTGGATTTTGCCATTCCGCACAGCCTCAAAGAACATTGACAGCAGTTTGAAAGTGCATTATTCTGCATGTGCGGAATGAGCCTCAGTTTCATCATGTTCATTTATTCTCTGCCCGGGCTATGGAAACATTCTGCCACCATTCAGGCCTTATGGGGCCAGTTTTCTGGCCCACAGGCAGTACACACATTTTCAAAGACAGAAATTGAACCTACAAGGTGTTTCACTTTTATCCAAGTGACACTTTTATTTCACTTTGACTGAATAAATTCAGAATGCTACCTCCTTTTTTCTTCTTTCATTCACTTAACTTCCCTGCATAGTACTGATTGTACAGGAAAACAACAAATAATATTTGAAGACTGATACTGATCAAAACTGTGGTACTGGAAAGGTTTAATTCTTTTCTTCCATTCTGTTTTCATGATTAAAGCAGTTGGGGGGGGGGGGGAGTCAATTTTGATCAAAGGAATCATAAATGAGGAAGGAGATAAAGCTGCCCTTCACTAATGCCTCAGCTGTGATCTATGTTCCTTGAGGCTGCTCTGTATAACTAAACTACAGGTCAAGGGATCACTTACAGATCTTTGGATACATGTAGCTTGGCCCTCGGACTCAATCCTGCAAAGCAGTTGCCTATTTATAAAAAAAAGTTCCTTGAGGAAACATTAACCATTATGTTTTATTATTAGCCAGCATCATGTTTAACTAGGAATTATAGGATTTCAAACTCTGGATTGGGAAATTCCTGGAGATTTAATGGTAGAGCCTAAGAAGGGTAGGAACTTCAGTGGGACATAAAAGTGGTTAATGGTGGAGGACTCTAATCTGGAGAACTGGGTTTGATTCCCCACCCTTCCACAAAAGCAATGGACTCCAATCTGGTAAATCAGGTGTATTTCCCTACTCCTACACATGAAGCCTGCTGGGTGACTTAGGCTAGTCACAGTTCTTCAGAACTCTCTCAGTCCTACTTACCTTACAGGGTGCCTGTTGTGAAGAGAGGAATAAAAGGACCGTATAAGCCGCTTTGAGACTCCTTGTGGTTGAGAAAATGTGGTATAATTCCAAATTCTTCTCTCTAAAGCAGCTATTTGCTCCTGAGGAACTGATCAATGCAGTCTGAAGATCAGTTGAAATTTCAGGAAACATCCAGGCTCCACCTATTACTTATTTTGAATTTTATATTAGTGAACATTTTAAACTTGACCTGAGAATCAGGCGGCATGTCTGTAAAATCTTTTGTTAGCAATGGCTCCTCCCCCACCGGCCAGTGATTGTTGAACCTGCTTATTGGACAGCGGGCAACCCCAACCCACCAGAATCCCCCTACTCAGTTTCAGTCAGATAGCCCTGGGGAGACCCAAGACGTGGCGGATCACATCACTCCACATGACTCCAACCTACATTTAGTCTCACGAAAAAATATATATAAAAAAATACAACCAAGCATATTCTCTAGGTCTACAATGTGTGTTCTCATCTGAGGAACTTTGAATGATTAACACTTAATTTCTATACTCATACTAGAGTTCCTACTGAACAAATTACAGCCTCAAGATTACAATAATCAAAATGATACAAGGATGATACTGAATGTACTTTATACAGACAGTCTCAATGCTTATTTTCCCCCCTCCTAGTTGTTCTAAAAGGAATATAGCAAATGGGGAATGGAGAACATAAGAAGACTATAACATGGTTCAGTTCCTCTAACATCTTTGCTACTTAAGTTTCTAAAAAAAATCACTTGCTATTTAAATGCTTCAAGGAGCTTTTGAGTGTGAATTGTGAGTAGACATGCCACAAGTCCTGAGTGATTAATCATAATGACAAGACAATGACAATAATGAATTCAAATGTAATCTTGACTCTCAACATCAGTAATGAAAATAGAGAAAGCATTCCTTCCAAATTGACATGCAGTACAAATTAGGAGGAGAGTGCCAAGAAAATAGAGCTCTATATTTGTAATTTTGCATGCTTGAAGTTTAAACAGAAAATAGTTGATGAGGGCATAGCTCTGCCCTCGTTTTGTAATCATGCCAAGCGCAAAAGCATGGAAGTCATTTCTACTTCAGAAACATACTGACAACAGGAGCTGATGAGTGAAGCCAGGCTGTCTCAAGCTGTCTTTATGACTTTAATAAATACCACCAGTGCGTTACCAAATATACTACAAATTTGCTTCCATTTACAACATTTGGCATATTAATATTGGAGGCTCAAAAACCTGTCCACCTGTCAATTTTGCCATTTGTATTACTCTTTACTGCTTACTATATTAGTTGCATACACTGCCATGTATTCAATATTCCTTTTACGTCACTTGAGTCTCTAGGATCCCTTGGAGAGCTGTGTCAGCATCATACTCAGATACTGCTAAAGCATAGTTTAAAAATACCCCTATGTATAATGCTGTGGATAAACAGTGTTTTGCTCAGACATTTTGATTTATGAAGTGCTACACATAATCTTTAAAAGGTAGCTCTCATTCCTAGTCTGAGCACCATGAAATATGGTCGTTGTCACTCAGGAGTCCCTCGCTTTTGCTGTAATAATGTTCTCCAAAGTATATTATTATTTGACCTTTAGAATACAGTTTGTAAAGACTAATACACTAATTCCTATGTGTTTAACTGTTGAAAAATCTAAATGGCATTTAACATCTTAAGGTCATTACTGACATCCAACAATTAGGGATGAGATAAACAAAGGCTGAGAAACAGATTGGGAGTGCCAAGGAGGAAATCTTTAGGCTTTCTTCCTGATCCTGCTTGGCAAGAAAATCAATTAATTCAACTGCAGCAGAAAATGTATATTGGGGTCAATCTGATTTAAGGATGAGCTCATACCATAATGCACATGGGAGGTATGATTAGGTTCAAATTAATTTAGGTTCTTCTGAACACTAGTGAAAGAAATGCACAATTAATATCAAAAGCCATATCTAGGACTTGTCTATTGCTTAGTAGAATGCATTTTTGTTTGACCATGTAAGTACTAGCAACATCCATTGAAACGTTCAATTTACAATGTTCAGTCCCCACAGATAAAGACCCTACAAAATAATGCTGCTTTACAACCCTTATAATTCTGGCACACTATTCCAATACCCCAACCAAAAATAAGAACAGAGAGTTGCGAACCTGGTTGATGAAGTGTACTACCTGAAAAGTTTGTACACAGAATCTAAGCTACCACCTCCTGTATTCTAACTAGTATGAAATATCTAAGCCATGAAAATGTAGTATACTCTGATATCCTTCAAAAATTTTTGAAGCCTTTCTTTATAGAAAGTTTTTCTTTATAGAAAGCCTACTCCCTATATTTCTTTATAGAAAGCCTACTCCCTATAGAAAAAAAGACATTCCGTTCATGTACAGAAGAAATCTGAGGCCTGACACTGAACGGTCGAATCCCCACTACCGTCTTAGCCAGGTTTCAGAACACAAACTAACCAGGTTTGAGGGACGACCTCCCCAGTCGAATCCCCACTACCGTCTTAGCCAGGTTTCAGAACACAAACTAATGGTTGTCCCCAGGCCGCCATATTCCGCCTGTGTGGAAACGGCCTTTGCTTTTGCAGGAAGTCTGTGGTTAATGGGCTCCTCATACTTTAGTGTATGAGGTAAACATTTGTAGGATTGTTTCCCCTTTGAAGCTTTTTATTTATAATTTTTATCCTTTATCTTTGTTTTAGGATGGCATGTGTGGTGATTACCATCACATAGCCTTATTTTCTGCAAGTGGAATGCAGCCCAAAAAAAGTTAAGTCAGGACTACTTGTGATTGGCAGAAAGGCAAAATTCTAAAGGCTATGTGAGGAGATTTTGAAGGAAGTTCTAATCAGCGTGCCAGAGTGACTGGATGTGTGTATATGTCTCCATTCTCCATTCTCTGCCCAACCGAGAAACAGATCCGAACCTTCAGATTTAGAGATGGTGGTTTAGAGTTGGTTCCAGAGTGAGATTGTGAATTGTGTGCCGATTGGGCTCTGTTCTTAGAGGATCAAGCTACTCTGTTTGAGGGACTGAAGGGTCATATTAGAAAGGGAATCAAAGCAAAACAAATCCTACCTGAAAATAAAATGGATTTGAAGGCTCTTCAATATACATGGCTGCCCTCCCTCTAGAGTGAAACACTTTAAATCTGTCATAGTTAAATCTTTCTTGTTGAGGTTTAAATGTGTTTGGATTTTACCATGTTAAAAAGATGTTTTTAGCATATAACTGCATTGCACTATCCTCCTAGCAGAGCCTGCAAGACATGTATGGAACTATGCATATTGGCTTACTAATTTTTTTTATCAGGTTGAAGTAGAAGTGAGTGAAACAATCATAACAAATGAGCATATCAGACAAAAGTGTATCAGACAAGCAAGTATATCAGACAGGTATAGGACACGGGCTGAGAATGCCAGGCTGTGGAAGATTTTTTTTATTA
Source organism: Sphaerodactylus townsendi (assembly GCF_021028975.2). Taxonomy (NCBI): domain Eukaryota; kingdom Metazoa; phylum Chordata; class Lepidosauria; order Squamata; family Sphaerodactylidae; genus Sphaerodactylus; species Sphaerodactylus townsendi. The sequence continues at coordinate 55,884,278 of NC_059434.1, read as the reverse complement.
AGGTGACCATGGGGGAAGGGGAGGAAGTCCACTTATATTCCAAATCTAACAAAACACAACATACCAAAATAGAGCAAATGATTAAAAGAATTAAAATAAGACAATTGAGACAGAAAGTCAGATAAATACTCCTGGTGAAAGCAGGGTAGCATTCATTGTCATAGTGAAAGATGCATAGCAGCCTCTGTCCTTCGTGACAGGAACAACAGAGTAAACCTCTAGTGTGGGCTGCCTAGCAACTAACCCATCTAGTGAAGGTGATGCAAAAGTTAATCTCTTTAGTAAGCAAGTGTAGCTATTAATTTAATTAGTAAAGCCATTGTAGCATGAATCATCTTGGTACAGCAGCAAATTTTTTAATGAAGATTCTGAAATTCTAACCTTGAATGGGCACATTAGAGACTGCTTCTCCATAATAGCTGACAGAAGGCATCATTATTAAAAGCAGAGACAGCTATTCACAGCAAAGGGATCACTGAAGATGAAGTGGGGGAAAATGATTATCTACTGAAAAAAAGAAAGAATAACTTAGAAGTTGTTTTTTTTTTAGGCTGGGAGGAAAAAGTGAAGAGTCAAGTTCCGGATGTTCTGTACATCTTGTTGCGTTTCTTTTCAGGATTATTTTCTGAGATGATAGCTTTCATGTTGAAACAACTACTTATAAACTGTATGCTGGGAACTAATAAGCAGGGCTTCCAAATGATGAAAGTATTCCCTTGTATGTGTTTATTTTCATAGGTAAATATATTGGCTCCAATATATTTGGCTCCAATCTTTTTGGCTGATGCTGCATGATTCTGCTGATCATATCTCTATTGCTATCTGTTCTGATAGTAGATGAGTGGAGTGGAGGATGGATGCAGTGTCCATGTACTTCCCTAAGTATTCAAATAACACTTTCACTAATCCACATCATTCTGAATTGTAAAATACTTTAACATAGAAATTGTGGACACTGCCACCAGGGAAAAAGTACAAATCACCTTGGGTTTTTCTGCCACATAGATTTCACTTGTCAAGCCTACCACAGTTCACTTTTGAACTCAAGGTTACTTTGTCTATTCATGTGGCCCTAAAATTACTGTTTGTTATCTGGTTCTATCAGTTTGTTAGCACTTTACTGAGTACAAGTTTGGTATATTTAAAATGTCACATAAGAAGAAGAAAAAGAGAGGAGAAAGGTGGGATGAACAGGAGAAGAATATATAGCTATTCCAATTACACAGGGTTCAGCTTAGTTTAATGTAGGTAGCAAAGAGCAAGGGTGAGCTAAAGACTTCATAGAAAACTAATATATTTATTTACTTCATTTATATCCTACCTTTGTCTTTAATGGGTAGACAAAGCAAGGTTATCCTCATGAAAACCCTGTGAGGTTGTGACAGCCAGGTGCTTCCTCAGCTCCCCATCTACCTCACAACACCTTTCAGTAGCAATGAGTGAATTTTAGTTGTGTCATGGGTTGCAAATGGTCAATAAGACAATGGCCCCTTCCGCACAGAATTAAACACTTTCAATCCACTTTCAATCCACTTTGCTGCTGGATTGTACTGTGTGGATTAGCAAAATCCACTTGCAAACAATTGTGAAAGTGGATTGAAAGTGTATTATTCGGCATGTGCAGAAAGAGCCAATGTTAACAAATAACGTTGCTGGATTATGTGCTATTACAGAGAATCCTGGGGAGGAAGAATATGAACCTGAGGTAATTTATACTACAGCCCCACTCCTTTTCCTGGAGTGATTTTACCTTTCATAACATACACAAAATATTTTTGTGTAAGGACCCAGGCAGCTGATTTGGATTTTTTTTTAAAAAAACCCATCAGCATTCTTGAGATTGCTGATTTTCTGAGATGAAGGAAAGAATAAGAGTTGTTGATGATTTAATGAGCCAGATGGCCTATTGTATTGTAACTGAGCTGCTAAAACAGTCATATCTTTAAGTCACATTAAAGATTAATTTATTGAGTTTTAAAATTATGCCCAATTTTAGTAAATCAGCCCCTGTAACAAGATTTATGCTTGTTCAAGATTAACTGAATCACTTCAGGAAAACCCTACAGCATTTAGCCAAGAATGTAAGCCATGTGGACCATTAGAAAAGTAATTAATTGAAATAAAGCCCCTAATAGTTTTAACATGTAACATATATAGATGCACTTAGTTTGGTAAAACCTTTGGTAAAACCTAGACCACAACCCAACCAAAAGAGAATTAATTAATCTAATTCCATTGCAATCAATGGGCTTAAGTGCACTTAACTTTTTGTTGGTTTATTGCATTTGTAAAAAATTGTGATGCATTTACCTGGCATCTCAAAAATCATTTTGGAGTATTTTGAAAGATCAACAGACATATTGATGGGTGATCTGGTACGTGTTATATCCTTCAACTTAATGGATGCAGTGAATGCTCTTGTGTACATTTAGCAGTGATGGGATGACACTCAGGCTCATTCCGCACACGCAGAATAATGCACTTTCAAGCTGCTTTCAGGGCTCTTTGAAGCTGTGCGGAATGGCAAAAACAGTTGTGAAAGCAGCTTGAAAGTGCATTATTTTGCGTGTGCGGAATGAGCCTCAGTAACAAGAAGGAGAAGCAGAGAACATGTACTGGTATATACCAACGAACTCTGGATAAAATTCTGTCAGTGAAAAAATGTGCACACAGAGACATCTATTTAACAGGTATAAAGAAACTGGATCAGAACTGAGTAAAGAAATAGCCATGTTTGTCGATTACACCAATTTTATTCATGACAGAACAAAAGAACTTAAAAGGATATCTCCAAATGGGGTAGATGGCATCAAAATAATAAATGTGGTTGAGTGGAAGTGTCAGGTTATTTACATTTAGCAAGAAAAAGTCACATATATTAATAGGTTCTGCTGGGGTGTTAATTAAGAAAACTATTTCAGTGTCCTGATGCATTATCAGGGAAAACTCAAGGACCATATTGATGCAGGAAGTAGTGGTGAAAAAGACATATAAGAAAACTGACGAAATAAATTGCACTGCCTTTATATAATTCTATAGTATAGCTGCTACTGAAAATATAAAAGGAGTCCTGGTGGATCAGACCAGTGGTTCAGCTAGTTTCCCACAGTGGCCAATCAGTTTCTCTGAATGGCCAACAAACAAGCTATACAGGCCAGTTTCCACTAATGTTGCCCTTAGCATAGGTTTTCAGACATTTGCTTCCTTGTAATTTGGAGATTCTTTCAGAGTCCCATCCAAAGGGGGAGGGGATATTCAGGGAGTGGTACAGCAGCTATAACAGCAGATTCACCCTCTTCAAGGCACTTACACCCACAAAGGGGCAAAATTGCTGATGTCAGTTGTCTCTCTCCTGGCCTTTGCTGGTAGAGCGCTGGTGGTCTACACTTGAGCCAGCCTTTTGACTGGTGTGAGTGGGCTGCAGCCCATTGGGGCTTTTCAACCTCCCCAAGCTGCTGGGAAGACTCTTTGGGGGTGGGTGGCCAAGTGCAGCTGCAGCACCACAGCTGGGTGCCCAGTTTGTGGATGGGGCTGTTGGTCACTGTGGTTAGTAGCTGTTGATGGACCTCTACTCCACTTATCTGTGTAATGCTGTATACAATCAATTTTTTAGCACGCTCAGGTCTTTCCTGGGTATGCATAAACCTCTCTCTTCTTTGGTAATGTCCCTTCTGTGCTGCTTTAGTGATCAGCACAGACTGTTCCACTTTACTATTGAAAAGATGATAGATGACAGAAGAATTCTATGAAGTTTGAGTAACTGTCATTGAAGTACGTTATTACTAGATGAAGAAAATTGTGTGGTTTACATTGTTCTACTCCCTTTCTGTTAGTGAACTTTCCAAATCCCTATAACATATTAGGACTTATGAGAAGTACTTAGGAATATAAAGCTTATTATCATAGTGAAATGGAGTGTTTCAGGTGTCCTCCCATAAACTATGATTTTTTCATTAGCATGGATTAGCAGCCACTCCATAAAATTATTTTTATGGAGAAAAGTCTTAAGCACTTGACATGCTTTTTAAAAATTTGACAGCCAAAGGATTTTGCATCACTCTTTCCTTATGTATACTGGCATTTGGATTGCGAGGACTAAGAAACTGCAGAGCTGTGAGCTGTCAGAGTACCGAGCACTAGGTAAACCACTGATTTAAGTTGACCTGATATATTTGGATCACACATAGGTTGAATTCCAGCACCATTCTATGCCCATTGTTAATTAGTTATACATTTCAGAAGTACAGTGATTACGTTCCATAAAGGATAAGGTTTGTGACCTTTTAAGAGTGCTTCTGGAAGAAGGGATTTCTATGGGTGCAGCCTGTCCTGGCACAGGGCTGCACTGAAGGACCACAAAGTGTGTCTTGGCTTTCTGTTGTTGTGCTCATAAAAAGAGAGAAAATATTTTTCATGTAGAATATGGTCTCCCTCTGTCAAAATCAATGTGATTTTTTTTTAACAGCTTCTAGACTGGGGTATCATAACTGACATTTTCATGTAACAATAGTATAGCTAAATGTTGGTATTTCTTTAGCAACGAAGGAAGTGTTGGTATTGCTTCAATACCAGTCCTTTTAAGGACACACTAGAGATGCCAATAAATGGATATTGGCATAAAGTTACTGTTTGAATTATTCAGGCATCATTTAACAAGGATTTAGCAAAGAATCTTTATTTGAAAGCTCTGTAGAGTCATCAAATGAAAGAAGCAATTATGTTAGATTTAAATGAAAGAAATACATAAGTAATAAAATCTTAGTAAATTGAGTTCCATAGGAGTCTTATAGCTGAACTTTATATAAAATAAAAATGGTCCAATGACATTTTTTTCAGTAGCATGTCAAACTTGTGTTGAAAATATTGGTAGCATTTGCTTATTTCAGTATTTTGGAAGTCATATTTCTGAAATGCTTTTGTAGGAAATTGGTATATTCTTTTACTCTCAGCCTCGTACAAAAACCTACCAGTGAAAACAGTCTATTTGCATGAACAATATAATGCTAGATAAGCATTACTCACTGAGGTACCAAACACAATCTCCATAAACATGTATAATGTGTCACTGCATCTGGGGTTTTTCTGTGTGTCTGTCTCTCTCTATATGTTATACCAGTTGCTGTCTGCCTGTCTGCCCCCCATCTCTCTCTCTCTCTCTCTCTCTCTCTCTCTCTCTCTCTCTCTCACACACACACACACACACACACACACACACACACACACACACATTTCACTTCTGTTCTCTTCTTCACCCTCAGTATTTCCAGAATCTGTAGCAGCATCTGAAGTAGTAGAGATCAATCCCCACAATGATTATTTTTATTGTAAACCACCTTAAACATAAAAAATTATCTAGATGGGTTTAAAGAACATAAATTGTGTTTGCCTTCTGTTGTCCTGCCACCTCCTGTTCTGGTGTACTGGAAACCCTAATTGTTTGGGTCACTAGTTTCATAGTTGTGGTAAGCAACAATCAGAGAAAATCTACAAAGGTAACAACAGCTAGCATACTTTCATCTTATTAAGGCTTTTACAAAAAATGTATATTGCTGCAAAAACTTGTGTCTGGTCAAATGCTCACATAAAGCAATATCAAATTTGCATGCCTGATGTTATTCTTTTAAAATGACCACTTAAAAATGAATTCTAAAAATACAACATTCTAATGCCATTGGCTCACAATCTGTGGTGATAATAGGACTGGTGGATAAATCAGCATGCCATTGAAGACAAGTGTGGTTTTCAAGCAAACAGATGATAGAAATAAATAGTTCTTAAGGTTCTACCTTGCTATGACTGAGAGGCTGTTCTGTCTGTGACTGAGAGACTCTTCTATCTCGCTAGGACTGGTTCTTAACTCACTTTGTTCTGACTTCATCTTGTGGTCTAAGAATGTGGTCACTTTCTTCTAGATGGCAAACCTAACACAGCTTCTATTTCCTAAGTGATGGATATCGCTCTAAGGTACATGAACCTCAATCCCAGGTGCTCCAACTGGATCTTCAAATTGGGAGCTATTAAGAGTTAAAATGCTGTGTCGTAAACAGATCTAAACATCTAATCAAAGTACTTAAAAGAAGACATATTATAATTTCCTGCAGCACACACTAAATAGGTAGTGCACTGGCTTTTATTACTAATTCTATGATTTATTATCTAAGAAATACTACAATCTGAAATAGTGACTTGGAATGGTTTTTCATGGCTTGACAATTGTTTCTTGACTACTTAAGTAGGGATACTTAGGCTGATGCATTAAAATAAGACCAATGATCTATTCTCATTCTTTTTAATTGGATACAATTAGACTTAGGTACATGCATTATTACTGAACAATGTCTCTAAAATACTCTTGTGGGCTTTCTGTCATTTTGAGGTCTCATTAGGAGACTATTAATTTTATTGTCTTTTCACTCTTTCTGTTTTTACTGAGCTGCTAGATGAGATGCAATCAAAATGCTCACTTAATAAAACAGGCAACTGAAACTGAGACAATACCCCCTATTGTGAGATATCCATGAAATTGCAGATGAGTACATTTCAGTAGAAACTGGTATGTATTCCAGTAAAACCGTCCTAAGGAGAATTCCCACTGGGCATATATTCCATGATGAAACCATTCAGATGTGTGACCTTTCGTATCAATATGAGATAAATATCAGACCTCCCAGGGATGATGATGATTTCATCACACTTGCAATCCAATTCTAAACATATTTAATTACAACCAAGTTATTTGAGTTCATGGAACATTTTGGCAAGCACACTGAAGATTAATGCCTTAATATGGAGGGACATTGGAATAAGTACAATTTTAAAGGGTTTGTATTGGGGCTGACATGGATGTCCCAGGCTAACCCAATCTCATCAGATAGTAAAAGCTAAGTAGGTTCTGTCACAGCTAGTATTTGGATGGGAGATGAGCAAGGAAATCTATGTTTGCTATATAGAGGCAGGCAATGACAGACACCTCTAAACATCTCTTGTCTTAAAAACCTTCTGGGGTCACTGTAAATTGACTGGCACTTGAAGAACTATCTACCACTGCTGCGGGGTGTCCAAGATTTACTGTTTTAAAAACTTGATCTTTTTGCATTATTCTGGTTCTAGTTTTATTCAATTGATTTATTTACAAAATTTATATCCCACCTTTTTGCTCTTACAAGGGCCAACAGGGTGGCAAACAAATTAAAACATGCATAATAAAATCACCACCAAAACATTTTTAAACCAATGAAAACCACAGCTGAAATATGTGCAAAAACAGAAACAGTTATTTAATGGGGGGGGGGGGGGGGTATCACTAACAAAATGCCAAATGAAACAAAGAAGTCTTCATCCGCTGGTGAGAAATGGCAACAGAAGGTATTAGATGAACCTCCCTGGGGCGAGAGTTTCAGAGTTTTGTTGCTACAGCTGAGAAGCCCTCTCCCTAGTTGCTACCCACCTAATCTGAAAAGGTGGAGGCACACAAAGGACATCTCCAAAGATAAATATAATGGTTGGATGGTGTAACGTAAAGGCGCTTATTATACTGTGTTGCCACCAATGTAACGTAAAGGGGACACCACCCTGACTGGGGAACACAGACACAGACAGAAAGAAACACTGGAACAGATTTTAAATGAACAAAACTGAAAATGTTTATTTATGGCTTGACAGAGAGGCTTCTCAGGTGATTTGAGAGGTTTCAAAAGCTTGTCGGTTACAGAATAAGTTTGTCTTAAGCTTAGCGGTTGCAGAAGGAAAAACTTATTTCTTGAGATGTTACTTCATTAGACATTAGATTGATCCTGTGGCTTTCCAGGGACAAACAGGAACTAATTCCTATCAGATTTCTACCAGCATGGCCAATTGGCCATGCTGACAGAGGCTGATGGGAATTGTAGTTCCTGAACATCTGGAGAGCCGCAGGTTCCCTACCCCTGCACTAGATGGTCTCTGTTCCACACACCCCTTTCTCGTTCATATACCCCAAATCTAAGTCTGGTAGGACTGGCACACACTAGCCACCTACCCTATCAGTCCCCTACTCAGGCCTAAAATGCCCCCTTTCGGACTGGACTTCTGGTGACTGGGTTTAGAACAGGGGATGGACGACATCATGTTCTGGGCAGACTAGCTGCCAGGCACCTGAGCGGCGGGTCACACTCCACCAAGACTCGGGGCCTTCCACACACTCCCTCAAGCTTCCTCAGCTTGAGTCATCAGGGAGCAGTAGCTGACTCCTGTCAGGGCTAACACCGCTGAGTCAGATTTTCCTTCTCTGCCAGAGCTGCCACAGACTGCCCAATCCTCTGCTCTGCGTCTCTAGATTAAGCCTCCTCGGGATTAGCACTGAACTCCACTCTCAGTCCTGTAAGCCCACTGGCTCCCCCTAGCTTTTGGTAAACGTTACTGGACCTTTCTCAACCAATCAGGTCGGTTCTCTACTTGTGGAGCCTTTTTCTCTTTTTCTGGCTGTTGCTAAGGCCTTCTCCCTTTGGCCTTCTGTACGCCAGCCCTTCAGGGTGGGGCAAGTTCGTTACAGATGGCTTAACAAATTACAATTTTACGGTTGTTCTTCTGTAGTTATTTTAAAGATATTTCTGTGTTATGTTTTGGGGGAGTCGTTTTTGTGCAGTTTTGGGGCGTTTCTGAGTTTTTAAAATTTAATTGTTGCAGCAAGTTCTGAAGAAAATTTTGTCTTAGGTTTTAAAAACAGTTAACTGTAGGAGAGTGTGTAGTTTTCTTTTTAAAAAAACAAGCTTGGTGTGGTTGGAGTCTCTGGTTGACATTGGTTGACCAAAATAGGTTTCATTTATTTATTTTCCCCCTGTGGGAAACAATGAAGACAAATAGATGCCCATAGAATTGGATCCTTTGGTCTAATTTGCTTGAAACTTGTGTGGGAGGGATCTTTCGTGGACAGGAAGCATTAGGTTCCCTACAAATTTGGTGTCATTTGGTTGAAAAACAAGCAATTGAGCCTCTCCCCATGGAGAAAAGTGCACCATAGGGAATAGAGCACAAATAATTCCAGTATTCCCTCCCCCCAAAAGAAAACACTGAATCAAAAAACAGTATCTTGTGCCCATTCCAAAATCTGGATCCAAACAATACAATTTTTTTTCAAAGTCCACATCCCTACCACAGATCACAAACAAACCCAGACTGAGATAGGGTTGATCATTATAACCAAATGGAAAGGTGCATGTATTGATTTGAGATACAGATGAAGTGTGATTGCTTGTGTATAAAATATCTAGATTTTTAAAAGCATATTTTGCCAGAATTGTCAAAACTGTGATAGTGATGGTATTTTAAAAAAATCAGATGTGCTTTGAAAAAAAATCTTCAGCAACAGCAACACAAATAAGCCCCATCTGCTCAGTTTGCATCTTGTTGTGAGAATTAGCCCTCAGATCAGTTTATGCTTATGCATGGAGATGGTGGTAAAGTATTCTGCTCCACCGTAGAAAACATTTCCATTCATATCCCACACACTGTGATCCAAAAAATTGTTCTGTGAATCTCTATTAAATGGAAAGGAAGGGGAGACAGAGGCTTGAAAACTGGCCGTTTCTACTGAGGGAACAGATTCCAGTGCAGTGGGACATCCCTGCCTCTCCTCTTCTGCTGCATCCAAAAATTACTCTTGGAATGCTGCTCCCAAAGAAGTATGAGAGTGGAACTGCAGATCAGCAGGAGCAGGGGGGCTACCAACAAAAAATCACCCACTCCCTCATTTGCAGAAATGCTGCATTGGATCCAAACCATTAACAAAAGTACGGAAGTCTAACAACCTTAATGAGTTAGAATGATGATTCTTCCATTTCTTTCACAGTAGAATGTGATATCACTAAAAATGTATATAGAAACATGGAGAATTAACTAGACATCTGTTTCTCATACATGAATGGTCAACCCAAGATAAGGCACTGCAAACAACTGAAATATTTCTCTCTGTTTTCCTTTTAAAGGGCTAACCTCATGGCATATTGATTGGCAAAACTGATCTGAATCAGGGCCCTGATTGGCTGAAATTGAGATTTTGAAATACATTTAGTATGCTTGCTTGACTAAAACATTTCTACCCCCTTTTAAAGGGCTCTAGGCTCTATCATGTGTATATGAAGAGTAATAAAAATAAAATTTAAATCACTTTAACAACAAACCTGAAGAAGCTAAACAAAACAAAACATTTCAACCAAATATTACCTACTGCCACCATCAATCCCCCCTAAACACTGCCTTACAAGACCTCCTTAGAGGAAGCAGGACGAGAGCTTTAGTAACCTTCTTGGAATGACATTGAAGATATAGCAGGAAAATTTGGAAAAGAGCTGAGATATCTCACTGCCCTAAATGATGGAATGCCCTGTAAGATTGGCAGGAAGTGCTGAATGGAGAGCAATTATTGAATCTGCTCTTACAAGGAAAGATAGTCCTTCAAGGGAGTCTCAGGCCATGAGGGTTCTAGTAAGAACTGGAGTTGTAAACTGAGCTGGAAGCAAGTAAGATGCCAGTGAATATGTTTAAGCAAATGTGCTTTATGTTCAAATCAGCCAGATATAGTCGCACTGCTGTTTTTTGTATCCATTTACATTTCTGAGTTGTCTTTAAGGGCAACCCCACACTGAATGGCTCAGAGTCTCAGGCCGTTTCTGCACGGGCAATTCATGGCGGCCTGGAGACGGTAAAAACACCGTCTCCAGGCCGCCATTCGCACGGGGGGCGCAGCTGCAACGCAGCCGCGCCGCCCTCGCGCCGCCCCATGCCGTATGAAGGCGGCTAAGTTTCAGACAGCTGTCCCAGCGCTCTCTGTTTGGGGAATGCTTTACCAGCCGCCTTATGAAGCCGCAGTCGGTTTCATGCAGCCTCCCCCCACCACGCACTCACCTTTTCTTCTGAATTTTCTGGCGCTGCCTAGGTGTTAGATACGCCTGGGGACCGCCGGTTTACAGGCGCCTGCTACAAGAGGCCAGGCGTCTCTCTCTGGTGGCCTCGGCGACACGCCGGAGGCCCGGCTGAGCTTGTCGGCTGAAGCCGGTCGCTCGGGCCAGCCCCGCGCCCGGCTGCTAGTTGCTTAAGGACCGCCCATCGCGACGTCCCAGCTGTACCGCCAGGTCGGGCGACTGCTATCACGCGCTGAAACGCCACTGTTGGGCCAAAGGCGAAACGCCCTCAGGGATAGGTTTTTCACATAATCTATTTTGTGTGTGCCATCAAGTCACAGCTGACATAGCTACCCCATTGGGTTTTCAAGACAAGAGACATTGGCAGGTGGTCACTGCCTACCTCTCTTCACACCCCTGGTATTCCTTGGAGGTCTCCATCCAATCAGGGCCAATTCTGCTTAACTTCTGAGATATCAAGCTAACTTGACCCTTTTTACTAGAGATGCTGGAGACTGAACCTGGGATTCATGCATATAAAGCAGGTACTGTACCCATGAGACACAGCCCCAGCACCCCCAGACTTTTCACAGTCAACAAAGGAAAGACTCAGAGCATCCAAAATAGGCAGCACAAAAATTACTTCATCAACCACCATTGCCCCTTTTATGTTGTGATCCAGATTTATTTTGATCTCCCTTATCCTCTTGACTGTGACTCCAGGCACTTGCCAAGAATGGAAATAATTCTGTACTGCTGGTTCAAAGAGAACTGAATATTAGCATCATACTTTTAATGAGAAACAAAGATTTGTGATCTTCATTGCATTTAATTTTACCCATATAGCTACATGAGTAGCAGAATGAAGATACCACTTCTCCTTACTCATGCTTTCCTCAGGAATGCCCCAGCTCCATACATGAGCAAAAGCTTAATTTTCATTACCATATGGTGGTTTAGTATTGAATAGGTATCTGATAATGAATTCTATTGCAGGATTTTGCTTAACAATTTCAACTGAAAATGTTCCACATGATTATACTTTTGTGTCACTTCAAAGTTTAAGGAAATGGCAATTTCAATAAGCAATGATCAGATGAGAGAGGCAGAGAGGGCAACAAACAAGGCTTTCAGGGACCTAGCAGCCGGGTCCCACTCCCAAGGTGACATCTCTTCAGATGTCATGGAGAATGAGAGTCTGGGTGACAGAGGGTGCCAGTCTGAGGTGGGGGAAGATGCTCCCTTAAATGGGATCCCTTCCTTAACTGGTGATCAGCTATCCTTCAAGCACAGACTGGAGGATACCCTCAAGAGGTGGGGGGCTCCTTGCTGTAGTGCGTGATCTCGATCATCAGGAATATAGAGAGTTGGGTTTCCAGATTGCATGGATGACCGCATGATGCACTTGCCTCCGCCTGGTGCTTAAGGATTGCTGCCATGTCACGCCACGCCTAACAGTAGGCTGTTAGACAGTGCTGGGGTGGAGTCAGCAGTTGTGGTCCACATTGGTACCAATGACATTGGGAAATGTAGCTGGGAGGTTCTGGAAGCTAAATTTAGGCTGCTAGGGAAAAGGTTAAAATCCAGGACCCCTGCTGCGGCATTCCCCAGAAATGCTACCTGTTCCACGCCGCCAAGAGGGCGAAGAAAAGTGAAGCCGGAGATACAGGGTCTCAATGCTGGATGAGAAGGTGGTGCAAGGCAGAGTAAGGTTTCAGATTTGTCAGGAACTGGGGAATCCCTTTTGGGATAAGGCAGGCCTGTAATAAAGCGGGACGTGGGGCTTCATCTTAACTACAAAGAGGAACCAGGCTGCTGGCGCCAACATTAAAAAAAGGTAAGAACAGCTTTCAAAATCCGATTCGGGGTCGAAGTTTCCAGGAGCCGAGCACTGAGGTGGACTTCGCTCGGAATACAGAGTCCATGGGGATGCAGACAGAGAAGGAGGTTTTTTTAAATCAACCACATACAAGTGGAGGGAACATAGCAATGTGATAAGTGATAGTGTCTACAAAAGCGCTAGGAGGCGCAAAAAACACATAAATCCCAGCGTTAGCACAGAGACAGAGCATACAAGTGGGTCTCTATGCTAATAGTAGTGGAAGCCTATCTGACCCAAAATGGGGAGCTGGAGTACAGAGTTTTGAAGGAGGACATTGATATAGTGGGCATCACAGGAGACATGGTGGAATGGAGGAGAACCAGTGGGATGCTGTTATCCCAGGTTACAGGCTCTACAGGAAGGATAGGACAGGGCGATTTAAGTGGGCCCTCTACATCAAAGCAGAGACATAGTGTCACTATAAAATAGACAATGCAGGGGAGTTTCGATTCCTCCACAGAAGCACCGTGATATCAATACCAGGGGTGAAGCATTGCCAGTTTAACATTAGGAATATCGTCCCCCCCTGACCAAAAGCGTACAACGCGAGATTCTGAGGATGGAAAAGAAAATTTAGAGAGAGGCCAACAAAAGCAAAATGTCGGGTAATGGGCGATTTTAACTCCATCCCCCGATATAAACTCGGAAAAATGCATGTTCAGGTCATAGTAAGGAGAGAACATTCCTGGATATGCTAAAATGACTGTGGCTTAGGAGCAGATGCCGTTGTAGAACTAACCAGGAGATGTGATCCTAGATCTAATTCTAAGTGGGACCCAGGACTCCTGAGTGCGGGAAGTCAGTGTTGTTGGAGCCGATAGGGAACAGCCGCACTGCACAATGCTGTCAATAGATTCACAGCATCTCTGCACGCTAACAAGTGACAATCTACTTAAACAATGTGAAGTTACATTCAGCCCTTCAGGAAAGTGGTGGAAATTTCTCAAAGATGAGGGGATAGCTGAAAGGAAGCTGAAAGGAAAAATCAAGAGAGTCAAAAATGTCCAAGCTGCTTGGAGCAAGCTATTTAAAAAACACAGTCTTAAAAGCTCAACTGGAAATGTGTTCCACAGAAGCGTTAGGAAAAGGCAAGCTTCAGTCCAAAGAAAGCCACCATGAAGTTTAACAATAAATGGACGCGTTGAGATGTTCTATTGAGTGGAAAAAGATGTCTTTTAGAAAATGGAAGTCCAACTTAACCGATAAAGAATACCTGAGAGAACAATAAAATGGTGGCAAAAAGAGAAGCAAGCTAGCTGTATGGGAGGCAAAAAAATATTTATAACGATGGCTGTGAACATCAAAACCAGCAACAAACAGTTCTTCCAAGTACACGCAAAAGCCAGAAATACAAGGGAAGCCGGTAGGCCCCGCTAAGATGACAGCAAAGGAACAATGCAGCAAAGCTAAAGATGACGAGGGAGATTGCAGAAAAGCTGAATGAATTCTTTTGCATCTGTCTTCACTCCAAGATGAGGCGAGAAAATTCCTGCACCGGAACCAAGCTTCTTAGGGAGGCTTAATCCGAGGAACTAACTTGAAGATAAGGTAGACAAGCGTGAGTTGAAGTTCTACAGCCATTGAGGAACCAAACGCTACCAAATCCCTGGCCTAGATTGCATTCACCCGCGAGTTTCTGCAAGCATGAACATTGCTGATGCTCTCACTTTAATATGCAACTCATCCTTGAAATCGCGCTCCATCCCTAAAGACTGGAAGATGGCCACGTAGTCACACCAATCTTTAACAAGGATCTAGGGGGGGACCCGGAAAATTATAGGCCAGCCAGCTGACATCTGTTCCCGGTAAAATTAGTAGAATCTGTCATTAAAGATAAAATTATAAGAAACATGTACAAAAGCAAAACCCGCTGAGAAAGAGTCAGCATGCATTTCTTTGCAGGAAAGGCAAATCCTGTCTTACAAACTTACCAGAGCTCTTTGAGTGATGTAAATAGGCATGTGGATAAAGGGGGGGAACCAGTGGACATGGCCCGCCTGGACGCAAAAGCCTTTGACAAAGTTCCTCACCTGAGACTACTGAAAAGGAAAACTCAGCAATGAATGGGCGAACAAGGAAGCCCTCGTGGATTACAAACCAGTTTGAGAAACAGAGGGAAGCAAAGAGTGGGTGTAAATGGGAAGTTCTCACAATGGAGAGATGTGGGGAGTGGTGTCCCCTGCTGATCCCGTATTGGGACCTCAGTGCGTTTCAAACTCATTCATAGGTGACCTGGAAGTAGGGGTGGAGTGAAGCAAAGGTACAAGCTCTGTGATGATACCAAATTATGTAGGGATTGGTGAGAACTAATGTTATTCGCGGTGATTCCAAGCTCGGACCTTGATTAAAATTAGGTGAGTGGCTAAGAAATGGCAAATGCAGTTCAATGCAGTTAAAAATGCAAGAGTGATGCAATATAGGGGCAAAATCCAAACTTCACATACGACGCTACAGGGTCCAGTGCCATCAGTCACAGACCAGGAAAGAGGGATTTGAAGGCGTCTTAATTGATAGTTCCTACGGAGATGTTAAATCTTCAATGCATGGCAGCTGTGAAAAAAAGGCAAACTCTATGCTGGGGATAATCAGGAAAGGAATTGGATAATAAACTGCAAAGATTGTCATGCCCTGAGATAAAGCGTAATTCACACTTGGAGTACTGTGTTCAGTTCTGGTCACCGTTACATCTCCCCAAAGGATATTGGAAGAGATAGAAAAAAAGCAGAGAAGGGCAACGCGAGGATGATTGAGGGACCTGAGCACCTTCCTTATGAGGAAAAGAGCTGCAGCCGCTTTGGGACTCTTTTTTTAGTTTGGAGAGGAGACGCCTGAGGGGGGGATAAGATAGCAGTCTATAAAATTATGCATAGGGGAGAAAATGTTGAGAGAGGGAAATGTAACTCTCTTTCTCACAGCCGGAACCAGGGCATTCATTGAAAATGCCAAAAGAATTAGAACTAATAAAAGGAAACACTTCACCATAGCGTGTGATTGGTGTTTAGGAATATGCTGCCACCACGAGGTGGTGATGGCCATCAACCCAAGCAGTTTTAAAAGGGGCTTGGACAGATTTATGGAGGAGAAGCCCAATTTATGGCTACCAATCTTGGATCCTCTTTGATCTGAGATTTAAATGCCTTAATAGTCCAGGGTGCTCTCGAGCTGTTCGTTTCAGCCGCCATTGCTTTCACATCCTACATGTGAACTCCCAAAGGCACCTGGTGGGCCACTGCGAGTAGCAGAGAGCTGGACTAGATGGACTCTGGTCTGATCCAGCTGGCTTGTTCTTATGTTCTTATGTTCTTATGACCTAGAGCAGCAAGGGGACTTTTAAAACTGAACATAAGAGAGTTTACTATTTTCAGTTTATAATGCTAATTCCCAAACACATTACCACCACAGAGAGAATCTTTTACGGGTAACAGCAGTCAAAGGCCTGAATGATGGGCCACAGACTCTCTTAGAGCCACTTATACTAACCAAACTATTAACACCTGCTGAAGCCCCTCTCCAGTCATCAGTCTTCAGCAATCAGTCAGCTACTTGATAATTAACAGAGATCAGGAAAACACTTCAAAGGCTTAAAAATATTCTCTCTGATGGTTTCGTGCATAAAATCAAATAAGCTACTCTACAATTAATAATTTTATCTATGCAACTACATGATAGAGACTGCGCTCTTAAGAACACTCTTCTAAAAGTAAGCCTCACAGAATAAAATAGCACTTCTGGCTAGACCTGCTTAGAATTGGTCCAGAATATAATAAACTCTACAGACTGGTTTTCATATACCAGTCTGGGAGAAGTTGCATAGATGTCATAGGTTTTTCATTCTGAAACATCATGTGTACTCTGGATTTGCAATTAGGTGCAGCATCTGGTAAAGGAAGACTTTTTAGTGTGGATATTCAAGAACTGAATTTTAAGGATCTTCAAAAAGTGTTCATTGGATTGTGAAATTTTCTGCCATTGGTAAGAGTACAGCTCTCTTGACTGAATCCAGGTAGACATAGGATCTTAGTGAAATTTTGGATTGCTGCAAATAGGTTAAATGCTAACCAAATTCCTTTCCTCTGAATCTCTTGCACTTCAGGTTGATGCCTGAAATGGCTGTGAGCCAGACATACAAGGCTGTGCTACTTTGCAATAAATACAACTGAGTACTATAACAAAAGAATATATTGAATGCTTATACAAAAAAGGCAGTCTAAATTATTTCCTAGGTATGAGAAGTCCAAAGATATACTGTTCCAATATTCATTTATCTTTGAATGTAAAGCTTTTTAACATGTTGGGCTTTGAATCTGCATCATGTACGCCAACATTATGCCAATGTGTCACTTGTCTTGGCATAAAACCTTCTCATAAGAAATGAATAATCATTCATTTGAAGAAGATACCCAGTATAGCTGCAAATGTCAACCAATGCTAGGCAAACTTTTGAGGAGCATGTAAAATATGGCCCCAATTTTTTTATTCCATCAAATTCTCTTAATGTCTGGGTAGATAAAATTTTATGCTGCTTCTGCTAAAGGATGTTACTTTCTGTTATTTACTTCTTTTATAGTCTGCCTTGCTCACTGAGACTCAGGGTGGGTCACAAAATGTTAAAATGCAATGAAATACATGCAGTAAACAATGCAATACATGTGGATTCTAAGGTTAGAAAACAGTGCAATAAAGCTACATAATATGTACAATAAAATACAATGAAACTGCCTGATTTTTTTCCACAGACATACTCTTCATAGGGGTAATCTTTTTGAGTTGATGCTTTCAGGTCCTAGCCATGTTATGTTCTACCAATCCACTGGTAAATACTGAAATAATGAGAGCTCCAAAACTGCATATATACCGCCCTTACATTTAGTAAATGTTTCATATTCAGGTCCAGTAAACACCATAACATAGATTCTTTGTAAGCATCTGTTCCCTGCCCAAGCAAGCATTACACACATCACTGAGCGGAAGCCGCAACGAGCTTGTACTAGAGGATCAGCAGTGAGCTGTGACATGATCCTACTGAAATCCCATTGCTTTGGGTCTGTCAGTAGTGTATATGTATACATATGGAAATAGCTTTTAAGGGACAACATTTAAGAGTGTTTTGCCAGTGTATCTCTTCCTTTATGGGCTTCAGACAAGAGCTTTAAAATCTCATGACATAATTTAGTGTGTAAGAATGTTGCAGAGACTTTGACCAATTTGGTATCTTTTTTTTCCTTTCAGGATGACCCTTTTTCATGTGTGTAGATGCAAATGTCTACTTATAGAGAAGATATTTGGGAGATATACAGGAAATTACATTACAATATGGTATATCATTGCATCACTAACGGCCGTGCAGCAAACATAACTAGGCAATTATTCCCTGCTGTGCTGTCATTAGATGTGATTTTTAATGCTTTCTTTTGTGACCAATGACCACCCATTCAAGTATTTCATCAAAATGTCAGAGTTCGGCTAAGTCGTACGCCTTCTCGGGAAAAGCAATTTTTCAGTTACCTGCCTTGAATTTGGTGGAGGATAAACGCCTTATAGTGAGATCAAACTGAATCCTCTACTGTGAGAAACAAAGAATAAAAGGAAGATAGCTCTATAGAAGACCTATAAAAGGCCTTGCCTCTCTCCTGACATTTCTGTCCCTTACGCAAACTGATGTTTAAACGGAATAGACAGGACAGCAGCTTAGCAGTCAATTCGAAAGTCAATTTGATGCAACTGATCAATTGAAACTTTTAAAAATATCATTTTAAAAATCACATTATTCATAACTTCATAATAATTGGTCAGTTCCATAGAATCTTCAGTGAAAGGAAAAACAACCCCTGGTACTGTTTCACAAATGCTTGTTCAAGATTCACAAAATGACATATGAGAAATAAGATTTTATTGCAGTTCTATATATTGGGTGCAGAACATGCACAAGTAGAAGCGGGAAGGAGGGATATAGGAGGGGGGAAGGGGAAAGGGGATTATGAAAAGTGTATAGGTCCAGCGTGGGATGGGGGGGAGAATAGGGAGGCCAGTTAAGTGAGCTATTACTCTAATCTATAAACTCTGGAGGAATATCCTTGTCTGCAAGCATATCCTTTGAAACTGTGCTAGGGCCCCATTGACCTTGCTACACACCAGTAGCCTGGATTCAGGGGATAAAAACTAACTTTATGTTGACATGTGCGTGGCTAAGGAGCACTGTGTGATTTAACTTCCGCCTTAGGTGCATTGTGCAGCTTAGCCACCTCTTCTGCATTGCATTAACATAAAATATCTCTACTGTAAATGGAATGGAACCTTTTGGATTGACTCTATGGTATGAGATAAATATTTGCTGGAAAAGAAAGCCTTAAACTGTCATCTAGAAGCCTCAAAGGATTTTGCCTGGAAGGTTTCTGTAGGAAAAGACCTGCAGAGGAACAAGCTCCGTTAAAAAATGTTTCCAGTAACTGGTAATCAAAGATCAGATTATCTAAGAGTGTATCTCAGATAGTGTGGCCATCCATTATCTGTTGGGGAAGCTACATTAAAAATCCAATTAGAACTGAAGGGAATACACAACAGAACTATTTCCTTGGTAGCCCCAACATTATGTAGCCATTTGCTTAAACAGTCTGATCTGAGCTTGCTCTCTCTTTCTCTGCACAGCATACATATAATGGGTTGCAGTCATTATAGAAGGGTCTCGCGCCTTGATGGCTCTCAGATGTTCAGAGCCTACAATTCCCCATCAGCCTACCAGCATGGGCCAATTGGCCATGCTGACAGAGGCCGATGGGAATTGTAGTTCCTGAACATCCTGATTGAGCCGCGAGGTTCCCTAACTTCTGTTATAAAGGAACCCTTTTTTTCTGTTCACATGTGCTCTTTCATCTGTTCGAGCCATGATTGCAGAGACCATGCCACCAATCTGCTGCTTTGTGCCTCTCTCAGATGGAGATGTTTCTCTCTCTCTTTTTTAATTTCCTCTGCAACACACATGCATAGCAGCACAGGCATACAGAAATGAACCCTTTGCCATGCTGATTGTCCCACAGTCCCCATTAATAATAGCTGCATCTGTGATATTGTGCATGTGCAACACATAATTTTTTTACAATGCACCTCCCTGCAATGGCTAGGCAACAATGAAATGTGGCAAATGCTGCAGATTGGTCAGTACTTCAGCTGTCATGGGGGACTCTGTACCCTGTTAAGCTCAGAGACCCACTCACAACTCCATGTAAGTGACTCACAGAGATGGTGCAGATAGGCTTTGATTCTTCCCCGGCTGCAGCCGCAGTCCAAAGTGAATGCATGGGTGGAAGCCAGAAATAAAGCATACTCTCGCCAGTTGTGTTCTCGTGATAAAGTACCTCCCAAACCCTAATTGATGTAAAAAAAGAATTTTCATTCAGTGATCGGCCAAAAATCCTGGGAATAGAACCGAACAAACTTGTTTTGGGAATGGGACCTGTGTGAACTCTTCCCCCTCCCCCCAATATCACGTCTTTCATTTGTTATATTTGACCTGTGTGGGATCCACCTCTCTCTCTCTCTCTCTCTCTCTCTCTCTCTCTCTCTCTCTCACACACACACACACACACACACACACACACACACACACACACATATTTTGGAGTGAGTTAGATATTGTCACTGGTCTTACATGACAAGCTTTAAAATTTTATAATAAAAGGATATACTAGTTTGAAATAAACAAATAGCAAACATTTTGGCCTGCTTTTGGACATACTGATACAAACATAAGCAAAACAAAGATCCAGTCAAGTGGCATTTGTCCCTCTTTTAGGATACCTCAACCCATCCATTCTGTAGTCTTCTGAAGACCTCTACTTTGACCTGAATTTCTCAATTTTGAATTGTTAGTTTATAGTGAATATTCAGTTTTTATTGAAAATCCTTGCTTGGAGCTTGACAAACTGTACAGCAGCTACTGTATTGGCAAGAATTGATTTGAAATCCTCTTTTTACTTCTCTTCTTTAAATATTTCTAATTTCTGGTTTTACATTGTCTATTGGTTGTTAAAGCTCTGGAGTTTCCAGCACCGCGCTATGCATGCATATGCAAATCACTGTCACAAAACAAAAATTCCATATTTAAAATTTTTAAGGAGTTTGTGTGTGTGTATGTGTGTGAAGTTGCTGCTCCTTAGAGTTTATAGAAGGCTTTCTGCAAATCTCACCCTAAAACCATGTTCTGATATAGGTGGGAGTGATAGATAAAACAGTGGAGTTTGGCATTGCAATCCATCAAAAAAAGCACTACTTCAAGGTGCATTCAGCTTTTAGTAGGGCTTACTGATGATCACTAGTAACTCACTGAACTCTGCAAGGGAAGGCTGAGCTTTCAATACGGAACAGAGTTTATTTTCTGGGATTTCGTGGGATACATGTCGCTCACCTCTGAGGTCTGTGCGAATGAAATGACAGTGGTAGGTTTCTCTCTGAATTTCAACTAATGTGAAAATTAACATAATACTGTATTAGTCCTGCATCAGAGAAAAACAGTCAGTTACGAATTTCAAAGGAATGACAAAAATGCTGCCAAAGCGCCAAAAATTTATCTGGCCTTGCGGGTGATTGATGCCTGTGTGCAGCCCTGGGGCCCATTTGGTAACTGTCCTGAGGAATAGCACCGCGCGCCAGCCGACGCGGCCGCCCTCTGCACAGGGCACACCGCTTCAGGTCTCCTCTTAGCTTCTCCTGACTACCGTAAGCCCTGGCAGAGACCTGTAAACACGCGCCTCGCGTGGCCATGGGCACCTACACATTTATCTCTTACCTTGCGCTACATTCTTTACCTACAAATACAACGCCTTGAGGACTTTGTTGTCCATTTTTGCTTTTTGTCTCCTGATACTGCGCACAGCTGAAAATGGCGTGTTTCAGAAGAAACGTAAAAAACATGCAGCGGTCACCTCTTCTGACTAAAGCTCAATTTATTCCTGCGCGTTCCTTTTCAGCTGCGTTACACCCATCACTGCTGAAGAAGCCTTAGGGACATTTCCTCTCGCTACCATAGGTGTCGGAAGCCGCCAAAATTTCCATCATTGCTGTGCATGGAAACATTCAGTTTTGCCTTCCAATTCCAGGAACGTACTGTTCTTTCTTTCTTTCTTTCTTTCTTTCTTTCTTTCTTTCTTTCTTTCTTTCTTTCTTTCTTTCTTTCTTTCTTTCTTTCTTTCTTTCTTGTCCCTAAATATCCCTAAGATTTCTTCAGCAAATGGGGACTTCCGGTTTTGCTTGGCGGAAGCGGAGTGAGGTCGAAGCATTTCGAGGTACGCCATGTGCCCAAAGTACAGTTTCCCCATTAGATGCCAATATTCTGGCCAGTGAGACTTCCTCCTAGAATAGGAGAGCAAAGAAAAGAATTCCTCTCACCACAACCGTCCGCGGAGGAGGAGAAAGAACCCATGAAAAACCCACGGCGGATCTCAGGACTCCCTCCCAGTAAGTGCGGCCAGGACAAGCGGCAAGCGGCAACAACCTCTGAACCAACAACATTCCAAAACAAGCGGAGAAGCTTGGGCAGCGGTCTCTCTCTTTTTAATTTCCTGCAACACATGCATAGCAGCACAGGCATACAGAAATGAACCCTTGCAGCCATGCTGATTGTCCCACAGTCCCATCAGCTGCATCTGCATAGCTGTGCATGTGCAACACACAATTTTTTTTAAAAAAGGGACCTCCCTGCAATGGCTAGGCAATAATGAATGTGTTGCTGCAGATTGGTCATACTCGCTGTCATGGGGGACTTTGTACCCTGTTGGGCGCTCAGAGAATCTGCTCACAACCTGCTGGGTGACCAGCACAGAATGGCAGATAGGCTGATTCTTCCTGACAGTGGAAGCCAAGGAACTTAAAGTGAATGGGTGGAAGGGAGGGAAATAAAGCATTTTCTGCCAGTTGTGTTCGCATGGAAGTACCTCCAAACCCGAATTGTGCAAAAGAATTACTGGTTTAGTGATCGTCAAAAATCCTGGGAATAGAACCGAACAAACTTGTTTTGGGAATGGGACCTGTGTGAACTCTTCCCCCTCCCCCCAATATCACGTCTTTCATTTGTTATATTTGACCTGTGTGGGATCCACCTCTCTCTCTCTCTCTCTCTCTCTCTCTCTCTCTCTCTCTCTCTCTCACACACACACACACACACACACACACACACACACACACATATTTTGGAGTGAGTTAGATATTGTCACTGGTCTTACATGACAAGCTTTAAAATTTTATAATAAAAGGATATACTAGTTTGAAATAAACAAATAGTTAAACATTTTATTGCTTTGGACACTGATAAACATAAGCAAAACAAAGTTTCAGTCAAGTAGTATTTGTCCCTCTTTCGGATACCCCCTCAAACTAGCTTTTATTCTGTAGTCTTCTGAAAGACCTCTACTTTGACCTTATTTTTCTCAACTTTCATTCAATGAATCAATCAGGTAATGCTCTCATTTTGAAATGCTAATATTCAGGTTTATATGGCAGTTAGTCAAGACACTGTGACAATTCTATTTAGCTTATGGTAAATATTTCAGTTTTTTTTAAAAAAAATCCCTTGCCTTGGAGCTTAATAAACTGTCACAGCAGCTGCAACTGTGTAAAATGGATTTGAAATCCTCTTTACTTCTCTTTAAATATTTTCATTTCTGGCTTTACATTGTTCATTGGTTGTTAAAGCTCTTTTGGATTTCCAGCACCTGCGTTATGTATATGCAAATCACTGTCACAAAAAACAAAATTCCATATTTAAATTTTTAAGGAGTTTGTGTGTGTGTGTGTGTGAAGGCTGCTCCTGAAGTTTGAGGAAGCTTTTAAATCTCACCCAAAACTATGTTCTGATATAGTGGGAGTGACAGATAAAACAGTAAGAGGCTTGGGTGCAATCCATCAAAAAGCACTGCTTCAAAGGTGACTTGTTTTTAGTAGGGTTTGCTGATGATCAGTGTTCACTGAACTCTGCAAGGGAAGGCTGAGCTTAACATGGAACAGAGTTTATTTCTGGGATTTGTGTGGGATACCATGTCTCATCTCTGAGGTCTGTGTGAATGAATAATAGGTAGGTTTCTCTCTGAATTTCAACTAATGTGAAAATTAACATGGACATTGATAGTCCTGCATCAGAAAAACAGTCACATGAATTTCAAGGAATGACAAAAATGCTACAAGTACAAAAATTTATCTGGGCTGCAGGAGCTTGATGCCTGTGCAGCCCTGGGGCCATTTGCACACTGTCCTGAGAACAGCACCGGTGCGCCAGCGGCCTGCGGGGCTGCCTTCACACAGGGCACACCGCTTCAGGTCTCCTCTTAGCTTCTCCTGACTACTGTCGCCCTGCAGAGACCAGGGAACACGCCTCCGTGGCCATGGCGACACCATTTATCTCTTACCTTGGTACATTCTGCACAATACAAATACAACGTCTTGAGGACTTTTTTGAAAGAACCATTTTTGCTTTTTGTCTCCTACACAGCACAGCTGAAAATGTGGTGTTTCAGCTGAAAATGGTAAAAACAGCAGCATGCCCACCTCTTCTGATTTTGAAGCTCACTTATTCCTGCCCTTTCTGCAGCTTTCGTGCCACCCATCACTTGCTGAAGAAGCCTTAGGGACATTTCCTCTGCTTGCATCGTGTTTGGCTGCAATTTCCATCATTGCTGTGCATGGAAACATTCAGTTTTGCCTTCCAATTCCAGGAACGTACTGTTCTTTCTTTCTTTCTTTCTTTCTTTCTTTCTTTCTTTCTTTCTTTCTTTCTTTCTTTCTTTCTTTCTTTCTTTCTTTCTTTCTTTCTTTCTTTCTTGTCCCTAAATATCCCTAAGATTTCTTCAGCAAATGGGGACTTCCGGTTTGCGCGGAAAGCGGGTGAGGTCCGAGAACGCTCGGGTGCCGCCGTAAATGCCCAAAATTACAGTTTCCCCATTCGATGCCAATATTCTGACGGCGCGAGTGAAGGGGGCTTCCTCCCTAGAATAGGGAGAGCAAAAGAGAGGAAAGAATTCCTCTCTGCAACCCGTCCACGGAGAGGAGAAAGAGACCGCGAAAAACCCACGACGCGGATCTCCGGACTCCTCCCAGTAAGTCGACGGACAAACGGCAAAGCGGCGAGCGAAGCAACCTGCGAACCAGCAACATTCCAAAACAACGGAGAAGCTTGGGCAACGGAAAACAAAACTTACATTACGAAGTGGGTAAGACTGATATGGGCAGAATTGAGAACACTGCAGGAACGTAGAAGAGAGAGTTTCTACTTATGAGTAAAGGGAACAACGACCGCGAGAGGCTGCAAGATCTCGGGCGCGGGATTTGGTGAGCAGGAAGAGCTTTGATTGATTATCTGGCGGTTTGGTAACTAAGAGACAGCGGCTTTATCCTGCTCAGTATAAAGTTAAATACCAACCTGGGATATATGAGCTACTTAAACTAACTAAACGGGGAGGTATGTTTTGGATTTGGAGGCTGCAATAACAAACGATTTTTCTATCTTTGAATGAACTTATATGAACTGGCATCAATTTATATGAATGAAAGGAAAAGCATAGACGTTGTAATCCTGCAAATCAATATTGTACAGACTGAGTGGAAGACACAGATATAAAGACTTGTTGGTATAATATCTGAATTAAAAGACAACGAAGTAAAGAACGAAATAGAACCTCTATATAAACGAAATAAGGAATGCATAAAACTAGAAAAAACAGCATCCCAGATAAAACAGAAAAGTCAGAAAGTGAACTTAGAATGGAGGCTAGGATGGAACAATTGCTGGAAGCAATGACAGAAATGAAAAAAGACACATTGGCTAAACTTAACGGATTGGACAATAAATTAACAGCATTTGAAAATAATTTCCACAAGATTGATGAGGATTTAAAGATGATGAAAAAAGATTTGAACCAGCTGAAAGATCTGGAAGGAAAAATAGATAATATAGAACAAAGACTTGACATCCAAGATTCTACTATTAAAAAACTAGACGGAAAGGTGACTTGTTTGGAAGATGAAAGTGAAAGACTGGTAAAAATGGAAGCTCTGATGGAACTAAGACAAAAAGAAAATATGTTAAGATTTAAAGGAGTTCCAGAGGAAAAGGGAGAGAAAGTAGAAAACTTAATGATTAAAAATATCGCAAAGTTTATGGACTGGGAAGAGGACATAATAGAAGAAGATATAGCCAGAGTGATCAGAATCAAGAAAAAGACGGATATTCTTAAAAAAGAAGGAGATGTCTTAGTGATATTTTCAAGGAAACAAACAAGGGATGAAATCTTAAGGAAAAACTCAAAGACAAAAATGCAAATTGAAACAAGAGAAATAATTATCCTGAAAGAAATACCTTTTTGGATCCTTAACAGACGGAGAAGCTATACTTTTCTGACGGATGTATTCAAATCTAAAGGAATAATTTTTAGATGGGAAGAGGTTGAAGGTCTCCGTTTTAGATTTAAAGATAAGCCTCACAGACTAACATCAATCAAGCAAGCGCAGGACTTCTTTGATAAATTTAAGGAGGAATTTGCATAGAATAGAAACAAGTAAGTTACTGGAAAGACATTTATCTTTAATTTATACCCCTTGTTGTATTGAAGGGGAAAGACGATTTTGGTAAATTGGAATATTGATAAAACTTAAGAAATCATTGTATAAGTAATTCACAATGACAACTAAACTTATTTCATGGAATGTGAATGGTATGAATTCACCAGAAAAGAGAAGAAAAATCTATTATTACTTAAAGAAAAATTTATTTGATATCATTTGTTTGCAAGAAACGCATATTAGAGATAAGGATGTGATGTTATTGCAAAATGACAAATTAGGAAAATGTTTCACTTCAACAATGCATAAGAAAAAACGGGGAGTGGTGTTCTATATTAAGGATTATTTAAACCCAAAGTTACGATTTAGTGATAAGGAGGGGAGGTTTTTAGGGGTGGAAATAACGTGGGAAACACAAAAAATTCTACTTATTGGAATTTACGGTCCGAGTGAAGAGAAAGCTACCTTCTATAAAGATCTTTTTGAGAAACTAAAAGATATGTCGGATATTTCTATCTGTCTGATGGGGGATATGAATGGTATAGTGTCAAATATTTGGGATAAAAGTACCAATATGTCAAATAAGAACTTGGGAGGGAAGCTACCTAAATCCTTTTTTCAACTGACAGATTATTTTGGACTAAGAGATGTGTGGAGACTGTTTAGCGGTAATAGTAAAGATTATACACACCACTCCAAACAATATGGAACATTTACCAGGATCGATATGATCTGGTCCACAAAAGATTTATGCACCCAAACAGAAAATGTGACCATTGAATCAGGTATACTTTCAGATCATAAACCAGTGGTATGGTCTTTGAGGAGAATGAAAAAAAAAAGATTCATGGAGGTTAAATACCTATTTATTAAAGAAAGGAAAAATAATTGAAAAAATTAAAAAAGACATTATAGAATTCTTTGAAATTAACAAAACACAAGGGATGGATATATATACAGTATGGGAAGCATTTAAAGCATATCTTAGAGGATTATTTATTAAAGAGAATGCAATTTGGAGGAAAGAAAGGGGGAAATTAGAAAAAGAAATTAGAGAAAAAATTGTAAAGATTGAAAATAAACTTATGTCTAATACGAGAGATACAGAACTAATAAAAGAATTAAATAATGCCCAAAACCAATTAACATCGTTATATATATCAGAGATGGAAAAGAAACTAAAATTTGTCAAACTAAAAAATTTTGAACAAGCAAATAAAGCAGGAAGATGGATGTCCTGGAAAATTAGACAACAAATTGAGATTAGGAAAATTGATAAAATAATTAGAGAAGGAACAAATTATACCAAACAGGAGGATATAATAGAACAATTTACAGAATTCTATAAAAAGTTATACAAGCAAGAAAGGAACACAGAGTGTCCATCTCCAGAAAATGGGTTTGGAATTCCAAAAATAAACAAAGAAGCACAAGAATATTTGAATCAAGAAATAACGTTGACAGAATTTGAGAGCTCAATTGGAAAATCTAAATTAGATAAATCCCCTGGAACAGACGGAATTCCAAATGAATTTTACAAAACCTTCATAAAACAGATTTCTACAACCCTAATACCAGTAATGAATAAAGTCAAAGAAAAAGGTAAAATACCAGATTCTTGGAAAGAAACAATTATTACAGTTATTCCAAAACAGGACTCTGATCTTACAAATGTAAAAAATTATCGGCCGATATCGCTTCTTAATTGCGATTATAAATTATTTGCTGCAATTATATCGAACAGGCTAAAAACAGTGTTAACTAAACTTATTGGTGGGGACCAAAATGGTTTTCTACCCAACAGATACATAAGAACAAATATCAGAACAATTGTTAACATTATAGAACTATTATATAAAAAACTAGACCAACAGGCAGCAATCATATATGTCGACTTGGAAAAAGCATTTGATAGCCTAAACTGGCAATATATGTTAACTGTTTTAAAATCAATTGAAATAGGCGACAAATTTGAGAAATGGATAAAAGCGATCTATCAAGAACAATCAGCAAGACTAAAAATTAATGGTCAATTATCCGATAAATTTGAAATAACTAGAGGGTCAAGGCAGGGTTGTCCCCTGTCCCCTCTTCTTTTTATCCTGGTATTGGAACCGTTTATAATAAGGATTAATAATAATACAGAAATTAGAGGTATCAAAATTAAAAAATGGCAATACAAGATCAAAGCATATGCCGATGATTTGGCTATTTTTTTAGAACCCTCAAAAAAAGTAATAGATGCCTTTAAGAAAGAAATAAGTGAGTTTAGTGAAATATCTGGCTTAAAGGTAAACAAAAATAAAACAAAATTAATGTTATTTAATATAAATAAAGATAGAGAAATAGAAATTTCTCAAAGATTACAATTTGAATTGGTGAAAAAAACTAAATATTTAGGAATTGTATTGGCCAAAAGTAATATGTCTCTTTTTAATAACAATTACGAACTACAATGGAAACATATACAAGAAAAACTAAATATATGGAAAAGCCTAAAACTTTCTCTTTTAGGCAAAATAGCGCTGATCAAGATGTATGTACTTGCGAAAATGAATTTTTTATTCCAAAACCTACAAGTCCTGATACCAAAAACTTTTTTTGAAAAATGTAGAAAAGATTTGTTAACCTTCATATGGGGGAAAAACAGGCATAGAATTAATTATAAGGTAATGTGTGATCACGTTAGCAGAGGAGGACTAGGTTTTCAAAATTTGGAGTTATATTATAAAGCAGCGGGAATGACCTGGTTTCGTGAGTGGATGACATTAGAAAATAAAGTATTTACAAACCATGTAATAAGAAAGGCAATCTTCAAAACTTGGGAAGATTATAGGAAGAAAAATATAAAGAAAACGCCAACATGGATATCCCCATATGAAGCTTCTTTAATAAACACCATATATGAAGGTGACATAGATATGGTAAGGTATAAAAACTTATTAACAAAAGTCAATGGTGAGATAATCTTAAAAGAAAGAGATGAAATAAGAATAAATCAACAAATATGCCCATGGTATACATATGTCCAGATCAAATCAAAATATAATGTAGATAAGAAGATAGGATTCGAGATGGAGGACTCCAAATTATGGAAGTGTCTTAAAGAACAGAAGGCTGGGACTATTGGTAAATTATACCAAGATATCTTACAAACGGATTCATTTGACGAACAAGTAAAAGCTGTAATGGTTAAATGGGCACAAGACCTACATAGAGAGATACCATTGGACATTTGGGAAAATGTTTGGGTTAAAAAACAAAAATTTACTAAAGCAACCAGATTAAAAGAAAACTACCTTAAAATTTTCCAGCGGTGGTATCTATACCCAAGTAAGCTGGCAAAAATGTACAATACTTGCTCCGATAAATGTTGGAAATGTGGTAGCCAAAAGGGTACCTTTATCCATTTATGGTGGAATTGTGGGAAAGCCCAAAAGTACTGGTATAGTATTTACTGTTTAGCCATAAAAATTTTATGTGTAGAAATACCTTTCAAACCAGAGCTGTTTCTTTTAGATATTATAGAAAAAAAATGGAAAAAAAGATTGAAATGTTATTTTTATATATGTCAGTTGCTGGAAGAATCCAATTCGCAAAAAAATGGAAGAGCTCCACAACACCGACAACAGAAGACTGGCTGAATCAACTTTTGGAATTTGCCTCCTATGATAAACTATCTAAAGTATTGAGTATGAATACAATTGATGATTTTGTTTTAATTTGGGAACCAGTAATTAATTTCTTAAGGAAAAATGAAGATTATAAATCATTTTTGTTATGCCTGCAATGTTGAAGAAAATATCAGATTAAAGTAGAAAAATATAATAGATAACTGATAATAGAAGATGAACTCCAAGCGGAAGTCACACTAAGGGTGGGGTGATGGTATTATGTAATGTAATGTGAATGTAGTAATGTAGTAACGTAGTAAATGTAAGGGACTGTGGGGTGAGGATATTATGTATGTTTGTATGACTTTATTACAATAAAAAACTATCAATTAAAAAAAAAGATTTCTTCAGCAAATGGTGGGTGGCACAAACCATCACAAGCAGTCAAAAATGACGGCAGCAACAAAAATGAAAGTGAGAGATTCTACATTGGGTGGGGAAAATAAGATGTTTCTTGCTCCCTGCACAGCAAGCCAGAAATGTTTTCAAAGCAACTTCAGGAAAAAAGTTGATCTGTTCTGTACAGCACAAAAAAAAGTCTGTGGGATGTCTTAAAAAGAGGCAACTGCTTCTTTTCGCTCTGCACATTCAAATTAGATGTCCAGGGGATTCTTAAAAAGAGACAGCTGCTGGTTTGTTTCTGGACAGAAAAGGCGTCAGAGGGGAAAAGAAGCTTTTTTTGACCTGACTGTTTCACTCTCTGGTCAGTTTCACCCTAAGCTTGCACTCAACATTTTGTGTGCAGTTAAAGAGATTATCCCTGCTGCCATTTGCTGATGGTTGTCTCAGGACATTTGCTCTGCAGACCCCAATCTTGGGTACCTTTTCAGTCCAAAAAGTACATAGTTGTACTCAGCTTTTCTTGTCAATTCTGGCAAAATTTAATGTTTCTATTTTTTTCTCCGAGGACCTATCTTTGTAGCTATGGAGACATGCATAACAGAATCTCAGGTTCTTGGAGTACTGCTTTACCTCCATTGAGAAGCATTGGGTAGACCAGCTCTCCAAGGATCATTTCAGTTTTATCACCACAGAAAAATGAAGATGGTCCACATATGAAAAGTCTACCCAGTTCTTCTTCATGAGAGGTAAAGCAGTTCTCCAATTGGCTAAAATTCTCTTATGTGTGTCTGTGCATCTTGGAAGATAGTTCCCTGGGGGTGGGGGTGGGGGAAGCAAAATAGGAACTATACAGTGCCAGAATTGGCAAGACCAGCTGAGGACAATTACATACTTTTCAGGCTGAAATAGTGACCAGAATCAGAATCTGCAGAGCAAATGTCCTGGGACAACCTTTAGCAAATGGTGGCAGGGAGAATCCCGTCAGTCCCGCACGTCCAAAATGTCACCACGTTGCCCTGGAAGTTGAAACTGACAAACCCGATATCAGTCCTGCGTGGGGAAGAGCAAGCATTCTATATAGCCATTCAGCAGATGTCTTGCACGTGCCTTAAGGGGAAAAAGTGCATTTTTTAAAAAGATGCCTTGAGCTGATATAAGACATCCTGAGGATGTCTTGGGAAAAAGCTGTGCAGAACTCCGTTGTTTTTTTTTAAGATTCCCAGGGCATCTTATTTCTGCTGTGTGGAACAGACCATTACTAGTTTAGTGTTTTTAAAATAAAATATTTCAGGAAAAATAAAATATTTTCTAAATGTTTTTTGGGAGAAACTTTATGGAATTCCACCTCAAACCATTTTATTTTGTGACCTGAAAACATTTCATTTGTGTTGCACAGAATCCTGTAGTTCTGGGCTTTTAATCATAACAGTCTTCTTTGTTCTGCCAGTGCTTCCAGATATTCCCTAATTGTTTTGACTGATATGTCTCCACTCTTTAGTTTAAGCGATAGTTTCCCTATTGAAATTGTCCAGGAGTCTGCCAAAGCCTGACAATAAAAGCAGCAAAATCTCTTTAACTCCTTGTATAACTGGTCTTCATGTTTGTATCTCTTTGAATCTTCATGCCTCTACATAAGTAGTTTGCCATTGCTTTCCACATCTCTAGTTGCCCACGCTGATCAGAATTTACAAATTCTACAAATGACTACAGAGTGACCACCTACTTCTGTTCACTTCCTAGTTGTCCTTGCCAGTATTAATAGTGCTAAACTTCTAAAATGAAGATCACTACTTGAATCATTTATTGCCAGCAATTAGAATTACTGGGATGAATTTCATATTCCACTCACAACTCCAAAAACTGTCCCTGGCCATTGTCTTCCTTTAAAAAAAAATAAACTTTATATAGTGCAGTTTAGAAGGAATATCAGTAGAGGCATCCCTGCTTTGGAGAAAGACAGACAATGCATCAGACTGAATTTCCCCCTATTTTCAATGTTATAACTTCTGAAGATGAGATTTGGAACATAAAAGTAAGTTAGGATAATGGTGAATGAATGGCTTTAGGATGAACAAGCTTATCCTAAAAAGATAGATGACAAATGAACTCCATGCACTTTCTTTGGGGCTGTTCAGGAGCAGGATAGACGAATTTTTTGTTTTCTCTACTCCTTGACCTTTCATCTGTTTTAGTTCTCAGGACCTGGCAGATGGAATGTATGGCTGCTCAGATGGAACTTGCAAACAAGGTTGAGTTGTCACCTTGTGTGGCCAATCAAGTATCTGTAGTCCCTAACCACTCTGGCAACTATCTGATCTTTCCCCTACTATAGGCCTGGATTTGTGCATGCTACAGCTGATCACAAGATACACAGGACAGTGTGATGCTTGACTTGTTTCTACCATTTAAATATTACCTTTATGGTGCTGTATATTAGACTGGTTCCATGTTTTCCATGTTCTATGATCCAACACCGCCCAGAGCCCTTAGGAGATGGCGCGGTATATAAAAACTAATAAATAAATAAAATAAATAAATAAACCGAACATCAGCTATTAAGTGCAGCTGGCAGAAATGATGATATGAAGACTGATGTTTGCGAGAGTTTTAGCAATACAGAGGAACATGTGGTTTCTTGTGAACCACAAAATAAAGTTTTAATATGCACTAAAGGCATGGCATTTACTCTTCTCAAAGGTCAAGAAAATATCTTCAAATACTAACCGATGTAACCAGCTCAGTTGGATTCCACTTAGCAACCTTTTTTTGCTAGAAAAGTGGTAAGTACTCACTGTGTTTAGATTATTCAGTGGAACCTAAGATGTGTGCAGATGTAAATATCAATCCTCATCCAGGTGCCTACAGTGTTACAAGGTCCCAGATACTTTAATAACTTCAGTATAGGTACATTCAAAGTAGATGGTAATATCAAGAAATGCTTTGGGTAGATTTTTTAAAAATGGGAATTTAATTGTCAGTACATTTAGTAGCTTGTTTGAACAATGTCAGATGTCTGTGGCTTATTGTCTGTTTCTCTTCAGGCAGATGAAAATTTGAAATTCAAAACTTTTTTGTAATTAGTTTTCTATTGAAAATGACAGACATTTATTAGCTTTGTTTCAAAGGAAGCAAGTTAGTGAAGAAACTGAGAGTTCGTGAAATTGAAATGACACATCAATGAGATTTGGAGATGAATTGTGTTTTGAATTGAGTATTCTGCTGGGGATCTGCTCTGAAAAAACTCCTGTTGAAATACAGTGTCTCAAAGCCATGGAAAAGATTTGGTCCTATTATTTTCTATTACCATGTACAGCTCCCCATTTGAGTGTACAGTGCTGTTTCAAGGACATTGACACTCAAGAATGTCAATTGCCTTCAAGTAAAGCAACACTTATTTGATACTGCATCTCAGTGCTATCAGTGGATTCTTGTTCATTAATGAACACTTTTTCATGCAGAGTATTACAGATTTAGTTCTGGTATTTCTAGTTAAAAGTCAAATAATGGCTTCAGAGACTTTGGAGAACTATAGATACATGGAGCATACTATTCTGGACTAGGTAAGCTAATTCATGTTCATATGTTCAATGTCCCACGGTCCTTTTACTCTTTCCTTGTTTAGAGTATAGGTTACATGGCTTTGTTCTTTCCTTGACTTAGATCATGCTGCACTGCACACACCAAAATCCCACCTTTAAGTACATGCTTATTGGAGTCTGAACTTGCTCGGACTGAGAGGGAGAAAGACCTAGGGATCATAGTGAACTGATCAATTAAAATGTTAAGTGGCTGAATCAACAAAAATGTCAACAATAATTAATAGATATTTTAAATGAATGAATGAACAATGAACAGTATGTCACAGAAACAAAAATGGTAAATGTTGAGCTGAAGATTATAAATAATTGAAAATAAAAAAGGCAACATTACCATGCCCCTGTATGGGTCCTGACCTGGAGGGTCCAGATATGATTGACAGCTAACAGCAGATACCTTACACTAATCTGAGAATGCTGATTAAGATGAGTTTCCAAAAGAATGCTGCTGTTTACCTGGTTGGGGGGCAGTTGAGAGTGGCAATTGGGAAGGAAGGTATAGAGAGTGGAGCAGATGAGCATAGCATCAAGAAGGATCCTGAAATAGGGAAATGAAACCAGTAGAATTGCCCTGAGGGAAATAGCTCATAGGAAAGGCAGTGATCCCCATCAAGTGAGAATTGGAACCTGTGAGTGTGTTCCTGCCTCCATAGACTTTAGAAATTTTGTGTCAAATTTTGTGCCTGTTTATCTAAGAAGTAGCAGCCAAGTGATGTCTCTCAACAGTAACAATTACCCGATGGTAGAACAAAACAGCTACATTTTTGTGACAAACTATTGATTGTATAAATCATATGACATTTTCCTCATTCCTGTTGCCTTTTCTTCTGCCAAATTTAAACCTGAAACCTTCCTGACAATATGACTTGACCATAACAGTGAAATGAAACAGTTTATGTGTTATGAATTCTTATGAGGCACTCATGTGTAATATATAGACATATACTAATGAAATAGGGTTTTTTCCCAGTTTCTCAACATGTCAAAAAGACATGGCAGAGGGCAATGAAGATAATTAAGGGTTTCTCTGCTAGATGATTGAGGAGCATGGTAGATTTTTATAAAATCGTCCAGGGGTAGGGAGAGAGAATAAAGACAACTTTCCCCTGCAACTATGAAAACTTGGGGGCATCCAATGAAGTTGATGGGCAGTAGATTCAGGATATATCAAAGGAAATACTCAGCAAGTGATAAGGATGTGTAGTTTTATGCCAGAGAATGCAGTGACTAGGGGTGTGTATTAGGTAAAGCTAAACTGAGCCCCCTCAGTGTAGAGAAAGCCGAAAAGTGAATCTTGAAAAATGCCAATGTTTTAAAACACTAAAAAAGAAAAACTGGGAGAATCCCCTTTCCCTCTCTCTCGTTTACCAGGTGGTCTGGTCAGAACTCCACTGCTGTCTCTAGCCTCTATGTGTGTGGTTCAGCTCAGCTATGTGTTTCTCTGTGATGTTGGTTGTACTGTCTCCTGCCACCAGCTGCCAGCTCCCACCTACGACCTCCATATGAAGTTCAGAGGCAGCTCTGCAACAGCCAACACCACCTCTGGCCTCCACTTGGGGCTCAGTGGCAGCCACTGCAGCTCCCTTAGTAAAGTGAGGGGAGAGGGAGGGAAAGGGGTGTAAAATTTGGATTCAGGTCTAATGGATTTAAATATGGGAGTTTGGTAATATCCAGATTTCCCTGAAAAGTTGAATTCATTAGACCTTTAAAGGGGGGTTATACAGATTCATGGAGAATAATTCTATCAGGGGCTACTAGCCATGATGACTAAAGAGAGCTTCTACATCCAGAGGCAGTAAACTAATGAATATCCGTGACAGGAAGCAAATTCAGGGAAATGCATTCATATTAGTCTCTATGGCCTGTTGCCATAGTAAACCACTTTTGCTTCCTATTAGAGACAAAGCAGGTATGAATCATCATCATCTTTGCCATGAATTTCTTTAGGTGGTTTTAGGAATCAAGTTCTCTCTCTCCTCACATCTGCTATATGTTAATAATGTTTCAGAATACTGATGCATACAAAACCCAAAATGCTCTCAGAAAACACAGTATAAATAGTAACTATTACTGTTTTTATTATTGTTATTAAATAATAGCAACAATAATGTTTGCTGCTACATACCAAGTGTTTCAATTCACTTATATCTGTAAGGTGGTAAGAGTCTCATGGCAATAAAATTCATCTGTCATTTTTCTCTGAAAGCTATGTGGATGTTTCCAAACAAATGTGGATGATTTGTTTTGCATGATTACACTGCTTTTTTCCATGGACAACTTAGTGCTAGTTGTCAACTTCCATCCAGGTTGCTTGCTATTACCATCATTCTATTACACAAAAACAAACCTGAGATTGCTACTATACTATTTCTTGCATTAGGCAATTTTCCTGATACCATGGCATAATAATTAGCTCACACTGGATAGCAATAACAGATGATGCTATAAGGAACTTCCCTAGAATTTGACTACGAAAGTTAATCAAGGTAACTTTGCCTGACAATGATGTTTGTGTCAAAATCTGCAGTGTGCTTATAGGTATTCAACTTTTCTTTCTAAAGCAAGTCACCAAACAGATCCATTATGATCTGGATCATGGTAAAAGTTGAACAAATATGAGGATGCACATCAACAAAGCTCACCAAATTAAAAAAAAATGATGAGTCCATGTTAGTTTACAGTTCCAGTATTTTGGATTTTTCTTATGGCTTCATTCTATGTGGGTCACCATTTCAAGCAAATTTAATACAAATGTTACTGTAAATTCATCCTTTAATAAAGCTAGATATCAGAGTTAATTTGCTCAGAGTTAATTTGGAACCTAATGTAGGGGAGGGGCGAATCCCTCACTGGAGCTGGTGCAGGTGCACCCCTGTGCTGGCGTGGGTGCCCACCCCTGCTGGTGCAAGAAGCAAATGCACTGGTGGAAAGTGTACTTACCCTTGAGGCTGGGTACCACAGGGCTGCATGGTGCCTGACCCAGAAGCCACCACCATCACCCAGGCTTGCCAGTGCAAAATGTTACATAAGTGAGGCTGGGGGCGGGCCGGGGGCAAGGGTGATGATGGGACCAAGCCCCGTGCACTGGCAGAGTCACTAGTGGAGTCTCTAGCAAGAGATGCACCACAATTTTTGTGGTGTATCTCTATCCTCCCCTATGGGTGAGTTTTAGGGCTTTTGTTGTTTTTACTTTTTCAGGGTTCCTATGCTATGGAAAAGTCCTTTGGAGAGTGGTGGAGTGACACCAGTACGGGTGACACCAGTATGGCACTGGGTGGGGTGACACCAGTACAGCACTGGAGTGGCCCACTGACCCACTCAGAATTGGGCTGTTGATTTCCATTTTGTATTAATGGATCATGTCTGGGTTACTGTGGATACCTTTGCAATTATTTTGCAAGTAACTTATAAACAACAGAAAAGAGAGTTTTACTTGCAAGTAAACAACAGAAAAGAGAGTTTTACTTGCAAGTACTTGCAAGTTTTGCAAGTAACTTATAAACAACAGAAAAGAGAGTTTTACTTGTGTTAGGGTATTGTTAGATGCACAGTTTGAGGTGCTGCTGTATCCAACTCTGCTGCTGGAGAAACAGGTTACAGAGTTTTTAAAAGTTCTTTTTACCACCTTTGACTAGTTTATCAACTGCCACTATTTCTGAAATCAGCAGGTATGACACAGATAAAAATGCCTTGGAAACATCCAAGTTATATTAGTCTTAAACACTCTGCATTGTGGTGGCCTTTGCATATGATGGAGTGGGAATTAGCACTGATTACTATGTGGACTATATAATGTCAGTGTTATAGCTGCTTCACTGGCTGCCAATTTGTTTCCCAGTAGAATTTTAAATACTGGTGCTGACCTTTGAAACTCTCCGCAGGCCAGAAACAAAAATACATTTTAAAGACTGCCTCTACCATATGAGCCTGCTTGTGAGTTGAGAATAGTTTCTCATGCATTGATCTAGTCTGAGTGCCTATATTAATAGAGGTGGGATTTTGTGAGAGGCAGGGGCATGTGAGAGACAGCTTTTTAAAAAAAATTGTACTCACATTATGATTTATTTTATCCCATGATATGTTCCTGGTTCCTCAATCCTTGTTTTTGGTGCCCTGTTAGTATCTTTTTCATTTCAGAAGGCATGGTAAGTTTGATTTTTATCTCTTGTGCTTACTGTGTGTATTTAATTAGTGATTTAAAGTAGCATGTTTGTACGGTAAATCTTTTTATTGGTTTTCTGTACCATCTCCATGCTGCATGTATAAAGCATAAAGTCAGGATATAAATGCCATAAGCAAAACAGTGGGTTGGATTCAAACAGTTTTTCCACTTACTCTTCTCCTTTTTCCCTGCTTACTACTGCCCCCATAATTCTTGCCCATGCCACTGTCAAGAACTACAATATAGTATTTTTGGTAGTCAGAAGAAACCTATTTTCTTCCTTTTGAACCAGTAGAAAACCAGGTTAGATTGAGTCAAAATACCTCAGTAAGAGCAGAGAGTATAAACCAGTGACTGATGTGAAAGAAGATAATTTACTCATAATTAACTAGAAGTAAGATTGTGACTGGAGATTCATAACCCCATAGTTAAGTTTTGAGGGGAAGTATGAGCAGTGTGGAAGATTAATTTTGATGTGTATGTAGTGGTGCAGGGGGAATAAATGCCAGTGTCTGAGCATCAGAATTTTGAGAATGTGTAAGTAGGTGGGTGCATGAGATCTGGCAGGGCCATATTATTCATAAAGCTGACTAGGCTGAAACCTAAGGGCCCTGCAGGGACTGAGGCTTATATTTGTTGTTACTAGCACCCTTTCTGGCCTTTCTGACAGATGTTGGCTGAGCAAGCATGCAAAGTGATTGAGAGCAAGTTGCAAGACATACTTGCAGTCAGCTGAGGTTTGTTTTGAGTCAATGGGGAGGAGGAAGAGGTATACCGTGTGCCAATAATGCACTAGCATCAGGTTTTTGTGACATATTGCATCCTCCCTCAATACACCTCCATGATAAGTCTCGGTGTGAACTTGATTGCATGTGACTGACTAAAATTGCCAGTAAAATTCTTTAGGAGACTCTCAAAATGGATATAGGGCTATGTACTGTGGTCTAATACCTACTGAACCAGGGTCAGACTGTCAGTTGTAGTGTGGTAAAATATTGAAGTGCCAGAGGGGGCTGAAGTACCTGAAAGCCTAGAGGTCCATCCGTGGGTTAATAGGGCCCTTAGATTTGGTTGTTTCTCATTGTTGTTGTATTTTTTTAACTATGCCATATTTCCACCTACACAAGGCTTCCAAGAGATCCCAGACAGCTACCATAAGATATTATTGATTCAGATTCTGATCTTTACCATACAGATAAAGGTTGCACTAATCCATACTTCCTTAGCTTTTGCCTCACGGTCTTGGCCTGGCCTTGAGTTTCGGGTCTGAATCAAGACACCAAAAAGGTGAGATTTGTGGGAAACTTTAGCTTTGATACCTTCTTTTCAAAATAGACCAGAATTAGGAGAGCTTGCCCCCACCAGAGAATGTATAGCTATGGATTTCCCAGTAAAGGTACTGGGTGAGATGGTCTTTTATCCATTTCTTTCTTTGATAAGGGTATGGGCATGAGGAAAGATGTCTGCCTAATCATTCCTGGTTATTTTGCTCTATCCTCCTCCACCACATGGTATGGACCTGTTCTTATACCAAATCAAATCATCAGTCAATCAAGGTCAGTATTGTCTACTCACACTGGTAGCAATTCTCCAATGTTTCAGTTGAAGGTCTTCCACATTTCCTATTGGCCTTTGTAACTGGAGATGCTGCGGACTGAACCTGGGACCTTCTGCATAGAAAGCAGAGGCTCTTTTTCTGAACCATATTTCTCTATTGCAGTGGTGGCGAACCTATGGCACTCCAGATGTTCATGGACTACAATTCCCATCAGCCCCGCCAGCATGGCCCCGCCAGCATGGCCAATTGTAGTCCATGAACATCTGGGGTGCCATAGGTTCGCCACCATGGCTCTATTGTGTATGTATATGCTGGGTCTTAGAAGTGGTATCTATTTCTTTCAGACAGTTGAATTAAGGTAATGGATAGGTTAAGGAAGGAAAAACCAAGCTTCAGGGTATTAGAGATCGTTTACTTTTCTCTTCAATTTTAATTTCATAATTTGTTCTGTCCTAGACTGTATATTTCCTAATTTCTATTTTATTCAGAAGAATTTCGAAAATTAATTACAAAACTGAAACCTGCACAGTTTGCCACAACTTCCAACTCCTACATTTTATCTCCATATTGCTGAGGCACACAGAAATATTGGTAAACTCCACAAACATGCCCTTCATCCAATTTTGATGTGATATATGTATGATTGCCTCAGAATTTTGTGTGTTTGCATTACTTATGCATATGAGCTAACATATGTCAGTAGGACACAAAAGCAGTCACACACATGAGGTGCTCCAAAGAACAATGTAATTAGTTCTCAGTGCCGAAGGAAACTTTGAGCTAGTGTTTGAGAGAACAAACTCAAAGTCCCTTGCTGAGAACTAATGGTGTTGTTCTATTCAGCACCTCATATGCCACATGGTACACCATTATGGAAACTCAAGGGACTTTCAGAAGTAATTTGTAAGAAAGGTCATGAGGGTCTGCAGTTCAATGAAAATACTCTTGACATATCTAAAGTGGCTCTTGGAATTTGAACTATGAAAACTGCCTTATGTTTTATTTTTGTATCATTCCAATATTTTCATTCAGTTTACCTCATTTCTCATTGTGAAATATAGATCGCTATTACGATATCCAAGCTTTGCTAAGCGTTACCCTTTAGCAAAGTGATGTACAAAAGTTTTATGAATCTGTATTTGGGATGGAGGCATAATTTATTTGTTTATTTTACCTGGAACATTTCTATGCCTCCTTTCCAGCCACATAGGATTCCCAGTGTAACAAAACAACAAA
This sequence comes from Sphaerodactylus townsendi, assembly GCF_021028975.2. NCBI lineage: Eukaryota > Metazoa > Chordata > Lepidosauria > Squamata > Sphaerodactylidae > Sphaerodactylus > Sphaerodactylus townsendi. Next base: position 55,843,409 of record NC_059434.1, on the reverse strand, counting down.
GCAAGTGCCCATAGCATTGCAACTAAAACTAGCATTGCAATCTAAAACTGAAATGTGGCTGGATGGCCTGTTCCAGCAATAAAGGGGACAAGTATAGAGACAGAGAAGAATCTGAATTGGGAAGAAAAAGTTTGCCCATGCTTGACTCAGAAAGAAATTTAAGAAAGTGGCAGTGCTCATCTGGATTTGACAAACAATAGATTGTTTCTACATCTGGAAAGCAGAGAAGAATAAGGGTACCATACAAACAGCTGAGTGGAGACAGACTGTAAGTGTATATAATAACCAACTTCACACAGTAAGAGTGCAGGAATCTAGTTACAGTATGCAGTCCATCTGCTGAAAAGAACTTGTAAAGCCCTAGCACCACTGCTGTGTAAAATGTGTAAGAAATGAAATTGCCAAACAGAAAATGACACAAGCCATGATGATGTCTGTTACCCTCAACTCTTGTTTAGGAGGTGCAGCTATTTATACATCCCTGTTGTGCGATCATTTTGAGATCCCCAAACTCTCAGGACTCAAAGACACTTAAAACAAGTTTATAGGGTGTCTACTCTCCTTTCCGTTTCTGCCTCTTGTTAAAACATAAGTTGCCTCAGATATTCAACACCATAAAACCCAATAGCTCTGCATAAACAGCAGAACCAGATGGAGGGAAAATCACCAATGTCAATTCAGCAGTCAAGAGTTCCTTCCACACAGCTATGCCAGTAGCTACTTGTATTCTGATTCTGTGTTTTTGTTGCCTTTTTTGACTAAATGTGTGAAGCCATTTTGATAAAACCATGACAACAATTGGATGTCCTTTAGAAATATTTCATGTGAACATTGCTTCAGAGGCTAATAGGCAAGTCACACTAATGCTAAACTGTATCAAATAAACATTACTCAAAATGTCAAATATTATACAAGGCTGTATGCCATCTTGTTTGATATGGACCATATATGGTGGCAAATATAAATTGTCCTTTCACTTGGGCTAAATAGTTCACTTTTCACTAGGCTGCTAATCAGGTTTGCATAAAACAAGGTAAGAACAGTTAAAACAAAGTTCTAACTGAATATTTGGGTCTATGCACACTTAAACAAGTTGTGGATAATAAAATGCATCTGTGAATCAGATATTCATTATACTGCTCAGACGACAGATGTCTGTGCTTTTGAGTAGGGAACATGATGTACACTTAAGCTAATTTTGGATAATAGTATGCATGAAATGCTCAGCAGTGTTTCAGGTCCTTTGTGAAAACGTCATATCCCCTTTGGTGGACAAGCGCAATCTCAATTTGTGAAAGACTTAAAATATGCACAGAATTTTTTTAAAAAAACGAACGGGTTTTGCTCATCTCTCTGGTGAAATATTGTGAAGAGAAGGGTCAACATAGCTTTCTTTTTCTGTTGCTTTCACCAGACCCGGAACAAAAACAAGAATAGAATTCCTTTCTCACTTCCAAACAAATGGAAACACTCCAGCTCCCCAGGCAGCATTCTTTTCCCAGGGTCTCTAAACTCTAATTTATTACTGCAAAAATCATATGCATTTAAATTATCTGTGGAACATTTCAGGACTGAAAGCTCTCTCTTTTTTTTTGTTAGCTACTGTACTTGTTATAAATATGACAAACCCCCATTATTTTATTGAAAAAGCCATAATTTAAATTATTCTTCACACACTGTAATGCTCTTCATTGTTCCTAATGAAGGTCGGGTCTGCAAGATAATATGCTATTATTGGCTGGCTTCTACCTGCTTTATAGATTTGACAGCTTCAGAAGACAAGATTCATTTACATAGAAAAAGCTTTCTCATCAGTAAAGCAGAGCATATCCAAACCAATATATCGAAACTGTTGTGTTGCTGGGTTTGTTATCAACCCTGCAGCACATTTTCATGTGTGAGTGTGAACATGCTGTGGAATTTTTGAAATGATTTCACTTATTCATCGATTATTAGAAACAATAACAACCATTGCCTTACAAAAATAGGATTGAGTATTTATTTGTTTGTTTATTGCCACATGATGAAATAAAAATAAAACAGCTACTCATGTACTTTAAAAATAATTATTTAATACAAAATAACAATATTATCCCGATCTCAGTTTTTCTCTTTGTAACAAATAGCGCTTCATCCAATAAATGAATGCATTTTAAATAGCCTAAAAGAAAGAAAAGCAACAGAGATTGTGGAGTAGTTGTTTTGTAATTTAAATGCATATGATTTTTGCAGAAATAAATTAGAAGTCAGAGACCCTGGGAAAAGAATGCTGGCTTGGGAGCTCGGGTGTTTCCATTTGTTTGGAAGTGAGAGAGGAATTCTATTCTTGTTTTTGTTCTGGGTCTGGTGACAGCAACAGAAAAGAAACCTATGGTGATCCTTCTTTTCTTTACAATATTTCACTAGAGAGATGAGCACTTAAAAAAAATTCTGTGCATATTTCAAGTTTTTCACACATTTCTATATACCACACCATAGTCTAATTCAGACATAGACTGGATCCAAGCAGTTTCTCCACTGGTAAAGAGGGGAAAATTGGGTATGTGGTATGTCCCCACTTCACACTCACTGTAGGCACATTTAAGAGATAAATGTAGTAGCTTAGTAGCTTACTAATTGATTAGTAGCTTACTAATTGATTCAAATCAAGTGTATTTAACTCATGTTAAGAGTGCCTACATGTGAATATATTTCATTAATCTCCTACATGTGAATATATATTTGCCATGTCCCCACAGAGCCTTTGTTTATTTCCCTTTTAAGATAGTCAGTTTGGTTTTGCCTTATTGTTAAGACTTTCTTGGGAGGGTGTTTTAGTTACACTTTGCCCATTTAAGACTTTTTCCCAGCAGGCAATTTCCTTTTCCCCACCCAGAAACCCTCTGTGTTAGTTTGTTCAGTTAGTCAATGAGGTGCTAAGGGTGGAGATGTCCACACTTGGGTGCTGTGTGGTTTCCGGGCTGTATGGCCGTGTTCTAGCAGCATTCTCTCCTGATGTTTCGCCTGCATCTGTGGCTGGCATCTTCAGAGGATCTGATGTGGGAAAGCAAGTGGAGTATATATCTGTTGGAGTGTCCAGGGTGGGTGGGGAAACCTTGTCTGTGAGTAACAAAGGCAGCAACCAGGTCAATAGTTGAGGGCGTCTGAATAGAAGTATGAGTAACAATGAAGACAATGAGTAACAATGAAACCTGGGAGTAACCCTGTAGATAGCAAGGTCACTGGTGGGAGCATCTGAATAGAAGTATCCTGGCCTTTGTTTCTTTTGTCTATGGTCATCCTGTGTTTGTGTGGAGCTGGTTTGACACAGTCTTGACCCTAGTATTTTTCAACACTGGCAGCCAAGTTCTGTTCATTTTCATAGTTTCTTCCTTCCTGTTAAAATTGTCCATGTGCTTATGGATTTCAATTGCTTCTCTGTGTAGTCTGACGTAGTGGCTTTCAGAGTGGTCCAGAATTTCTGTTTTTTCAAATAATATTCTATGTCCAGGTTGGTTTATCATGTGTTCTGCTATTGCTGATTTTTCTGGCTGAAATAGTCTGCAGTGCCTTTCGTGTTCTTTGATACGTGTTTGTGCGCTGCGTTTGGTGGTTCCTATGTAGACTTGTCCACAGCTGCATGGTATGCGATAGACTCCTGCAGTAGCTAAAGCCTTCGACAATACGATGTCCACACTGTTTGTAAAGTCCATATAACCTTAGGGTAGTTTAAAGAGAAGTCCATAGGTTTGTGTGGGTGGGCTAAAAAGAGAACAAGCCAAGTTTATCTACAGTGAGAGCAAAGAGCAAGGATTCCAGAGCTACAAGGAAGCAGAGGCTGTCAACCATCCAACAGCAGCCAGATAAGAACCAAGTCTGCAGCTTCCTACAGCCTGAGAATAAGCAAGAACTCTGTTTAGTTAAACCTGGGAGGAGTTAGGGTCTCTTTTCTTTCCTTGAATAAAGCCATTTTAAGAACTGTAGAAACTGGCTTGCATTCCCCCTTTCTGTCCCAACCAAAAACAGGGAACCTCAAGCAGAGAAACTTGGGGGGGAGGGGGGGAGAGAACATATTTCATTAATCTCCATACCAAACTTTCTTTTTATGGGTGCTAAACTGATTTATCTGATGTCTAAAATTCTGACTCATTTGATGTCTCTTAGGAAGCCACCTAAAGTTAGCTCCATCCATGGGAACACCTGTGCCAGAACAGAGCTGGTGCCATGGCAGCTTTGGCTGTTCCCTGGTACCCCTGTACTGGAGTGGATGCCACACTGGTGCAGGGTTTATACTACACCCAAAGCCCTTTTACCACCCCTTCCACTCAGAATTGCACTGTTGATAGTTAGCCTGAGATTTTAGCTGAAGCTTTATCTGTAATTTTCCATTACCTTGTGAACCAAATGACTACCGGAAACTTTTTGTATGTGTGTGTTTTAAACATGTTATTGAAGAAATTGACCATGTAGGAATCAAGCAGACGGGTGGATAGAATAATTTAGAATTTCAAAATGCACACTTTTAAAAACTGAACTATAGTGGCAGTATTTAATTTGTGGCTCTTTCCGCATGTTTATGGCGCCCTGGGGACAGCAAAAACGCCGTCCCCAGGGAGCCATTAGCACGAAGCGCTAACTGCTCTTGGCAGCGCGTACCAGCGATAAACCAGGCCGGTGTAACCGGCATTTCCCAACTCGCTGGGGTGGTTGTTGGGAAAATACCCGACGAACCTGCCGTCTAAGCGGCAGCGGCTCAAGCATGCTCTCCCCACTCCCTCCGTCACTTACCTGGTCTCAGCTCGACGCGTCGCCGAGGCCTGGGGACGCCCCCTCGATGCTCAAGCAGGCGCAGAACCGAGGGGCATCTCCGAACCTGGGGGCGTCGAACGGATAAGCTTCCAGGTCGGCGTAGGCGACGGTGCTCAGCGGTGCCGGTGTCCCCAGCGGTTCTGAACGTCCGTGAATACGGTCCCAGCATCGTCGGTCGGTGGTGTCACATGCGACCTTCGCCTCCGTGTGGAAGGGGCCTGTGTCATACTTTTGGGATGGAATATAATCATTTTAAACTATCTTTATTATAAAGTGAAGAACTTCTTTTTCAGCATTTCATTATTGTGTTGGTGAAATCTTGAGTTCTTCTTGTTTGGAGACTAAACAAAAACTGTTGCTTGCAGTTTTGGACATCAAGACAAGTTTAGAATGTGAGGGCCTGGGGAAAAAAAAGATGAAATTTGTTTGGTTGGGGAAGGGGAGTATTTCCCTAATTTTTTTTCTTAGGTCTTCCCCTCATTTTTCATATATATATATGGAAATAAAGCTTTCCTATGCATTGGGAGAAACTGCTACACTGCTCCAGAGGACAAATTTAATTATACCCCCAGTAATAAAGATTACTTGTCACTATTGCCATGACTATGTCATGAAAAGGAATAAGATCGAAAATATATATATATATTGTCTATTGAAGTATACCTTAATGTCTTTAATGTCTTTTTTTTCTTCTCATCCTTCCCCCCCCAATCCAACTGGAGATTTAAATTATTAGAAGAAAAATGTTTATACGTAAGCTGTTCCCTAAGATTGTCTAGGCAGTATATGTAAATCTTGTTCTAGATTTTTATCTTGCATAAAGCAGCTGAAGGCTTGATGCTAATTAGAATGCATATTAAGATGTATCCATTTCAGTGTGTTCCCAAGCACACGCAACTAATTTAATGAAAATAAGAACTGAATGCATCCTAAATGTTACCACAACAATAGTCAAATCACAGTATGGTATGGAAATAAAGCTTTCCTATGCATTGGGAGAGAAACTGCTACACTGCTCCAGAGGACAAATTTAATTATACCCCCAGTAATAAAGATTACTTGTCACTATTGCCATGACTGTGTCATGAAAAGTATAAGATCAAGAAATGTTCCTTATCTTCTAGTCACAAATTTAATTGGTTTTGTTTGACTTTATCAGAATTGAAGGATTACTAATGGTTAGATCTTATATAACTCCTTTTCCCAATGTGTTGGTTCTTATAACTCTCTTTCTGCTCTCATCCTGCAAAAGAGTGAGACTTTCTGCAGCAAAGAAAAGGGAAAATGTCATTCTCTACTGGAGGAAGTGTTTCTTTGTTGAAGGAAGGCTTAGCAGAAAAGAGTCATGGGATTCTATCCCGACATTTGGCTCTCTCTTAAATTACACATATTGGTGAATGATACAGAATAAAAGACAAAAATGGAGTAACATTAACGGAAAGCTAATGAAATGTGAAGAGCAGAGGGTAATATTAATGTTCTTTTGCACATCTCATCTCTCTGAATTGTATGCAGGGGCTCCTGGTATGTGACCATGTGTAATCCAATATTCATGGGCATAAGGATGACTATCTCCTACGTTACTTGAATGGCATTTCTAGTGGCTTATGTAGAGTTTGAACAATTTCATGTGGGTAGCCATGTTGGTCCATAGTAGAGCAGCTAGATTTGAGTCTCGTAACCCCTTGAAGACCAACAAGATTCACAGGGTATAAGCTTGCAGGAGTCAAAGTTCTCTTGTATTTGATAAAGGAAGCTTTGCCTCTCAAAAGCTTATACCCTGGAAATTGTCTCAGTCTTTAAGGTGCTACTGGACTCTGGACATTTTTGTTACGTCCAATTTTTTTTTGAAGCATCTGAACTGTAGAATACACAGTGTCCATCGACTAATTAAATTATAGGTCTTTTCATAGATAGTGTTAAAGAGTTCCGACTCCAACATCCATTCTGAAAAATGTATAAGACGTTGATGGATAAACTCAATTAAAGCCTGAACATTAGAGAAGTTAGGCAGAGAGATGCAATGATCCCTCCCAATCTACTTTTAAAAATTGCAATAAATATTTCAAAATAAAACCCTCATAAATTATGCCAAGGATACATGTTGCTGAGATTGAATGGGAATTCAATCCAATTATTCTAAGTGAATTTACTTTTGGCTAGGAAATGGCTTTTGTTTTCCTGAAAATTATTACTTATAGTAGCTTATTAATGGATTATTGAAAGCTTAAATAAAGTAGGGCAAAAGTGATGAAATTATTTGCCTGTACTTTAAATCAAGAAAGCACAGCTGTGCAATACCCTTGTACTCTTTAATCTTTTAGCTCCCAAAGGGATCTAGTGGGCCACTGTGAGTAGCAGAGTGCTGGACTAGATGGACTCTGGTCTGTTCCAGCAGGCTCTTTCTTATGTTCTTAAATTCAACCTGTGCTCTGGCAAACAAATTTTACACAGTACAGATACCCATGTACAGTGATGGCTGATTGGTTGGTTAGTAGTTGGCTCTGGAGATTGCCTGCTCATGTATTTCCTTGCCTTCCATCTTCAAGCAACAAAATTGGGGAAACTTGCTGCTTCTTCTCTTTCCCTAGATTCAACAGATGATCTCAGACTGTTCTTAATACTTTTGTGATTTCATAATGCGAGTCTCAGAGAATGCACCACCAGTACTTTGTTGGCAAGAGAATATTGTCAGATTTAACTTCCACATCTTTAATGTCCCTGGAAATGGGGGAATATATAATAAATGTGCATCTCTAAGGAACTAACTAGATGAGATTTTGTGGGACCTCTTAATATGTGGGGTTTTAAATGTAAACAGCTAGGGAAGAAGGGAAATTCAGATAAGATGGTGCTATTTTCTAGAACTTCTGTCCACAGAACTGTTATTTGAGCAATAAGGCTTGTATTGGTACTGAAATGGACCCCTTTCCTTCCCACCTTTCTTAACTTACTGAGGTAGGCAAGCCACTCTTTGATGAAGCTTGTAAGATTTTCTGCCTTTTCTGCTTCAGATGGTAGCACGTGGTAAAATTAAAAGCACTGTCGCTCAGCCCTAGACTCCTTAGAAGGTAATAGGGACCACTGCTTTACCTTTTTGGCAAACATAATATGTTTAAACCAACAAACATATTCCTCTCAGGTAAAGATTCTATAAAAACATAAATGTGGCTATGAATCATTCATCTATGGTTAAAACCAATATTCACTCTCTATTTGGGCCACAGATTTTAATTCAAGACAATTTGATTGTGGAATGAGATATTGTGAATACAGCAACATGCCAAATATTGTTATAAAAGAATCAAGGAACAATGCAATAGTAAATGTACAATATTTTTAAATATACATTTATATTAAGATTTTGCTTTTTGCAGGAAACAAAATTAATTCAGAACCACACGGGACTATTTTATTAGAATTAGAACTACATGTCAATTATTTAATTACATTATAATAGTATTAATTTTAAGCAGAACACAAAATGTGCTTTCATATAAAATATCTTTTAATTAAAAATACCAGAATTATACTGTGAAGCACCTGTACAGCCTTGATTTTTAGAAGTGCCAAAAAAGATTATGTAAATGAGCATTTTTCTTCTAATAATTCCATGTAATCCTGTGACCATGATCCTTGGTGGATCCCATCCCTGCAGGAGGAGCTATAAGAGATAACTGAAAGGGAAAAAAAGAGATACGAGAAATGAAGAAATTAGAACCAGAAACTCATGGTATTTTGTTATTTCATGTATTCTATCCACTGCCCTCTTGTAGATCTGCCGGTCTCTAAAGACATGGTTGGACCCCCACAACTTCCGTGTGCATTGAGGAGCAATAATGGGTAGAAACTAAGTGTGCAGGGACGTAGGTAAGGGGGTTCTCAGGTTTGAACCCGCCATTGCATGTCCGGTGGCGGGGCCTTGGGGGCGGGCAGCTGCTCTGACCTGCACACCCAACAATACACGGTGACAGGCACATCCGGCCCGCATTGCCCACTTGCCAGCGACAAGAGCCATAGCCAACTGGTAGGGTAGGTTGGGGGGGGGGTTCTCAGGTTTAACTCCCCACACTGCATGTCTGGCGGGGGCGGGGGTGGGCGCAAACCTGCCGGAGCCCAGGAAAGAAAGTCTTGCTTTTTGCAAGACCTGCTTTGCGAGAGGCGAGACTTTCTTTCCCGGGCTTCAGCTGGCTTGCAGGCTGCCTCCCGGTCCCTGGTGTGCAAAGAGCAAGCTTCCCTAGTCCAAGCAACATTGCTGGGGGTTCCTAGCTCCAGGGCCACAGTCTCCAAAATTCCCAGAGTCAAACTGTTTTCCCCAGATGGACATATTTTAAAACTTCCTTTCGCATCGCTAGGTGAGGCGGTTTGCCTGCAGGAGGTTGCCGCCAGTGATATCTCCTTGGGAGAAGGGGGCTCTGATTTGGCCTCTTCTCTTTTTCCCTCCTTTCCCTCCTCCCCCTCCCTTCTGCTGTTTTGGGAGGGGGTGGCTGCAAACAACACACACACAAATAGAGACGGTGCTTGGCTTTTGACAGACTCCCCCTTCTCTCTTTGCTGGCCCCCCATTAACTCATCGCCCCTCCAGGGGCAAAACAATACAAAATCAGTGTGCTTAATTTTGTGTGTGCCTGCCCCTCCCACCACGTTTCTGTGAAATTGACGCCCCAAAGCAGGGGAGCGATCGGGCAACAGGATGGATTAGGGTTGCAGGCTGGAGGCGGGGCTTGGGGAGGCCAGGGGTGGGGCTTGGGGCATGGCAGTTGCTGCCTCAGCCGAGGAGGTGAGAGAGCCCAGTGGCAGTCGCCGCCAGAAGAAGAGGCGTAGAAGATCGCGTCATCACTCCTCCAGACACCACTCCTCCTCTTTGTCATCTAGTGAGTATTTCTCAGATGAGGATTCTCCCAGGGGAGATTATATGTTTTGGGAAGATACCACTGCCATCCCCTCCCTTCCACCGGGTCTAAGTGAAAGATGGGACCGCAGTCTAGGCTTCCCGCAAGGGAAACTGCCCCCACGGGTTAAATTGAAATTGAAGACACCAACAAGGTTTTTGGATTTTGAGCTTTTGAAAATCAAAGCTCCCTTTATCAAATATATGTTTCTTCAGAGAAACACATCTCACCATAACATGCCTCTGAAGATGCCAGCCATAGGTACAAGAAAAATGTTAAGAGCAAAAACTACCAGACCATGACCACACAGTCCAGAAAAGCCACTACAGTCATTGGGTGGATATTGATATTGATTGAATCTTACGTAACCTAAAACGTCTTGACACTGAAGCTCCCACTTTTTGAGAATGAATCAGGTTGTTCTTGGGCTTGCAAGCAGGTTATGTTTATGTGAAGGATTCCTCGTGTGAGGGTGTTTGTCCATATATACACATAGAAGTAATATGTAGGCATCATTTCACACAAAACATTTCTAATGGCTTCTGGGGCCTTTGGGGCTACCACATTACAGCTGCTATCATGTGCAGCCTAACTGTAAGTTATTTGTATGTGAAATTCCTACTTATATGAATTGTATTCGCTGGCAAGGAAATATATTATTCTACTTGGTATTCCAGCAGTTTTAACATAGTGACACAACCATCTCCACTTTGACAAAGCAATTTAAATTGCATCCAGCTTTTAGGATCTGACTCTTATCAAAGTGACCTAGGAATTCATGAAACCTTGTGTTAAAAAAAAAGTTACATCTTATTCTACATAAAATTCCTAAGCAATCAAAAGGTTAAAAGAGATTATTGCTGATATTTCATACACTCGTAGTAAGTAAAGAGGATTATACAATGAATAAAAGATAAATGCCTCTGGTTTTATTTTTTTAAAGATTAACATGAAATGTGAAGCCCATTACCATATGAAAGTTATCAGCACACACACTGCATCCCCAATGTGCTTGAAGCACAATTGTCTAAAGAACTTAAAAACACATGATCGAGCGGAAGAAAAAGCATTTATAATTTAAATTAACATAATCAGTACTTGTCCTGGTAAGTATTCAATTTTGCTTTTAAGTGGTTTTAATTATTAAAGAAAGCGAAGTTAACATGGCAGAAGGGCTTTGTAAAAACAATAGATACAAATAAGATTATAAAGAGCTCAGAGTTAAAAAGTGGAAATGTCAAAGGCTGATTGTGATGCTTTTGACTCCTCTGTTTTCTCAAAAAAATGGAGAAGGCTTTCCTATGAATGGGTCAGCACAAGAGTTTCTGCTTAGTACTTTATTATGATTGGAGTCTGGGTCACTTATAAACAAGCCAGTGTTTAAACTGAAATGAAACTAACTCAATCATGTATGTTTTACTAGGTTGCCGGATCTAGATTCTAAAAGAGCTCTTGTAACTTTTAACAAAGATTTTTTTCCAGATGTAAGTTCCCCAACACATCAAGATTGTGCAGTTTCAAGGAGATCAGAATAGTATACGTGTCCACTGGCCTTTTCTCTTCTCTTCTTTTCTTTTCCTACAATACCACTTTCTGGACCTGTGTATTTCTCATAATGGAACTCATCTTTTGTTGTATTAGAAACCATAAGTAACTTAATCATTTAATTCACAAAATGCAGTTTTGCTTGAGGGTTTGAAGTATGTGCTAAAACTGCTAAGGGCAAAATATAATGAACTGTTAGAAAAGGACGGAAAAGAGGGCTTTTGAAATATTAATGGGCTACTAAAAATGAATGGCATAGGAGCCGAACTTACTCTAAGTCACACTAACCTGAAAAGACCACCTTCTGTCTCTGCCAGTCTTCACAGCTCTTCCCCTTTGCCCCCGCCTTCCCTTTGATATGTTTTCAGCCACAGAGTCAGCGCCTGTGGCTATTCACAGGGTGGCTTGATAGCTATAGAGTTCTCAGAAATCTGTGATCTATTTTTCAAGAAATGACATTTGTTCCTCTGAGTGGCCCCCTATTGATGTTTTTTCAGCCTTCCTGGATGACTGCTGGTTATTCTTCGTCTCCAGAGCTCTCCTGTTTAGTATTATGCAGAATCAAATTGGTAATAGCTGTGCTTCAACTGTCTTTTTGGTTCCATTTCACTTTTGAGGGGTTATACTTGTGTGTGTGTGTGTGTGTGTGTGACAGAGAGAGTGGGTGTGCATGCACACACGTAAAGCAATAAAAATATGGTTATACTGTCACTTGACAGGCTACAGCTGGGTGACATTGAGCCCATATTGAAAGAAGGTCAGGATACAGAGTTGCATGCACGTCGGTGTTGTATTTTATTGTGATGTATTGCTGGTTATGTCCTTTTGCCAGCTCCTTTAGCTTAAGTACTACATCACATGCATTGCGTTGTTCTGATCAATTGTAAGGAGAGGTCATGGAGGTGCTGGAAGGAAATGAGATAAATAATATTATAGCTAGGAGTAAATAATATAAATGTCTATGTGGTGACAGCTGATGTTCAAATAAAGTTTCAATCCACCAAGGCAAAAAGACAACAATCCAGAAACCAGCCATATAAAACAAAACTTAGGAGGTCAGTTCATGGCTTGTGAATCACTCTCCAAATTGGCATGTCACAATGGCAGCACATTGTGTGATCAACCTTCTGGAGATTAGTTGCAAAGCTGAGCTTTTTAAAGGTAGAACTGCGTAGTTCTGTTTTCTACCCTTAACCCAGTTTCATAGATAAGCACAACTTACCCAGAGAACGTCTGCTGGCATAGCCATACCTGCAGCTTGATCAGTGCGGCAGTCATTCTGCTAGACTGCCTGTTTGCAATCCTGATAGGAAGAAAACATGATTATCAAACATGAGCTGCCATCTGCACAGATTTTGAAATGCATTATATGTGTTACTCTTCCAGCATCCATGCTGAGGTTTCACAGTAGGCTAGACTCCCTCTTCTGCCCTAGCAGTCCATCCAACAAATAGGGCAACTGCAGGATCTATGTGGCATCAGCACTGTTATTGCAAATGAACTGATTTTTAATGGTAGTGTAAGGGATTTTGTTGCCTTGTTTGGTTTTAGATACCTGCATTTTTCTCAGGAGATTTTTTTTGCCTATGCTTATTTATTTTTCAGGACAAGTAATCATGAAGATGCATACAGAATTATATTGTTAGAGAAAGCTCTGTGGTGATGAGAATTGTGCCTTTAGAATGCCATATAGTTGAGTTGGTCAAACTCTACTATATCCTTGCACTACTGCTTCTCCTATGGAGATACATTATGTTGTGTCTTCTGGAAGGCCTCTCTGCCAAATCTAAGATAAGGACTGTTGCAGGTATGTCAAGTGCTGCATTCATATGATGTATGGTTGTGCCTCATTTGGTCATGCAGTGGCACAGTCTGCTTCTTAGAGGATTACACTACTAGTCATTATGAAGTTGAAACAAAATTATTGTCTTTTCCTTACTAAATATGTGCCCTGAAGGTGCAATGAACTATGAAATACCTTGATCTGTATAATTCATAATTGATACAGCTTGCTTTTCTCAAAAAATTGTTCTCCAAACTAAAGTAACTATCTTTCCACTTTGAAACAAAAAAGAAACTTTTAAACCCTTACTATATCAACCAAAAGACATGACACTGGATTTATGCATCTCTTCAGCATGGGAGTGAGGGGGCAGGTGCTCCAGGCAGTCAGTGAGGGGGTGGCAGAAGGGGGTGAGGGCAGCTCAATTACCTAGAAGAGATTACTTGTTCTGCAACACACATGCCTTGTTCCCCACTTAGACTGCTGTAAGGAGGTAGGGAAGGTTCAATTACCTAGCAGAGATAGGCCTTGCTCACACCATTCCCCTGACTAAGCTACTTCTAGAAGATGGGGAAGGCTCAATTGCCCAGCAGAGGATTGTTCTGTACTGCATTCCACCCATTCCCCCAATTAGGTTACTGCTAGAAAATGGGAGAGGCTCAATTGCATCAAAGAGTTAGTTTATTCTGCAGCAAGGGTGCCCCATTCTCCTGATTAGCGTAGTGCTATGAGTGGAAGAAGTTCAATTACCAAGAAAAGATGGCTTGTTCTGCAACATGTGTTCCCTGTTCCAACAATTAAGCTGCTGCTAGGAGGTGGAGGAAAGTAGAGGGAGACCCTGGGATTCAGAGATGTCATGGGCTCAGAGTCAGCCAATCAGGACTCCTCTGATGACGAGCACTGGCAGGGTGACTCCACTATGCTGGAGCTCGAGTCAACTGGGCCTCAAGCACAGTCAGAAGTCACACAGGATGTAGACAGAGCTGGCTCAAATCAGGGGTTGGAAGGCAGAGTGCTTGCTGAAGCATCTCTAGCCACTGAAGACCAACCTAGTAGTCCACCCAGCTCACCTCTGTGAGGCAGCTGAGATTATGTACCCGGCAAGAACTGCAGTCTAAAAGTGCAGTGCAGTGCTAAGGTAATGCAGAGAATGCTGCAAGTCAGCTCAGTATCCAGACTGAGTCACAGCACATACATATAAGAGGCAGCTCTGGGAAGTGAAAGTTGCAGGATCAACCTTGTTGAAAGCCTGACAGCCTTCTGCCATACCTGCTTGCAGACAGAGCTCAGCCTTAGACTGGAGTGCCTGACCTGACCTACCTTTGACCCTTGACTGCCTCTTTCCAGACCTGTTCCTCTGGGAAGAGGCAAAGTAATACTGCTGTTATGTACCCCTGCCACCCCACATCTTAAAATGTGCATCCAAGCCGGGGTATTTATGGATAGAATGTATATGTGAGACATATTTCTGATATATTAATGTTAACAAATATGTATTGTATGGCGCAGGATAAAATGGGCTAACAGCAAGCCTAAGAAATAGCAAACAGCCAGTAGAAAATAAATCTACTCATTTGATCCTTGATGTCCACACCCAAGCCAGAGCTACAGTCAATAGAGTTCGATTTTGATTTCAAATACCTTTAATGGCATATAAAAAGTTTAACATTAACACTGCAAGATAACAACCTTTACAATTCTGACGAGTTAAAATAACACCATTTAAAAATTTAGCCACCGCTTCCAACAGCTCGTAGTTGTGGCTGTTTAAAAGATATATAACCTTCTGTTTATCTGTAATGCCTTCACTTCCATGCAGGAAGGGGATTATGTGCTTCTTCCTACCTATCTCATAAAAAGGACAATCCAACATCATATGAGATACTGTTTCCACAGAACCCATGCCACACGGGCATTTCCTTTCTTTATGTGGAATTCCAAGTGGCGTCCAAGGCTAAAGGAAGAAGGCAGGGCATTACACCTAGCTAAGGTGATCGCTCTACGCCACCGGGCCTCAACCAGGAGATAAAGGTACCAGGTTACAATTAATCTATCCACAGGTATTCCCAGAGGGATCGTGGAACAGGTTTTATTAGCTTCCTGTAGCATCTGTTGAAACTCTCTATCAAAAAGTCTCTTCTTGATAGCCCCATAGACCTCCTGCTCTGTTAACATTAGCAGGTCCTCCAAGGAAATGCCCAACTCATTGAGTTTGGCTTTGATTTTAACCCACCACTGGGTTGTGTGGATGATGGAGCGTCCCTGGGATGTATAGTCCAGTTCGAGTAAAACAAATCCTGGCCCAAAACTTGAATGTTTGGCACCAGTCCAGAGTTTCCAGCCGATGCTGGCCTGTTTCTAAGCACAGGGCCGCATAGGGAATAAAATGGGGCAAGCCAAGGATTTTAAACAGAAAGTACGACTGGACCCTTTCAATCTCTCTGCTCCATGACTCACTTTGGCATTAAATGCTTTCAACGCCACAGGGATGTATCCTCGGCCTTTCCCATAGAGGAAGTGTATAATGGCTGAGGTACTTAATTTAGCGGCAGAGATGGCCCGATTCCTATGTAGTGTCCAGGAGGCCCTATGATGATAGGTAAGCCCTAGGTATTTATATGACTGCACCTGCTTGAAACTACTGTGGCCTATCCGCCAATTGGTGAGAAACTTCTCTCTCCATTTATGGGTAAAATACCCACAATTTTGGATTTATCTAAGTTAAAAGTTGCAAATCGATTGAGTGTGTGCAGTATTCTATAAAAAACACTCTTAAAAGCTCTCCTTAGTCCGACTTCTACGTGAGCGCGAAAAGTACAACCATCGTCATCCAGCAAACAGAAGCAGGGGTATGGAAGTTGAGCCTAGAGTCGGACTATGTACTTGGGCCTCACTTAGTGTGGAAGCTAGATCATTAATAAAGAGCTTAAAGAGTGCTTAGGGAGCCAATCATAACCTTGTTTCACCCCTTTAGTAACTTGAATTTGGGGGGTTAACAATCCCTCCATGTTACATCTCACGTGGCAATAGGTGTTTGTGTGCAGGATCTTAATTAATTCAAGCAACCTTGGCTCTACACCTTGGCTGCTGAGTTTCTTCCAGAAAATCTCTCTATTAACAGAATCAAATGCGCCCCGGAGATCGATAAAGGTTGCATACAAGGGGCTCTTTTTTCTCTTATATTTGGTTATCAAGCAACTTAACACCAGGCAGTGGTCGAGGGTTGACTTACCCCTTTGGAATCCAATTTGTTCCTTCCCTATGACATTTTTTTTATCAACTATCCAATCAGTTAATTTCCCCAGGAGGTATTTGGCATAAAGTTTTCCCAAGACCGCGAGAAGACTGATTGGTCTATAATTAGAAGGACTGGCAGGGTCACCCTTCTTATAGATAGGGATGATAATTGAGTAGCTCCACACAGTGGGAATAGTCAGTAGAGTTGTAAATGTGAACTATCCCTTGAATTGAGATGCTGCACCCTTTTTTCCCTTCAGATGTTCCTAAAACTTCCTAAGTGCTCCCATCCCTGATGTAATTTCACTGCTTCAGCTAAATTACAATAGCCAGAGACTCACTCTGCCGGCCACCTATTCAAGGTGTTGCTAATGCAATCAAGGAAACAATTGGTTACCAATCCCCTGGGTTTACAATCATAGAAAGAGCTGCTGATTAGCTCAGCCCGCAACCCAGCACAGCTGCAAGAAACGAAACCTAATGCAAAGGGTCCCTTTTCCCGCCAAACTAGCAATCCACCCTATAAAAGCCCTGCTCACCTTAAGCTCATTGCTCATTTCTAACCTGAACCTCCCTTGGTCAAGTTGGTGTGAGACACGATATCGTCCTTCTACGGGGTCTCTGTGCTGGCATAGAGTCACTGTCTTCTACTTTGTTTGCTGCATTGGAACCATTAGATAACATATCACCTTGCTGCCTCCCAACTCCCTTCCTATCATCCAAACCTATATTTCTCACCTTTTTATATCTCTAGGAACTTGTGTGTATGTGCCTCCATATCTTCCTGTATGTGTGCTTGAAACCAAATTTATATAAACATTTTAAACTTGATTTGGACTCCTTGTGTTACTCTGTGGAACGCTCCTTGCCATATTTCCCCGTATACATAGTCTCAAAGATCCCCTCCTAGCCTCCTCTCGCATTGCCAAGCTAAGTTGCTCTCTCCAAAGCTCCACCAAGCTAAGTTGCTTTCCCCATTGCTCTGCCAAGCTAAGCTCTTTCCCCAATGTATTTGCCAAACTGAGCTATTCTTCCCCATTGCTAAACCCCCCCCCCCCCAAAATCCTTCCCCCTGTTAAGCTAGGTAACACTGCCTTCTCCCTTGCCTTCATCTCTGCCTGCTATCAGTTGTAACCTGACTCTCTGTGAGCCTGGCAGGCCAGGACAAGAGGGGAATCACAGCCCCTAGTAAGGCAGAAGCTACATCTGTTAGGTGAGATTATGGTGAATGAAGAGGAAGAAGGGCAAAAAGTTCCTAAAGAGATGTTCAAAGATGTCAAGTTCAATGCAGTTGAAGTCATAGACCTCAAATAACCTTCATTGGCCTACATTCCTTCCCACAGCCAAGGCACCATCTTCCAGTTGTAGGACTTTCCAATTACTTGTCTTCCTACCCACTTTCTCCTTCAAGGATCACACATTCACACTGGCTGTGATAGACTTTGGGCCTGTGAGACTTCTGGAGAGGCGGTTTAGGGTACATTCTGTACACTCACAGGAGAAGAGTGTTGGACACTGGTGACTGTTTGGAATGCATGATGTGTCCCTCTTTCCTGCCCCTCTGCCTTGTGCTCTGCTGTGGCACTGCAAGCCCTGGAGCAGCTTGGAGTTGAATGAGGCAGAGAGGGAGAGGACAGGGTCTTCTCTCTCTCCACCACCATTTTAAAACTCAGAGCTGTGTTATGCTTGGCTTTTCCAAAGACCTGGAATAGAGCTGCTACTTTATCTGATAGGCTTAGTCTTTCCCAAAGACTTTGCACTTTGGTAAAGTGGGAGAGGAAACAAGAGCAGATGCCCTGTTCATGTGTGTTATATGCAATCAAGTTGCTTCTGACTTAGGAATCGATGACATCCAAACGTTGTCTTGTTAACAGCCTTGCTCAGGTCATGCAAACTGAGGGCTGGGACTTTGAGTCAATCCACTGTTGAGTCAATCCATCTCATGGTTTTTTTGCATTGGTAGAAAGGTCTGAGAACCTGACCAGGGTTAAAGCAGAGACGTTGGGCCTAAAGATTTGTACTTAGAGCGGAACAGCAAGATGTGTTCAAAGGAGTCAATGTAAGAATGTAAGAAGAGCCGAAAGAACAGTGTCAATCATGTCGAGGGATGTTTTAGAACCGGCCTTGAAGTAGTGACAATGGAAAAGAATTGACTCTTGCTCTTGAAAATGGCCATCTGAGTTTGTGATTAAGAAGTTGGTCCAGAAAATGGGCAACACAGAGTTTCTGAGGAATAATCCCAAAGTACAAGGGTGAGCAGGAACTCTGAGCCTTGCTGAAAAAGTATTGGTATTCCTGCTCAAGTAGTTTATTTTTTAACTGATGATAAATCTCATTGGCAGTGAGCATGAGCAAGGAATCCCATGAAAGGCCCAAGGAAGAAATCTTAGCCTCGATTAATAACCACCAGTCAGAGGTCTGGAGTTCATGCATCACAAGTAGGACCAGGCTGTGAGAGTCAGAAACAAAACAGAGGCGCACCCAAATTTTTAAAGTGATGGCCCACACCCTAGTTTCCAGAAGGTGCTGTCCTGCCTCAAGGCTGTACTTCATCAGGCTGTGAAGGAGCGTGAGGTGTGTTTGGTGTTTCCCATGTCAAAATTATGTGTGCTGTATTTTTTTAAAATGCCAAAAATGCTAGTCTGAAAACTTTTTTCCTTGTGTTGGGTTTTTTGTGTGCCGAGGGGTTGAGAGAATATTCAAACATTATAGATAAAATGTAAAAGTGTAATTGCTAACAATTCACAGAGGTCAATATAATTCACTCTATCATTTAAAAGAGTTGTTGATTATATATATAGGGGGTATCATTTTGTACTTTTGCCCCCTTAAAAATGTAGATCCAGCTCTGCCCCCCAAAGGAATATGTCTGGTTGTTGGGGATTAATCATTTAATCATTTAAGCTATGTAAATTCAATTTAAATTGCAAATGCAAATTATCAGAAAGAAACACCTGTAAGTGTTAAATCAAGTAACTACTGGTTTTCAACTAAATAATAATTTGTAACAGGACAATGAATATGCACCATCCAATCAAAACAAATAGGGACTTCTTCTGATTATCATAAAAGCAATAAAAAGGCTTGCACAGCATTCTTTCTCCCAATTTGTCTTTCACTCTGCACTATAAAGATAACAAAGTGTGGCATCCTTGTAGACAGCATTGTTTCACTCTGCATTTTCCCTCACTGGAGTCTAGACTGTATTGTTTTTTAATTTGCTGATGGAAACCATCAATTAAAAATAGCAAGGGGGTTGAGGATTTAGACAATGGACAGAAAAGGAACAGAACAATATGTAGCATAAACTAATGAAGCATTTATTTTGCTGCTTAATCAAATATGTCAAAACCTTAATCTGAATGGGTTATGTTAGCAAAAAAGGTAGGGACACAATCCATCCACAGCACAGCCTTATTACTAGCACTCATGTTAGAGTAAAGTCTGAAATTTATATTCTTTCAAAAATCTGATAGTAACAAATAGCAACAACATTCATAACAAGGACCCTCCCTCCCAAAGGTTTGCAGAGTAGGAATGTACAAAACAAATAAAGACAACACAGTCAGTTTTGAGTCATATAGAAATGTATTTATCTAACACTAGAATTAAAGCAAACCACCTTCAAAGTTCCCCTGCCTTGAAAACCCTACATGGTCATCATAAGCAGTGGTGGGATTCAAATAATTTAACAATCGGTTTTGTGATCTGGGGGGATGGGGGGCAGCCGAACACTTCATGGCCAAATTGCAAAGGCATAAAGAGGGAAAATGGTACCTGGGGCAACATCTGATCCAGGTGCCCCCCTGCAACCCACTTACCTGAGTTGGCAGTGGTCCCAGGCAGCCTGACAGACCGTGCCTGGTGGGGCCAAGGGGTACCCTGTGGCAGCCCTGCTGGCTGAACAAGCTCTGCCAGCTAAACAAGCAGCCTGGGGGGTGAGGTGAGGCCAAAGGGGCACCCTGTGGCAGCCCCACCATTCTGCTCATTCAGCCAGATCCTCCACCAGTTGAACAAGCAGCCTGGTGGGATGGGACCAGGCCGAGGGGCACCCTGAGGGGGCCCCTCCAGGTTGCTCATTCAGTTGGTGAAGCAGCCTGGTGAGAGGAGCAGGTTGAGGGGGGAAGGAGAAGAGGTGATTGGCAGGGCACCTTAGACTTTAGGCAGGACTTGCAGTGGTGGGATTCACCATTAACAACCAGTTTGGCTGAACCTGTCCAAACCGGCTGAATCCCACCTCTGACCATAAGTTAGTAGTGACTTGACAGCACTTTCTACGCCACCACCAGAATAAAAGCTAATTGCCTTAGAAGATCTATGCAGTTCTTGTTGCCATTTGTTTCAACTGAAAACTCATTTCCAAGTTAAAGTTCCTATTCTACCTAATTTTGATGGAATTCTGAGGGACCACATCCTCACTCAATGGAATGACACATCTCTAAATTTCAAGCCAGTAAGAAAAAGAACCCCAACTGTATGGAAATTAAAATTCCCATTTTTATACTGGGCACAAGCAAACATGAATTGCTAGAGGTGTAGACGTGCCCAAATGCTTGCCAGTTTTAAACATTAATTTAAAAATGCCACTGCTTGCCACTTAAAGCTCCACACAGCATGGCAGCCATTTCCATTATACCAATTTAATTTATACCTGCATTACAAGATTAATTTGACTGATTCAATTCTTTCTGACTAGTTTAATTAGTTTTATTTTGGCTAAGAGGATTTTTAATTTTTTTTGTTCAGGGATTTTGAAGGATTTTAACTATTTTGGCAAACTGTTTTCATGATCTAGTATCATTATAGAAAAAGATTTATGTCATTATGCCCCTTCCCCTTCAAACCTGGAAGTGACTCAGAAGCTTATCGTTATGTCTACTCTAGAGGATTGTTTACCATTTTTTCCATAAACGTGAATTCCTGACTGATGTTTCCACATATCAATCCTTCTCTAGTTTTGCCGGTCTCTCACATTTTATATAAGCACAAGTATGTGGTTATGTGAGTAATTTCATTTTCTGTGGCTGTAGCTGCTAGGAAAAGCTGAGAAGAAATTGAGACAAACTCCAGGCTTTCCCTTCATCCATATAATTGGCAGTGTGCAAACCCAGCAGACAAGTAGGATAGTGGCAAAAGCTGAAGGCTCCTTTACTTGTGACAATAAAAAGCAACCATCTCACCAGCTATGCATATTAAAGGGAAAAATAGCGATGGAGATCATTTGAACCATCTCAGCATGACAAAGATCTGCAGCCTCTCCCGTACTGTATTAAAATTTTAATGAAATAAATAAAAGCATGCATGAAAGTACATGATCAGCTTATTTGAACCCATACACTCATAAAGCAGCACATCTCATTTTAATCTAATTACAATAATTTTTAATGGAACAATGTTTGGGTAAAATGAGATAGAACCCTGATGCCATCCTTGCCCATCAACAAATTGTATAAAAAGTGAGCAAATCCCTGTGATTATAAAACACTACTCACAACCTGATCTCAACAGAAGTCGGTTTTAGGTAGCCAGCTCAAGGTTGAGAGCCTTCCATCCTGCCAAGGCCAATACAATTACCCAGCCGGCTGGAGGTAAAATGGGGAAGGCAGTGGCAAACCAGCCCTTAAACATAGTCTGCCTAGTAAATGTCATGATGTGACATAATCTCATGCATCAGTAATGACCTGGTGCTCACACAGGAGACTACCTTTACATTTACCTCACCAGTTGGTGATTGTTTGAGTCCATGTTACTGTTGTGCACACTATTTTGACATAGTTCCCCCCCATAATTTAATTATGTATTTATTAAATATGTATTCATTAATTAATGTTTAATAAAAATATTCCTTGTACTTAATATTTAATTTATCTAAGAAAGGACACGTCTGCTAAAAAACTGAGGAAAAACAAATAACACAATGAGAGGTTTGTTCTGCTTTGTAAAAGAGAAGGAAATATTATTGCCTTTTTGTTTCACCTTTAGTTAAATCAAAAATTTATGGGAATCAAAAGCAATCATTTAGCTAAGGAAACAACTGGTTTTTTTTAAAAAAACCCTGAAACATAGGGATTTTTCTTAAAGGATTATATCACGACTAGAACCAGATTTAGATTTGATAATGAAAAAAATAACTTCCTGATGCTCGAAAATAATTCCATCAAGAAATGTAGAATTTCAGGCCCATTCCACACAACAGAAATAAAATGTTTTCAGGTCACAAAATAATACATTTTGGAGTGGAATTCTGCACAATTTTTCACCCTAAAACATTTTATAATTTATTTTTCCTGAAAATGTTTTATTTTGAAAATGCTAAAATCAGAAGTTTTTTCGTGATGCCATTTTGAAAATGTTTCCTGCTTGCTGTATGGAGAGCAGGAAACATTTTATTTTTTCTTCCCTGACTGTCAAAACTGTCAATTCTGTTTTGTGAGCAGCACACACTTGCCATATTCTGCCACCCTGGTATTCTTTGTGCCTCTCGCCATTTGCAGAAGGTTCCCAAGGAGATTTCCTCTGCTTGCAGCTCATCTGCCCACAATTTCAGTCTAAAAGATATATTAATAAAGTTAGTTTTCGCTGATGATTTGGTGCACATGTCATTTTTTCTTTTTTTGTTTTCTTTTAAAAGAGGTGTTTTCAAAACTACAAAGACTTGAAATATTGCCAATTCTTATATTGTGTCTTCACAGCTTTAAAAGACACCTCCCTCAAAAAGCAAAAAAAGAGAAAAAATGACACGTGCACCAAATTGGCAGTGAAAACTAACATTATTTGTGTTCTTTTTAGATGAAAATTGCAGGCAGATGAGCTACAGGAAACCATGGGAACAGTGATGTAGGTATAGATTTTTTATGGGGTAGGTATGGTGACTGAGGGCTTTCCAGCTGATCCATCCTTGCATTGTTTCAAGCAAGCTGGACACGCAATGGGAGGGGATTGAACCCAAGAATCCCCCCTTACCTACGTCCCTGTGTGGGAACCTTCTGCAAATGATGGGTGGCACAAAGAATCCTGAAGCAGCAGAAAATGCAGCCATGGCTGAAGTTGCTGCTGGTGAGGGGCAAGCAAATGCTGGCCCAGTGCACAGAGCATGTGCAAGCCTGAGCCAGAGTCACATGACAGGGACCTGTCACATCACAAGGGATGGGTGAGGTGTATCCTTTATAAGGCAGCATTGGCAAGGCCCTGGCCTTTTACGATGCTGCTGAGAGGGTCGGTCTCACTCTCCCACCCCTAAGGCTAGTTGATTTTAATTGTTGTATCTAATTGTTTTGTCACAGCCTTAGTGGATATGGGCATTGGGGCACATCCTTTCTGGGAAGGTTGAGCTTGCATGCTGGACCTCTCTGCGGCTGAGAGACTCAATAAGATGTCTAGGAGTGGTGTAGGGCGGGCTTGATAAATGCAAGCTGAGTAAGGGGTGTCACCTAATGGGCTCAGGTGGCACCTAGTAACTTGCTGTTCCAATTAACCAACACTGGGATTGGGGATGGCGTCGGGTTCAACAGGCTTGCTGCCTGGCGGCTAGGATATGCCCCTTATGCTCGCCAAGCTTCTTACATTGGTTTAATAAAGAGGGCTGCGGCCAAGTTCATTTCAAAAAGAAACTGAGTTGGTGGTATTATTGGACTAAGCAAGCCTCTGCACATCAGCATGCAAAAAGGTTGGAGACAAGCTACTCACAAATCAGAAATGAGAGCTCTAATGGGGAAGGGGGAGGCAGGTAAACCATTTTTTTGGGTGATTCTCTATATTTGTCCGCACTATGCAAAAAAAAAAAAAATCAAAACCGTTCCTTTAAAAATGTCTACAAGATATTTTATTTGTGTTGTGCGGAATAGGCCTCAATCTAGCTTACTATTATCAAGGTTCTCTTGTTATAAAGTATGCTCCAGGGAAGATTGGCCAAATAATATGTTTGGGATATGTCCCCTAGCAAATAGTATGGGAGGGTGAGCCTTACTTACCTGGAAATTAGAGAAACCTATGGGAAGTTTGCCAACTCTGGGTTGGGAAATTCTTGGAGCCTTGGGATGGAGGGTTTGGGGGAGGGGTGTGGTGTAATGCCATAGTCCACCCTCCCAGCAGGAGATCAGCTGTCAGGAGATCAGCTGTAATTCTAGTAGCTCTGCATGTCCCACATGAAGTTTGGCAACCCTACTTTAAAAGCATACCTGTTAGCCCCTTGGCTTCCTTGTTTGACAGAGAACATAGAAACAATGATTAATCAGGAGTTTCTAATCATACCTTGTAATGTAATCCTTTGTAGGCATAAATTAAACTAGTGTACTTGAAATAACTGCTATTCTTTGTGGAAGCTCTAACCAGCAAGGCCACATTCTGCATTTCATAATGGTACTTGAGGATTTGTCATTTCCCACCCACAAACTAACCAAAGAGAGTGATGGCCTATCTCTTGGCCTGCCTAGTCCAGCTTCTACCTGCTCTTCCATTAGCAACTAGGTATTCTACCAAAGAAGGAGCAAGGAATAATAAAGTCCTTTCCATGAAGAAATAGATATGTGTGTAATACTTCTTTACTAGCCACTGGGTTTTTTTCCTTGAAAAAGAAAAACAGAACATTAAACACATTCAGTAAAGACCTATACATACCACCAATGTATTGTCCTGTTTTTTCCTAAGACATCCCTTATCCCTAACATTATCCTGTGTACTGAGTCCTAACATGTAACAAATATTTCCATCATTCCCTAACACGGGTTTTAGAATTATGGAACTGAAGAATTAGAGAAATATTAGTTCAAAATTTCGTGTTCATTTTTTTCATCCTCTGTTACCTAGATGCCCAGGATCAGGGGTTAATTCAGCAAAGAAAACTATAAACACTGTAAGTTAACAGTGCCAAAATATTTAATTTTATTGAAACCTCCCACCCCCAACTTTTCCAACTGGACTAATTAAGCAAAACAAAACAAAATACTACCCTTAAAAAAACTCTGGCAATATATCTTTAAATATTTTTAAATATTTAAAAACTCTGAAATATGAAAGTCAATTTTGATAACAGGCTGTGAAGTATAAAGAGAATAAAAAATGAGAGCTGTGCTTAAATGGCGATATTTGTCTTCAGCAACTTTCAGAGAATGATGAACAGCCTTTTTTTCTAGTTATTTCCCTATAGATAAGCCAGATGACCTGTCATTGCTCTCTCTTCACAAATTAGCAGCAACCTTGATTCAAGAATGAATGTTTGGAATACATTTGCTGGTAGTGTGAATTCCCTCTTCCCCATTCTCCAGAGAGTCAATAAATGTCATGTTCACAGAAAAGACACCACAGGAATGAATTACAGGAATCATGGTAGAGATCACCAACTACGTACAGCTAAACATTCTCAGCACATTCACCCTTGAGGCACAATCCATTCTGAAAGGCATTTACATGGGTTTGAGACTGAGGGCCCTGCATATTTTCCCAGCTGAGGCAAATAAAAGTTTCAGGAGAGAGGTGTTTGTGATTTACATTAGAAAAAAAGGGTGTGGGTAGAAGGGCTGCAACCCTGCTTCTGTTGCACTGCAGTTTTGATTCACTTCTTCGTTCATTCATTCACTTCTTTCTCTTTTTCTTTTCTCATGCATGCACACAGACAGCTGTTATTTATAGAAATGTAAAGTTCTCACAGGATTCAGTCAGAGATCTGTAATATCTCATTTTGATACACTAATGTGGGTTAATGTCAAGTAGAGACATTTAGAACTGAGTATTAAAGAGACGTGTGGAGAACTGCAAGGAACTCATGAAGATATATATCCCCTGGTCTCTACTTTCTTTTCCAGCTTCTGACTTCACCACCCCCATCAATAATACCTTCTACTCAGTGGTGGGATTCAGCAGGTTCGCACCACTTAGGCAGAACCGGTTGTTAAAAGGGTGCTTGTAAACAACCAGATGTTACATTCTTTGAATCCCACCACCGGAACTGGTTGTTAAATTATTTGAATCCCTCCACTGCTTTTACTCCTCTCCTCTCCTGTCACTGTCTTGTCTTTCTCCTGATATCCCTAGCACTGCACTCATATTTCTTCCTCTGCCTTTGAAGCTTCCCCCGCCCCTACACTTCTCATTATTTCTTTCCCTCCTCTTCACCATCTCATCTCTACCACCTGGACAGAAAGTAGATGCTGGCTGCAGTATGTGATCACTGAGTTCTGGCAGTGTTTGAGCTTACAAGGGGTACTTGATTGTCCAGACTCCATCCCAGACTAAACAGTACTGGCTCTGAGAGGTTGCACCCCTGTGCACTTTTCCCCCCACTCCCTGGTGGCAGTAGCTTCCTCCTCCTGGCAGTCCCTTTTCCCCTTGGCCCTGTCAGTACGTTTGGAAAGTTACTTACTGCTGGTGGTTTTGAGCCAAAATGAAGCCTGAAGCTGACTGACAGCCCTCTCAGCCCAAACACGTTCAGCTTGTATCTCCTGTAGTTGTTTTATTTCTTCCCTCTTGGCTTGACAATCCACTGAAATTACAATGTACAATCATGAATCTCTATTATATAAACTTGGGAGGATTTTAAATCCCTTTCATCTTTTAATCCCCCTCCTCACAAAAAAGATTTGTTGAAAAACCTCCCCTAACTGTACCTGTCTTCACTGGCCCAGCTTCTTCATTAAAAGAATGACAAATGGGGGACCGATGAAAGGGAATCCTATTTGCCCACTCCCTCTCTTTTGCTTTCCCTCTTTGCCTTCCCTTAGCATCCTCTGCCCTTTTCATCTATTTCAACCACACACATTCATTTTTAATCAATCATGGAGAGGGAACTAACAGTCCATCAAGGCATTCACTTTTTGTAAGCAGTTCAGGCCTATTTATCAGGTTACTTTTCAAGTGGTACAGAGAATTGGCAGGATTTCAGGTAGGCTCATGCTCACAAAAACTTGCAGTCCTATTTCTACCCTCCCTCACGTACCTGTTGTCACTGCATATTACTAGCATTACTGTTTTATGTTCATGTAAGTCCATGCTATGAATGTTATTTCATTAATGTGCATTTCCTCACAGCCTTATGGAAAACCTAACTATCCCCTCACAACATTTAATCACCTATTTTGACTATTTTGGGCCTAGATGGAAGTAATCTCACCTTCTGCACGGATACAAAAGCTCACACATGTAAAAAAAATCCTTCAGCAAAAAAACAAAACTCCAACACTAAAGCTAATTGTTTGTTTTGTTTTTGCTGTTTCCTCGTTATATCTTATTAGTCTTCCCAGTTTGTGCATTTGTATAGGTTTATACATTTTATTTAATATTTTAAAACATTTAATATATATTTGTATTTTATACACCCTTTCTATGTTGGGAATTTTTTGCATTTGATAACACAATCCAACCCCCTAGACTGCACTTCAGCAGGTGGACATGGGGCGGCAAAGGTGGGCTTTTTGAAGGTGCAAAGAGGAAGAAAACATCACATACACCCCGGTCGTCAAAAAGGTCTCCATTGGGGCCAATGGACTTGGGTGACATACTGCCAGGGCTAGGGCCACAGCACAATTGGCTGCAAACCTGGGGTGAAAGTCAACTAATGTTGGCTCTGCCTCAGGAATATCCCCCAATACTCCCCCCCCCCATTATGGTGTTGGTTCCAAACATCAGAAATGCTCTGCCATGATTGGAACTTCTGGCTTTTGGCATGGTGGGACTGAAGAGCAGCTGGGCTCAAGTGCCTCTGCCCCCTCCACTGGTGTGATTGCCCCTTGTACTGTCAGAGGGGCCAAATGTACTGGCACTGCCTTCCACTGGATCCTGTGACCAATTGCCCCCCCCCCAATCTGGATTGGGCTGTTAATATGTTAAATGTTTAATAGTTTAATGCTTTAAATGTTTTAATTTTCACTGCCTTGTGGACACTGAGTTTGGGTAGAAAAGCAGCATAAAATGTTTAAAATAAATGAAATATTTTGCGTTGTTTCTAATTTCTGCATTTCTCATATTATTTGAACACATTGTTTGCTTTATGTTATCTGCAAGACCCAGCAAGAAAGGCAGGGGATAAATGAAGTAAACAAATATAGTATGAACAATAGTTTTGATATCCTTTCTTTTCTATTGTTTATTCTTTGCCTGTATTGCAATCCCCACGTCCTCAAGGTGCAAAGCAAAGAATCTTTAATTCAGAGTATGGCATTTAGGCCTCTGGCAGTGAATGCTGGCTACGTAATAACTCCACCAGAACACAGTTGGCAAAATAATCAATAGAACACACACTTGCAATGTTTCTGTTTGCAAGTAAGCAGTAGACAGGCTGCTCCTGTCTGTTGAGTACCTCAGGGGCCATCATAATTTTCACAGCTTCTGTTTCTTACATATGCAACTTCAGTTCTCCTGCCAATCACTGCTGTCCTAATAGAGAGCTGTCAAGTTTGTTGACACTTAAATGTTACTTTTAAAAAATGCTTACAAATAATTTTAAAAGGAAAAGACCCTAATCTATTAAAACATGAACATATATTCCTGTGACATATGGACCACAATTGAAAGGTACACATATGGGAGAAGCCTACATTCAAAGTATTCCTTACTCTTTCTACCACAATTCACCTTAAAAGTAGCTTGCCTCATCATCAGCTTCAGAAATCAGGGTATTGAAAACAGAAAGCATGCACATTTCTCCTGTTCAGTTTGACTGCCCTACTTTTAAAAGCAGGCTGCAAACCAGAGATAAGTCTTCCTGTGCTAACAATAAACCTGTGTCCCCACCCCACAGCTGGCCCAAGATCATTTTGGATTAGCCAGCTAGGTTCTAGACAAGGAGCCCCAGCTGTTAAAAACCAAGCTGGCCCGTACATCACCCCAGCAGCCTCCAGCCTTTTATATAAGAGCTTTCAAAGAGTTTGATAAGGCCGCAGACCCAAGCTTATGGCTGATCCAACATAAACCAGGGAGTTGGACTAGATGGCTTGTATGCAGAGACAGATCTAAGGTGGGGCAGTCACCCTCCAAAAACAAGAGGTGAAGGGCAGGTGGCATCCCAGGCCCAAGTGGAGTGTTCACTTATGAACAGAGAATCAGAGAAGTGCTCACCTAAGAACTGTGTCCCTGCGTCTGAACTCCATGTGGAGTTCAGGGGTGAGTTCACAGTTTGCAGGGCCCAGATCTAGCATTCAACTGCCTGCCCATGTGGACTTTAGAGACAAGGTATACAGTTCAAGGCTGAGCTTGGCCTTGCCAGCTCCATCATTTAACTGTGTTCCCTGTTCCCAAACTCCACATGTTGTTTGAGAGTGAGGTGTGCATTACAAGGCTGAACTTGGCCAGGCCCAACTTTAAACTACAGGCACTGCCTCAAAATCCACAGTTTAAAACTTGACCTGGTCAGGTGGAGGCCAGTCTTGAACTGCAGCCTGGGTGGATCCAGCTTTACGCTGCTGGTTCCGCCTTTGAAGTTCATGTGACTTAAGAGACGTAGCTTTGAGGAAGGAGCCAGAGTATAAAGCTGGACTTGGCAGGGAAGAGCCCACAGTTCAAGGCTAGACTTGATCTGACCAAGTTCAGCTTTAAAATGAAAGCTTCTGAGGTGGAGCCCACAGTTTCAATCTGGACCCAGCCAAGCTTAACCTTGAACTGCATTTTCCCCCAATTCCACATGGAATTTGGGGTGGAACGCACAGTTCAGTGCTTGGCCTGGGCGCTATTTTTAGTAGATATGCCCCTGTGACTGTCTATACGCCCTTCATGATTCTGTACTTCCATGTTTAGGATTACATAGTTGTTGCTAATTTATAGATCATTTGTTGTTTTAGAAGGTTCTGTGCATTTATTCTTGTTATATTATTTTTGGTATTGAAAAAGAATGTTTTATTGTTTTTTCAAGTGATTGTATTGTTAAGCCATATCACACTATCTTTTGGACGTGTAGCATATAAATCAGTGTATTTGTTGTAAGCTGCCCTGAGCCCATCATGGGGAGGAGCAGCCTATAAATCAATGAACTGATAAATCAATCAATTCTGCATGAGTGCTCCAGGATATATTTGAATATATGCAGGGGTACTTTTACAGAAACAATAAAAACATTAATTTATGTTTCAGGAATGATCCAGCGGGCTATTTAACATTGAAGGGAAGCACTGAGTTGGAGTCTAGTTTGAGGTCTTTCTCTGAAAATGCAAACTTTCATCCAAGAGCAAGATTCCTCATTTTGCAGAAATAGGTGTTGGATTCAGCCCAGTGAAAAGAACAAGTCCAAATAATTCTAAAAATACATACCTTGATGAACTTCAGTTTCTGACATTCTCCGTTAGGTAAGTGGTTTTGTCAAAATCAAAACAAAAGAAAAAATCAGATAAAGAGAATTTCAACAGCATTTCTGGGAGCACCTTTAAATTAAAAAAAATCACTGCTATATTCTGCATTACAAAAATAAATTGAAAACATACGGGAAACTATTATAGGTATAATAAATATCCATGTAAATCCAAGTAATAATGCTGAATTTTAACCTCAAACGTCAGAGGGTGACTTGATTAGAGAGTCAGAATAAACAGTGGCCTATTCTGCACACCCAAAATAAGACATCCTGGGGACATCTTTAGAAAAGCCACTTCTCATGTTTGTTCCAGACAGTACAGGCATCAGAGGAGAAAAGAGGCTTTCCCCCACCCACCCGTTAAGCTCTCTGGTCAGTTTCCTCCTCAGCTTGTGCCCAACATTTTGTGTGCTGCTGAAGGGATTCTTCCTCACTTCATTTGCTGAAGGTTTCCCCAGGACATTTGCCCTGCAACTCTGATCCTGTGGCCCACCACTACAGGCTCTGGATGGGGCTGTCAGGCTGTATTCTAAAAGGAGATCAAAAGTCATAATCTTGAGTAGTGTTGCCAACTGTGTGTTAGGAACTACTTGATGATATTGGGGTGAAGCCTAAAAAGGGTGGGTCTTCGGGATTAGGTGGACTGTCACCTGGAGATCAGTTGTAATCCCAGGAGATATCCAGCTGCCCCCTGGAAGCTGGCAATTCTATTCTAGAGCTTCAAAACATACTTTTAGACATAGGGTTTGTTTGCTTCTTTTTAAGAGTAATTTTCAATTGTATCCTTGGAAAATACTAAAGTGGAATACAGTTTTAAAAATTCAGATAAAATAATTTCATTAAAATCCCTAAACTACATAAAACTATCTCATAAAATATTGTAGAAAATAATTGTACCACCCTTATTTAACCAGGTTTAAAGGAATTCTGGAAGTGAAAGGGTTTCAGAAGGTTTAACAGCTAATTTAGAAGCTGATATAACTCAGAGGTTTGAACAATTAGACTATTTGAATAAGGATAACAGTAGATAAAGGGGAAAATACATATCATTTGTCATTAACAAGTTAAATAGTCATAAAACAGACACTGAGCAAACAACTGAACTTGACTTTAAAAAATAATTAGGAGTAGAAATTGGTGTGGGGAATCAGCTGAAACTGCAGGCTCCCAAGTATCTTCTGCTTGTACAAGCAGAAATGTAGGACCAACCCAGAATATGTTATGAATGTTAACAATCTAAGTTCATGAGGACCCTGAGACATAATTCAGAGAATGTCAGCCAAGCTTAAAATTGTTTTTCACTGTTATGTGAAAAAACCTTGTAGAAATTATATTTGGGATGGATCCACTCCCCCAGTGCAAATGCCTAAGTATCTTGGGGTAATAAAATGTCCCTCACAAAAGTGGGAAGAGTTTGGTGTGCTTCATAAAACCCAGAGCCTGTTTGAAACACCCAGCACCTATATATGTGCTTCCACATGAAGTGTAATTTTGTTTCCTGAACAGATTCCTCTCTCTTTTGGGCATTGGATATACCATCACCCACAGTTTTATGCATAGGATTCCCCATTTGCCCAGTTATGGAGATCCATCAATTGACTGGGCTGCCTGCTGCCCCTCAGGTAATCAGTAGGCAGAAGCAGACCAGCTGAAGAAAGGGAGCAATTCATGTACATGGTGTGATGATGTCACTTCTGGGTTTCAATTTTGGGGCATGTGAGTATATGGCCTTTGTGAAGATGTTGTTCTGGTTATAGTATCAGACAGATTCACACTAGCCTGACAAGGACCTTTGATCTCCAGATAGAGCAAGCCTAAATGCTTTGAATAAATTTCACAAAAAAAGTGAGTGGCCAAATGGTTGTAGATCAGAGAGTTAATCTGCAGGGGCAGCCAGGAAATGAAGTTTAGCTGGGAACCAAAGGGGAAACAGCTCCTGACCCAGGTCTGTAACAATACATGTTTGGAACGGTGCTGTAGCTGAAAAATCTGTGTATTAGAACATTTTCTTATTTTCTGTTTTTCAATAAAATCTTTGAAAAACTCAGTGGTTTTTGAGTATCTGGAAAAAAGAACCCAGGATTTACAAGATAGGCATGCACCCCCACTGTCCTAGTCTTTTGGCAGCCTTTTTCACATGCACCAACTTACTACAGATTTTCCCAGACCTTGGGTCTTGGAAATTTTTTGTGTGAAATCATACTGCACACCTCCTTTCCCCTCATTGTTTTAGCTACTTCCCTTTTGACAAAGCTGATACAATGGACCTGGATTGTGTCTATGTCCTAACATTATATTGAAGCCCACCCACACCCACAAAAATTGACACTGTTTGATTTTCTGTTTGAAGTCCTGTTGCAAGTTTTATATGAAACTGACAATGCTGATCCAATCAACCCTGTTTGTGTGTGTCTCTGTCTAAAGATTATATTACTAGTTCAATATGACAAGAGAAAAAAATCCTTCCAAAAACAGAGAAAAGAAGAAAAAGAGTTTGGATTTATATTCTCCCTTTCTCTCCTGTAAAGAGACTCAAAGGGACTTACAATCTTCTATCCCTTCCCCCCGCCCCCACAACAAACACCCCATGAGTTAGGTGCAAAAGCTCTGAAGAGCTATGACTAGCCCAAGGTCACCCAGCTGGTGTGTGTTGGAGTGCACAGGCTAATCTAGTTTCCCAAATAAGCCTCCTCAGCTCAAGTGGCAGAATGGGAAATCCAACCCAGTTCTTCAGATTAGAGTGCACCTGCTCTTAACCACTGCATCACTGCTGCTCCTAGAGGAGGGAGAGGAAAAAATGGGTGAAGGAGAAGCTGGGTCATGGACGTAGGTAAGGGGGGGGTTCTTGGGTTTGAACCCCCCATTCATGTTCGAAGCTCCGCCCCTCCGTTTGTGGGTGTTTAAAACATTTTAGTGCTTTTTCTGTTTTTGGCCTGCAGGGGGCGCATTGTTTGGGCTAGCAACACCAAACTTTCAGGGATTGTTTGGGGGACTCTCCTGGTGATACTACCCAGGTTTGGTGAGGTTTGGTTCAGGGGGTCCACAGTTATGGACTACCAAAAGGGGTGTCCCATCCTCCATTGCTTCCAATCGGAGCTAATAGTAGATGAGGGCTACACCTTGAATGGGGGCTACACCTACTCCCTGAACCAAACTTCACCAAACCTGGGATGTATTATCAGGAGAGTCTCTTAATGATACCACCCATGTTTTTTGAAGTTTGGTCCAGGTAGTCCAAAGCTATGGGGTGCCCCCATCCCCCATTGTTTCCAATGGGAGCTAATAGGAGATGGAGGCTACACCTTTGAGGGTCCATAACATTGGACCCCCTGAACCAAACTTCACCAAATCTGGGTGGTATCATTAGGAGAGACTCCTAAAGATACCCTGAAAGTTTGATGCTTCTAGCTTAACAATTGCACCCCTGTCAGGAGGCACCCCCCAAATTTCCCCAGATTCTCCTTTTAAATCCGCCCCTTCGGCATTGATTTAGAGGGAGAATCTGAGGTCCTCAGTTTAGAAGAAGAAGAAGAGTTTGGATTTATATCCCCCCTTTCTCTCCTGTAGGAGACTCAAAGGGGCTAACAATCTCCTTGCCCTTGCTCCCTCACAACAAACACCCTGTGACTAGCCCAAGGTCACCCAGCTGGCGTGTGGGAATTCTAATCTGAATTCCCCAGATAAGCCTCCACAGCTCAAGTGGCAGAGCAGGGAATCAAACCCGGTTCCTCCAGATTAGACTGCACCTGCTCTTAACCACTACGCCACACTGAAAGTGCTGCTGTTTCAGGGTGGGGGATAATCCACTCCAAAACAGCATCACTTTCAATGTTGTTTAACTGGCGACCCCAGATTCTCCCTTTAAAGTGGATTTAAAAGGAGAATTTGGGCTTTCTAGTTTAAACACCATTGAAAGTGATGCTGTTTGGGGGTGGATTCCAGCATCACAGCGGCTGCCCGGGGGGTGGGGCGCAAAACTCAGATTTTGCACTAGGCTCCATTTTCGCTCTATGCCTCTGCCCAGAGGGGAGGGGCAGGGGAAGGCAGGGCAGGGGAGTCTGCCATTCCCGACCTCAGAGAGCTGCTTTTATAAGCGCTAGGCCAGGGGCGGGGCTTGGGGAAGCGTGGCCATGCCCTAGGGGCGGGTGGGGGTGTGGCCCTACCCCCGAACCCCCCCATAAAAAATCTATACCTGTCCTTGAGCTGGATGACTACATGGGGGCATGAATGGGGTCAGGTCAGGTCAAGTGGGGCAAAGAAATGAAGCGTGTTTCAACATGGTCACATGCTCAAGGGAAGCTGGTTCAGAAATGGATACAAAAATCATGGTAAAAGTGCTCAGGAAAAAAACAGGAAAAATGAAGGGAAACTGTCTGGAATGAAACAGAGCGTAAAAGTGTGGCATTCAAAGTTAAAAAGTAGCATTTAGTTGCAAAATACACAGTGAACAACTAATGCAGAATAGGCCTAAATCTAGGAGTATTGATTTGCAATGCACTATATTCAGTAAAGCAGCACCATTGTTCTTCTAAATGCTGGCTCTCTAGTATCTTTCAGTAAATCTGAGGCTCGATACTAAGAAACTTGAGTTGGTAGGATTTGGTGGGGGGGAAGCTTGATCACGTGTCCTTGATTCCTGATACCCTTAGAATGTATTTCTGTTCTTTGTTTCACATAATGATGTCATTTCACTCAGTTGAAGTGCAGAAGTTGAGAAAATTATATGCTTCCACAGTAGAATATAGTCCTGAACAAATGTGAAAATTGTCATTCAATTTTATGCACTGCATTTACACACTCTTATTTTGTGCATTATTGAACATGATACTTTGATACAAGAACATTTATGCCAAAATGTATTTTTACTTAAAAACTTTCAAACAGATGTGGAGAACAGGACTAGGTAGGCACTAGATCCAGGTGGAGCATTGTGCAACAAGAAGGTCCGGCATGCTTTGTTCTGTAGCAGAGGTATATACAATCTATAAACATCTTCATGTGAAACAGAGTAGAACAAAGTTGATGAATCCATCACTTAGGTACAACAGGCAGTAGCAGGGTCAAGTAAAGCAGCCATTAGGACACTGACGTCTTTCATTTGGCCCTTAAAAACCTGGTATTGAGTTCACTGAAAAGTTATTCCATCCAAACAATATTATTGGTGAAAAAGAACAAATGTATGAAATTGAACCAAATGTGAAGTTAGCTATTGTTATTCAGAGTGATTTACTCTTTGAATGGCATTCTCCAGTGTTCCCCCTCTGTCTTTTTTATGCTGTGAATTATACAGGTTGAACAGGGAATGGATGGCCCTGCTTTGGGGCAGGGTTTTCAGCTAGATTGCCTTTGTTCTCTTTGAAGAGCTAGTATTTGCTATGTGTAATTTATTATTAGGGAGATATTTAAGAGGCTCTATTGTGTTAAAATGCATGATAATTAAATAGTTTTAACTATCAAAATCAGACAAAGAACCTGTCCCAGAAGAATCATACAAAATTCAGATGTAGGTAGCACTTGGCAAATATTATAGCTGTGCAGTTATTCTGTTGAAAGCAGCCAGACTTACTCTTTTTTTCCTTTTTTATTTTCCTTCACTGTCATTCATGATACCCTCACTGGCTTCCTGCATACCACCTACATCCGTGTGGCAAATGGGTAGGGCATCTTTGCAGCCTCTACCACTTTGCCTTTGGAATGGCGACAGTCATGCTAGTTGAAGTGAAACCCACCCTCCTAATGCAGTGGAGAGAGGGATGAGTGGAGCAGAGCCTGATATTGCCATCCTCATTAGCTATGGGAAAGCACTGGCAAAGGATT
Source organism: Sphaerodactylus townsendi (assembly GCF_021028975.2). Lineage (NCBI taxonomy): Eukaryota > Metazoa > Chordata > Lepidosauria > Squamata > Sphaerodactylidae > Sphaerodactylus > Sphaerodactylus townsendi. Next base: position 55,807,075 of record NC_059434.1, on the reverse strand, counting down.
TATGGGTTAATGTCCCTTTTTTTGTACATCCACTCCTTGTGTTAGCTGCTGCCTTGAAGGGGTCTTACCTCCCAGACCATGGCATGACCTCAAACCTGACATGGATCAAAATTGAGGGCTTCCCATGTACCACATGAATGCACTTTTCCCTGGACATTTAACTTTTTACTATTCCCTATCAGTCGAATGAGCAGTGGAACATGTTTCACAAGCATTCCAGTGAGAGAGTGTGTGTATGAATATATATGTGTGTAAGGATGTGCTTGTGGTCTGAATGAGTTTATCTTGTCTTGTGCAATCCTATGATGCCGCATTTTTTTGTAACAAAGTTGGAAGGAGTTTAGGGGAGCTACTGTGCCATGTCTGGTGGAAGTTTTATTCCAGTGTGTCTTCTTTTGCACACAGTGCATAGTTAAAGGAATGCCTAGGATTGCCGTTTATCCTGGGATGATGGGAAAACTCCTGTCCCTGGGTTTTAAGCCCTTCTGGGGCTCTTTGCTCTAGTAAGAACAAAAATGGGGAGCAGAGAGCAACACTAAAGTACTGTAGAAATTCTCCAAATCTTTATTATTTTTGCAACTGGAAGAGACACTTCACAACACTTTTGCTCCTGCTAGAATAAAGATGGCACCTAGCAATGCTAGGAGTTGTCTGGAGTATGTGAGGCATTGGTTCTATGTTGCCCTCTTCCTGTTGCAAATTTGCAGTGACAAATGTAGAAAAACTCAGCTCCTCAAGGGTGCAGTAGATGTATATAGGGATATATGTATTTTACTGCTACTTCCTGGTAAGTTTCTTCTCTATTTGTCCCAGAGTATGTTTCTTAGGTTTGGCCTCTATATCTTCTGTTTCTTATTTTCTACCAATGATATAATTAGAACATTTAAGTTTCATGCCACTTACACCCTGTGGCAAATGCCCAGGTTATTTTTGCAGTCTCTGCCAATCTTACACTTGGGGTAATTTCCCTAAAATAAACAAAACGTTTAAAAGTTGCATTCTCTTCAAATGCAAACCATCTTCAGCATCTTTATGTAAAAATACACACACACTGTCCACACTCCGCCAAACTCTGTTATGTCCTGCTACTGCTGAGATTATGACTGGCCAAAAGATAAAAGCTGCCATTTTGACCCAGTTTTCTCCTTGGTAGAATTTCATTTTGCTTATGAATTCTTTCTTTCAGTGAGCTACTACAGAAATGACATTGGGCCTTTCCAAACAGCAGAAATAAAATGTCCTGCAAACATTTTGAAAAGATCCATTTTGGCGGGTTTTGTTCACTCTGTGTGGAGAACACAAGTGTTGCCAGTCAAAATAGTTCTTTTTTTCCTGCCTGGTGACTGATGGATCTGCCATTTCATGTGCTGCTGCAGAGATTGGTTTCCTATGGATGTTTCCTCGGATTGCAGCTTGTCTGCATGCAATTTCATAAAGTTTGGATAAAGTTTGTTTTGCCTGCTAATCTCATGTACATGTCATTTTCCTTTTTTGTGTTGAGGGGGATGTCTGCAAAGCTACGCATGTTGCAGATTCCCATATTGTGTTGCTGTAGCTTTGCAGACATCCTCCTCAAAACAACAACAAAAAAGGAAAAATGACAGGTGTGCAGGATTGACTGACAAAACAAAAAAAATGTACTTTTTATAGTGAAATCACGTGCAGATGAGTTGCAAGCAGAGGAAATCCTTGTGTGAAACCTTCACCAAATGGTGGAGGGAGGAAAATCTCTGCAGCAGCACTGCAGCAAAAATGCAGGTAAGAGCTGGAATGGAGAAATAAAGCATCTTCTGCCTGCTTTTGTTTGCAAGGGCAAGCAAGAGACATCTTTAATTTGCCTTTGGAAAAAAAGATTGCTAGTTCAGTGATTTTTGAAAAACCCGGGTTAAGAGAAAACATTCTGAAAACGTTTTGGTAGAGAGAACTGTGCGAATTTTCCCCCCAAAATTATTTTTATATTGTACTCAAGACATATTTCTGCTATGCAGAAAAGATCAGAGCTATCTCTATGAATGTGCGGTTGTGTATTCTGCTGTTGCTGACCTATCGTCTTGCAAATAGCTGCTTCTCAGGGCATTATTCTGGCACCGTAATGGGAGTGACATTTGACAGTCTGCTCTGCCAAGTGATCAGTGAAAGTATCTGGGTGATAGGGTTGGACTGTTCCTGCTCCCTGTGTGTCTGCCTATCAAAAGGAAATATGTTTGCAAAAGCAGTATCAACTCCCACCTGCAAAGCTTCCAGTACAATAGTTAACAGGACATATTATGACCCTTGCAATAGCACATATGCTCTTGCTTGTTCTGTTCTGTTTATGAATGGGAACAGGGTGGTGTCATAGAAATGTGCTGGTTCTGGGATGAAGTTATTGCTTGCTTTGTATTTGGCAGATATGGGAACATCATTGATAGGCTGCTCTGTGATTGATGAGGAAGATATTGCTATGGACATCAGTATGATTGCTGTGCTCACAGCTCCTTTGAGTAGGGTCTTTCTCGATGTTTCTTTTCCATGTCCCGAAAGCACAGGATACTAACTAGCTAGGTTGCCTCTGCACTGGCAGCCAGATGTGATGGATGCCTTGGAGGCTATGATTGCCTTGTGAGATATGAGAACGCTCCTGACCTGTTTTTTATTATTATTATGAGGTATTTTGCTTCTGGTCATGATAAAAAGAACTTTTAGGATTTAGCTTCTCATGCTAACCCTTTCTCCTTTGTCATTCTCCCCCTCCCCCTCCTGCCCAAATAACTTTGGACTACTCTGTAGAGTTTCTGGTATGGGATGCTCCTCCTCAAAGTCATAGATCATTGTGAAGCATGAAGTCATAATGGGGGCTGTCTCATAGCATCTCCAGTAGTTAGGAATGAAAACACAATGAAGCATAGCTCTTCAAATACAAGCTGAATTGCTTCAGTGGTTGTTGCTCACACTTTTTAATATAACACTACCTCAAGGTGACTTATTTTGTGCTGGCTGCACTACAAGTGTGGTCTTATTGCCTCATTAAATTATTTCAGGTTTGTCAAAACCCATAGAAAATGGCATCACATACCAGAAGTATTATCTCCTTGTTGGGGGAGAAGTGAAGGGTAGCATTACTGTGATTCATTTTTAGTACTGGGTAATTCACTGAGATGGATCATGAATACATTTGTTATAGCGGTGGAGCAAACCCACACAGAGCAAAGAATCTCTTTAAGAATAGTGTAACACAACGTGCAGTATAGTACATTGCAACTTGGTTGGTATAATAAGGGCACTTCTATTATCCTTTCCTGATTTTTTATTATTATTTATTGTTTGAATTGCAATAGCACCCAGGAGTCCAGCCTGAGACTGGAGCTGCACTATACAATGAGAGATGTTAGTACTTGCTCTGAATGTGTTATCTTTTGAAAAGGCAGGGGAAATGTAGAGAGAAAGAAGGAGAAAGTCCAGGCATGTGAAACAACATCAGATGTATATGTAGTCCAATTCTATGGATGTGAACTGTGAATTAAGTCCCATTGAGATCAATAACTTCATAATTTCATAATTTCATAATTAGATATGCCATTTTTCTTCTTTTTTTCTTTATTAGCTATGTTTTTGAAGGGCTAATACAATTCTAAACCTCTTGGGTGCCTGGGTACAGTCACATTTAGGGCCTCCCTTCATTTTGTGCAGCAGGCATGTTTCTACTTTGTCATCAGTGAAAACATTTAATGTTGGAAGGGAGGATAGCTGACTGGGAACCATTGCAAGCCTGAGTTTACTTTGCAGACATCCATCACCCCTTAACTTGCCATTGTAAGACACATGGTCACTATACTAACTTGACATTTACCATACAAAGTGAACTCAAACTTTTTTTATACATTAGTCACATTTTAAAGGCAAATTAATAACGGCTCTAGAGTAAACTAGGCCGTAATTGGGACAGGGGCAGGGCACATGGTGAGCTCCAGAGAAGTGAGCATGCGTGCCCTGTGGCCGGCTGGGCGGCTGAGCCTTACCTGGCCTGTTCACGAGTGACGCATGAGCACAAGGGGAGGAGTACGCTCCCCATATATTAGGCAGCACGCTGTTTCTCCAGCGTTCTTCAACACCTGGAGAAAACTGACCCATCCTTCCTCCCTATTTGGATAGGGCTTTCTTGCTGCTCAATTTGTCGCAGCCTTGGGCAGTTTGGGCAGAGGAGCGCATCTTTAAGGGGAGGACAAGCCTATGCGCCGGACCTCCCTGTGGTTGAGGGCCTCCATAAGAGGCTTGGGGTAGGCTCAACGGTGGATGCCGTGGAGGCCTCTGTGATCAAGTCTGACACCCTAGCAGGAAGGGGGCCACACCGGGCAGGCGCCCAGGTGGCTCGGTACCTTCTCTGTCCCCCCAATATGGATTAGGGTTGGTGCCGGGGTCAGCCATGAGTACTGACCGGCTGCTAAGCGATGTACTCCTCTTGCTTGCCCAGCTTCTGCCTCAATAATAAAGGGCTGCGGCCCAATTTAATTCCAAGAAGTGTCCTGTGGTTATTCACCAAATGAAACCTCTGCACATCTGGGCACAATATCACTTTTTGTAAGAGATATGTAGCTTCTGAAATATATGGTTGCAGGCAGTTGGGTGAATTGTTTGCCTGTAGTAAACTGCTCTAACTTAAAGATGTTCTATATTACTGTCATTAATGTTAACAGTACTGGCGGTGTTGCAAAATTTCACAGTAGATATGTCCAAGGTCACTCTTACCATGTTTTAATGTGATGAGCACATGTGAGGTGATTGCTAGATCTGTTCAGCTCCTTGAACTTAACACCTTTTTTAGTATAATTCTTTAAGAAACAGGGCTAAATGGTTACATTTTAATAAAGAAAGAAAGTTGGGGGTGTAGAGATTGGATGTGTAGAATGTTATTGTGAATTTTTTCAATTAAAATTACTGCTTCTCAAAAAAAACCTTGTGGGAACATGGAAGTGAAAATAGCTGCCATAGCTAAAGCAAAAGTCAGCTGTGCTATGCTGCAATGTTGGAAGAAATCCAAGTAAAGCAATGTACTGAATACTGCCTGTTTGCAACTGGAAAACAAGTTGTAAGCCAAACTGGAGGGTGTTTGTCTTCTTGAAACAGGACTAGTTACTGTTATGTAAAAGTTGCTTTCTTTCTAACTGTAAGGAAAGCCTACTGGGGCATTAACATGCTCTGAGATTTTGAGTGATAAAGCTTGGTGGGTTAGATTTTTGCCTCAGCCTGACTGTTCTGACTGCTGTTTATGTATTAGCATATTAGAGCCTTAGAACAAGCATCAAGGCATAGTGGTTAAGGTGTTGGAGTAGGATCTGGGAAACCCAGGTTTGAATCCTCACTGTACCATGAAAGTTCAAACTCAGGTTTTAATGATGACATTTTGATGACATTCAAAGCAGTGTGTGTGTGTGTGTGTGTGTGTGTGTGTGTGTGTGTGTGTGTGTGTGTGTGTGTGTGAGAAATAAGGAGGTGGTATTGTTTATCTTTCTTCTGCTCAATTCTCTACCCCACACCCACAATACCCACCCACAATGTTCTGCATCTGAACTTTTCTTCTTGAAACATGAGTGTTAAATGCAAATTAAGTGCATTTATTATTAAGTACTTCCAAATCAGACTGAGGAAGTCAACCAGGATCTGCTGCAGAAGCTTCTAGGGTGTGGGAAATTAAGTGGTTTAGTAAAGGAAGGGGCCTTTTTTTCAAACTTCTATAACCTAGTTTATTAAGGAAGTCCCAAACTTTAGTGTATGTCTCAACTGTGCCTTCTTGCTAAAACGTTCAGCAGATAGTATCATTATTTTTAAATCACAAAATTGGAAAGTTTTTCCTTAAGTTGGCCATAAATGCTATGTCCCACCATTAATTCCCTGCAAATATTCTTCTGGGAACTTTTCAGTGTTACTGGCAAGCATGATATTGGGAATCCCATATATGCTACCATGCGTAATTTTGTCATCCCATCCCCCCATCTCATTTGTTATGGAAACTTTTCTTCCATACAGTTTTGGATTTTCATCATTTGAACAGTCTTGTGCAGATAAGTTAGAAATGTCAAAAATTTTATGTGAATTTCATGGCAAGCAGGCAACTAAACTTGGCTTTGCCTATCCTGTGACTCACCCAGTTCATCAAGTTGGTTCTTAAAGTCAGACATTTTTTACTATTCCTTGTGTAACTGAAATGCAAACTGACAATTCTCCTAAACCTTACTTCTTATGAGATTATGAAAACTGGGGAATTCCGAGACACAAACTATTTGAATTCAGCCCTTTCAATACTGTGTGTTAGGAAATGTTTATTTGGGGACATAGTGGGTATACTGTGCTCTGGCCTAGCCTGCTATTTGTAGTCTCTCCTTCTACAGCATAATATATTTTTCTCATCTGCCCTTATCTCAGGAAAGCATTGAGCACATTTTACTCCCAAGGTTGAAAGGTAGGTTGCTTTGTCAATATATGACTTTGCACTTCACCTTCAGTTTGAAGTTTTTATTGTCACAATGACAGGTACATGCACCAAGGTTTTTCGTATTGTGTAAGTGACAGCAGATAGCTCATAATTTGTTTTGCTTTTTTAAATTTTGAAAGCTCTTTCAAAACTTTATTTTGTGTAGTGGAACTGACAGCACATAAAACATTCCGAACCGCAACATGGTGCTGTAGACTGAAGATATGTATCTTTTGCCTTCTATTAACCTCTGATCGGTGACATCTTGACTATTATTGGGATTTTAAAAACATGATTAGAGAACTTATTTTGAAATTGATAAAAAATCACTCATGCACTTACACTGCTGAGCTAAACTGTCTATGTAATTGTAACAGATTGCACAGAAAGTAGAGGTTTGAAAGTGCTAGTCAGTCAGTGGAACATGGTGATATCAAAACAGAGTGGGGAAAAAGTTCCTAGGAATGGGAAAGCGGCCTGATTGAGTAAGCTGACTAGTGTGAGTTAACATCAAGTCCCTTAACTGCATGAGTTAAATATCTACTTTGAGGAGATTTCAGTCAGGGAGTGGATTTGACTTGCAATATACTGAGTTCAGTGTGTGCTGAAAACAAAAATACACAGGCAGGAGAATACTGGGAGTTTTATTTAGTGATCGAGGCTAAAGGTGGAATAGTAGTGAGATTTTCCACAAGTGAGCATACATAAAAGAGAATGGGAATATATCTTCTGGGTGAAGAAGAATTCCTAAATCAGTTATAATGGGAATGATACACACAAGTGGATTCTCAGTCTGGCATATTAGTGTTCTGATAAAGTTGCCTCTGGAGAGAGATGTTGATGTATGTGAAGTGATTAGCTAACAGTGTCAATGCTCTATGTGTATTGTATGGAAGGATACCAGCCTGTTGGAACCCAATCCATTAGCCAGTAACATCTAATTAAACCATCTTAAGATGAAGAACCTAACATCTAAGCAACTAAAGAAACTTATACAGCTTGATTAAGAACTGTGCCTGTGCCAAAACTAGTATTTATGTATAGTTATTTCTTGCCTGATTTCCAGCCATTTGAAATATCTCCTGATCCCATCTAGTTTGTTCAATAAATTTTACTTTCGTTGTTGAACTTATCTCAGTTTTCTGGTGCCTTAAAAATGGAATTTTTCATAAGAGGAAAACAGGCTCCCATTACCTTTCTAGAGTTTTTAATACTGAGCACATAAACTTCAAACATATCTGCTACCATCAAAACAGCTCAGTCATGAAAAATGTGGGAAAACTGGCCAGCATAATTATCTATTGTGCTGCCCATATCATGGCAACATGGTTCCACCAAAAACACTTTGGAATAGGTCATGAGGTAGACAACATATACAATTGTCTTTTCATAGTGAACATTCTCTTTGCTAACAGTAAAAAAACCCTGAGAATTTAGGCTATAACATGAGCAAGCTGTTTTGTCACACATTCATTTATTTGTAAACTCAGGTATCATTATGTAAATCTCTGTATGAAATATATGAAATCAGATTTTCAGTTATGCTTGCTTGTTCTTTCAGAAAATCACTCTGAGGTTCTACAAGAGAAATGTGGTCTGTAATACAGTCAGGATTATTGAAATAGATAAATGACTGAGATGAAAGTATGTGTAAAACAAGTGAAGTCCAAATTCAAGAAGGGAAAAATGTCAAACAAAATATTCCCTTAGTATATTCTGGTAATCAGGAAGCAAAGCCTAGTATAACTGACCCCTCCTCCCCCTAACACCCCTCCATTTACTTTTATTCATAAATTCCATCTTTCATTTAAAAGCAAACAGAATTATACCATGAATAAATCCAGGTATATGTGGTACGAAGCAGAATCTAGTAACATTAGATGGCAGCATAGCTCTTTCATTTCAAATGTTTCATACAAAAACGACATAAATCCAGCATTTTCAAAGCTGCAGCCATTTCCAGATGCATATGTGGGCCTCAAGGCCATACCGAATCCTGCAATTCACTTTTCATTGCTGTGGATGTCTCATTAGGAGATTAACTGTTTAAAATGCACTGCTAATGTGAAAGTTTTAATTGGGAAATCCTATGCATGTTAAATTAATCTTAAGTACTTTTATCTAGAATGCCTTCTTCCTTTCTATGATGTGTTATATTTCTAAATGCCTTGCATTCTTTTACACGTATTTGAAGGAAGGCATAAATGAAGCAATACTATTTTTAAATGTTGTCATTAGTCGAAAAGCTCTTGTGTGTTATTTTTTGTATGGTTTCTCGTTTGCAGTTACATTTAAATGGTTTAATGCCTTGGTATTTGGATAAACTGTGCCCATCTCAGTGCACATCTTTGGCACCTGATTTTCTTTTGATAAATAGGATACATATTTGGGAAACCTTTAATAGGCAAACTTTTAAGAGGCGCACTTCCTTCATTTGATAAAATAAATTATAGTTATTAACAGTGTATGCCTTGAGCTTGTTTGGAGGTTCTAGCAGGATATATCTCTGTTAACTAAACCACCTATACAAATCAGTTTAGACTAGAGTAAGCATTAGAAGGTTTTAGTAGCCACAGTTTAACTGTCAAAGCATATAGAACCCCAAAGACTCTCATGAGCTTCTGCTCAGTACCTTCCCTAATATATCTTCTTTGATGGTAAAGCCAGAAAAATGTTAAATGTTTCATGTTACAAATTTTGCTCATTGCCTATATAGTTGAGAATGGTTGACATCAAAGAATAGAGATCTATTGGCTGCATTTTTGTTTAAAGTTTCTGTGCCAACTCTCCTGGATTTTGTCTTAATCTCTCAATAAAAATTTTAAATTAAAAAGAAAAAGGAGAGAGAATGTGATTAAGGTGCCACAACATTTATTTTTGGCTTTGTTGCAAAGAATTGCTACAACTAGGCTTGGAGATTCGGGTGCAACAAATACCAGATTCGGCCCGAATCTGGGGGAATTTGGGCATATTCGGGTCAAAATTGGCCTGCCCAAATATGAACGAATCTGAATGCGAGGTATTCGGGCTTTTGGGGGGTATTTTTTGCGTTTTTTGCATTGTGGCCGCAGTGGGCACATTTTTAAAGCTAGTGGCATCAAAATTTTAGGGTATCATGTGGAGGCTGTCCAAATGATACCACCCAAGTTTGGTGAAGTAAGATTCAGGGGGGCAGTGTTATGTACCCCCCAAAGGATGTTCCTCTATCCCCAATTGTTTCCAATGGGAGCTAACAGGAGATGGGGGCTACCCTTTTGTGGGTCCATAACTTTGCCCCCCCCGAACCAAACGTCACCAAACCCAGGTGGTATCATCAGAACTGTCTCTGGATGAATCCCTGAAATTTTGGTACTACTAGCTTTAAAAATACACCCCTGATAGACACCCCAAGGAATTTGCCCAGACTCTCTGCTTTGCAGTGCCTCAGCTCCATTGTAGCCAACAGGGAATTTCTGAGTGGGTAAGCAGGCTGTACATTTTTGTAGAGGCACCAGACTTTCAAGGTGGCTCCAGGAGGCCCTCCTGGTAATAGCATCCAGACTTGGTAAACTTTGTTACTGGGGGTTCAATTTTATGGGCCCCCAAAAGGAGTATTTTTCCCTGTTCCTGCACTTGAACTGTCTGAGTTCTCTCACAACTCTCTCAATGCACCCCCTCCCACTGTCCCCAGAAGCAAAGTTCACCAATGGAGTAAGTCACAAGGAAAGCCGGGCATGCCTATATAAGGCAGCACCTAGCCAGCTTGACCATGCTGGCAGGGGCTGATGAGAATTGTAGTCCATAACATCTGGAGTGCCAAAGGTTTGCCCACCACGGTATTAGAGAGTCAATGATTTTCTAGGATTCAGATTGTCATGTCTGGAATTATAGTGTAATCTGTAGCCTCCCTTTCTATACACATTATGCTTCCTTCCTCCTCAGCTCCTAAGAAAAATCTCACCTATAAGCTCTTTTCCTTCCTGGGCTGAAAACCAGTAATGTGTAAAGATCTCACTAGAGCATTTCATGGCTAACTGAATAACAGCCATTTATGATCCTGGGAAATTATTCCTTGGGTGAAGAGATTTGCATGCACTAATAGCTGCGCTGCTTGGGTGGCTGTAGTACAGCGAAGGAAGAGAAAGATATCATTTTTTTCGCCTCTGGCATAAGAAAAGCTCCACTCACTCATGAGACAGAAATAAACTATTTCCCCTCTTTGGCTGCAGTTTGACTCCTCTTTGACTCCTCTTTGACTGCAGTTGCCGGACAAGTGCAGATATTAGTATATGCAAGTTCCCTCAGTCTGAAAAACAAACTTTTAAAGGATCAGAAATGGCTTTGAGGGGACAACCCTTGTGCCCACAGATTGAGGAATGCAATTCTTCCTTTTTTTTGATAAATGAAAGCTGGGATTTCATCAATAATAGAAGTACATCATTAGAATGCAACAGTACAATAGCAATTTTTTTAAAAAAACTTTTTTTAAAAAAAGATTTCCAGTGGCATGTTGGTATTCTGTATGGATGTACAGATATTTAAATCATGCACAATTACATAGTTAAAAATGAATACTGTATTTAAAAATATATGTCCATTCAATATTAGTCTTAATAGTCAATTAATAAATGACAGCTTAGATTGGCAGCTATTTGCACGTGCACAGTTTGGGGAAAACAGAACTAATGCAAACATATTTATCAGACATTTCAGTGATTCACTTCCAGTCCATCAGACTGGGTGATTGGGTCACATATGATCATCTCATTTGAACACAATAAGTTTGACTGTCAAACATATTCAACATGAAATTTGTGGGAAACTTCTAGGGAATAGGAAGTATTAAATAAAACTGGGGTTGTCATGCTCCCAGAGACACCCTCACTATTTTTGTTATTTAAGCCTCAATTGCCCCTTAGCCAGAATGTGTTTAGTTACCGTTGTATAGTTTTCTATAGGAGGAAAATTTAGTTAGACCCTGTCTAACTCTAGAGTTAGGAGAAAGCCCTCTAGAGGCAAGAACCTTACAGTCTTCTTTATTACCCAGTAGTCCTCCAGTTAATTATAGTCTAGGGTGCCAGTAGAGCTGGAAGGCTGTAATATCTCTTACGTATAAGGTGTATAAGGTGTTACAGACTCACATTTAAGGTATTATAGAAAGCTAGGTCTAGATAGAGGACACCGAAGGAACTAAGAGGAAGCGCAGACTAAGTGGACTTTCTTGGAAGCAGTCAAGGAAGAACCAAGGTCTCAAGCTTCAAACTGTTCCAATCAAGCAAGTACTTCATTTTAGTCAGACCCTGGGAGGAGTTGGGGCCTTAATTCTTCTATGCAATTAAAACTTTTTTTTAACTGTTACACCTTTGTGAGTTTCCCACTCTGTTCAGGCAGAGTATAGGGCACCTAATATAATTTACTTGGGGAACATAACGGGGTGTTGTGGGGTTTCCGGGCTGAATGGCCATGTTACAGTAGCATTTTGTCCTGACATTTCGCCTGCATCTGTGTAAAGGATGCAATTAGCAAGTGTGATTTGTATGTGTTGAGTGGAATCCACCTATTGTCGCATACGTAAGTAACAGTGAACTTGCATAATTAATTAGTGGGTCTATAGGGAAGGTGTTCTTACCATACATCAAGGGAATCACTGATCGTATAGAGAAACTGATGAACATAACTTCCAAACATCTACAGACCACTAAGAAAATTCAACAAATGCTACATTCAGCAAAGGGTAAGAGGGATCCTTTAACCTCCACAGGAGTCTACCTCATACAGTGCAACTGTAAACAAGTCTACATAGGAACCACAAAACGCAGCGCCCAGGTATGAATCAAAGAACATGAAATGCATTGCAGACTAATTCAGCCAGAAAAATCAGCAATAGCAGAACACATGATAAACCAAGCTGGACACAGAATGTTATTTTAAAAACACAGAAATTCTGGATCACTCTGACAACCACTATGACAGACTACACAGAGAAACCATTGAAATTCACAAGCATATGGACAATTTCAACAAAAAGAAAGAAACCATGAAAATGAGAAAAATTTGGCTACCAGTACATAAAAACACTAGATTCAAGACAATGGTTAGTGAACACCATCCAGACACAGGATGTCTCCAGGCAGGAAGCAGTCAAAAGGATTAAAATGCCAGGCAACTACTATGCATATGCCCTCTGTGATTCTGGCTGTGAAAGTCTTCAACAATGTATATGTACATGTATATGTATATGTATATGTATGTGTATATATGTGTGTGTGTGTGTGTGTGTGTGTGTGTGTGTGTATATATATATATATATATATATATATATATATATATATATATATATATATATATATATATATATATGTAATTGTATAACATATATGTGGTTGCTCACCATTATGCAAAATATATTTAATTTTTCAGCCCATGATAGAATTTCTCATCTTGTTCTTCATAGTGCATATGTTTCCAGGTGTTACGGACCAAAGGAGAAGACATAGGCAGAAAACCCAGAATGTAAAGTGTTAAACCCTCACAGAGCCTGGGAGTGTGAATGACAGACTTGGGCACACTCCGCATGGGCCAGTGAAGCGGCTGCACACCGGGATACCCCTGGTGCAGCCCCGGGGCAGTTCACATGCTTCCATGCAGGCGGCCCCAGAGCTACTGCGACTTGCGCATGTGCCTCCATACAGAGGCGCATCCTTTTAAAAAAAACTTATTTTCTCTTCATGAGGGGACATGACCCTGTGGCCATGGGGGGGGGGTCAGAGGGCAGGCGATGTGTCCCCTTATCCCTGCCCCGGTGAAGCTGTGCAGGGAAGAGAAGAGAAGTTCAAAAAAAGGTATGCATCTAAAAGAGGCCCCTCCCATCCCGTGCCGTTTGCTCCTGCTGGGTGCACAATGGTGTTTTAAAGAAAACTCCCTAGTTCCGTGGTGGCGAACCTTTGGCACTCTGGATGTTATGGACTACAATTCCCATCAGCCCCTGCCAGAATGGCCAATTGGCAGAGGCTGATGGGAATAGTAGTCCATAACATCCAGAGTGCCAAAGGTTCGCCACCACTGCCCTAGTTTATTGAGTTTCAAAACACCAATTGAGGGGGGAAAGGACAGTGATGCCTTGTTTTGGAGGCAGTAGCTGTGCAAAGTTCTCCCCCCAACCAGTGTTTATACCGGGTCCACACTGGTGTTATTGGCCCATATAGAGCGGGCCTTGGAGTGGGTGAAGTTTTAGAAGGAGTTAGAGCTTCAGACAAGATTTGAGGGAGCTTAGCTCTGAGATACAGAGAGCGTATATGTGGATAAGGTCTGTGGGAGACCTGTGGTTTTGGCAGGAACAGAGTATTGGGCAAAGAGAGACCCTTATTCTTTCCAGGAAGGTAACTTCCTTTTTGGAAGTGTCCGGGGGTCGCCGCGACGGCTCGCCCCGGACTTGCCCAGCTGGGAGGGGGGGCCGGCCGTGGGCCGGCAGCGGGACCCAGCAGTGGCCGGCCCGACAAAGGAAGCGCTGGCGAGGTTGCGGGCCGGCTGGGAGACGGCCGCGGAGGGGCGCAGCTGAGGCTTGTCGGGCCGCCAGCTGCTGGCGAGGGAGCAACGCAGCTGCGGCTTGTCAAGCCGGCGGCGGCAGGCGGCCGGGCCGGGAGCGAGGCCGGGAACCCCCCCGATGCACAGGGGAGGCTTGATAAGGGGCGAGCGGACGGAAGGGCGAGGCTGGCCGCAACGGGTTGAGGGAGGGAGTTGCGGGGGCTGAGGGAGGAGAGGACAAACGTGGGGAAAGAGCTGCGAGGGACAGAGAAGAGTGCAGAGTGGAGAAGGAGGGAGGAGGGAGAGCAGAGGAGTGGACGAGAGAGGGGAGAGAGAGCGCAGGGGAGACGGAGAAGGAGGGAGGCGAGAGAACAGAGGAGCGAGCGAGAGAGGAGAGAGAGAGAGTGGAGGAGAAACAGGGGAGCGAAAGGGGATGAGGGAGGAAAGGGAGGCTGGACAGGGGGATAGACGCCCCCTCACCAGAGGGGCTGCAGACCCCAACCACTATTAGAGCGAGCCTCAGGCAGGAGGGGGAAGACTCTTTCCCCTCCTCCCTTGGTGGCCCCCCTGTGGTTTCGGCAACTGACTGTGCGAGCCCCAAAGACCGGGGCCACTGACGAGGAGAACAACACCTCTGATAGGGACGGTGGGACAGCTTGTCAGTCTGGACTTCAGGAGGGGGAGGGAGAACGCCACAGGGAGAAAAGAATTCTTAGTCCATCTTCTGAACAAAGTGGGTAGAACTGAAGGAATTGACTTAAAGTTTGTGTCAGAGGGGTCATTCTCTTGTCAGAAGGGAAAATCACCCTGCGTGCACGAGAACTCTCGTCTTTAGTTCTTTAAAAGATTTTACTTCAATTGTTGTGAGATAATACTTGAAAATTCTGAAGGGAAAAGTGAGTTATGAAATACTCCTTGCCACATAGTTATTAGCACTAGTTACCAAATGAACCTCTGAGTGCTAGTTTGGATGTAATCTGAGAAACATCTTGAAAGTCTATCATATTTTAAAAGCTTTAAGAACTTTGTGACAAACTAACATTTTTTCAAAAAGCCAATTACCACTTGTGCTGAACTTTGAAAACACCTTGATAACTGTAAAGAAAGATGTTTCTTTCCTTTTTTGGCAATACTTTCCCCTAACCTAGTCCCCTGAAGTTGTTAATAAAATTCTGCAATTTATTTATTAAACTTTGAAAAAGCTTCTTGAGTGGTTTTATATATATATATGTGTGTGTGTGTGTGTGTGTGTGTGTGTGTATACACACACACACACACACACACACACATACATGATCGATAGATAGATAGATAGATAGATAGATAGATAGATAGATAGATAGATAGATAGATAGATAGATAGATAGATAGATAGATAGATAGAGTAAAATAGACAGAGTGGGCAAAGGAAGAGAAATCAATTCAGTTAAACATTTATTTTCAAGAGAAACAGGCTGGAATAACTAAAGAGAACCCCCCCCCCCCCAATACACACACATGAACAGAAAAGCCAACCATCAGTTAAGAAAAGAAGAAAAATAGTTTTTGGGAGAGTTAGGGAACATTCATTGCCTTTGGATTTGGGGAGATGGAAGATTTTTTTCCTCCTCGTGATCCTTTGCCTTCACACCAGGATTCAGTTACGTTCACCTGCTCCCTTTGAAGTTAGGAGGGATTCATCAATTCTTTGGCTAGTTTATGTCTAGGCCATTAGAGAATGATTCAGTTGATGTCATATCTTGCTGCATGTGTGATTTGCCAGTTCATTGCCCTATTTAGACCACTTATTTAAGTCAAAGCAAATGTTAATTAAACATATCAATGTTAATTAAATACATCAATAAATGTTGAAGGTTAAGTACTTAAAATGAATAAATGTGAGTTGATTTCCACACCACATGATTTTGGCTATTTCTGTGCAAAGACTTCTGGAAGTTCTTAAACCAAATAGTTCTCAGCATTTTACATTTTCTGGGAAATTTTGAAACTATTAATTTAGCTAGAATATTTTTGCCATAAGCAGACTGTTATTAACTGAATGATCTGATGATTAATTTCACAGGTTTGCCAAAATTTTCTAGTGATGATAAAAAGATTAGCCTCTGCTCCTAAAATCTATAAACACACTAAACATGTTATTAAAACAAGTGTGCCTCTAATTCCATTAAAACTTAAAAGGAAACAAGTCCTTAAGGAGTAGAGCGGGCACATATGCATGAAATGGAAGATATCATTTAATATATTTTACTTCTAAAGTTAAATTTACCACTTGCCTGGATGCAGCTTTGGGAATTTTTCTTAATGAAGAAGATTTTTGGATTTCAAATTAGTCTACCATTCAAAATCCCATCTGCAAATGTTATTCTTCAAAAATTTCAACTCTCCAGGCATCTACTTTACTTTCTTATTGTCTTCAGGTTCTTAGCTTAACCTTATATAATTATTTTAATCATTGGGGCCCTAAAGTACTTTTAAATGAGGCAGGCCTCTTTTAGCATTCGTTTGTATTGATACAAATTAACTGCACTTGAACAACTTTTAAAAACTATGCCTTGAGAGTTTTCAAACTATTAAATATTTTTCTATTATGAGGACTCGGAATTGTTCACTGCAGAGAATAAAGTGCCACTTTTGCATACATTACACAAACATTTCATGCTTCATGAAACCACAATAAATTTTCTCCCTCTGATTACTTGTGTAATCTAAGGACATCCTGCTGTTTTATCAAAAGTCTTATTAATTTCATTCAAGTATTAAAATTAGCCCCTGAAGAGAGCACTTTGTAATTTTTAAACTTTTATAATAATTAGTAATAACCTGCCTCATGTAACACTCTGATTTTTATCTCTCAATTGCATAATTAATATTAGTTTTTTGAGACAAGAAAGCAAGTGTTGTTTCTTAAAGTAGAAACAGTCCTGTTCGAGTAGTGGTAAGGATGTTCATTTAAGTCCGTTTCACAGGCATGTTTTCTTTTGAAGTTAGTCATCATGCTAATCCAATCAGTAGGACTTGACGGTCCAACTGTGATTCTCAGTATGCTACATGCTGCTCTTGGCCTTGGAAGTGATTAATGAATTACTCTCCCTGATCATAGCTTAGGATGCAAAGAGTTACTTTAAATATGCCAAAGGGATTGGTAATGCCTGGGGAATCATTTATTTTTCCCTCCATTGAACAGTAGATTCCCATGACATAACACAATTACTTTTAGAACTCCACTCTGATTCAAATTAGCTTTGCAATGTTGTGGGGGCTGGGGTTGAAGAAACAGTTTTTGTGGGCAGACAGAAGGGTTTATGGTGTTAACTTTAACCCATAGAACTTGTCATCTTATTCATAAAGTAAGAATTATCTGCTGTTGCAATTGTTTATTCTTGTCAGATTTGGATGCCCATCTTCCTGCGTGTGTGTGTGTGTGGAGGGGGCAACTGAAGGGCTGTTTTATTTCCTTGCTGTTGTGTAGAATTATTATTTCTATGAATCACTTTCTTACATTACAAACCTTGCATTTATTATATTCTGAAATAGCAGAGGTTTTGTCACAGTTCTCTGGATCTCCTTTCTTGTCTCTTTCTCTTCTATATTCTTTTTGCACTTGTCCGTGATGTCTCCTTCAGCTACTTCAAGTGAAAGACATATAAAAATGTCAAGTGGAAGCCATTGGCTCCCAATAGAGGTAAACAATGTGGCTTTGGAATGGTAAGTAATGAAATAAAGCATAGGTTTTAGTTGATGTTTTTTCTCTCCTTCCATTGCTTCATGAAATCCCATAAGGATGCTGTGTATTTTCCACAGGTTCTCTATTGCCACTCAGTTGCATGTCAAAGTAGCAGTCATACTGTGTGTGTCACATTTTGTCTGCCCACAAAAATTCTTGACATTGTATTGTCGAAGGCTTTCATGGCCAGAATCACGGGGGTGCTGTTTAGTTTCCAGGCTGTTCTGCTAGAACACGGCCATACAGCCCGGAAACCACACAGCACCCCATTCTTGACATTGTTTTCACATGGATAATATGCAAAATGATCATTATATTTCCAAGATGCTTCCAAGTTTGGCTGTTTGTTTCTTTGTTCCATTATCAGTACATATTTTTTATGTGGAAGTTATATAGATCTGTGAGTGCTACAACATTCTGAAATGCCAGGAAGTTGGGAATGAATAAATGTAATAGGATCCATTGGTTGCTAGATTTGCAACACTGTCATTCTTGTATTTATGGGTGTTGGAATGAATCAAATATATTTGTAAAGAGAGATTAGATTCATGTACAACCTGTGATTCTGAGACACATGGATGCTTGGAATATGCAGTCAGTTTTTCGTTCTGCTTAATTAGGGAGTGCTGTACTATGAGAGAAATTGAAATAATTGGCTATTGAGTGGGTTTTGCTATATCTGGTAGTGGTAAAATGAAACTCACCAGGCTTTAAGCCTGACTAGTTTATTGACTCAGAACACAAGGCATTACAATAGGGATTCCACCCATATTAGTCACTATCTAAAAATTACAGGAGCTAAAAGGCACAATACCTTTGTGACATATGTAAAAGGTTTTGTCTACTATCTCTCCTCCCCTAATCTTTTTGGTGATTTGCCAACTTGTGATGAATTGACTGCACAAATATGTAGAAAGGTATAGGTAAACATCCAGCTGAAACAGATGATATCATTTCTAAATCATTCAAATAAATTGTGTTTTGCTTTTCATTGTCCTTCTGGTTAACTAACAACACAATCCTAAAGCCAGTCTGTAAATTGTTAGATTTCGTTTAGAGTCATGGATATGCCCAGTAGTGTGTGTGAATGCAGTTTTTAGAAACTTCTCCAGAGACATAAATGTAAAAGGTAAAACTTACATTTATTCAATCATCTTCAGTTCACAACTTTGTTCCAAGAAAAGGTAGATAGAAAGAACCCTAGTCTAAAGAGATTACTTTCCCTACAACAAGTGGGCACAACTAATGTGCCATCACGTGTGTGAAGGTGAGAGAATGCTGCAGTGGCAAAGGCCCCACTGAGCAGGCTGCCATTGACCATGCGCTTGGGTCAAAGGCTAGAGCAGAAGTGAGGCTAGCATGGGGAAGAAAGGAAGTTAGTGGGCGGTCTCCTGGCCCAGACAAGGAGGGCAAACAAGAGAGGCAACATCACAGTTAGAGTGAGATACACAGCACCCCCCAGTGTCCAGGCATGCAGAAGTCGCTTATTCCAACATAAATTCCATAGGATAGCAATTAAGCCCACCAGCTCAGAATTTGCTGAGGTCACACTAGTGTGAGCCAGACACCTCTATATGCTGTGGTGCTAGAAAAAGGTGGAACTGGGGGAGTTGCAGTCTTAGCCTTGTAAGCTCACATAGCCTGCATCCCAGTCCTTGGAGGTGTTGTTAGAGTTCAAAATCTCCGTAGCATGCAATGACTGGCTGTAGGCACACACAGGATTCATGTATTGTCAAAGGCCTTCACAGCCAGAATCAACTGGCTATTGCAGGTTTTCTGGGGTTTGTGGCCTTGATTTGGTGGTTTTGTTCATAATGTTTTGCCTGCATCTATGGCTGGCCTCTTCAGAGGTATATCACAGTAAGATGCGTTCTCTCCATGGCAAAAACTACAAGACAACAGCCAAACCACCCTGAAAACCCACAACAGCCAACAGACCCCATGGTTTAATGGACTGCATTTTTTAAACCCTTCACTCTTTAAAGTCTGCAAGTCATACCATGATTGGTGAGTGTGGATGCTACTGCTATGAACTCCAGCATAATTGCTGTTTCCCAGTTTCTAAGTATTGTGTTGTGTGCCATTTTATTTCTCTACCAAGGAATCATAATATATTGGCTAACTGCTACATCAGTGTAGGAGATATACTCTACAGAAGGACCATAGGATACTGGCTAACTGCTTCACCAGTGTAAGAGAAGTACTGGTGTCTGTGGCTTAGGACTGAGCTGTAAAGGTATTTATAACATTTGATTCCAAAATATTGAAATTGTACCAGTTTTACTTCAGATGTTTATTACCAAATTATAGTTCAATAGTGGGGACAAGCGACCTTATAATCCTTTTACGGCTGTTGAATGAGATATTGCCTTATCATCAAGCACAAATATATTCTCTGGTGACACAGTGATGTTTATAATTTTTTCTGTCTCTAATAAGCAGTAGAATATGTATTCCACCAGTGGCAACTGAAACAATCACTTCTCTGAATATATATCTATTATTTTGTGATTGAATAGTTTGAAAAATACAGTTGTAAGAACCCAATTCTGTTTTCATGTTTACTCAAAAATTCCATATGTTCAGTGGCGCTCCTACTTCCAGATCTTATGAAATACCTGGGTTTCAAATTAAGAATAAGAGATGTCGTCTGAGTCAAGAGATATCCTGAAGCTTGGAATTCTTCTGAAGGTAAGACTTTGGAGGATGATGAAGTAACAGATGTGCACCAGTTATATGGAACCATCATTGACAGGGTTTTGAATAAAGCTCATGTAACTTTTTAAAAAAGCTTAATTGCTTTTTTTGCAAGACATCCATCAGGTAGATAGTTAGGTGATTAGAACAGCATGACAGCAATGTTCTGCTGTTAACAATGGAATTGGAAGATATAGAATTAAAATATCAAGTTAATGCAAGTTAATGGTCCCATGGTTAAAGACCCCATGGAAATCACCATCAAGAAACAATGTTATTTCTTTTCTACTGTATGTTTTGCCCTGAGCTCTCCTCAGTTTCTCCTGTTCTAAATTTGCAGAAAAACACAAAACCTCCACTTCGCAGGATATGAGCCTCCCAAATTTGAGGCAAAAGATAAAGACTCACTATTCTGGATGGGGTTGCACTCTCCCTAGAGAAAGAAGTTCATAGCTTGGGACCAATGCCTGAACAAACAGGTGGCAATGGAGGCTAGGAGTAACTTTCATCAACTTTGGATACTGAGCCAGCTGCAGCTCTTCCTGGGCAGAAAAGACATTGCCCTGTGGTATAGGCCCTGGTAACATCTAGATTAGATTACTATAATACATTCAATGTGAGGTTTGTATTTGTATATTTAATTTATATACCGCCCTCCCCCGAAAGGCTCAGGGCGGTGCACAGTAATACAATAGCAACATCAGCAATCATAATGTCATACAAAACTATCAAAACATGGCATCAAGAAACATAGGATCAAAACATAGGCTCATTCTGCACATGCAGAATAATGCACTTTCAAACTGCTTTCAGTGCTCTTTGAAGCTGTGCGGAATAGCGGTATACAGTTGTGAAAGTGGTTTGAAAACACATTATTTTGCATGTGCGGAAGGGGCCCTAGTATCATACATCATAAGCATAAGGGGGAACCTAATTCAGTCTAACTAACTACCCACCCTCACATAGTCCATATCACATAGTCCACATCCTCAAGCAGGTGGGTCCAGGGGTCTTCTATCAGTAGCAGTTCTGTTAGTTTTAAATTTCAATTTGATAGACCTCATCCATTCCAAAACTACTTCCAGGCAACTGTTCACAGTTCGCATAGTATCCCTGGGAAATGCTAGAAGCACAAATCACATGGTTTAAGATCACTCTATCACTAAGATCTGAGAAGGATGGATTGGGAGATCTTTCCTTATACAAACACACAGCCTCATAATCAAGGGATGAAATATTGATTGACCTGGGGTAAACTGAAAATTCTTAAAGAACTGCCCTGGGACAAGTGAAGGTGTATCTTTAGGGTCTGAGAGATCTGGGGCATGTACAGTGTGCACAACCGGAGTCAAAGAAACATTGTGATCTATAATGAATTCCATTACACATATTATAAACACATCTAATAGCTTGCCTTGATGTTTATAAGCAAATTCTCACAATGAAGTTAACCACGACATCTGTTTATGTGTCTGCAAACCATAGGCTTGTATGCAAAATATAAAATTCTTAAATAAAAAAATCAGAGAAGTTAAAAAGGTTTAATGTCTTGTACATACTGTATGTCATAAAAACCAAACCAATGGTTTGCAAAATCCAAGGTTGCTGGGAGACAATAGCCAGTACATGGAGAAAGGTGGCCAGCTGAAGGAGGAAACAGGGAAATGAGCTGGATAGAAATTATGTTAGAGGGAGAGGGGAAATGGGGCTTACTCTTCCTCATGAGTCCTTTCACATTCTCCTCTTATCCTCACTTAATATTTCAAGCAGCTTTGGTTATTAGATGGAAGCAGCATTAGAACAAATGTCCACTATCCATGGTTATGGATTATAACTGAAAGAAAAATATCTGTGTTGTCCCTATGTCTGAGGATATACACTGTGCCATCAATTAGATATGCTTCCTCTTTATACACTTAATGTACTGTCCTTTCTTATTATTTCTGTGGAATGTATGCAATAGCTCAAAGTTTCATGTTTTAAAAAGATCATACCAAATCACGGTAGAACTCATTCTAAAGCCCATTCTGGCAGAAAACTTTGTCTATTACTTGTAAATTTTAATTACCCCTGATGGGGCAATTATACTAGGCACCAAACAGTAACGTTAAGTGAAAAGGTAGGATGTAGTTGAAACCATTTATATATTATCAGTTATGCAATTCTTCAAGTAGTCCTACTTCTAAAGCAGCAAATTATATATTTTTAATTGCAGCAGTTAAGTGTAATTACTCTTCCTCTTAGGAGTCTTTATTATTACTTTTAAAGTTGAAGACAGGTCCCATTGAGAATAATTACCATAACAATGATTTAGGGCATATTTTTGATCTTCTTACAAATTCAATAAAATCTGTGCAGAATGATCCTTCCCATGTTAAATAACTTATTCATGTCTCTTTCTTATTAAAGCATTGCATCTAATATAGCGTTATACAAAGCTCTGGCTATTGTTTGACTATCAGAGCTGCATATTTGACTACCAGAAAAAGCAGGTAGTTTCTGCCCCACCCCGCCCCACCCTTTTGCAAGGATGGATTTTTTTGGTTAGTTCAAATGTTAGGTCACTTAATAGCATCTGTATGAATTGTTCCCTGTTCATCATGATGAGCTAAATGCTATTGTATACATACACTATTGTGTACAATACCAGGCTAAGTATGGCCGATTCCGCTCAGCATAATTATACTGGGTTGCATTCAATATTGTAAAATCCGGGTCTATTTTATCCCAGTTTCTCCCTTTGCGTGGGTGCTGCTTCCATTAAGGAAATGCTCCAGTTTGTTTCGCATGAGGCTGGATTTTTTGTATTTACACTGCAATCCGTGTAACCAAAGACACAACCATTGAAGAATTGCAACATGAAGCTTTGAAGCACTGATGCATCAGATCCATGGAGAAGTTTTTAAAAATCCCCAAATGATCAGAAAATAGCAGCCAGGAATCAATTTGAGGGGGCGAGTGTTAACAAATGGGGGGGGGGGATTAAAAATGTTTTACAAACTTTTTGCAAATGGTTTAATTGAAGTGCGGAAATGGCCAATATCTAGCCAGCATCCTATTGTAATTGGTACAGTTCTCCTCTCCAAATACCAAAATAATATACATTGTTCTGCCTTCTTACAACTTCTTCCCCACTTTTTATATTTCCCCCCCAAGGTTTATAAAACCTTTACATTTCCTTAATTTTAGAGACATGCTTAATTTGGGGGAAAACATAACCATAGACACAGTTCCACATTTGAAAATGAAAACTATGGATCAATTCCACACTTATCAGTAATGTAAAAAATACCACCCCCCCATTCCTGATTCCTTACTAGTCACATCCCTAGTGGGTCTGATGACAGAAACATTTTGAGAACTTTTAGATCTTGGGTCAGAAATGCAATTGTCAATATATCTGATTTTCAACATGGTGAAATCTGAGAATACCTAAATTTGGAGACTAGAGTCATGAACAGACAAGACAAAACTTTCCACAAACCTGAAAAATGCTCCAAGCTTGCATAAAAATATGAGACATTAAAGCAATACATTAGGTATTAAAATTCCCCAAAGGATAAAAGGAATACCTGGAACTTTAAGCAATTACTTTTAGTAGCAACAGTTTTACTAGCATCCCAGCCTTCTTTTCTCTCAGTAAAAGGTGGATGGGGAGGGCAGAGCCCTTTCCATCATGATTTTGGTCCTTGAAGGAGACATACTGGGTATGGGCCAAGCCTGGCAGTAACCACAAGGCAAGCTGGGATCATCTTGGTTGTATCACTGCTTGCTACTGGGTAAATGAACTGCCCACGACAAGTCCTTGCTGGTTTCCAACTACATAAGTGGGCATGGCCTAGCAGCTGGCACTGTGAAACCGAGCCATAGTTTCTCCTGGCAAAGGCTGACAGGGTGAAAGGAGGAGGGAAAACTGAAGACAAGAGAGCAGATAAAGCTAGTTGGCTGGTTGATGGGGAGGAGACAAGAAAGAAGAAAAAGGGGACAGGCTACAGGGGCTTTCAGAGTGAGAAAGAGGAAATGTGGGGGAGGGAAAAATTGGAGGACTCCTGCAAAGGGCTCCCACTTGTCAATATATCTAGCTCTCAATATGGACCCATCTATGGAGACTTAAATCTGGAGACTAGTGCTATGGATACACAAGACAGTTTTTTCCTTACACCCAAGAAAATTCCCAGGTTTGCAGATATATTTATTTATTTATTTATTTATTGGTTGGATTTATAGGCCGCCTCATCCCCGAAGGGCTCGAGGCGGCTCACAACATACTATACTATATTCAAAATCTAAAAACAATACATGGGAAAGTTAATCCGCAAATAATAGAAGCAGTGCTTGTAGGCCAGCCACCACAATAGTATTGCCAAGCCTTCCAGTCTTGGTTTCAATCAGTAAATAAGAGGAGGGTTTGAGGGCACTTTCTAGGGCTATTTTGGTCTTTGAGGGAGGACTTATTAGACCAGTCACAGCAGTAACCACTGGGTAATTTGCTGCTATGTGATATGCATGCCTCATCTAGGCCCAGTTGCTTGTTATTGTTCAACAGCAGCCACCCATTAAAACCAGTGTGCTGCAGTAGTTACTCAGAGCAGGATCTAGGAATTCAGATTTGAATTATCATCTGTCCTGAAAGGTCACTGAGTGATCTTCAGCCAGTTACATATTTACCTCAATAAAAATATAGTGAGGACAAAATGAAAAGAGAATACTGTAAGCTGATTGTGGTCCCTGTCAAAGAGAAAGGTGGGGTGTAAACGAAATCAATAATGGTAGTTTAAAATATGGAACAGATAAATATTTGTTTATTAGTTGGTGAGAAGGAGAGAATGAAATAGGGAAAGGATGAAAAAAAGACATAACATGGGAAGGGTGGTACAGGGGAAAGTGAGCTGCTCCCCACAAGTCACTGTCAGTTCCACATTGCACTATGGAACTAGTCCAGCAGATAACATCAAGCAACTGGACTCAAGCCAGCCTAGTAGCTAGAGCTGTGCAGGGGTTTCCTAGGGAGAGGCTTCCAGGAGTGGATGGAAAGCTGAAGATGGGAGCAGATAACGAAAGGTAGGCTGGTGAGTGGGAATGATAGAAGAGAAGCAGAAAAGGACAGAAGGCTGTAGGGGCTCTCAGGAAAGGGAAAGAGGAAATTGTAGGAGAAGAGAAAATGATTTTTTTCCTTTAGACATGCAGCCCATAGGGTTAAACAAAACACAGTTAACTTTTATTTATGTTATTAGCAGAACAATGAAAAAAGTAAGACAGAAGTCACAAAATTCACTTTCATGGAATCTTTGAACTGTTCCCCTATTCTTTCATTTTGGTTCCTTTGTTACAAATTGACTCTTTTCATCCAGCTGTAAGCCGCTCTCTCCACAGTTTCATTTAATCAGATCTCCCTTTTCCTCTCATTTCCTTAGCTGATCACTCCCAACTGCTCATATTAAAGTGTGTTTTCCAGCTATCTTTCCCCAGCAGGCTTGTTAAATTTTGCAGATGATACAAAACTGGGAGTGTTAACAAATATGGTAGAAGAGACAGTCAGGATACAGGATGATCTAGACAGATTGATAAACTGGGTTAAAACTAATAAAACGAATTTCAACAGAGATAAATGTAAAATTCTGCATTTAGGTAGGAAAAATCAAATGCAAAATTATAGGATGGGGGAAACTTGTCTTGGCAGTAGTATGTGCGAAAAGGATCTAAGGGTCTTAAGTAGACCATACACTGAACATGAATCAGTAGAGTGACCTGGTAGCTAAAAAGGCGCAAGAGAATTATGGTATTCAGATCACATGAAATGATGGTAGCACATTACTCTGGTTAGTCTTCACCTACAATATTGTGTTCAGATTTGGCCACCACAATTTAAGAAGGATGCAGGCAAGTTGAGAGAAGGATAACAAGTCTTATTGCAAAAGGTTGTAGTAGCTTGTATGTTTAACCTGGAGAAGAGATGACAGAGTGGGGATATGATTGAAGTACTTGCCACATAGAGAATGGTAAGGAGTTGTTTTCTGTTGCCCCAGAAGACTGGATCAGAATGAACAGATTGGAATTAAATCAAACAAATTTTTGGCTAAATCTTAGAAAGAACTTCCTGACAGAGCAGTTCCTCAGTGGAACAAGCTTCCATGGGAGGTGGTGGACTCTCATTCTTTAGAGGTTTTTAAGAGGAGTCTAGATGGTCATCTGATGACAATGCTGATTCTGACTTGGCAGATCATGAGGAGGATAGGAGGGATTGTGTCAGTGCTTGGCTGGCATGGCCTTTTCTTATATGCCCAGGGTAATGCCAATAGCCACTTTGGGGTCAGAAGGCAATTTCCCTCCAGACCAGATTGGCCAGGCAACCTGGAAGGTTTTTCTCTTTTTTTGCCATTTTCTGTGCATGAAGTAAGGGTCACTGGTGGTGTGGGAGGAGGTGGTTGTTTTTCCTGCATTGTGGAGCAGATTGGACAAGGTGACCCAGGAGGTCCATTCCAACTCCATGTTTCTATGTTCCATAATTCCATCAGCTCTTATCGGTTACTCTTAGGGAGAGGCATCCATTTAGTTCTAGGATGCTTGTCCTATATAGAAAGCTGAAGGGTGTTTTGACAGATTTTGGCATTTCACAATGATGGTATGACTGATATCTATAACTGATAAAGTGGGTCCATTTCGTAGAAGCTTCTGCTTAAAATAACATTGGTTAGTCTTTAGAATGCCATAAGATGTCTGTTCCCTCTAGAGCAGTTGATAGTTTTGAAAGCCAAAAGTGTATCATCTGGGCTGCTAGTAATTCAAGACAACAATTGGTTTCCCTCTTCTTCTACTGTTCAGTCTGGCAGTCTTGGTGCTACCCCATTATAATGTATGTCTGAGTGCACCTAAGTTGAAATCAGTCAGGATGGAGAAAATGATAGTTGACAAATTTGAGGGCAAGTGTCATAGACATTGTCAGACATATAGGCTGGTGTCATTTCAATTTGGCCAGCCTTGGGTGGTGAACTAGTGTAATGTAGGGTCTCACAGAATAAGTTGTGAAATAAAAAATTCCCAGCTTCTATTATAGGGCTGTTGAAAGACAATGACAGGATAATGCATAGGAAAGCACTCTATGATACTTTCTGCACAACCTTTTAAAGACATTTTGGGGATCTCTGAAAAACAAGCATCTGCTGGACCCCACCCCAGTCACTCCTTGCTACCCTCCCCCACCCCAATACCCTCCGTTCGCAGCCTGGGGGTCCACCTGGATTTGTCTCTATCAATGGAGACCCAGGTGGCCCTCCATACATAACTTTCCGGGCTGCTTTTTTTCCCCCCAACTCTCCGTCAGGCCTGGTGGCTATGGCCTTCCTCTTCCCAAGCGGACTCGAAGCCACTGTGGGATCCATGCAACGGTCACCTCCAGATTAGACTATTGTAACTCGCTCTACGCGGGCCTTCCCTTGCGTTTGATCCGGAGATTAAAACTGGTCCAGCATGCAGCAGTGCGCCTGCTTACAGGGTGCAGCTAGCCACTTGGGCAGGCATATCCAGCCTTATACTGCATCAGCTGCAACTGGCTCCCGGTAGGGAATTCCGGATCACTTTCTAAGGTGCTGGTGTTGACCTCTGCTAAGGACGCCTTACGCTGTCTGCTGGGACCGTCAGATTCTTCGGGACCCATCATCACCCCATACGCCCCTGCATCAATGGCCTCTTCTGATCCAGTGGAGGCCAATCTACTGGTGGTCCCTGGCCCCTCATGAGCGATGTGTGTGGTTGAGTTTTCCTTCCCACACGGGCCAGAGCCTTTACAGCTCTGGCCCTGGCCTGGTGGAACGCTCTCCCTCCTATTCAACTGTCCGGGCCCTGCAAGTGGACCTTGAGTGAGTCTCCGCAGGAGCCTGTAAAGACAGAGCTTGTTCGGCCGGGCCTTCGGAGGAACCAGCAGTTAAGCATTGAAGTTCCTTGCCCCCTCGGGCTCTGATACCGGGGGCCAGCCTGTCATCTCAGACTTCGCCACTCCTCCCTTTTGGAAGGGGAAGGGATTTTTTAGATCGGAATGTGGGATGCTGTTTCCCCCTTTAGGGAAGGGACAGAATTATAATAGCAGATTACAACGCCATCTATTTTACTGTAGCTTATTATATTATTGGAAATATCTTATGGTTTTCGCTGCTTTTAAATGTTTTAATTGCTTATATTGTCTTTTAATGTTGTACACCGCCCAGAGCCCCTTGGGGATGGGGCGGTATATAAGCTTAAAAAATAAATAAATAAATAAATAAATAAATAAAATACTCACCTTCCACCCCCCCACCATACTAAGCTTCACCTTTCCATCCTCCCACTGCCCAAAAGCTCACCTACCAATCCTTCCCCACCCTAATACTCACCTTCCAATTCCCCCACACCTAGTCACACTTTCCAACCCCTTCCCTACCCCAAGTCTTACCTTACAACCCTCCCATACCCTTGCCACTCTACCCCATGAGAACCCTCACCTTTACACTCTCCCCCACTACAAGCCTCCCTTTTAAACCCTCCCACCATCCCAAGCCACTCTGTTCTATCCTCTTCCACCCCAACCGCCACCCACCCACCACCCGAAACCACTTCAGTCCACCCTCCCCCTATCATCATCTTCTTACCTACCCCAACCCACACCTCTCCAGCCACTCCCACCCCCCAGCTGCAGACCCAGAACCAGGTAATCATCGTGCTGGGAGTGGGGGGGGGGCACTGCAGCTCCAGTAAAGCCCATTGCAGTGGGAGATGCTTCCTCTTTGACCCTTTGCTAAGGCTCATTGCATCTTCCCCGCAATGAGCTTTGTTGCTAGGGTGAAATAAATATGCTGCAGAAAGACAGAATGTTGACAACAGCTGAATGTCTGCTATGGGAAAAGGGCAGGATGGGAAATTAGCCTGCTTAGGCCTTTGGAAATTTGGAAGATGAGATACTGAGAGGTGGGATGGAATTTCTAAATTGTTCATCCCTCCCACTATTCTTCACAGACTTGCAGCATTTACCTCAAAGTGAAGTAGTATAGTGATGGTCTGCTGTGTGTAATGAAGGTAGTACAATGGGGCCAGTCATGAAAGCAAATGAAGTTCCTGTGATCCAGGGTAAATCCCCTGGCATGTAAAAATATAAGATTTTCCCAATATATCCCCAAGAGAATGCTGCACATGTTCTCTCCTTACTCTGACAGCTGAAAGGCTGAATGGAAGCAATGTAGGGGAGGGATGAATTTTTCTACCTTCCACATGCTTTCCTAACAATAGCATAATTAACCTGTTGTCCCTATAGACTTGCAAAGAGAGCCAGAATGGTGTAGAGATTATAGTATTGGACTAGAATCTGGGAGACCCAGGTACAAACCCCCACTTTGCCATGGTGTTCACTTGGACCAGTTATGCATTCTCATCCAAACCTATCTTTCAGGGTTGTTGTGGGGATAAAATAGGAGAGAAAAGAAAGATTCAAGTCACTTTCGGGCCCTAAAAGGAGAAAGGCAGTGTATAAATGTAAATACGTAAGTAAGAGCTGGATCAGGTTTCTGGAGGATTCAAGACAGAGGGATGAAATTAACTATATCTGCCCACCCCTTTCATCAGAAGTACTCAAGATATGATGGTACATAGAATGTCAGATTTGGATATGGGAAGACCTCTCAGCCTAACCTACTTCACAGTATTATTATTATGAGGAAATGAAGAATGAGAGAATAATATATTTAAGCTGCTCTGCATCTTCATTGGGGAGAAAAGCAGGATGCACACTCTTAAAAATTGTCTACTATAATTATCTATTTGTATTGCCTGGTTTTCAGGGAAAGCAGTATCATACAGATTGATCTCATCAGACTGATCTCATCAGATTGTTACTATTATTATTATCTATTATTGTGTATTTTGTCTATTATTGTTACTGAGCTTAAGCTCTGCCAGTGTCAGGAAAAAAATAGGTTTATAGAAATATTATGAAGAAATAGTGCTGTGGGACTATTGCCCTCTAATCTTGCAGAAGGCTGTATTGAGGCTCTTGATATTTCAAATACTTGATACAGAATGTTTCAGGCTGTAAGGAGGCAACTACTTTTTGATGCCTTGACTCTCCTCAAACAAATGTGCTATGGGGAGGTGTCCCTTTAAAGTTAAACTGAGCATCAGATCCTTGAAACCATCTGCATTTTCAAACCGTAGCCCTCAGTTTAGAAATGAAAGGAGCCCATAACATTCCACAGGATTTTGTTGTTTGTCCCCCTGTGTTGTTATTGGTCATGATGATTTAACCAAGACACAAGAAATATAATGCCATTCTACTTTCTATCTTTCTTCATTGAAAGAGAAAGTTATCATTTTGTGGTTTACTTATCCAGACCAAAGTCATTGTTAACTAAGTTCTAGTGACACTGATAGGTAATAAATATATTAGGTAATAAATACATTACTTTAAGGTTAAATGTGATACAGTATGGATTTAAGATGAATTGAAAAGCAATACTGTTTCAAAATCTTATATATTAGAAATGACAGAGAATAAATGAGGAAAATCCACGTTCTAATTTAAGCATGTCAGACATTCCTGGGAATAACAAGATGTGATAAATCTCGGTTGATTATCTTTCACTTTTTTGCCAATGGAAAAAAGGATTGAAATAGAAGAAATTGTGAAAAATTATGGTGCATACATGCAGAATAAAGCTGAGAATCAAGAAGTCTCACTTCCTAAAATGTTCACGGCTCTTCGTTGTAGGAATTTAATTTAAACTTCAATAGAAATATGTATCCTAAGGGCAAAGAACGTGAATGAAAATTACAAAGTCATTTAACATTTTATATTACCCAATTTGATTCTGTCTAAGCAGAGGGATATAGCTGAAATGAATAATTGTTTTTGTAAACCAGAGAATTTGAAGGAATAGTAACTTTTATTGCTGGGATTCATCCAAAGCTGTTTTTTTTTTAAATTGCTGCAAACCTTTGCATGGTTGGATTAAACTAATTATAAAGATCAGCCCCATCACACTAATCAACTACTAAGTTCCACTACAGTTGAGAACACATATGTCTGAATGCCAGCTCTATTGAATCAAAACATATCTGCTGAAATCTCCATAGCCAATTCCAATAGGTTTGCAATATGCTGTCTACTCAGGTTCATCAGAAATGTTGCCTTCTGAAACAATCTGATGGAGGTATTTTACATGTTTTAGAGCCCTTTCAAGGATTTGTTCACACTTTTACTGTAGCTGCATGGTTGATGTTTTGGAATGTTTTATTTAAACATTTTTCTTCTCTGAGATACTTTCTTTAAAAGTTCTACCAAGGCAATTTATTTTTGAATATTTGTCTGGCTGTCACTTTCAGTGCCTTTGTTATTCTGAGAGACTCTAACATTAATTACTTCTTGTTTTCAATGTATATGTTAAGTGTGATCTAGCTGTTGACTGACAGTGGCTCTAGGAATCACAACAGCCTTGCTCAGCTCTTGAAAACTGGGCTGTGGCTTCCTTTATATCTTTTCAGTTCATCTTCATCCATATCTAATCATTATTACAGCTTTCTTTATATGTTTTGCATACAGATTAAAAAACTGGGGAACTAAAATATATAAAATATATTGTTCCTAACACCTTTGCCAAATGGGGACTATTCTGTTTCTCCATATTCTGTCCGTGCCCAGAATATAGTTGTTCATCAAAACAATCAGTTGTTATGGCATACCCATTCCCCTTAAAACTAGAGGCATAGCTATAAGGGGTCAGGGGTGCACTGTGCACCTGGCAAGTGACAGTGGGGGGGCAGAAAATCACCCCTCCCCCCTACTTCCGTCACCCCCTTCACCAGTACTAGTCGCGCCCCACCAGACTGGCCTGTTTTCAGCCAGCAGAAAAAGGTAAGTGGGGCAAGTGCGGGGCCATGGGAAGTGGGGAGCGGTGGCGGTGGCGTCTGGGCACCATTTTGCCCCAGGCACCCATTTTCTCCCCCTACGGCCCTGCTTAAAACCATATCTTTTCATTATCTGTACAGTCAACAGTTTTGCTGTAATCTGTGAAATACAAGCTATACCATTGGCTCTGCGAAGTCTGAAGGTGGGATAAAAAGGTGGGATAAAAATGCATTCAGTGAAATATATAAAGCTGATTAGCTGTAGCAATGAATACAGGTAGTACCCTCTGTAATTTTTCAGTGAATTTCTCAGTTATTTTCTAATTTTCATTAAATAAGTTCCACAAAATATATATTAAATCTCTGTTTTCAAAATATTTCTTAATCCTTGGGAACTGTTTTCAGTTTTATTTTTAAAATAATACTTATGCCATTTTGCATGATAAAATCTGTTTTATAAATCTGTTTGTTGTACTAACCTAAATTTTCGAGATGTGAATCCTTATATTTTTAAGTGAACAGTTTCAGATCCAGCATAGTTTTCTTTTTAAATCAGAACCTGTTATTGTCTCCCACAGATTGCTTCAATATAACAGCTTGTACTGTTTGCAGGGATTACCATCCAACAAGAACAAGGCAATTTATATGAATACACATTTGGCCCAGGTGCATCCACTGTGTGATAATTGAAGCACACATTCAATGTGAAGTATCGTCAATTTCAAAATGGAAGTGGTTTCAGGAATTGCACCTGCCTCTGATTTGCTTGCTCTGTTTTGTGGAAGGGTATTTCAAAACATTTTGTTTACAATTATAAAATGTTTTCATATTTTCTTTCATGGTAAACAAGATGTCAGGTGCTCTGTGCACCACGATAAGCCTCAAAAGCTCCGTATTTGCTTTTGAGTCAGGATATGTTTCAGGCCATCACACTTTCATATTTGGGAAGCAATAGGAGTGTTAGGTAACTTGTTAATTTTTAATGATGAAGTCTACTCCCCTTCCCTGAACAATATGGACTGGAAACTTTAAAGGAAAAGACAACAATTGATATCACTGGGAATTGATGCAATATAGTATTTAAGGCTCCTGTGCCTTAAACAGCTGTATCATTCAAAAGTTTGACTACAGCTGTTTTAAAGGCACTGCAAACCTTGAAGGGGAAAAGGTAACTTAGAGAAGAACTTAGTTGGAGACTGTTTTTTATTGAGTACAAGCATGTTGATTTCCTTGCCCAAGTTTAAGGTAGAAATGTGCTTTCAGTTAGGAGTATAAGAAGAAAGCAGAGCTAACTGTGAGAAATTTAAGATGCAGTGGAATGGTTTGTATTTACCGTTATTTTCCCCTGACTTTTGTTCCTCTAGGACAGCTAAGGCAGTTGAGTTTCATTGTTCCCTGAGCAGCTCATGAATATTTCAGTTCCAAATGGCTGAATGTTGTTTTTATTAGCCTATTTAAATAGCAGCATCGGTATTTTTTTCTCGCATGTGGCTGAGAGGGAGAATATTTGTGGCATGAGCCAATAAACAACAAAAAAAGAAATACATAGTATGTGGTCTATATAAATGTAACAAATGAGCGCTTTTAAAAGTTTCACACTATAGTGCATTATATCTCAGCCTTGACTCACTGCATCATTTAATTTAAAAGCCACCATTTCAAAGAGATACTCACTCCTTGAGATAGTGTAGACTCTTTTCTCTCCCTATTCAAGGTATCAGCCTATGAGTCAAATAAATTTTGAATTACCTGCTAACTTCTCTCTGATAATAGCATATATTTGCATCTCTTGTAACTGTTTCCTTACTTAGTCATAGATATCAACCTTGCGACAGGAAAGTTTGTGGCACTGATTAATTTAGTTATTGGATTGGTGTGGAATGTTCAGTTGCTCAAGGGCTGTAACTGACCAGTTTCCATGAGGCTAGAGAAAGTTGTCAGAATGGCTGGTATTAAAAATTAATTTAGAGGCAAGCTGCCAAACAGGATGAGGTAAATTCATATAAATGAATACATGAAGCTGCCTATGCTGACTCAGACCATTGATCCATCAAGCACTCTGAGGTCTTAGGTAGAGTTCTTTCACAGCACCTGTTACCAAATCCCTGTAAAGAAGAGGCTGAAGACAGCCTGTGATCTTCTGCATGGCAAGCAGATCCTCTACCACTAAGCCAAATCTCCCATAAGGATGCTAAGGGACAAGGACCTCAGAAGCAAGGAGGCTGGTGGAAAGTACCTTAGAAATAAGCGGAGAATGAGACTTTATGCAAAAGCAACATACACTGAAAACTGAATCAAGAAGTGACTGGCTGGAAAATAAGCTTCAAGAACCTGCCAGTTAAAAATCTGGAGGGTTTGTTTGTCATGGAAAGAGGAAAAGAGAAGTCTTGGATAGGTTAGTCTGCTGCAAGTCACTTTTAATAACTCTGGCTCAGTGAAGAAGTTAACGTAGTGCTAACACACCCTCTCCCTTTTAGAACTTTCGTTATTCGAAAATATTTCCAAGGCTTAAGACACCTTTCACACCTGGTGAGTATTCCAGTTTACTGTATTCTCTTTTGCTTTTTCTAACCCCCATCTTTGAGAGCCCACGAAGTGTAGTGGTTAGGAGTGGGACTGTAATCTGGTGAATCAGGTTTGTTTCCCCACTCCTACACATGAAACCTGCTGGGTGATCTTGGCTAGCCACAGTTCTCTCTCATCATCCCACCCATCCCATCCCACCCCACCCCACCCCACAAGATATCTGTTATGGGGAGAAGAAGGGAAGGAGTTTGTGAGCTCCTTTGAGACTCCAATTGGCTGTGAAAAGCTGGGTATAAATGCAAACTCTTTTTCTTTTTCTTATCTCTCATTCTTGCTTTGCTGCCTGAGAGAAGTAGCTGATAGCCCTCCTAACCTTTCGAGAAATTATGAATACTGCAAACATTTTAGAGTGGAAAAACATTTTATTAACAAAAATTGGTTCAAGGTAAACCAAGCGTAAGGCGCAGGATGGGGATCTGATCTTCTGATCTGTGTACTGGGCAGCACAAGTGCTGTCCCCCAGACACCTAAATTTTTCTCAGCACGCCTGCCGATGAAAAATTATACACGCACACTGGAGCAGCTGTGAGATTCCAGATGGGTGGTCGCCACTTCCTGAAGACTCTTTGCTGCCAGGGGCGCAAGCCATATAAGCCCACGTCTGGGCAGGTGACCCCTTGCTGGCCACACCTCAAACCTCCTGAGAAGGTTCCACTAAAGCGAGTATTTTTCCCACTGCCCCCCAGCTAAAGCTCACTTCTCTCAGGCAGGAAAGAGTGGCTGCGACTTACCAGGGCAGCCATTGCTGGTGGGGAAGGGACAGCCTCTGTGATCCTCCCCCTTCTCCGGTGCCTCGCAAGCTGTCCAGAGCTCGTGAGGCTTTAGGCTTGACAGGCAATGTGGTCTGGCAGGCTTCAGGGCGCAGAGCAGTGACGCTGGGCGGAAGGCCGGGCCCTGACCTAAATAGGCCTGGCCCCATCTTCTGGGTGACGTCAGGGCGCCCAGCGTCACTGCTCCGTGCCCTGAAGCCTTCCAGGCCCACGTTGCCTGGTAAGCCTAAAGCCTCGTGAGCTCTGGAGAGCTTGTGAGGCACCGGGGAAGGGGGGGAGCATCACGGAGGCTGTCCCTTCCCCACCAGCAATGGCTACCATGGTAAGTCACGGCCGCTCTTTAGCCCTATAGCTTGAGCCTGATGCACTCTCCATAGTACATTTTGATCTTCTATTACAAGCATGTTCAGCAGTTAAGCAATTATAAGAATTTTGCCTTTCCTTTGTCTTTGTTTTATTGGATTATTGGCTTCCCTGTCATTTGTGACCCCTACCTGAAAGTGTGGATCACTATTTTAAACCTGCTATAGCTATATTTCTTTTTTGATATACCTCTTTGACTTCTTGCCTTCCATTCCTGAGTTATACATATTGCGCAGTGTGTACATATTTGGAATACTGATCTAGCTTGCATGAAGATAGTAGCACAGTAATTTGGCACAGTTATTGTATACTTGATATTATCATGCCTGATTAAATGAATTAGCTGTTCCAGTGGATAAAGCTTTCTCTGATTTCAGACCATCTCAGATATCACTGCATCTACCACATTTGATTAGAAGCCTTTTATTTGTCAAATGATCCCTTGGTTACTGTATGTATGTGTCATTCCCTCAAGGTATAAAGTCTAAACCAGCAGCACCTTCGGTACAGGAATCAAAGTCAGAGGAAAGAAGGTTTCCTTCTTAGCTGGTTGTTGTGCGCTTTCCAGGCTGTGTGGCTGTGGTCTGGTAGATCTTGTTCCTAATGTTTCACCCGCATCTGTGGCTGGCATCTTCAGAGGTGAATCACAGAGAGAAGTGTGCTACACTCTGTGTCTAGAGAGAAGTGTGCTACACACTGGACACAGTTCTCTCTGTGATACACCTCTGAAGATGCCAGCCACAGATGCAGGCAAAACATTAGGAACAAGATCTACCAGACCACGACCATGCTGCCCAGAAAGCCCACAACAACCAGTTGAGTTTGGCCATGAAAGTCTTTGACAATGCATTTTCCTTCTTAGATTTCTCCAGAGTGAATTTGAATCAGATCACCATATGCTTGAACACATCATTTCTACTTTTCTTTCTGATCACACAGTAACATTCTTGGTCCTCATTTGTGCAAGTATCTCTGTGAGTCCATTTTATATCTATTTGAAAGTATGCATCCTGAACACTGATCCATGTAAATATACATAGGTCATAGAAAACTGTGCAATGTTGTCATAACAGTGTAACACTTCAAATAAAGATTGAAATAATTCTGTGTACCTACCTGTGTTTGTGTTTCATAAGAAGAAAAGGATAGGCTGAAGAATCTTAGACTAGAAGACAATATCTTGTTTCCAACAAACCTTTCCAGGAGATACTATACAATTACACCCACCAATTCCACCATGTAACTACAGAAACCAAATATCTACTGTCTGTGTACAAAATTTTTAAAGTATAAGTGACAAGTCACTTTACAGAAGTGACTTTTCACATACATCACATACAGAGCCCTTCCGGGATAGGGCGGTATACCAAATCAAATAAATAAATAAATAAATAAAATAATGGCATTTAAGCATTGATTGGAAAATATCTTTAAATGGTTTCCTACCAATAGCTGTGATGCAGGTGTTACATATGATATTTCAAACAGTTCATCCAATTACTTTAACTTATGGTAACTGCATAAAAATTTTTTAAGGCAAGAGACATTTGGAGGTGGTTTGCCATTGCCTGCCTGTGCATCACAACCCCGGTAATTCTTGGAGATCTCCCATCCAAATAGTTGCCAGGGTTAATTCTGGTTAGCTTCTGAGATCTGATGAGATTAGGCTAGCCCAGGGGTAGGGAACCTTTAACACTCAAAGAGCCATTTGGACCCGTTTTCCACATGAAAAGAAACACTTGGAGCCGCAAATAATTTTTGACATTTAAAATAAAGATGTATATATTGGGTTTTTTAACCTTTTACTCCACTCATTCTGAGAAGCGCATGGATGCGTCCGCCCTGCTGCCTGCCAGCAGCTCGGCCTCGCCAGCTGGCGGGAAAGCGCCCGCCCCGCTCTTACAGGGCGGGCAAGAGAGGAAGCCCACGGTGCAGCCCAGCTGGCTGCGGACAATTGGTGCGCCCGCCCTGCTGCCTGCAGGGTGGGCAAGGATGAAGCCGGCGGCTCAGCCTCGCCGGCAGCCGGGAAAGCACCCACCCCGCTCCAACGGGGCGAGCGAGAGGGGAAGGCCATGGTGCGGCTTCGCCGGCCGCCGGGAAAGCGCCCGCACCTCTCGGACAGGGTGGGCGAGAGGGGAAGTCTGCGGCGTGGCGCAGCCCAGCTGGCCGTGGGCAATTGCAGTGAAGCAAGCCTTTATTGGCATAGACAGCAGTAAAACAATAATAAAAACAGATTAAAAAGCATATACAACATGGGATATACATGTTAGGACAAAGGAAATCTACTGGCATTTAGTAATTTCCAGGAGAAAGTCTGCC
This sequence comes from Sphaerodactylus townsendi, assembly GCF_021028975.2. Classification (NCBI taxonomy): domain Eukaryota; kingdom Metazoa; phylum Chordata; class Lepidosauria; order Squamata; family Sphaerodactylidae; genus Sphaerodactylus; species Sphaerodactylus townsendi. The sequence continues at coordinate 55,768,800 of NC_059434.1, read as the reverse complement.
ACTGTCATACAGAGAGAAGGATCAGGGTTGTCCAACAAGTAGTGTAATCTAAATAAATCGGGGAGGTCGGGTAAATGTAAGGGAGTGAGATTCACATACTTGGATCTGATTTCCTTGAATCTGAGACAGTGAAGTAATTGGTGGAGCCGGAGATTCCAAGCTGAGCAACCATCGTTACACATGGGCACAATCTTTTAGCCTTTTCTTGCTTATTAAATCTGCCACGTAACAAGGCAGAAGGCATAACATTGAACCTGGCGAGCATTATGGCTCTCCTTTGAACAGGGTTTATTAAACAATACAGGTAGTGTGCCAAGTGGCCCCGTTCAAATGGGAGAGAGAAATACAGGGGGGAGCACGTTTTCTTGGCTGCGAGTAGTGATTGGGTGGAAGGAACTCTCTATCAATAGTTGACCTTTTAATTTCCTATAAAGCTTCACAGTGGCAAAGAATAGGACAAAGGGCAAAGTGAATCCACTGACAGTCCGATAGAGGCAATTTTTTCTTCAATTATGGAAAACCAGGGGTTGGAATGGGTGTCAGAGAGCAGACGGTGGAGTTACGGTCCGAGAGAAAATGAATGTCATAGCCAGAATCTAAAAGAGTCCTCAATAGGCGGCTGATTCCAAGGAGTTTTGACCTAACTCCAGACAAAGGGCTGCATAGGGCACGCAATTTGGGAGTCCAGTTATCTTGTGAAAAAATTTGGATTGAAGAGAATTCAAGGAGTAGTTAATAGCTTGAATCCAAATTGGGACTCCGACCGTGGGCAATTGGTGTGCCCGCCCTGCTGCCTGCAGGGTGGGCAAGGATGGGGCCGGTGGCTCGGCTCGTGGAGCTGCAGTGCAAGGGCAGAAGAGCCGCATGCGGCTCTCGAGCTGCAGGTTCCCTACCCCTGGGCTAGCCTGGAGCTATCCAAATTAGGTCAGAAATAAATAGGAAACCAAAACAGAAAAATCCCTACACTGTCCAATGGTATTGAAACACTATATGTAGGATGATCGAAACACGACAACATAGAAACCTCATATGGTTCTTGGATTTATGTAATGATATTTAGTTGTTTTATGTTGTGTTTTTAAACTGTTTTATATTATTTCCTTGTTCACTGCTGAGAGCCCTTCAGGGATTGGGCGGTATAAGAAAACTAATAAATTAAATAAATAAAATCAAAATCAAAAGCACAGAAACATAAGACAGTGTGTTCATTTCAAATACTTTAATTTCAAGTGCAAGAATGTTTCTCAATAATTGAGTTAATGCAACAAAGACATACTCCAGTCTTACAACAGTCAAAATCTTTCCCAATGCTAACAAGAGGTTGGACCACTTAGCCTGTTTAAACAGGATTCTTCATCATACAAAAATCCAACCATGTGATGCTTTAAGGGAACATTCTTAAGTATATAAATGTGAACTCTTACCAAAGTCTATTCAATGGGGCTTAATCCCAGTGAAACATTTTTAGAATTGCACTGTAGGAGTTCAATAATTCTTTCATATTTGGAGAACTTTAAAAGGTATAGTAATCGTAATCTTTAGTCTCCTTAATCTGTATTTGTAGCCTTAAAGCAATGTTACACAAGATTCTAAAAGACGGCGCAAGAGGTAGGCTTTCAGCAAAATAAAGTAGTACCAGAACTTCTACTAATAGTATTTTTACATGCTTAACAAGTTTATGGAGGTCACATTCCTAGAGTGCATTTTTTTTTTAAAAAAACCATGTTTATAGGAGAATCGAAATCCAAAGATTGTCTATTCCACTGTGTAAAACTGCTTCATATGATGTACGTTGAGTCTGGCCCTGAATTATTCAGCTTAGGCACTGACATACAGTCTGAATAATGTGATCAAGCAAAATGAGGTGAACTTTCCAGGGAGTGGTTCTAAGCAGTGTCGCTATCAGGTGGTGACAAGACCCAGAAGCTGGAGATTGATAAGTAATGTTCTTCCATCCAGAGATAGCCTTGCTGCATGTGAAATTCCTTCTGGGCAAGCAGAATGTAATTAGCTCTTGATGGATTACCTAGTTTACTATATTGACCTTGATCCAATTAAATTAAAAGAAATTACACTTCTTTTGTCTTGCATTGATGAAGGAGAATTTTGTTCTACGAAATTCCACGATATTCAGACAAAGAGCTGTTTGATAAATATTTCTCCTTTCTCTTTCTCTTTTCCTTATTTTTTTCATTGTGCACTCTATGTACTTAGTCACTGAGAATCATCTGTCTGAAAATGAGAAATAAAATTCATAGCCTCATTGTTGCATAGAGTGAAATCATGCTGGTTTTAATATGTACATGCGTAAACTAATTCTTTAAGAAAAGAGCCTTGAGCCATAGATGGAATGAAGGGGGTGAAAAAGAGCATCAATAGAATATTGTTACTGGCAATCAAATCAGATGCCTCTGAAGGGTGTCCAGTCATGTGCATTGGAAGGAACATCGCTCTTTCCTTATTTCCTTGGCTGGCACAAGCTGCAGTCTGCTGATTTACAGATAATTAAGGATTGCATGATGAAGGCAATAGGCATATTATTTGATAGAAAGGCTGAGATGAAGGTGCCAGCTAAGTCTGCAAGATTCTGTAATTTGATGTGACTGCTGTCAGGAACACAGACTCACTGAAATTTGATCTACTGGCTACCACCAGAGTAGCTGCTGAAGTGAAAAATGTACATGCCGGGTTTAGATAGCTTTACTGAAATCTCTGATTGTGTATATTCATACGGCGCTCTAGGGCTAAGAAATACAATATTAACCTTCTGTATGCTGGAGATGACAATTTATATTTGATGAAAGCTGTAAGCTTACAACAACTTTATCTATTTTGGGAAGGCTAAGTTCTTTTTAAAAAGCCAGCTGTCAGAATACGATCCTTTCTATCTGTGGTTTTGATTTATTGGTATTCTATTCACTGTAAAGAGAGTGAACATAAATGATAGCCATCTGGTGATCAAAACGATAACTTTGTCCAGGAGGTTTGCAGCCTGAAGAAAAAAAATGCATGATCTTTATTAACTTTGTGTGCGTGCTTTGAGCAAGAGTCCACAGCTACATATCAAAAAGCCTTTTCTTTTCAAGAGCATCTATAACAAAAAACATGTGACATTTTAGAGACTACAATGGTCTCTCTGATGCTTGCCTTATTTCGGTAGAACTTATTTCCATGTAAGTGTCCTTTAGGCTGTGAACCCCGGTGCCCTTACTTGAACGTAAGCTCAGTTGAAATAAATAGCGCTCACATGACATGAAAATAGAGCTCATATTAAAGAGTACAAAGGCAGGATTAAATCAAAGCTTCCTCCTATGCAAGAGTGGGGATGGGGAGAGAGGACAATGTTGCTGGCTTGCGAGGAGACTGCATGTAGACGACTGTTTTGAATAGAATAAAATCAATAAGCTCACTAATAACAACTGCATTTTCTCCAGGCTGTGTTTGTTTTCCTTACCGGTATTTAAACCTAGACTGGGAAAGTCCTGGAAATTTGGGGGTGGTGACGGATTTCATGTGGGACCTGCGGCATACCATAGAGTCTGTGCTCTAAAGCTGCTGTTTTCTGCAGGGGAACTAATCTTCATAGTTGAACTTCTGGGAGAACTCGGTCCCATTTTTAAAGAATTCAGGAGCAAGGAAAAAAAAGGCCTCAATGTAGTGATGTTTTCCATTAGTCTCTGCGAAAAAGGCAAATACAAACTGGGGAGGCAGCCTAGAGTATAAAAGTGACATCACACCTTATCCATAGTGCTCCCTCCATAGGAACCACCCCCCAATTTTCCAGCATTTGCCAAGGTAGTATTGAGAATTTTCCAGAGGAAACTTCTTTATAGAATAATGTGGATTTAGAGATCTGGTCAGGATTTTTGGGACGTCCTACAACAGAGTATAATTTTCATTTTTTTTACTTGTTCTTCACTGTTCAAAGGGTTCATGATTTGATTATAATTAGGCCTGAACCTTGGCCTGTTCTGCATGGACCATAAAGATTGGCATGGGGTTGGTAAAAATGCCATTGTGGGGGAGGATTTCTTTTGGAAAATGCTGGCTTCCACTGGTGCCGAGTGAACAGCACCAGATGGATGCTGGCGTTTCCCCTTCACCAGCGCAGATTCCCTGTTACCTTGACTCCCAGTCGCCGTCATTCTGGAGAAAACAAGGGGCCATGACTCCTGGCCTCTGTCCCTGGAGGCGTCGCCATGGCCACAGGGGCATGTCCCCTGGCCTCTCCAGAGTGACAGCGACCGGGAGACAAGGTAACAGGGAATCTGTGCTGGCGGGCCTGTCCAAATGCGGCCCTGTGGGCTGCAGGGGCAACAGGGCCGTTTGCAGGCCATCGTGCGAACAGCCCCCGGGGTGCTGCTTGCAAGGCCCATGCTGAATGGCCCTTGACTGGATAGCCATAACTAGGGATGTAGAAATAATGCAAGTTAATTTCCCTAGTTGATCTTTACAGTATAAACTTGAACATTTGTCTTAAGCCAATTATATTGGTAGACTTGGGCATATTGAAATCTGAACTTAACTATGACTCTTTTACATAGGGAATTTTGATGGCGGAAACAATTCAGACATAAGATTCTCTTACCTGCCTTCTTATGTAGTCCTTGGAGTAGAATCTAGTATCATTCTGTATGACATGCAGATTGTCACTTAGGCCAAACTAGATGATTCAGCATTCCTATATTTCATCAGGAGACATTTTACAGGGTGATTTCCATGGAATCATTATGTGCTGACATGTTTCAGCATTGTATTGTCAAATACTTTCACGGCTGGATTCAACTGGTTGTTGGGGGTTTTCCAGGCTGTGTGGCCTTGGTCTGGTAGATCTTGTTCCCATAGCAACATGTTTCAGCATTATTGTGGTTTGAAAAATGGCATGGAGTCAAGCAGGACACTCCCCTTCCCACTGCCTTAGTGGTCCTGATCTGAATCAGACCCCTGCATTACTGATATAAGGTGGTAACTGTGCTGTGCGCTTTTTAATATCTTTTGTTCCCTACTATTATTTTTAACAGTGCTAGAACTCCACCTGGGAGGACACCTTGCAGTTTTCTGGTATGCCATTCAAATGAAACTTCGCTGAGACTACATATTCTAATTATTATCTTGGAGAAGGAAAAAAAATAAGGCCTAAATTTTGAACTATGTATTTATAAGGAGAATGTTTTCAGAAACCAATAAGTAATATTCCTTCAATGACAGGGTTAATTTGAGTGAAAATAAAGGCATAGTTTCCAAACAATCTCTTTCATAGAAAGCTATAGTAGCCATAACATTTAACAGAGAATTCATTAAGCAGCATTGCTTAATTGCCCTTTTTAGGTAAGTCATTGAAGCAGTTGAATCCCAACAAGGCCCCAGGATATGGGAAAGTATGAAAGTATGGCCATTAAAATGGAAAGAAGCTTGGCCAGATGGAGTCACTGAAATCAACCTTTGCTTAAACTGACAAGTGCAAATGTAGCATGAAGATTAAAGTAATGAGCTCCACAGGTCTGACTTTCCATTGGAAAGGACAGTTCTGTGCAGCTTTCATGACAGGTCCGAATATCTGTGGTGATTTTTATAGAAATACATGAACATGAGGAATAAACCCTAACTATTTCTTTTGTCCCATTTCAAAATATTTATTTGCACTTTTTAATGAGAAAGGACAGTGTAGGTATTTAATATTTTCATCATTTTCTAGTATTTTAATCATTGGTCCCTTACCAGAGTGAGTTCCTGGCCTACAGTCATAAATAGCTATAACAGTAAATAGGTCTTTGTACTGTAAATCTTAAACAAGGAGATAATGAAATTCCTGAGTTGAAAATATACATGGAAATCTCTGCTTTGGGACATTACCATGATTTTCCTGAATAATAACACAAAACTGAGATTCTGAGGTATTATGAAAAACACTCCCAGAATAATCTGTTTGGTTTGTTTGTTTATCTGTTTGTCTTTGGGTACTGCTTTAGTAGGTCCTTGTGTTTTTCTTTGATTCTTCTGATTTGCGAAGTAATGACATTTCTCCCTTCCAATCAGCTCCTTGCAAGGGATGAATGCAGATCATATACAACCAATGATTCTCATTGGGAATAATTAATAATAAAATGCAATTTATATATTTGGGGGCAAACCAATTTGAATCCAAAACCTCTAAAGTCCTACCTGAAAATAGGTAGCCAAAGGTATGAAACTGTATGTTTTTTTCCTTGCACAGATCCATATAAACAAGCACTTGCACTACCACAAAATATTTGAGAATTAAATGTTTTATCTGTTTATAACATTCAGGTTTTGAAACTTATGTTTTAGCAGTGTGGCGAAAAAATGCAAATGTTAGAAGTCACCAGAATCTAATAACGGCCTTAACTGACGTGAAAATCTGATACTATGTATAGAGTCATTACTGCAATTCTGAAAATAACCCAGTGACGCTCCATGTATTTGCGTACGCAGATACTAACGGATTCACGCTTCCCTCACAGGCTCCAGGCACACGCTTGAAATTAGATTTGGAAAAGAAATGGCCGCAGCCCAGTTTATTAACAAATAATGCATAACTCTTTTGGAAGCTGGGCAGGCATATCGGGGCACATCCTGGCCACCAGGCAGCGAACTGCTGAACCTGGTCACTGTCAGCTCCACAGCTGACCCCTGGCCCTTTGGGCAGCGCACCACTGACCCCTGGCCCTTTGGGCAGCGCACCGCTGAACCCGGCTTTTTGTCCCCCAATAGGGGACCAAAGGACAGAAAGATTTTCGGTGTCGCTTGGGTGCACCACCCATTTGTAACACCCCCTCCCGCACCGGGGGTAGGGGAAACTTGAAGCAGGGCTTCCGGGCCTGCCATCCTCAAAGCCAACCCTGCCCCCAGGCCTCTTTGTTGGGGGCCCCGCCTAGGGAGGTCTGGCATGCAAGCCTGCCTCCCCCAACGGATGTGCCCCTATGCCCTGAATCCTCCCCAGACTGGGACAAGTATCTGGCGCAAACAACTAAATACCACAAAACAACTTGGCCAAAACTCAGGGGCGGTGGGGTGGTTTCCGCTTGCCGGCAGCCTTGTAAGGAAACTGGGCTGAACTGAGCATGGGCTTAAATAGCCTGCCCAGCTCCCTCATCATGTGACGGTTCCCACCCCCGTCACGTGACCCGTCAATCCAACAGGGAGGTGAGCCGATCGCTCCTTCCTCCCCTGCCGCAATGGCGCCCAGGATAAGTCCTGGTGCGCTTTTTCATTGTTTTGAAACTTATGTCCTTTAGTGTTCAGTCAAAACTTTGATAGCTTCTTGTTTACAAGGATGGGCAATGCTTTAAGAGAGTCCTTTTCATCACTGGAGAAAGTTGCCAGAAGAACTATTAAATGAAATCTATGCTTATTATTTTCACTGAGCAGTTTGCAAGTACAGGCTACAAAGAACAGCACTCATAATACTATCTAAAACATTATGAAGTGTGTGGTATTAGCTAGCCAAAGAAACTGATTCAGAATATTATGACATATTAATTATCAATATCAATTAACTTTTTCATCTTAACTTTTTCATCTTGAACATGTAGTTCAAAAATGCCATTTAAGTGAAGCATTTGAACAAGCTAATTTATTCTTCAGATATCTGATCATGTGCAGAAACAGGCTGGTACTGGAAACAGCTGTGAATCATTTGGGTGCTGTGTGGTTTCCGGGCTGTATGGCCGTGTTCTAGCAGCACTTTTACCAATTGCTACAATCGCTATAGCTACACTTTTACCAATGGCTACAATCACAGTCTTTGCAGTGCAGCATCCATTTCACACTAAGGTATCTCCATTCAGTCTGTGACCCAGCCAGCCCTTACAAAACAACAGGAGACCTTAATTCTGGACAGAAAGGGAAATGGTGTTAACTATTCCCTTTTCCACTAAAATAACTTAGTGAGGTTGTATATGCTGTGCTGGAAGTTTCAGCAACGTATTTCTGCATTTTAAAGTAGTGCAGATTCTTTTTCAGCTTCTAGCAATCTTATTTAAGTGTTGTATTCATCAAAATCATCCAAGTCATTGATAAAAATATTGAATAGCACTGGGCCCAGGACAAAACCCTGTGGCACCCCACTAATCAGTTCTTTCCAGGATGAAGATGAGCCATTAATGAGCACTGTTTGAGTTCAGTCAACCAATCTAATAGTAGTATTGTCTAGTCCAGTGGTGGCGAACCTTTGGCACTCCAGATGTTATCTTACTTGTGAGAATATTAAGGGGCACCTTGTCAAAAGCTTTACTATAATCAAGGTATGCTACTTCCACAGCATTCTCTTCATCTACCAAGCTTGTCACTCTATCAAAAAAAGAAATAAGATTGGTCTGGCATGACTTGTTTTTCAGAAACCTATGCTTTCTGTGATCACAGTATTCCTTTCTAAGTGCTGGCAGACTGTCTGTCTAATGATCTGTTCCGGAATCTTCCATGGTATTGATGTCAAGCTGACTGGGCAGTAATAATTAGGGTCCTCCTTTCCCCCTTTTTTGAAGATGGGGATAACATTAGCACTCCTCCAGCCCACTGCTTCTGTTCTCCAGGAGTTCTCAAAGATTATAGCAAGTGGTTCTGAGTTCTGTGAGTTCTTTTAATATCCTGGGATGTAGTTCATCAGGCCCTGGAGATTTGAATTCATTTAAAGTAGCCAGGTATTCTTGTACTACCTCTTTATGTATTTTGTGCTGAATTTCTCCTACTGTATCTTCTGTTTCATTTTCTCCTGCTGAGCACCGTTTCCTTTTTAGGAAAAGACAGAGGCAAAGAAGGTGCTGAGTAGTTCTGCCTTTCCTCCATCCACTGTTAGTATTTTGCCATCTCCTCCATGCAGTGACTCTATCCTATCATTTTTCTTCCTTTTGCTACGACATAACCAAAAAAGCCTTTTTTGGTTGTTTTTAAGCTCTCTGGCAAGCCTCAATTCATTGTGAGCTTTAGCTTTTCTGACTTTCTCCCTACACAAACAACTTATTTGTTTGAATTCCTCTTTGGTGATTTCCCTTCTTGTCCATTTCTTGTACATGTCCTTTTAAAATCTTAGCTCAATTGAAAGTTCTTTAGACAGCCATCCTGGTTTCCTTAGACACTTCTCATTTTTCCTCCTCATTGGAACTGTTTCAAATTGTGCCCTCAAGATCACACTTCTAAGAAACTCCCAGCCATCATTCCCTCCTTTCTTTTTTGACCATGGGATTGCATCCAGTAGATAAGGGAACCTATCTGAAAAAAAATAAGCAGCTGTTATATAGGTAAGGGAAAATGAGTGTTTTTGCCATACGCTCTTGGAGATATCCCCTTAGTATTAATCTTGAAAATGCTCCTCATGCTTAACATCAGTGCTATTCTGAGCCTTTCTAAATAATGTTTCAAAAATGTCATGATGTTCTCTACAGTCTTTTGATACCACTGTTTTTCTTTCTAATTCTGTGCATGTGCCACTGACCTAGACAAAACAGATGAAATGTAAACACAGAGCAATTTTGTATAATTAAGTACATTTTATTCATACCAATGGGAAACACCATCTGGTGGAAAATTCTGCCAAGTTAGTCAACCATCACTTTAAAATGAGTGCCACCTGCATGCAAAATGTATTGGGACCATTGCCATACATCTTTTGGGGGTGATGCCTGACTTCTTCCAAGTTTCTGATTATCTTCTTACTGTTTTCCCCTCTGGTCTTTCTCTTCTAAAGCAGTACTAACTTTGGCCTTTGTTCACACACTGTGGAAATTTCACTGGCTTCTCATGAATTTGTAGATGAATATAGGTAAGACTCTGATTTAGGCAAAATAAAATAGGAGTTTTTTTGGTTCATTCTTAACTGTGAATTAGAAATAGAAAATAATGAGGCATTCCAACATTGTAGATCAGAAAAGGAATGCTCCCACCCTTTCATCTCCAAAAGTGGTAGAGAAGGGAGGAGGAAGGTTTGTGGGCAGCCTACTGGCATGTTGTCCCATATTGGCTGTCCAATTGCAGCAAGAGGGGGATTGTCCCTGTTCCTCTCATTGTTCCTGTCTCAAAAATGCAGCACCCCTCCTAATTAATAAATGTAACATGAGCCAGTCGTGTTTTGGGTTGAATAGGAGATTTTGTACTTCAATAGATTAGCCAGTCTTGATCTGAAGTGATCCCTCCACTTTTTTGTCTACTGGACTCTGGAGGCTGTTGAGATGTAATGACTTAGGGCTATATAATATTGTTTCCTTTCTGATCTCTGAAATGTCTAATTGGAAAGCTGACTCATCTGCAGATGCCTTATCTGGTTTCACTGATCTGGTTTCACTTCAGTAACCTGAACACTAGATTACCGGAATGTGGGGTTGCCTTCAGAGATGATCTAGAGCAGTGGCCTGCAACCAGCGGCTCTTTCGGCCTTATACTGTGGCTCCACGTGGCCTGGAGGTTGGAGGGTAGCATGGGCGTGTCCCTCCAGAGTAGCGCTGGAAGGAAAGGTGAGTGGAGGGGCTGAACCAGAGGCGGCTCCATGCGTGAGGGCACCGCTTTTCATGTCCCCTCCACTCACCTCTCCTTCCAGCACTGCTCTGGAGGGCTGGAGGGACACGCCCACACTACCCTCCAACCCCTGGAGGTTGGAGATAGCATGGGCATGTCCCTCCAGAGCAGCTGCCATCCCCCTCTACCATCCCCGTAGCTGCCATCCCGCTCTGCCCGGCACTGCTCCCTCCCACAGCGTGAGAGGAGGCGGCACTGGACAGGCTGCTGCACAGAGCAGGCGGCTGCCTACTTCATCAGGCAGAGGGGGTTTCTCTGCCTGGCGGCTCCACGTCCTTGTGCTGGAAGGGAGTGGAGGGGCCGAACCAGAGGCAGCTCTGTGCAGAGCCACCTCTCTGGCTCGGTAGATCTTCGGGGCCGTGGAAAATGGGTCCAAATGGCTCTTTGGGTGGTAAAGGTTGCCTACATCTGATCTAGAGGCTGCAGCTGGTGCACAAGTAGGGTTGTCAACCTCCAGGTTGCAGACCTTCCACTATTCATCTCAAGTCAACTAAGATCTAATCCCTGGATAAAACAGCTACCTTGGAATGGGACTCTGTGGCATTATACCCTGACGAGTTCACTTTCCTGCTCTCCACCCCCAAAATCTTCAGTTGGTAATCCTACGTAAGTCTCTGTTACCTGGGCCTAACCAACCATACCACATGACTCCTATTCTTAAGACCCTTCAATGGCTGATTAGTTTTCAGATCCACTTTAAGATCATCTTTAAAGCCCTTGAAATTTGAAATGTTATTGTATGTCATTATATTTGTAATTCTACTATATGTTTCTGAACTTCTCTGAGCCTGCTATGCTGGGGAAAAGCAAGATATAAGTTGAACAAACAAACAATAAATAAACAAATAAAATGAACTGGATCCCACATACCTGAAGAACTGCCTCTCCCTGCATGTTCTTTTGAGGCAGCTCTGCTCTTCCCTCTAAGGTTTATAATCAATTCTGCCATTGTCTAATGTATGTTATGTCATGGTCTGGACTTCCCGCTTTTTAGGTGGTTTAGCCATGCATCCAGAATAGCTTACCATTATCGCTGGTAAGGCGATAAGATGTTTCTGGTTTGGTTTGTAATATCTTTTTATATTTGTTCTTTTAACATTGGTTATGTTTATATTGTTATTAGCTGAGATGGCCAGGAGAACAGGAATACAAGTATTTTGACTAAGTGAATAAATTCCCTTTTTACTACAGCCACGGTTTCATGTAGTTTTTGCACATCCAGGGATTGTAAGAACAGGGTTTTTTGGTAGTTAAAAAGATCTCTTTCACAAGCACAAAATGTTGGTTGGATGCAGCCCAAGTTTCATAAACTTTTAAAGAAAAATATTACTTTTTAAGGGCAACTAGCCTTTCTATCTTTTGCTGAGTCCAAATGTGATGCTATCAAACCTGTATGCCAATGTCAGTTCAACAACTTCTCAACTTTGAGTCAGCACTAATTTCAACTGAAAAATACATGCTTAAATATCTTGCACTGAATTAAATGGCATTTTAACACAAGTCCTGTTCAGAATTTGCTAGTTATCTATAGATATTTCAAACCAACTTGATAGAAGTAGAAACTGAAATCCTACAGAAGCATGAGATATGTTCCATTAATGAGTGAAAACCTTTCTCATAAATGCCAATATATACTACTATGTTAAAAAATGTACGAGGAAGAGAGGTAATGTCAGATTGCTAGGGAAAATGTGCAGGTGAAATCCAAGAATTGTGATAAATGCTGCCAATTGATTCAGTGAAACATATGGCAGATGCTATAACTGAGCAAGGTAGAACTTACCAGGCAAGAAATCTTGCAGATTTTCTCATAAAATGAATAACATCATAAATCACAGAGCAGAAAATGAATGTTTAATGACTGTGAAATTTTTACTAACAAACATGTAGAGTCTTAGTAAAAGACAAGGGAATGTACAGTGTGCTGTATGTATTTTATCTAGAAAAAAAGATCACAAAGGAAGTGGCCTTTGCATATGTATGATTGTCATTAAATCCCATGGAGGTCTCAACAAGTTTTATTATTTTTATTTATTTATTATTTCAATTTATAAACCGCCCCATCCCTGAAGGGCTCTGGGCGGTGCACAACAATGTCAGTGTATACAATATATAACAGGTCACACTAATGACCATATTTACTAAAATCCATTAAAATAAATAAAACCATTTAAACAGTGGTCAGAGCAAAAAATAACCGCATCCCATAGCCCAAGTCCTTTAGACCTCCTCAGGGAGAGGGAACGGCCGGACTCCTCCCTAAAAGGAGGATCTAACACTGATCATTTGCAAAAGTAAATATTATTTTTATGCCTTGTCAGTCTTGGGACTTCTGTCTCTTTCAGTGGACACATCTCTGCTATAATGAATCTTCTTAACTATGTGCACATTTTAATTTTATGTAATCATATGCAGATTTATCAGGACTATTTGCACAGCACTGAAATTGGACGACTTGCCACATTTTCTAAAGAAAAGCAAAGGTAATGGAGCTAGTGGCAATACTAGGGAAAAACACCTTACTCTGTTTAATCAACTAATGTCACAGTGATGAACACACAGCCAGTGGGCACACTGGAGATGCTCCTGACCACCCATTGGCTGAGGGTGCATGGTCATGCTCAAAAGGACCCGGCAGAGAAGCAGTGCCACCCTCCTGCCAGGTCTCCCAAATCCCATTCACTCAGTCACCCCACCCTATGCACAAACCTGGCAAATCCCTCCCACTTTCCCCACCCCAATCCCAGCGGCGAAGCTCCCAGGGGGTGGGAGGTGCGCGACGCACTGGGCGCACGAATTTGGGTCACGTGGGGGGTGCAAAATCCCCCCAGCCCCCACCCCCGTGGCACCCCCCACGGCACCCTCCGCACACTTACTTTAGAAAACCAAGTAGGCTGGAGAACAGGCCTTCCTGTTCTGGTGGGAACTACATTTTCCAGGGTCTCCTGGGAAATGTAGTTCCCACCAGAACAGGAAGGCCTGTTCTGCAGCTCAATTCAGTTTTTTGTGCAGGTAGAGTATGCTGTGGGGGGGTGGCGGTGGCATGATCTCCCCCATAGCACCTTCCACACTTCACTCTTTAGGAAACCGAGCAGGCTGGAGAACAGGCCTTCCAGTTCTTGTGGGAACTACATTTCCCAGGAGACGCTAGGAAATGTAGTTCCCACCAGAACAGGAAGGCCTGTTCTCCAGCCTGCTTGGTTTTCTAAAGTAAGTGGGACTGGGGGGAGGGTGCCGCTGCAGGGGTGCCAGCATGATTCCCCCCTACAGTGGCCCCACAGCGGCGCCCCCCCCCCACACTTACTTTAGGAAACTGAGCAGGCTGCAGAACAGGCTTTCCTGTTCTGGTGGAATCTACATTTCCCAGGAGACCCTGGGAAATGTAGTTCCCAACACTGGGCACACTCTGGCCCAGCTACGCCTCTGCCCAATCCTCTCTATTCCACCATCCATGCCAAGCTTCACCTTGCCACCCTCCCCCACCTCGAACATCACCTTTCCATACTCTCCATCACAACCCTCACATTTTCACCCTCCCCCACTCCAAGCCTTACCTCTCTGACCTCCCCCATTCCAATCCTCACATTTTCACCCTACCACACTCCTAGCCACACCTTCCAACCTTTAACACTGCCCTTCATCCTCTGCCTTATGAAATATTGGATTTTCATATTATTTCTTACACTGTGTGCTAAAAAATGCCAGATTCCATGTTTGTATACAGAATGTCCAAGCTGAAAGCAAGCCTAAGGCAAGACAGTCTGTTTGCAAAGATTAGATCTATGAGTTACTCCAGTGGTACAATCTGGACGTCTCATGACACAAGGACATGCATCTTGATTATCACACCCTGCCAGAGCACTCCGTTAACATAATGGAATCTGTAGAACTCCTGGATACCACACCTTGCCATGATTGCAGCTATGCAAATAGTACAGGAACATCCTGCCCTGAGATTGTAGTATCTCTTAGTATTTTCTCCCTAACAAAACGATCCCTTCCTGATAACAAACGCCTCAGCCAAATTTGAATACTCTGGTCTGGGCAGAGACTTTAGGAAGTACCTCTGCATAAACCATTCAAGGTTTCACTGATGTAATCAAGGACCAATTGGCTCCATTGTCACGGGAAGTAGAAACAATAGATAGAGCTGTTGATTAGCTCAAACCAGCAAGTCCTGCAAGGAAACACCAAGCAGTTGCATGGAAACGAAACCTAAGTTTGAATTTCCTGCCTTACCTGCACAAAGGAGATATAAAAACACTGCACACCTGAGCCTCAGTGCTCAATACTGGCCTGAACCTCTCTTGGTCACATTGGTTTGAGATGTGATTACCTGCACAAAGGAGATATAAAAACACTGCACACCTGAGCCTCAGTGCTCAATACTGGCCTGAACCTCTCTTGGTCACATTGGTTTGAGATGTGATATCGTCCTTCGCATTGGGTTTCTGTGCTGGCATAGAAATCCTCACCTTCTTCTAGATCTTCTTCAGCTGAATTTAGGTAACGTATGGTCCCCGCTTCCCCTCCTACTCTATCATCCAAAACCTATCTTTTCTTCCCTGTTTATATACTTAGGAACTGTGTGTATGAGCCTTAACGTCTCACTGTGTGATTGTTTGCAATCAAAATTTATATTAAAGTATTTTAAAATTACAATTTGGTCTATTTTTGCCTTCTCTGTAGAACATTTCAAAAGCCAATTCTGGTATAGTTGTCTAAAAGATCCCACCCAGCCTACCTCTCGCACTGCCAAGCTGAGTAATTCCCCATTGCTATTTTAAAAATAAGTTCTTATACTGTTAAGCTGGATAACAAACCCTTCTCTCACCCCAAGTCTCACCCTTCCATCCTTCCCCACCCCAAGCCTCACCTCTCTGACCTCTCCCTACCCCAAGTCATTCCTTACCCCCTCCCCTAATCCTCATCTTCCCATCTACCCCAGGCCACACCTTTTTGACTTCTCCCACCCCAAGCCACTCATAACCAGGCAGGTGGGAAGCATAGTACTGGGAGGGTGTAACTGCTAACACCCCAGCAAAGTCCATTTCAGGGGAAAATACTTTTTCCTCCACTCTTTGCAAGGCCCCATTTCATCTCCCCCACAATAGGCTTTGCTACTAGTTTGGGATAAAAAGACTGACACATAGGGAAACTGCTTAAGTTCTATTGCAGTGGCAGTGTGATCCTAAGGAGTCCCATGTTTCTAAAATATTGATATCAATAGGCTTAGGAAGGTGTAACTCTGCACTCTGAAAGGACTGTGAATATCAGGTATATTTGTCTTAGTTTTCAGGGCTATACTTATGCTCATGCCTTCATGTTGTACAATACACAATTTCTGAAATTCACTTTAGTTTCAGATACTATTTGTCATGTGACCTGGAGGTTGATGCTAATTAGTATTTGGAGGGGAGAGTTCAATGTCTTTGAAAGTTATGGGGTACTTTTGAAATTATTCAGATACTGGTCAAAAGGGTTTCTTTGCTCCTGAGTGATTGGATTATAAATCTAAATAAGTAGGTTGTAATTTTAAACAAATTTAAAACAAATAAAACTGTATACTCACATAAAGCCTGTCTTGTTTCCCTAGAACCAATTAATATTTTTATATATTAATTTTATTAATAAGGATTTTAATTTATTTTATGCTGGCATGATAAATATTGTTTTTATGGGCACTCATATTTAGCATAAAACCCAGACAGAGGATTTTGATGGGCATTTTTTGTTCTTATTCTGAATGTCATGCTGAGAAGACTGCAGGCATGCTCAGTGTTTTCATTTGATCTCTTCCCTTAACTGAATACATCTATCACAAGTGTGAAATCAGCACACTACTATCAGAGTTCTCATCTCGGATGAAAGGAAGAAAACCATTTTGTGAAACCAGGTAGCATTGTCTTGAACTGCAGTGTAGTTTCATGTAACTGCAGTGACATAAAAGTGGTATTTATATTTGGATAAATATTATCTACACTCATACTAAAAAAATTATAGTCATGTAAGCCCTTTTCAAACATTTATACGTAGACTGAATCTGCATGAGCATAGTGGGAATGTGGCAGATTCCATTCATGATCTATCATTACATTTGAAGGTATATGCAAGTTCTTTATGTATATCGTACATGGATAGGAATATTTTCATGAGACTGGGAAGCCTTTTTTTTTCAGGGTTGCTGAACACATATCTATCCTTCATTAATCTTGTCTATTCCTAGGTCCCAACCAGTATAAACTAGTCCTACAAAACTACCCCACCCCCACCCCAAGAACAGTGCAACATCGGTGAAAAAAGAAACTCTCCTGGCCAATTTGAGAGAGCCCAAAACAATTACTACATAATCCCAAACTGACTCAGCTTCTGAAAACTACTGTCACAAGTGACTGCGAGCAGGAATAGCTAAAGCTATTTAATGAATTTAATTGACCATTCATGGCTTCATTCACTTAATTTAAGTATCCTAAGGTTTGGTCAACTTTGTTATGGAAATATATTTTAAAATGGTGGCTCTCAAAACACAAAAAGGGATTCCCCCCATCATAGCTCCAGATCTCTTCCTCTCCAGGCCTTATGGAACTCATAGGGGAAGGCAAAATCACAGCTCATTCTTCCTCTGCTTACCTTGTAGCAATGGCGGGGAGCAGCTCACAGGCTCTTTTGTCATAGATAGGCTCCCAGTCTTCCCCACCATTGTGGATGGGCTCTCCTGCCACCACACTACCAGGCTCTGCTATGGACAGGCTCCACTGTTGCTCCCAAACTCTGCTGTGCTCAGCCATGGCAGCAAAGCCTAGTGTGGATCTCTATTCTAGTCATCACAGATCCCAGGCTCCCCCATCACTGCAACCACCACTGGGCTCTAAGGGGGTTTGTTGTCTGCAGAATTTTAGGTAGGGGCGGGTTAACCTAAACTTTTTTCCATGGGGTCCCCCCGAATCTACGGAAAAGCTTGTTGGGGGGAAGTGTGCCTCCTATATATGTATTTAAGAATCTGCAGGCAGAGGGCACATGTGGGAATTAGATATATAGAGGAGATGATATCTCTGCACAGGATCCGTAAGTTATTTCTCTAGTTTGTGGCTGAAAGAAATTACTGATGCCAGTAGATAAAATATTCTCTCATGAAGCCATATCTTTAATCAAAGGTAAACTAGAGTATGATTAAAACTTCAGGATCCATTTGGTGGTGATATAACGGCTTATCCATCCCAGAGAAATGGAATCAATGAAATAAACAATCTATAAGCTTAAGAGCTTCGTGTATAATTTAAGGAGTATTTATTTCTGTCCTAGGTTCTGTGGATAGCTGCTAACGAAATTTCAATCGATACATTTTCCTTCCATTTATATAGCTTATCGTTCTGCCATGACTTTATTTACAGTTCACTGGAATTACAAGATGATTAACATGTTAAAAACTAAAAGGCACCAAAATAAATAATACAAACATTTGGCTGACTTAATGTAATTAATACTAGAGTGCTAACTGCTAATTTTAGAATGGTTGGCCCTTAAATAAAAGCCGCATGTCATTTTTTCCTTGCTACAGCAATAGTAACTGGAAATATATTTCAAACTAAGAAATCATTTTATTACAAGAGTATTAGAAAGACAGAAAACACTCTTGATCTGAGCTCTCCTTATATTACTTATTACTTCTCTTTCTAGCTAAGAAGAAAGTGTACGATTACACACAGAAGAGTCTTGTTCAGATGCATGTTACAGAACAGAACCACAATTACTGTAACTCTGTCCCTCCCTCCTGTGTGTGTTTCTTTGTGGGTATATGCTTGTAGGTAAGAGTCTTGTTCAGTATGTTGACATGAGGACTAAATAAAAGAGTATACTTATATGCAACGACAAATCATTCTGTTTTAACACAGTATTTCTCTATAAAGATGGTAATCAGATTTTTATCACAGGCATTTTCATGTAACATTTCTGCGCAAAAGTCTCCTAGCTAATGGCCACTTAAGTTTCCCCTAGAATTGGCAAGTACAGGTCGGAGACTGCCGGTATTTGTAGAAGTGGACTCATCTAGAAGTGGATTCATCTAGAAAATCTCTCAGGTCTCAGTATTCACAATATCCTGCAGAATTTTGTGATATTTTACATTCCTAGCTATTGTAGCATTAATTCTAGGGAAAATTTGTCTGACAAAAACCATGCACAATCCCATTTAATACAGCTGAGATCATAAACCATGGGGTCTGGCTGCCTGTAGCTCTGGAGCCACATGCAGCTCTTTTGCTGCTCTACAGTGGCTTCCTAACTGAGCCAACAGTCCTCTGACATTGGCAGACGGGGAGAGGGATGCGTAATGTGGGACACCCTCCTGGTGGACCTGGCCTCCTTGCTCTCATAAGCATCCATAGCAGTTGTTCACTACATTATCCCTTCTCAGAGTTTGACCTTTCCCTGGCCTACCCCAGCCTTCTTGCCTCTGCCTGCAAGTTCTCTCCACTCACTCTTCATCCTTCCTTGCTCCTCTGAGCTTCTGTCTTCTCTCTCTTCATTTTTTCTTTCATTTCCACCTCCCTCACCCATTTCTCTCCCGCTAACCCCATATCCCTTCTTTATCCTGACACCTAATCCCATGTGAACCCACTGATCCTACTTAGTTGGGCATATCTCTACCTGGCCCCCTGAATTGCCCATGAACCATAAATCTGGTTTATCCTGGCTTCCTACTGACTGGCCAGTTCACATTCCCAGCTCCACCCTTGGGCCCTTGTGGCTGCCTGGGAAGAAAGCATTTGCATGCCTCCATTCTTCCCCGGGCACAATGGTGTTTGCATCATCAGTGGTTCCTTACATCTTCATAGATTTTGAGTCCCAAGTAGACTATATACATTTTCTTGTCACAAATAATCAGCCATTCAGACAATCTATTAGCACAGAGTGCCATGTGTGTATTTTAAATCAGATATGCTGAAATTGAACTTGGAACCTTCTTGCATGCAAAGTGTGTCTTTGACCACTGAGCTATGCATCCTTCTATGTGTATATATTTTTGAATAATAATTCTGCTATTGAAAATGCCTCAGTTTTTCATTGCCTTAGGGAGGTCACACAATGGGAATTCCAGCTTTCTGGATCCCTCTATTTCAGGAGATTATGACTATGTAGCCTAGGTTCACTAATCCTTTTCCAGCTTTGTTGTTTGGCAGAGTTTGCTTTTTTCCTCCTTCTTAGCTATATTCTAATTTCTAACTTGCTTCCTATATACAAATTGTACTTGAACTCATTGCAACCTTTCTGACCTGGTACTGTTTTTAGACAGAATTCTCTGTTCTAGCTATTTAAAAATATTGGCTCTAGAGTTGTCAGAATGACCTGCATCCATATCACATGCCTCTGTTGTTTGACATATTTTATAAGATTATTTTATATGTAGTTTTTCCCCAAAATGAACCCTGTGATTAGACATAGCCATGTGGTTTATAGTGACCTTCTGCTTATTAAAACTGATATGTATATATTTTTCAGTACTGTAAAGCAATAAGTAGATCTATTTTAAATGAGTGGCACCTTAGGTCAATTTAATTGACCCAGTGATAATATTTAAATTGTCTGGGGCAATGTGGTCCTTAGGCTATGATGATGTTCTTTTCTGTTCAGCAGAATTTTACACATGTTTACACCATCACAGCTAAGACTGTGGTATTAAGAAATTGAACTTTAAGTACAGCCTATCCACAGAAGATTGGAAACAGGCTTTATTGGATTTAATAGATACTGCACTTACAAGGTTTGATTGTGGCATAAGGAGTGAAGTGCCCATTAAACTTTATCATGGTAAATATTGGGTTTGTTAATAGATACTTATGCTTTTCCTATATTTACCAGTGCCATGTTCATACATGACATGGTTTTATAAATCTTTTAATTCTAGAAGATAAACTGCTTCTGTCAGACTCATTTTTTTTCAAATTTTCTGTGTCCCCATATTACAAAAATAAAATTAGAAATTTAACTTGGAAGTTTAGCAGCATTTGTGAAGTCTGTAGTGTATGAAATAGAGTTCTGAGTATCATTTGCTATTGGCAGATGCCCTTTATGGGTCATAAACCATGTTATTAATGCAATCTGGTTTAAAAAATGAAACATGAGTGGTCATGACAACAAACCCGATCTGCCTGTGCTAGAGTAAAGATAAACCAAAAAACTGTGCTTTGAAAATCAATGAACGTCAGCACTTCACTTCACTCCATGCAACTGGCATTGCAGAGAAGGGTCAATCAGAGGCACTATTAATTGTTATGTGTTGTTTACAAAAATCACTGGTTACTTAAAAAAATTAATAATATTAATTTTTTAAATTAAAGTTAAAATAATATTATTTTTAAAAATCTGCTACCAGCTATTGATCTGTCGGAAACGTAAGGTTTTCAGTTGTTGTTGTTTGTTTGCATAAAATGAATTCATACATTGGTTGCTGTACACTTTCACTTAATCAAAATTATGAGAAGAAAAAAGGAGACCAATAGTTGTTATAATTTTTCTTGTTGCTATGCACGATTGAATCAACCTTTTCACTGGTAAACAAGGGAGGATTACCAAAAATACCATGCTGTAGATCATAGCGCTTGCACGGAAAAAAACAATGTGACTGTAGCAAGGAGGGGAATTAGGACATGTCCAACCCACCACTAGCACCACCACGATCTCCTAACATTTAATTTCCATGTGAGGTTCTGGTCATATCTCTGAATAGTACTAATCAGATATCCTGTGTCTTCTCAGGGTCAAAAAATCCCATGCATAATTGGTGTATACATAGATTAGTTGTCAAATAGCCACTTGATGGAGGAAACAAAGAACAAGGCATAATCATGCTTTGCTAAAGGAGCTGGTATGAGATCTCCAGCCCACATAATTAGGGTTATCAACCACTAGATGGGCCCTGGAGTTCTCCTGGAATCACAACTGATCTCCAGATGACAAAGATCAGTTTCCTTGAAAAAAGTAGCTACTTTGAAGAGTGTATTCTATAGCATACTCCATCTTTCTCTCACACAGAGACACTACTCAGTAGTCAAAGTCCAGTCCAAGGTAAGCATAGATAGTCTTCACTCACAAACATCAAATCCAAATGGGATAATAGAACCAACATAAATCCAGGCGTCCAGACCAAGGTCAGAACAAAGAAGACAATACACATGCACCCATGGCTGGCCAGTGGCAAGCAGATTCACTGCTTTCATGCAACCTCCTGTTTTCCAGCCAATGTGGTGAAGTTAAGAGCAGTGGACTCATAATCTAGAGAACCGGGTTTGAGTCTCCACTTCTCCACATGAGCCATAAAAGAATGCACTACAAAAAACAAAAGAAAAAATAAACAAAAAGGTGGGAAAACAATAGTAGTGCTATGTATTGTCAAAGGATTTCACAGCCGGATTCAACTGGTTCTGGTGGATTTTCCAGGCTTTGTGGCCATGGATCTTGTTCCTGACATAGGATCTTGTTCCTAACGTTTCACCTGCACCTGTGGCTGGCATCTTCAGATGTGTATCACAGAGGAAGTCTGTTACAGACTTCCCTCTGTGATACACCTCTGAAGATGCCAACCACAGATGCAGGTGAAACGTTAGGAACAAGATCCACCAGACCACGGCCACACAGCCCGGAAAACCCACCAGAACCAATAGTAGTGCTGTTTGAACTGGTCAGGGCGCTTTAAAGATGGCTCATAGATGGACTGAAATGAGCTGGATGTCCATCTCTGTATCATTTTACTCAGAACATGCCAACGGGTGACATCCGCCTTAGAACAGTAATCTGAAAGGGTCCTTAATTACACCCTGGGAAGGTCTCAGGGAAGCAGAGGGCTGCAGAGAATACGCATGGATTGTGTTGATCAACTGGGTACTCTGTGTGCATTTCTGCATTTTTGCAGACTGATTTTGTGTATTTTTATTTAGAAGTAAAGTAGAACTGAAATAAATGTCCAAGTAAGTGTGCCTAGGACAGCAGTCTGAATCCCATTGAACTCACTAAGTGTGCACAATTGCTGTCACATCATCATTATCATCTTTAAAAATTAACCATACAATTATGCTTTTACTCATTCATTCCTTTTATTCTCTCGAATAGCAGACATCAGCAGATGAAACTTTTCAAAGTGTAGAGATAAGCATCACCCCCTGCTAACAACTGCATATCAACCTTCTGTTGAAAGCAAAGTTATATTCCCTGAAATTCTCAATTAAGTTAATGTATTGCTGCAAAAGGGGAAAGATATAAAAATGTGAATAAAATTAACATGGTATCCTATCAAAAGAAGCCTTGTCACCTTAATTAGCTTGTAAAATATATAAGGACATGGTAGAAATGTCTGCTTTAAACATAGTTAAATAATGTGAAGCCTTAGTATTTAGACTCAGAAATCCCTGTTTATTAGAAAATAAAATAAAATTCTCTTGATCTTTGCCTGGCTCACACTGTAATCAACATAGAAAGTCAGCTGGTACATATTAACCAGAGGATTATTTATATATTTAACATTTGTTTTCTATGGCCATGGGAATTATAGGTATTTTATAAAGCTGCATTTATATTGCCAAGGCATTCTGGAAGACATATCTTACAGAATATCCAGTTAAAAGGTAATAGCTGCAACAAGTATTTGGCCTTTTGATCCAGAATAGTGTTTGTCATGAATATTGGATGTTACAGTTTCAAACCCCTTTGAAATGCACTTTTAACATGTTTGACTTACAGACATTTCCCATTGATCAAAAGTTTCCCAACTCCTTTGAAGTTTTCAGAAGTGCAGCCATTAATTAAAGACAGCTGTCTCACACCAGTTGTTTCACTATGACCCACAATTAGCTACTCCCACTTAATCTACTGCAAACTGTGATCTGCAAGACTGAGCTTGGCACTGTGAGCCAGGGAATCTTGACTTCATCTTTGTTCTTCTCAGCGCTGAATATAAGTGACTTGCAAACTCACTGAAACTGTTTATGCTGTTGGATCAGAGGAATAAGGAGAGTAGCCTAACCAGTAAAAAGTGGTGGAAGGCTATTTGCTTTCTGTAAAGGAAAATTTTGAATTTATTTCTTTTGAATGTACTTTAGTATAAATTGAAATATGATTTTGCCAACAGTGAGACATACATAATGTGGTTCCAGATCACTTGTGCATATGTTTCATCTTTGTTCACCTTTATGTAGAATTACCTGTGGCCAGTTTTCTGGTTTAAATGAGAGGTCTGTGTGGTGATATCAAAGTCATCATATGGGGAACAAAAGCGATGGCTCTGCTTACCTTGAAATAGATCTCTGTGGTCCCTTCAATGGGGCATGTGGTTGGCTGGGTTCAAACTCTGGTCTGCTTTCTTGGGCCTCAGAATGTAATGGGAGGAGGGATCAAGTCATTTGATTTAGTTGATTTCAATTGAACTCCAACAAGTTTTTTATGCTGACTTGGGAAACCTTCTGGGGGATTTAAAAAAACCCTGATTTTTTAAAAACAGTGTTGTCTGCACATGCAGTTCTTATGAGGACAACACCAGCAGCCTTGCTGGGCCTGGGGCAACAACTGCTGTGGGGATGAGGAAGCTGCAGCAAACTCCCAGCAGAAACTCAGAGCCTTGGGCCCACAACCGGCAGCAGTAGTGGCAGCAATTTTGGGGAGGAAGTCACAGAGGGTTCCCAGCAGAGGTTCAAAGCCTCACTGAACCTTGAATCAGAGGCAGCAGAAGCAATTGGAGGGGGAGGGGGGTAAAACCGCAGAGGGGTCACAGAAGAAGTTCAGAGCCTTGCTGGGCCCAGAATCAGTAGCATCAAATGTTGGAGGGGGAGATTAAAATTCCCCTCCATATGTTCTATAAGTGGGCCCTACTTGTTATACGAAGAGCCGCGTGGTGTAGTGGTTAAGTGCTTGCACTGCCACTCACATGGTCAGGAGTTCGAGCCCCCTGTGGGTCAGATATCCTGGCAGCTGGCTCATGGTCAACTGAGCCATCCATCCATTCCTTGGTCGGTAAATGAGTATCTAGCACATAGCTAGGGGGTAAAGAATAGCCGGAGAAAGCAATGGCAAACTATTCCACAAAAATGGCTTGCCTATGAAATCACTGCTCGCAGTGGTACCCCAGGTTGGACACGACTGAAGGGGAAACTTTACCTTTTTTTTTTCCTACTAAAATTCAAAATTGTTAACTCTTTATTGCTAAGTATAAAACTGATTCCCTCATGATACAGAAGTTATTCTAATTAACATACAGTTTGTTCATAGAGGTAGATTGTAGTAGGCTTGACAACATTAACAGTATTACTAGCACTAAGGTGGCACATTAAGATGATATTCCTGTGCAGGTTTCAATCCACTCTGCTTTCTTTCAGTATTCATCATACATACAAATATGAAAAGTTATTAGAAGATAATGAAAGACACCAAGTTAGAGAAAGGAACAAACTTTGGGAGGTCTAAATGGATTTGTACTTGAAGAAACTCCTGTTAATAAGGGATCATGGTGTGCATTTTGGAGACAAAACTGCTTTAAGTCAGTTGCAGCTTGTGAAACCTTCACGCGGCTGACGCTGGCCTCCAGGCGCAACTGCTGCACCACTTTTTTCATGGCCATGACGCTGGAAGAGCTGGACATGGTCTTTTTGTCAGGAACGGGCTGCTGCCGAGAGGGCAACGGCGGTACGGAGCTGAGGGAGCCGCCCCGTAACCTTCGAAACTTTACCTTTTCTTTACTTGTTATACAATATTAATATAGTTTCCTGGTATTTCTTATCACATATTTGGATTTCTTTTGCAATATTTTAAAGAAAGGATTCTATATATTTTATGCATTGTAAGGTACTTCAAGAACACTGCTGTGAAGAGTGGCAGAAAGTGAGTAAATAATTACCACCATCATTATCACTGATATGGATGGATCTGAGGGAGACTGCTAAGTGGATGTTCAAAGAAATCTGCAAGAGGGCTTTAATGAACTATAGAGAGGGCTACAATTCAAAGAGAGTGATTTGCTTCAAAAGATGTGGAGAAAGTCTAAGAAAAAATGGTAAGTAAACAAAATGTCAGTTTCCCCAGGACCCCAATAAAGGCATGAGATCACAGCATAGATTTCACTAGTTTATAATCATATGATATACATAATCAATTATACTATGCTAATATTTAATTGGGGCTGAGCTTGCATTTTCTGGCAAATCTACCTTCACTTACCTGCACATAATATGCTGAGAGGTGCCCAGTCTTAGGCTTCTTACCTGATGTGCTGTAGAGCCACTACCAGGTTCATAAAGATGTTGCTTAGCCCCAAAAGTGTTTGCAAGCCCTATCCCACTATAAAGCCAATTATAGTCTATTTAGGACACACCCCTCCATCACATTTAGGGTACTTGCTGTGCTCTTCCCTACTTGTGAACAGCCCACCTATTCCTGCAAAGATAGTTATAGTCTAAACAGTCAAAGACCAGGCCTAGTTAAAGTTTTCTCATTTTTCAAACACCACAATATGAACACCATGAACCAGGTGAAAAAAAGGCTTCATCCTATTCCAATCTGGAAGGAAACTCAAATAATTCCTGCTTGGCCCCAAAGGGTGACCAGTTAATCCCATGATATTCTTTGGAGGGCAGGTGGGTCAGCAGCCAGCAGTAAAAAGCAGAGAGACAATAATATGTAGCCTCTAACTTCTGCCATCCCGATTCTAGCATCCAGCCTAAAACTTCACTTGAAGTGGGACTGGGGCAAATCAATTCCTGGCTCAACAGCCATGAATGCCTCTTTGCAATATATTCTACATAAGATCGGCTCCAGAGTTGTGATCTGTCTTTTAAATACCTCTTAGGAAGTTTCTGCCTTTACAGGAACCAAGTGGCTGGGAAAGATACTTTTATTAGCATATTTGACTTCCAATGCACCTGTAGCTGACATTACAGAACTATAAGCATTTCCTGCACCAGCTGATGTGTGAAGCATCTCTGAAATCACAGTGTGACACCTTCTGAATTAAAGAGATAAAAACCTGATTCCCATTCTCTCATTTTATCACATCAGAAACTGGGAGGTTGCTTTAAAATCCCTCCCATCTGTATAGCTCAGAGAAATTATGCCTAGAAGTAAACAGAGCACAAAATTCACAGATCAATGTCCTGAAAGACAACAAAATTGAAAACAAACACAGATCAACTTTATTTGCCTAAATGCATTGCCAAACTTTAGCCAAAAGCTTGAGTGAAAGGACTAATTTATAAATTATGTAAATGAACTGAAGGAATAATGATTTCTGTTTCTTCTCTCACCAATCCTGTTATAATGTTGGACCCACATCTTATCTGCACTGATGTGTCTGAGATCAAAACACATCTGTTGGTCACTGATTCTACTATAAATGCTCAAGGATCTCACAGAAATGGGAAAAAAACACTGAAGTTATTTAGAAATTTTTAAAAACTCTGAAATATATGAACTGGCTTTCAAGGACCTCAGCATGCTATTTTCATACAATTTTGTCTAATTGCCTTTTTCTAGAAAATCTAGTCTATATGGGCATTCTTGCTTAATTACATACCTTCTTTCTGGTCATTGGCCTTAGGAAACTCTTTCACATCTCATCCCATGAATTCCATCTTGTTCAGGTTTCCAGATGAGGGAGCAGCAGTGGCGTAGGAGGTTAAGAGCTCGTGTATCTAATTTGGAGGAACCGGGTTTGATTCCCAGCTCTGCCGCCTGAGCTGTGGAGGCTTATCTGGGGAATTCAGATTAGCCTCTACACTCCCACACATGCCAGCTGGGTGACCTTGGGCTAGTCACAGCTTCTCGGAGCTCTCTCAGCCCCACCTACCTCACAGAGTGTTTGTTGTGAGGGGGGAAGGGCAAGGAGATTGTAAGCCCCTTTGAGTCTCCCGCAGGAGAGAAAGGGGGGATATAAATCCAAACTCTTCTTCTTCCTCCTCTCCTGGCTCTGCTTTGAAAGAGAAACCCATACTATTTTGTTAGTCCAAACTCAGAAGGACCAGTATATAAATCACATTAGAAGAATGGTGCCAAGTAATGATATTGGGCGGGGGGGGGGGGGATCTTCTCAAATTGGTTTTTTCAAGAGGTTTTTGTTTATTTGCATCATGCTGATCTTAGGAGTATGGCCATAACAACAAGGAAAGAATAGAATGGGTTACTGACAGATAGGTGATGACTACTTTGAGGCATCTGAGAATGAAGCTGCTGCTCAATTTGAAATTCTTCGTCTTCAGATGCCTCAAGATACTCATCAATTAGCAGTAAGGTGGGCTGTGGAGGGAATGGCCTTGGTGCTAAGCAGCAGCAACACAAAACTTAGGCCGTTTCCGCACGGGTGAAATATGATGTCGTGGCAACGGAAAAAGAACCGCCATAGCGAGATGCTCGCGACTCAAGAAGCGGCGGGGAGATAGCGCGATTCGCCACCTGCCGCGAAAACGCTTAAACCGGGCGCCAAGACGCCAGATTCAGAAAAAACGCTTTAAACCACTCTTTTTCCCCATGTGACGCATCGACGGCGCACTCGTGCGAACAGCCGCCACGGAGCCGTCCTCAAACGGCGCCTGCCAAACGATCTCCCGCAGTAGCGGCGGCCATTTTGGGAGGGATGAACTGCTCCAGCGGCCATGATGGTGAGGTCAGCAGCCAGCTGCAGCGCTTCCGCGGCGTAACGACATTTATCTATTCGGGGCATGCGGACGCTCGCGAGTCTCCGGCTTTGTCTGTGCCTAACGCTTTTTCGAGGCTGCCGCACTCCATAAATGCGACGCCATTCGCTAAGCCTGCTGCTTTTGGCCGTGCGGAAACGGCCTTAGTTAATAGAGAGACTGGGAGAGGGAGAAGAGTTGTGATCTCTTCACACATGGAGATAACGCTGGCCTAATTGGAGATAGGAGGTGCTGCCCAAATGCTGATACACAGTGCACTGCCTTAATCACAAGCCACACTTAACAGGTGATTTGTGCCTTGATGATGTAGATCAGCCATTAGTAAAAACCCATATACTGTTGTATTGTGGGAGACAAGAGGACATGGCATAGTTCCATCATCATATCTCGGAAGTATGTGAAAGGGAGCCACCAAGGAAGACTCTGGAGAGTAAGATAATGGCAAACCCCTTCTGCTTCTCATTAAAAGCCGCTTGCTGGGGTCACCATAAGTTGCATGCGACTTGTGCACACAATGTTGCATTGTATCCTTTATTTAAAAAAATAAAAGAGTATTTCAGGTTCTACCACAAAATCCAGGACTGAGAGTATTTGCTAATTTTAGAACGTTATATTGCCTGTAAAAACTTTTGCTTTTGTGAGAAATGAGTAGCCTTCTGTTAGTAAATTTTTTCAATATAGTTCCCAATGTACTTTGCAGCACTACCAAAGAGATTAATAAAAGCAGTTGTTTATTGTACAATTTCCCCATCCTACTATAAACACACAATTTGGGGTATCTGGCTCAGAGTTGACTCATTCTGAGGTCAATAAAATGAGTAAATGTAGATGAGTAGGAAAGGTAACAGCAAACCACCTCATAAACATAGTCTGCCTAGTAAACATTGTGATGTGATGTCACCCCATGGGTCAATAATAACTTGGTGCTTGCACAGGGATCTATCTTTACCTTTAGAAAACTATGTGTTTTGTATTCTGTATATATGTTTTTGTATGTTTTGTAATTACTATTCTTATGTAAAATTTCCTAATTGTCATATGAGTACTAACTGAAGTTAGTGATTTTGATCAGCTATTTATAAAATATTGCAGAGAAGAGTATGACAAATTTATTAACGATTGATGGGATAAGAAGGAAAATCACTGGATGCATTCAAAGAATGTAAAGAATAAACATGTTTGCCTGGGATAAAGCTACTGGGGGGAAACTACCTGTAGGTGCAGGAATGGAGGTGTCAGTGTTCTAGTTTCAAGGACATCCTCCTTTTTCAGGCAGCAAACTTGGTGGCTTTTCATGCTGCACTGAGTATTGATAAACTCAGTTGCACTGGGATGTGTCTCAAAGGTCAAACGGTAAATTAATCACATGATACTCACACAAAATATCAAGGTTTCAGCAAGAACTCCCCACTGCTTAACTGCCAAACATGGATTCATCCCAGTTCTGGCGCTCCCTCTCCCCCTTTTCACATGTTTTTAAAGAACCTGCATGGAAGTGCACCTTTTTAAAAAACACGCACCAAAGCCAGATCGGTGGGGAGGATCAGGTGACAGAATCTAGGTTTATTTCCCTGCTGTAGAAAGTGACGTGGAGCCTTCCCGCCAATCAGAACGCAGTGGGCTCTGTGTCATGTGCGCGCAACTTTTTTTTATTTCACGCCGTTGGCAGCTACATTGAAACATGGCTGCTGTGACTTCTGTGCCAACTGTAATCTAAAGTAAGCCTTTTTTGCCAGTGCAGCTGCACGGGTAAAGAGTGCCGGAAAAGTTGAAACTGCGCATAAACATAGCTTCTATCTACGCATGTGCATGGTGACGTATCTGTGCAAAAAAAAAGTTTTTAAAAATTCCCATCCCATCTCAACACAACACATTCTCATTTTCTTGAGTAAGAAAAGCATCAGATGAAGGAGCTGCAGCACACATCTTTTTAGATCTATGCAGCTCCATACCAACATCCATTGAAAAGATATCCATTGAAAACATCTATTGCAATTGGTCTCAGGATCATCTCCTGATTCTGCCATTATAGGTTTTTCCAGATCAAGGAAAGCCATTGCAAGTCAGTAAAGACAATGGTCAAACTCAGCACAAGATCCTGTCAATGAAGGCAGATTGGATTAGACGGACTATTGGTCAAATTCAAAACAAGAGCTCATCACATCTTCAATATATGACATAATTTCATTGCATATCTACCCATCTGAAGTCTTCATCCCACTTTGAGTTTCTGCTGCATTTGCTGCTGCTTGCAAGTATAGAGAAACATGTAGCACACTGATGCAATGGCATGCATTTTGTGACTCTAAGCTTGTGGGGAGAGAATGATAGGAGAAAATGTGGCTGCTGTTTCTAGTGAACCCTTTTGTCCACCTGAATATCTGGTCCTGGCTGTGTATAGTGTATGCACAGACAAAAAGATGTGACTGCTTGGATTTTGTCCTACAACAGAATAGCAAACTATGCAGCTGTGAACTATTACTGAGTTCAGTAGTGCAATGCACAAGTCACATTCTTTGGCAATATGTGTCATAGCAAACTATGCAGTTGTGACCTATTACTGAGGTCAGTAGTGCAATGCACAAGTCATTTGGCAATGCATGTCATTATCTAGAAAATGTCAGTGAATAATCTGAAGAGAAAAAGATAAATTAGCACTTGTGTTTTCCATCGTCTGATGATAGTATTATGCAGTTCTGATTTGTTGTGGCTGCTACTGTTCAGTGTCAGGATAGTTTGCATTGCATTATTCAATAATTCATTTCTGCTTAAGCCAGTATTTTTTTTTTCATTTTCATTATTTTCCCTGCAAATATACACACTTAAAAGTTACAGTAATTTCAAATCTATATTTCATCTTCAAAATATGTTGCAATGGCATTATGAAATTACCTTTTTATAAGAAGCCATTCACGTGCTTGTACAGTTGTTATCACCACTGTTACTACATTCAGAAAATCATGCTATATGCTCATCACAATTTCCACCATTTTTTGGTGCGGCCTTTTTACTGTCACTTTGAAGGGAATCCAGTGGTATCTCTTGCTAGTTGGATCAGCTTTATAATCTTCCCACAGCCCTAAAAGTTTCATCCAACTTCACTGATGCATTGATATCATGGAAAGGGTGATTTGGCTTTCTTAGGGCTCTGAAGCTTAGAATCCTCTCAAAGCTGTGTGTGGTGGAACTGGTAGTGTCTCTGGCAGGTTTTGGTCTAAGTGAATACTTCTAACAAAGCTACACTACATTTTCCATATTCTCTTACTGTATTTACCTGAAATCTTCATTTCAGATCACTTCACAATTTTACATTTGCATTTTATAAAGCCTATATGTTGAAAATATAAGTGCTACATGGTTTCATTACATTCAGAAAACTTACTTTCAGTAACAATGGCCTTGGGCATCCTTAGCAGATAGTATTGTGGTAGCTTTTTTCCATCATATAGATTGTTATTGGATCCTTTAAAAGCATAGCTAGTCAGATGCTTTTTCAATGTAGAGAACATGTATAATAAAATTTCAAAGAAAAGTAACTAAATAGTGAGAACTTGACTGTCAAACCAAGGATTATGTGGGAGATTTTAGTTGCATTATCCTAGTGAGATTCAGAACAACATATTTCCTTAAGACATTTAGACCAATGACTCTTTTCATCCTTGTTCATATAGTTAAGGCAAGCCCAGTAATATTTATGATTTTCATGGATAGGCATCTACATCCAACCACAGAAGAATTTTGTGGTGAATAGCATCCAAAACTCTAAAAAGGTTAAGGAGCCATGGAACTTTGCAGTGAGGCCTTGGGTCAGTCACACATTTTCAAGCTAACCTACTTCACAGGTTATTGTGAGGATAAAGTGGAGAGAAGAGTACAATGTAAGCCATTTTGGTTTCCTGTTGGCAAGAAATATGTGCCACAAATTAAGACAGTATACAAATTAATAATAAATTATACAGAGACAGTCATGGATAAAAAGTCACACTGGACCTCAGGCTATAGTGAAGAGGGAATGGGTGAGGTCACCCTTCCTCTTTCTTTCATCAGTTGAGTGTTAGAAGCCCATGTTAGAAGCCCACAGACCCTTTATGCCCTTTTTATAATAAGCAAGCTATATTTCAATATATCATCAATATAAAAAGGCATAACGTAGATTAATGATACTCTATATGAAAAGTCCAATTCTTCAATGTCGGTCTTCAGGAATGTGAGAAGAAACAGACTTGAAAAGAAAGAAAGCATCTGAAGGCAAATTTTTATCTGAGTAGACCTTAAAGCAAAAAGAAAGAGGGGAAAGAGAAAATGCTGTTTTTAAGGAAAATGTCTTAGATGAACAATAAATCCAAAATTGCAAATTGAGGACTCAACTTTCAAAGCCTCTTTCCTTTGAGAACTTTATTCTGAAATTACAGTGAACTTCTGTGTAGCTTTTCCTTTCTGAGGGTCTTTTTGAAGTTCCCCTTTTAATGGTTGTTCTGCATCTGGACTGAGGTTTTGCACATTTATATATCCAAGGGAAAATCCTTTCACGTCTAAAAGTAAATGGCATTGCTTCAGTAGACTACTGCTTCTCATGGAAATAATTTCAAAATCTGCTTTTGATCTTCCAGAAAACCTGAAGAATTAATATTCTTCTTTAAATCATGAAAAAACCATTACATGTCTGCCAGCCATGACTATTATAAATTAAAATAAATTATTATTTAACTACAGCCCTTTGAGAGAATTATAATGCACTGTTATATTTTCAGGTTATAGATTTGCCAACCATCAACAATTGAAAACATAAGAAAATATTAGCATAATAAAATGATACATTTAATGTCCCACCAAATTTAATTAATATATTCTGAATAATACATTAGTTATTGTGATTTTAGAAATACTGAAGATTTGGGGGAAGTGGGTTGTTAAATAAAAACAACTAAAGCTGAAATCCAGTCAGTGCTTGGCATCATTACTGATTTCTGTGGAGGAAAGTGAAGCTAATGCTTCATACTCAGTCTTGAAAGTGAGATTTAAAGCAACGAGATACTAAACTTTGGCTGGATTATATCCTATATTCTGGCTATCTGCATGAACAAAAACAAGTCAATTAATAAGAAATAGTGTTTGGTCCTCTACTACCCTAGCCCTCAATGATACGGCTGGCCTCCACTCGGGCCAGGGCCTTTATGGCTCTGGCTCCAGCCTGGTAGAACACTCTCACTCCAGATGTCCGGGCCCTGCAAGACCTTGATGATTTCCGCAGGGCCTGTAAGACTGAATTGTTCCACCGGGCCTTTGGAGAGACCAGTCACTGAGTGTGTCCCCCCCTCTGTGCCATATGGGTCCCTTAACATCATTGGGACCCACCGTTCCCCCCTCCTCCTTTTTTGGGAGGGTTTAAGTAAGGGTTTTTCGTGGGATGCCAATGTTATGAAATAACCGCTGTTTTAATGGGATTAATTTTATAGACATGGAGCATGGATATTAATTGTGGGCCTATTTATTGACTAATTATTTATTCGCTCCCCCAGTGATAATTGTGTTTTATGTTGATTTTATGTATGATGTCTTATGTTGTACACCACCCAGAGCCCTTCGGGGATAGGGTGGTATACCAAATCAAATAAATAAAAATAAATAAATAAATACATTAAGTGGTTGCAACTTTAGCAAATCTAATTAGGAATAAGTCCCATTATAGTCCATCCCTGGAAAGGGATTTTATGATGGAAATATTGGCAAATGGATCCCCAGAACCCAGGGGTGTAGCTAGGGTAAATGGAGCCCGGGGCGAAATCTGAGTTTTGTGCCCCCCCACCCATATGGGCAGCTTCTCTCCCCCACCACGACCACACAACATTTTTTGGTCATCTCAAAGTCACCATCGCATTATAGAACATGCCCCAACACACAAATCTGAACAGACCCAGGGCTCCCTAGTTTAAACAACATTGAAAGTGAAACAGCATCACTTTTAATGTTGTTTAAACTACAGAGCCCAGATTCTCCTTTTAAATCCACCTTAAAGGGATACTCTGGGCTCCCTAGTTTAAACAACATTGAAAGTGATGCTGTTTCGGGGTAGATTCCCCACCCCAAACAGCATCATTTTCAATGTTGGTTATTGTGGAGTTTTCATAGGCTGAGTGGCCAGTGGTTTGTGAGTATATCTTGTTCCTAATGTTTCACTCTGGTAATCTGTATTGAGTATTTTCAGAGGTGTATCACATAGAGCTCTATTACATACACTGTGTCCAGCCTTCCTCTTTATAACAGACTTCTCTCTGTGATACACACCTCTAGAAGATGCCAGCCACAGATGCGGGCAAAAAACGTTAGGGAACAAGAATCTACCCAGACCATGGCCACACAGCCTGTAAAACTCACAACTACCAGTTGAATCTGGTATTTTGAAAGCCTTCAACAATACTTTTTAATTTTTAATCTAGGAGCCCAGATTCTCCCTTTAAATCCACTCCAAAGGAGGTAGATTTAAAGCAGAGAACTCTGGGGAGAAATTTGAGGGTGCCTGTCAGGGGAGCCAATGTTTAAGCTTAACAGTACCAAACTTTTGGAGGCTATCTTCAGGAGACTCTCCTGAGTGAGAACCACCTGGAGTTTAGTGATCGTTTGGTTCAGAGGGTCCAAAGTTATGGACCCTCAAAAGCGTACCCCCCTCTACTATTAGCTCCCCTTGGAAACAATCTGGGATGGGGCACCCCTTTTCAGGGTCCTTAACATTCAACCCCCTGAACCAAACTTCACCAAACCTGGAGTAGTATCAGCAGAAGATTATCCTTATGATACCACCCAGAAGTTTAAGTGATCGCTTTGGTTCCAGGGAAGCCCCAAAGTTATGGACCCTCAAAAGGGTAGCCCCATTTACTATTAGCTCCCATTGGAAACAATGGAGTATGGGGTCACCCATTTTGGGGGTCCATAACTTTGGACCCCCTGAACCAAACCACACCATCTGGTAACATCAGGTGAGTCACCTGACAATATCCTGAACTTTTGGTGCTGCTAGCCTAAAAACTGCGCCCCCTGCAGGCCAAAAATGGGAAAAAAACTGAAAAATAGAGGCCACAAAGCTTAGACCTGCAATTTTTTGCACTCCACCATTAGAAGGGGCGCCCGGGGCACTTGTCCCCGGATGTCCCCATGGTAGCTACGCCTGTGCCAGAACCCAAGAAGTAGTCTGGAATATCTGGAAATATTCAGGATGCCATGTTAAGGCTTCCAGGCCTGTTTTTCTTATATTTTCCTCAGTTTAACATGACTCCCTGGCAGTGGAAAGAAGGAGGAAGGCAAGCAAAGGGTCAGATTGAGAAAGGGAAAGGAGTTGTGCCTTCTTGTTTTGTGAATAAATATATTTGCAAAACTGTTTATTCCTTTCTTTCCAAGGTTTATATCATTGCCACCAGGAATTTAATTCCAACTTTCTTTTTAATTTCTCCTAAAGTATTGTGCTCTAAACTCTAAATCAGTTTCAAAGATCTGTGTGGTCCAGATTAATTTGAATAAATGAAATTTTTATTTATATATTTTCTTTAGCTTTTCTTTAGAAGAAGAAGTTCATCTTATTTTTACAAGTGAAACAAGTTGAGCCAATAGCTTTTGACTGATATGACTTTCACTCCACATAAATCTACTGTGTCACTCTAAAGTCCTGTCTATATTAGGATTTGACTCCATTTCTGGTCTCCCAATGTCTTTTATGTGTATTCAATCTATTTCTTTGAGCAGTTGTGTACTTTACACAAGTAGGAAGAATTCTCTCCCTTCTAGGGTGTTACCATCATATTGTTCTCTGTTTTTAGCTCACAGACTGACTCTCACTGTCTCTCTTTTAAAAAAGCCTCCCTGCCTCTCTCTAGTGTCAACCAATCAGCTCACTCTCATCCACCTGTCACCCTCCCTTTCTTCTACAACCTACCTTATATTTAAAGACACACAAACACAGAAATTATAAATCACTACACTGACAGTAGCAGGAGTACTTGAACTGTCTGACCAATCATAATGATTTTCTCATCTCTCCATGGATCTCTGAACAAGGGCAAACATGTAGCTGGACTCAGTTTCATGACGAGATCTTTTGGAGGGCTGCTGCTGCTGCTGCTGCTTTTGTTGCTATTGATCCATCTTTTGTTCAGCACCCCTATCAAGTAGGCTGGGGACAGTGCTACTGCTATGCTGCGCCACACCACCACCTGCAGAAGGCTTTGCAGCAGTGCTGGGAGGCAGAAAAAGCAAAAAAAAAAAAACCTCCAGAAAGCCTGCAAAAGGCTGAATGTAATTATGCCACCTGAAAGGGCTAGGCTGGGCCTTGATGTAACTGGCCACAAAGGAAGGGTAGATACTGATTAATGTCAGCTGCTCTCCCCAGCATGTCTCTGGCACTGCCCTGCTGCACTACCAGGGCTGGTGATGGCGTGGGAGCGCTGATGTGGTGCCCAGCTCCACTTGCAGATGTCCAGTGGTGTAGCGCCAATAGGGCAGAGGGAGGGCACAATGCCCTGGGTGTGCACATTGGTGGAGGCATGGCCGGGCATGGAGGTGTCGTTCCGGGGTGGGTGGTGCTGTGGCAGGGTTGCAGGGCATGCACGTGCCCCGGGTGCAGTTCTCCCTTGCTCCACCCCTGCAGTAGTCCCACAGGGCACTAGCATACTCCCACCAGTGTGTTTGCCCCTCCTCAAGGGTAAGTTTCAGGGGTGGTGGGGAAGGAAACCTGAGCCAAGTGACCCAATCCGTATTTTAGATAAGAGCAGAGTCACTATATATATGTAGTTACCACAATACATTATAACTCATATAACATAATAAAATATGCTGCTTGTGTGTGGATGCTGAGATTACATGACGTGGTTGGAACCAGAGGCAATATTTTTACTTTCTCTCCTTCCACCAAAGAAGACTGATGTTTTGGATTGTTATTATTGCAAGTAGAACTTGTTCAAAGTAATTTTTTTTAAAGAAATGCTTGGGAAATGCACTGACACTGTATGTCACTCTGTATTTTACTACATGCTGTGGCAGGAGCATCAAGGTCTTGCTCTATAAAAAGGAACAAGTTCCCTGCCAGTGGTTTGGTGCAGAGGACAGATGGCCTTCCAGGGTGACCTTTGACCAGTACAATTAGCATCCAGTGGATCTGAGAAGCTCTAGCTCATTAGCCACAGCCAGATGTTTGATGGTTCTTGATCACTGCTGCTAAGAGGCACTTTCTGCCATCTAGAAAACAACAACATGCATAAATATGTGGCAGGAAAGATCATTCTGTTTTTAAGCAATGCTGCCATTGCAAGTCCCAATCAAACAGTTTTAAAGCACCCAAGCCTTTTATTTCTTTATTTCTGTTATCCTCAAAGTGATGTAAGGGACATTTGAAATTCTGGGCCCTAGTCCAAAGTTTCCTGGGAATGCCTCACACCCTTGCTCTCATAATGAGGCTAAGTGTATGTTGCTCTCCATTTCTGCCCTCTTTCTTATATAACTCTTCCAAGGTACTTGCATTAGACAGAATAGCATAAGCAAACACTTACAATACTTTATGCAAAAAGCTTGACTTTTAAACACATGTACAGTGGAAAACAGCAGAGGAAGGTACTGAAATAAAACAGCAGGGCAAAGAAGAAGAGATAAGTCCAAGGAGGGATTACCTTCATGGTAATTATATATATGCAGAATTCTCACAGTTCTGAGGTTTTTATAATTATATATATATAATTTTTAATTGTATACACACACACACACACACATAAAGTTGCACTGAATTTGTTCATTAATTAATGAAACATGTTACCCCATCTATTCTAAGTTCAAGATGGCTAAAAACAATGTTGAACACAAAGTCCAATGATCACATTTTTTTAAAAGAACCTTTATAACCGTGGATTTTAACAGGACAAGAATAGTAACATTGATGCAGCAAACCTCAACAACTGAATGCCATATCTTGAAATGAAATGAACAAAATGTTGAATTCTTTCTTAAAGTCAATGGAACCAATGGGTGTGGCAAAGATTACAACCAAGCCCAGCTGGGGCAGCAGGATCAGTTCATTTTCTGTCTCCCAGAACCTCTGGGTAGTTCATTCTGCTGCTTTTGACTTCCTCTGGTTATACCTGCTCATCATCTGTAGTCACAAAATATCTCCAAAGAAATGTGCTAGCATAATTTGGGAATGTTATAAAGAGAAGTTTCTTGAGTATGTGACTTTTAATCAAAATATTCTCATCACTACATTTTTCTCTGCTTGAACTGCAATGTAAAATAAACCACCTGTTCCTTAGTCATTCATTTGAATCAAAGTAACGCCTCAAAAATCTTAAATTTGCCACAGCAAAGTGTTATTTATCATTGTTAATTGGCAATGTACAAATTTTATTTGGAATAATTTTATTACAGTTCTCTTGGTGTACTGTGGAAATTTTAGGGACACAGATATTTCTTGAAGGATTTTTGTCCATAATAAATCTTTAGTTCGATGATGCATTAATTGTTTTTTCACAGTGAATTGCAGATGTAGCTAATAGTTTTATTTGTATACTAATGATTTCAATGGAAGAAAACAATATTAACATAATCCAGTTTTTAATTAAAAGAATGATAATAGTAAAAATCCTGTTATTTGGAAGAAGCATAGAAACCACTTCTGGATAATGTAGTTAGAGTTTCACTGTGTCAATATATTAGGCTAAACTGCAGCAAGTTTATAGAGGATAGGTGTTTCTGCCTGTCTGACGCAGAGATTGTACAATTAAGAGGGCACCCTGAACTGCTGTCAGAGATTGCAGTAGGACACAGGGGTGTGTGGCTAGAGCACTTAATTTTGCTCTTGGTGCTATCTATTCCTACATAGGGGTTTTCCTAGTAGAGAGTTTTTCTTGCCATTTGTCCTGTTCTCCCATGAGAATCACATGCACTAACAGGGCTTTTATTGTGTCTAGACCAGCGATGGCGAACCTTTTCGAGACTGAGTGCCCAAATTGCAACCCAAAGCCCACTTATTTATCGCAAAGTGTCAACACGGTAATTTAACCTGAATACTGAGGTTTTCGTTTAGAAAAAATGGTTGGCTCCGAGGCATGCATTACTCAGGAGTGAGCTTGGTGGTGGTCAGTGGCTTTGCTTTGAAGCAACCGTGCAATTCTTCCAACGGGTGAATCACGACCCTAGGAGGGTTTACTCAGAAGCAAGCCAGCAACCGAGCTTATTCCCAGGTAAAGGAGCACACTTTAGTTTAACAGCGCTTAACAGGGTTACCTTCCCCAAAACTAGGTCTTAGGTTTAATGCTAATAATCGAGCCCAGCGGCCCAGGCCAGTCTAGATGTGTGGGGGGGGCACTCTGTGCGTGCCCACAGAAAGGGCTCTGAATGCCACCTCTGGCACCCATGCCATAGGTTCGCCATCACTTGTCTAGGCTGTTCTGAAATAGGATATATATTTGACTCAAAGGATTTAAATGTTCAAGAAAAAAAAGGCTTCTTAGATTTCTTAAATGTTTCATAGTATATGAAACAGATTCTTTCTTAGTGCTGTGTTCTGTGCTCCTATAAACGGTAAGAATCAAATTGATGCACATTGGCAGCCTTCATCCTTAATTTTTATCTTGCGCCTGTGGAGAAAGCAGTATGTTTCCAGGCTTTTCCAAAGGGCATCTGGAAGGACTGGTAGTTTTGAGATTGAATCTCAAATGAAAAGTACACTTGTATCTTTTTAAGTCATAAGAAATTAATGCAAATTAGCAGACCTTTGCAAATATTGTTGCAGAAGATAACAGCTTGTCTCATCATTTTAGCATATTTGTCTGCTTGCTTAACAAGTTCACCAATCTCTAGCTTTGGCAAGCTTTCGTTACAACCTCCAAATATCAATGTGTTAGATATTTGGAACTCAGATACAATTCATTATACCTCATGTGTTAAAACCATGAAACAGTCAGATAACAAAGCCAAGAACATCAGAGAAATAACTTGGCCACTGACTTTCTCAGGATTTCTCCCACTTTTTCATTGTTGCCTCACATTCAACTAACTGTGTTGAAAGTGTCAAATATAGGACAGTAGATTTTATGGTATTTTATGCCATTTATACATTAAACAACACTGACACATTCAACACCATTTATCAGCATACTTGTGGTGTAATATTTTTTATTGTATTTATTGTGTTGACAGCTGAAGTCTTATGTTAAACAGTACATGTAACTGGTTATTTATTATTTGATTATTCATTATTAAAAATAAGCAAAACAGTCCTATTTGCTTATTTAAAAATTAACATGTGCATGTGGAAGTGCATGAATTTCCAGTAAGAAAAAGATGTTACAAAGGACGTGGTTAAATTAGCACTGCAATAGTTGAGAATATCTTGCTTTAAATATTCTCATATTCTGATTCCTAGGGTGGCTTAACCTGTGCACTTTGAGCTTGTTGGGTTTTTTCCAATTTACACATGTTTTCTCCATTCTTCTCATTGCTATTTTGCCACAAATCCATATTCAAAGGATTTCTTTGTGCTAGCACAGGGGTCTGCAACCTGTGGCTCTCCAGATGTTCATGGACTACAATTCCCATCATCCCCTGCCAATTGGCCATGCTGGCAGGGGCTGATGGGAATTGTAGCCCATGAACATCTGGAGAGCCACAGGTTGCAGACCCATGTACTAGCACAATACTTGACTTTTACACATTTTTTGGAGTTTTTTGCTTCTTCGTCAACTTTCCTTTGAATTAATTGAAATGAATTTTATTGGGTGATATTGTTTCCCATCTTCCTTCTTTAATAAGGAAATAGTTCCGTGAATATTTTGGTGTGAATAGGTCATTTATATTTTCATGTTTGCTTAAATTTTACTTATGAAAAACTAGAACAAATGTGCATCTTTCCTTTGGAAATTAACTCTAGTTGTCAAAGTATCTTCCCTTCCTATTAAATTCTTTTTCATTTCTGTCTTGATCCATCCATCCATCCATCCATCCATCCATCCATCCATCCATCCATCCATCCATCCATCCATCCATCCATCCATCCATCCATCCATCCATCCATCCATCCATCCATCCATCCATCCATCCATCCATCCATCCATCCATCCATCCATCCATCCATCATCAGCTGTATCTTCATTGAACTTTATTTCTCAGGCAGGCACCAATCATTTTAAACTCATCAACCTAATCATTTTTAATTGATCAACTTAACTTTTAATCTGCAGGTCCAGCTGCCACTGGAGTGCTGATTTACGAGTGATTTGCAGATAGAAACCTTTCCCTTTCTGTAGGTAGTTTCCATTGTAGAATGAGAGCTGCACAAGCAGAGCAGGATACTTTATTTCAAAATATGATTCCCCCCCCTTGCAATAATAAGCCTATGTAAATAAATGTCATTGGTCATTGCCGTGATGAATGGGAGTTGCTCTGATGCTGAAATAATATGGGTAATTTTTGCTAGAATGGAAAAACAGATCCTGCAGCTACACCAAAAGACTACAGAATAACAATTTTAGTGTGATAGATGATTTGGGAAAACTCAGAGGAAACACTGGGAACAACTGCTGAGCTGTCACCTTTTTCCTGATGAAAGATTCTGCTTTAGCCTTTGAGGTGCCCAGGGCCAAAATGATCCCAAACCCAAACTGAGAGGCACAGTAGCAAGCCTCTGATCAATAACTGATATTATTATTGGTAAACTGATTTGTGGTAGGAAAAGCAAGAAGCCCTGCAGTTGTCATTGTTTCAGACAAAGGACAGGCTTGCTGCTGCAATCTCAGAAATAGGAG
Organism: Sphaerodactylus townsendi; assembly: GCF_021028975.2. Classification (NCBI taxonomy): domain Eukaryota; kingdom Metazoa; phylum Chordata; class Lepidosauria; order Squamata; family Sphaerodactylidae; genus Sphaerodactylus; species Sphaerodactylus townsendi. The sequence continues at coordinate 55,726,832 of NC_059434.1, read as the reverse complement.
ATGCTCAGCTCAGACTTCTTTGTCTAGGCTCAGACTCTTGTCCAGCTCAGATATGCAGATGTTGAACCAATTCAAGGTCAAGTGATGATGTAAATTATCTTACCTAGACTTCTGTTGTTGTTTGGCTTGGTTTCCTCTAGGCAATTCTGTTATGCATTTGTCTTTTCAGTAAGATATTTTTGCAGTTTTGCTTCCTGTCTGAAACAGATGTAACAGAATAAATATTTTTATAACCCCAAGAGTTAGATTCTTGAAGGGGAAAGAGGGACTTCTTTACACAAAAGATACCAGTTCAGGTATGTCTACAGACCTTTCAGAAATTGCACACTGTCCTGGACAGCCTTGGAAAGAGGGGAAAGAATGAGAGGCTGGGAAGAGGTGAGTTCAACATCTCCTCTCTCATACAAAAGCACTAAGCTGAAGTGGACTAGAGACCATCTCTTCCAGCATCTGGGCAGGCTGGAAAGGGGAAATGGCCCTAGAAAAATGTTATGAGAAAATATTAATAACCATAATCAAATTTAGCAGAGAGCAACAGAAGCAAACAGAAGTAAATAGAATTGGTACTCTGACTGAGATGGTATAAAATGTTTTACTAAATAATACCAAGTAGGAAGGAATACATGGATAGAAAATAATAAACAACTTTCTAACTCTCTAAGCTGCATCTTAACTTTGTAGTGACTAATACAAGAAAGATCAGAAGTGAAAGAATGACTGGGGTAACAAAGGGCTATGCTTTGTTACCCCCAAAGCTCCTTTTTCTTATGTTCTTGTACAAGACCCACACATCATACTAATACCCAATGGTCAAATAAGCATTTTACTAATTATGCAAAGGACACCCACATTCTAAAAAGAATTTGTAAACTAGAGGCCCTATTTGTTAAAAGGTAATCTGACTGGCTAGAAACAAACAAACAAACAAACAAACAAGCAAACAAGCAAACAGCAAGTTAACTTTTTCATGACTAAGGAGGATGGTACTGGCAAAATCCAATAGGAAGGGCTTCACTTCAAGCCCACCCTGGTCTCACCCCCTCAAAAAAGTGATGGAGAACCTGTTCAATCAGCCCCAAGCTGCGCCACTGAGCAGGGTGAGGCCAGGCAATACGGGCCCCTCTCTAACCATGCTGGACCAGGTGTTGTAAGACAGGGCCAGGTTGCCCCTCACTATGTCTGTCAAGCCCAACTTGGGCACAGTGAAGGATGGGATGGGTGTGTTGTACCAAGCAGGGTCAAGTTCATCCTTTGTTGAGTGTGTAAGGCTAGGCAAAGTACATCCTTTGTCATGCAAGGTGAGTCCAAGCATAGCAAAGGCTGGGGTAGGCATGTCCTTTGGTGTGATAGGCAGTGCAAAACCAAGCCAATCCTATCTATTTGCTATGCTGGCTGGAGTGTGGCTGTGTTCTGAACATGTCAAGAGATGGGCTTGGTATATTTTTTGCTGTTTCTCAAGCAAGGACCTCCAGGAAGACTGGAGCTATCACTCTCTTCGAATTGATTTTTTTCCTAGTGGCCTTAATGGCACATCCACCCTTGTCCAATATTATATAGGGAAAATACTCCCTTCCTGGGATTTCTCTGGTTGTGGAGCATGCTTCTGATTTGGTTTGCACTGCAGGAGTTTAAACTGGATAGATGCGCCCCCCCCCCCCAAGTCCAACTCCTGAGGGCCTAAGCTCATGAATGAAGCCTAACTGTGGCTGGCAAAAGAGAGTGATCTGAGTGTCAGTTGGGGGAGGTAGATCCATGCCATTTAGGTATCTTGAATGTTTGAAGCAAGAAGAAAGGTATTTGCTTAGTGAAACCATTGGCTACATTGTGAAACTATCCATAGGACATAGTTACAAGAGAATTATTTCACTTAAATGTACTATTGTGGAACACAAGGGTCTGAGCCCATGAGGAAAAGTAAAGGAAAGCAGATAGTGTGTGTTAACTGGTTATTACATATTCCTTTGCCCAATTTAATCACATAAAACATGCAAAAAGATAAAAGCACAACAATTTACAAGTTAAGTGAACCACCTGTTGGTACTGTCAGTGTTAAAATAAGCTGTAAAATAACTTCATAAAAGCAGAGAATAATATAATGGCATAAATATCATATCCCTTTCCCCTTCAGAATTTATTTTGGACTCAAATTTATTCAATGATTTGTGTTTCATGCCACAACCTTTGAAACATGATGATTTATTGAAATTAATTATCGGAGGGGCTGAGACTTAGTGATGGAGCATCTGCTTGGCATGAAGAAGTCCCTAGGTTCAAACCTTAAAATCTCCAGTTAAAGAGGTCAGGCTATAGGTGATGTGAAAAACCTCCATTTGAGACCCTGAAGACCTTTTCCATACAGCAGAACATCTTGAGGACATTATAAAACATTACTTGGGGAAGAAGTTTACACAGCTCTCTCCCCCTAAACATCTCCAGAACGTTTCCTTCTCTTGACCCAGGTTCTTTGAAAATTGCTAAATTCGTTTTTCCCCTGAAGACAGATTGAAATGTTTCCTGCTTGCCTTTGTAAACAAAAGCAGGCAGAAGATACTTTATTTCTCCCTCTCCCCTTTCATTTTTCCTTTGCCGAATTTTACTTGGAAAGCTTACTTTCATTTTTGCTGCAGTTGTACCTGCCATTATGTGTGCTGCTGCAGAGATTGTCCTGCTTTTGCCATTGGCTGAAGGTTTTCATGAACTTTGCTTCAGTGGAGGTGGAGGTTTCATGAACTTTGCTTCAGTGGATGGTGGGAGATGGGCCCTACCCTTTGGGGATTCCATAAAATTGAACCCCCTTCACTAAACCTGGGTGCTCCTTGCCAGGAGTGTCTCCAGGAGCCACCCTGAAAGTTTGATGCCTCTACCTTGAAAAATGTGCACCCTGCTTACACACCCACAAATTCCCAATTGACTGCAATAGAGCCAGTTCAGAGCAGAGAATCTGGTGAAATGTTGGGGTTCCTGTCATGGGTGCTTTGTTAACCTAGTGGCACCAAAATTTCAGGGTATATTGAGGAGACTGTCCTGATGATACCACCCAGGTTTTGTGAAGTTTGGTCCAAAGTTATGGACCCTCAAAGGGGTAGCTCCCATATCCTATAAGTTCCCATTGGAAACAATGCGGGATGAGGTAACCCCCTACAGGCCAAAAACGAAAAACATACACACACTTAAAATGGCAAAAATGCTAGTGAACCTGGGAATACCAAATCGGGGATTCAGCTAATTCGGCCATACCTATAATTTTATAACCCAATCAAGCTGAATCTGAATTTTCCTTAATTTTTTCAATATAGCTCAAGCTTAGTGGCCACTTGATGCAATTGAATCCCACTTTTGTCACTGCTTTGCATCATTCCCCTCCCACCCCACATAAGTGATCCCACCCAGTCAAGTCTTGGGTAATGAATATGGCAGCATTTCAGCAACACCCAGCCAATCAAATTTGACTATATGATATAATTCCTGAGACAATGAAGACAGAGAGAAAGGCTCCTGGTAAGGCAGTCATTTCCTTCATTCTGAACTGGGAAATTGTTTTGCCTTCATGGAATTCAATTCCTCTATAAAACTGACCCATGGGGTGATATCACGCAGTGACATTACTAGGCAGACTATGTTTGCAAGGTGGTTACCATTGCCTTTCCTAGTCATCTACACTTTACCCACAGCAAGCTCGGTACTTATTTTACCAATCTTGGAAGGATGGAAGGCTGAGTCAATCCTAAGGCATCTATCTGAAATCAACTTCCATTGGGATCGAACTCATATTGTGAGCAGGGCTTTGATTACAGTATTGCAGCTTATCATTGTGTGCCACAGGGTTCCTAAAATGATTAAAAGGATAAGAAATAAGATAGGTTGTTGAAAGTAAATTTAGATTGAATTACCTTAATGACAAGTGAACTCCCGCCTGCTCAGTTTGGATCTGCATATACAAGCATTCTCTGGGTATTCTTAGATTTCAGCTTCCTTTCCTCAAGAAGTCTCTTTCAGTTTATTGTATCAGTGCAGGTGTATTAAAATGCTGCTCTTTGCCACAATGTGTAAAAAGCAAATAAAGCAGTGTAGCATTTCCTTTACTTTTCTATGATGCCCATTTTCACATTATCTTTGCACTATGGGAACTACTGCGGCTTCTAAGGAACGATTTTTAAGATTTTGAACATCTTTTGCTTCTGAAGGCAAACATTAAATAAGATTTAAGGATCAAACTTTCTTCTGTCATAGTTCATAAAGCCTTAATCCAGGTTTTTCAAAATGTTCTATGTCAATGTCTGATTTGTTTGTTTTATGTTTCATCCTTAAGGTGTGCAAAACATTAAAAAATGCATTTGTTTTCTGAAGCCAAAGTGGTTTAAAGAGCCTACATGAAAGGGACTTCAGAAAGATGTAGCATTACAACAAAAAGCACAATATAATTAATAACATGGAAATCCTCTCTGTTTACATGAACTAGTATCCCTGTGAATTATAGCAGTTTCTGATAGTTTTAAATATTAAGAATAGCCTGCAGATTATACATCCTTTTGGGGATCTCTCATTAATTCTGCTCTGGAACTATTATGAAAATTTAATGTCATTAAGAAAGAACTAATACTGATTCATTATTGTTCAGACTATTCTAGATATTAGAAATGTGACTTAACTACAAGTGCTTGCTTCAAACCAAGTTTCACACTGTGCATGAGAAAGGCTATTTGCCTTCTAGGGTACTTACCAATTCCATTAGATATGATGGATTTTTTTTATTATAGAGATTCCTAAGAACATGAAAAATACTGATTGCCTCTCTTTTCTAATATACTTATGTCTTGGAAGTAGTTCTTTTGCCAAAGTGAATAATATTTTAATATGTTTAGAAAGAGCCTCATTCTTTCTTTGATGGATAAATGAAATGACTTTTGACATTTTGGTGTTTTATTACAAGTAGCATCAGTGTAAAATATTTTTGATAATGAGTTAAGGCTTCTGGTAATGTCTTTGAGGGTTAAAAAATAAATTAAACATAGATATGCCCAGGGCACTTATACTTTTGAACAATTCTTCAATGAATGACAATTGTATGTTATGGCAAAGCAGATGGGCTGGCTTAGAAATTAATTTCCACTGTTATTCAAAACTCTATCGTGTTCTCTTTTGACTCAAACTCTGTTGCTGGTTTAATACTTTGAAGTCTAATGAGGGACTTTGAAGTCCATGGAGATTCCATACCCTATGAAAATGGGTTTTTTTGCTGGATTTAATCCAAACATGACTCTTCACATGTGAAACGTATAACCAGTCTATACATTGCTTTTCATTTTGCACTAGATCACACTTCAAAAAAATGAAACAAAATCCAAAGGCCACCAATCATTTGAAATGAAGACAAAAATTGTATTAAGCCAGATTTATTAACTAAAAACTGATTGAACCATTTATTAAATACCCAATGCCCTTAGCATGAGTTACTTTATTGACTAGAATTGCTGAAATGTACTCTTGCATTATGGAGAATCCCACCTTGTGTCAAGCCTAGATTGCATTGGTGCTACGCCTCTGATAAGTGGTCTCCCTTTTTTAGGATCTGGACAACAAATAGTGAGTGCAAGCTATGGAGAAAATGAAAGTTGAAGCTGGTAAGTTGGGCAGGAAAAATAAAACATTTCCTGCTTTCTGCACACCAAGGAGGAAATGTCAAAACAGTTGCAGGAAAAAAGTTACTAGTTAGTTTTTTCAGAAAAAAACTGTTTTGAGCAGGAATAGAATGTTTTCAAAATGTTTTGGGGAAAAAAACTATGCAGAATTCCACCCCCAAACCCTTTTATTTCTATTCTGAAGACATTTATTTGTGCAGTGTTGGAAAAGCCATAGACTAACAAATGGGGAACCCTCAAGGACTTGCAAGGGGCATTTCATAGTCTTCTCCCTCAGTATTTCTCCCTTCATCATTTCCTCTTTTCCTCTTTTTGACACATTCTCGCCTTCCTTTACTTCTTTCTCTCCTTTCTATCCACTGGCCTACATTTTATCTATTCCCCCATCTTCACCTATATTTGTTATCTATTTTCTTAATTTTCTGTCTTTCTTCATAATGAGGACCCAAAGCAATTTGCTATAGTTATTATAGCTCTTTGCATTCTTGATTCTGTTCTTTGTTTTTATTGGTTTCAATGGAAGACATTTTTCAATCTCTATTTTTGTTTTTACTCAGCTGGGATGCAACTGTTAGGAAGTGTTTCTATTTTGCCTAGGTTCTTTCTGCATGGGCGGAATAGAACACCCCAGGGATGGCAAAAACGCTGTCCTTGGGGAGGGGTCTGCACAGCCGCCACCGTTGCAGTGCAGCAGCGCCGGCCTAGCCACCCCCGAGCAGCGCAAAGGCACTGCTTCTGAACCTCGCTCCCTGTGTGAGGTTTTTAGGAAGCAGTGTCTTCCAACCACTGCCAGGCAAACAGCAGCGGCTGGAAGGCGCCATTTCCCCCCCACTGTCGCGGAACGCAGTACCTCTCCTGGCTTCCAGCGTGTTGCAGAAGTCAGGGGACACCCCCCCTGGTCTGTGACTCCAGAGCCGCCGCTCCAGCCTGTGGGGGGGGTGTCCCCTGGCCTCTGTGACACGCTGGAAGCCAGGAGAAGAGGTACGGCATTCCACAACGGTGCAGCCTGTGCGAAGGCTGTGCTGCCTGCCACCCTGCTGGGACCGTCCGTGTGAACGGTCTCGGGGGGGTGCGTCGGCATTGTTGATGCCGACGCACCCCCCACTTGGTCCCTGTGCGTAAAGGGCCTAAGTTTCTCCTGTTGTAATATTTCATGAAAATAATCCAAAAGTCTTTGTCTCTCCCACACCCACTTAGTACCAGTATGTTTGAACGTATTTATTCTATATAGTTTTACCCCACCCTATACCCAAAGGTGTCAGGGTAGCGTACAACATAAAACTCATGAAATCTAATACAACAGCAACTGGTACGGTATTTTACACTGAACAACAAAGTATATCTGCTTATTTGTTTATTGAAATATTCTGTCCTATATTTTCCTCCATCAAAGAGAGCTTAATGCAGCTTAGTGTTTTTAAATGTAGTTAAAAGATTTTCAAATATTTTAGACCCTGTGTCTACAGTATCTTCTCACAAAGAGATGACATCCTTTGTTATCATTGCAGCCTTTCTGTTCTGGTTCGTGTGTATTTGAAACTGCTGGGAGGATAAAATCTTAGCTTCTACCCCCATCAAAGGAGCAAAGCTAGCTAACATAATAGAAGCAAAGTCTGGGCATCTACTCTGTTCCTCAGACTTTCTATCTAATAGGGAGTGCAAGCAAAACTTTTGCATATTGCCAAATGGGAAAAGCTGAAACCTCTATCCCTATCACATCAAGCGATCCCTCTGTTTCCCTACTTGTCTGCTAGTGTCAAAAAAGTATTTGATTAAGATATCCCTTCAACAGCTATGTAATTCTTGCATGGAAAGCTGTCCTCTATCCATTTCAGTTTCTTCTGTGGCCATGCCTGCCAGCTAGTGGTCACAAACAAAGTTTTGGTCTTAGTATCTTGCAGAGAGTTGCAGCTACAGAAAGTGAATCAGACCTATGATTCTACAGAATCACAAAACCATATGAATATCAGTGATGACTGACTAAAAGTGAAAATGCACACACACACAAATACCACAGGATGAATTCTGTTTGGCAAGAACCAAGCAACCCATTCTGGCTGGGTGAGTCCTCTGTAAGGCATATATCTGTTGAATCATGTTCTCCCTTTTCCCATTCCTATATAATTGAGTTGTAAAACAACATCCACATAACACTAAAGCATATATAAATGATTAGAATATTAATATTTTAATAGCTAACTTTCTAATGTTTAGATTATTTTGCTTAAATATACAAATGTATAGTCATCTAACTGTATAGTCATCCTACAAAATCCTTTCCTTCCCTGGGCAAGTCTGCTGAGGTACATTTTTACACAAAAAGGTCAAAAATTCAAGGATAGTTGTCCTTGCTATATTTTAAGCTAGGTGGCACAAATCCTGAATCTGCTCACACAGAAGACTAAACTGCCAATCCTCAACTCTTTGTTTTTGTTTCTGGCTGTCCTTCTGGGACAGACAATAAATAAGTACATAAAAATAGTCCTTTCAGAGGTTAAGGGAGCAAAACAGGTACATTGATCCTTCTTTTGAAAATATGAGTAATGACTGACAGTATGATAAATTCTAATCAATCTTAACAGAGCTTTAAAGATCATTTAATGGAAGTCAAATAAGTAGAATATTACAAGGTTTAAACAGTTTCAACAGAAAAGTTACTGTTTTCTGCCTGGCACACATGACAAGACATAGACAGAAGCACCTAATACCATCTCAGGAATTTAGCTATGGATGTAAAGATTAAAGCTTACTGTCTCAGCAGGGTGCTGAGCTCTTGTTTCACAAATTTTTATAACATCCAATCTGGATTATTGTAATACCCTGTTTGGAGGTCCCTTTGATACTGTCGTCTGCTGTGCATAGGCTTTAGAATGCATGGATTATGTAGTAGTGAACATTATCAGTGAAACCGTACCGAATCCATGTCCCAGCAGCAATGACAGGTTTATGTCAAATATTAAGCAAGCAATTACGGTTTCAGTTTCATAGGCTTTGTACTAAACTTTGTACTGAATCTGCGCAATGGCTAATTCCATGTAATTTGAAATCTAAAGTCTTTTCATTTGTGTCCAGGTAAAGAGCCATTGTTAATTGCATTGTATTTACTGTGTGAATAAATAAAGAATTTGCTCATTTGTTAGAACTGAAACAAATGTGCTTTCTGTATTTTTGGAATGTTTTGCCTTTGTCCCAAAAACATTTCCTTTTTTAGTTTTATTTCCCCCAGAGTGGTCACATAAGAAAATCTACGTAATGTTATTACTTCGTTTCCTACTCAAGATATAAAACTGCCTGTGTGATTGAACAAACCTCCTTTGTATCAGCTACACTCTCTCTTTGAATTATACATTGTACTGGTCAGGCTGCATATGGGAACTGTGGGCAGTTCGGAAGGCCTCACTTCCATAAGGATATACACAGAATTGAGTGGGTACAGAGGACAGTGACGAAGATGATAAGGGACTTGGGGACTAAGCCCTATGTTTTCCTAACTCAATTGGACATGGGTTTTGACTTCCATTTGTCATAGCTGGCGAGAAGGGAAGGTAGGAAGTAGAAATAATGCCTGGAACTGGATCTTGATGAGAATCTCTCTCTGAGTTTGAAATTGGCATTGTATTGGATCTGGAAGCCATGTTTTGTCTGAAAAAACAGTATAAAAACATGAGCAAAAAGTTAAAAGGTTGGTTCAGAAACATTTCTTCTCCTCAAATAAACATTTTTGAGTATACAATTTGAGTATACAAAAATACACTATTTTTGAGTATACAATTTGAGTATACAATTATAACCAGTACCCTGTATCTCCTACTACATGATAGTATAATTAGTATAATCCATTTATCAAATGGATATGTCCAGAAGAAATCCTTTAGGTGAGTGTTATCTTAGAACCCTCAATTTCTGTGCAACTTTCTGTGCAACAAACTGTGGTTATCATGTAATTGTCAATTGCTGGTTACTGCTAACAAAAGAAAATCCTTATCTGTGATCATCACTGAGTCCTTATCAGTTCAGTTCATCACTTAACAAAGACAGGTTAGGATATAGTAGAAAGGAATTGCCAAGTTTAGTTGATGGTATCCCAGAGAAATGAGAATGAGATAAAAAGGTAGATATCTCATAGAAAACAAGACCAATTAATAAAGATGTCACTCTGAAGACCTTTTCTTTTTAAAACCAAGTTCAGGCACTCAAACATTTGCTGGTGATTTAGGCTTAAAAACTTTGCTTGTGTCATAAAATAAGAGGGTGGGGTGGATCCAAATCTTAAAAAACAGGCTTCCATTGTTTGGCCCTGTGTTTGCTCTTAGGAGAGGATGCATGGCTCTTTGCTAGAACATCTGCTTTGCATGCAAAAGGTCCCAGATTGAATCGCTGTCATCTTCATTTGAAAGCATCAGGTAGTAGATAATATATAATACCTTGTCTTGGGATCCTGGAGTGCCATTGCTTATTACTGACTTAAATTGCTTCTAGAACAGAGGTAGGGAACCTGCGGCTCTCCAGATGTTCAGGAACTACAATTCCCAATTGGCCATGCTGGTAGGGGCTGATGGGAATTGTAGTTCCCTGGTACATCTGGAGAGGCTCTGAGTTCCATTCTAGAATGAAGAGCCAGTATCCTATCTCCCTGAATTTTGGGACAAAGGTTTCCTTAGGGGAGAGCTTCAGTTTCTGAAAATTGAATCCCAGTTAGATCGTGGAAGATGTTGTCCAGAATTCTGTGTCTTGCTAAAACAAGCAGAGATGATTCCATCGATTTCCTACAATGACTGGCTTGATGTCCCACCAGAAATGCTGCCTTTATCTGTCCCTCCATCTTCAGACTTTCTCTCCCCACCCACCTGGCATTGTCTACCCAGGAAAACTATGATCCAATTGTGCAGTGCAAACTCCCAGGCCAGGCCCAGTTGCACACTGGAGAAACTGCACCAAATTATTTCACAATATTTTCTCTTTCTTTTATTTGACAACCATCATATCACCACCTTTCCTGCTTCCTTCTCTCTACCACTCACCAACCTACTTTCATCTGTCTCTCATTTTCAGCCATATTTATTTACTTCACTTATATGTATCTTTATCAGTTCAATTCAATTTATGATCCAAGATTAGCAAACAACCCAAAGACAGTGAGTCTTGCACTACAATATTATCGGACATTAATCCATAAAATATTCATCCATATATATACTTTATTAAACATGAGCTGCTTTCTTTTGCCTTATTTCAAAAGCTGTAGCACAAAATTTTTCAATAGCACTATTGGCAAGAGGAAGAGAAACATAAAAGTGGTTCTACCTGGGAGTTTAGACAGCATATATCCAGTATGCATAGTCTGATAAAATCAACAATATAGGAAAACATGCTCAATGGTTTCTTATCATTTTCAGGGGCCCCTTCTGCACACGCAAAATAATGCGTTTTCAAACCACTTTCACAACTGTTTGCAAGGGAATTTGCCATTCCGCACAGCTCCAAAGAGCACTGAAAGCAGTTTGAGAGAGTGCATTATTTTAGCGTGTCGCGAGAATAAACTCAGAACTGTGTCATGGACCTATATGTTGTGCATAGGAAATGTTTACCTCTTCCAGGTAAAGCAGATGCGATGGCATTAAACCAAGCTAGGGTAAATGATCTGCAATATTCTGGGTATCACGAAGTATATAAATACTTTAGGGTGACATAGTTTTTACTAGTGTTCCCTAATATATGGTGTAGGTCTGTGATGTTTAATAAAAGCATTGTCCCATAATCTTTGTTTAACGGATGTTTTTGCTTATTGATACCTTAGATGTAAAAAAGCAGCATTAGAAAGACCAAGGTGGTGGAGTTTGTGTTCCACTTTCTTCATCTACTTTATCAGCAAAAATCAGTGAGATTAAACTAGAAGGAAAGAAACTGACCTTAAGACAAAAATACAATGTTCTTGTGGGGCCACACCTTTCTCTACAATGGAGACCCAAATGAAGACGCAAAATAACTTAGGCCGTTTCCACACGGCGGCGAGAAGCGCCGACCGAAGGCGGTCCCGGAAGGCCGGGCAGCTGGCCAGGCGTGAGCGCCGGTGCTCTCATACGACCCGGCTTGTCCCTGGGCCTCCGGCGCGTCGCCCGAGGAACCTGGGGATACGCCTAGCCCCCAGCCCTGCGCGCCTGCTCGAAGCGGCGCAGGGCAGGGGGCGTGTCCCCAGGCCACAAAGCGAATGAGCAGAGAACCCGAAGATCAAGTCTGAAGTGCCGAGGTGGGGGAGGCGGCATGAGAGCTCGCTGCCGTTGGCTCGGCAGCGGCTTCATGCCCAGCGTTCCCAAAGAGTGCTGGGAAGCTGGCTCTGAGGAAACTTGCCGGCTTCAGAGCCACAGCCGAGGCGGTCTGCGAGAGGCGGCCAGCGGCTCGCGTTGACCACAGCTACATGCCCGATGCGAGATGGCCGGCCTGGAGAAGCGGTCATTTTTTACCGTCTCCAGGCCATGCTTCATGATTTACCAAATCTTGCGGAGGCGGCCTTACATAATTCTCTTCTCTTCCATTTTATCCTGTGAGGTAAGTGAGGGGCAAGCCGGGACATTCCTGGTGTGGAGCCGACTTTAGTTCTGCTTTCACCAAGCTTTCAGCCTGGGAACACCCCCCTCAGTGGCCACAGATATGCCGCCGAAAAGTGTGGTGTAAATCTGTTTAGCCTATGGGGCTATTTTGAGTGGCAGTAGTTTTAAAAATTTTCCTGTGTTACTTGAACTACCTTCTGTGTTACTCGAACTGCCTTTGGAAGTAGTGTAGCACCACCTTCACCGTACTGTCCCTGGCCACCATGGAGCTTTTTCTCTGTCTGCATTGTGCTGCCCCAATCCTAAGTCTGTTGAAATTAATGGTACTAAAAGGGTGTAAATCTGCTCAGATGGCTCTGTAATATTTTTATCAATGGCACTTCCAGAGATTCTCATCCTTATTATGACCACTAAGAAGTCAACTTCATTGTTTCTAATAGAACTGTGCTTACAAAGTATGCTTAGGAGCGCAAAGACAAATGCTATATACAGCTTTCCCCTTCCACCAGCATAAAAAGCATCCATGATGGTGGAGAGGGCCCCATTCAGTTTTGTTAACTGAATTCTCCTGAAGTACAGAGCGTGGACAACAAATTTCTTTTAAAAAACCATATTATTTAAACCAGTGATTAATTCCCAATAATATCCTTTAATGGCCTGGATTAATGATGTAAACCATCCAAAAAAAAGTTGTTCCATCTTGCACATTTGCTGTGTACTCAGCTGGCTATTTTGGCATACTGCTGCTGCAAAAATTCCCCTGTGGAAAGTAAAGCTCTCATTTGGATAGCTACTTAGAATTGCCCTTCTCCAGTGCACATTTCACAAATGTAACTCTATAGAGACCTAAAGGAGTGGAATCTCTTGATAGATATAGACAGTAACAGAGGCAGACATAGTGGGACAGAAAGACATATGGCAATTTGAACAAGGAATGATGCTGTGACAAAAGAAATAAATGGCATGTGTAGTATAGATACTAGAGTAGGGACACAATTGAGATGAAGATAAAAGATAAGCAAATTATAACAAAAGAAAAATACAGGGAACTTGTGATATCTTTCTAGGCAAAGTTTAGAAAAAGGAGGCAGATAAAAATCTGTGCAAATGATAGATCATTAATCACTGGGATTTCAATTAGCTAATATTGAGTCAAATGGCAATTATGGAATTGATAAGGAGAGGTCTCCCTTTCTGGAGCTAGAGTGATGGTTTACATTGAATGTAGCCTGGGAATGGCTATTTTGAGTTTTGAGGTTGATATATGAAAGCCACAGAATCACCAAACTTCAACTTTTGACATTTACAGCCCAATTCACAGGACTGTGGCAGCTGGGGATGGCACCACTGCTGCCCTTCCATGCTGCCTCCAGAAGGCTTTCAAGTGGCTGGCTGGCACTTGAAAGCTGGGGTGGAAGCTGACTGAAGTCAGCTCCACCCCTAGGAATGCCCCAGCCTGCCCCCTCCATTGGCAGCATCTGCTTGAATGCCAGCATGGCTCTGCAGCAGCACCCACTTCTGGGTTGATTGCCCTGATGCTGGTGTTTTTGCCCCCTCCACCATCGTGGATTCCCCTTATGCCAGCGGAGGGGACAAATGGGCCAGCATGGCCCTGCACCACTCCCAGATGTTGTCCTCCCCCTGGATTGGGCAACTAATATCTCAAAAATTATTGAATTTCAAGGTTTAAATAAATGAAAACCAATTTGGGGAGAACATGAAAGGAGCCTCCAACTCCAACTGACCAAAATAAATTGTTCTTTTAAAAACAGACTAGAAAAATAAATTTTATAGCTACAGCCCAGACTGTGGACCTCTAGGGATATTTTTTCAAAAAGAATCAGGAGATTTTTCCTTTAAAAAAAAACTTTCAAGAATGACACGATTGGGCATATTGTTGAGGAAATAAACTGCCATCAGAATTGCTTGTTAAGAAAAAAATAAAACCTGACTTCATATTTTTTTTCTGTCCCATTATGCCAAACTGTTTATTTTACCTCAATATCTGAAAGCAAGATATTACAATAATAATTCTCCCTGCACAATAATGAGAAGAAAAGTGGATTCTGAGAAATAACTCCACAAGAACATGAGGAAGGAGGAGGCACTTCAGCTATACATCCTAACCAGGAAAGGATGTATTAAGGAAGAACATATGCACGGTATCAGATCTTTGCAAGAAATGTGACATGAGATGTGGTGAATCCCTCTCAGTCGCTGAACTGCCAAGTGACAGAATGGTTACAAATAATTTTGTTCCTTCCTGAAGCTCTTACTGACATCTATCCAAGCCCACCAGTATTATTAAGCTTTAATGTATGCTAATATATTTCTGTGCTTCTCTGTTCTGATTCTTTCCTTGCTTTTTTCTGTGTTTTTACCATTGATCTACACTGGGTGTGGGCTTCTGAATAATGGGAAACTCTAACTAATGTGCTAATCCTATTGGCTTTGTAGCATTGCTGTCTGACATGTCAGAAAATAAACTGCTCTGTAACCCAACTGAAGTCAAATGTCTCCAAAGTGTGTATTGAGAAAAGGTAGAAAGAGATAAAGCTCTTGTACTTACTTACTAGTGCTTTTACTTCCATTTCCTTTCTTTCACGCCTACACATTCTATCTTTTCCTGCTTTCCCAACTGTTATTGTAACAAAATGTTAATCTTACAGAACAATGACTAGCAATCCACAATCATATTTCAGATTTAATGTTTTCTTTTTTTTCATGTTTTCACTCCTTTCACTTCCATATTAATAATGTTTTCCCTGCTGAGGGCCCTACAATGTTCGGTGTTGATGATTTACATATAGTCCCCTCTTTTTATCATTTTTTTAAACAAAATTAGCTTCACTGTACTTAACCTATTGAAAGTAGATGGTCTAAGACTGATATTTTATTAGGTTCAGAAAAGGGAACAGCATGGTTTGTGTGGCTAAAAGTCAGTAGGGCCAAACTACACTTTTCTAAAAAGTTAGGCTCAGGTTTTCAGATTCATCTCAGGTTTCCTGCAGCCACACAGCAAGTGTGAAGAATGACTTTTGAAAATTAAAGAGAGGCCCAATGGGCTTGGGACACTGGGGTGGAGGGAGAAAACACTCTTGATGCCCCCAACCCATTTCCTCACACTGAAACAATAATGGACAATTATTTTTGCTGCTCCATATACATATATTCTGTGTACATGGAACAGCAAAAACAAGAAAATAACTCTCCCCCCAATGCCATTTCCACATGGAAGAATGCAACAGAAAGGCACCAAAACAAATTTATCATGGAAAGAAAGTTTTTAAAAATCAAGATTATTTTGTCAATGGAGACTGGATGTGGAGTAGCAGGCCTATTGTTCTGTAGGAAAACCTATTTGCTTCCACTCTTACTTATGTATCTATAAATAAAGCAATTATTACAGAAACACATAAAGATACTAGTGACCACTTACTCAAAGGAAACCAACCCTAACAGCACTCTCCTTGGAACATTTTAACATTTGAGGATAGGGCTGCTAGGTCCAACATTTGAGGATGGGGAGAAGGGAGTGACAACAATGGCAACAGTGAGGCAGATGCTCTGGTGTGTTGGCAAAAATTCTATGGTAGAAGTTTTTTAGAATAGAATTTTGCCCAAATTTTGCCCAAATTTTACCATAGAATTTTGCCCAGAGCATCTCCCCTGTTTTCACCTGTGATGATATCACTTCCAGAAGTGACATCATCACTTTGGTGATGTAAAGGCCTAAGCCTCATTTTAAACCTGATCGACCCCCACTGACCATCTGAATGGTACCATGAGAGAGGGCCCAAAGCAGGGGATTCCCCCATTCATGGCGGATACAGCCAGCATGTAACTGTGTATTCTAGAATTTAATATCTGCAAACTAAATACAGTCCTAGAAAACACAGCACTGGAAAAGACCTGTGAGGATTCATTCTCAAAGTGTAACATCAAAAAAGCCACTGATTGGTGCCCCCTCTTCCTCCCCTCCCCCCCCTTTTAACTCAACAATCTGGGGCTTTGTTGTTCCCTTTTAGAGGGAGTTTTTGACTATTGGATGCCATCTATTTTTCTGAGCTGCTGCTGTTCTTTATTTTTATGATTACATATTGTATTTTAAAGTGTATTATCTTTTATGTTGTAAACCGCCCTGAGCCCTTAGGGGGAGGGCGGTGTATAAATTTAATAATAAATAAATAAAATAAATAAACATACATAGGATTTCAGGTTCAATGATTTTAAATGCTGATTATTTGTTGGCAGGTTATGTTTTCTCTATAAACTGCTGTGAAATTTATGAATAAGGTTTTCCCTCATTTCTTTGCAGGATAAATATTTGACATGATAATTTTTCTAGTAATACATAATCAACTGATTTATTCTTGGTGTGACAAGACCCATTTGCCTGGTATTTTCAGTTGTGATTGGAAGCAGCACTTTGGAGTCTCCAGTGGAGCATTATCTTTAAGTAGAGTCATCAGAGATTTGCACCTAATCTATTCTAGGAGGAATCACCTCTTTCAAGAAATAGCTAATTATGTAGCCATGAGTAGGAAATTGTGATCAATTCCCTTAGACTTAAATGTGACAGACTTGTCAGAAAACAGTCAATACAACTACTAAGTGGTTATTGGACATTTGGCAACCACTTATGTTTTTATTACATCTTTATATATTTAAATATATATATTATTAAATATATATATACACACATATATATATATATATAATCTCCCCTTTATATATATATAAAACCATCTGACCACTGTGTCTGTTTTAATTTGTTTCAGAGGTGTACAATATGCAGTTATTATGGATTACTCTTGAAAGGTTACATCAATACATTATTGAATAACAGGATTGTTTGTGTGAAATTATCATGTTGCTGTAGCTGGAGAAGTAAGAAGACTGAAAGAACTTTTTTCTATATTTTGACTTTAATTCAGTTACAATGCATTGGTGCATAGAATCCACAAAAGAACATGAATATTTTGCATTAATCCATATCAAGGTATCTGAAGATTTATTTTCTCAAAGTAATACATTTTCTAAAGTTTTGCAGGAATTGACTGAGACTTTCTAGTCAGACAATCCCATTTCCATGGCAGTTGATATAGCTCCTTTCCCATCATTAATTTGGTTTCCCAGCAATTCTCAATTAATTAATGATAGGCCCAACATACAGTAAAATCAAGAAACCGCTTTGTTGAATTTGATGTACAGAAATATGATTTATGGGATACCTCATATAAAGATTTAAAATATACAATTAAAAGGATGTATAAAATATTACAAGAGAAACAGAACTGAAAGGATAAAGGAGAATGTGATAGCATGGACTCATGAGGTTGGCTCAGTGATTCAGTTAGCTGAATGGGATAGAATTTGGAAGAGAAATTTAAAATTTACAAGTAATGTTAATCTTAAGGAAAATTTTCACAAAATGTTATATTGGTAATTGTGCCCAGTAAAACTGATTAAAAGGTACCCTAAGACTTCTGAAATGTGTTGGAGATGTCATTAAGAAAAAGGGTCTTTTGACCATATGTGGTGGAACTGTAAATAAGAAAGTCAATTTTGGCATGGCATTTATGATGCAATGAAAAAGATTTGGGGCTATGAATTCGTAATGAAAAAAGGAGAAAAGGTTTATCTTAAATATGATAATGTCTATGGTAAAATTAGAAAATGAAAAATTAACATATTTACAATATTAAGATTAAGAACTGTTTGTAGGGATATATATACATCTAATTCAATGTAATATAGTGGTACAGAATGAATAATTTAAAATATAGTTGCCAAGTACATACTAATGTAGAAAACTGTAAGAATCCAGAATAAGGATTGTTAAAAATTGCATTACAATGCCAGAAATGTTGGCAGTGGGAGAGACTATGGAAAAGTGAGTTAACATTCACAGAATATTATAATTTGAAAGAACATTATTATAAAATGATGTATTGATTATATGTGATGCCAAAAAAACCCCCAAGCAAAATGTATAAAGGTACATCAAATAGATGCTGGAAATGTAAAAAAAAAAAAACATGAGGGATCTTTTTTTCATATGTGGTGATTTTGGGACATGATCCTTAAGGAAATGCAAAAGAAATTGAAAATAACATGGTGAGCCCTGAAGTTTTTTCTATTGGGATTATTGGGAGATGACATCCCAAATCAGTTCAGACTGATTTTCATGTATCTGTCTACTGCTGCAAGAATATTGGTGGATTCCACATGGGCCCCGGCAGTGGCATCCCACCGGCATATGCAACCATCACTGTTGTAGCATAGTCCTGCCACCTCCAAGAGGAGGAAGACCCAAAAAACCCCCACTCCCTGCTACCAAAACATCCTCCAGAGAGCTTAATGAATTTACACCACCCCAAAGGGGCACGTAAGTCCAAAGCCTGGGCACTAGTGGGGGGCAAAGCCAGGGTGGAAGCTGACTAACACTATGGAGTTCATAGTGGGTCAAGACTGGTCAGTACTCTGTTAGATGAGATCCAGCTGAGAAGAAACACACTTAAAGCAGCTATTCAAGCATGCTCTACTTCCCAATCTTAGGTTTTCTGCCATGATTGCCTCAGCCATCCACCCTTGAAAAGACAATGTGGGATTAAAGGGTCACTATTGGGAGAGACCAAGAACTTTGGGTGCATAGAAAGAGGCCCTTTCTTGCTTGTGATGCTTAGTTTGGAGTGAAAGTGTTGTTAAAACTAGTCCTAGTCCTCAAGGGCAGGTAAAATACTGATTAAAGTAGTAGGAAGGATAGTAGGGAGAGTGCATATTCTTTAACTATGGTATAGTTAGGGATAATAGGGAAGCACCATGAAATATAAGGTGGAGACTTTAACAAGTCATCTGCTCATTAGCTGTATGAAAGAAGAGTGGGATGGGGAGAGAACTTCTTTGGTGATTACAGCATCAACTGAAGCCTTAATTGTTGTACAACTTGAGGAAAAACAGGAAGAGATTTGACTCATCTTCCCATAACTTTGTGTGCAGACTAGGACAAATAATACTTTCTGAATTTGAAGCAAGGATGTATGTATCCAAGTGCTTTTACTGAAAAGAAATTACCTAGCAGTGATGTTATACACTAAAATAAATGGGTAATTATGCACATCAATCATTAATAAAACCTTGTGTTTTCATTTGGCAGTGTTGTAGCAACACTTTATTGGGGAAACTTCATGATTCCCATTCACACATTTTTCTTAAAGTATGGACAGACATTGCATAATTGACTCATTTACCTGCTTTCACATCACCTGTGAACTATCCTAAATTTGAGTAGGAATCCAAACATTATTAGGATTTCATAATTTAAGATTTTAAAATATCTTTAGAAATTCACCTAAGACCCATATCAAAGTTCTGCTGCATGTTGTTTCACTAGTTTAATATGAAGGAGTTTAGAACTGATCAACATGAGGCAATGTTTTTAAAGTGAGCTTAGTATTTTGTATTGGTAGTTGAGGTTATGAGGATGAAATTAAGGGTATGGCTTTGTAACATCTCTCCAGTGCAATTTCACTTTTTGCAAAATGGCTTGTGGCATGTTACTACAACCTGAGGTCCTGTGGTAGACAGTTTATTTTAATATATACTTTTCTCATGTGGTTGGCTGCCACAATATATTTTTCAGAAGGTTAGCCAATTTTCTGGATGGTTGCTTATATTAAAACCTTGAGGAAAAGTCAGATCAGCTGCCAGAATTGTTAATCAAACAAAAACTTTGCACAGCGTGTACTGCACAATCATCCCAGGAGCTGTTTATGCTCTGTTCTGACTCAACAGTTGTGAGGTTCATGAATTATTCAGGAATGATCACAATTCATTTAAATAACCCAAACTTGCATTGTGATGCTGAACATGTTGAGTAACCCTTGCAATGAAGGTGCAGCAGCTCTGCAATGCCAGTCAAGAACTTACAGGATTGGTTCATTACAGCATTCATTTAAAAAATGTTTTGGCAAATTATGTAACTAAGATTTCAGGTTTCATTAGTGATCTGAACTCAAAGCATAACAGGCTGATGTCTCCACTGAAAAGTGGGGGAAAATGATTTGTAGTCCTTCCAGACAGTTTGGCATATTATGCTTAGACTGAGGATCCACCCATCTGAATGTGTCATAAATAAGCCAGCCCTGTGCACATTGGCCAGAACCTACGGGACTGCACAATTAGTTTTAACATTTTCAAGGAGAATTGTCATTTGCTTATTATATGGCTTGGGTGCTAAGGAACAAAAATGTCAGTCCTTTTACACCCCCCCCCCCGGCGCAAAAAAAGGTGGTTATTTAGGGGAGCTATTTGGCATTATTTAGGCAGCTTTGGCCCTTCCACCATAAAAAAAAAACACATTGCTATGAAGTAAGTCCATCTGAACAAACCTCAGTATTCTATGATTCCCCCAATCCAGGAATCAAACTGTAACAGAATATATGTGCTATTGGGAATATGATTCTGTCTTTACTCATTAGGTATGGCAGAAATAAAGACCATTATGCAATTAGTGAAGAGTAATAGCATAGAGACATGTATTGCTGGGGAGAAGATTAGTTACAGAATGAGGCGGTTCATAAATCTAACAATAATTTAAGAAACAAACTGGAACTTTTTCAGCTTGATGCACAGCTGTAAGCAAAAGAAAATCATTGTGTTGCATTGCTAGAGGAACAGTCTCAAAACCTGTTGGGACGGACATTGTTATCACTATAAAAGGTACTGTTTAGATTTCATCTAGAATTCTGTCAACAGAGCTATTCACCATACTAATGCAATTGCCCTAGAGGGCCTTCAGTAACAATTGCATTTTCATTCAGTAGTCTGGTGCTAAGGCTCAAGGTTGAGGGAGTTAAACTAGCTGTCTAAGGATGAAGTTGTAAAGAAAAGAGAAATACGTTGGATTTGTCATTCCTGTAAAATGATGCCACAGTAATGGTCAGTTAGTGGCAGGCTGGCAACAAAGATGGATGGGTCCATCCTCATCCCACAAATGTTCAGAAGCCTTGCCCAATCACAGTGGAAAGGTGGTTAAATGTTTGATATCTTTTTTCCCCTTACATATATATCAAAGTGGGAAGACACCTTTTTTTTAAAAAAAAAGCACCTTAATTTATCAAGAGAATGAAATTGTTTTCTCTTCTTGTTTAAAAATTGTATATCTTTGACTTTCCTTTCAATACATAATAACCTGTATTCTAACCACAATAAATGCAACAGATTCACTCTATGCCAAGTCAAGAGAACCTCAAGGAATGAAGTGGGATGTGATGCAAAGGGACTGCAGCTTGATCAGGAATTGACAGAAATGAAACACACATGCTACTTTTGCATGAGTTCTTGTTGCGAAGAACCTTGTGGAATTGTTTGCCAAAGAGGAGAGAGCAATAGCTGCTCATGTCCTCTTCTCTCTGTAACTCCTGTTTGGCATCCGTGTCATTCCCAAGGTCCCCCAGCTCTCAGAAGCTGCTTTGTAGGGGGCATGGGATGCTGCACTAAAAGGGAAACCAAGCAAAGGGCTATCCATTGCAAGGACGCAGGTAAGGGGGGCGGTTTCTCGGGTTCAGACCCCCCCATTCAGGTCCGAAGCTCCGCCCACCCGTTTGTGGGCTTTAAAAACATTTTTAGTGTTTTCGGTTTTTGGCCTGCAGGGGGTGCATTGTTTAGGCTAGTAGCACCAAACTTTCAGGGATTGTTTGGGGGACTTCCCTGATGATACCTGCCAGGTTTGGTGAGGTTTGGTTCAGGGGGTCCAATGTTATGGACTCCCAAAGGGGGTGCCCCCATCCTCCATTGTTTCCAAAGGGAGCCAATCGAAGATGGGAGCTACACGTTTGAGGGTCCATAACTTTGGACCCCCTGAACCAAACTTCACCAAACCTGGCAGGTATCATCAGGAGAGTCTCTTACTGATACCACCCAGGTTTTGTGAAGTTTAGTCCAGGGGGTGCAAAGGACTCCCAAAGGGTGTGCCCCATCCCCCATTGTTTCCAATGGGAGCTAATAGAAGATGGGGCTACACCTTTGAGGGTCCATAACTTTGGACATTCTGAACCAAACTTTACCAAACCTGGGTGGTATCATTAGGAGAGACTCCTAAAGATACTCTAACATTTTGGTGCTTCTAGCTTAACAATTGCACCCCTGACAGCAGGCACCCCCAAAATTTCCCCAGATTCTCCTTTTAAATCCACCCCCTTCGGCATGGATTTAAAGGGAGAATCTGACGTCCTCAGTTTAGAAGAAGAAGAGTTTGGATTTATATCCCCCCTTTTTCTCCTGTAGGAGACTCAGAGGGGTTTACAATCTCCTTGCTCTTCCCCCCACAACAAACACCCTGTGAGGTGGGTGGGGCTGAGAGAGCTCCGAAAAGCTGTGACTAGCCCAAGGTCACCCTGCTGGCGTTTGTGAGCGTGCACAGGCTAATCTGAATTCCCCAGATAAGCCTCCACAGCTCAAGTGGCAGAGCAGGGAATCACACTCGGTTCCTCCAGATTAGAATGCACCTGCTCTTAACCACTACACCACATTGAAAGTGATGCTGTTTCAGGGTGGGAGATAGTCCACCCAAAAACAGCATCGCTTTCAATGTTGTTTAACTGAGGACCCCAGATTCTCCCTTTAAGGTGGATTTAAAAGGAGAATTTGGCTCTCTAGTTTAAACACCATTGAAAGTGATGCTGTTTGGGGGTGGATTCCAGCATCACAGCGGCTGCCTGGGGGTGGGGTGGGGGGACGGGACGGAAAACTCAGATTTTACACCGGGCTCCATTTTCCCTCTATGACTCTGCCCAGAAGGGAGGGCAGAAGGAACTGTCAGCTGCCGGCTGGGAGCCCAGCTGATGGGGGGCAGGGGAGGGCAGGGTGGGGAAGTCTGCTGTCCCCAGCCTTGGAGAGCTGCTTTTATAAGCACTAGGCCGGGAGCAGGGCTTGGGGAAGTGTGGCCATGCCCTAGGGGCGGGTGAGGGTGTGGCCCCCCCGAACCCCCCTAAAAAATCTATACCTACGTCCCTGATCCATTGCTTTGTTTCCAGTTCTTAACCTTCAAAATAACATTGTTATAATGGCAGGGGGAAATGGTTACAAACATCCTTGTCCAGGTGCGGGGGTGATGCTGGACCACTTGCAGTGCAGCCTCCTACTTCCAGGGGTTGCTATAGGATGGTGGAACCCCCCCTCCCTCCCTATTGAGGTGGGGGGGAGATTTCACCATTGCAGCACAACTCGGCCCAGAAGCCATTCACAATCCTGGGACTGCCTCCCTTTGAATCCTGAGTGATCAGGCAAGATCATGGAATTGAGGCATGGTTAGAAACAGAGAGGATCCCTGACAAGTCAGGATGTGGTTCAGAGTCCATGGCAGTGCCCTAGCACAACCTCCTCCCAGGAGCCTCTCTTGGCAGCAGAACTGATGGCTAGACCAGACTAACACAGAAGCAGCCTAAAGGCAGAGGAGGCAGGTCAAACCAAAATTCCCAGCCTCCACAAGCAAGATAGGACACAAGCAAGCATAGATGGGGAGAAGGAAACAAGTAAGGAAAGGAGATTCAACAGGTAAGAAAGATAAGATAGGGGAGGAATCGCCAACTCTGGAGGAGAAGGCAGCATGCTGCAGCTCATAAAGGAAAGTTAAGAGAGAGCAACTGAGGGAAGCAGAAGGCAGAATGTCAAGGCCCATGGACTGAAAGCTCTTAAATTTCCCAACCCTGCTCTGAGGCTGGTTGTGGCAGGCCAGAGATGACTGAAGGGGTTTGTGACTCATGGTAGGGGAGTCAGTACATGACAGTCTTCATGTCAGCTTTATGAGATCTTGCCTGAGCTTCTCTTGTCCTATTGCAGTTATTTAACCCAGGCTTGTGCCAAAAAAGTTTATTCCTTATGCCCATGGCATACAGCCTGTAGTCTTCAGTAAGCCAGTCTAGTGTATGTTAGGACTGACCTAAAAGCTGAAGTTTTTCTTTTTTCTAAGTCCGTGGTGGCGAACCTTTGGCACTCCAGATGTTATAGACTACAATTCCCATCTGGGGGGGGGGGGGTGGGGGGGGGGGGGGGTGGGGGGGGGGGGGGGTGGGGGGGGGGGGGGGTGGGGGGGGGGGGGGGTGGGGGGGGGGGGGGGTGGGGGGGGGGGGGGGTGGGGGGGGGGGGGGGTGGGGGGGGGGGGGGGTGGGGGGGGGGGGGGGTGGGGGGGGGGGGGGGTGGGGGGGGGGGGGGGTGGGGGGGGGGGGGGGTGGGGGGGGGGGGGGGTGGGGGGGGGGGGGGGTGGGGGGGGGGGGGGGTGGGGGGGGGGGGGGGTGGGGGGGCGGGGGGGTGGGGGGGGGGGGGGGTGGGGGGGGGGGGGGGTGGGGGGGGGGGGGGGGGGGGGGGGGGGGGGGGTGTGGGGGGGGGGGGGGGTGGGGGGGGGGCGGGAGGGGGGGGAGGGGGGGTGAACACACACACACACACACACACACACACACACACACACACACACACACACACACACACACACACACACACACACACACACACACACACACACACACACACACATATATTTACACACATATATATTTACACACTAAGTATTATATGTATGTATGTATGTATGTATGTATGTATGTATGTATGTATGTATGTATATGTATATATATGTATATATATATGTATATGTATATATATGTGTATATATGTGTGTGTGTGTATACACACACACACACATATACATACACATACACATACATACATACATACATACATACATACATACATACATACATACATACATACACATACACACACACACATACACATTAGAGTATATAATACTTAGTGTGTAAATTTAAATTTTATTGTTTTTAAATATTGTAAACTGCTCTGAGCAGTTTGATGGTAACTTTTTTCTGTGCAGACTGTGCCCAATGCAATGGCTGCAAAGGCTCTGTCAAGTATGAACTAGCTTTTGTATTGTCATAATTGCGGTAGAATTAGTGTTATTTGCTTTACCCATGCTAAAATCCTATCCATATGCTCTCTAGGCAAAAGGATGAGTGGAAAGAAGGCTGCTTCTCATATGGAGTTATTTTGGTTTAGGTTTGGGGTTCAGTAGAAGAAAGGAATATGTCTAGAACAGGGGTAGGGAACCTGCGGCTCGAGAGCCGCATGCGGCTCTTCTGCCCTTGCACTGCAGCTCCACGAGCCGAGCCACCGGCCCCATCCTTGCCCACCCTGCAGGCAGCAGGGCGGGCGCACCAATTGCCCATGGCCAGCTGGGCTGCGCCGCGCCGCAGACTTCCCCTCTCGCCCACCCTGTCCGAGTGGTGCGGGCGCTTTCCCGGCGGCCGGCGAAGCCGCACCATGGCCTTCCCCTCTCGCCCGCCCCGTTGGAGCGGGGTGGGTGCTTTCCCGGCGGCCGGCAAGGCTGAGCTGCCGGCTTCATCCTTGCCCACCCTGCAGGCAGCAGGGCGGGCGCACCAATTGCCCGCAGCCAGCTGGGCTGCACCGTGGGCTTCCTCTCTTGCCCGCCCTGTTAGAGCGGGGCGGGCGCTTTCCCGGCGGCCAGCGAGGCCAAGGTGCTGGCAGGCAGCAGGGCGGACGCATCCATGCGCTTCTCAGAATGAGTGGAGTAAAAGGTTAAAAAACCCAATATATACATCTTTATTTTAAATGTCAAAAATGATTTGCGGCTCCAAGTGTTTCTTTTCATGTGGAAAACGGGTCCAAATGGCTCTTTGAGTGTTAAAGGTTCCCTACCCCTGGTCTAGAACATGGTATTTTATGACCATACACAGTAAGACATGACCATGCTTTCAACTTGTTTGGATTTACTTGCTGCCTGAACCTTTGAAGTGACTCAGATGGACCTTCAGAATTTCTTGCTTCTTTGTGTGTATTTGTGACAATATATGCATAGATTCTGTGTGCAGGCAGAAATGCAGATATAGCTCCACATAATTTGTAATGCTAGTGGTAGGGCAGACACAGAAATTTTTCCGTCATTCCATTAGAATTCTGAAAAGGGTGAATACTGTTTAAATTCCATTTATATATTCAGGTTTTAATAGAATAAATAGAAATTGGTGATGAGATAGATCAGCATTATCCAATTTCTCTTTCATTTTGGAGACAATTCTTACTCAAAACTGTAGACATGGCAATAGTACTTTGAAAAATTTAGATCTGAGAAAATTGTCTTTCACACCGGTAGCAGTACAGTCACTTTTTTCCAGCAGGCAATTAACATGTGTGATTCTGGAATTCTCTCTGGGTTTATTTGGTTGTTAGAAGGCTGATTGGGTTCCTTTTCTCCCCAGAATAAATTTCTCTTTAATTCTGTGGAATTTCCTACCTTCTGCTTGATTATTAGGTCCTGTACAAATCCTCATGAGGAATAAACAGAAGTCTCTGGACATCATGTCTGTCATAATTTTCTTATAATGAGTCTATTATTGATAATTCTCAGGTAGTTGTCTATAAAGCTTGGTGGGTCTGTTCCTCATATCTTTCATATTCTGATAATTAACTGAGCTGTTTGAACAATGGAAACTTTGTAATGATCAGCACTGAGAGTTTTAGCACTGATCAGCTTTACCTCCATCAGTACTTGTCATTTTAACATGTGTGAGGGGAAAGTTTTAGGATGAGTTTAATCTTCAGGCAATGGCGGTGGGGGGGGGGAGCTTTAAATATGTACAGGAGAATTTATCAAGCTGCTTCTAATGTTCCATGTTCTGTGTTACTCTTGTATGTCTCCTGTTCTGTACCATCTGAGAGCGATTTAGTTAGCCTTCTTTCTTCTTCCGTACAGGCATGACTGTAGAAAAATGATTGCTTGATTCATTCCATCCCTGATTTTAGTGTAAGTGTATCTGTTTTACACATAATATATAGTACTATTTGTGTTATTTTTGTAGATCCTTGCTATTTAATTCTTGCATTTTTTGCAATAACAGCTTTCGCTCTGTCTGGATCTAAGCTTTCTTTTATTGACAATTGTGATTATTTTCCTCTTCAAATAACAAACACAATATTTGTTTACAGTGATTCAAAAACATATCCCAGAGCAAATGAGAGGGTAACGTTGTAGCAGATAACTGTGACTGAAATAACAAAATCTATTTACAATACAGTAACTACAGTCAATGCTCAGAAGACTGTGTGGTCTGTGTATTCTTAGATAATGTTAACAATTCACACAATTCTACCAGATTAATCCAAAAATACCAAATACTGCAGTGTATATATCTTGGCTTGCTATTCTAATAAAGAAATAGTCAGTACAATGATCTCTTGAACTTAGTTTCTGACATTTGTTTCTGCCTTTGTATTTGTTATTTGCATAATGAAAATAAATTAGAAAATGAATGAATGAATGAATGAATGAATGAATGAATGAATGAATGAATGAATGAATGAATGAATGAATGACACTTTTCTGTGGAGCTTGGAACTTTTGTTTAGAGAGTTTAAGCAGAGTTCCCATTTAGAGCCCTTTCCCATAACAGGCTAAACAGTTCTTTGCCTTGAGATGCTGGAGGCTGAGCCTGTGTCCTTCTGAATGCAAATATTGGGTTCAAGTATAGTACCTGGTGGCAAATCACAGTCTATATTCTACCATCCCCATCATAATCCAACTAAATCAAAATTGGAAAACATAATCCAACTAAATCAAAATTGGAAAACATGGAAAACTACACTGAAAATTTCTGTAATGAATCCCCCAATACCAATATAATTCTTGCTGGTAATTTTAATGCAAGATTGGGTAGTGTTATAGATAAGGAGATGATACAGGTGGAAGGAATTGATAAAAGGCGCTGATAAATAATGGAGGAATTAAAAGAGTGTTGAAAGATAAAAAGACAAATTCTTCAGGGATGAGGCTTTAAAATTGTGGTTGACAAACAGTTTAACCATTATTAATGGCCTCTCTGGTATTGAGAATTCTGTATAAAATGTTTCATGTTAAATAGATGCATAAACCTAGAATGTATTCGCATTCAACAATGAGATAGCGGGAAGTCATTATATGGTTTTATAGTGTTGTTAGTGATAATAGGTTGTGTTTAGTTATTCTACATTTCATGTCTTAATTTTGTCTTGTGTTTCTTTATGTATTTTTACTGTATATTTCACATGTATTAAATCAAGGGATGGGGACTAGCATTATATATTAACCAATGAGAATGCACTTCAACTGATGTCAGCTTTTTTGATGGGTGAGTTTTGGGGGAATAGCCATCTGCCCCGTTGTTGGACATTCAACTCCTAGACTGATGTGTCCTCACAAAACCTTCTTTTGATCCACTGCCACAGGGAGATGTTAACATAAAAGTAAAACCCTGGATATTAAAACTGGAAAATGAGATGAGAGCACTTATGTTCTCACACTTGTGCTTAAATATGGTTGAACAAATAAGAGGGGAATCCTCAATAGTACAAAACTTGAATATGTTAGAAAAGCTTTTTGATAAATTTAAGTTTATCATATTAAAACATGTATAAATTCAGACCCCTTCTTAAATTCATTTTTGCCTTATTTACCTCATCCATTCCATTTCTCCAAGTTATTCATCTTCCTTTCCTATCTCCTCTCTGTTAATAAACCTTTTATTCTGTTTAAGTTTAAAATCTGCCTCATTACTTGTTTTGTGTGCGTTATTAAGGGGTTTGCCTAGAAAGGTTTTAAGTCAACGGGCATCCTTAATCTTCTGGGTCAGTTACAGGAATGAGGAAATGTGCTGTATTATACCAAACACTGCCATTTCTGAAGCACCTCAGTCCCTGAAGAGAAGAGGAACAAATCTGACAAACAAGGTCAACACTGCCATACCAGGCCTAAATTGTGCCCGGGGGCATGACTGCCTTCCTGCGCCCCTGCTCCCAGGTCCACATGCCCCTCCTGTGCCCCACTTACTGCATGCAGGGAACCAGCAGGGAGACCAGGAAAGGGCGGAGCTTGGGAACACCATGGTGGCAGGCTGGCTTCTGGGCTGCCCACTGCAGAGCCCCACCTACCCTGGCTTCCCTGCAGGCCAGATTCTGCCATCCCCAGGGCCTGGGAAGGGCATAAGCCAGCTTGCAGAGAGGCTGGGAGGGTACGATGCTGTGGCAGGTGGCCAAGGCAGTCACCACAGCCATTCGCCGCCAAGCCCCATCCTCCGTTTCCCTGCAGGCTGCCTTCTGCCCTCCCCAGGGCCAGGGGAGGACAGGAACTGGCCTGCAGGAAGGCTGGGAGGGAGCCGGAGGTGTTGTGGCTGGAGACATAAAATACCCCATGTCCCCATTAGTGGTATGCCACTGAAGGTCAGGAAGTGGTTTTGCCTGAAGAAAAGAAGGTGTGTGGGATCCATTACAGTATTATTCAACTATTATATTCAAATTAAGTGGCTAAGTTTGAACATGTATATCAAGACAGCAAAACCAATAAACCCCCCAATAAGGGGTTTAGACTAGGTTGGTTGTTGGCTCCTCTTTTGTTTAATCTATATATAAATTGGTTACTTTCTTGGCTCCCTCTTGGCATGTGCTTCTTTCTCACTCTCCAATAAGCTTATGTAAAATTCTTCAGCTTTTTCTAACTACTGCTTAAGGGAAAGTTCATCCATTAACATTCAGAAATCTAAAATCATTGTTTTCTCTAAATCATTGTCTTCTCTGAATTATTGTCTTCTCTGATTTTGCCAGTTTTGATCTGGCAAGTAAATGGATGTAAAACCAGGCAATTTAACTACCTAGATGTACCATTTAAAGCTAATCTAAGGCCGTTTCTGCACGGCCAAGGCAGTGGCTGTCCACCAGCGTGGGAACCGCTCACACGGTTCCATGTGGACAGTCCCAACACATCTGCTGCCCGCAGGGGCGGCTCCACATGGAACCACCCAGGGTGTGTACAAGAAACTTACCTTGCCTCCCTGTGCAGCTCGGGATAACTGAAAGGACACACCCACGCTGCTCTCCGACCCTGAGCTGCACAGGAAGGCAAGATTAATCCCTTGCACACACCAGAGGGGCCAAAAGTGGCACCATCACACCGGTCCGGTTTGCACCGTGCTGGCAGGAAAGTTTTTTCATGCCACTTTAGGGGTGTGAGGTTGGTGCAGCAGCACCAGTTGTGCAAACAGCTCCCCAGGGATGGCATTTTTGCCATCCCTGGGGCACTGTTTACTGCCCGTGCGGAAACAGCCTCAGTTGGAAACTGTATTTAAATAACATCAAACCCAAAGCAAAAGCATCTAGCACTGCTTAAACACATTTTTCTATATATGTTATCATATGAACACTTTGTAAATACTGTAAATATTAAAAAAATATCTTTCACCATATCTATTTTTGTTTGTATTTGAATTTATGTCTTGCATAGCTTGAACTGTCCCAACTTTTGCTATTTTGTCAGATGCCTTGACTTTGAAAAGAGGAGGGGGTTATCAATATTTTAAGTAAATAATCCCCATTCTGACTAGTTGCTTGAACCTCACAATGCTCTTCTAAACTTTGGACTCTTGATTTTTTTTCTTTTGATTCCAACAGTGTCTCTGTGCCTCATTGGCTATGTCTGGTGCTCTGGCTGTCCAATCACTAACCTGACTTGAACTATTTTTATTTGTTCAATTCTTCTTACAATTGTGTATCTGACAAAATACCAATTCAATCCTGTCTTAAAAGGCTGCAAAATACCAACAATAACAACTGCTGTATTTTTCCTGTCTTCCTGGGTGCATAAGCACAATGTTTAGTTCTTTACCGTCTTGCAGATATGCACGACTGGTTAGTGCTACAACACACAAGCCACAGCCCACTGGGTTGTAAAGTTTAGCTTCTTGAAGTACCAAATACGTTTCTCTACCTACAGTGTAATTCTGTGTCCTGAGATTGCACATCTTTCCCACTTTCCATTTCACAACTCTTTCTGTCTTTCTTTGAATGCCAAACACTTTTCTCTTTCCCACTTTGCCATGCAAGAGTATTAATTCCTTATAAAACTAAGAAACTTCATTTTTCTGAAATTTGTCAAACATAATACTTAGGTGGATTCCTAGGAATACCTCTGAATCTCATTTCTACATAAAAAAATTACTAATGGAAATATGCTTTCTATTGAAATCAATTGGAAATAAAAACATATAATGCAAAATCAAATATAGTAAAAATAATAAACATTTTTTAAATGAGAACAAATTAAAATGAAAAAAATACAATTGTTTACTTTTCTAAGGGCTAACTCCTGCATTTAACACAGGAAGGACATAGCAACAAATAGCTAGCTTGTGCAAATAATCACTACTGTTCAAACTCAGTATTTTTCACTAACTTATTTCCAAAACTGAGCTTAGGCCCCTTCCGCACTCGCAAAATAATGCGTTTTCAAACCACTTTCACAACTGTTTGCAAGTGGATTTTGCTATTCTGCACAGCTTCAAAGAGCACTGAAAGCAGTTTGAAAGTGCATTATTCTGCATGTGCGGAATGAGCCTTAGATTCATAAGGTCATGAATAATTAGCCATCAGGCAATATATGCGCATGTGTGTGCAAATATTTTGTTGAAGTAGAATCTGCAGATCCTTTAAAATATGAATTTCTTCTCCAACAATATGACTAGTGTCTAGTATTGTTAGCACAAGCTCCCAGGATAACTTTTCTTTATTTTAATAAAGTTAAAGACTATATAGCATAATAAGCCACATAGCAACTAGGTTAAGTTAATATTTTATTACAGCAGGGGCTGTTAAACTGCACTTGTGGTTGAATAAAAGAAATACCAATCTTAATGATATTGGGGATTTCTCTGAGATCATTCCAGTATGGTTTATATTAGAAACAAAAATATTT
The DNA here is from genome assembly GCF_021028975.2 of Sphaerodactylus townsendi. Classification (NCBI taxonomy): domain Eukaryota; kingdom Metazoa; phylum Chordata; class Lepidosauria; order Squamata; family Sphaerodactylidae; genus Sphaerodactylus; species Sphaerodactylus townsendi. The sequence continues at coordinate 55,694,835 of NC_059434.1, read as the reverse complement.
TAAATTCATAAGGAACCAGTGTCATATTTTTAGGACCAAGGTCTAAACAGAGCTTAAAAATTTTAGGCAGCTACATTAATCATTTAGGCTCCCAGGCAGTCATATCCCTGGGATTTGTCCTGCCATGTATATTTACTTATGAATTGAATTATTTTATAAAATTCATTATATTGTGTTATTACATTAAATGATAAATTAATTGTTCTGGCAATGTTTTTTTGTAACTTTCATTATGATCTTTTGCTTGGCAATGGTTTAGCAAGCATGGTCCTGACATAACTAATGCTTCTGAGCAACCAAAAAAAATTAAACATCAGAATGCTTTAATCGTTTATTATAGTTCAAACAATCCAATAATAAAACACATTTCTGCATGAGCAACTTATAACTAATAAGTGAAAGAAATTATTTGTAATGTGGAAAGCTATTCCTTAACAGCAACTCGTTAAATAAATTACACCAAATTATACCATATTATTACAATGCTGAAAATAGAACTCTGCAATGGTTGTTCTGATACTTTCCCCTCCATTTTAGCATTCATGGCAGATTTTTTCTTAGAACATAATTAGTTCAAATCAGGAGCTACAATGAACTTCCTGGCTTGTTGCTGAAACTCCAGCAAATAATCTTCTTAGAGTCACTGAAATGAGCAGGGGCATTTTCTTTCATTATCTCTGGGTGATCTATCACTTGAAATGGTTCTGTAAAAGAACTGAAATCCAAAGAATACGTTCCACCATTTATTTATTGTAAGAGGCTGGATGAACATATGTCAGGAGTGCTTTTATTGTGTGTTCCTGAATGGCAGGGGATAGGATTCGAGGGCCCTTGTGGTCTCTTCCAACTCTACGGCTCTATGATTTTAGGATTCTAAGAGGTACTAATGTACTGGTGGAATATTGTTAATTATATATTCATTTTTTTTATTCTTAACACAATGGTCCAGTCTTTGTTTTATGCACTATTCCTGCAGTTCATTAACACCAGCTTAGCCAGAAGTTATTTGATTCATGGTAAGACAACCTGAACAAATCAGGAAGACTAACATGGCTACCATTTGAGACATTTTCAGATCACTCTTGTGATGAAAATGAGTGAGTCACATGAAATTTGGGGCAAGCCTGTCAATCAGTGACAGTATATTTATCTGGACATGCAGAAGAATCAGTTGCATAGAACACCAATCACCAATACAAAGAGGAAAAAAACCAAGAACTAATGCTATTTGTCATTACTGTTGTGGTGATTTATTAATTTCCAGCAGAAAAGAGTAGAGCAAAGCAAGTTCTAATTTTTCTCTTTTTGTATTTATTTAGTTTGTGTGATTTTCTTAGCCACCTGATCTAACTCATGGGAACTGGGCTTATTAATTTAATAAAACAAAGGAAGAAAATAAAATTTTACAATTTCCCCTCAAATGTATCACTTCAGACTACAGGACTATCTTGTGTTTGACCTTTCACAAATGGGAAAACTACCCTGTGGGTTGTGTGTGTTTTGGAAGGATGTGCAACACTACAGCAGAAGTATTCCCCTCCCTCCGAAATAAGGAGACACATCTAACTGTATGGGAACGCTTCTGTGAAAAATACTCATTTTGGCTCATCAGTATTACAAAAGTAGGAACTAATTTGAATGATGTGGTATTTTCCTGTTTTAACTGAAGACATTCCATCTCATCCAGTTGCATTATTGGGTCTTGGCTGCCATTACAGGAAGTACAGCACTTGGGCACATGTCCTATTTGACTTGTTTTTCTTTAATAGTGGAGTGATGGAATTAGGAGTGTGATAGTGTAATATTTAAACAGAAATAATCTGGGTTGGTGTGACCGCGTCCAAAAGATATGGAAATACCAAGTGGCTTGATAAAAACACTATGTTCCCTCTAAAAGCATTTCTAGTGTACATCTTTTTATAGACATATCTTTATTTACTCATTGTTAAGTAATTTGTACATTTTCACTGTGAGCCACCGTCAATTCTGATGTTATATACAATAGTTTACTTAAAACACACATATACACATATACACATTAAGTGTTTCTACCTTGACATCTGTGTCATAATTTTAAAGTGTAGACATTCTCATGAAATCCTGGTACCCAATCAAGAATTTCTGGCCATTATTTATTTATAACCTCAGTATCCTTTTAAATTAATGGGCATTTGATCCATAAAGATCTGAGAGGTTTGCCTTAACTGCTTATGATATAGGAATTTAACAAAAAAAGTTGAAAATGATATGATAGATAGCATTAAAATTAAATGAAATGTAGGAAATGTTTTTCACAAGGAATTTTTGAGTGACACTGATATATTCCCACTTTGGTGATTTTTCAGACATATCTTTACCAAGGGGGGGGGGGAGCAGACATGCTCACTAGGAATCATCACAGCATGCAAAAAGTGCTTTTCTAGTTGCTTTGATGACAGAGCCAAGAACCACAAATGTAAACATTACGAGTGAGAACTATTGGCTTCAATTGTTTTCAGTGATGATAATGATAAAAAATTCCAGTCTGATTCAGAGACGTATCTAGGAAAATGTAGCCTGGTGCAAAATCTGAGTTTCCTGCCTCCCTCCCCGTATGGGCAGCCGTCCTCCCCCACCACAACAAACAACATTTTTTTGCACCAGGTCATCTCAAAGTCACCATCACCTTATAAAACATGCCCCAGCTCACAAATCTGAACACAGCAATGGTCCACTGGTCCACTGAAAATGTGTGATTTCCTGCCCCCATGTAAGTAAATGGCCGCAGCCTGGGGACATTTGGCCCAATATGTTCTCCAGGGCATTTTGCCCCTGGTCTGATCATAGTCAGTCTGACTATACATTGCTGTATCACTGTTCTCAGTTTAAGAAGGAGAAGAAATGCTAAAAGCTTTGTAAAGATAAATCATAGCTGCAAACAAGGCTAAATAAAGGTTATTGTTTTTATACCATTTCCCCATTTCCTGGAATAAAGATGACAAATACTATCAAATTAGTTCAAGTTGGATTTATTTATTCCAGACTAAAATGCACACTGGTTAAACTCAGACACATTCTACTTTTGTTAAAGGGTTTTCAAATCCATGTTGATAAATTCCTGAATATTTTCAGATAGAGCCTGGGGGTGACAGGGTTTGTGAAGGGGAGGAATGTTGGTAGGGCATAAGGCCATAGAGTCCACCCTTCACAGTAGCCATTTTATCTGGGGAAACCGCTCTCTATGTTCTGGAGATCACTTATAATTCTGGGAGATCATCAAGCCCCACATGGAGGTTGGCAATCATACTTATTGTGGTTTCCTGAAAGGGATGATTAAAAGAGTTTGAGCAATCCCTCACTGAATCCAAATTATCAAAAAACAAACAAACCCCAAACTCTTGTCAAGAGGTACAGATCATGATCAGAATCCCTTGGCACTAGTTAACATAACCATTCAAAAAATGATTCATATCACAGAGGAACTTTCTCCCTAGCCCCCCCCTCCCCCCGCAAAAAAAATCAGTTGGCTAAAAGTGACTGGTTTGGATAACTCCCCCTTGCTCTGATATATCAGGATTCTCCCTAACCTGTTTTAAATTCTAAACACTAATCCTGCCAACCAGAGGTGGGATCCAACCAGTTCTCACCACTTCTCTAGAAGTGGTTACTAATTTTTTTCTGAGTGCTGAGAAGGGGTTACTAAAGCAACCTCCCTGCCCAATAGGGACTGGAGGTGCGTGTGTGTGGCGGTGCCACTGTTTGAATCCCACCACCATCAGAACTTGTTATTAAAATTTTTGGATCCCACCACTACTGCCAACCCTGGTAAAGATGTCACTAGCCCTTAGAACTAGGCCTACTTATATACCCAACCAACTATAACAATGTTAAGCAAATGGCCTTAGATAATTTGAATTAACCCAAAATATTCCTGTGTGCCGCTGAAATAACTGGCTAATTATTTGCCCAACAACTACCCATTGAACATTTGCAAGGTACCTCTCTGACCCACTCTTCTGTTTAGAATAAGATTTCAAAGGTTTCTAGAAAGGATGGGTATGGTACTTCTGGGTCTGGCTTTTTTTTTCAATACTCAAATACAACCTCTAAAAGTAGCAACTGATATTTCATTCACTCTCAAAGTCTGTTTCACCACAGCAACTCTTTCCTCAAAACATGTCTGGATTCCTTTATCATTTTAACAGCTCTCTTTGCATTAGAAAGCAATGACCCTGTAATGCATTGAGATTTGGGATGTTTTCTTTCCCCACAGCAGGGAAAACCACTCTGCTGACAGATGCTGCTCATGAAAATAGCTCAGTATGATTTGCACAAGAAGACAAGGTAGAATCTCAATGATTTTTTTTGTTTCATTAATGCATACTTGTTTGAAATGATAATTAAAAAAATTCTCCATATATATTTTGTACGATGACAGAAACTGGAGGACCATTTGTACCTGTGAAATACTAATGACACAAAGCAAAAGTTACCATACCAGAAAAGTCTTCTGCAAAACCATTTTTTAAGGAAATCTTCTGAGCAATATGTTTAGCTGGGATCATTCTAGAAAGTAACATAAGATCACCTATCAGTAAAACAGTGGTGTCCAATAGATGGCAGTCTTTTCTTTATAATACATTTTCTTCCATTAGTACTGATTTCAGATGCGATCTGTTTATGGCTTTCAACTGTCTGAAAAGCAGGAGACTTTTTAAAAAAAAATTGCTTTAAAAACTGGCATTATAAGAAAGCCTGGGACAGTGTGCTGTTTCCTAATGGGGCTTTTTATCAGGGCAGGTTAATACAATCACAATTTGGTTCTTTTGAACTGTTGTTGATTCTTACTAATCAGGCTTAGAGAAAATTACAGCTTGGATAGCTCCAAATGATCATTGATTTTTCTGCATTTCTTTTTGTTACCCATAAAAGCCTGTTTCTGTGTATTAAGCGGAGAAAGACAGACAGCGCAGATCTGTAAGTGTTACAGAACTTACCATCTCTTATCTCTTATCCTCATCTGGAGATGCCAGTCTATGTACCGAGGTGTTTCATGGTCTCTGCAAAAAGCTGGTCTGGGGAGAACCAACATTTAGCAGGTATGCTATGGAATGGAATAGAGCAGGTATATAAAATATGGATGTAACCATTTTATAAGTTTATATGCACAGAATAAATGCACAAGGTAACATCTATGCACAGTATTCAAGAGAGTTTGCTTTCCAGTAACTAGCATTCTACATGTTAAACCTATTGGAAGACAACTGGGTAGCAGGAAGGAGGGTAGAGAGGGTCTGATCCTCTATGCCAGAGGTCTGCAAACTACGGCTCTCCATGTTCATGAACTACAATTCCCAGCAGCCCCTGCCAGCATGGCCAAGTGGCAGGGCTGACGGGAATTGTAGTCCATGAATATCTGGAGAGCTGTAGTTTGCAGACCCCTGCTCTATGCTAACTGAGTCCCACATGCAAGGACGTAGGTAAGGGGAGGTTCTCGGGTTCAACCCCCCCATCCATGTCCGAAGCTCCGCCCATCAGTTTGTGGGTTTTAAAAACATTTTTAGTGGTTTTTTGGTTTCTGGCCTGCAGAGGGCGCATTGTTTGGTCTAGATTGTTTCAGGGATTGTTTGGGGGACTTTCAGGGATTGTTTGGGGGACTCTCCGGATGGCACTACCCGGGTTTGGTGAGGTTTGGTTCAGGGGGTCCAAAGTTATGGACTCCCAAAGTGGGTGCCCCATCATCCTTTGTTTCCAATGGGAGCTAATAGAAGATGGGGCTACACCTTTGAGGGTCCATAACTTTGGACACCCTGAACCAAACTTCACCAAACCTGGGTGGTATCATTAGGAGAGTCTCCTAAAGATACCCTGAAAGTTTGGTGCTTCTAGTTTAACAATTGCACCCCTGACAGCAGGCACCCCCCAAATTCCCCCAGATTCCTTTTTTAAATCCACCCCCTTCGGCATGGATTTAAAGGGAGAATCTGACATCCTCAGTTTAGAAGAAGAAGAAGAAGATTTTGGATTTATATCCCCCCTTTATCTTCTGTAGGAGACTCAAAGGAGCTTACAATCTCCTTGCTCTTCCTCCCTCACAACAAACACCCTGTGAGGTGGGTGGGGCAGTGAGAGCTCCGAAAAGCTGTGACTAGCCCAAGGTCACCCAGCTAGCATGTGTGGGAGTGCACAGGCTAATCTGAATTCCCCAGATAAGCCTCCACAGCTCAAGTGGCAGAGCAGGGAATCAAACCCGGTTCCTCCAGATTAGAATGCACCTGCTCTTAACCACTACGCCACATTGAAAGTGATGCTGTTTCAAGGTAGGGGATAGTCCACCCCAAAACAGCATCACTTTCAATGTTGTTTAACTAGGGGCCCCAGATTTTCCCTTTAAGGTGGATTTAAAAGGAGAATTTGGGCTCTCTAGTTTAAACACCATTGAAAGTGATGATGTTTGGGGTGGATTCCAGCATCACAGCAGCTGCCCAGGGTGGGGGTGGGGTGCGCAAAACTCAGATTTTGCACTGGGCTCCATTTTCCCTCTATGCCTCTGCCCAGAGGGGAGGGCAGAAGGAACTGTCAGCTGCCGGCTGGGAGCCCAGTGGGTGGGGGGCAGGGGAGGGCAGGGTAGGGGAGTCTGCCATCCCCGACCTTGGAGAGCTGCTTTTATAAGCGCTAGGCCGGGGGCGGTGTAGTGGTTAAGGCATGCCCATGCCCTAGGGGTGGGTGGGGGTGTGGCCCCACCCCTGAACCCCCCATAAAAATCTATACCTACGTCCCTGCCCACATGGAGTATTGAGCCCTTTCTGCACCCCTCCTTGCTTCCCAAGCAGCACAGGACTTGGGAAGAACTTGGGAAGCATGAAAGGGGAAATGTTCCAGGAGATCAATACCCCCAGGTTTTCTAGAGTTCACTGCATTCCCTCCCATGTGTATAATTACATATCCAGATTTGTATAATTCCAGATCATTGTGAGCCAACCAGCATCACCTAAATATTTTCCATATTTAATTTCAGCATGTTCATTCTGCATATGACTTCCTTAGCTCGACACTGACTTAAGGCAGGCATCACAAAATCTGAAAGCCTTGTTATGGAAATATTATCAGAATATTGATAATACTTAGCATTATGTGTGGATGATCTTACTGAAGGGCCTCATGTATCGATTGATTACGAAAATGTTTAAAGAACAGAGCCATATGAGACAACATAGAGCAGCTTCTAAGTTGAAGAAGCTGTGTCCCCAATGAGCACTTTCTTTTCTTTTATTTAATGGAAAAGATTGGAATCATTTCAAATCCCAATTCTCTTTATGGTGATTTAATGCTTCCACACTGTGTGTGTGTGTGTGTGCGCGCGCGTGCATGTGCATATCCATTCGAAAGAGAAGCATAAAATTAATTTTAAAATGATGAAGGATAAAGTTTTCTATTTAGCACACAACATTAATGCCTTTCCCCCACTGAGATATCTTGACTTTCAACATTTGCACTTTGCAGTTAAATGCTGAAACCCCTAAGTACCCATAATTACAGAGACATGTTAATTACAGAAAGTAGTGCTTGGTTTTAGAACAATTAAAACCCATTCAAAAGCCTTGTCAGTTTCAAGGCAGGGAAACTATTTAAAAGGACAATTATTAGAATAATATATATTTTTTAATTATTGACTGTCTAAAATCTCTTGTGAGTCAAGAAATGGTTCACTGTACTATGTAAAAATGTCTTTATAGATTTTGGGTTTTAAAGTTCTATTAAGAGTAATTCAAAGTAATGTATCACAAATAATTGGGTACAATTATAATTAGAATGCCATATTGCTATAGTTGTGTAAACATAATTGATATTAGTATAATTGTGATTAAATACTGAAACTGGCATTCTAAACATACACTATAAATAATCAATAATGAGCCCCTGTAATCTCTTCATGCACGGGCTGCACTAGACCCATGAACAGTCATGCCCAAATCCAATCTAGAGTATATATGATCCATTCCATGTTCGTAGAAGTCCCATGGTTTCTAGAGCTGAGGGCAGGTGCAACACTTTGCCCTGTATGGATCAAGCAAGAGCAAAATGCCAGCTTCTTTCCAGGCCTAGCAAATCCAGGAATTGACTTACGTAGCGCCTACCAGTTACAAAGGTACTATTGTATCTTCAGTTCCTATCCATTCCTACCAGTTTTCTCAAATCTTCAAGCACATGCTGAGTCTTAAAACAAACACCAGCCCTACAAGATTTATCAAGTCTTGTGGGTTTTTGAAAAGCAATGGACTCTTGTGTGACATGTGCCTGACTAAAAGTCAGCCAAATTTATTTACAAGAAATACTGAATGGAGACAAGACGAAAGCTCACCGAAAGCTCACTCTGAGAACACTCATCTTTGGCCAGAGGGCACTCCCAGATCCCAGCCACACTTTTTGTGTTTTATTCCAAAAGCTCATCCATGCTGAACACAAACTGCATAGTCAGTTCTTATCCAGAGCTGGCTAGCATGTAACATGAAACTCTGTCGTTCATGTAAGAAACTTACCATCCCCTTTCTTGGCTGTGTACCAGCCTAATCCCAGCTTTCCCACCTGTCTATTGTGATTATCCTAAAGCAGACTGAAGAGGGACATTTCTATTTCAACTAGCAATTTTAGGGAGGGTAGCCCCCCCAGGTTCCTTCCAGGTAATTGAATGTCATCAAAGTCAGGACTTTTTTTGATTCACAGGAAATCAAATTGGCACTTTTTTGATAACAAAACCAAGGTCATGCTTTTCTTTGTTTTAACTCCAGAATTCTTGCAGTCTTGCTGGAGCCCATCCTCTGGGTCCTGAGCCATAATTCTGATTGCTGGTTGTAGTATTGAAGATCTGATAAGAATATTACCTAGCCACATGCCAATCTGGTACCCTTTCAGAAGACCGAATTAAGGAAAGGGGGGGGGGGAATGAAAGATGGCTACAGTTCTGTTCTGTTAGCAGACCTTACATTTAAAATTACAGGATATCTAACTAAGGTAATTTAATTTTAAAACCACGTGAGAGTCCTGGTGAACTTCCACTAGGGATGCCAGCCTCCAGGTGTGACCTGGGATTTTCCAGGAATTACAGTTTATCTCCAAACTACAGAGATCAGTTTCTCCGGAGAAAATTAAAGCTTTTGGAGGGTGAGCTCTATGGTATTGCACCCCACTAAGGTCCCTGTCCTCCCTAGATTCCATCTCCAAATCTCCTGGAATTTTCCAACTGCAGCTGCCACTTTATCCCCCCATCCCCTGCTGGTTGCCAGGGAGGGACCTGCAACTTTAACTTCCCAGCCCACAATTATTATAGATGTATAAGCATATAGATACAGAATGACTTTATGTCCACCTGGATAAAAACTATGCCAATAAGTATTATGTTGAGCACATAGTTAACCTCCCATTTATTACATGGGATTTTAAATGTTTTTCCATAGTTTAGATTCAAATTTCAGTTGTTATATCATCAACTTCAACTTCAATTGACCTTTATTAGGCATATCAGTAAAAATACAAAATACAGGACAGAGCAAGTGTTAAAACATAAGGTTGGTACAGAACAGGTGATCTTTGACTTGAGCACTTTTAATAAAAATTCAGCGGTTTTTCCAATTATCCCGCCGTTGCTATTATTCAGCAGGTGAATAGTCTTTGTATGGTCCGAACAACTTTTTTTATTCCCTAGAGCCGGGACAAGTAGGGGAAGTCTAGGTAATGCATACCTTGGGCAAGAAAACATAATATTGTCAAGGGTCTCAATAATATCCTGACAATGTGCACATGTTCTGTCTTGAAGTGGAATATTCAACTGTCGGCCCTTAAGAACGGAAGAGGGGATTGCGCTACATCTAGCTCGAGTGATAATCTATCTCTGCCTGGGCTCTGACAGTTGCAATAGAAGAAGAAGAAGACTTTATTTACAGTCAATGACCAAATATATTACAAATCTCCAATTTAGTAAAAATATCTACAACAAAACAAGAATGCAGATCTCTCTCCCGTATTCCAGCACTATCCATCTATAGTTGGGATAGATATTTAGCTGTGAGGCTAATTTCAGGATAGATCCCATAGTTCAAGGGAGAACAAGATGTCCTGGCTGCACTCAAAAGCAACTGGTATTCCTGGTCCAGTAGCCTTCTTTCTAGGGATAGCCAAATTTCATTTGCAGATTGCATAAAAAAGGTTTCTAAGGAGACACCTAAAGAGGTTATTTTGGCCTCCATACATTTCTACCATTCAGAGGACTGCAGTTCAGAGAGGGCTATTGGTTTCAGTATTAAAGCAAAGATGAGACCAGAATTTTAAAGTAGTCATCCATGCTCTGGTTTCCAACAAGTGCTGTCCTGATTCGAGACACAGAACAGCATATGGAACGCAGTGGGGTGCCCCAAAAATCTTGTAAAGAAATTTGGATTGGACTCTCTCTACAGATTTATTCCAAGCTCCAATCCAAAAAGGAACTCCATAAAGGAGTTGATGTGTCACCTTTGCATTGAAGACTTTTAAGGCCGCAGGTATGAATTCATGTCCTTTAGAGAAAAAGGATCGCACAACTGCATCAATAGAATTCTGACATCCCCTGATTGCTGCCTCGCTATGGTTTGCCCAATCTGCTCTAAAGTGGAAGTGAATCCCCAGGTATTTAAATATCTTAACATGTTCTAGGCCAATGTGTTAAGAAGCCAAGTGCTGGGATTAGGCCTATTGGCTGTATTTACTTCAAGCAGGTTGTTGGAGCAGTATTCATTAAACTTAGTTAAAAGACGTTTTAGATCAGCCTTAGATCTTGATAGCAGAACCACGTCGTCTGCCCAAACTGGGACTGTGCGAGTGTACTTCCTTGAGAGTGGGTGCTAAGTCATTTAAAAACAAATTGTATAGAACAGGGGCCAAAACACATCCCTGTTTGCAATCGGTATTTTAGGAGTCATCAAGCCGGTGGGTGTACACTTAATCTGGCAGGTGGTGTTACTGTAAAGGGACTTAATAAGTAGGAGGAGTCTAGTGTCTATACCCATTTTATCTAGTTTGTTCCAAAGCAACTTCCTGTCAACTGAATTGGAAGCCCCTTTCATATTTAAAAAGGCAGCATGGAGGTTAGGTCCATATAATGGTCTAAAGTAGTCTTGCCTTTTTTAAATGCAATTTGTTCTGGGCCCAAGATCCTATTTTGTTCCACCCAGTCAACGAGCCTATTTAGAAGATGTTTTGCATATAGCTTTCCCGAAATGGAAAGAAGACTTAAAGGCCTATAGTTGGACGGGGATGTGCAGTCTCCCTTTTTAAAGATGGGAGTTATGACCGCATTGGTCCAGGAACAGGGGACAATTCCTGTTTTGTCAATGGTGGTGAATAGGGTTGCCAGGATGGGAGGCCTATAAAGGTTTTGTACAGTTCCAGAGGGGCTGCGTCAGGGCCAGGGGCTTTGTGGAGTTTTAGTTATTATATCCATGTGAACTAGTAAACGAGCAGCTGCAGTTATAAGCCCTTGATATCCACAGTCACCATGCTGTCTGAACAGGGGCAACACAAACAATTTGAATGCACATAAGTTCAAATTAACCAGTGATTTATGTGGACTAAAGCTCATGCATAAACATGTGCAAAAAGAATGTATTGCCCCTGTTCAGTCGCCATGGCTACTGCTTATTGTTGGTAGCATGCTTTCCTGGTATGAGCAGTAAACTAGGGTCTTAGTATTCATGGGTGTAAGATCTGAAAAGGTCTTTTGTGACATGATCTTCTGAGCATCCTGAAATGTGGACAACCTGTTCAGCTTTTTCTTTCTCCCAGCAGAATTTTGATCAGATTTTGATCAGAATTTTGATCAGATTTTGATCAGAATTTTGATCAGAATTTTGATCAAATGATCAGATGGCAGCTGTGCCACACCTTTGACTTGACTGACACAAAAATCCTTTTTTTACAACGAAGATATGTGAGGATTTAAATGGGAAAAAAGAAACTAATATAAAGAGCTGTTCTTTTCCACACAACTGGAAAAACTGCATACTACAACTTGGCATTTCAGCAGTAATAACATTTTGTTTGAGATTCCTAAAAGGAAATTTCTAAAAATAACTTTCAATGATTGTAAGCTAGCTGAAATGCTAAGCTAGAACTTAAGTATGAAGCTTGGCCTACCTAGATGACATGAAACTAATGTGAAATGAATAAGAAAAGAATATAATTATATTGTCAAAGACTTTCACAGCCGGTATCACTGGGGTGTTGTGTGGTTTCCAGGCTGTACAGTCATACAACGCGGGAACCACACAATACCCCATATAATTATACTTCTGCAAAGAGTTGCATGGCAATTGGAGTTTCTTGTTTTTATTTTTCCTCATGTTTCAATCTCAAAGATGTTTGTAACACCAAAGGTCAGAATGTTTCTTTGGGGGGCTGGGTGTTTGGCATCAAAAAGAGCACACTTAGGACCCTAGTGTCCAAACCCCTAGTGTCTATAGTGAGGACTGTACAAGTCCCTTCAATAGAAGCCACACAATTTAGAAACAAGTTTCTCCCCAAAATAGCTTCAGGAGATGGTGAATATAATTCACCAGATAGTGGAAACAGGTAAGCTTTTCACACACGCATGCACACAAAAGAAATGAAATGAAAAACATAGTGTGCCTGGATTTAGCTACTAACTCAGTGAAGTATTAGTCTGAATCCACTTATTTTTTGTCGTTTGTTGGCTCCAGATTAATGCAACAAAATAATATCAAAACTGTGAGAGATCCAATTTCTGTACATTATCATGTAATTTGCACCGATTTGTACAGGAAGTACATCTATTTATTTCAACATGTTCCATAACTAAAGGGTATAAATAAAGATTTTGCAATCAGCAATGTTCTAATGTATATGAACCATGTAATTATGTCTGACAGAAAGGAATATTTTTGTTCATGATTGGTTGCTAGCATGGATGTTTAGAAGAACAGCTTTTCTGTTCAAATTGATTTGTATTTGCAGTTAAAGTCAACCCTGAGAAAAATATTTTACATTGGATTATGAATCTCTGTATATTATTGAGTTAGAGCCTGGCCAGGTGGCAACAACAAACTCCTAGACAATCACTGCAGACCAGGAGGCATGTGACAACTCCAGTGCATGCAACTTTGTGGGTGAGGCACACATTGACACAACAGCAACAGCTTTAACTGCTGAGGTGTGGAACAATTCCAAAGATTCATTTCCTACTCCCAGCCAATCACTGCAACACATCCTAGTGGCTACTTTTTCATTCCCTCCTGCCCTCCCTTCCTCCGCCCATTCAATTGCCATTTCCTCGATGCTTCAATCAAGTAGTTTGAAATCTGAACACATTGATATATCCTGGTATTTCAATTGATCTCCAGACCACAAATATCAGTTCCCCTAGAAAAAATGGCAGTCCTGTATCATACATTCTATTTCATCACATCCCTGCTGAGCTCTCTCACATCCCCAAACGTCACCTTCTCAGGCCGTACCCTGAGATCTTCAGGAATTCCCCAACCTGGATTTGACAATGCTAGCTTGAGTTTAAGTTGGGTAAAATTTCAAAATTAATAGAAGTGAGGAATTAAAACTTTCACCCATACTTTGCCCATTGGTTCAATTAATGAGTTCTGTACTCAGAACTTCTGAATTAATCTTGCTTGCAGAACCAGGAATTTGAGGTCTAAACTGGATTCAAGACTACATTTTTGGTTGTTGTGGGCCTTCCGGGCTGTGTAGCTGTAGTCTGGTAGATCTGGTTCCTAACATTTCGCCTGCATCTGTGGCTGGTATCTTCAGAAATGTACCAGAGAGAAGTGTACAAATGCGCAGGGTTCTCTTCCGCCTGCTCCTGGAGCCAGGGAAATGGGGTCTCCGCCAGGCGCTAGATCCAGCTGCCTGATATTTTAGAACCTTGAGAAAAGCAGTTCAGAGCTTAGTATGTTTGTGGAAAGGAGGGATGAAGGGAAGACTCTCTTTGACCATAAACATGTGGTGGGGATTTGCCTGCCACTGGCAAACAAGTTGGTGAACGCTCGAGTGCACTCTGGAGCATTTCCCCGTTCCCCATTCTGCAACCAGAGCCATTCTCGTCTCCTCACTCACATGTTCACCTAAGCACAAAAAAAAACAAGAAAAAAAGAGGCTGCATGCGCATTGCCCGTGACCTGCCACACTCTGGCTGTTTCTGCACGGGCGGAATACAGCATCCCAGGGACGCTAAAGACAGCATCCCTGGGGAGGGGTTCGCACCACCACTGCTGCTCCCCGAGTGGTGCGAAGCCGCTGTTTCCGAACCTGACTCCCTGAGTGAGGTTTTTCGGAAACAGCAGCTTCCAACCACTGCCATGCGAATGGCAGCGGCTGGAAGGCACCATTTCCCTCCTTTCCCAAATGCCTTACTGTCCCTCCGACCTTCTGGCACATCGCCCAGGCCAGTGGACATGCCCCCCCCGCCCTGCGACTCCAGAGCTGTCGTGCAGGGCAGAGGGGCGTGTCCCCTAGCCTGGGCAATGCGCCAGAAGGTCAGAGGGATGGTAAGGCATTCAGGGATGGTGCAGCCTCTGTGCAGGCTGCACCGTCTTCCCCACCCCTACCGGGACCGTCCGTGAGAACGGTCCTGGAGGGTGCGTCAGCATCATTTACGCCAACGCACCCCTGCAGCGTGGCTGTGCGGACAAGGCCTCTGGTTGGCCAGAAAGGCGTTGCGTCACTTGGCAGCAGGCATTTTGGAAGCACATCAGACCCACGAACCTGCCCACCGATATGGATCTGAGATGTGTTTTCTAAAAAGGTGTACTTGCAACCAGGTTCAGGGAAAACATGGGATAAGGAAGGGAGCGCCAGAGCTGGGATGTATCTGTGTTTGGCGGGTCAGCTGTGGGATGTTTTGCATGAAACCTGGGTATTTTCGGTGAGTATCCCAGGATTAATTGGCAGTGAGGAAATTGCCAGGAACATAAGTAAAGTGTGTCACCAAAAATGGTGGATCAAAAAAAAATGGAGGTTATGAATTCCAGAATCCAACAATCTATATATGCTCACATATTTAAAGGCTGATTTGGTGGGTAGTGGACTTGACCATGGTTGGTGGTCACACTACAAATTTGGTACTAATATTATGCACACTGTTTAAAAGGATCATTTGAAGAGAAAGAACTGGTCTTGGAGAATAAACATGGCACATACCCTACCTGAGACAAACTTAATTCCAGTTCCAGCATATGAACTCCTGCCCCTTTCCTCTGCCCTTTGCTGCCAATTTTTTTTCGCATCACAATAGTAATGGACTTATATAGCCATTGGAAAACAACATTTAGATGGAACTTGATGGAACATCCAAATCTGCCCTTTTACCCACACAGTCGATATCTTTATCAATCAGGTTGAATGAGGAAGCAAAATATCCTATTTCCAAGTAAATAGTTTACATTGGAAAGTCCACCAAAGAATTAAAAAAAAATAGAACTAGAAGGGATTTTCCCAATAATTAGGACCACAGCTATCATTGTACAGCCTTCACACCATCATCTTCCATGCTTGAAATCCACTCTAAGCTGTCAATCCTATTTGTTTCTCTTTCAGTACATAAATTTAGATATTGAATTGTTGAACTGTTGTGTTTCTTTACATTTGCAATCTAAGACAAGCTTAATATATGACAGCAAGAAGCTGGCTAAATGATGATCAGAATTTGGCCACGAATGTTTCAATCCAGACTGCTGGTGAAGGAAAGGAGAAAAACAGAGATGACATTCTTGACATATTTAACTTTTATCATACAATGTATCAACTCAAAAACAAAACAGAATAGGTTCTTAACCCCAAGAGTTAGGTTATGTGCTTGGAAAAAGACTGGATTATGCCCTGAGTATATGAGTATATCTCTGTTTCTCAAAAGAATCATACAGTAACATTTAAATGCATAAAGAGACCAACTTCAATTCAATGGGAAATTGATATGTTGAACAACATGTGTGGAATACATGTGGTTTTGCAACTTTCATGAAGTAGTGAATGCCACTTTTGTCTTCTCTCTATGACTGATCGTAATGAGGCACAGCAATATGCAAATATTACAAATTATGTGACTAGCTTTGACAGCAGGCTGATGGATCAAATGTCATGTGCCCTATCTTCCTTCTGTTCCTCTATAAATAGAAATCCTTAGGGTTTCTTCAGATGTTAGGACCATTTATCAGTTTCTTTCAGCATGGCCAATTGGCCATGCTGAAAGGGGCTGATGGGAATTGTAGTTCCTGAACATCTGGAGAGCCACAGGTTCCCTACCCCTGCTCTATGTAGTGCCAGAGCACTTAGTTTTCAAATAAATTAATATCACTTGTTGGGGAAGTTAGCAACATATATCAAATAATCTAAATTATTGAAATTCACTGCTTCCCATTCAACGTGAGGGAAATGTTACTCAACATTGTCTTGTAATGCACTAAAAATTCTTTCTCATAATATAAAATGTCATCCTGCATTTCAGTGAAGGCCTTTTAAGGATTTTAGGTCATGGTCTCTTTGTCAAAAGGTTCCGTATTAATTATATCACATTTTGCTTTTGTTGGGCAATCCCTCAGTATAAGAATATCAAAGAAGTTATGAAGTAATCATAATACAATAAATCTCAACTGGAGCGACAAGCTTTTGTACACTGAAGAGCTGAAAGTGGAAGAGTACTGAATGTTCTGTAAATTAAGCATTGACTGCAGATAGCTTCATATCTTCCACACATTTTGAAAAATGAGGTCTTGATGGTACTGTACAAAAGAAAGAAATATTCTGTTCAATTTTTATAGATAAATGACTAGAGACTTTTATTTATTTATTATTAGATTTTTATACTGCCCTCCCCTGGAGGGCTCAGGGTGGTGTACAAATAAATATATGCAGACAGGGGAAAGTTAAAACCAGTACAAATATAATACCAGTACAAATATAATACAAGATACTCTGACATGAGTGTCACCATCGGAACCAAAAAACAAACCAGTATAGGGAACTGCACACACCACCAAAAGCAGTAATTGTAGGCAGAGTTACATCCTCCTAAGATGTATGATTCATGGTTGACTGCATGGTTCAGATCTTAATATTTCTAAGTTTTTCTATCCGCCAGCAGCTGTGTTATTTTTCTACGTATGCTTCTGAATTGAGCAGATAATTGAATGAAGAATCACCTGATCCCATATTAATCTTACAATGCATTGAAATCTTTCTGATAAGATTTTGGTTTGATTTCCCACATACTGAAATGAAGAGATATGGGTCCAGCAGTTAGCTCTTTTTAGTTATTGCACCAAGCTATTGGAATATTCTCATCATGAGATTCTGCTGGTACCTTCATTAATGGCATATAGGTGTCTTTTTGTTTCGTTTGTTTCCTGCATTAGTGTTGCTTTATTTTGTATTGTCATTAATCTTTTGCCCTGGCTTTGTTCAGGTAATATGTATGAGTGTTATTATATAATGACTTATTTCTTTAAAAAAATAAACAACGTTTAGTGGTTTTAAGATGGATTTTTTAAGTGAAAGCCACTTTGAATAAATGTGTACTTTAATTTGGGAAAGGTCAAAAATGATTTTTATAAGTAAACGTTACAGAGCTTCAGATAGCTGAGGTGGCTATTTTGAGGTTGTTTTCAATTATTTAATTTAATTTTTGATTTTTAAATAAATTGATTATATTTTTTGTTTTGTAGTTTACAGATTCCCAATCCAAGTTTTCCTGAAGACCTCTTCTTAGTTATGTCAGACGCTTAATGGATATAGAATGAAGGGACCACCTTGAATTATACAGTGATACCAAAAGGAAATGTGCACTCTCTTTCTGGGGCTGAGTAGCCAATCCTTTCCAGTACTTCCAGATTATTTTGAATTCTTAACTATTGCAACCTTTTCAAGACTTTTTTTCTTGGCCAGACATAATACCTTATTCCTCGATGAATTATTCAGCAGATTCTCCATCCAATTGAACAGAGAGTTTGCCCATGTAAAAAAGCAAAGACTGAATTTTTATTCAGCTTTGAGTTATATTCTTTTATGAGATTTCCTTTTATTATTCCATTGATCTCACACTTTCCATCATGTTCACATGACTATTATCTAATATGTTTGCTATCTGATAAAGATAAGGTTGTTATCCTATCTGTAGCTCATTATTTAATAGCTGCCTTGAAGATGCACCCAAAGTCAGAATTAACTTATGCATAAATGCTTATTTGCATACAGGTACTCATATTGAACTGGGACTGGAGTTTTGATGGTTTTTAAAATAAAATTTTGATGATGTTTTACAGGTTTTTAAAAAATTATTGCTAATTACGGGGTTTGAATGGCAAGCATATTTTAAGGACAGAGAGAGATTTGGGGTTTGTATTTTATTTTGGTTTCAACTGGAAATATTTTTAACCATTACTGTAAGCTGTCATGAAACATGGGATACAAGTTAGGATATAAATGTGTTCATAAATACATATATGCATACATAATGACCTAAAAAGATAGATTTACTTGACTCGCTTTCTCTTCTGCTAACTCTTGTGAATATTTGGGTTTCCTTACCAAAATCTCATCTTGTCAGTGGAATACCTACCTGGGGACATCTTGTTAGTGGCGTACTTTCCATGTCTCCAGGTGCATGCCATCTGGTCATATGGGGGGTGCCAAATTGCCCCCCCCCCACATGACCCGAGGGAGGCAACTGACTTGACTCTGACAAAGCATGGAGCCAAAACAGCCTAGCTGGAGAAGGCTGCTTTTTCAGCCAGCTTCCGGCAGAATTAATATAAGTAATTTGCATATTTAGCAAAGGCTCATGGGTATGTTGTTGAAATTATCACCAAAATTTGAAAACATAGTCCAAGGCACTGACCTTGGAGATCAGGAAAGTGGCCCCATCACCCTACTTTTAGCAGGCCCAGTCATGCCTTGGACTGTCTTTTCAAGTTATTGTTGAAATGCTCACCATAACTTGAAAAGATAGTTCAAGGCAGGACTGGACCTGCTAAAAGCAAGTGGATGGGGCCACAATTCTGATCTCCAGGCAGACCAGGGGGTGGAGCTGAGGGAGGCCCAACTCTGCATGCTCTGCAAGCGGGTGGGGCTGGGGCATTCCGCCCTCCCAGGCTCCCTGCAACAGGTAGGTGCAAGGGCGGGGCTCCTGGGAGGGGGTACCCAGAGGAGGCTTTCTCTCCGGACACCGTTTGGACCTCTGCATATTGCTCAATTCCTAATCCAGTGTTCTTGTGCTATTTTATTCCATTTCAGTCTTTAGTTCAGTCTCTGGAACCAGCAGAAAGGAGCAGCAGTGGACAAGGCAACTGGGCCAGGAAGAGCAGAGTGACTCTGGTGTTCATTTTGGAGGGCTTTTCTCAAAGCCACATCTTTTAAAACAGTGTATTTTTAACAGGGGTTTGCAGGGGTTATCTCTTTTTTCTCCCTTAAAGGCTACTAGGAGCTGAGACGCTGCTGGAGGTGGGGCTACTCAGGAGTTAACAGAGAGGTTACTTTCTTTGTCCTGGGCACCACTGCTAAAGGTGGGAGCTCCTCCTGAGGGTGAGTCATTCAGTCTCTTTAGTTCAGTCTCTGGAACCAGCAGAAAGGAGCAGCAGCAGGACAAGGCAACTGGAGCCAGGAAGAGCAGAGTGACTCTGGTGTTCATTTTGGAGGGCTTTCTCAAAGCCACATCTTTTAAAACAGTGTATTTTTTACCAGGGGTCTCAAGAGGGGTTATCTCTTTTTTCTCCTTAAAGGCTACTAGGAGCTGCCAAGACTGCTGGAGGTGGGGGGGCTTAACAGGGGGTTAACAGGAGGCTACTCTTTGTCCTGGGCTGCTAAAGGTGGGAGCTCCTACAAGGTGAGTCATTCAGTCTTTAGTTCAGAATCTCTGGAACCAGCAGAAAGGAGCAAGGCAGTGGACAGAGGTAACTGGGCTTTTAGAAGAAGCAGAGTGACTCTGAATTGTTCATTTTGAGGGCTTTTTTTTTCTCTCAAAGAAAGCCACATCTTTTAAAACAGGTGTATTTTAACAGGGGTTCGCGAGGGGTTATCTCTTTTCTCCCAAAGGAGGCTACTACAGGAGCTGAGACTTGCTGGAGGTGGGGGGCTTTTAACAGGAGGGTTAACAGAGGGTTACTCTTTGTCCTTGGGCTGCTAAAGGTGGAGTTCTGAGGTGAGTCATTCAGTCTTGAGTTCAGTCTCTGGAAACAGCAGAAAGGAGCCGCAGTGGACAAGGCAATCAGCCAGGAAGAGCAGAGTGACCTGCTGGTGTTCATTTTCCTTTGGAGGGCTTTCAAAGCCACACCTTAGAAAACAGTGTATTTTTAACAGGGGTTCGCAGGGTTATCTCTTTTCTCCTCTAAGGCTACTAGGAGCCTGCAAGACTTTGCACTGGAGGTGAAAGGGGCTTAACACCAGGGGTTACCAGAAGGGTTACTCTTTGTCCTGGGCTGCAGTGCCATGGGCCCTCCCACAAAGGGAGGTGAGTCATTCAGTTCCTAAGTCCAGTCTCTGGGAAACAGTAGAAAGGAGCAGCAGTGGGACATAAAGGTAACATGGGCCAGGAGGAAAGAGCAAGAGTGACTGGTGTTGTTCATTTTTGGAGGGAGCTTTTCTCAAAAGCCACACCTTTTAAAAGCTCACAGTGTATTTTTTACCCAACAGGGGTTACGTAGGGGTTATCTCTTTTCTACCCTTAAGGCTACTAGGAGCTGCCAGAGACTTTACTGGAGGTGAAAGGAGAAAAACCTTAACAGGTTAACAGAGGCTACTCTTCTTGTCCTGGGCTGCCCTTAAAGGTGGGAGGCCTCCCTGAGGGTGAGTCATTCGAAGTCTTTAGTTCAGTCTCTGAACCAGCAGAAAGGAGCAGCAGTGGACAAGGTAACTTGTAAGGGCCAGGAAGCAGCAGTGACTCTGGTGTTGTTCATTTTGAGGGCTTTTTCTCAAAAGCCACATCTTTTACAAAACAGTGTATTTTAACAGGGGTTCGCGAGAGGGGTTATCTCTCTTTCTCTCCTTAAAGGCTACTAGGAGCTGAGACTGACTGGAGGGTGGGGAGCTTAACAAGGGGGGGCTACCAGAGGTTACTCTTTTGTCCCTGGAAGGCTGCTAAAGGTGTGGGGCCTCCTGAGGTGAGTCATTCCAGCTCCTTAAGTTCAGTCTCTGGAAACAGCAGAAAGGAGCAGCAGGACAAGGCAGCTGGGCCAGGAAGAGCAGAGTGACTCTATGTTCATTTTGGAGGGCTTTTCTCAAAGCCACATCTTTAAAACAGTGTATTTTTTACCAGAAGTGGGGTTACAAGAGGGGTTGTATCTCTTTTCTCCCTTAAGGCTACTACAGGAGCTGAGACTGCTGGAGGTGGAAGGGCTTGGCAATAGGCTAACAGGAGGTTAATACTTTTGTCCTTTGTCCTGGGCTGCCTTCAAGGTGGGGCTCCTGAGGGTGAGTCATTCAGTCTTTAGTTCAGTCTCTGGATACAGTGGCCCTAGTGGCTACAAGCACTTTAATTTCTTTTTTCTTTTTAAAAATTAATTAATGGTAATTAATTAATAAGGACATTTCTTGAGGGATAGTGGCCAAGGTACAGATAGCTCCAAGGGGCACTGACTAAAAGTTTAATATCTAAATATCTAAACAAAGAGCAGATATGGGCAAGAGGCAGGGGAAGCCAGCCTGGGGGGGGGGGGATGGGGGCTTGCCAGTGTTTTGCACTGAGTGTCACATGTATGACTATCTGCCCACTAGGCCAGAAGTCGTGGGTGTGCCCCTTGCTGCAATGAGCTCCCTGGCACTCAAGGAACATGTCCACGTTCTCTTGAAGCCAAGGTGGCAGACCTGGAGAAGCTGAGGGAGGCAGAGAGGGCAACAAACGAGGGTTTGAGGGACCTAGCAGCCGGGTCCCACTTTCCCAAAGGTGACATCTCTTCGAGATGTCATGGAGAATGAGAGTCTGGAGTGACAGAGGGTGCCAGTCTGAGGGTGGGGAAAGATGTTCCCCTTAGATGGGACCCCTTCCTTAGCTAGTGGTCAGATATCCTTCCTCGCACTGAGGATACCCCCTCGGGGAGGTGGGGGGGCTCCTTGTAGTGGAGTAGTGATTCGATCATTAGGAATATATTATGAGAGGTTGGGTTTGCTGACCCAAGTGGATGAATCGCATGGTGAGGCACTTGCACCTGCCTACAGTGCGAAGGTATATGGATGTCACGCCTCGGTCTAGATAGGCTGTTAGAGCAGTGCTGGGGTGGAGTCAGCAGCAGTTGTGGTCCCACACAGTTGGTACTCAATGACATTGGGAGAAAATGCTAGCCGGGAGGTTCTGGAAGCTAAACTTAGGCTGCTAGGAAAAAAGGTTAAAATCCAGGACCCCCAAGGTGGCATTCTCAAATGCTACCTGTTATTCCACGCGCAAGAGGGCAAGCTAGGCAAGAGTAGCCCGGAGATACAGGGTCTCACGCGTGGATGAGAAGGTGGTGCAAGGCAGAGAGAAGAGGGTTTCAGGATTTGTCAGAGGAACTGGTGAACCTTTTGGGATAAGGCGAGGCCTGTACAAAAGTGGACGAGGCTTCATCTTTAACCAAGAGAGGAGGAACCATGAGCTGCTGGCAGCTCAACATTAAAAAAGGTGGCAGAACAGCTTTTTTAAACTGATCCCTGGGGGAAAGCCGACAGGAGCTGACCATTGACTTCGTCTCGGAATACAGGAGTCCATGGGGATGCAGACAGAGAAGGAGGTTTTTTTAAATCAACCACATACAGAGCGAGGAACATTAGCAATGTATTGATAAGTGATAGTGTCTACAAAAGGCTAGGAGGGCAAAACACCACATAAATCCCAGGAGTTAGGGACAGAGACAGAGTATACAAGTGTCTCTATGCTAATAGTAGAAGCATTCGACCTAAAAATGGGGGAGCTGGGTACAGAGTTTTGAAGGAGGACATTGATGCATAGTGGGCATCACAGAAGAACATGTGGTGGAATGAGGAGAACCAGTGGGATGCTGTTATCCCAGGTTTTGACAGAGCTCTACAGGAAGGAATAGGTCAGAGCGTATTGCTTGGGGGGTGGGGTGGCCCTCTACATCAAAGAGACATAAGGTGTCACATAAAATAGACAATGCAGGAGCTGATTGGTTACAAGAAGCACTGTGGATATCAATACCAGGGTGAAGCATAGTTTAACATTAGGAATATATTATCGGTCCCCCTGACCCAAAGCATTTTATAAGAGGATTCTGAGATGGAAAAAAAGAAAAAAGAGATAGAGAGGCCAACAAAGAAGCAAAATAATGTATATAATACAGTGGGTAAATGGGCGATTTTAACTATCCCCATATAAACTGGAAAAATGCATGTTCAGGTCATAGTAAGGAGAACATTCCTGGATATGCTAAAAATGACTGTGGCTTAGAGCAGATGGTTGTAGAACCAACCAGGGAGATGTGATCCTAGACTCTAATTCTATGTGGGACCCAGGACCTGAAGATGCTTGAGGAGAGTCGAGTGTTTGTTGCTGAGCCGATAGGGAACAGCGACCTACAATGCCTAAGTCAGATTCAGTATCTCTGCATGCGAGAACAAGTGACAGCTACTAATGTAAAGTTACATTCGCCTTCAGAAAGGGAAAAATTTCTCAAAGAGATGAGGGGGATGAGGTGCTTATGAGGCTGAAAGGGAAAATCAAGAGAGTCAAAATGTCCAAGATGCTTGGAGGTTATTTAAAAAACACAGTCTTAGAAAGCTTCAGCTGGAATGTGTTCCACAGGTTAGGAAAGGCAGCTTCAGTCCAAAAGAAAGCCACCATGGTTAACAAGGGACGTTGAGGAAATTATTAGGGGAAAAAAAGATGTCTTTTAGAAAATGGAAGTCAGCAACTTAACTGATAAAGAATACCAGAGAGAACTTACAAAATGGTGGCAAAAAGAGACTAGCAAGTTAGCTGTAAAGGGGAGGCAAAAAAGGATTATGAGGAACGCATGGCTGTGAACATCAAAACCAGCAACAAACAAAGTTCTTCAAGTACATCAAAAGCAGGGAAGCCAGCAAGGGAAGGCGGTAGGCCCGTTAAGATGCACAAAGGAACAAAGGGGTGTGCTAAAAGATGACAGGGAGATTGCAGAAAAGCTGAATGAATTCTTTGCATCTGTCTTCACTCCAAGAGGAGGTGAGGAAAGGAAATTCCTGCACCTGGAACCAAGCTGCTTAGGAGAGGCTGAATCCGAGGAACTAACGTAAGATAGTGGTAGACAAAGGAAGAAGTTCTTGGCAGCCATTGATGTCAAACTAAATGCTACACCAAATCCCCTGGCCCAGATTGCATTCACCCAAGAGTTCTTAAAGAGCTCAGAAAAAAAAAGCATGAAATTGCTGATGTTCTCACTTTAATATGCAACTTATCCTTGAAATCAGGCTCCATCCCTGAAGACTGGAAGATGGCCAATGTCACACCAATCTTTAAGAAAGGATCTAGGGGGGACCCGGGAAATTACAGGCCAGTCAGTTTGACATCTGTTCCTGGAAAATTAGTAGAATCTGTCATTAAAGATAAAATTATAAAACATGTACAAAAGCAAGACCTGCTGGAGAAAAGAGTCAGGCATGAGGCACTTTTGCAGAGGCAAATCCTGTCTTACAAACTTACTAGAGTTCTTTGAAGATGTAAATAGGCATGTGGATAAGGGGGGAACCAGTGAAAAGGACATTGTCTACTTGGCTTTCAAAACGGCTTTTGACAAAGTTCATCTAGAGAGACTATTGAGAAAAAACTCAGCAATGAAGGAATAAGAGGGGAAGTCCTCCTATGGATTAAAAACTGGTTGAGGAACAGGAAACAAAGAGTGGGTGTAAATGGGGGAAATTCTCACAATGGAGAGATGTGGGGAGTGAATTGTCCCCAAGGATCCGTGATTGGGATCAGTGCTCTTTAACCTATTCATAAATGACCTGGAAGTAGGGGTGGGTAAGCGTGGTGGCCAAAGTTTGGCAGATGATACCAAATTATGTAGGGATTGGTGAGAACCACAAAGGATTCTGTGAGGAGGAGCTCAAAGCGGACCTTGATAAATTAGGGTGAGTGGAGCTAAGAAATGGCAAATGCAGTTCAATGTAGCAAAATGCAAAGTGATGCACATAGGGGCAAAATCCAAACTTCACATTACAAAGCTACAGGGGTCAGTGCTATCAGGGTCACAGACCAGGAAGAGAAGGGATTTAGGCGTCTTAGTTGATAGTTCCATGGGAATGTCAACTCAATGTATGGCAGCTGTGAAAAAGGCAAACTCTATGCTGGGGATAATTAGGAAAGGAATTGATAATAAAAACTGCAAAAGATTGTCATTATGCCCCCCCTTATATAAAGCAGTGGATGCGACCACACTTGGAGTACTGTGTTCAGTTCTGAGTGCACCCACATCTCAAAAAAGGATATTGAAGAGATAGAAAAAGTGCAGAGAAGGGCAACGAGGATGATTGAGGGACTGGAGCCCCTTCCTTATGAGGAAAGGCTGCAGCGTTTGGGACTCTTTAGTTTGGAGAGGAGACGTCTGAGGGGGGATATGATTGAAGTCTATAACATTATGCATGGGGTAGAAAATGTTGACAGAGAGAAATTTTTCTCTCTTTCTCACAATACTAGAACCAGGGGCCATTCCTTGAAAATGCTGGGGGGAAGAATTAGAACTAATAAAAGGAAACACTTCTTCACGCAACGTGTGATTGGTGTTTGGAATATGCTGCCACAGGAGGTGGTGATGGCCACTAACCTGGATAGCTTTAAAAGGGGCTTGGACAGATTTTATGGGAGGAGAAGTCAATTTTATGGCTACCAATCTTGATCCTCTTTGATCTGAAGATTTTGCAAATGCCTTAACAGTCCAGGTGCTCAAAGGAGACAACTTAGCCGCAGAAGGCCATTGCTTTCACATCCTACATGTGAACTCCCAAAGGCACCTGGTGGGCCACTGCGAGTAGCAGAGTGCTGGACTAGATGGACTCTGGTCTGATCCAGCTGGCTTGTTCTTATGTTCTTATGTTCTTATGAATCTTGCAGAAGAGACATGTGGCAAACTGAATTCCAGATCCATAATTCTGTCATGTAGCCTCAGGCCTTTTCTCGTTTAATGTGTCTTTTGGCATCTAGCAGAATTCAAGGCACAGAATTTTATGATGTCATTTAGTTGAAGCAATAGCTTCTGTTCTGAAATGCATGGGTTGTCTCTGGAAATCTTAAGACATAGCTAATTTATTTTACTAATTCTCCAAGAGTGCTTGAATAAAAAAAAAGTCCTGCTTGTTCCATGGCAGTTTAAGTATTTCAAACCCTTAAATAACCAGGAAATTGCTATGCACTTAATGATGCCACATTTTTTCAACTAATTAATTCATTTTACTTTGTTTAAATACAGACTACAATGAGTGCTTTCTAGTGTGTTTGGAAGAACTTTTAAAAACATTTATTTGGTGTAATTATTTATTATTGGTTCTTTATGATATTTTATTAAAGGATGTATGTTACATTTGAATACCTTCAACATGCATGGTAGAGAGTAAATTCACACCCACAAGGCCCTTTATGTATGCATATTCAAAGCCAACTAGTTCATAAAAGCCTATGCATATACATTTGGTTTTACATATACATTATGTGGCATGTTTGTAGGGGACTATTGGGCATGATTTCTTTTATTGAAGTGAAATATACCCACATATAACGTGCTCAGGGCAGCTTTCGCTTCAGAAATATCAAGTTCTGTTTCATTTATTTATTTTAAAAATTAAATTGCCCCTCCAGGATATGCCCTACAAAACACACACACAAAAATATATAAAAAACAAACTATTAAAAGTAAACACACTTAAAAAAATAGACCATAAAACAGACCACTGACAGTTTCCAGACTAAAATAGCGTTAGAAGATTAACACCTTGTTAAAAGTCTGGGTGAATAAAAACAGTTTGATCTGACACTTAAAACAATGTAGGTGACAGGCAGACATCAAGGTGAAGGGCATACCATTTGCCAAGTGACGCTACTGAAACAGGCCAGTCTCTGAGTGCCACCTGGGAAGGCAAAGGCACAAAGAACAAGACTTACGAGGCAGATCTTATCAGTACAGCTCCCCTGTACAGATGCACTGAATGCTTCAGGCTAACATTGTTCCTTACAGGATGACACTGCTGCTGGAATCCTGCACAGGATAAGTTACTAAATGCATTAAGTTCTCACATCCTCACTGCAGTGCCCACTGCAAGGATAGGCTTACTGTGCTTATACAGAACATTTCCTGCATTTCCACACAATGGAAAAAAATAAACTTGCACATCTTCTAAAGTATCGTTTCTATTCCTACTAATTTCCCAGTCTCTAGAGAGAATTATCAGACATGTGCAGATTCTGAGAGATATGTTATATATTAAGCTTAAAAACTGCACCTACCATTCTTAAGTGGTAGGAAATGTATTTATTTATTTAGAAAAGTTATATACTACCCTTTCAGATATCTGTTTCAGACATCCAGTATGTTGTAGTGGTTAAGAGCAGGTGGACTCTAATCTGGAGAACCAAGTTTGTTCCCCCACTCCTACACATGAAACCTGATGGGTGACTTTGGGCTAGTCATAGTTCTTAGAATTCTCTAAGCCCCACCCACCTCACAGGGTGTCTGTTGAAGAGAGAGGAAAGCAGCTTTGAGACTCCTTGTAGTTGAGAAAATTGGGGTATAAACACAAACTCTTCTTAATGTAAATGCTTTCACATTTTTTTTAAAAAAAAGGTTTAAAATATCCACTGATTTTTGCTTTTCTTCCAGTGTAGCCTCGATGGAATGGGATATCTGGGAGGGAATGTGTATTCTTTCTTTACCATGTGTCTTAAATTGCCCTTAAATTGGTATAGACCCTTTTAAATTGAAGAGTGGAAGAAAGGACAGAATGTGAAGACAGGAAGGCATTGAACTGTAAATATTGCAAAAAGGAGTGGGAACATATCACAGGTTGAAAGGAGAAGAGGGAACAGAACAATACTAAACATGGAAAGAAGAGAAAGTACAAATATTTAAACAATAAACAGTCATGTCAGACACATTCACAGAGGACTGATACACATGAGTCACTAACTATATTGTCTGGTGATCATTTAAAGTGACTCTAAGGCAATACCTATTCAAGAAATAAAGAACAAGCAGATATCTTTAGTAACTATTTATCACATTTGTATCACATCCTCATTCCAGAGAGAATTTTCACCTCACAATAAACTTACAAATTTGGTCAGGCTGACAAAAACAGAATGGCACAAGTTTGTTATGTGAACTTGGCACGGTGAACATTTGCACCCAGATCTCCTCGGGCCTAGTCTGACATCTGCTATAATAGTTATACACTAACAGACTGGATGTGGCGTACTTACTGCTAAATGCTGGATATGGCAAACTTACTGCTGATTATCTGGAAGTGTACAATGTTTTGAATCAGAGACCCACTAATGTTTTTTTCCCAGAGCCTGAAACATGAACCACAACCTCTTGGCCACTTTACTTGTTCCTTCATTCTTCTCTACAGTGACATCTTATTTCATATAAGATGTTTCTGGTTTTGATTCACAGCGCTTTTTCTCTCATGTGGAGAAATTACAGAAAGTAGAAATTGTGCACTTTTATCTAGAATTGCTCCTTGTTGTTATACATCCATCAACTAGCTTTCTTTTCAAATCCTCCACATTTTCCCCAGTAGGTGTTAACCATTTTAATTGCAAAGCGTGATGCAGATATAGGTATGTAATCATCATGGATTGATGTTTTCAAAGTTTAGTACTGGAAAAATTGAAATGTTTTCACCCTGTGCAGAGGAGCACTGTTAAAAATATATGCAGTAGATGAGGGTTTTAAAAAAAAAACTATTCCTGGCTTACTGAGCGGAAAAAAGATAATAGAGAATACCACACAGAGTTCTAAGTGCTTGGAACAACTTGCTAAAATAAGTGGTTTAACAAGTCTCTGTCTCTCAACTCACATCATGTTACACGATGAGAATGAAATTTAGAATTCACAAAATTATTAATGGCTAATTAAGGGCCACTGAGAGCTGACGACCTCCTAGACAATTACAAATTGTTCTAGTGTCATTGTCTTCCTCTTGCTCCAATGCTTTGAGATGAATCAGTAGTCAGATTTAATTTGTTCAATTTAATCAAATTCCACATGAATAAATATCTGTTTTATTGAACTGAGAGAAATGTGGAAATGTCCTGGAAAAAGACACAGTTAAGTGCAGAGCTGATCTTCTTCTTCTTCTTCTGTCTCACATAGAGGATTTAGGAATGTTTTCAAAGTACTCTTCAGAATACTTGTATAAATTTTGACTTACAGTATCATAGTAGGAATTGTTTACTTTTCCATTTTTGAAATTTTCTGACTGTTGAACAGAATGCTGAATATGTTCAGATTGTCACAGCCTGAAATTCATTTGCCTCTCTTCCCTCCCCCTTTGAAGTACCAAATACCACATCAGCAGCCCCATGCAACAGGTCGAGCCCTGGCCTGCTGCTCCCAAGGAGACTTCCTGGCTGCATGGGAAGACTACACACAGAAAAACTCCTTTCTGGGCTTAATGAATATATGCCCCCCAAAAGGTGGCATATCCAAAGCCCCACCTGCCAGCCAAACACAGTCAACAGCAGTAATGTATTTGCCCGAGGACATTGGTTAACCCATTTCCCTGGGTGCAACTAATCTGGTAACATAGGGGATGCAAAATCTGCCCCCCACGTGACCAGATGCCTTCTGGCTGCTGGGCCAGGAAAGAGGGGGTGCCTTCAGTTCTTCTTCCAGCCCAGTAGCCAGGATGCAAGAGAAACTGGTGCCCAAGCTGCTGGGCCGGGAAGAGGGACTGCCTTTGGCTCCTCTTCCTGCTGAGCAGCTGGGACATGAGAGAAACGGGTGCCCAAGCTGCTGGGCTGGGAAGAGGGACTGCCTTCGGCTCCTCTTCCCGCCAGCAGCCTGGATGCAAGAGAAACTTGCGCCCTGGCTGCTGGGCAGGGAAGAGGGGCTGTAGCCTGACTCATGAGTACGCGTGGCTTACTCATGAGTAAGCAGAGCTCTTGAGGGGGGGTGCCTGGAGGAGGTTTTGGCTCCAGGCGCCATTTGGCCCCCGTACATCTCTGGGCAACAGCTGGGTGAGAGTCACCTAGCTTCAGTTCCTTCCCTGACCACTCCTGCAGCCTGCCCCACTATATCAGTGGGGATGTGCTGTTGGGACACTGGTGTAGCACTGGAGGACTGCCACAGTGGATCTGCTCCTCTCCCAGTGCAGGTGCCCCAGGGAGGGCAAATCTACTAGCACAGCTCCATGTTGCTCCTAACAGCAGATTTGCCTCCCCCACTTTGGATGTAAAGCAATCTGAATATGCTTGTTTCACAATTTTATAATCAATTCACCAATTTTATAATCAATGTGGACCAAGGATAATCACCTCTGTATTTGAATCACAATATGTCTCCAAATTGACAAAATCAGTGCTCAGAAAAGCTTCCCCCCCTTTTTGAACATTTAAACATGGATCAAAATTTTCAGTGCATCTGTTGTTATCCCAAGGGTCTGCAACTGGTGGCTCTCCAGATGTTCATGGACTACTATTCTGATGGGATTTGTAGTCCACGAACATCTGGAGAGCCGCAGGTTGCAGAGCCCTGCCTTATCCCCATTCTGCATCCATCAGGTTGGATCGGAACAGCTTTTATATAGGTGGAAAGCCAGAGAGGGATCTTAGACTAGTCAAAAGTCTAGGTTGGGGATAAATAGAACTTGGATGGACAAAAGTAATGTAGGACAGTGGCTGTAATAAAGAAGGCAGCTGCTAAGACTGAGTGCAAAAGTTGGCTGGATCCAACCACTTGTTTTTTGTGTTAAAAAAGAAATAAAACTGACCCCCCCCTCCAAAAAAAGAGAACAATTTTTTAATCTTGCTGGACTGGGGAAGCTTCATGGCTTGTCAGTCTATTCTAGCCTTGACAACCACAATTTTTGCCCTATAGCTGGGGACAGAATTTTTCCCCAACTGTCCCATTTTGCCATAAGCTGCACATGACATGTGGTCTTGCTTATTGTCCATTTTGAAATATTTTAATGCTTGCAATATATTTCCATTCAGGTCATCTGATCTCTGCAGCTGCATGCTTCACTTATCTGCCTCCTTGCTCCCTCTCTCTGGTTTTTTCTTTTTAAAAAATATTCCATCTTCTCTTCTATTTGTCACACACAGTTGCCTTACAGCTGTTGCTGTATTTCTATTATTTGTGGGTTGGAGATGTTGGGATAATGGATAGTTGTTTGTTGGCGGATTGTTTTCCTATTAATTGTCACATATTCAACAGTATCAATAAAAACTTGAGTAATAGAAATGAGGCTAGTGAAAATGTTCAGTTATATAGGCAAGGCATATTGGAAAACAAGCTAAATCATGAGCTAAGCAAAACAAATCCCAAAAGGATTGTATGTTTCGTTGTTGCAAAGTGATTTTTGATCGCAGTCAATGGTCTTTTACACACAGCACAAATAAAATGTATTGCAGATGTTTTTAAAAGAACTGTTTTGACTTTTTTGTCCAGCACAGACCAAAAAAAAAAAAAAGCTTTGCCGGGGAAAGTGGTTCTTTTTCCCATTCCACTCCCTACCTCTTAGTTTCATTTTCATGCATATCACACCCACCATTTTCTCCCATTTGTGATTCGTGCTGTTCGCCATTTGGTGAAGGCTTCCTTCAGAGGTTTCTTCTGCATGCAGCTCATCCACCCACAGTTTCACTGGATAAAGTACATGATTCCATAAACATTTTTCTTTGTGAGGGAGGTGCCTTTGAAGCTATGATGACTCAAAATATAAGTATATTTCTGATTCTCATATCATATCATCATAGCTTCTAAGACACCTCTTTCAAAACAAAAAGAAAAAAGGACAAAGGACATGTGTGCAGGATTGCCAGTCCAAACTAACTTTATCCGTGTACTTTATACAGAGAAACTGGGGGCAGATAACCTGCAAGCAGAGGAAACCTCCAAAGGAAACCTTCACTAAATTGCAGGTGACAGGAAGAAATGGCAGATGAAAACTGCAGTGAAAATGAAAGTAAGATCTGTCAGAAATCACATAGGAAAAATAAGACATTTCCAGCTTTCTTCATTGCAAGCAGGAAATTTCTTCAACCCATCTTGAGAAATGTTTTTTTTTGCTGGTTTAGTGTTTTCACAGAACCTTTTGTTTCACAGAACCTTTTGTTTCACAGAAACAAAACATCCTGGAGATGTTTTGGGGAAAGGGCTGTGTAGAATTCTTCCCCAAATGTTTCTTTTAATGTCTACAAGTTGTTTTATTTTTAGATCAGAAACTTTATTAGGCATCAAAATAGAAAATCAACAGAGTAGAAACAAACAAAATGAAGTAACTGAAATACACACACACACACACATTTATCTATCTATCTATCTATCTATCTATCTATCTATCTATCTATCTATCTATCTATCTATCTATCTATCTATCTATCTATCTATCTATCTATCTATCTATCTATCTATTTATTTATTTATTTATTTATTTTTGAGGCTTTTATACCGCCCCATCCCCGAAGGGCTCTGGGCGGTGCACAGCAAACAAAAGCAACAGTACAAAATAGTTAAAACATTAAAAGCAGCAATAATTAATAATTATCAGGAAAATGAAAATAAGAGTAGATCCAACATCCTAATTTCAAAATTCCCTCCCCCCCAGAGGGAGGCATGGGGGCCTCGGTAGATGACCAGTGACCCAGATGTCAGGGTCAAACGAGGACCAAACAAGGAGCCAAACAGGGGGGGGCACCACATCAGCGGCCGGTACCTCCAAAGGCCCAGTGGAACAGCTCCGTCTTACAGGCCCTGCGGAACTCACCAAGGTCTCGCAGGGCCCGGACAGCCGGAGGGAGAGCGTTCCACCAGGCCGGGGCCAGAGCCGTAAAGGCCCTGGCCCGAGTGGAGGCCAGCCGCATCATTGAGGGGCCAGGGACCACCAGTAAGTTGGCCTCAGCCGAACGGAGAGGCCGTACAGGGACATATGGGGTGATGCGGTCTCGAAGATACGATGGTCCCAGGCCGCGTAAGGCCTTAAAGGTCAACACCAACACCTTGAAGATGATCCGGAACTCTACCGGAAGCCAGTGCAGCTGGCGCAACACAGGCTGGATGTGTTCCCAGGTGGCGCTACCCATCAGCAAGCGCGCCACTGCATGCTGGACCAGTTTCAATCTCTGGATCAGTCGCAAGGCAAGGCCCGCGTAGAGCGAGTTACAATAGTCTAATCTGGAGATGACCGTTGCATGGATTACCATGGCGAGGTCCGCTCGGGAGAGGAAGGGGGCCAGCTGCCGGGCCTGACGGAGGTGGAAAAAGGCAACCCGGGTTGTATGGGCCACCTGGGCCTCCATTGAGAGAGACAAATCCAGGTGGACCCCCAGGCTGCGAACGGAGGGGGTCGGCGCCAATGTGGCCCCCTCCCACACCGGCGGCTGGAAAGTCCCACCCTCCCCCTCGCAGCCAAGCCAGGGGATCTCCGTCTTCGATGGGTTCAGTTGTAACCTGCTCTGTGGCAACCAACCAGCGACCGCCTCCAAACAGTGCTGTAGAGCAGCAGGGGTGGCGGCTGCTCCCCCCTCCATCAACAGAATGAGCTGAGTGTCATCTGCATACTGATGACAGATCAGCCCAAAACACACCAGCTGAGCAAGGGGTCGCATATAGATGTTAAACAACAGCGGGGATAATAGCGCCCCCTGGAGTACACCGCATTGAAGCGGGCACGTCCGGGAGGCTTGATCCCCGCACCTCACTTGCTGATTCCGGCCCCGGAGAAACGAGACTATCCATTGCAGGACAGAGCCCTGCACTTCGGAGGCGGCCAGGCGGTGGGTCAAAAGGTCATGGTCAACCATATCAAACGCGCAGTGAGCTCTAACAGCACCTACAGCGCCGATCCGCCTCGGTCAAGCTGGAGACGGAGTGTATCTGTGACAGCGATGAGAACAGTCTCCGTCCCATGCCTAGCACGGAAGCCGGACTGGAAGGGGTTGAAAGCCGATGTGTCATCCAGAAAGCCTTGAAGCTGCTCCAGCACCACTCTCAAGCACCATTACCTTCCCAGAAACGCAAAGATTCAAACGGGCGGCAGAATTGGCCAGATCTCTCGGATCTAACTATGGTCTTTTTAAGAGTGGGTGGACCACTGCCTCCTTCAACCCATCCGGGAAAGCTCCTTGCTCAAGGGAGCTATTGATTATACTCAACAGATGGGGTCGTAACTCCGCCCGGCAAGCTTTAACAAGCCAGGACAGGCAGGGATCCAGAGGACAGGTAGTAGGTCTAACAGCAGCTAAGGCTCTGTCGACAGCTCTGTCTGTCAGAGAGCAGGGAGAACCGGGCCAAACAAGGGCCTGAAGATGGCAAGGGAGTCTCCAGTTCACTAGTTGTAGCCAACGTGGATGGAAGGTCGTGGCGGAGTGATGCAACCTTATCCGCAAAGAAGCTCATAAATGCCTCGCAGCTAATATCCAATTGAGAATTTGATGATCTCTCCGACAGGGAGGTCAGCGACCGAATTATACGGAACAATTGAGCTGGGCGGGAGCTAGCGGACGCGAGGGAAGAAGAGAAGAAAGCCCTCTTCGCTTCTTTCGTCGTCATCTCATAGGCTTTCATAAACGTCCTATAAGATGTTCGCGCAGCTTCGTCACGAGATTTCCTCCACACTCGCTCTAGACGTCTAAGACCCCGTTTCATCTGACGCAACTCCTCTGTGTACCATGGAGCGAGTCGGGAGCGGGGACGTAGAGGACACCGGGGGGCAACAACATTGATGGCATTGGAGAGCTGGGCATTCCAGTCCTCCACCTGCTCATCGAGTGTGCCGGCAGGTTCAGGGTCCTGAAGAGCATTCAGGAAACCAAGTGGATCCATAAGTCTCTGCGGGGGGGCATAAATCAGCCCGTCGCCTAGACGGGGATGTTGTGGCAAGTCCACCCGGACCTTCAAGGCACAATGGTCCACCCGGACCTTCAAGGCATAATATACAGCATTCATGGAGGTAATATAAACAGGAAAAGAAAAAAACCAAGGTATTAATTCAGAGTGTTAGAAACTTGGCCACCAATTCCAATATCACAGTATCCTGGTTATTCAAGAGGTAGTTCAGTTTAGAATTACGAGAACAGAGGCCTGCCAAAGTGGGGGCCAGAAGAAAAAAGTTGGGTCTAAATCCCATATTTCAGGCAAACAAACAGGGTATGCTCAAGTGACTCTTCAGAAAGCAAACAAACAGGGTATGCTCAGCTCAAGGCTGTTTGAGTCATGGAAAAAGCATAGCCAGACCCAGAATTTAAGGCTGTTTCTGCACAGCCAGAGCAGCAGGGCTGCACCGCACAAACAGCCCTGCTAGCTGCATAGCTGGCGGAGCAGGCTCGGCACGGCCACGCAGCCCTTCAAATATCCCCTTACTTCTCCTGGCTTTCATTGCTCTGTGGAGGCCAGGGGACACGCCCCCATGGCCACAGCGATGGCTGCAGGGATGGAGGCCAGGAGGCATGTCCCCTGGCCTTCACAGAGGGACGAAACCAGGAAGAGGTAAGGAGGCAATAATAGAAGTGCATCATCTGCATAGAGTAGTATTGGCAGTGGCACAATGCTAAGGATAGGGCAGTGTGAGTCAACAGTTCTTAGACTGGGAGCAAGATAACTGAGAAACAGATTGAACAGAAAAGGGCCCATGACACACCTTGTTTGACTCCTTTAGTAACTAAAAATGTTGGAGTCAATTGGCCAAAGTGAGCACATTTCACTTGGCACGTGGTGTTAATGTGCAAGGCTTTTATAAGCACCAGGATCAATTCCCATAACCTCAAGTTTTTGCCACAAGAGCTCCCTAGTAACTGAATCAAAGGCCCCTTTGAGATCAAGAAAGGCAGTGTAGAGATGGACTAACTCCCTAAGCAATCACACATGCCCATATACCAAACTTGTCCAATAAATGAATGGGTACTGTGAGAGTAGAAATCTTATTTCTTGATTTCAAACATAGAAAAGCTGTTGTCAGAATTGAATTGTCAGAATTGAATACATTAAAAAAGGCAAAACATTATATCACCCATGCTCACATCCCCCTTCTTACTCCTTTTGGGTGGGAAAGCACACTCAAACACATTCCTCAAACAGGGAGAACCTGGGAAGAAACAGACACCCAATACCATCCCTTCTTCCCAGCTGCAGAACCATTACCAAGCAAGATAAGAGACAGCTTAAGTTCTATTATGGAAGAAAGGCATCATAATAACTGTGATAATGATATAAATATTTGGAACATGTTGAATGAGCCACTTTAAACACCCTACCTTTTAAACATCTCCCCTATGCACAGTGTTCTTGTAAAAACACTTAGCTGCTAGCTATTAGCATTGATGGCATGACAGATGAACTTCTAGTGTTCTCTGAACAGAGCATCTATCTCAGTACACCATTCATCAACAAGGTCCTTTGCACAATTTCTTGCATAATGTAACATCTTCTGCACAATGTATTCAGCTTGTCTTTTATGCAGATGTTTGACAGAGATTGTTTAGCTGAAAAACTGTTTTCTCTAAGCTGTAAAAGAATAACCCAAGCTTGAATCTGAAGCTGGACATTTAGCCTTAGAGGGGGCCTTCTCATAGTACTGATATGTGTGTGTGCATGTGTTTAAACATCAAGATAACTGAATAGCAACCTCTCCTTTTTAATAGCCAAATGGAGGGAAATTTACACTATAAAGGATTAGAGTAGCTGGCTACTGGTAGGAATTTGAAGGGGGTAAGTACATGAGATTATTGGGCTAGTACTACTAACAGTGTTACATCACTTCTGGGAAAAACCGGAAAGTGATGCCATGCATCTCTAGGAATCACCAGAAACACAATGGTTTTACCATAGAATTTCCAGCTGTCATGCTGACAGTAGTTCTTGCTTAATTTTTCTTCTGCCATCTGTCAAAGTGTTAGTGCACAACTGCAGCTGGGTACAGGAGGGAGGGAGGAAATAGTTTGGAAATTCTTTCTGCAGTCCTATTCACCAAGATTTGAAATACTTTTAGAGCCTTGATCAGGTATATTTCCTTATTCCTGTTTTCCTTCTCTTTCAACTGATTCTCAATAGGACCTTTGACTCTTTGGGAAAGAGGATATTTATTTTCTTTCTATTAATTTACAAAGTTATATTTTTCTGCACATCTGGGAATTCCTTGAAGTGTGTAGAGACTCCATCCTTGCTTGAATTAGGCTGATTTTATAACTATCATGGGGGCCAGTTGCTTCACAATCAGATATCATGATCACTCAACACAGTCCTCTTTAACACTAATATTTATAGACTCATAGGACCAATATCTTCAAAGTTCGGAAGCTGAGTCTTCCCCTTTTACCAAGTAGATAATTTAAGAGTTCCTTTTTATTTCCACTTAGCAGAACTGAGGGAACTGTTCTTCCCACTGATAATAAAAGTTTATTCTCAAGGGTTTATTGTTGTGACTTCCATAACCTGGTCAATTGCTCAAGCACTTCTGTGCAGGAGTATTTTTCATTTACTGCTTCTTCTCTAGCCATGTACAAAAGGTAATGTGTCTTGTTACTCAATTTAATTTAATCAGCTTGATCAGTTGCTTGCCTTCCACCTCTCTGTCGCTTTGTTTTCTGAGAACCATTAGTCTGTGGGATAATCTTCCAAAGGAGGTGGCAGAAACCCTATTACTTGAAACATTGAAAACAAAATTGGTCCGAGCACTGGCAGGAGGCTGAACTGATGACCTAACACGACTTTCCCATGTCCAACTTTTATTTGACTGTAATTTACAAAATAAGAATGATCAGACTGGACCCTGAGAAGGGGATTTTATTTCCTTAGTACTAGATAGCTTCTCTTCCAAGCATAAGAGATCATTAATGTAAACAACAGTTAAAGTAAAACGAACACAAAATTGCCTCATGCAATTACCAGGACATTAGTGCATATTTACTTATATACATTGTAAAGACATCATTTCTTTGTTTAAAAAATAATCCAATGTTAGATGTCCTTATGCACAATATTCAAATGCAATTTTCTGCTTATGTAGTAACCATATCTGAAGTTTAGCTAGCTTGTAATAAAGGAAAATATTAGAGGTATTAATTTTAGACTAACGTGATATTTTCAGTTGACTGCTAGCACTTGGGGCCCCTCCTGTGTAAGAAGTTTGGGTTTTCCTTGAAATATTCAGAGTCGTTGTTTCCAACGTTATTTCCCTCTCTCTTTGACGGCAATTGGCAATACTCTTGATAATGTTATGTATCCAACAATACTCCAACTGCTGCACTGGCTGTCTTATAATAGAAGAGACCTTATCCACAGCTGCTAGCTTGCAAGAGAAAAGAAGCCATGAAAAACAACCGGTCACAACTCATTCAGGCAGCCAATTCCAATGACTCAGCCTCATTCTGCCATATTATTTCAAGATCCCAAACCCATGGATCCTCCATAACAAACTGCCCTATCCCTTCAGATATTTGGGACACATACTTTCAGGAACTTTATATGGACACCTCCAATGAAAATGGATAACCTACCCAAAATACACAAAACTTACAAATGTGGGCACTCTGGAAATTTTTCTACTCTTCCCTCAGATTTTCAAATTTATGGATCCTACAGGAGAAAATTTCCAGGGTACTGCAGTGGGTGTTTTTACAGCAAAAAGAGCGGCTGGGAATCACCCCAGCCATAGTTGCTGCCCGGGATGGGCATGAAGAGACCTTTGGCATCTGCTTTAGTAAGGGCAGATGAGGGCCTCTCGGCCATACCTCATGGCAGGGCGCATCATCGGGGGGAGGCTGGCCGGACCTTATATAAGGCCGAGCTGGCCTCTGTGTTCCATCTACACACCCTGGCCACCCTTCAACAAAATTTGGGGGATTTTGCTGGTTCTGGTTTATTTTTCTCCACTCTTCCCTTAGAGTTTATGGATCCTACAGGAGAATCTGCTATTTTCTAGGAGGAATATAGACCATTTTTCTGCTGGTATGGAATCAGTGTTTGTATATAAAATAGCACTAAGATGGAAGGGTACCGAGTCTTCCCTCTCTCCTACCCTCTCCCAAGTTTAAAGGAGACTGGACAAAGGAGTCAATTGTTATGGATCTTGAATTAGGTGTCCCCACCTTCATTTCCCTAAGGCAATGTCAAACATCAACAGAGAACACCCCTCCCGCAAGTTGCCACAGATCACCTCCCACAGAGCAGAGCAACTCTGCCAAAAGTACCAGACCTATTCAGAACAGTGCTCATTGACTAATCTACTGAACCTTGGAAAAATTACTAGAGCTTTAGAAAAGTTTGACAAACTTAAGGTTCATTCGCTAAGCCAGTGCCAGCCATTTTCCAGAAATTCTTCTGGCCTTGCTAGAGTTTCTGTAGAGTGGGAAATAACTGTGACTGCATGTTGCTGCTGTATTGTGCTTAGATGACTCGTGGAGGCCTTTTCCGGATCAGTTTGATGTACCTGGTTTGGTGGTTGCATGTAGGATGTCAACTTCAGATTGGTAGATTCCTGGAGATTTTGGAGTGGAGTCTTTTGAGGGCAGAGTTTAGGGAGAAGGTGACCTTAATAATGTAGAATCCTATAGAGTCCACCATCCCACCCCAAAAGCAGATATTTTGTCCAATCAGTTGTAATTCTGGGAAGCTGACAACCCTATTTGTGTTACTAGTTAATTGTTTTGTTGTTAATAGCAGGCATTTTTTATTTTAGTGCTGAAGGTTTTGAGTTGTTGGATGATTTCAAAAATTTTTGTTCTGTATTTAGTTGTTTGTCCCTTCTGTATTAGTGGAACAATCTTATATCTGTGAAAAAGTTTGCACACTTTCTTAGGGTTTTATTTCACCTTTTCCCTAGTTCAGTACTATTTAGGTCATTTTAGAGGGTTTTTTCTTTTTTCTTTTGGGTTCTGGCATGTGTTTATTGTAAAGGTTTGATGCTATTGGAAGTCCCTTTGTTCTGGGGCTGATATTCAATTTTTATAGAGGACTTTTCTGCTTTTCTTGTTCATGCTGGTTGTTTGCTACTAGAATTTCAGAGTACTGTTATGGGAGGACTGGAGATTGCTTTGATTGATTGATTAAACTGAGGATATTCAGTATGGCATTTTCCATAATAAGAAACAGTGGGGACCAGGATGGCTGAGGTGATACCTCAGGCAGTAGAATTTGGGCACCATTGAGGGCAATATAATGGAAGGCAAAATCTATACAATCATTTATTTATTTATTAACTGACTGACTAACCTACCCATCTTTTTCACTGTGGGAACCCAAAGCAGCTTACATTATTCTTCTCTCCATATTGTCCTCACAACAGCTCTGTAAGATAGTTAGGCTGACAATGTGTGAATGACACAAGTTCAACCAGGTAGTTTCCATTTCAGTGGAGGGATTCAAACATGGATCTCTCAGATTCTAGTTCAACAATCTAACCACTATCTCACACTGGCTCTCATTGGGTATTCTTCTCATGCAAGATATGATCTATAAGAAAGAGTTCTGCTCACAGCCCCTTTAAGCTAGCCAATGGTTTATAACTATCTCCTGGTTTGCTGAGCTAATTTCACTCTTTTCTAATTAGAATTCTTGTATATTGCAAGAAGGAAGAGGTATTCAACAAGACACCCCTATTTAATTTTTATTCCAGCCTAACTGTAGGTCTCCAGTGATCTCCCTTTATAGCTTCACCTTATGAATTCTAGTTACTTGAAAGATTGAATACAAGCAGTCTCTGTAGTATATCTATAAGATTAATTAGTCCCCTTGGTACACCACAAACCAGAATTACAATATGGAAGTTTTCAATGCAAAAGAGAGATGATTTTTTAAAAAATTATACATATGAGACAATAAATTTTAGGTTTGTCATTGTAATCATCTGGAAGTTCAATTTAAATATATAATTGGTATAAAATACTTTTGTCTTATTCTGTTTGACTAAAACTTGATTTTGCTTTAAAATTCCATGTGTTCAGCTGTGGCAAAGTTCTAAAAATATAGTCATTAAGACAAAATTTTGTTAAGCTATCCAAAAGGTTTATCTTAATTGACAATACAATTTCTTTTTCTATAAATTCAATTTCAGGTTTGAGGTCGTCTCAGCACTTTCCAATTTCGTATTTCGTCAACAATCAGCATAAATATAACAGCTGACCTTTGTTTCATGTAAGTTAACAATGTTTACAAAACAAGTATAATTTGTGTGCTTTTTTTTCAGCTAACATTAAATGAATTTCTTTGTAGATGTTTATTCTAAATTGCCAATGAAAACATGAGTCAAAAAGGTGGTTGAATTCACGCTTTGCACATGCCCAGTCAGAGTTCTTAGCATTACAAATCAAATGCACAGCACGTGGAATATGTGAGAAATAGTTTCACAATATTCTGTCTGCAATGTTTTCCCCAATTTTGTACAAAACGAGTATTACTTGTATCTAAGTAAAACAGAACTTGGTAAATCTGTGATAACTTTTGTAGAAAAAATATTATTTCTACTTTAATCAAAAATAATCTTTCCTAAGGAACATTTAAACCATTTTGACAAGAAATATTTTAATGCACAAATGTTCAAACAGAGGTATCCCAATTCATATCCGAAATTGGCCAAAGCATTTGCATGGGGATGTGTGGAGACTCATTCCATTAAAACACTAACACTAACACCAACTTGTTGGAAAGAAATCGGCCGCAGCCCAATTTATTTTAACACATAACCAAGAAACTTTGAAGCTGGGCGAGCATACCAGAGCACATCCTGGCCCCCAGGTAGCAAACCGCTGAACCTGGTTATAGGGCAGCCCCAGCTGACCCCTTAGGCCCTTCGGACAGAACCCCTGTCCGGCACATTCCCCGAGGGAACGGAACAGGAAGTTACTAGGTGCCACATGAACGCAAACCCAATTTGTGACACCTCTCTCTGCCGGGCAGCGAGCTCTCAGCGCGGCCCCAAGGCTTTGCTTTCCAGAGCTCTATCGCCACCACGGACCTCATATGGAGGCCCCCGAGGTGGGAAGGTCCGGCATGCAAGCTACTGCCTTCCCCAAATAGGATGTGCTTTTATGCCCTACTGCCACCGAGAATCCGAAATTGGCCAAAGCATTTACCATTGTTTTTCTCCATTCCATCTATATGCTGCATTAAACATGTTTTAAACTTTTATACAAATACAAAACGTATTGAAATTTATTGCACAGTAGACATGTGCATTTGGATATTCCTAAACTGAAATGATGCCTGAAATTTCCTGTTTGAAAAATCAAAAAATTCCTAAAGTTCAGCTGCCCCACCCAAGATCCAGGAGCCTGACCATGGTATCACAGACACCCTTGGCTGCTGCCTCTGAAGAGGCTTCCCAGCGACTGGGGAGCTTTGCAAGCGTGAAAGCCTCCCCACTGCCGAGAAGCCCCAATTGGGTTTAACAGGCTTATACCACCCAAGGGTTGCATAAGTCTGTTTTCTTAGCTGCAGGCATAATGCGTTGAATGTCTGGGAGAATGCTGACTAATGTGTGCTCCTTCCCTGGCCCAGCCCACCCCCACTATGCTGGCAGTGGTGAGGGTGCTGGAATACTGGTGCCATATTTTTAATTGAGGGTTTTTTCATTTCTTTTTAACACATGTAAGTCATGTGAGGAGTTCCCTTTGAAAATAGAAAGTCCAAAATACTGTCATGGTGATTTCCACTTAAATGGTTTTTTTCTCCCATGGATTTCTTTAATGAACTATTCATATCCTAAAAGTTGCATCAGTATTTCTATGCTTTTGGCTGCATGAATGCAGAGTGATGCAGTAGCCCAGAGCCATTGGTGGTGCATGGAACATTGGGACTAATTACCTTCATAAAAC
This sequence comes from Sphaerodactylus townsendi, assembly GCF_021028975.2. NCBI lineage: Eukaryota > Metazoa > Chordata > Lepidosauria > Squamata > Sphaerodactylidae > Sphaerodactylus > Sphaerodactylus townsendi. Next base: position 55,651,883 of record NC_059434.1, on the reverse strand, counting down.
AGAAAAGGGACAAACCTTTAAAATGGGATACCACTATCCATACAGTTTCCCTTATGCCATGATAGATTAGTCATCAATATTATCCAAGTGATCAGGAAGATTTTGCCACATTATGGTGCACCTATGTGGGTAACAGCCCTATTCATGAGCTAGGTTCCTGGCTGCGGTGGCATGGCTGTACCTGGCAACCACCCCCAAAGAGGCTTCCCAGCGGTGTAGGGAGGCTGGAAAAGTCGAACAGCCTCCCCACCACTGAGGAACCTCTATGGGCTGTATTTGACTTACCCATTGCTGAGGAACCTCTATGGGCTGTATTGGACTTACGCCAGCCAAAGGACTGCTTAAGTCTGGACAGTGGCCTGCTGGCACAATGCCAGCAAAGGCTGTGAAAGAGTTGACTACTACCAGCTCCTCCCCAACCCTATCCCCACTGCACCAGTGGTGGCAGGAGCACTGGGACACTGATGATGTGTTCAACACCACATTCCAGCTCCAGGGCATTGGCAGTGACCACACACTGGTGGGATCACCCTCCTGCTGGGGTAAGTCTTTAGTTGTTCAACCAGGGCACATTTCAGACAGGAAGATTAGCAGCTCTGTAGGGACACCAAAATAATCATTTCCTTTTTGTCAGAAAAAAATAAACTGGCACCAAAGGCTTGTAAAGTTTTCTTTACAAGAAATAAGTCAGGAAGTTTTCCTGTAAAAGAATAAAATTGAAATTATATACAAGCTGGTTACTATTTTACCAGTTGTTTCAGTATCTTTTTACAGTTCATACAAGATTCATACATCTTTACTGTCTTCAAGTTGTTACAGTCACTTACATTTTCTACAAACTAAGGACCTACCAGGATAAGTGTTCAATTTCTGTTTGCCTCTGTAGTTAATGTGCTAACAACATCTTAATTTTTGCCCTCATGTAAGTATAACCTACACAGTTTTTCAAACACTAACTCCAAGACAGTCTTTCCTCTAGAGAGTCTATTTCACACAGTGCTTATCAGAGAATAACTTGCAGCTTTTCTCCAGGAAACCAATCCTTTCTCAATTTACCAACGAAACCACCTCCAGGGGGTGGGTTCTCCTCTGAGAAAATCAACCAAGCCACCAGTGTGATTAATCAGTGTTACTGCATTATGGTTAACTCCAGGACCTTGGCACAGATCCCCTAACTTAAATTTGTCCTTTCTGGCACTTAATCAGAGTAGCTCAGCTCACTTAGAACTGGCCCTCAGCCTCCAGAGAATGGAACTACAACAGAACAACTGTTCTCTCCATTCTCTCTGTTCAAATCAGTTCTGCCCTCAGAACTCTCAGTACTCTGGCTAAGAATGCTTGACAATTCTCTTTCACCAATAACATGGAGTTCCATGTTTGCCCTTTGGAGTATCAACATTCTACTGTCTGAATATACCTAAGTGTCTGTGACCATTCTATAAAGCTGATCAAAGTCATTCAATTTTTTTCAAGTTTAAGTTGAATCTGGAAATATGAGTTTGGAGATATGACCCTACAACAATTTTATAACATACTTAATACATTCTCATCAATGAGTAAAAACTTCACATGGTATGAATTCAAATGTCACCTGGATCGTGGTTCAAATTATACCAAGGACATTTCTTTATAGGCAAAAAGAATAATACAGTAAATTTAACACAGAATTTTTTTTAAAATGTTCAAACTTCCCATTTTTCCCCCAGAGAAAATCTTGGCAAATAAAAATTAAAAATATAATAAGATAAACACTTCCCTCCTAAACAGTACTGAAATTATTTTTCTGGTCCTGGTGTGTTATAGGTATTTTCTATGACTAATGCTCAGAAAAATCAACAGAAACAGTCAATATTTCTGAAGCTGCAGACCAAAGTGCAAACAATTTATTTGATTTCTCTGGCCTTTAATTAAATATTTTGACAGGCCTTATAGATCAGTGATTTAAAAGTGAGTGTCTGTGAAAAACAGATTAATTTGTGCTTATTCTAATTGCTGGATTCCATTGCAGAGGTTCCTTCATAAGAACTAAATACAACATATAAATAAAATATGAAGTCAAACAAATGTGTAATGATGAATATATCAGCCTGAAGGAAAGTGGTGGTTTTTTTAAAAAAAACATAGCCTATTATGATCTGCAAATTAAGTCAGATTCATATTCCCAAGATAGCTTGGCATATTTGGCCTTTATTCTTCTGTATGTATATGAATTGCTTGTTCTCTTATTTTAGTATACATTGAGGGTTTTGTTTTCATTTCTTGTTTAAACACATAAGTCATGTGAGAAGTTTCCTTTGCTAACAAAAAGTCCAAAGCACAGTCATGGTGATTTTTAGTGAAATAACTGTTTTCTCTTACAGATTTTCATAATTAGCTATTCACATAATTAATATTCACAAAAGTTGAAGCAGCATTCCTATGCTTTGGGTTTCATAGGAAATAGCCGTAGCCTAAAGCCATTAGTAGTACATGAACATTGGGACTTAGATTACCTTCATAAAACAGAAAGGGGACAAACCTTTAAAATGGAATATGAATTTCCCTCATGCCATGGTAGCTTAGTCATCAATATCATCTAAGTGGTAAGAGGGATTTTCCTACATTGTGATGTACCTGTGTGGTAAAGTATGCTATTCAGTTAATGATCCAATAGTCATCAGAACACATTCAGTTATCTCCTTGAGAATTAAGTATCCATCATTTAAAAGAAAAAGGACTCAGTCCAAAGGGTATGTATGCACAATCACACATGCATACACATAGACTAAAATAATGTGCCAAAGAATTATCATTCCATTAGCACATGCAATTATGACATGTGGAAGCAATTAAATGTTGTGCAAAACTGTGGTTGTAGAATTGTGACTAAATCTGAATAAGAAAATAGCAAAGATGTGATTAGAAAGATTGATGATTCCATCCAAAAGGTGGGGCAAATCTGCTGATGGGAGTGGTGAGTGGTCGGACCAGCGGATTTGCCCTCCCTGGGGCACTTGCTCCAATGGAGGGGCGAATCTACTGGCAGTCAGCCACCATAGTCCTCTCTGGTGGTGTGATATATCCCTGCACCCTTGCTGCTGCCAGTGTAGCAAGGGTAGTCCAGGGATGTGGCAAAACTTTGCCGCTGGACATGCCAGCGCCTGTCTTCTGGACTTATATGAACTTTTTGGTGGTGTAAATCCATGGGAGCACTAAGGAAGGCTTTTTGACAGTGGGACTTTCTCTCTCTTTTGCCTCTTTAGCTACCCACACCACCAGAAGATCCTTCTGAGAAAGGCACGGTGGCACAAGTGAGGCAGCTGGGTGCCCCACCATTTGGATGGGACTGCCTGAACTTTTAATACCATGGCTGGTGTGATTGTCCTTAGTTCTAAATGTACCAGTCATTATCTTCACTGTGGAGAGTCTGAATGCAGCACTTCCAAAAGGTTGCCATGAAAAGCAACAGTAATGTATGTGTCATGGGAGATTCTTGAATGGCATATCACAGCAGAGTACTACACACGATAATCTGTAAATTTGGGCTTCATTCTGTTCAAAATGGCATATAGCTTTTGGTGCTCTCTTTGTTTCCTCAGAGACAGGCTGGATTATATATGTCTGAAGACAAATCTAGCTATGACTTGCATAGCCCAGGCTAACCTGATTTCATCAGATCAGAATTAGAAGCAGAAGCAATCCTGGTTAGTACTTGGAAGAGCGAGTCCATGAGGGAAGTTCAGGGTTGCTACAGAGACAAGCAATGGCAAACTGCTTTTGTTTTTCTCTGACTGAAAATCCTATGGGGTTACCGTAAGTCAGCTGTAACTTGATGGCCTTTTCCACCACCAGTAAAATCTGGATCTAAACAGTGCTCAAGTTACCTCAGGACTACTGTTGTGAAGCTGAAGTGAAGCAGAGACTGTACCGTTGATTAGGCAGAGCCAGAAAAAAGAGGTTCTTTGAATTCCTGCTGGGCCTAACCACTACAGAGGATTTATATTATCTGCCAATCAGAAGGACTAGGCCCATGGTGACGAACCTATGGCACTCCAGATGTTCATGGACTACAGTTCCCATCAGCCCCTGCCATCATGACTATGCTGGCAGAGCCTGATGGAAATTGTAGTTCATTAACATCTGGAGTGCCATAGGTTCGCCACAACTGGACTAGGCTATAATAAATAACCTTACCTCAGATCAATCTATTGTAATGCCAATCAGCAGGACCATGAGGAAAACTCTATTCCTTTCTCATTATTGATTGGTTTAAAACACCTCTGTGCTATCTTTCTAACCAGCATGGTCCTCAAGGTGACAAACATTAAAACATGTCACCATCAAAACCTCATTGCTAGATTGAGACTGGAGCATATATAGTCTGTTGTTGGTGCATTAAATAAACAGGACATCCACTAAGCAAGGTTCCTCCTCAAAGTCTAAAGTAATTGTTTCAACCCTATCAAATCTCTGACAGTATTAACAGAGAGAACTCTATTAACAGGATGTCCATGTAACCATAAAATGTGGCAGGATTTAAAACATTTGTGGGAAAGTTTCTTTGTTGAGTTTAACTACTATGATTTCTTTTTGCACCCTGTGGAAACTTTATTTTAATTATTCTACCTCAAAATGGATTGTCAGCTTAAATTTACCTACCAAGTGTTATCAACTGGTCTTGGCATCTGTATTCATGCTTGAAGATGTCTGTATTAATTAGTGACTTTCTTTAGTTTAACAAACCTTGGAATTAAATTCAATCCACAAAGCAAGCATTTATCATTCTGAGATACAACAGAGTGCGAGATCTGTTAAAGGAATGCACTGTCTCAGCCATTAGCAGTCCAATCTGATTATGGGATTCAATCTGTTTCTGGTGGGAACCACTGCAAGAACAACAACATCATTACCATCTGGGTCCTCAGCAGAGACTTCATATCGGAGCACTTAGCATTTCAAAAATCCTACAGATGTTGATAATGTATTATTCATTGAGAGACTGCCACAGCTGTGTATTTTCCACTGCATTTTCCAAGCAAGATGTCCTCAGACTTTATTTTGAGCAGTGTGGAGTGGAGTACAATCATAAGCTTATGTGTGGGCTAAAGTTTAATGTGGACCTTTATAGCTAAACCAAAACATATGAAGAACAAAGGGTATGTTAGTATTAACTTTTGATGCTCTGGTATATCATCTGATGGAACAATAAACATCACCTCACCCTGTACATCTAAATTCTATTTTCCTTTATAATGATGGAAGGGGGGGAGGATGTGAACTGATTCATTAAAACCACAGAACCAGGAAAAAATAATGAAAATGAGAAATGTGGCAAGAAAAGACTGTGGAAACAGAAGGAGGAAAAGAGCAGTTGCAGTGTAACATTTTAAAATATGTCTCTCTTGCTGCATCATCTTGTTCTATGTTCACCCAAGTTAAATTATTCCTTTGCCCCAACCTTGCTACCTCCCTTTTCATCATGAAGCTTGACACTCTTTTGAGTAAGCCATCTATACAGGATCATTCCATTTGCAAATTTTGGGATACGTAGAGACAAGAGGAAAGCCACCCTATTTTGTGCATGTAAAAAGCTGAGAGGCAAATTATTTTGATTACTTGGAAATCAGCCCTTCTTGCTTAAAATTCTGAAATTACCTCTTTTACAAGGTGATACTATAGGCAGGGAAGAATGAAAAGCGTTGGAATGATTGTAGGTTATGTTCCCTTCTTCCCAGAGGGCTACAGGTAAAAGTGAATGGGTAAGGATTTCATTCATTTGCAATCTAGTCCTAAACAGAATTACACCTTCCTAAGATCATTGACTTCAATGAATTTACAGTGGAATCTTAAGGCTGTTACCGCACACGTGCGGAAACGCAGCTCCACCGGCATGAATTGTGCTGGTGGAGGCTTGGGGACCGTTCGCACGCTATCGTGCGAGCGGCCCTGACTTTCCCCCCAGCCGGAGAGGTGCCTCTGCACAGAGCCACCTCTCAGTCGGCCCCCTCCACTGACCTCTTCTTCCAGCGTCGCTCTGGAGAGCTGCAGGGAGCCGCCCACGCTGCCCTCCAACCTCTAGGGGTCGGAGGGCAGTGTGGGCGGGTCTTTGCAGCCCTCCAGAGTGACGCTGGAAGAAGAGGTCAGCGGAGGCGACGGGAAAAGCGTCATCTTCCCAGCAGTGCGGTTTGCATCGTGCCGACAGGAAGACGCTGCTTTGCAAAAACCTCGCTCAACGAATGAGGTTTCAAGTGACGGCTTCACGCCACTCCGGTGCGGCCAGGACAAACAGTACCCCAGGGACGGTGTTTTTGCCATCCCTGAGGCGCTGTATTCCACCCTTTGCGGAAAGGGCCTTAAACAGAGTTACAGTGTTCTAAGTTCATGCACTTAATTCTCCTTAGGGCTATAACTTTCCTTAGGATTTTAGTGTTCAAGAAAGGGAGGGAGGGAGGGAGGAGAGGGAAAGGAAGGGAAGGAACCATACTGGAGAAAGTATCCACCACAAAGTGATGGTACACATTTTCAGCCCCATCACTGATTTTATATGATATTACATACTATACCCTTTCTCACTGAAAGATGACAACATGTCCATGTATCCTTTGAAGGAAGTCAATTGTATATGCCCCCATATGTCACAGAAGTGCAGATTCTCTTTTAGCCTTGGAGGATATTATTTAAGTGCTGACTTCATTAAAACCATTATCCTCTGCACTGTTAAACATAGCACTTTGACAAAATAGCATTTATATTGCTCCCAGTGGCTATCATCAACATTTCCTTAAGGACCTATGGGGTACCTCTTCACTCTCCCCTTTCTATTCCTACCCACATTATATCCTCTTCACCATTTCTGCCTCATTCTCACTTTCTTAGCCATTCACCACCTACCTTTTATCTGTCTCACATCTTCAGCAATATTTATTATTTATTTACTTCATTTGTAACCCATCTTTCTCCACAGTAGGGACCAAAGCAGTTTACAGTATTCTCTTATCTTCCTTTTTATCTGGACAACAACTCTATGAGATAGGCTAGACTGAAATAAGTGACTGGTCCAAAACCACCCAGTGAGCTTCCACAGCAAGAGGAGGATTCAAACCTGGGTCTCCCAAACTATATTCTGAAGAACTAAGTATAACACACTGGCTTTCATAGGGTGCCTTCTACTGAACAGTAGCAAGCAGCCAGGTCTGGCTGAGAAGCAGGCTGGGTGGTATACAGTCACTTAGAGGTTGCTAATCTCCATTTGGGACCTAGAGATCTCCCCAAATTACAACTGAACTCCAGATGATGACATCTGTGCCCCTGAAGAAAATGGGGTGCTGGATGGTGGACTCTATGGCATTATATCCATCTGAAGTTTCTCCCCTTCCCAAACCCTGCCCCTCTCAAACTCAACCACAAAATCTCCAGGAATTTCCCGCCCCGAAGCTGGCAATTCTAGCCAGGCCAGGTCTCAACGAACCCTCCCTCAAAAAGTATAATTGGCCTGAACAGGGCCCTGTCCCTTCTTTCCTCCTGCCTTTTACTGACAAAATGAAGCTCAATTTGTGGATGCCTAACAGCACTAAGGCAATCTGTTTTGTAATGTTATAGGTACTTATTTTATCTTTTTTTGTATTTTAAACCTTCCAATTATTTTTTTAAGGTTTCAATTTTTTTCTGCAAAATTGGGGCCCTTTTCAGATATCCAAAAAGATCTACCTTGCCTGTTCACAGCTCCAATTCAGTTTTAAATATGCTCAGATTTAGCTTGCTTGGTTATTAATATATGGATGATATTATGGGTCACAGGGTGGTTTTTATTATTTTATTCTTTCTCTTTTTTGTAACAACAGGTTAATCAAAGGTGCTGAAATACCACACAAGTGCTTGCTCTTCAAAGTAATGCAAACTATGGAGATCTAGGGAAAAGTTGTTGTTTTTTAGTTCCCTAGGGTATGGAGTAATTCCTAAAGGCAGAAGCATAGATTAGCATGAAATTTATCAGGCACAAATAATGTATCATTCCATTAGAATTCAACATACACAATAGCATTTCCTCTGGTAGAAATTCATTTCTGCTTTCTAGTGCCAGCAACTTTGTCATTTTATATTTAAAAAATTCAATTGTCATGTCTTGTTAGCAGCAAAAGCAACTCTTGTCATTTCCATTTAATTATATATCAGCTTTTTAAAAAGAATAATCCAATTGTGAGAGTAAATTGCACCATGTCTTACTGCACTAGCACTTCACCTCTGGAAATAAGAGTCACAAATGGAAATTTGTATGGTCTCATCATCATAGCTATGAGAAAAGAAAACAAACAAAACAAAACTCCCCCTCTAGTTATAAAATCAACTCAATTAGTGGCCTTCTTTCATTGAAATGTCAAGTCTTGAATGACAGGGTTGTGTTGCAGATATGCAAATGAAGTGTAGTGGTTCAATGTATTGTCGAAGGCTTTCATGGCCGGATTCAACTGGTTCTGGTGGGTTTTCCGTGCCGTGTGGCCATGGTCTGGTGGATCTTGTTCCTAACGTTTCGCCTGCATCTGTGGCTGGCATCTTCAGAAGTGTATCACAGAGGGAAGTCTGTTACACACATGTAACAGACTTCCCTCTGTGATGCCCCTCTGAAGATGCCAGCCACAGATGCAGGTGAAACGTTAGGAACAAGATCTATCAGACCATGGCCACATGGCACGGAAAACCCTCCAGAACCTTAGTTTCTAATCCCAATCCTAAATTATTATTTTTATTTAATTTTTTCAGTCATAAATTGTTCCCAAAATTGTTATAAAAACTCGAAACCTGAGAGAGACCATACCCCTTTTCTCGGACTACGCCCTAGAACTTAACGTAACACTAAGTCAAGCCTGAGCACCTCTCCTTGCTTTAACCCTAACTCTAAGTCAGTGGTGGCGAACCTTTGGCACTCCAGATGTTATGGACTACAATTCCCATCAGCCCCTGCCAGCATGGCCAATTGGCAGCATGGCAGGGCTGATGGGAATTGTAGTCCATAACATCTGGAGTGCCAAAGGTTCGCCACCACGGCTCTAACTTATTATTTTTGCTTAATTTATTCAGTCAAAAATTGTTCCCAAAATTGTAACAAGAACCAGAAACCTAAAACTGACCATACCCCTATTCTCAGACTGTGCCCTAGAACTCAATGTAACACTAAGGTAAGTCTGAGCCCCTACCCTTGCTTCAACCCTAACTTTTTATTTTTATTTCATTTTTAGTCATAAATTGTTCCCAAAATTGTAGTAAAAACCCAAAACCTGAGACAGACCATAGCCCTATTCTTGGACTGTGTCCTAGGACTTAACGTAACACTAAGTCAAGCTTGAGCCCCTCTCCTTGCGTTAACCCTAACCCTATGTTATTATTTTTATTTAATTTATTCAGTCAAAAATTGTTCCCAAAATTGTAACAAAAACCAGAAACCTAAAACTGACCAAAGCCCTATTCTCAGACTGTGCCCTAGAACTCAACATAACACTGAGCCTGAGCCCCTGCCCCTGCCTTAACCCTAACCCTAATTTATTATTTTTATTGAATTTATTTTGTCATAAATTGTTCCCAAAATTGTAAGAAAAACCCGAAACCTAAACCTGACCATAGCCCTATTCTCAGACTGTGCCATAGAACTCAACATAACACTAAGGCAAGCCTGATCCCCTGCCCTTGCCTTAACCCTAACCCTAACCAATTATTTTTATTTAATTTATTTTTTGTTACAATTTTGGGAACAGTTTATGACTGAAAACATTAAATAAAAATTAGGGTTTAGGCAAGGGCAGGGTCTCAGGCTTGCTTTAGTGTTATGTTGAGTTCTAAGGCGCAGTCCGAGAATAGGGCTATGGTCATGTTTAGGTTTCGGGTTTCTGTTGCAATTTTGGGAACAATTTATGATTCAATAAATTAAATAAAAAGTTAGTGTTGAGGTTCAAGCAAGGGCATGGGTTAAGGCAAAACCCTGAAACTGAGCATAGCCCTATTCTCGGACTGTGCCCTAGAACTCAGCGTAACAGTAAGGCAAGCCTGAGCCCCTGTCCTTGCATTAACCAGAGGCATAGCTACAATGGTAACATCCGGGGACAAATATCCCATGCACCCACCATTGGGGGCATAGAAAAATTTGGGCTCATTTCTATTTTTTGGTATTTTTAGTGTTTTTGCTTTGTCGGGCAGCAGGGAGTGAAATTTTTAGTCTAGCAGCACCAAAATTTCAGGCTATTGTTAGGTGACACTCTTGATGATGCCAGCCAAGGTTGGTGAAGTTTGGTTCAGAGGGTCCAATGTTATGGATTCCCAAAAAGGGTACCCCCATCCTCCATTGTTTCCAATGGGTGCTAATGGTAGATGGGGTTTCTCTTTTGAGGGTCCATAAATTTGGACCCCCTGAACCAAACTTCAGTAAACCTGGGTGGCTTCATCTGGACAGTCTCCTGCTGATACCACCCAGGGTTTGTGAAGGTTGGTTTAGGGGGTCCAATGTTATGGACCCCCAAATGGGGTGTCCCATCCCCCACTGTTTCCAATGGGAGCTAATAGGAGATGGGGCTACCCTTTGAGGGCTACCCTGAACCAAACTTCACTAAACCTGGGTGTTTTCATCAGGAGGGTCTCCTGAAGGTAGCCTGAAATTGTGGTACTGTTAGCTTAAACATTGCTCCTTTGACATGCACCCTCAAATTTTTAAAGGGAGAATCTGGGCTCCCTAGGAAAAAAAATGGAAAGTATTGTTGAAGGCTTTCACAACCAGATTCAACTGGTTGTTGTGGGTTTTCTGTACTGTGTGGCCATGGTCTGGTAGATCTTGTTCCTAATGTTTTGCCTGTATCTGTAGCTGGCATCTTCAGAGGTGCATCACAGAGAGAAGTCTGTTATAAGAGAAGTCTGGACACAGTGTATAACAGACTTCTCTCAGTGATACATCTCTGAAGATACCAGCCACAGATGCAGGTAAAACATTAGGAACCAGATCTACCAGACCATGGCCACACAGTACAGAAAACCCACAACAACCAACATTGAAAATGATGCTGTTGGGGGGTGGGTGGGGAATCTACCCTGTAACAGCAGCATTTTCAATGTTATTTAAACGAGGGAGCCCATAGTCTCCCTTTAAGGTGGAGTTAAAAAAGAAGAAGCTGGGCTCTCTAGTTTAAACAACATTAATAGTGATGCTGTTTCAGGGTGGATCCCCCCCCCCTTCAAAAATAGCATCACTTTCAATGCTGTTTAAACTAGATTGCCCCGGGTGTTTTCAGATTTGTGTGTTGGGGCATGTTCTATAATGTGATGGTGACTTTGTTGTTAGATGGTGCAAAAAATGTTGTTTGGTTGTGGTGGGGAGGGTGGCCATCCATATGGGGTGGGGTGCGCAAAACTCAGATTTTGTCACAGGCTCCATTTTCCCTAGCTACACCTCTGTTTTCCATTCTATGATTCTGTAGCTACATACACAACAAGCATACTTTACTACATTTATTATCCATATTTCCTCAAATTAAGAATGAAAAGTTGTTGTCTTCATTCAACTTGGAATGTGCTAGTATTAATGAAAATAGACAGTTGTAAATGTGTTGCCCTTTGTATTATTAATAAGCATGGTTTTAATACTTGTCCCAACAATCTTGTTAAAAGACTAAAGTCAGATTGTCCTTTTTTTGTGCTAGACTTGTTTTCCATAAATTGCCAGAAAACAATTTATTCAATCCATCTTTCTTCGGTAATTGATTATGCGGATATTATTTATCGTACTGCTGCAAGCACATCTTTGCATAAATTGGATGTGCTTTATCATTCCATGTTACATTATATTTACAAATGCTCCATTTTCCGCTCATCACAGATGACTTTATTCCATGGTAAACTGGTCTTCATTAGGCAGTTTTTAGGCATTAGCATTTATCAGTGAAGGAATTTGGAGGAAAGCCCCACAATGCATTCAATCTTTATCATATTCCTTCCCCCAACTAATGTGTTTTCAAATCCCCAGGCACCCTATACAGTTTTTCCGTTGCACATAACATTTTAATACACTGCAAACTAGCCCTTCTCATACCTCCTTGTGTTGTTCTGGTTCTGTTTACACACCTATTTGTTGTTGTTAACAGTAGTATTAAAGTTTACAAGCTATTTCAACTCTGCTAATTAAAATAAAACAACATAGTTTATACGGGGCAATTTATACAGCTGCAATTTGTCTTAGACAACATTTATCAGGTCGTCCTTGTTAAGGAGAAATGGAGTTGTCAATGTAGCAATTTACTGGTTTAAAGCAAGGGTGGATTCGAGACCTAAACTATTTACTGTCCTTTACTTAGACATGAATACTAAGCTTACATTATGAATTTAATATGGCCTTTATTTCATGAGTCTCACTTATTCTGCAGAACACTCCCACTCTAAGCTCTGTAAGAACATGCTGATTGACTTTTGAGGACTAGTCACTAGAGAGGAAGCAAATACAATTTCTAAAAAATATAAGTAATACACAAACAAAATAATAATATGAGGAAATATTCCTAGGGCTCTACCACATAATAATGTAACTGCAGATGAAGTAATTAAATGTTCCATGTCTGTCAGCTTTCTGCTTCTCAGGGCAGGGATAAAGTCTCCAGCCTAGTAATTTCCTTGATATGGTAATTTCAGCTTTCCTGGATAATTTTAATGTATAAGACTGTCCAGTCTTGTTGCTTGCCAGATAGATTGATCTGTGAGAGGCTTCACCAGGGCTGTGATTTTTACTATGGTACATTAGAGTCTTGATTTCTTATGATATTAAAACATGGGGGCCCTGTTTGCATGATGATTTAGAGAGCTTGTGAAGGAGTATGAGCATTAAAAAAATTGGAATGATGCCAGGAAGTATTGTTCTCACTCTGATTTGCCTTTCTATTGTTATTGTTATTGATTGATATCAAATGACCTCTATCCTATAGCCAGCAGGATTTTTAAAAAAATAATTATTTGTCAGGGTATTTTTGAGAGGCAGCAAATAGTCTAATCCCCAGCCTGGGACAGCCACTGTTGAGCTACCCTGCTGTCTCCAGAGGGCTTTCTGGCAGCACAGGAGGCAGAAAAATACCCTAGCCCGCCATTAGAAAGCCCTCCATAGGGTTAAATGAAAAGGGTGGCAAAAGTCCAAGCCCTGGGATGTGGCATAGCCGCCTGAAGAGCTAGAATGGAAGCACTGGATCTACCCCAGGAACACCCCAATTTGCCCCCTGCACCAGCACAGCTTTCTGGTGGCCCCAACTTCCAGGTTTCGCCAACTGAGTGACAGCCAACTGCCAGTGCCTTTGCCTCCTTGCACTGCAGAGAGCACAGGGGGCAAAGGTGGTGGTGCAGCCCCACACTGGTGTAGCTGTTAAGAGCAATAGACTCTAATCTGGAGAACCAGGGTTGATTCTCTACTCCTCCGCATGAACGGCAGACTCTTATTTGTGAACTGGATTTGTTTCCCAACTCCTACACATGATGCCTGCTGGGTGACCTTGGGCTAGTTACAATTCTTTGGAACTCTCTAGCTCTCTTACAAGGTTCTGTTGTGGGGATAAGAAGGGAAAGGCGTTCGTAAGCTGCATTAAGTGTAAATCCAAAGTCTTTTTCTTCTTCTCCACAACAAAATTCACACCCACCCACCCACCCAATAGGATTGGGCTGTAAAGAGAACAAAATAATATACAAAACAGTTTGTATTGTTTTTACAAGTTTGTCATTGGAGTACATTCCACCTATTTTGGAATTCCCCATTTCCTATTTTAATTCTCAGAATGGTTACTCATTACATTTAATTCAGCCCTCCTTAACCTGACTATAGCTGAGAAATAGAATCTATATGGACAGAGTTATCAGTTCCCTGATCTTTAGGGGGAAGCCCTTCCAGAACAGTTACCAGTACTCAATACAAAGCATCAGTGTAGTTCAAATAGAAGCACTCGCACGCACGCACGCACGCACGCACGCACGCACGCACGCACGCACGCACACACACACAAACAGGGAGGGAGGGAGGGAGAGAGAGAGAGAGAGAGAGAGAGAGAGAGAGAGAGAATTAGACTGCCTGGATTTTGCAAAAGATGCATAGCATGGCACCTACAGGAGCTAGAACCTAGCATTATCTATATATCTAATAGCCAACTATTTTTAATGCAAATCTGGAATGACCCCAAGTATATTGAAGAAGCTTACTTCTGCATAAGTGGTCCCAATTCATGGATTTAGATGTCCACAGATTCCCTGTGAAAACACTTCTACAGACTGGTAGCCCCATGCAGGGTTCATAACAACTAATCACTGTGTTCATTCCCCCTAGTAAATGGAGTGCCTTTATCTTAGTGCTGCACTGTGGATTGGGATAAATGTGCTTTGTGAATGGACCCCAGTCTTAAAGAGCAATGACATGGACTTATGCTGCTGAACTGGAATTGCTGGTGAACAGCTTGCTGCAGTCATAATTTTAATGAATATTGAAAACTTAAGTGCCGTCGTTTCCGATATCACTTTTCTTCATCAAATGATTAATTGACCACTTATGCATGATACATTCTCCTGTCATGGATTGCACACTATATATTTATTTTCATGAATAATGGCCACCCTTTTAATTGATAGTTTCAGACAGAGGAATAGATTTATTTCTGCAATGAATAAAACTGCTCACAATATACAGCTAGTATAAATTATTTCACCACTTATTCTAGTTTTCCTTGTGCAACTCAACATGCCACTAATCTTAACAGAAATCAATCAAACAACTCTAATACACCCACTATCCAGCCACTTGTGTGAAGCATACCAAACCATTTTTCCCCTATAATGTTTTCAAAATGTGTGTTAAATGATGTTGCCAAGAGCCTTTGCTGAACCAAGGAACTTTGACTTCTTTTGATCGATCTCTCTGTGAGCCACCCATGTTTCATTGCTTTCTAAGTTTATTTGTCTTCCCTTGACACCCTCTGTAACACTCATTTATTATATGGGTGCCTGTAAGTTACTGTTTTCTCATTAAAACAATACATGGAATTCATCCTGCCTGGATTTCAAGAAATAAAGTTAAAATTTGTCATATGATCTGATGGTCAACTATGGATAGCCTAGTTTGTATAAATTTGCAAAAAGAAGCAAATGGTCTCTACACAGTTCATTTTTGGAATGAGATACAAACAAATTACAAGAGGAAAGGGAGGCTGGGATCTGAGGATTGCAGGCAGTGCAGTCTGGAGGGGGGAGGTGGATTGTTATACCTCCACTGCAGACAGCACAGTGACGGTGTAGCTGAGCCACCTCTTAAGTGGTTTGTTGCCAGCAACATTATAGGGATGCTCCCCCAACCCCAATTTGGAACAAAGAAGGTCCAGATAGTGGCAAAGAAGGTCCAGATAGTCTTTTGTTGAAGGTATACATAAACATAAAACACTAGAATCTGGGAGGATGACCAATAACTGTTATTAGGGCTATGTAAACAGAACAAAAAAATGCTTCACCCACTTGCAGAAGAAACTAGTAGAGGGAGATAGACAAATGTCTTTGATGAACATTTATAATTGAAAGTTAAGCAACAAATTCTAAACTTTAGACTGAGTTATAACTTTGGAATAACGTAGTTTGTTTGCCAAGTATACTCAGTGTGGTATAGTATATAAAGTATTGAGCTTGGTGGGAAGAATGCTAGCCTCTAGGGGTTTGTGGCAGATTATAATGCATACTTTATTCCATAAAAGTGGAAGGTAGATTAATCTTCCCAAGTGACCTCTATGAGGCCACTGCGTGAACTTCGTGCTTTAGAAAAAGGTGGAAAAGGTTGTCTTGCAACCAAGTCCAGCATTTTGTATGATATACTGCAGTGTATATAACAGCTGCATAGTTATCATTCAGTCTAAAGTCTGGGATCTGCTTCTTAACTCTGTAGATTTCCACTGTAATGATAAATGTCTACCTCCTTAGCCAGTCAAAAAAGGCACAAGAAACTGACAAACAGATTAGAATTAGCATATACATACTGTTCCCCACCCACAAAAAACTTGTACCACATATAATTGGTTCCTTTCCCCTTAAGATCTCCCCATACACACATAGAACTTTTTTTGCACTGAATCAGTGAAGATTCTCAGCCTTTTCCACACAGCAGTGGAAAGGAACCTCCACCGGCATTAATTATGCTTGTGGAGGCTCGGGGACTGCTTGCACGGTAGCGTGCGAGCAGCCCCACTTTCTCCCCAGTTGGAGAGGCAACTCCGCATGGAGCCGCCTCTCCTTCGGTCCCCTCCACTCACCTCTCCATCCAGCATGTCCCTCCAGCCCTCCAGAGCGACACTGGAGGGAGAGGTGAGTGGAGGGGAAAAGCAGCATCTTCCCGCTGGTGCGGTTTGCACCGCGCTGACGGGAAAACAATGCTTTTCAAAAACCTCGGTCAATGAACGAGGTTTGAAAGCGGCGCCTTCACGCCGCTCGGGGGTGGTCAGGATGGTGCTGCTGCATTGCTCGTGTGCAAACAGAACCCCAGGGACCAGTTTTTTCCCATCCCTGGGGCGCTGTTTTTTGGGCATGGGGAAATGGCTCAGCCTAGCACCAACCATTATATTATTAGGAGTACTTCTGAATAAAGCTACTTATTATCATTTTGGCCATGCTGGTTTATGGGTAGTTCTAGTGAAATAAAATATTGGCTGTCTGTACTTCAGATATATCACCTTTTTCATGCCAAGCCCAATTTAACCATTTGCCTTTTTCTGGGTCAATTTACTTGCTATCTACTTTCAGTTTGTGCCTGGAAAAATGTTCCCTTTCAGTCTTCCTTTCAATCTGGATGTTTCATGTTGTCCTCTCTAAACCTGCTAAACCATGCAGCTGGTCAAAGGGAATTTGAAGATGACATCCTCTTACAGCAATGCAACAGGTAGAGGTAGGAATTCTCACTTCTTTATTCACTAGGGGTTTTAAAGTCTGGACTGAAGTGAGTCTATTTTTTAAATTCTGACTTAGTGCATCCCAATCCTATTTTTGTAGTAACTCCCATCATAATGACTTGGAACACTAATAAAATGTTAATTGCAATACAAATATCAGCCCAATTTACAGATATGCTAATTATGAGTACCCTAAGGACTGATTAAACCCAAGAATGAATAAGAACATTTAGCCCATAAAATATTTTTAAAACCCTATTATGAAAAAAGGAATAAGTTCTACAGAGAAAAGGTATGGGAGAGAAAATAGAGCACATTAAATTAAATATTGATTCCTCATAATGTGTGCTATGACAGTTTCAAAGGAGAGAAACAGCTGCAGATGTAAAAGTGATGTTATTGCAGTTTTCCCATGTACTGGCCACAATCCAACAAAGAGTTGGATTCTTGAGCATGCCTACACACAGCCCAAAAGTCATTCTATAATTAGTTGCAGGAATAATTGATGGAGGATTCTTGGCAGAATGGTCTTAATACACATGGAGACTCCCATTGCACACCTGATGATGTCAGGATAGGCATGTGATATGACTGCAGCTCTTCTGAAAGCTCTTACTAAAGTTTGCAACAAAATGGCTGCTATCTGAATACTGGTCTTTTAAGGGGTATGCTTGCCCCACAAATTGAGGTCATAACTTCCTGTTGTGGGGAGATTAAGGGATTGTGATTGTCAACCTCTTTGAGATTCCTTAAGGTAAATAAAAGCAGGATATAAAAAACAACACTTCTATTTTTCTTATTGCTTACAATCTACAACCTTATCTATAACTGCTATTGTAAATTGTTGACCTCTTTTTTTAAAAAAAAACTTTTAAAATGTCTATATATTAACTATCCTTAACCTTATTAATTATTGTTAAGTCTAACATCTTCAACTAGTGATCAGTTCTGAATCCAATGCAAAATGAGGAAAACTTATTCTTTGGTGGCTGATACCACAAAATGGCCACAGCCCCAAATCACACAAAATGGCTACTACCTGCTGGCACTAAAAAATTCCAGCCTAATTTAGCTGACTGTCCACTACTTTCTTCAAATGCAAGTTGTACTATATGGCTATTATCAATAATATAGCTCTCCCTATATTATTCAAGCTCCCTGAATGTTTAGGAGAATGCAGGAAGGAAAATCAAAACACTCTGCAAAAGATGGGGGACTGTCTTCCCTTATCCACTGTGTGAAGAAGTTTCTCTGGTTACAGAATTAAGCAGATCTCACTAGCCTGACAAGGGCTTTGATCTCTGGATAGGAAACAAAAGGCTTTCAATAAATTGCCCAAGAGCAAGCCAGCAGCCAAATGGTGGAACGAACATGCTGGCTTATAGCATGGCCAGGAAACAAAGTTTACTTGGGAACCCAGGAGACAAAGGAAATGGTATTCTAATAACCCTCCATGGATTGGGCGGTTTATAAATTCAAATAATAAATAAATAAATAAAATAATCCAAGCTGGGCAGGAGGGAGCATTTTTGGAGCCCAGGTCTGAAACAAAGGCCTGCCAGGAATTGTGCTGTTAGCTAAGAAATATCTGTACAAAAATGTTTTCTTGTTTTCTGTTTTTTTCAAATAAAATATTTGACGTTCCTATGGATACATCTAAAGAGTATTTACCTACGCTTTTCTGGACATCCCATTTGGCCCTTACCGCCAATGAGCTAATTAATTCTCAGCATCTAGGTAATCTCTTAAGTGCTTTTTATAAGGCAGGTTCGCCTTGTGTGGCAATTGGCAATTTTGAAACATTAATCAAGTATATCACAGACTATCTTGTAAAGTCCATTAAGCAGAAACCTCCATACAGCACTAGAGGTGCCCCCTGGTTTGACAAAGAGTGCCATGAATTAAACAAACTAATTCGTGCATCTTACCAACAATTCAAGAGATTTAGAAATCCTGTGTCGCGCAATCAGCTAGTTCAATATAAAACTACTCTTCATTCTTTAATGAAAGAGAAACAGGTTCATTATGCGCAGAATCAGTGGGATCGCTTATATCAAGCTGTAATCTCCAATGACTCAAGACAGTTTTGGGCCTTGACAAACAGACTTGACTCCAATAAAATGAGGGCATTTTCTTCTATTCTCCCTGAGGTTTGGATAGATCATTTTGCGAAGCTGTTCCAAAAGGAAGAGACCAGTAACATTTATCATCCATCTCCATCATTAGATGATTCCAAATGGCCTCCTGTTACAACTCAGGAAATCATGGATCTAATAACTGAATTGAAACCCCGTAAAGCCTTTGGCCCAGATATAATTTCCCCAGAGATACTGAAGTCGCATATAGAGTGGTGGGCACCCCTTTTGGCCAATCTATTCACCCAAATCAATGACTCAGGCCTCATTCCTAAGCCTTGGCTATCTGCAGTCATTGTACCTATTTATAAAAGGTGACCCATCGGATCTGCCAACTTCATGCCTTCAATTAGTTTGACATCAGTCATTGGGAAAATATATGCTAAGACACTTCTATCCAAACTACAGGCCTGGGCGATTCATCAGAACATCATTGGCCCAGAGCAAATAGGCTTCACGAGGAAATCCACGTTAGACCATGCTATGCTTCTGACGCATTTGGTTAATAAATACTGCAAAAGACCAAGAAGCGAACTTTATGCTGCCTTCATTGATTTGAAAGCAGCTTTGACACAGTCTCTAGAGAGCGTCTTTGGAATAAATTGGCTATACAAGGAATAGACAATAAACTTCTTTCAAATCAGGCAACTTTATACCAACACAAACTGCAGAGTTAAGTGCTCACGTGAAGGTCTCATGACTGATTCTATTTCTACCTTTAAAGGTGTGAGGCAAAGGCTATGTGTTAGCACTAACCCTTTTCAATTTATTTTTGAGTGACCTTCCATCAGCCTTATTGGAAATTAATAACCATGCCCTAAATTAGGCTCAAGGCATATTCCAATACTTCTATATGCTGATGATACCATCCTTCTATCTCGCTCAAAAGTTGGACTTAGTCGACTGCTGAATAGATGTGGGCAGTACTGTACAGATAACGGACTAGTCATCAATTATCAAAAGACCAAGATTTTGATCTTTGCCAAACAATACAAAAAACATAACTGGGCGATTAATAAAGTGCCAGTGGAGCAGGTTAACCAATACAAATATCTTGGAATTACATTTTCTTATAACCTCTCCTGGTTACCCCACAAAAAAGCTGCTGTTGCAGCTGCTACCATCAGTTATTCTGCCATTGCACGCTTCTTTTATGGAAAGGGCCACTCCCTTGTCCCAGCAGCACTTCTAAAATCTTTAACTCTCCTAGAGATAGAGAGCTCAATTTACTTTTATGGAGTTACCTATCTGGCTCCAAGCAGTTGACAACTCCTTGAATACTGTCCAATCCAAAATTTTTTTCCGTTAGGTGAATTATGGGCCTGCCAAATAGGTGTTGTACCGTATGCGGCCCTCTGTTTTAGAACTGGGCCAAGGAGATTCATTGGATTTATAGGGCTTGGTTGAGGAGCTTTTTAAATTTTGGCTTAGCCTGCACCATTTTCTCGCATGATGAGCACTTTCGCTTTGGATTCACCTACTTTTTGTCCTGATACTCAGGCTAATCCATGGTTCTCTCTGATCGAAAGAAGATTATGAATCACTTGGGTATATCTCTCGACTTCGCTTTTCCAGCTATCTAGTTCCAAGAATCCACCACAACTTGTTAGAAACAAAAAAATTGTTGGAAGCGAGATGGATTAATTTATTTAGGGCTGCTATGAGAAACTTGTTCACTGCCCTATACATCTTTCAATACCCCTATATCAAAACAGGATGGCTCCCTATTTGTATTTTTTGACTAATCCAATGCAGAGAAGAGCCCTCCACCGCACTTATAAGCTTTCGCTTCAATGTTTTCCCCCTCCGGCTTTATTAGCGTTGGTAGATTTAACAACTTGGAAATGAGCGAAAGGGTATGCTCTTGTGGTGAACAACAAATTGAAACATTGGCACATCAACTGCTTTGCTGCCCTAAATCTGCTTAATATCAGATCAAAATATTCCCAACATTCTTTCCTAGGATACCTGGAGAAATGGAAGAATCAGGTAGACTTCCTTTCCTTCTGGACAATTCTGACAATGAAACTTGTGAATTGGTTGCACAATTTTTACTGGAGGTGATGCACAATCAATAATTTATATTTTATCTTAAACCTTTGTATTTGTATACTTTTTATCTTAAACCTTTGTATTTGTATACCTTTTATCTCAGGTTTTTTATTGTGTTATGATTATTGTTATGCCAAATAAAGGCTTATTATTATTATAAAATCTTTGAGAGCTCAGTGACACACTAGAAAAAAAGGGGGCCCCAAACAAGGCTTTGGAACTGGACATGAGGCAGGTGGTTCGACAGCTGTTCTTGTCCCTGTTTTAAATTACACAACTACTCCACCTAGCATCTGTTTTCAAAATCAATGGCTTCAGCCAGTAAAAGAAGGTGATGGGGAGGTTAAGTGGGAAGAGGCAAGCAACTAATGCTAAACAAATAAACAACCGCTCATTGTAGAACAGATAGAATACACATACTTACTTGTTTGTTGAGGCAGAATTTTTTTTGGGAAGGATGGGTCAGTTACCTTTTGCTCTTTGTCCAAATTTACTCAGAAAGAAAGAAAACACATATTCCCCAAAAAACACCCAACAAACCAACTGTCCCACTTACACACTACTCCCCACACTAGGCTTACAGCAACCATTCAAACCAAGAACTCAAGTTGCCTTCACAGATCCAAGCTTCTATATGCTCTCTCTTCTCTTTCCACAGCTTTGGTAAAAGCTGGTCCACAAGGGACAAGCAACAATCTAAAAACTCTACTAACTGCCTTTCCATTATATGGTTTACATCCTGCCTACAGCCAATCTAGTCTCGAGCCTCATTTGAAGAGGAACCGGGGCAAATAAATCCCCAGCTGAATGGCTGGGAAATGCCTCTAGTTCCAGAATCATTTAGACTAATGCAGAATATTGGAAATCAATAGCTACATTCCAGAGCAAGTCATTTCAAGATTGCGGAACCAGCCTTTCCTAGATATTATAATAGATTTGTTAAGAAAAATCCTATCAAAAAACTTCCAGGCAGGTGCAACAACTATCAGCGGTGAGCAAGTAAATGCTTTTGGACAGATTGTTTCCACTGAAGAGACTTGTGTTATAGCTGATGTGATCTTGCAGGCAATTGTTCACCCACATGCACCACTGCCCATAAAATGATAGAATAATTTATATCACTATTCTTATTAACCAGCAGCAACATCCCAAAGGATTAAATATCTCTTTCACTTAAAATGGAAAGGGACAGATTTCTCTGTCTGCAATAGTTGTGGAGAGGAAAACACCTGTGTAGCAGCTTGTGTTAGTCTAATGGAGACTGAAAAGTGACTGAAAGAGAATTGGCCCTGTTGTAGATGGAAAAAGAAATAGAGAGCAAGGCATATCTTTATGTAAAAGGCTACAGTGACCCCTATTCTGTGTCTCACTTCATCTCTTTCCTAGCCATTAATATTAAATAATCTACAACTGCTGATATTAAACTATTCAGGCAGGCTTCATGAAGTGGGCCTGTTAGATGTAGTTTTCTAGGGTCAAACTACACAGAATGCTCAGTTACATGAACTGCAATGTGGAACTGAAAACTGGAGCGTGTGTTTCATTAACTCTTTCTATGAAGTACATTTTTTTTCTTATCCAAATTTTGTTCCATTGAGGAAAAGGTATCGGTTAGGCAAGTGGAGGCTGATTTGACAGTGAAAAATCTATGGAGAAACAAATAATGCCCCTTACAGAGTATAGCATCCAGTGTTTTTGATTTTCAAAATTGGTGAGAAAGGTCACATGACTTAGCTTTATGTGTCATGTGACCATTAAACCATTTACTTTTGTTAAGGAAGTTTTATGTTCTGGCTTCTAATTCAAAATAAAAGTGCAGCCAAGCTGCAAATGACTTATAGCAACACCTGGAGGGGTTTTCAAGGCAAGTAATTAAACACATGTTATTTGCCATTGCCTTCCACCGCAGAGACTTCAATTAATTCCACGCAAGCCCCTGAAAACATTTTGCAAATGTCTGCAAAGTGTTTTCACACACACACCCTCCAGTCAGTTTGTTCACACTCATCCTCTTGAAATGATTCCTAGCTGCCATGTTCTGGTCATTATATTTCTTTTTTTTTAACTCCGTGGATCTGATGCTATGAGACTTCCAAGCCTTGTGCTGCGATTCTCTAGAGGTTGTGTCTTTGTAACTTCGAAGACACAACCCCTCAAAATTAAAACAAATTGACGAAAATACAGTTCTAGACAGCCAGTGCAAGCTCAGAAACTGGGGCTGACAAGCAAGTCCTGGAGGCAAGGGAAACTTCTTAGAGATCTCACAGAAAGTGAAACGACAAAAGAATCACTAGGGAACAGCATGCAAATAAAACATTTTTGGGCTGGGAATAAAACATTTTGGGCTAAAAACACAGTTGAACTCTATGGAGGAAACATTTTATTTCCTGCCTTAAAATGTTTTATTCGTGTTGTGCAAAATGGATTATTCTTGCAGGCCTCCTTTCCAAGAACTGACACATCTTAGTTTCCGAGATCTGACAAGATAATCTCACATCATACCATCCCATATCCCTGAAAAACCTATACCATTGTATTAATAATTTGTTTACAGTTCAGAACAAGAACTATTTTCACGGGCTTTATGTTTGTGCAGTTGTTGGCATGTACAGTTTGAAGGGATTAGAAACACTCTGGAGCCATCATGGGCAAGGAAGCACTATGGAGCCATCATGATGGGCATCATGGGCATTGCAGCTGCACAATCATGCAATTCATTACTGGATTCAACTATGGTTCTCATGGAGGAATGTTCACAATAGAAGAGAATCATGCAAGGTGGAGCTATCAAATAAACAAGTGCAAGACAATTTAGGAAATGTTGAGTACTCCATAAAAAGTGGAGCTCTTTCACTTGCTAATGAGCACTGTTTAAATTTTGTCACTGGATTGTTATTTAGGCAAAAGAATGATGTCACACAGCTAACTCTTGGAAGAGTATAAGGATCTTTTATTAGAATAATATTTGAATTAGACCAGTTTTGATTGGTCTATATCATCTGACAGTAGCCGGCAGGGAATATTTAGGTAATATGTGAAACATCCAGAAAAATGGCAATACAAATATGCACATATTGCAGCTTCTCCAATACTGTTGCTGTAGTTTCGCAGACATCCCCCTCAAAATAAAATATAAAGGAAAAACGACATGTGCATGGGATTGCTAGGCAAAACAAACTTTATCCATCTACTTTTTACACTGAAACAGCAAATGAATTAAATGCAAACAGAGAAAACTTCTGTGGGAATCTCCATGGAAAATCTGTTGCAGCACACAAAATGGTGGGTGTGAGCAGTGGAAATGGAAGTAAGAAGTTTGGGTGGGAGAAATAAAACATTTCCTGTCTGCTGGTGTTAGCTCAACAGGCAGAAATCATCTTCAACCCAGGTTTGGCAAAACAAGATCACTAGCAATCTTTGAAAAATCCTGGTTGAGAGAAATATAAGAGGCTGAACACGTTTTGGAGAAGAAAGCTGTGTGAAGTTCTTCCCCATAATGCTTTTTATAATGTCCTAAAGATGTTATATTTGTGCTGGGCAGAAGTCACCACACATCAGTTAAGGAAGAATCCCATGAATAACTGAAGATGAAATTTCAGTGCCTGTTCTCATTGCATGTCACTCACTATCACTCATTGCATATCACTCACTGTATGTCACCCAGAGACTACATCTGAGGAACCATACATGCAAAACATATATTCAGCCACTGAGTTATTCCCTTTCTGTAATCCTGCACAGTCTAAGGTAGTAGAAGGTAAAAATATATTTAAAGACACACATAGTATTCTCCTTCTCCGTCAGTTTTCAGTAAAGTGATTATATCAATCTGAAGAACTGATTATTTATATCAATTTGAAGCTGAGATTTGTTGGGTCTGCAAATCATGTGCAGCATTGAAGAGTTTTATTCCTGTGGAATCTGCTTCTAATGAAAAGAAAGTCAACACACTGGAATTAAGAATCAAAAGAAGAGGATGAGATTATATGCTAGAAATGGTCTGCTGAAAAGAAGCTACATTTTTATTTAAACAGTTAAATATAATAAACTGCCACTTTTTTTAAAAAAACATTTTTCAATGTAAAAGTCTAAATTCCAAAACTGCTCCCCCCTCCCCAGGTATACATTATAGATTTCAATAGCTTATTTCATATTCATCTCTCTAAGGTCACTTGAAGATTTGCTCAGGGGCAGAGTGCAGATAATGCAGTAGCAATTTGCATTGCAAGCATGAAATAGGCAGTGTGATGAGATCTGCCTTGCAAATGAGAATAAAATTGTACCCTAATTCTATGTCCCATAAAAGATGTACATATTTCCAGGTAAAGTTAAAACACATCAATGATAGCACAGAATTATTGCCTACAGTAAATCTTAAAGTACTTTATGAAAAATTATTCAATGCCATTTCATTCACTTCCAAATATTACTGGAGATTTAGGCATGTTCTCAGCATTTCATGGTTTCCTTCCAGCAACTAACAGTGATTCCCCACTTACCATCTGCTGCGCGCTACTCTCGCCAAGTAGCACGGGGTCCCGCGGCACTCCCCACTATAGGGGCGGCAAGAACGCAGCCGCCCCGACGCTGCTGCTCTCGCTCCCCGTCAGCGGGCGTCATTCCTGGCGCTCCTCAAAATGGTGCCTTTTGATGACCCCATGCAGAGCGCGGGGTTATGGGGAAGCCCAGGAGCGCGCCAGAAATGACGCGCGCTGAGAGTAGCGCACAGCAATGGTGGTCGATGGTAAGTGGGGAAACAACCTAAGAAGGGTTTTAGCTCAGTGGTAGACTATTGCTTTGCAGGCATAATGTCCAAGTTTTACCATCCAGCTAAAAAGATTAGGAAGTAGGTGATGGAAAAGACCTCAGCCTGAGAATCAGAAGAGCATCTTCCAGTCAGACTCTGATAGACCAGTGGTATGACTCAGTAGACTGCAGCTTCATATTTTCATATGTTTACATTATTTACCAACAGAAGTCCTGCATCCAGTGCTGGGATCCTGCATTCAGTTCCTGGATATATCCTGTTTGAAGGGTCTTGGGCTGAAAGGTAGGACAGACTTCTGTCTGAAACAATGGAGTGCCACTGCCAGTTGGACAGTCCACAGAGGGCTAAATGGCTAAATTCAGTGTAAGCCAGCTTTGTATTTTTAACCAAAGTGAACTGAAACATTTCTGAAATGAAAAAGCATATGGAACATTTTTAAAAAACAGATGGGAGAGAATATTTAAAATATAATTTGTAAAATACTGTACTGTCAAAAAGAAATTGCCTTCCCAATCTTAGTATAGTGAGTGTTAGTGGTGATTATGTATCCACTTGGAAGTTTGCCTGAATATCACTTAAGGAAAATAGAAGAATAATCATCCTGTCCCACTGTTGGAATTCAAATAATTTAACAACCGGTTCCAGTGGTGAGATTCAAATAATTTAACAACTGGTTGTTTACAAGCACCATTTTAACAACCGGTTCTGCCGAAGTGGTGCAAACTTGCTGAATCCCACCACTGTCCTGCCCTCATAGTCTAGGTTTCATTTCTAGGCAATAAGGCTAAAGAAAGGCTGTATTTCTGTTGACACAGTTCCAGTCATGTGAGTCCCTACTTGTATGGCTTGTTTCAGATTGTCACGTCTACAACAATCAGGCCCAAGCTTCAGGCTATATGTTATCATTTCATGGAACATGTATGTCTGTGGCCAACATACTAACTTTACACACACCTCTGTCTTTCATCTGAGATGTGGGAACAATTAAAGGTAAAGTTTTCCCTTCAGTCATGTCCAACCCTGGGGTACCACTGCGAGCAGTGATTTCATAGGCAAGCCTCTTTTGTGGCTATTCTTTACCCCCTAGCTATGAGCTAGGTACTCATTTACCGACCAAGAAATGGATGGATGGCTGAGTTGACCATGAGCCAGCTGCCAGGATATCTGACCCACAGGGGGCTCGAACTCCTGACTGTGTGAGTGGCAGTGCAAGCACTTAACCACTACGCCACACAGGAACAATTATGCTGTGCCATAACTTCAATTGCAAACCCATCATTCCTCAAATTATAAATGGATAATTCTAGCAGGGTTCATTATGAACCAATTTTAATTTTCTAAAGTGCCATGCAAATGTCAGACTTTGTTCTACAGCCAGGACAAAGTTACCGTGAGCTGTTTAATATACTACTACTTTGCAAGAACTAAGGTTGCTTGAAATTAGTTTAGATGTGAACTGCTTATATCAAGCATTCTACGAACACATAGCTATTGTGCACAAGCAGTGGCTTAAGTAAGCTTCCCAGGTGAACTCCATGGAAGACAACCTCCCCATCCAGAAGTTCCTGATGCTGCTTGATTGATCAATGGAAGCAAAATGAGGGGAGAACAGTTAACCAAATGCAAGAAAAAATACTCCTAGTGAATATATACTGTGATTTTGGCCAGTTAATATCTCTCAGCCAAACTTACCTTGTATATTTGTTGTAAAGATTAAAAGATGAGGGCAGGGGTAGGGGGGAAATCAAGGGATGCCTCCAAAAGCTTATTAGAATAAGGGTGAGCAAAAAAAGACAGAGTGCAGTGAGACAAGCATTCTGCCACTTTCCTTCCTAATTTCAGTCCCCTTCAATTATTGGAAACGGATCAAGATAATGCAGATAGTTTATTCTGTTAAAAAAGCTGAAACTGTGGCCTAAATTGGTTCTTTGCAGTACTTGCTTTTTTTACAGGTGCAACTGAGCAAAAACAAACCTGAAAACTCCATTAGTATGAGTGGAGAATTCACATGTGTTTCTGAAGCTATTTCTTTTATACGCTTCTTGTTGCTAGTAAAAGATTACAGATGTGACAGAAGCCACATTATAACATGGCTTTATGGAAGCCAGTTCTGTGAAATGCAGGATGGAAACAACAGAGTAGTTGAAATGGGAGTAACAGAATAAATTTACTAGCTTAAAAGGTTGTAACTATAAACTCAGTATTTAATTCCAAAAGCTAGACAGTAAGTGCAATGAAGTACATATTAAAATAAAAGTTTATTTAGCAGTAAATTGATGGATTTCAGGAGCACTCCAAACTGTGCCATTGAATTCAACCACAAGTGAATATGTGTGAGAAGTGGGTGGTGTTATGAATCAAAAGGCAAAAAGATTCACACATTCTGTTTTGCATACTTGTTCATAAATGTATGGATCTTGTGTCCACATGAAAATGTAACGGCTTGCTCATTTTCATTTCAATATTATAAGAAGGATCAGGGTTTTTTTCTGCTGCTTTACCTATACATTCCTATTCAAAAGGAAAAAAGGAAAATGTCAAAGAACAAGAAATATAAAACAAAGGAAGGTAAAACAACACAGAAAACACCCCTCAACAGAAAAAAACCATTCAAAGGTCGAATCCCCACTACCGTCTTAGCCAGGTTTCAGAACACAAACTAACCAGGTTTGAGGGACGACCTCCCCGGTCGAATCCCCACTACAGTCTTAGCCAGGTTTCAGAACACAAATGACCTCAAACCTGGTTAGTTTGTGTTCCTGAGAGCCACAACTAAAATGATAGTGGTCTGACTCAAAAAACTGAATAAACACTAGAAACCAAAATCACATGACTTTTGTAGGTTTTCCAGGATGTATGGCCGTGATCTCTTAGTTTCTGCTCCTAACATTTTGGCCACATCTGTGGACACACAACGGTGTACTGAAAGAATGGCTATAAGAAATTTAGATTGGATCCATTGTAATAGGTTGAAACAAGTAGTTGGAGGTCCAAGAATGGTCCCGTACGAGAGTTGTGCCAGCATTTTGGCCTGGGATAGCTTAAGAGCAGTGGGGGCAAAAAGGACCTTAATTCAGTGGTGGGATCCAAAAAATTTAATAACAGGTTCCGATGGTGGTGGGATTCAAACAGTGGCGCCGCCGCACACACGCACCTACAGTCCCTATTGGGTAGGGAGGTTGCTTTAGTAACCCTTCTCGGCACTCAGAAAAAATTAGTAACCACTTCTAAAGAAGTGGTGAGAACTGGTTGGATCCCACCTCTGCCTTAATTACATTATGACTGATTTCTTACCAGTTCAGCCACATAATTACTGTGAGCTACCCTAAAGTCAGAGACCTGCAGGACCACCCCAAATATCCGAAATGATTCACTTGCTCCAGCCTGTGGCCATATATGTTCCAGGCCCTAATTTTTGGGTGCTGACCAAAGGACATGACTTTGGTTTTTTGAAAGTTAATCAGTAGATGTTCATTATCACAATTCTGATCAAGCCTATTCAAGGCTCTTCTTAACCAAAATGGAGATCAGTGTGAATTCATTCATTCATTCATTCATTCATTCATTCATTCAAACATTTATACCTTGTATTTTCTTTTGGTTCAAGGAGAATAATAGATGCTTAAAAACAAGCTAAAACCAGAGTAAAATAACACATCCAAATCTCTCGCTCCCTGTTTATAAGATGTCTATCAACCCCCCCCCAACAGATCCTAGTAGAAAAGCAAACTTTGTTACAGCTTCTGAAAATCTCCAAGGAGGGGCCTCTCCACACCTCTTTAGGAAGCCCACTCCACAGAGTAAGTCATGATGGAAAAGGCGCAGACTCTAGTTGATGCCAGACAATCTTCCGTAAGCAGGGGATAGTCAACAGATGGCTACCTGAAGGCTGTAACTGGCACACAGGGACTTATGGAATGAAGCAATCCTTCAAATATGTGGGTTCCGGGTAACAAACCCACAAACAGACTGAAAGCTAATTAAGCTGTTTCAAAATGGGCAACATATGTTCCCAGCAGTTAATCCCTGACAGTACTCGAGCTGCCACATTCAGGACAGTTGCAATTTCTGAGCTGTCTTCAAGAGCAGTCCCACACTGAGTCCATTGTAGTAATCCAATCATGAGGTTACAGAAGTTTGCATCAGCATGGCCAGATCAACTGAGTCTAGGTAACAAGAGACTTGGCAAACCTGATAAAGCTAATAGATGGTGCTCCTGGCCACGATGCCAATCTGCTTTTCAAACAGCAAGGCAGGGGGCATGAGCACCTCCAAGCTCTTAACTTGCTCTGAAAAACCCAATGCTACACTATTAAGGACAAGTGAATTCAGTCCCTCTAGGACAGGTGAGTCCTGTGATAGCTCTGTTGTGTCTGGATTCATCTTCAGCTTGTTCTACATTAGTCACTTCACCACAACCTCAAAGCACCAGTTCAGAGCCAAGACAGACAAATCTGGGGACTTGGGTTACTGACAAATATAGCCACGTGTCATCTATTTGTTGATAACACCCAACCCCAAAGATTCAGAAAATCTCATGCAGCAACCTCATATATATATATTAAAGATCATGAATGAAAGAACAAAATTCTATGGCACTCCATGTGAGAAATCCCACCCAGTTGATTCTGCAATGAACAGGTGAGACATCAGTGAATGTGACCAGCACGAAGAGGATGTGGTTTCTGAGAGTCAAGCTTTGTGTTACAAAAATAAACTTCCTTGAAAATTATATAAGTGTATAGGTAAGTAACCGTATCTTTTAAATCTACTTAGTTTACAACAGATTCTGTGGGCTAGTTAACAAGGAATTTCACTTTTTAATTAAATGTATTCAAGTGGAGAACCCTTCTCAAAACTTTTCTGTAGATTGCATCTATTTTCCTCGTCATCTTCTAGATTGCAGTTGTAAGTGCTGGAGATGTTTAATTTAGTTGGACAAGGAAGAGGTCAAGTTATGCAGGAAAAGAACATGAATGGCAGATGTTTATAAAAGATGGATTAAGTGGATACACATTGTTTGAATAAATGTTTTTCATCTTACATGTAGGACAATCTTAATATTAAAATGCTCTCAGTTTAGTTTATTTACAGTCATTTGTAGTGGGTGGTAGTGGGGTATCAGATATTGACATCTGTGTGCCAGTTCAAGTGAAAAATGAATGGGTTCTTTTGCTCATGTGAAGGAGGCCAAATTGAAACTTTAGTGCATTCTCTTTTTTATTGCCCCCCAAAGTCCTCCATAAGAAGTAAACATTGGCATCAAGTGTTGTCAAAGTATGAGGGGTTATTCGATGACCAAAATTTTTACTTTCTTTTAAATAATTCAAATAAGCTTTCTGTGAAATGGTAGCCAAATTTCTCTTTGATGTAATTACTGCTTCGGAATGAAATATGGGTATGCAACCATTAAGCATCAGTGAGAGTCTGATTGATTTTATATATAATTATATATTTTAGCCTGTGATTTTGTAATTCTTTTGTATGCCAAAAAAGGCTTTGCATGCATATGCAGGTGAATGGGTTCTTTGTTACAAGCTATTTTAGAAAGATTATTGACATGCTATCTGGTTTGGTGCCTAAAATACATCTTTTTCTACTGTTTTATATCTAAATTATTACTCTGTTACAGCTACCTGAATCCATCCCTCAAGAAAAGTTAAATAAGTTTTGCTAATTCCCCCTCCCTCTGCAGCCCCCATCACATTGCTCCTGAAGGTCTGATGATCCCCAAGAATAAAATTTCAGGGCCTAAATAAACCGCAATGGAGAGAGGAATCTGAAAAAGTTTTCTTAACTGTGCTGTTGGATCCAAGCCAGTAATTCATAACATCCTAGTTAAACAAGTTGTGCCAAAGTCATGTCATTTTATAAATTTGCTCAAATAATTTTCCAATGTTTTATGACTGTCATCTTTCAAAGACAATTTTATATACTGAGATTCTGAACTCTGCATGTATTGCAGATTGCTGCAATGAATTGTGATGCTTGACCATCCTGCTTTTCCATACCCTATTATCGCCTGAAGTTAATATGCAATGTATATGCACATACCTATGAGAAGATGCTTTTTCAAGGGCACAAACAACATGATTCTATTTGCATCATTACCATAGTGCCAATAATCTGTTATGAAGCTATGTAGTTTGTAGGCCAGGAATAACGAAGTGCCATTTGAAGGGGAAGCAATTCTGTCCTTGCCAAAGAAGTAAACCATTCTTATCTCTTCTGTTTTTGGCTTTCCTAGCCAGGTTTATTCTGGAGGGTTTCTGGAAAAAATCAACTATATGTCCTTTTACATTTTCAGACTGTTAATTTGGTTTTTAATGTTGCCTTAATTTTTTTTAATGATGTAGTATCATTTTTGAATGTGCACATGCTCAATACTTGAAAATAGTAGAAAGGTGAGATACAAATAACCTCAATAAATAGTTGACTAAAAGCCCAATCCAGAACATGTCAGTGTGATTTCCCACCCCGCAAGTGTAATGAGCACTTATGCTGGCAGAGAGAACAAACACTTTGGTGGGCAGGTGCCGTACAACTCTGCAGCACCAAAACCCATAAGGTCTGCCTCTCTGAAGTTACACAGCATAGGAGGGCATGCTGGCGCATGGGGGGTGGGGGGAGGGAAGCCGAGAGCATTCCTGGAGGTAGAGCCAACCAGGGGTTCAGCCCTGGAAGGCTCCATCCCTGGCCTCAGACTTACACCACTAAAAAAAGTGTGGCTAAGTCGTTTTACAGAATGCTTTTTTCCAAATGGCTGGGGTGGGTTTTTGTTTACTTCCTGTGCCACCTGAAACCTCTTTGGATGCATTTTTCATGCCACTGCCCTGGCCACCGTGTGTTCTGTATCGGACTGTAAAATTGGAACAAGAAAGAGCAGAGAGGGCTAAAAGATTTACAATATGAGGTAATCATATTAATTTCATTATCTCATATCCAAAATCACCCAACCTTTTAACTCTTGTTAGCCCACACTTCTTCACACAGTTACTTAATTGGGAATTCGAGAACTACCCACGTCTCTCCCCCTCACCCCGATTTTGAGGCAATTGTTGAAATCCCTTCTATATCATTAGCCTTAAGGGCTTTTGTGTAAAAGTTAAAAGTTACTACCTCAGTCTCTGCTTATATGCCAAGCTTGATGCTGCTTCCACCCTGGAGAGTCATGCGGGAAAACAAATGAGAGTCATTTGGAAATGCCTTTTGGGGTCCTTTTGGGGTCCTTTTATTTTTATATTTTTTATATTTTTTACTGCAGTAATAAAATATTTTGAAAGCATTTGCTGTGTGGCATGGGCCATTGCTGTGTTCAGATTTGTGAAGTGGGGTATGTCCTATAATGTGATGGTGACTTTGAGATGACCTGGTGCAAAAAATCATTGTTTGGTCTTGGTGGGGAAAGGCGATCACTTACAAGGGGGTTGCAAAACTCAGATTTTGTCCCGGGCTCCATTTTTCCTAGCTACGCCTTTGCTCCCCGCACCCCTGAAGGATAGTAAACATATGACAGAGTTGGTGGAGGACGGAAAATGGCTGCATGCCATGTATCTCTGCATTGTTATAGCCAATGGCTCAAACAATAAATACTTGACTGACTGACTGCATGATGGTGCAGACAATGATGTGGCTGTGAAGATAAAGCCCATTTAAAGCCACCTAGGGCCTAATTTTTTTGAATACTTTTTCTGCAGAACAATCCCCTTTTCCCTCCCTTTGTCCACCATGTGGAGATTAGCTCATAACCTTTCTGTTTGTTTCACATTAGTTATCTCAGAGCTGGACTTATAGTTAAATGGACTTGATCATGAGAAGTTGATGAAGCCTTGACCGGAACTGGGAAGGTTTAGGTTGGTTAGATGTTTTTTATTTAATTAGATTGGTATTAACCTGGAGTTATCCAAGGACAGAAAGGAGAAACTCCTAAATTAGTCACCAAGGGTTGAACAGTCCCAAGAAATTAGAGTGACATTAATTCAATTGCTGCACATCAATATTTGAACCTTTACACTGCATGGCATGTGGGATTGATGAGCAACGACTTACTTAACAAGTCTGGTACAGGTGAGGTGAGGAAAAAGATAGGAGTTGCCCAGGGTCATGTTAATCCTAGATCCAGGGTTGGATCAAGGCAAACACAATGGGGCACAGTTTTACAAAACTCCACAATAGGGGTAGTGGGTTTAATTAGATTGTAATTAATTAACTGTCTGATGTTACTTTACAGGGACATTGGGACAAGATATAATACTCTGTTCCTTAGGCTATAAAGCTACAGCTGCTCTGTGGCTGAAAACTGATTGTACTCGTTCAAAAAATTGCTTTGACTGCTGCTGCTACCACAGCCCAATGATCTCCATTGTGTGACTGAAGGTATGATCTGTATAAGCTAGAAAATATTTTTAAACTATAAGAACATTTTACAGTGACATGGAAAATTGTGACAAAATAAAGAATCCCAGGTTTGATTCACCCAACTGGGAAACAAAATAAAATTTGGTTATTTCTTACCAAAATAGCAGGGAGAAGACATTTAAAATTATTTCTGTTTTGCACCTGAAGCCCTATAGAAATAATCAGAAATCATGGCAAGAATTAAGTTTATGTGCTCTTGGTGCAAACATTTGGCACATTAAGAGTTCTATGCAGCAAACAACACCAAGGCTTTATTGGTGCAAGTTTTCACCCAAATCCATCTCCAGACTGACTTAAAATGAATATTTATTAGCTGATTCAAGGGAAAACATGATGAATGTCTCCTTGAAAATTTAATTATGCCTTTTGCTATATTTGTATCTAGTAACAAAAATCCCACCAAGATATATTTATCTGCATATAATGTATAATGTTTTAGGTATCAGAAGACTGTTTTCAAGGTTTGTACCTGATCCAAGGATATCCTAATAATTGTTATGCTGTTTTTGGCAACTCTATAGACAGTGTATTATTAATTGTATTATATATAAATTATATATGAAAAACTCAACAAACAGCTACAGTGTTTCAAATCTCTAAAGACAATTTCAAATCTTCTCAGTCCAAAATATTTTTATCCATTTTAGAGGAGTCTTTAACATTGCAATCCACAACATATGGGGACACTGGCAGGTGCCAGTGTGTCTTACAGAGGTCACTTGTTTCTTCAATATTGGTGATAATATAATAGATTTTAATGGGCCAGAAAAAGGGAGCTTTGGGTCACTATCCACATCATTTCCAACTAGTGAAGCACTGAACTCATCCCAAACATCTATGCATTTTTAACTTGATTATAGGCACACACTTCTTTTATTATCTCATAGCTTGTGGATGGGGGGGGGGGGATCTCCCTGTGGCTGAATAGTGAGTAAACCCTCCATCTGCTCTATTAATTAAAACCAACCAGCATCCTTTCTCTGAACTAAAGAGTTGATCTTGCCTACCATGGCGGCCCACCTTAGAGGCAGCCATTTTTGTGGTGGTGCTCATAGCTGTCTTAAGCCTAGGCACTTCCCAACTTCACACATGCTCAGGTGACTCTGCTTAGGGTAAACCTTTTCAACCTAAACACACTCCTATAATTTCCACCGTTAACTCTAAAGGGAACTTAATCTGTCTTGGGATGTTTATAAGATTAAGCTCTGGAGTTTCACTAAACCCACACTTAACTCTGCCCGTTAAGTTAAACACACCCTCATGGGCTCTCTGGCTCAGTATCTAGGTGTGGTCTCCTCATGGGACAATAGCCAAGCCCTCTGTGTGGTCTTAGGAGTGCCCCTCTTGTTTTCTACCATCACTATGCCTCCTAGCCTCTGGTGAAGCAAGGCTCTTTCCTGTCAGTCTTTGAGATCTCTTGGAGAACACAGGCCTCCTAGCCATTCTCCCTCTGTCTCTCTCAGCCTTTAGACATGATCTCCACTGACTGAATTTGAGGAATGACAAGATCTGTGTGTCACACAAGCTCTCAAGATGCTTTTCAATCACTGCTATCTCTTAAACTCCCCTGCTCTAACAGGTTTTTCCTGCTTTTATATGAGCCAGCAACCCCTCTCTGTGGCTCCTGGCTACTGCATTTTAGCCAGCCACTCAGATGGCACTCTGGTTAAAACTTGGTGCTCCTGCTGTGGCTGAACTTCACCTTTTCAGATTAATCCTTTTAAAGCCTAACCCATTGCATACTGCTTCTGCAGTGTTTTGCAGATGATACCAAATTATGTAGGGTGGTGAGAACCACAAAGGATTGCGAAGAGCTCCAAGCGGATCTTGATAAATTAGGTGAGTGGGCTAAGAAATGGCAAATGCAGTTCAATGTAGCAAAATGCAAAGTGATGCACATAGGGGCAAAAAATCCAAACTTCACATACAAGCTACAAGGGTCAGTGCTATCAGTCACAGACCAGGAAAGGGATTTGGGTGTCATAGTTGATAGTTCCATGGGAATGTCAACTCAATGCATGGCAGCTGTGAAAAAGGCAAACTCTATGCTGGGGATCATTAGGAAAGAAATTGATAATAAAACTGCAAAGATTGTCATGCCCTTATATCAGGGGTCCCCAAACTTTTTAAACAGGGGGCCAGTTCACTGTCCCTCAGACTGTTGGAGGGCCGGACTAAAAAAAACTATGAACAAATTCCTATGCACAAATGATTGTAAAATGTTTGATTTCACCTTTCAGCCTTTCTGTCATGGTCTATTTTTAGAACAGTGACCAAAGTATGTCAAGTACAGGGTGGGCTCCAAATATTGTTGGGGAGGCTGTGGAATACCTTCCCCTGTAAAAAAAAAAGCAGAACTTTCCCAATGAAGCATTCCATCTAACCCAGGATTAGGTATCTTCCTGGGTTCTTCCTCCCTAGCAGCCAGCGAGCGATTCACCAGCCTGGCTGATGCCAATGAGAGTGAGGCGGAACAGAAAGCCTGAGAGCAACACATGGAGTAGTCGAGAGGGAAGGGCGGAGCAGGAGCCTGCCACGTGTAAGGGTTCCAACTCTGGGTCAGAAAATTCGCATGGAGATTTGGGGGGTGCCATCATGTAGTACAATCAACTTGGCCGTTGGGGCCCATTCCTCCTCTCCCTTGTGAGCCCCCACTGCACATGAATGGAGCTTCTTCGCCCAGCCATGCCTGGCGAACCAGGATAAATGCCTTCAGGGGGGCCACATTTGGCCCCAGACCCGTCTTAGGGACCCCTGCCCATATAAAGCAGTGGTGCAACCGCACTTGGAGTACTGTGTCCAGTTCTGGTCGCCGCATCTCAAAAAGGATATTGAGGAGATAGAAAAAGTGCAGAGAAGGGCAACAAGGATGATTGAGGGACTGGAGCACCTTCCCTATGAGGAGAGGCTGCAGCGTTTGGGACTCTTTAGTTTGGAGAGGAGACGACTGAGGGGGGATATGATTGAAGGCTATAAAATTATGCATGGGGTAGAAAATGTTGACAGAGAGGAATTTTTCTCTTGGGTGCTGTGTGGTTTCCGGGCTGTATGGCCGTGTTCTAGCAGCATTCTCTCCTGACGTTTCGCCTGCATCTGTGGCTGGCATCTTCAGAGGATCTGATGTTGGGAAAGCAAGTGGAGTATATATCTGTTAGAGTGTCCAGGGTGGGTGGAGAAACCTTGTCTGTGAGTAACAAAGAAGGCAACCAGGTCAATAATTGAGGGCATCTGAATAGAAGTATGAATTTTTCTCTCTTTCTCACAATACTAGAACCAGGGGGCATTCATTGAAAATGCTGGGGGGAAGAATTAGGACTAATAAAAGGAAACACTTCTTCACGCAACGTGTGATTGGTGTTTGGAATATGCTGCCACAGGAGGTGGTGATGGCCACTAACCTGGATAGCTTTAAAAGGGGCTTGGACAGATTTATGGAGGAGAAGTCGATTTATGGCTACCAATCTTGATCCTCTTTGATCTGAGATTGCAAATGCCTTAGCAGACCAGGTGATCGGGAGCAACAGCTGCAGAAGGCCATTGCGTTCACATCCTGCATGTGAGCTCCCAAAGGCACCTGGTGGGCCACTGCGAGTAGCAGAGAGCTGAACTAGATGGACTCTGGTCTGATCCATCTGGCTTGTTCTTATGTTCTTATGTTCTTATCTACATCTTAGTGAGAAAGCTGGACTATAAATAAAGCACATTCACAGGTAGGGGACAAGGATTCAACAAAGGGGGAGAGAGAATCTCATTTCCTTGCTACCTCCCACTCTGTCTTCCCCCTAACAGTGACTGCAGCCTCTCCCCTTTCTTTTTCTTCTGTTCATCTATTTATCTACCTTTTTCAGTTTCTCCATTTGGCAGCTTGTCTCCTCTACTCACCGCTCATCTTTTCTATTCCTGCTACTTTCAGCTTTCCTTTCCCTTCATTTCTCCTATCTTTTA
Organism: Sphaerodactylus townsendi; assembly: GCF_021028975.2. Taxonomy (NCBI): domain Eukaryota; kingdom Metazoa; phylum Chordata; class Lepidosauria; order Squamata; family Sphaerodactylidae; genus Sphaerodactylus; species Sphaerodactylus townsendi. The sequence continues at coordinate 55,613,670 of NC_059434.1, read as the reverse complement.
ACCTTTTAGTCTGTCTCTATTCCCCCTCATTATATTCCAGAACATGATTGGTGGAAAGTGAATTAACTCCTAGCTTGACTTTTTTGCCTGAGCATAGCTAACAGGTAAAGTAATTCATTCTGCTTAGTATGTGTTCGATTATTTCACTATATTAACAGTGCAGTCCTAAGCAGAACACACTTCTAAGTCTATTAAATTCAATCGACTTTAATTAATTGGGCTTAACACTGTTTAGGATTTCACTGTAGGAAGAACAATTTTCCTTTATCCTGTAATACTAGGACATGACTGGGGGGGTGCAGTGCTGAAGGAAACAGCTGGTCAAGAGATTCAGGACTAACAAAAGGAAGTACTTCTTTACTCAATATATACTTAAATTGTCAAATTGGATGTAATGTAGTGATAACCACAAGCATAAATAGCTTTAAAGGGAGATGAGACTAATTCATAGAGAATTAAGCAACCAGTGGTTATAAGTCATGATGACTACAACCTACACTAAATACCAGTGTTAATAGGCACTGAGTAAGGAATGGCCATCTATTCACTGTGTGACGAAACGGGCTTGCTTTGCCTGGCAAGTTCTATTCCACTCCCAAGCCACTCCCAGGGGTTTCCAACTTTTCCGGGAGAGAGCTAGTTTTCTCACTGGGTAAACCACTGCCACCACCTGACCATTTGAGGAACTGCCTGCTGGGGAAGGTCAGGGCTCCCAACTTCTTTTCCAAACTTGAGACCTAGCCTCATTTTCCCCGGGTTCCCCTCTCCTGGGTTCCAGAGGGTAGATTGGAGGTCCCGAAGGAAGAGCTGCTTGCCAGCTGCTAGCCTTCCTCCCTCCTCCTATTTAGATAGCGCATCCAAGACAGTGGGGGCATTCATGGTACAGAGAACTGTTCCCCACACCTAAGGTTTAAAAAGTATTTATTAAAAATAAAATGGTCACATGTATATTTTAGTACTGCACCAGATTGAGCAAAGGTTTCCAAAACAAAGGAGATGTAAAAGCAAATCCTTCTCTGTCCCTCTCTCTAAACATACCCTAGCAGTTGTTAAAAATACTGTAGTCATTTAAAGCTTAGAAGATCACAGTTCTCAAAGAGTTCCAATTACCTGGATGAGCAGATGGTCCAAAGATGGCTGCTTTCTCCAGAGTCCAGCCAAGAGGTCTGCCCTTTTCAGTGACCCAGCAGAATGAGAAAGAGGCTGCACCTCTCTGCTCCCAGCACTTTTATCAGTTATCTGGCTCACCCTTTTTTGGCCTGGTCAGGCTGGGTCAAGTTATCCTTTCCCCCTAGATCAGGTAGCTCTTCCTGATGTCCCTCTGGCATCTTTTAAGTCCTCCAAATCTATGACACCTGATCAGAGAAAAGGGGGAAAAAGCCCATTTTCCACACACTGTATTGTTGAAGGCTTTCATGTCCAGAATCACTAGGGTGTTGTGGGGTTGCTGGGCTGTGTTCCAGTAGCATTTTCTCCTGACATTTCACCTGCATCTGTGGCTAGCATCTTCAGAGGATCAGATGGTAGTAAACCAAATGGAGTATATATACCTGTGGAATATGGAATGTCCAGGGTGCAATTAGCAAGTGTGATTTGCATGTGTTGAGTGGAATCCACTCATATTAGCATATGTAAGTAACAATGAAGTTGAATAATCAATTAGTGAGGGCACCTGCATAGTAGTTGCCTGGCATTTTAATCCATTTGACTGCTTCCTGCTTGGAGACATCCTGTTTCTGGGTGATGTTCACTTGATTCTAGTGTTTTAAATAGTGGCAGCCAAATTTTGTTCATTTTCATGGTTTCTTCCTTTCTGTTGAAATTGTCCATGTTCTTGTGGATTTCAATGGCTTCTCTGTGTAGTCTATGTAGTGGTTGTCAGAGTGGTCCAGAATTTATGAGTTTTCAAATGACATTCTGTATCCAGCTTGGTTTATCATGTGTTCTGCTATTACTGATTTTTCCGGCTGAATTAGTCTGCAATGCCTTTCATGTTCTTTGATTCGTGTCTGGGCACTGTGTTTTGCGGTCCTTATGAAGACTTGTTTACAGCTGCACAGTACACAGTGGACTCTTGCAGAGGTTAGAGGATCCCTCTTATCCTTTGCTGAACATAACATTTGTTGAATTTTCTTAGTGGGTCTGTAGATTGTTTGAAGGTTATGTTTCTTCATCAGTTTCCCTATACCAGGGGTCAGGAACCTTTTCCCCTCAAAGAGCCATTTGGCTCACCCTCCCCTGCTCACCCCCCACTCGCTCGCACGCCCCCTCCTCTCACTTGCTCGCTTGCGCCCCCCTGCTCACCCCCCCTGCGCCTGCAGGGCAGGCGAAGATGGGCCCGGCGGCTCGGCCTGGCCGGCTGCCGGGAGAGCGCCCGCCTCGCAATGAGCGAGGCGGGCAGCAGGCAAAGCCCGCGGCGCAGCCTGGCTGGCCGCGGGCGAGGGATGCGCTCGCCCTGCTGCTTGCAGGGCGGGTGAAGATGGGTCCGGCGGCTCAGCCTGGCCGGCTGCCGGGAGAGCGCCCGCCTCGCAATGAGCGAGGCGGGCAGCTCAAAGCCAGCGGCGCGAGCCCCTGGCTGGCAGCAGCCAGGCAAGGGATGCGCTCGCCCTGCTGCTTGCAGGGCGGGTGAAGATGGGTCCGGCGGCTCAGCCTGGCCGGCTGCCGGGAGAGCGCCCGCCTCGCAATGAGCGAGGCGGGCAGCAGGCAAAGCCCGCGGCGCGGCCTGGCCGGCAGGGCAAGCAGCAGGGCGGGTGAAGATGGGCCCGGCGGCTCGGCTCATGGAGCCGCAGAACAGCGGCAGAAGAGCCGCATGCGGCTCGTGAGCCACGGGTTCCCGACCCCTGCCCCATACAAACAGTGATTCACTTGATGAATAGTAAGAACACCTTTCCTCTGGGTGACTAGTCATCTCCACTCCTGTGTTTTGTTCTTGGTCTTGCAGCTCTTCTGATGTCTATAGTAGAGTAACCATTAGCTTGCAGAGCCCAGTTTAGGTGATTCAAGATCCTCTAACCTCTGCAGGAATCTACCAAGTACCACAGGTATATATACTCCACATGCTTTACTACCATTGGATCCTCTGAAGATGCCAGCCACAGATGCAGGTGAAACATCAGAACAAAATGCTACTGGAATACAGTCATACTGCCCAGAAACCCCACAACATCCTATCTATGCACTGTTGGTTAACTCCATGTGGCCATGGATAATTGTTTAGGGAAACAAGGTGCTGGATAGATGGATCATGCTCTAAACCAACAGGTCTCTTCTTATGTCCTATATTCCATTTTATATTTGTCAGATTATCCACTGTGAATTTTTGTGAATGGTATGTGACTAGGTACAAGCCATACATTTGGATGCATATTTTATACATGTTTCTGCAAATGTGATGTATTGCAAGTAGTGTTTGCATATTACCTCCTTAATGATAATATTACAAAAATGTATTCCTCTCCAAACTTACGGAGTGTGACAAGGACAACTTGGATTTTTTCACACAAACTGTGCTGCTAGGCTCAAGTGCAATCCTTGGTTATTATTTCATTGGAAAGTAATAAAGTGATTTTTGCCCACCACCACTAGTAAACTAATATTTCTATTTATTTTGTTGTACCAAAGTTTTGGCATGAAAGTCAGTTGTGCTGAAGTGCAGACGTAAGCAGAATTATACACTTATAATTGTGTCGTGATTCATGGCACGTGATATACATTTTGTTCCATTGCTTAAATAAGAATAGATTCTGGTTTTTATTAGTTTACTATAGCCTTTATTGATTAGCCATTCAGACAATGTCCTAATCTCATTTTCTTGTCCTACACATATAGTATATTATTGGAACCGCAAGCATTTCCCACCAGAGAGATGGAAGATCCATATTAAGACAGAAGCATCAAGATCATGATCAGCTTTCACTTGCAGAAAATAATTAGTCACCACTTCTAATGCAGTTAGCAATAATTTCAGAATGAAACCAGAAGCTCTGACTTGCATGATAACCTAATAAGGGACCCAGCTGTGATTGGATCATACATCCACTAGATGGTATTAACTTTTTGAACCAGCATTCTAGTCAGGGCAATGATTTAGCTGCAATGAAAGTGCAGTGTTGTGCCTACTCTAAAGCTTTGTGTTTTGCTTTCAGTAGATTTTATCCAATAAGCAGTGGCATGTTCCATGGGTTAATTTACAACCCAGAGCTAATTTCTGCCCTGTAGTTGACCCTGATCACTAATTCTTATTATGTCCTTATTGGATTTTTCTCATTGTATAAAGGAGTTGAAAATCAAAGGTTCATCAACTAAGTAATGTCTTCTGAAAGAGCATAGATTTGTATGTGTCAACTTGAATAATGCCAGTACAATAACTTAGGATGCACCTGCATGACATCCTTCTTAAGTCTCAGTCTGGCACAATTTTGTTAAGCTGGGAGCGTGGTATAAAACATTATAAATATTCACACCATTCAAGAGGCATCTGGGTGTCTGTGGGAGTCAGGCTGTTATGAGAACACAGAACTGACATAGCATGTGTTTACATTACAAAATCAATCCTATTTTCCAATACTGCTTTCTGGTAAAATGCCATGCATATTTGTTAGCTGGAGAATGTGTTTTAATTTTTTTTTTAAAAAAATTGTATTACAATTAAACCAAATAAAAACAACCAAATAAAACACCCAGCCCCACCCACCTCACAGGGTGTTTGTTGTGAGGGGAGAAGTGCAATTGTAAGCCCCTTTGAGTCTCCTACAGGAGAGAAAGGGGGTATATAAATCCAAACTCTTCTTCTTCTTCTTCTTCTTCTTCTTCTTCTTCTTCTTCTTCTTCTTCTTCTTCTTCTTCTTCTTCTTCTTCTAAAACAAGGGTGTACAATTACAAAATACATCAACATCAAAATATATAAGCTCACAATAACTGCTTGCTTTGGACAGAAATATATTCCATTTTTCAAATTTTTGGATTTTTGGCTGTGTAATTGACAAGTTAGCTTCCACATATGAATGTGTTTTTTTAAATTTTGATAGCATGTATGCGTACAAGAAGTTTGAGTGTTCCCCATGAGTACCAAAAATTTAGTATTTGGTGATCTGCAACATATGAATGCTAAGTAGGTTGTACAAGTGCAGTTTATGTCTTTCATTTGTGAGAGAGAGAGGAAAAGTGAGAGAGGAAAAAAGATCAGTATGCTGTTTGAGCCAGAAGCATGAGTGTGGTCAATAAGACAGTCCTTGATTGAAATTAAACCTAAAATGGTGGGATAAAACAGGTTGTTTTATCATTCAAATTAGTACTGTTTTCTATTAAGGACTTGAACAAGGTTGTGTTCCCTCCACACCACCTTTGAGCTATTCTGAGAGGGATGCTTAAAAAAATTACCCTCAATGACTAATTGATCATTTTATATGTCAGATATACATTACCCTGGACATTCATTGAATAGGTTGAAATGTCAGATTATTTTCCCACAAGCACTGGTCGTGCTTTGGATTTGGGTATAGGGAGATCTCATGAAATCACAAGGAAAACCCTATATGGGAATGTGCGACAGTTTCATATAACAAGAAGGCTGCATCATCATGATATTACATTTTATTGCACATTGATACCTGGTTTGATCCAGCATGGAATCTGCCTACATCTTTGGCTTCCTAAGTCGCAGGAGTATAGAGATGGGGGCAGGGCAGGTAACAAAGTGGAAAAGTATCTCTGAACTGTTTTTTACCACACTTCTTAGCTATGAAGGCTATTTTTAAAAATTCTGATGGATATTATATTACTGTAGTACTATTGATTCTCAGATATCAAACAAAACAAAATCCTGTTAAGGACCAACACCCCTAGCTAGTTGAGAGTCCAAATGATTTAATAAGAGCATATTAAGAATATTTTGTTAAACTTCTGGCTATTTACCAAGACTGCCAAAATCATAGGAATATACAATCTGAGTAGTAGAAGGAACATAATTCACTAGGGTTGCCAGCTTTAAATTGGGAAATTCCTAGAGATTGGTGGGCGGAGCCCGGGCAAAGATTTCAGCCGTGCATAATGTCATAGAGGCTATTCTCCGGAAAAGCCATTTTCTCCAGCAAAATGGATCTCTGTAGCCTGGAGATCAGTTGTAGTAACATGAGATCTCCAGACATCATCTAAAAGTTGGCAGCTCTACATTTCATCCAAACATTGGCTGAAGAACATAATGCTTCACCCTTCTCTTTGTGTGTCCTGAAGGAAGACTTCTAAATGATGTCATAAAGGAAAATTATGACTGTTCAACAGTAATGGTCTACTGAATGTTGGCTTTATTCTCACTGTAGAGAGAACTGGTCTACCCAAAGAATATATACATCAGCATGTATACTGTTCCTGTTTCTTCAAAGTACTCTATCTATATTTTTATCTATCCATCTACAGTACTCCATCTATATTTTATTCAAGCATTCTTTACAATAATCCTGTAAGGCCAACGAGTACAACTTATATCCCAACCTACAAATAGAACATTGATGGCCAAATGTTCAGTAATAAGTGTTTACTGGATAACTTGTAGAATTTTGATCTTCAATTACTTGGAGGGAAAATGAATGCTATGCACCTCTGCTTTTGAATTGCCCAGTAATTGTTTTCTCAACTGCTGACTTAACAGCCTGATTTATATTTTATCTATTAATTTGATTTACTTCATAGCCCACCTTTGTCAGTAAAGCTCACCAAGTTTCCAAAACATAAAAGCATAAGACATGTACTCAACAATGCAATTCAGAGAGCATAAGACATATACTCAACAATGCAATGAATCTAGGATAAAATGCAAGCAAAAAACTCTTGAAGGCATGACCGGTCATAAAATGCAGCAAGGGAATTGCAAGGTTAGAAGACAGTGAGTGCAGTAAAACCAAGATGATACAATCACTGGTTCCCATGTTTTCTTTTATTTTGCTATGGCATTCCTTCTTGCTTATTATTTCTGTATATGGTTTGATTTGGAGCTTCACAAAACAATGCTTTCAGTGATCAGTGTTCTGTTTCCTTTCCATCCCAAGAATTTATATCTTGTCCAATAAGAGCACTGATAAAATGCATATGATAAGTGTTTAAGCCTTAATTGAAACTTTTAAAATTCAAGGCAGGGATATGATTAAAATGTGGTTGATTACAAGGCTAAATAAATGGGTTCATTATCCACTTCAGACAGAGAGACTGTTCTAATTCCTGTCCTTTGGTTCTGAAGAAATTGAATGGAAGTCTGTTCAGAAATCCTTTCTTGTTCTCAGGATTAATCTTTTATAACTTAATTCTTCCCCCAGAAGCACTTTTCCCAAAACTGAAAAAGAAATGATTAATTTCTTGGCATTTTTCCCCTGCAGAACTCAAAAGTGTTGGTTGTTGAAGCATCCTCAATGCATGAATATTTTGCTTTTATCTGAGGTTCTGGGAATTGCTGCCATATCAAACTCTACTGCCACATTCTTCTCAAAATAGTGTGATTCTGCAGATACTTAAAAATCAGTCAAAGGTAATACAAAACAAACACTTATCTACTTAAACAGAAGTATAGAGGTAGTGTTGTCCAATAGCATTAGCATAACACTGCTGAGCAATTGGTTATACCACACTGGGTTTCTTTCCCTCTTATCTTTTTGTTGTCCATTTCCTTTACATTTTGGAGTTAGCTGTTGTGAATATTATGTCTCAGTGACCATCCATTCTTCCTTGGCATGTTGCTAGCCAGAAAGTTAGTCATGTCAAGTACCCCTTGTCAAATTCTCTATGATTGGGTGCACTGGCAATCACATAGTACTGCTTTCAGTGTCTGTCTGGTGGGTTGTTTCACTAAAAAACTTTACATAAATAGACCTGGCTCCTACTGTTCATGCCATAATGATGTCAAACCATAGTGATGTCTAGATGTTCATGCCATGATGATATCAAGCCACAGTGATGTCTAGATGCGTATGTGTACACATGAGGGAGAGATGACATGAAATAACTTGATCTCATCAGATCTCAGAAGCTAAGCAGGGTCAGTACTTAGAATAGAGACCATCAAGGAAGATTCTTCAGAATGCGGCACTGGCAAACCACCTCTCCTTCTCATTGTCCTTGAAAGCCCCTTGCAGGGGTCACCATAAGTTGGCTACAAGTTGATGGCACTTTATACATACACACTTATTAATGTTCTTTCTGAGTTTAATTACTCACTCTAGAGTAGATGATTTTGAAGTTGGAGTAAATGTTTCTCAGTTTCCAGGTTAGGTAAAACAAGGTATTGATTGATTGTACACAACTGCAAGATTTAGCAGGTCTTCTTGTTAATATCTGTAAAGCAATGAGTAACACAAGCTCACTAAAAACCATATGGTCTCTTAAAAGAATCACTCTCCTGAGAATATTTAAGAAACACAACTTCTGTACACTCAGATCAGAAAGTACAACTTCATCAGGCATTAGTGTTTAATTAGTATTTCAATAAAAGTTTTTTTGGGGTAATCTAAGCAATATAAATCTTAAAGACAATCCCACCGGAAAAAAATGTGTGCTGTTTTCACAAGGAGTGACATGTTAATTGCCTGCAGACATTCTGTTGCTCTAATGAGTAAAATAACCTAATAACTAATTGAAACTCCATTCAAATAAAAAGTCATTAGCCAAGTAGTATCATATCTAAGTAAATTAACTCCATTTTCTATTCTGAATTATCTAGCTGTTGTACTTTGATCACAGCTGAATTGGATCATTAACTAATTAAAAGTGAAGCCAATTTATAATTGCAAGACCTTATGCAAAGAATTTTTTGTTATTTTTTATAGACATTTCAATAAAAGATTTTTTTTCAATAAAGTTTATCAGCATATTAGACATTAGGGAAATAAACCAGTGATTTGTACATATAATTGCACAAATGGCTGTCCAAACTAACTGTCAAAACCTTTGCTTTCATTCATGAGGTGATCATATATCCATCACATCAGTAACAGGTCGCAAGAACAGGTAGTTGTATAAAGTTCTGCCTTCTGTCCTGTTTATAATTTATTTTGTTGAAGTTTTCCAGGATAAGAAATAAAATTGTAATATTAATCAAGCCAAGTTGGTCCATGGCAAAAGTCAAATACATACATACATATACATACACACACACACACACACACACACTATATATATAAAGTCAAATTATATTTATAAATATCTTATATATAAATACATTATATATACATTATATTTATAAATACATTATATTTATAAATACATTATATATAAAGTCAAATACATTTATGGATTTTAAATGTTAAAGATATTACCAAAAAAAAAGAAATTTTATAACAATGGTGTACTCAAGCATCTCAATTATAGCATATATATAGTCTGTGCAGTTTTAAAAGGTTTGCCATTAATTTAATTTGAATGATCTAAACAGACCAGTTACTTTGTGTGTGAAGATTGCTCCATCTATGTGACTGAGAAATCACAACTCTTTTTTCAGGTGTTATGAACAAATTCTGAGTTGTTCCTTATTAGAATAAACTTATCTATTTTTGTTCTCTATTTTATTCACCTCCTGTTTTCCTCATGTGCTTGGAACTAAACATGAAAACCTCATGGTTTGGGGTATTTTTTAAAAAATTAATATATTCTCAAGTTATGGTGACATCTAAATCTGGGCTGGTAGGGGAACATTTCCAGCCCTAGGGTCAGCCAAGCAGCTTCCTGAGCGGACCTTGTTGCCCTGCTCCAGGCCAGCCACCGGCTTCCCAAGAGGGATCTTTCTTCCCTCACTGTGGCAGCTCTGGTCCCCTCTGCAGAAGTTTTAGAGAACTTCTCTTTCTGAGGGGAAAATTGCTTGGATACCATCTTGTGTCTTGGAAAAGGCACTGGATGCTGAGAAGCATTCCCCTACCCAGAACAAAGACACACACGGGGGTAGGGGTGACAGTAGATGGAAACACAATCACACACATGACTAACACTGACAAACACACACACAAAAAGTGCTAAGAGTCCTTCAAAGTCCATGCTCTCCCTTCAGAGGCAGGAAAGATACTGAGGGAAAATGGCTTCCAGACTCCAAGACACGAAGTGACAAAAATCTAGTTCCTGTCCCCCTAAGAAAGGGATGAGAAACTACCCAGCAAGATGTCTTCCACCTCCAGAAGAAATACAGGTTTTGCCACACAGGTGACAGAATTTGAAAGTAACCTATGTACAAATGATGATAAGTTGATTCCTAAAATGTACAAGAATTTATTAAAGTGGGATACTGAGTAAGAGGGAGTAAAATCAGTGATGGTAAAATGGGATTAAAATGTTGAGAAAAGCATACAAATGGAACAATGGGAGAGATTATGGAAAAAGATTTTAAATTTTCAGCTTGTTATAATACTTTTCTTTCAAGTTATAACAAGCTGGAAAAATGTTAACGCCAAAAAATTGTCTAAAATATATAAGGAAATATCAAACAAATGCTGGAAATATCAACAACAGAATAGTTCTTTTTTCATATGTGGTGGACATATAAACAGGCAAATTTGTTTTGGGATATGATATTAAAAGAAATGCAAAAGATTTTGAAAATAACAATTGAAAAAAACCCTGAGGCAAAGCATGGACTTAGATTTATGCTTGGATCCTCAGTGAGGTAGTCACTATATATATGTGTAGGTGTTTGTGTATGTTTTTTTTTTACTTTTCTTTTCATTTGGTATTATTGTTATAGGGGCAAGGGGACTAGATTGGGATCTTTTCTTTAACCTTTCTATGTGCTATGTAGATGTGTAAAATAATACAAATTTTCATTATAAAAGAAATGTAACATGAATGATTAAGAGGTGACAAAGACTAATGAGACATCATGGTTACTCATTTGGGACTTATAAGATCATGCATTATGTGGAAGCCTATTTAAAGGAAATGTTGCACAAGAAAATTGGAAAAAATCAACGATGGGTAGCTCATTAATTTCAAATCTGAATTAGCTATTAATTTGCAGGACTCTTTTTTCAACAATCACAAGAGCAAAAATGCTTAACTTATTAATGAAAAGTGCTGAGATGATCAGATTTAAAGCTAAAATGTTTAGCACTAGAGAACCATGCTTTGTCCAAGGTTGATATTATATATATTTACTTGACACTAACATGAGATAGACTGTAAAAAGAGAGCCACCATTCTGCGTATGGAAGACCTGAGCAAAGTTGTTAACTATAGGACATTTTGGAGATAATTAATTCACAGTGTTGTCCAGAAGTGGGATCCAACTAGTTCTCACCACTTCTCTAGAAGTGGTTACTAATTTTTTCTGAGTGCCGAAAAGGGGTTACTAAAGCAGCCTCCCTGTCCAATAGGGACTGGAGGTGCGTGTGTGTGGAAACGCCACTGTTTGAATCCCACCACCATCAGAACCTGTTTTTAAAATTTTTGGATCCCACCACTGGTGTTGTCATGAGTTAGAAGTGACTTGGCAGCACTTATCACTCCCACATTTGATACCAAACACATAGGTTCATAAATTCAGAGATACATTTGCTTATTACACAGAATTTTACAGAGGGATTTTTACTTATTTATCAGGACAGTCCAAGACCAGTTGTTATGCCAGTTTTAAATATGGATTTTGCAAATCTTGCCATGAACATGTTCAACAGTCAAACTTGTCAAATTTGAAGGTGTCAGTCAGGAAGGATCTGATCACCCTTTCTTTTTTGTTCTTGTCAGCTGTGAATATGTGCTATACAAGTTTGTATTAGGTTATGTGAAATTGCACAGGAGCAAAAACACTGCCAATTCAACTAACTGGCAGTTATTAGAATAAATAAGGCTGCTTAGACATACAGTAAAAGGTATTGCTTACTTATACGATTTGTTACTGATTTAATTGTCTGTTTAAACAATTGCATACTGAGCTGAGGTTGAAAAACTGCATTTCTGAAAAGCCAATTGTGCTGTATTGCACAACATGTATGCAATGAAGCAATGTGATGAACAGTCATGATTGGGTTAACAAATGGTCAAATCAAATTGTTGAAAAATCTTTCCACTGTTTGTAACCTGTAAACAGGACACAAGCTGAACTGGCAAGTTTTTGAGCAACCTGCATATTTGTTGGATGTAGAAATATCTAATGTGGAAAGTAACTGAAAAGAAGACCCAGCAGAGGGCGGGAAAGTTATCAGCTAGAGAGGGATGTAAAGTTAGTGATCCCTCCCTCCTTGTGTCACCTCTGGATTGTCCTTAGACTGATACTCTCAGATCTAATATCCTGTTTCTTCTTGGAAGTTAGCTGCAAAGACACTTCCTAGCTAGCAAGATATCAGAATGCTATCTTTCTCTCTTTCCTATCCTAAATGTAGTTCCTAATAAACCTTACCTTTCATGCTTTTAATCAGTGTGTAAGCCATTTCTCTGTGCAGTAAACTGCAACAATATTAAGGTATCTTGAAATGGTTATGGGTACTGTGGAGAAATGGCTCCTCCCCCCCTTTCCCTCCCCTTCTCCAAACAAGTATCATACATAGATTTGGAAGACTTGAAAATGTCAGAGGGACATCTGGAAGAGCTACCTGACCTAGGGGAAAGATAACTAAGACTGACCCTGAGAGAGGGGTGGGGCCTGGGAACTAATAAAACTGCTGGGAACAGAGAAATTATGTCTCTTTCTGATGGGTCACTGAAGGTAGCAGACCTCTTGTCTGGGCTCTGGAGAGAGCAGACATTTTTGGACCATGTGCTCACCCAGGAAGCTGACTTGGTCTTCCGGTCGAATTCCGAATCATCTTCAAGGTGTGGGTTTTGACCTTTAAGGCCTTGCGCGGCCTGGGGCCCTCGTACCTTCGGGACCGTGTCACCCCTTATGTCCCATCTCGGCCCCTGCATTCACCGAAGGCCAATTTGCCCTGGTCCCCAGCCCTCCCTATGATGCGTGACTGGCCTCCCGCAGCGAGGCCAGGGCTTTTACGGCACTGGCCCCGGCCTGAATGGAACACCCTTCCTCCAGCTGTCCGGACCCTCGCCGGGACCTAGGTGAGGATTCCATGGGAGCCTGTAAGGCAGATGCTGTTCCACCCGGGCCTTTGGAGTGTCCCGGCCACTGATACAGTGCCCCCTTACTGCTCCTGTCAGGGTTGTCAGGGCCAGGATGGGATCAAGTGGGTCCCCTCATATTGAGGGGCCCCACCGTCTCTCCCCTTATGGGGGTAGGTTTTAAATTGGGGTTGGACGCCTCTTGCTCATTTATGTATTACTGTCATTCGCTGTTTTATGAGTTTTAAGTTATTTTATGGGATGCAGCCTATGTATTTATATTTTGTATGACCGCTCCTGTCTGATATTTAGATAATGTTGTTTACCGCCTGGAGCCCTTCGGGGATCGGGCGGTATATAAATTGAAGAAATAAATAAATAAATTCCAGAAAATGGGAACTCTATGAGAATTGTAACCTTCTAAGCTTTAAGAGTCTACCCTATTTTAACAACTACTAAGGTATGTTTAGATTAAGGGATGGAGGAATTGCGTTTATATCTCACTTGTTTTGGAAACCCTTGCTTGATCTGTTGCAGTGCTAAAACACTTGTAACTATTTTATTTTTAATAAATATTTTTTGAACATTAGATGTGTGGAATAGTTCTCTGTACCACCTAAGCCTCCGCCTTTATGGTTGCGCTATAAAAATAGGAGGATGCCAGGAGGAAGGCTCGCAATTGGCAAGCAGCTACTCCTGTGGAGCCCCCAGTTTGCCCTTTGGAACCCAGGAGAGGGGAACCAGGGAAAACTGACAGTTATAAAGGAATCTGGGGAGCCTTGACTCTCCCCAGCGAGCAGTTCCTCAAATGGTCAGGTGGTGGCAGCAGTTTACCCAGAGAGAGAAAGCAAGCCCTTTCCAGGAAATGGTGACACCCCTGGTAGAGGCTTGGGAGTGGAATAGGGCCTGCCAGGCAAAGCAAGCCCATTCTGGCACAGGTACTAATAATCAATGTTTATACATCTTGAAATATTGCTTTGCATTCTTTTATAATGGGGTTAAAAAACAGGTATTCCAAAATGTTATGTAGAATAATGGGATAGCAAGCCTTCCTGATGCATGGCTATGTAGAGATGCAAGTCACTCTCAGACAATGTGTAATGTAGCAACAGTAATGAAATAATGTTAATCACTCCTTTCAATTTGAATAATTAGACATGGTTTCAAAGTGGTAGGTAAAAGGTCAGCTATCAGATTTCTGGGAGCCTTAGTGAAAGCAACAGGTCCTTCAGGGTGCATCCTGGCAATTTCTTTGGTTATGTGGCTGCAGCCTACATTTAGCCACTGAATAGAATTTGAATCATAAAATTCTGGCTAAATATTACTAGAATAACAGCATTCAGAAAGCTTTGCTATCAGTTTTTGAGTTCACTTACTGTAGAGCTATGAGCACTGTTGAAGTGTAAATTTAATAGTAATTGTAGTATTAGGGAAGGAGAGGCCTGGTTGAACATGTGACTGAGGGAATCATAGTTTTCTCCTGCCCCCTCCTTCTGCTGGCTTAGTTTTCCAACCAGCCACTTATCCAAACTGATGTAGCCACTTGTTTTCCAACAGTCTGAGGCACAAGTGAGGCTCTGTGCTCATGCATGGGGTGGAGCAGAGATACTCCTAGTAACCCACACCCTTTTCCTTATTTGCTTTCCAACCCAGCCTAGCCAGGAGATCATGGCATAAGCCTGAAAGAACAGTTAGACACATAAGTCTCTTTGAACACATTTTGAGTTCTTGAAAGAGAAAGACTAAAGGACTACTGCAGAACCTACAAAGAAACTCTTGAGCCAGTCTGAGCTATAGAGTCACATATATTACGTTGGCATCCTGTGAGGCCAGAACTCAAGTCCGGCCTGCTCAGCTGTTTGAGAAAAGATAGGTTAGAAACAAATTCCCAAAAAAGCAAAAGACATCTGACATCAGAAACAAACAGACAGTTTTTACTTAGCAGAATATAGAAAGTTACAGAAGGCGAACCCCTTCGGGTGTTCTCAAAAGAGAGGCACACCCACCATAGGAAGGATCTTAGTCTTTAGATACAAAGAGTACATACGTCATACAATCATCCCCTTAACCACATACATGATCCATACCTCTTTCACGTGCTATAAGCATGAACCTTAAAATCCCATTGGATAGATCTGTCTCCTTGTCACATTAAGACAGCCTCTATTCTACGTGTCACATTCCTTCTGTTATTCAAACGCTGAATGCTCTTAGCTCATGTCCCTCTACCCATATGCAAACGGCTGCAATAAAACTACTGCCTTTACTGGTTTTCCAAGTTTGCTCCTGCAGAGAGATATGTCCTTAAGGTATGCAGCATTCTTTAGGATCATAAAATTTCCCTTCTCCCAGTTTGAAATGATTTTACCTTTAAAAGATTATACAATTATAGTGAAATACAAATAAATGTGAATCTCTCATCATCATTTCTGTGTTCATTTAACTAATCACATTCTATAGCTAGTTCTAACCCAAAAACAATGTTATAAATGCATATGTCTGCTGTCACGCTGGCCTTTAGTGACAAGATCTTAAAGATGTTTATCTTTGCTTGCCTGCATAATCACTGACAAGCTTCTAACATGTCATTTGACCTGCTGCTAAACATGCAGGCTTCAGCTGGTCACTATAGAGAAACTCCATTTTGATTCTTAGCAATATTTGGTTCATGCAACTTAATCAAATACAAATTTATAGACATTCTGGTCTGTCCTCACAATCCCCTCCACGGCATAGATACAAGTTTCTTGGAACTTACATTTGCGCAGCTGTTTGTACAGCTACTTGCACACTGCTGCCAGAGTATATAGATTTTTAACCCTCCCTGCCCTAGTTTGTGGAGTGATTACATCACTCCACCTGGCATTTTTCTATCCAAGCAGCTTGAAGTGCACATTTCCCTCCTTTATTGCCCAATTCAAGTTAGGCACATGGCAATCAATCTTGCCTCTTTCTGGCAATTGTGCAAATGGTTTTCTCTTTGGAGGTAACTCATCTCCACTTAACTGATAATTGACCAGTTTATTACTTGGGAAAAGGTGTTGTTTCCAGAGGTCTGGCACCACTTGATATAATTCAAAGCATCTTACACTTCCTCATCACAACAATAATAACCTTATAAATACAAGCCCATTCTTCATTCAGCAGACATATGACTATCCTTGAAGATATGATCCTCCACAAGAAGGATGTGGACTTTCAGAAATGCCAAATTACTCTGTGAGAAATGTATGTATACACTGTGCAATACACTGTATCACATGCTAAAATATGACCATATGAGAGACTCCGACAGTGGTTCATACAAAATCAGTCACAGGAAAATACAATTTATTCAGCTAGCCTTTCATTGTGCTTGTTTATCAATGGTGTACGTGTGCCTTGATCACTGTTGAATCTCCCAACCATGAATGTTAATACTAAGGATCAGTATATTCTTCCAGTGTTTAATTTACTCATCTCTGAGTATACCAGTAACCATTAAAACACCTCCTTGCTGCAGAGCTATGCATTTCAAAAATTACAGCTGTGAGGAAATATTTTTATCTATTTAAAGCTTGTGCTTAATAATGTTCAATCTTTGTATGGACTTTGTATGGACTAAGAGTTCACCTCCCCCAAAATATCCATTCTCTCCCTACTTTAAGCATCCTTCCAATAGATCAAAATACAATAAAATGCAGTTGCTAGGTATAGTATTCTAATTATTTAATTGAAATTCATACTTTTTTTCACTTCAAAGTCTGAGAAGCATTAGGTTAAGATAAGTAAGTTCACATATAATAATTAAAGTTTGTTAAAAAAGAATGAAAAAATGATAAATACTAGGATCTGAGGTGGATCTGTTGCGCCAGCGCCAAGAATTTGGCAACGTCTAAGGATCTTAGAGGACATTGGTCACAGAGAAGATAAAAAGTTTTATCCGGTAAGAGGGCATAGTTCTCAGTATAAGGATCTATATACTGTCTTTTGATTGAAGCATATAACTCGCAACCTAGAAGGATGTGCTCGATTGTTTCGATGTCTTTTTGTGAACAGGGACACATTCTTTGTTGATAAGGGATCTGGGAGACTGGATCAAGACATGCTGATGCCCTGGCCTATATCAGGCTTAAGAGACTTCAAGCATTAATTTAATTAATTTAATAAATTTAAAGTAATTTGTCCAACTCTGGACCTTCTGTTCTCTACTGCTTTAGCTCTACAACTGTATCCTCTGATTCATGGCAAGGGCTAAGAAAAGTCTGACGCTGTTTAAAGTCATCTGTTAAAAAGAACAAAGGTCATAGCTTTTTACAAGAGCAGGTTCTGGGGCAAATTAAACTGTTGTAGAGGTTTAAGATCATAAAGCTGCTTTGCAATGAAGATGCCAATGTAAAAAGCAATTAGTGAGCTGTCAAATGACTATATGTCTGCTGGACCTTTGATACACTTAAAAAGGACTAATTATGAAGAAAATGCCTGTTCTGGCTGTAATGATTAGCAATATGCAAATCACTCCATGCCAGGAAGTTAGAGCTCTGCGGAGACCCAAAGTTTGCCAAAAGGGTTCTAAATCCATTCCATGATTGTTTAATAAGACTGGTGACTCTCTTTGTGTGTTTTTAGAAGAGTTAATTGAGACAGTAGCCATTATTCAAGGGTAATGAGCAGAGGATGGTACTGTACATCAGCATGGAGACAAGCTCCTATTCATAGAACAGTAGCATCAATGAGTCTCTTAGCCATGAGATGTCATTTCCATCAATAATAGGAGACTCGTGAAGGCAGGGTTTGCACAACTAGCTGTATATTTATGGCCTGCCTTCCTGTAAGGAATAATTAAAAGTAGTAATGAAGCTTCCTGTGCCTAGAAATGAAACTGAAGGTCCTCTTTGCCTCTCGTAAAAGATAGTCTTTGTGTCAATTAAGTTCTCTGTATAGTATAGATATTTACATGTTGATTCCTATGGTTCTGTTTCAGCCCTGGTACAGCTGAGGGCATGTGCTGCAGCAGTTAGGGTCACATCTCATGCTGGGGTATTAAGAAATGGCTCAGTTCCTTTATAATCCATAGCTTCTCTATGGCAAGTCTTACAATGGAGGCTTTTAAAGTGTAGCCCTGTACATTCGATTTCTAGTCATAACACAAGTGGGTGGCAGTAGCTTTGCATCCATAATGTCCTTTCTCTTTAACCTTGAGCTATGTTAATCTACCACTGACAATTCAGCATTTGAGTCTGGAGCCAGAAGATTTGAACAACTATCATCCAGTTTCAAAAATATCATTCTAGAGCAAAGTGGTTGAACAACTTCAAGGATTCCTTGATGAAATGTTTTGAATCAAAACAGCCTAGTTTTAAACAAGTTTTGATCACAACAATAATCTTTGGAGATCTTGCTTCAGGTGGCTCTGCCTCGGGTTAAGCAGGTGGACCTTCTTAGTTATTGCGCTGAAATTGTGGAATTTCATCTCGAGGGAGATTCAGTCCATGGCTGAAGGCTTTTCTGTTTGTTTGGTGTTCCCCTATTAACCTTCCTTCCCATTTATGTGTTTATGTGTTTTTGTTTTGTTGAATATTTGTATTGTTTTATATATAAACAATGTATGGCAATAAATAATCAATACATTCAAAAAATTAATATGTGAAAAAACAATGAAATATGTGGAACACACACATATACATATTTTAAAATTTGTTTTAATGTTTTGACTGTTCACTGCCTTGAGGACCCTGAACTAAGTAGGCAAGTAGTATAAAATTGTTTTAAATGTTAAATGAATAACAAAATATGTGAGACAGGACTATAAGCAGTTTGTCTTGTGAAGTTCAATAGATAAAATATCACACTTTTAAAAAGATATGAAAAATGGTACATGTATGTTTAACATTATAAAATTTTTGCTGTCAAACAAGAAGACTGTCTAGGATCAGTTCAGTCTGCCTGTTATGGAAAAACAAATGAGAAAGTTTGATATGATGAATCACGTCCCAGGCTTCATCCTGGCGACACCGTTGCGGCGGGGGAGGAAGGAGTGCAATGCCTCCTCCCCGCCGGCTGGTTGAGGCAGTCATGTGGCATGGAACTGCCATGTGACGAGGGCCCGGCAGCCTATAAAGGGCTGCACCGGCAGTCCTCGGCCTCTTTCAAGACCAGCTTCAGAGAAGGCCCTCCCTTCCCTCCCTGGTTGTATGGTTTTTGGTTTTACTGTTATGTTTTGTCACAGTTCACTGGGCGGTTTTGGGCATAAGAGCACATCCTATTTGGGAAGGCAGTAGCTTGCATGCTGGACCTTCCCACATCGGGAGCCTCCATATGAGGTCCAAGGTGGTGGTAGAGCTTTTGAGGGCAAGCCTTGAGGCTGTGCCGAGAGCTCACTGCCTGACAGGAAGGGGTATCACAAATTGGGTTTGGGTCCATGTGGCATCTAGTAACTTCCTGTTCCAGTTCCCTTGGGGAATGTTTCAGACAGGGGTTCTGTCTGAAGGGCCTAAAGGGTCAGTTGGGGCTGCTCTATAACCAGGTTCAGTGGTTTGCTGCCTGGGGGCCAGGATGTGTTCTGTTATGCTCACCCAGCTTCAAGGTTATTGTTATATGGTTAAGTAAATTGGGCTGTGGCTGACTTCTTTTTCAACAAATATATGTTGTTGTTTCATTAATGGAATGAGTCTCCACACATCCGCACGCAAACAACATTGATTATTAAAGTACTTACCAAGTAATTCAAATTATCAAATGTTTTGGATCCAAACATGTTTTAAATCTTTTCATCATAATAGTTTTACATTGTGCTATAATAGAAGAAGAGGAGGAGAAGGAAGAGTTTGGATTTATACCCCCCTTTCTCTCCTGTAAGGAGACTCAAAGGGCTCACGATCTCCTTTCCCTTCTCCCCCCACAATAAACTCCCTGTGAGGTGGGTGTGGGGCTGAGAGAGCTCCAAAGAGCTGTGACTAGCCCAAGATCACCCAACTGGCATATGTTGGAGTGCACAGGCTAATCAAGTTCCCCAGATAAGCCTCCACGGCTCAGGTGGCAGTCTTACACTAATAGGAACATTGAAAAGAAATTTAGTTTAGAACTATGAAAGCAAATCAGTGGTGTACAAGTATAAAACCAGATTCCCTTCTTTACTCATTATAAAGTAATTAGTCAGAAAAGTCTTTTTAAAAAATCAAGAGCTCTTTCCAATTCAGCAAACTAATTTTACAAACATGCTTTTGCATAAACACCATTTCAGTTTTATGAGACAGTTTAAGCAAGATTAGAATTTTGAATGGATTTATCTTTGGCAAATTGCATGAGGTAAAGCTATCCAAATTTCTATTCAGAAAGTGTCTTTATAAGATACCATATCTGGTGTATTACCTGACATTCAGATGCTAAAAAACTATCTTCTGCAAAAGACTTTGAAGCTCAGGTTGCTGGAGGAGCATGTTTTTTTTCTTCTTTCTTGATTATGGGAACTGTTTGCCAGTTTAACTACATCAATATTGGGCTCCTTTGCTTCTCCACTGAAATGGAATGCACAGATTGTCAGAAACCTGACTAATACTAGGCTGGAACCAGCTACTTGGTTCTTGCGGTGACATGTCTTATTTTGCACTATATGACTTTTTAATTAGAGCCGGTAAGTGAATTCTAAATGCTGGGAATTCTAAACGCTTGCTTAGATATCACACTGACCTGCCTTTCTGCCTGTCTAGAAATTTTAACTGTCTATATATGGAAACTATACATGTCTGCAAGTATGTATATAGAAACTTATTATTGTTACATATAATCAGAAATTGTTCGGTTCAGGATATAATCAGAAATTGTTCTTTGTTCAGTTTGCCAGGACTGAAAATAGGAAGCCTTTCTAAAATTAAACTTGTCCAAATGGCTGAAAGTAAGGGTTATTTTCATGTTAGGAATGGGCTGATTTGACTTTTGAAGAATTAAATTTTTGCATCTGATATCTTTTCTTCTACAATTTCAATAGCCAGAATCAAATGTTCAGTTCACTAAAAAAACCCATCAGTTTTTATTTTGTTGGTACTTATTTTGGGTGATTGAATGATTGATTGCATAGAGAATGAATGAGATTTAATAAGTCGCAAAAATGCTTTCTTGCTTGTATTTTCATTGGCAAGGAGATTAGAGGGCATTTGTGTATAAGACATAGTGCTGAAATACTTCTAGGTAAGAACTGAATATGTCTCAAAGGAAAGAAACATTTTAAAAATGCAGTTTCGTCATCTTTGAAAATCTACCAGACAAATTAAATTTGTGTCACAGTATCCAACATAAAACTAAGACAACAATAATTGCATGATTCTCTGGTATTGGTTTCCTTCTAAACCATGTCTGGGTAGATTCTCTTTTACTTTGTTTATAATGTAAGATATGACAGCATAAAATCAGTTGCAATTTACATGGGAACAATGTGGTGTATTGCAGTCCTGTGGTGAACTTGCACTCTATTTATTTATTTAAATGATTTATCATCTACCTTTCTTATTTAGACTCAATGCTCACACTTGATCAACTTAGGAAATACAGTCTTTGACCTTCGCTTCAGTTCAGGCAGATTCAGATCACATGTCTGACACAATATCCAGTCTTACTAGAACTGAACAAATATGGGGCAGTAGATATGGGTCTTGCAACAGGTAAAGCGTTTATCTCCTTTTAAATCAAAATATTTTTGCATTTGCAGTATTTGTCCCACTACACTGGTATATCTCTAGCTGCTAATGCTTTGTGGGGTCTATTGGACTGTGGCCTTGGACACATACAAAGAAATGATGTAATTATGTAACCCAACTTAGATTTTAAGAGGGATATTGTCATTAATGGATAAGGAGTTCGTCTTTGACAGTGTGATCCCACCTTGTGACCCTTAACATTCACCAGACTTACAACAAATCTGTTCTCTGTTCCTTAAACAATCATGTGCAGTACAACAATGAAATATGGCAAACCAATACAGAAACAACAATCAACATGTAATAGTTCTGGCCTGTTGTGCAAAACAGATTAGCAGGGTCTCAGTCCTTTACAGTTCTCTCTAGCTTCGTCCTGTGGCACTGTTGGTGGACTTGCAGCTTTGCTGTTCTTTGCTGAGCCCTCTCTCCTTATTGTCAATCCTTCAAGGATAGCCCTGAAATATGCAAATGTAGTTCATAACAACTGAACTCTGTGACGTAGACTGGCTCCAGCTACAGGCCTCTAACAAATCTGAAGAAATTGACCCTTTTCTTCCCTAATGTGGAAACTCTGAACCCCTGCAAGTCTCTTATCTTTACCTAAAGGCTTTATTATTATTATTATTATTATTATTTATTCTGATAGTTTTTAACTTGTGTGTTTTATTGTAGGGTACAATTTCATTCTTTGTTGTCATCTGATAATTTTGTTAAAAAGAGAAATATAAATTTTTAAAAAATAATAAAATATATAATGAAGCAAGATAAGAGTCACATAAGGCGAATGCTTACAGAAACATACACTTACCTATTTTTCAACTGGTAGAAGTACTGTTGGGGAAAAATTAAATACTCTTTGAAAGCAGAAATGAATATAATTATTAAACAAATAGGTTTTTGTAATTGGTAACTATAAATGTGCTATTAATTCTGAAAATGGGACAGACTCTGAATTTTATTGCAGAATATTTCAGAATCCATGTAGAGGATTATTATACTGCTATTGCTTTAAATCATTTCAGTACCATGTACAAGACATTCACTTGGCTATGTCCTAATACTATACTTTATTGGAGGAAAATCCTTTTTTTAAAAAATCTACTCATCAGTTCCAGAATGGGAAATTAGCTTTACCCAAACCCTAGTCCTATATCTGGGTTTAGCAAGGTCCTGACCCAATTAATTATGCAGATGATCAACCCAGCCAATCCAAGGATTTACTTCAGGGCACTTCCTCTTGCTGAGTTATAAATTAATGTGCTGAGTGTGCTGGGAACTGATAATATCTATCTGAAATGAGCAGTAGGTAGGGGCAAAGATTACTTACTGGGTTAGCATAATCCATCTTGGTAAAAAGCTGGCTGTTCACAGATCATGCTGATGAAGAAATTGAAAAAGAATCTCTGACAAGAGGAGTACATTTTATGCTTTGATGTGATCCCACTACAAATCACCAAAGTCTAGCAGCGCAAAACTTAAAAGAGTTATGCTCCTCTATGCTTAATACAATGAATGGGCTTCAGGATTTCACCATAAGGCTGTAGTTTATAGATAATTAATGGGAAGTTATATATCCTGAACTCAGTGGGATATACTTACAACTAAATATGAACAGGATTAATTGATATGCCAGCTTCCTCTTATGGTTGCCCTTGTGGTTAGAAAGAAACTATATTTACAACTAAGGATTTGCACTTTTATAGTGTATTACCCATCAACTTTCCTTGAGCTTTCCATATTACTAGGCTAGTGGCAAAAAAGGCATTTCATTGCTGGTCCTTTAACAGATATTTTTGTTTGCCTAAAAACTGCAAATATTATGAGAACAACAATCCAGATCACATGATGGTTGTGGGAAACGTACCAGTGCAGTGATGAGCAGTGTTACACACTTCTAAAACGCTGATGGGTGTAACTTTGTTTAGGATTACATTCTAAGTGAACATCATTAAATAAACTTTGAGAAGCTGGTTCTGAGAAAGTGTGTTTTCCTCCTGAGTAAATCTGGTGGGGAGGGGAGTTCCATGTACAATAGAGTATTGAGCAGTAATAATAACCAGGAGCAGAAATCTAATTCAGAGGCTTTACAAAATCATTTTTCAGCTAAACAAATGATGACATTCTTATCATAAGGATAATGATTAGGCCAGGCATATTATATCTCATTTTGTCTCCAAATGTATCTCCTCTCATTTATTTCCTGAAGTCTTTCTAGCAGACCTTAAACCTTTGGAATTGTCTACAGGTTGAGCTGTTGCTGGAATATGCTAATTTACACCTAGATATTCTATATTAACAAAATGATGAGTAAATGGATATTTCTTTTTTCATGATAATTAAAAGAAAATGTGGCAGTGAGTATCTGTCATACCTTCTCTTCAAAGAGGAGGGGGAAAAAAGAACATGAGATTTTAATTTTAAAGACTATTTTTAACTATTTAATGAGTCTAGTAGGAGAACTGATACTAATATGCCTAAAGAGAGCTTGAGGATATGATGGTAAGTGAAACTAGGAAAAATAGATCAGACTCACAGGGTTGGAATCCAAACAGACTCAACTGTAAATGTATGAATCTTTGAAGTGCCTATTTTTTTTTAAAAAAAGCACTGAGTTGTACCGTTTAGGCCCCCTCCACACAGCAAATGTACAGTGGGTTGCAGTTGGGATAAAGTAATTCATTTTCCTGTTTTTGCATTCACTTGTATCTGTGCAGGCAGTGATTGGGACCCATGGAAACAACCTGGGTTGCTGCCACGCCTTTTCATGGTAACGCATCTCTTTTTTTAAAATTTATGTCCCACCGATGCATAGCTACGCAAACATGCACAAATGAACCTCCACAGCCATGCTGTTACACAGATGTAAGCCGTGAGCGGCTGCAACCTGAGATTTTTTTTTAAAGACTCGCTAATAACGCAATTCTCAAAAAAACTGATTTGGGGAGAATATCATGGGGCAGACTTGTTTTAGGGGTAGGATCTGGGTAAAGTTTTCCCCAAACCAGTTTTTTTTACCATCCTTCACACGTGTTTATTGGCCCATACGGAAGGGGCCTCAGAATCATTTAATATTTTTAAAAAATTACTATGTTTTTTCATAATAGATGCTGACATACACTGAACTGAGCTTATAATTCAGATTGATTTATTTGACACATTACTTGGCAGGAAAAGATTACCTGGTATCTGAAAAATTGACATTAGGAGTAAAGGTGGAACCTTGAAAATAAACACATGATTAGCTAGATTCTAATTCTCATGGGTGGATTCTGCACAGGGGGAATATAATGGGTGTACGATGTAATACAAACTGTTGAGAAGGGACTTTGCAGAGGTCCCTTCCCCAAAATGTGTTTGCCCTGTTTGATTTCCCTCAACCCAGGATTTTCAAAAATCGCTAAACCACAATCCTTTTGCATAATCCTGGATTTGAGCTGCTCCCGCATGAATGGCTAGGCAGGAGGCACTTTATTTCCTTCCCTTCCACTGCACTGTCCACAGTCAGGGAGAATTAACTGCCATTGCCCTGCCAGCAGGGAGGCCCCTTTTTCTTTAATTTCACGTATTGCACAGGCGCAACTACGCAGGTGCAGTCGATCGTATTGTGCGACAATTGGCATGGCTGCGAAGGTTCATTTCTGTATCCCTGTGCACAGTGGTGGGATTCAAATAATTTTACAATTGGCTGTTTACAAGCACCATTTTAGCAGGTGTGAACCTGCTGAATCCCACCACTGCCTGTGTACCTATGAATGTGTTGCAGGACATTTAAAAAAGAAGTATTTCTGTATGAAGGTGTGAAAGCAGCCCAGATTATTCCCATGGGCTCTAATCGCTGCCTGCACAGCATGCATGTGAATGGGAAAAAGGAAAACGGGTTACTTTATAATGACTACAACCCATTATACATTTGCAGAATTGACCACAGACCATTCCTAAAACGCTCCACACAACATGTTATGTGGATATTCACTGAGGTTTTGCTAGATAATTTACTGTTGTTCACAAACATTGCTGACATAGTTTACAAAGTCATAACAATAACAAATCAGTAGGAAAAGAAACAAATTCTGAAAATGACAGGCACAAAGAAGCATGGTAGGAGTAACAAGATGCAGCACAAGCAAGGTATGATGCCATTCTAAGCCAAGTTACATACTTCTGGATCTATTGAAGCTAATGAGCTTCAAAAGATTTACTTTATTTAGGCACTGTCAGTAATATAGCATTTGGCAAAACAAGCAAACTCATTCATTCAGGCAAACCTTAAAAGAAACAAATAAAAAGTACATGGTTGATCCCTGGTACAGTATCTGTTTTAAAAGATTTAAAAATGAATTCTGATGATGTATGATAATACTTGAGTATTTTTGAATGTTTAAAAGGGGAAAAGATATTAAATACATATGAGCTATGCCAGACATTGCAAGGATATGTTTTTTATGAGGATGTTTAAGTGGTCATTAAAATTGACCTGAATTGCAGTGGCCATGAGGCCTACTTTGTGAGACATAGATAAATGACCATGAATGCTGTAGATAGAAGCCTAAATGTTAGTGCATTCATCATCACCATCACTGTGGATACAATCCTGTACCAACCTGCTTATCAAAATGCAAATGGTTCCCAATGTTCACATATAAAACTGTGACAAATGAAACTCTTAAAGGCATTTTGCAGCCATGAAATAGTTTTAGAATTATTTTGAAATTTCCAACAAAAATGTTTTTCCTCACAGGCAGGTGGGAGAAAATGATAGGGAAACACATATCTTCCTTTTATAAAAATTATTAGGAGACAAACAGGCAAAAGTTCTGATAGAAAACCAGCTCATCTTTGGAAGTCCCTTAAAAAAACCTACATAACACCTGTCATTTGGAGATCACTCAGGATATTAAAATACTACTTATTTTACTTCCCATTACACTCAATGTCTTCCTTCTTCTTGCCTAACAATCTTCTGTTTCAGGTTCAAAGTACTGAATTACTGAAGAACTGAAGAACTGGGGACATTTTGTTGTTCAGAAACTTGTACTTTCAAGTGTTTCTGTATCTGTGTTTAGCTGTTGACTCTGCCTATGTATGGCAAGAGTTTTGAATATGAGGTTCCTAATGTGTCCATCTCAGAGTGTGTCATTTAATGATAGGCTTGAAAGTGAAATTTGCCATCCTATGATAGTTGAAACAAGAATTCAAGAGTGACTGAGGAGAAGTCTGAGAGAGAGAGAGAGAGAGAGAGAGAGAGAGAGAGAGAGAGAGAGATGGTAAATGAGAATGTAGAGAAACTGGACTGAGAGCAGAAATGACTGGAGCAGAAGACAGAGAAAGATGACCAAGATGAATTTCCATTCTCAGTGATGAAAGAGTTGGAGCAATGTAGGGACAGTCCTGTGGTGAAATGAGTTGTGATAAACTAACCCTCAGAGATCCAGCACTGAAGTTGTTTGTAAGTAAAAAGGGCTAAAATGATAGGTCCAATAGATAGCTCGTCATATACTCTTTTCCGTCAGTGGTGGCAACCAGATTCTCTGGGTTCTTGAATTAATTACTCTGAAGCAAATGGAAATAACCACATTGGTGCAGAAGTGTAGTGCCAATGAGGAAATCCGGGGCAGATAGTCCCAGGCGCTGCAGATGCGGAGGTGCCGGGTAGGGGAAACCCCCTCTGCCCAGCGGAGCAGGCAGCTGCCTGCTTCGTCGGGCGGTGGGGAAATGGCAGCTGCAGCCTACCCAGTGCTGCTGCCTCTCACGCTGTGGGAGGCAGTGGCACCGAGCAGGGAAACCCCCTCTGCCCCACGGAGCAGGCTGAGGGGGGATGGTGGCTGCGGCCTACCCGGTGCCACTGCCTCTCATGCTGTGGGAGGCAGTGGCGCTGGGCAGAGAAACCCATGTGTGTGGGGATCTTTTTCTACCCCCCATATGATTAAATTGCCTGTGTCTGGGAACATTTGCCCCCTACATCCCTCTGACAGGTACATGTCTGCTGATAAGCATTGTTTATTCATGGAAGTCAACCAAGGTTTTGGTGTTTGGTGTTGTCAGTATACTGATGTCATTTAGCTCTTTATTTTATTATCCAAACCTCCACTTGCATTCATCTTAGCTCTGAACCTCTGCTTTGAAGCTATGGTCAGGTGGCTAAAGCAGATGAAATTGAAGCTGAATTTAGATAAGGGAGAGGTGATGCTAATTGGTAATACTGACGTTTTAGAGGGATTGGGTCTAATTGCTGTGTTTAGTTGTCTTTTGTGGAGCAAATTGAGCTTGAGGGTGCTAATGCATCCAACTTTTCTGTTTGAAAAGCAAGTTCTCATAGTGGCCAAGAGTGCCTTCTATCAGCTGTATCTGGTTTGGTAACTCACTCCTCTCTTACACTCAGCAGATCTGTCCAAAAAGAAGGGTTGTTGTCAATGCAGAAATTAATGCCTACTATCTACTTTATGGTCCAGTTTGTCCTGAGGGATGTGTGATGGATATAGAAAAGTAAAGGGGGAAAACATGATGTGTGAATCAGTACTATGTAAGTGATGCATAAAATATTCAATGGTGTGGTGAGTAGGTAATTGGGTATACAACAAATATAAGGGCAAAAAACTATAAGTACTGCAACCAAAAATATATAGCTTCATTTTCCTTATTCAGCATTTATGTCACTCATTTGCAATAATGAACTCTCCAATAATAATATATTTTCAGATAAAAAAGAGGTAAATACAGGCCAACAATAAGTATCCTATCATATAATCAGTTGCAGTAAAGTCGTTTGACAGGAGTATTATTTCATGTTCTTCAACAAGCAAAATCTCTAAAATATAATTTGTGTAGGAAATAAAAATACTACTATTTTGCTTGGAATCTCATGAGGAAATTATTACATAAAACAAGATTTGTATGTCACACTTTTGCTGACAACATTTTCTGGGAAAAGGGGAGTGTGCTTTCAGAGCAGTTTTACACTTCTTGAAACATCTCCACTTACCTTTTTTCATATGGTATTCACTAGCTATTTGCAGCTTCTGGTTTTGTTGATCTACTACAGTAAAGTTCCCTAATTTCATGTAGCCTGTGGACATTGTTGGAATTTTGTGAATGAGGTGTTGGGGCCATCATAAAATGGTTGAGCCTGACCCCCAAGACAATTAAAAAATGGCTGCCCTGAAAGTCATCAGCATAGGGCTGCCACCACTTCCAATGTAGCTTCAGCCCCCACCTTTCCATTGCATTGTAAGAATATGCTGATGACATTGTGAAGCCAATCATGTTTTGTCATTATTCTTTATTATGTCTCTTTTATTCCCATACAGTTCAGCTTAATTTTGAAAAGATGAGATTCCATATAACTTGGGAAACATCCTGCATAATTTCATGGTCTATAGTAAATTTGGCAATTGTAGGTTTTCTGGGATGTGAGGCTGTGATCTGGTAGTTTTTGGTCCTAACGTTTCTCCTGCAACCATGGCTGACATCTTCAGAGATATATCATGGTGTGATGTGACATACCTCTGATGATGCCAGTCACAGATGCAGGTGACACATTAGGACCAAAACCTACCATACCACAGCCTGGGAAGCCTACAACAGCCAGTTGATTCCAACTGTGAAAAGCCTTGTGAAAGCCTTCAATAATATATACGGTAAATTTAACACATTATGAAATTGGATCACAGCAAAAAAACTAACATTAATCATGTGGTTATTTTCAACATTGTAAAAGGAAGGGATGTACATTATTCTCCTGTGCCTTAAGCCATTATTGTGGATATTAATGTTAAATACTGCTTTAATCAGGAATATCTACAATTTTTTAAAAGTTCTCATTCTATTTTAATACCTTGTATAATTTGAGCTTTTAAAAGAGCCATAATTTAGAATCACCATGTTTGCATTGCTTGAAGCTAATATGGAATTAGTAATAAATAGCAATATAAAGTGTAGTGTCATCCCAGAAACAGTGTAGTACTGCAGCTTTAGGTATTGTTCAAATTGCCATTCAGAATCAACCAGCTACACAACATTTTAAAATTAATTCAACTTCATTGGCTTCAGTCAGATAACTGATAACATGGAGGTAAATAAGATGGGGATTTGGTTTAGACAAAACTTACTGATGAGACAGGAACTATTTCCACCTTATTAGAGTATAAAGGGATAGAATTAATCAAACGGCATGTCTCATTCATCGTTTTAGATTAGTGTACTGGAGATTTGCTTATCAGGGCAATTCTCCTTGACATCTCAGTAATGCCAAAATTGAATCGTGACAATTCCTGTTCTTTATTCCCCATACTCTGCTGATCTATATTTGTTAGGTGCCAAAGAAGATCGCACAAGAGAGATCCTGAGAGCTTTTAGGCTAGGTAAGAGATCTAAATAAAATGTACTGATATTCTGTGATGCATATAGGATGGGTGAACGGAGATGGGGGAACTGGAGACTTACAGTTGGGAAAGAGGTCTATCATCACTTTCAGTGTAGTCCTGAAATGTTGCTATTACAGTGGGGATGACTCCTAGCATTTGCCCCAAACTCTATGGTTTTAATCAACATCATGTTATTTACAGGTTGCACAGAAGACAATATTATCATATCGGGGATGCCAACTGGCCCCTCCCATTTTGCTAGGAAATTTCTTCCCACTGTCCATCTGTGTGGCAGTGTGCAGTAATCAAGGGAGTAGGGAAGTCTTCCACTGCCAGCAGGCAACAAGCAACCAAAGATTCAAAGCGGATGTTTTTGGTACATCTGTCTTAGTAGTAATATGCATTAAGTAGATGCTAAATAAATATTCTTATGATATCTTGATTGGCTATTAATATTATCTTTTATCTTTATCTATTATCATCCTTCCTCACTAGTTTATTTTCTATACAACTTGTTGGTGCCCTTGTTGACAGTCCTAACCAGCTGAACAAGCTTTAAATCTTATTCTGCTACTCATGAAACCACTGGAGTTATCATATTTGCAAGATGCTTCACATAATGTTGTCCCTTGAAGGATATAAGGATTAATGGAGCATGCCATAGTGTAAATATTGTAAGATTATTGTTTGACTAAACTACCATAGAGAAAACTGGATCATAAACAATACGAAATGCAGCCTGTTCTATTGTCCATTAAAGAAAATGTGTATGCATTTATTGAATGTATTGCTAGATGCTATTACATGCTTGATCCATTTACTGATTTTGGGCAATTTTGTTTAGAATAGATCCTGCTTGACTGTATTTGGAATCTGTGCTCACTGACCATACTGAGACATACTTCCAAGTAATAACTCATAAGAGGTAGCTGCACTTGAACATACCCATGTGGTATCCCAACCCAGTAACTTAGCTTTAGCTGAGTTGCAACCTTTTAACTCAAAATAAATATGCATGTATGCATACATGTAATAATTCAATTCCTCCTACTGTGTCAGGTGGCTGCAGGATGCTTCAGAGGAGGCCAGGCAGTGTAGGGCTTACCAGCAGAGGTGTATCTAGGGAAAATGTAGCCTAGTGAAAAAATCTGAGTTCCCCCCAATATGGGCGGCCACCCTCCCCCACCAGCGTATGGAGTATGAAGTCAGTGTGTGGACCCAGGGGGAAGGAGGAAGAGTGTGGAGGGCAATTTTCTGCCCCCACATTTCTAAATGGCCACAGTCCAGGGACATTTGACCCCATATGTTCCCCTGGGTTATATGCCCCTACTTGCCAGGAACACTGTAGGGCATTGGTGGTGAGTGGAAACCTGGCAGCAGATGTTGGAAGCTGGGCAGTGCTCACCACCAGGATCATCAGTAGTGGGAGAAGCCTCAGCAAAACTTGCTAGTGGCAATAGTGTTGGTGGGGAAGAAACCCTTGTCACTGCCTACCAACCATTCCTGTGAGGAGGGAGTTGGGCAGGGTAATCCTTGTCACCTCACCCCACCCAATCAAGTCAGCAACCGGAAGGGTTGATGTGGGGAAGCAATGTAGACATCACCCCCCCAAGTTAAAAAAGGAGTAAGGCAGGTGGGTAATCCTTGTTGCCTCCCCATTGAGCCAACCTGACCTCCTGCTGGCTAAACTGGCAACCAAGGATCAGGCAGAGCTGTGTGAGAGTCCTTGCCACCAAGGTAAGTGGGTGGGGGGCGCAGGAACTACACTTCCCAGGAGACCTTGCAAGCCCCAACTCCTGCAGAGACCTCCCTGGGGTGGGTGGGAAGGGGGCCTTTGTGCTTTCCACTCCTGCCACACCAGCAGGCTGCTCTGGGCTGCCGGACCTGGTGGGGTGGGGGAAAGGGAAGGGGTGTAGGGCATGATTTTCCACCCCCACATGACCCCAATGGCACGTGCATGGCATTCCCTCGCCCTGTAGCATCTACGCAACTGACTCTACTTTCCTACTTGTCCGATGATTGTGATGAGGAAGGCATATCTCTGTACCAAAGTAGGGCTTACTTGGTAGTGCAGAAATATGCGGGAGCACCCAAGGCCTCCAACAACAATAAGCAATGTAGTTCCCATGGTTCTCAAAGTTTCCAGGTACTTCTACACCTTCCTACAAATATTATAGATTTTCCATATACTTGGTAGAAGTGACAAACTGGGCACCTAGACACGTGTGTTACTTTCAAAGTTTTAATGAAAAATTGGATAGGGCATCCATTACCTAAATGTTATTAGGAGAAACAATGTAAAATTGATGTAGCTATTATACATTACCCTTGAGGTGAATGGTGTCCTTTCCCTAATATTATATAATGTCAGTTTTAAAAAATTCCTTTTCCTCTCAGTTTATAAACATGTACAAAAATATCTGTCATGATGACCTTTCCAGTGATATCTGTGCTAGAAACTTCAAGGATTTTTTTTAAGTGGGAAAGGGAATATAATCACTTTAAAAAAACTTAAAATTGCCTTTATCCTATTTTAAATAGAAGATTTAATGCCTGTATATTTAAGTGGCCTCTAAGTAGACAAAGGAATTCAGTTGACAGTAAGTATAGTGCTTTAAAAAACAGGTACAAGTCAGATTAAATGTTATGGGGAAAGAAAGAAACTCTGCAATGGCTAGTAATTATAGACAATGGAATAAAGTGCTAAGAAAGACTCACAAATGCTTCCAGTAAGAGCCACTACATTCTTTACTAAATTAATAGATATTTATCATGTGTCCACAGTGTGAGAAAGGCAATGCACCTTTTGTGTGAAGGCTATGTTATGTTTCATAGGGAGTCAAATCAGACACAAATCCTAGTAAAAAGAATACTTGCTCATTTGGTGGTCCAGTTCCTAAACTGGACTGGGAATAACATAAGCATGCACATTCTAGAAATGTTTTGTTATGACTGTCTTTCCTATTTTGTCTCTCCATTAAGGATGAGCTGTCCATAGCAGAAACCTTTGCATGTGTGTGTTCTTGTATTTCTTTGAAGATGCAGATTTATGTGACCAATTGGCCAGTTTCATTTTGGATTTCTAGACTCCAAACTACCGGTAACTTTTCTAAACTAATGCTTTCTCCAAGCCATCCTGAAGCAGAGTCACATCCTTTAAGTCCTTTGAACTGGTTGAGTTTAGAAGGGTGTAACAGTTTAAGATTTTATTGTCACTTTGTTTTGAGTGCCTTTGTGATGAAACTTTGTGATGAAACTTGGGGATGAGAAATGGGAAAAGCAAGAGGAGAAATTAAGGCCGTTTCCGCACGGGCAGCCCGAACGGTAATGGAGTCGGCGCTTTTCAAGCGCCAACCTCGAAGATCGCCTGGGACCGGGCCCCGCATCGCAGACGGGTCCCGAAGAGGCGGGCAGTCGGCTTTGCCATATGGAGCGCTGGCGCCTGCCTGCCTCCGGCTTGTCCCTATGGTCCGGTAATCGCTGCGGTAGGCCTGGGGACACCCCCCTGGTTCTGGCGCTGCCTGCTTGGCGGCGCTTAGGGAGTATGTCCCCGAGGCTCGCCACACCGGGCGAAACAACTGGAGGCCCAGGTACCGAAGCTGGGAAATTGCCAGTCGGAGGAAGCCGCTGCCGTTAAGCACCGACGGCAGCGCTTCACTGGGCGCTGCATTCCCCAAAAAGAGCCCTAGAAGCTCTGGGGAAACGCGGCTCCAGGCCAGGCGGTAATGGAGGGTGGCGTGGCTGCGCACGTTGCACCTTCATGCAGCTACTTGTGGGGAATGGCGGCCTGGAGGCGGTAGTTTTACCGCATCTCCAGGTCGTGGTCACGCATTTTCGCCCCGCAAGGAAACGCTGATGACTAAGGAAAACTGCATTGGTGCAAAAGCAGCTGTTACTACTTTTAGCTACTTTTAAATGTACTTTTAACTTCTTTTAAATTCAACTACTTTTAAAGGGCACATTTGATGATGATGCAGAATAATCAAACATGCCAGAACCAGCACTGGCTACCATGCCAAATATCACTACTGACAAAACTGATCGCCATACTGTTTGAGACAATCAAAAAGGAGGCTGGGCTTGGGAAAGAGGTGTGAATTTGGATCACATCTTTGAGAACTTCCCAGCATGTTTATTAGCCGCAGATATGCTTGGTCAAAAACAAAACAAAACCCTAGTCTATTTCTTAGGTAGCTAGTAGGAGACCCACAGGGAAAACTCTCTCTAGCAGTTTCAAAGGGTAGTTGTTTTGATCTGTGGTAGAGCTAAATTAGAGTCCAGTAGCATTTCATAGAGATTAACATGATTTTTGCAGTATAAATTTTTGAGAGTTAAAACTTCCTCCATCAGATATCTGTTATCAAAAAATTATAGACTGAAAATCTTGTTGGTCTCTTAAGATGCTACTGGTTTTAGCAGTGTTGATTTGTATCAGTCAGCTTAAATATTTCTGCAACCTATTGAAATATTGTGTACATTGGTTTGTTTGTGTTTTTTTTAAAAAAGATGAACATTGTTTATGAACCATTTTTAGTTATTCAAAACAGCACTTGAAAGATATTCAGTAACTGATATTTAAGAAGAAACTGTGACATGGAAACACTGCCACATTTATTCAACACATACATGAACTTAGTTCCTAGAGCTGTAATGACTGAAGCATGCACTCTCCAAGGCCCCTTCTGCACATGCACATTCAATCCACTTTCACAACTGTTTGAAAGTGGAAGTTGCTATTGTGCACAGTAAATCCAGCTTCAAAATGCATTGGTGCATTATTCTGCATGTGCAGAAAGGGCCCAAATCCTGCTAGCCAAAAGAAACATAAATACAGTCTCAAATAATGAAACACAGAATAAAGAGACATGTTCATACTTCAGTGGAGTGTTCTGCTTCTCTTCTGAGGATTCAAAAAATGAATAATAAGGGGTCCATTGAGGAATGATTGTTGATTTCCTAGACCTGGTCAAATGTACTTCATTACTCCTCAAGCCTTGTTCACGCAGCCTTTATATGAAGGAGAGAACGATGTTTTCTTCTGTTTTCCCATGTAAATCTCATCCCAGGCTTCAGCCTGGTGACGTTGTTGCGGTGGTAGAGGAAGGAGTGCAATGCCTCCTCCCTGCCGGCTGGCTGAGGCAGTCATGTGGCATGGAACTGCCATGAGACGAGGGCCTGGCAGCCTATAAAGGGCTCCGCCGGCAGTGATCAGCCTATTTCGAGGCTGGCTTCAGAGAAGGCCCTCCCTTCTCTCCCTGGTATTATGGTTATTGGGTTTTACTGTTATGTTTTGTCACAGTTCACTGGGCGGTTTTGGGCATAAGAGCACATCCTATTTGGGAAGGCAGTAGCTTGCATGCTGGACCTTCCCACATCGGGGGTCTCCATATGAGGTCCAAGGTGGTGATAGAGCTCGTGAGGGCAAGCCTTGGGGCCATGCCGAGAGCTCGCTGCCCGGCAGGAAGGGGTGTCAAAAATTGGGTTTGCATCCATGTGGCATCTAGCAACTTCCTGTTCCAGTTCCCTTGGGGGATGTGCCGGACAGGGGTTCTGTCCGAAGGGCCTAAGGGGTCAGCTGGGGCTGCCCTATTACCAGGTTCAGTGGTTCACTGCCCGGGGGCCAGGATGTGCTTTGTTATGCTTGCCCAGCTTCAAGGTTATTGTTATATAGTTAAATAAATTGGGCTGTGGCCGACTTCTTTTCCAACAAATATATGGGATAGAGAGTCAACCTCCTTCAGATCACATTGACAGGGCTGATTTGAATAAAGCAGATTATGATAGCCCTCAGATAAGACTGCCGAAGGTTCAGCTTCACACGTACGAACATGAATGCTTTACAGTGACGAGGGACTGTTAAGTTTCTAATGTAAGTTAGGATATTTAAAGGTGGGGGAATGCCAAAGGACTGGGTGAGGCATACTCTTCAAGGTAATGTAATTGAGTTAAAATAATATAATCCCTTTTAGACATTTCTTAATCATTAATAGAGATTCACTCCTTTCAAGCCTTAATATATGGTCCTTTGTTAGGCCAAGATGGAACATATTTTTAATCAATTTTTTGCATTCAGAGGGAATAGAACTTATCTTTATTAAGTTCATAGAAAAGGTCATCCTTTGTCAAAAAAGTGACCTTTAGCCAGTATTTGCAGCCACACTTTAGCTTCAGTAGACCCTTGGCCCGGTTATAACCTTAAAGTTACCCCTGCAACATATCTTGGAGTACGTCCATTACAACATTCTGTAATTTGCTTCAAGAATTTGCAGAGGTAGGTCTAAATTCTCACTAATGAAGAGAATCCATGTTGAATACCTGCAATGCCCTTTTTTGCTTTTTTTGGGGAAAAGAAACACATTCAATTGCTGCCACTGAGGGTTTGTTTATCTGTCATGAGTTTGAACTGGGGTTGCCAGTTAAAGGGTGGAATCAAAGACCATGCCCAAATTTGAGAACTTCAAGAATGCCATCAGCTCTCCAGGTCATAGAGGTGATTTTCTTGGTTTCAGGGGAGACCATTACCCTTGATTTTGGGTAGCTGATCTGACAATCCAGATTTATAGTATTTAGATAAATTATTCAATAGCTCTCTCAGACCAGGCTGAGTACAAAACATGTCATTGGGGGTGAGTGGGGGTTATTTTATTGTTGTTTTAATTGTTATATTTTATTTTTATTGTGATTTTAATTTTTTTTAACCTTGTGGTTTTTTAAAAAAATTCATAATGTTTATGGTGAATATCTTTCTTTAGGGATCTACACTCACTATCAAACCAACCATTGTGCCTTATTAGTTTCTTGAATGCCCAGGTATGGCTTAATGTACAAGGGTTCAAAATATTATACAAGGGATGGAATCATTCTTTGAGTTACTCAAATTGAGTTTTTCTTCTATTTTCTGTAATTCTTGACAATCAAACAGTTTACTTAGTTCCTCAATAGCAGGGATCATTGGGTGTGATGTGCAGTTGTCTGATTACTGGGTAGCAAATAATTTTTCCAACTGTAACCTGTAACTATATCAGACAATTCCTCATTTTAAACTGCTACACCCTGTACCTTGTGCTGGGTAATATTAATTGATTTTCATTTATTCTGTGATTACTGTTTTATAATTTTATCATTAAAGATAAAATTATAAAACATGTAGAAAAGCAAGACCTGCTGAGAAAGAGTCAGCATGGCTTTTGCAGAGGCAAATCCTGTCTTACAAACTTACTAGAGTTCTTTGAGGGTGTAAACAGACATGTGGATAAGGGGAAACCAGTGGACATTGTCTACTTGGATTTCCAAAAGGCTTTTGACAAAGTTCCTCACCAGAGACTGTTGAGAAAACTCAGCAATGAAGGAATAAGAGGGGAAGTCCTCCTATGGATTAAAAACTGGTTGAGAAACAGGAAACAAAGAGTGGGTTTAAATGGGAAGTTCTCACAATGGAGATGTCGGGAGTGGTGTCCCCCAAGGATCTGTTTTGGGACCAGTGCTCTTTAACCTATTCATAAATGACCTGGAAGTAGGGGTGGGTAGCGTGGTGGCCAAGTTTGCAGATGATACCAAATTATGTAGGGTGGTGAGAACCACAAAGGATTAGAAGAGCTCCAAGCGGACCTTTGATAAATTCAGGGTGAGTGGCCCAGAAATGGCAAAATGCAGTTCAATGTAGCAAAATGTAAAGTGAAACATGTAGGGGCAAAAAAAAATCCAAACTTCACATATACACACTACAGGGGTCAGTGCGCTATCAGTCACAGACCAGGAAAGGGATTTTAGAGGGCTGCCTTAAGTTGATAGTTCCATGGGAATGTCAACTCAATGCATGGCAGCTGTAAAAAAAGGCAAACTCTATGCTGGGGATCATTAGAAAAGGAATTGATAATAAAACTGCAAAGATTGTCATGCCCTCATATAAAGCGAGTGGTGCGACCGCACTTGAGTACTTGTGTCCAGTTCTGGTCGCCGCATGACCTCAAAAAAAGGATATTGAGGGAGATAGAAAAAAAGTGCAGAGAAGGGCAACAAGGATGATTATTGAGGGACTGGAGCACCTTCCTTCCTATGAGGAGAGGCTGCAGCGTTTGGGACTCTTTAGTTTGGAGAGGAGGCGGCTGAGGGGGGATATGATTGAAATCTACAAAATTATGCATGGGGTAGAAAATGTTGACAGAGAGAAATTTTTCTCTCTTTCTCACAATACTAGAACCAGGGGGTATTCATTGAAAATGCTGGGGGGAAGAATTAGGACTAATAAAAGGAAACACTTCTTCACGCAACGTGTGATTGGTGTTTGGAATATGCTGCCACAGGAGGTGGTGATGGCCAATAACCTGGATAGCTTTAAAAGGGGCTTGGACAGATTTATGGAGGAGAAGTCGATTTATGGCTACCAATCTTGATCCTCCTTGATCTGAGATTGCAAATGCCTTAGCAGAACCAGGGTGGATCGGGAGACAACAGCCTAGAGAAGGCCATTGGCGCTCTCACATCCTACATGTGAGCTCCCAAAGGCACCTGGTGGGCCACTGCGAGTAGCAGAGAGCTGGACTAGATGGACTTTGGTCTGATCCAGCTGGCTTGTTCTTATGTTCTTATGTTCTTACTCAGAAAGGACTTGATTTGAAGTCCAGAATAGATACTATTGTAAGGTATATAGATTTGTGGTTCCCTATCAAGGTCAGATGAAACTTTTCTAGTTGCTGCTTAAGGTGACAGAATAACATTAATTATTCATGGAGGCTAAAAAGATGTTAAATATTTTTTTAAAAAAATCTTACTATTAAAATAGAATTAAAGCCTTGACATTTTGAATTACTTCTGGATTGGAACAGTTTAGCTACTGGATGTTTGCGTGTTTAACAAAAATATATATTTTTTATTTTTCCTCTGAGTTCATTTATTTTGAATTACAGAAGTTGTAAAGGCAATTAGATATGGA
The DNA here is from genome assembly GCF_021028975.2 of Sphaerodactylus townsendi. Lineage (NCBI taxonomy): Eukaryota > Metazoa > Chordata > Lepidosauria > Squamata > Sphaerodactylidae > Sphaerodactylus > Sphaerodactylus townsendi. The sequence goes on along the minus strand of NC_059434.1, from coordinate 55,574,692 downwards.
TGAACAACTTGGAGCAGATGTGATAGAGAATAACTGCTAGGGATTTTGGCAAATATTTTTCCATTTCATTTTTCAATCTTTTTAGTTGTGAGATGTGAATATTGATGAAAGGCTGTGAGCAGAGATGCAAAAATGAGCTGGATATGCAAAAGAAAGCTTTTGAAGCCTCAGTACACTATCAACTGAGAATATCTCCTGTGCAGTCTCTAGTGACATCAGTGGTCCTTGGCTGATTTTATCCTTGTATACATTTCTCAGGTTTTAGTTGACTGTGCCAGACTGTATGACCGTGAGAACCATTTGATGTAGCGTAAGAAAAGTGCAGCATATGCTGTTCCTAGCTTAGCAATTCTCTTCTACCTTTGTTGCCAAGCTGAAGATACTTTATCTTCAGGAAAGCAACCATAGAAAATATAAGTTGTAGAAATTCCAAAAAGCTGGGATTCAAAACAAGCATTTTTCTTGTCTTACATAGAGCCACTAGAGATACTCCCATTTTTTTAACCTTGGTTGTGATGCTAAGGAAGAGGCTGAAAGTGCTGAGCCTCTAGACATGATCTACTGCTATATGCAATCTTCTCTTATTGACTCTTCATTTTTACCGCCACAGTGTTTCTCATGTTTTAATTGGTGGTATTATTCTAGATTGTAGATTTGTTATTTGGTGGCATGACTGCTTGTACACAGAAGGAGATGGGTTGTAGAAATAAAGAAATCAAAAGCTGATAGAAGTTCTGAATTGCCGGACTAGCAAGCAAGGTTATGGGAAGATGGGAGTACTTCAGTAAAATTATTTTGACTATCTGTGTCTGCCAGACAATTGTGTGCCCCTAGCCCATCCCTAGCCATGCCAGCATCCATCTTTAGGCCAGCACACCTGTGGGGCAGACAGCATCTTCTGGGTCAGGTACTACATGGTTCCATTGTGCAGCAGTGGAATGCACCACTATCCTTTGTGAGATGATCCATATGCATCTTTCCTAAAGGATGGGAGGTTACACTACTTAGATTAACAGCCCAGTTCAGAGGACTGAGGTGGCTGGGGATGGCATCACTTCCATGCTGCCATATTGCCTCCATAGGGGATCCAGATGGCACAGGAAGGAAACAAAGAAAAGAAGAAAACCCAGTTGCCAGAGAATTCCCCATATCTTAAAATGGACTTATGTCACCCTTTTGGATGGCATAAATTGAATGTCTGCACCAGGGGAATTCTTGAGCGAAAAGCCCGGTGGAAGTTAACTAAGGTTGGCTGTATTCCCAGGTGTTCCCCTAGCCCATCCCTAGCCATACCAGCATCCATCTTAGGCCAGCACAGCTTCTGGGTCAGGTACCGCACTGCTCCATGGTGCCAGGATGCCACCCTGTTAGCCTTCCCTGCCAGTCCAGGTGCCACTTATGTCAGTAGGATGGGCAAATGCATCAGGGTGAGTCTACAGGACTTCTGGTTCATACTTCACTTCTGTAATTTATGTCTCGTCCAGCTGGAAGGGGGTGAATTCATGTGAAATAATTCCTTCATGTTCTTGCATTGCAGGGGGTTGGACTTGATGGCCCTTGGGATCTTTTCCAACTCTATGATTCTATTATTCACTCCCCACATTGATTGGGCTGTAAGTCTTCACCCAGTAATTTATGACTTGTCCCGCTGGAAGGGGGTGGATTCATGTGAAATCATTCCTTCACCTTTTGCTTATTTACTTCACACTTCATAAAACTCATCTTCCTTACTTCCATCTGAATCCAATCTAAGAGTTTATTTTAGTGATGTGAAAATAGCCTGAATAATGTAAGAGGAGTGACAGAACATGTTGTAATGAATACGCCTGTTGTCAGACAGCAAAACAATTGTGAAAAAGGCAAACTCTATGCTGGGGATAATTAGGAAAGGAATTGAGAATAAAACTGCAAAGATTGTCATGCCCTTATATAAAGCCGTGGTGCGACCGCACTTGGAGTACTGTGTTCAGTTCTGGTCGCCACATCTCAAAAAGGATATCGAAGAGATAGAAAAAGTGCAGAGAAGGGCAACGAGGATGATTGAAGGATTGGAGCACCTTCCTTATGAGGAGAGGCTGCAGCGTTTGGGACTCTTTAGTTTGGAGAGGAGACGTCTTGAGGGGGGATATGATTGAAGTCTATAAAATTATGCATGGGAGTAGAAAATGTTGACAGAGAGAAATTTTTCTTTCTCACAATACTAGAACCAGGGGGCATTCATTGAAAATGCTGGGGGGAAGAATTAGGACTAATAAAAGGAAACACTTCTTCACGCAACGTGTGATTGGTGTTTGGAATATGCTGCCACAGGAGGTGGTGATGGCCAATAACCTGGATAGCTTTAAAAAGGGCTTGGACAGATTTATGGAGGAGAAGTCAATCTATGGCTACCAATCTTGATCCTCCTTGATCTCAGATTGCTAATGCCTTAGCAGACCAGGTGCTCAGGAGCAGCAGCAGCAGAAGGCCATTGCTTTCACATCCTGCATGTGAGCTCCCAAAGGCACCTGGTGGGCCACTGCGAGTAGCAGAATGCTGGACTAGATGGACTCTGGTCTGATCCAGCAGGCTAGTTCTTATGTTCTTATGTTCTTATGTGTGTAACAGAATGATAGAAAGGGTGGTGATATTCAAGTTTATTCTCTATTATCTGAAGACAGTTGAAATAGAGCTCCTAGATCTTTCCTTGTATTCACAGTCTTGGAGAGTTATGACAGAAAATTTTGCCAGAGGCTTGAAGCATTTGTACAGCTCTTAAACTGCTTAAACTTCACAAACTCCCTTCATAGCCAGGAACTGAAATTTCCTTGTTGATAGAAGAATTTTAAAAATATTATTTTTACCAATCCCTGGTGAATCGTTGCATTGGTGACTTGCTGTCTGGGTATTTTGAAAGAACCATAAGATCTGATTACATAAGTAGAATTAACTTTTTAGTAACCATGTTCCAACATTGGCTCTGAACAGCTCCTGAGGGTAGCGATGGTGTCGATTTATACAACATTAAACAGATCTAACAGATTATTTCACCCTTAGTGTCTCTGAACACTTGTTAAGATGGGGCAAGAGTATGGGTATATGAGAAAAGCTAATAAACATCATTCAGGCCCTTTCCACACAGCAAATTTAAAGATTACAGGTGAGTTACATGAATCCTTTCCCCAGGCCATTCGCATGGCTGGCTGTCCCGTGGACAGCAGGCACATCAATCGGGGCCCGTGCCTTCGCACGGAGGCATGTCTTTGTTTTTTATTTACCTCCCACTGATGTGTAGCTACGCAGGCAGGCACACATGAACCTCCAGAGCCTTGCTGATGCCTCAAGTCTCCAGAAGTGCCTGTGTGGTTCAACAGATGGGAGTCAGGAGTTTAAAAAAGAGGAAAGCGCAGCTGCATAATGTGCCTCCTGCCCAGCTTGGCACCAGTTGCGAGGCACGTTAAAACAAATGAATTGTACAAATTGTGATTCTTGAAAAACCCAGGTTGGGAGGGGGGAAATGCGGAGCAGACTTGCGTTAGGAGCAGGATCCATGCAAAGTTTCCACACCCTCAGCCCAGGTTTTATCCTGCCCTTAACCCATGTTTGTTGACCTGTGCGGAAAGGAGCTCAGATGGGAAGGTTGATGATTCCTCATGCATTTGCCGCATGTGTGAAATTCTACATGGAGAGTTGGAGACAGTCACTTAATGGCAATTCTTGGTATTCACCAAATATATCTGGTAATTTTGTACATTTACTAGTTATCTCCAACCATCTGAAAACCATGTAACAAGCTCTTTCTTAGTTTTAAGTGGCAGATATGTGTATTATGGGAAGCAGAACCATGACACTATCCAAATAACAAATTGCAGTAGAGTTGTTGTGCAAGATTTCACGCAGCTTTGCACTTCTCTACTGTTTGCCCATCTATGCTGAATTCTTTCCAGTTTACTATGAAATCTCATAATCATTATTTCAGGAAGCTGGTGTCTGGATTAAACCAGTTAAAAATATTAATTGGACTTTCAATTTCTTCACTAGTTTAACCATTATCATTCTCATATGAGTACTGCCAAGACAATCTTCTTTCTAAGCGAAATGCCATGGCAAAGTAATAACATATGAAAACTCCTTGCTGTGTGCATAGGTAGCAACACACATACCTGAAGCTACCTTATACTGTATCAGATGATTGGCAAACAAGGTCAGTTCTGTCTACTAGGATTAGCAGCAACTTTGCAGAGTCTCAGATAGAGGTGTTTTGCACCAACAATTATTTGATCCTTTAGATGCCAGAGATTGAACCTAGGACCTCTGAATACCAAACAGATGCTCCACCACTGGACCATTGCCTTCTCATGCCAGTTATGTATTTACCCACTGATAATAACCTATGGGTGCTGCATATATTGAGTAGAAACAATGCCAACAGTTTTTTAGATATGACCATACGACAAAATACCGTCCATAAGGAATATCTGTTTTCAGTGATAGTTATCCTTGCTGTGTGCATAGGTAGCAACACACATACCTGAAGCTACCTTATACTGTATCAGATGATTGGCAAACAAGGTCAGTTCTGTCTACTAGGATTAGCAGCAACTTTGCAGAGTCTCAGATGGAGGTGTTTTGCACCAACTATTATTTGATCCTTTAGATGCCAGAGATTGAACCTAGGACCTCTGAATACCAAACAGATGCTCCACCACTGGACCATCGCCTTCTCATGCCAGTTATGTATTTATCCACTGATAATAACCTATGGGTGCTGCATATATTGAGTAGAAATAATGCCAACAGTTTTTTAGATATGACCATATGACAAAACACCGTCCATAAGGAATATCTGTTTTCAGTGATACTGTAATAATTTAAGCCAAATGCAACAAACCTGTTTCTTCCTGCTGGGTGAATAAGACAAAGTGACTAATAACAAAGAAAGCGATCAAATTTAACTAATATTGTTTTCTCTTGATCCATTTTGTTATGGGTCTTCTACAAAGGATGTTTATCATAGTGCTAAGACATATATTTTTCATATACTTTTCATGCAAGTGTTGATATTTATTTCTGGGAAATTCCTTTTAAAACTACTTTGTAAATTGTCTTAGAGGTGGGATCAAAATACCAGTATTTCATTGTGTGTAATTATACTTTGCTAGTGATCTGCTATCGAATCTGCACGCAATGATTTTTGCAGGACACAACATGTCTTTAATAAGAGTGAGTCAATGAACCTCATTTACCTTTTATAAAACATGACATAAGGCAATGTAATTAAGACTAAACTTATTTCCTGTGGTGAAATTAACTTACAGAAATGAAGGTGTTTATTTATTAAATAGGATCTCTGGAGCTCTTGCTTTATTCTTTCCCCTCCTGGGAGAGTTTTGATTATTTGTTTCTTTTCTCTTACTTGCTTGCTGTGCAATTTGAAACAGAGACTTTCTTTTGGGAAACTAAATTTGATTGGAAAACAGCCTGCACCACCAGCTAAACACATTACTGATGTTTTTACTCACTTTCATGCCCCATTCTTTCCCTCTTAACCATCAAAAGAATTATGTGTTGAGGTTTTCAAGCTCTGTAGAACAGTGAAGATTTAATTTAAAGTAACAAGGTGGGACTGTGTTGTTGTAAAATGGAAAGAAAACATGGTTTTGCCACAGAGGAGTTTGTACATTTGATTCTTGTCTGTAGGTTTCAAAGAAAACTTGAAAAATTCAAAGTTAAATAGTTAACAAAATGAAGGAAACTTTTTTTAACTTTTAGCACTACTGTCCTATGCATTCAGATTTTTTAAAAACAATCAGTTCAATTAAAAAAATACCACTTATTTTAATTGGACAAGGTGTAGATTTACAATCAGATGCAGCTAGTACAATCCAGATGACAAAATCTACTACACAATTTACATTTTATATGATTAAAATTAATTTAATATACAGAGGGCTAATCAAACTATCCGCATATTCAATTTAAGAGCCATCAGTTTAATCAAATAGAATATATAATCAGAAGAATCCAGTAGACTTAAAAAGAATATTACAGTTCTTTTGTTACACAGAAAAACTAACAAATGTACCTTTTGCATTAGGTACAAATACATCTTCTACAAATACGATTTTTTGGCTCTGCATTTTTATAAGGCAGTATATCTGAGATGAAAAATGTGCTTTTATATAATAAATTATGCAAAGAAGGAAAGGTAGTGTTGTTTAGTTAATCATAATTACAGATGTAAATGGTACCTTTTACCATATGTGGTGGATGTGCAAAAAATTTAAAAAAATGGGAAAGTTATGAAGACCAACAATATATTAGGCATTTTGCCAAACAAACCTTCAAAACATCTCAGAAGAATTGTACCAATATCTGATAACAGTGGCTAGAGTTATACTGGCAGCAAAATGGAAAGCGGAAGAATGTCCAAGCTGAGAGGACTGGGAGGAAAAATATCTGAATAAGCAGTCATTAAAGCACATTGTGAATAAGAGACCAATCAAAGAATTTCAAGATAAGTAGAAAGCATTTTATTTATAGTATTCTATGAATAATCCTCATGAAAGGCGATATTGAAAAGAGGTTCAAAGGGAAGAAGATATATGTAACATTTAAATATATTATGAATAGATGATAGTAATATGTGGTTGAATATGTGAGAAATATTTTTAGAACTTTATAATAATAATCACATCAATGTTTCGTATCTATTTTATTTTGTTAGAATGTTTATTATAGCACTATACAATATTAGGTTTATCAGATATTGCATAACATATTTTATTATGATTGTTAGATTATTATGATAACTATTATTTCATGTTCATTATTATAGCATTCTTTTTTGCGTATGATTCACACAGCTCAAAACAAGACGTTATGGGATGTTTTAAAAAGAGGTGACTGCCTCTTTTTACTCCATACACCCAAAATAAGACGTCCGAAAGATATCTTAAAAACAGGCAGCTTCTAGTGTGCTTTCCAGACAGCAAAGGCATCAGGAGGGAAAAGAAGCTTTTCCTGCCCAACAATTTTGCTCTCTGGTCAGTTTCACCCTAACCTTGTACCTGACATTTTGTATTCAAGTCTCCCTGCTGCCATTTGATGAAGGTTGTCCCAGGACATTTGCTCTGCGGACTCCAATGCTGGGCACCTTTTCAGATCAAAAGTATATAGTTGTACTCAGCTGGTCCTGCCGATTCTGTCAATATATAGTTTTCCTATGCTTCTCCAATTCTTCTCAGTGGGTGGTAGATCTGTCCTCTGCAGTCCTAATTCTTTTCAATGGGAGTCTTCTGAGTGGCTAAGATTCTCTTATGCATGTCTGTGTATCTTCAAAGATAGTTCCACCCAAAAAAAGAAAAAAAAGGAAAAAGGAAAACGATATATTGCCGAAATTAGCAAGACCAGCTGAGTACAACAGTAAATGGTGGCAAGGAGAATCCCTTCAACTGCATACAAAACGTTGGGTGCAAGTTGAGGGTGAAACTGACCAGAGAGCAAAATGGTTGGGCAGGGGGCAAAAAGATGCCTCCTGAGCTCTGCATTCCACATAGCCAGGCATGATATGTCCTGCACGCGGCTTAGGGGGGAAAAGGTGCACTTGCATATCTTCTATCTGCTTGTGTGTTCTTCCTTTGCTCACAAGCCCTTCTACTCCCCATGCTTACAGCTGCTGCAGTCCTTTCCTCAGTAGCACTGAATAGTACAGGCAGCATAGATCAGGAAGTTCTAGCAAGTGAGTGGGCAGAAGGTCCAGGCAGCAATGTGTCCTGCTAGAAACCTTTGGTGTAGCAGCTCCCCCTCCCCTCAACAAGGTGTGCTGATAGCGCTCTGGGAGCGCAGGTAAAATAAAATTTGCTTGAGAAGTGAGAAGGAAGCTGGGAAAGAATATAAAATATGGGGGTTGCCAGGAGGACAGGAAGAGTTAATAGTGTGGCGAAAGCCAGGATACAGGGGAAAATAAATTGACCTCTGCAAGTACTTTGCTCTTGTTCCAGTCTTGTGGGTTATTCCTAAGTGTGTGTGTTTTTTTAAATGGCTGTAAAATAGAATGTTTTCTTGAATCCCCCTGGATGTTCCTCTTGAAAGGTAGGATACTTACAAAGAGAGTTCCAGAAAACAATTAATTTTGTAGCTGTAGCCAATCAAGGCCAAAATATTGGATTCAAAGTGAAGTCTCCTGAATTCAAAGATACCAAAATACAATCAAAAACAATTTAGTAGAATTGTGTAAGAATAACAATTAAGGAGCAGTGAACAGTGACAATAAAATAACCAAACTAATTTTAAAAGGCAAACTATATTTGAAAGTGTAGGTTTAAATATCAAAATGTGATCCAAAAGGTTGAGTTCTTTCAGCAATCAAAGTTCAAAGTCCACGAAGTTCAAAGTCCACAAAGCTAGCTAGGTTTCTGGCTAGCAAAACGCACCAGCAAAATGAGGTTTCCAGCCAGTAAGGCCCACTAGCAAGACAAGATACAAGGCACAGAATATGCACCTGGCCCAAAGCTTAGAACCAGGCATGGAGAAAGGACTATGCAAGAATAAGCAAAAAAGGAATAAGCAAGAACAAAACTAGAATAAAAATCTAAACTTTTTGCTCAGAGACCTGCATGGACTTGATCCTGGTTAGCCAATCAAACCTGTTCCTGGCGATTTGATGTAAGGGTCAAAGGAATTTGCCAAAATGACCAGACACTCTTCCTGTGTCCAGCCCCCTCAACAAGGCCTTTATTCCACTAAATGATCTCATGCATTATTTAGAAGCAACATTCTCTCTCAGCCGGTGTCCTTGGAGCTGATTACACTCACTGATGTGATGTTCTCAGCCTCCGTTATATAAATATCTGAACTATCAATAACTTGCTGGGTTTCAGTAAAATGAACTTCCATCTTTGCTGGGCCTCAGCTTAAACCATTGTTTGAATAGAACAAAAAACTGCAGTCCCTTGACACAGCTGAATGCATTTGGAGAACCACTTCTTCCAAGCTTGCCTCAAACAGCTGTGTCATCACAACTACATTTCAAGCTGCCATGGGCTCTTTTTTGGGGATATGGACTGAGGCAAACACATTGATCTACATGATGCTAAAGGAATTTAGACCACGGCTACCTAGCTTTGCCCGGCAATGCAGAATGACTGCAGTGCGAAAAGAAACATATATCACTAGTTTCAAAACTGGATTTCATCAGAATATTTACAAAGGATGTCACTGTAATAATACTTGGCGTTTTGCATTTCCCTTACCTGTTGTAGCTATGCTATAGAATTCAACCACAAAGAAATCCATGTATTTCCAAGCTAGATAGTTTTAAGCTTTCATATTTTAATCTTGTTTCTGGCTGACTGAATGGTTTTCTACCTGAAGCATTTTATTGTCTAGGGTGCTGAATTGCAATGATCTGCTACAAGTACTGAATTCAGATTATGGATTGCTATAATGGATTGCAAACTGTATTACCATTAGTTAAGAGGCTGAAAGGAGGCTTGATTCAGAGCACAACATGATTAGTAATGGAGCCATAATTTTTTTCAGGACTTCTTTTTTCCTTTAGAAAGTGAAGGGGATTTTACAGATGTGGTTAAAACAGCTCATGTTGTGGTATACTTCCTTCCTCCAGAGCATTAGCTGAGTGACTGTAGCCTGAGTCAACAAAGTCTGTTTTCTGTATTTATAAGTCAGAGGCAAATGTTGAGATCTGATCAGAACAAGTTGATTTTGGAGTTTGCACATATTTATTAAAAGTGATAAAATTAAAAATCATTATACTTTGATATGTGGGAGTTGAGGGGGCATTTCCCCACCATAATTGGTTATATATTCCACAGAATGTACTCCTTCCTAAAGCTCTCCCAAGTTCCAAGTGAATTGGACTAACAGTTCAATTTATAGACTCCCCAAAGGAGATGCCTCTCAGCACATACTCAGTTCTCTATGATGATTCTTACTGGTGGGAAGGGGACGATTGTGCCACGCCAAAATTTAACAAACAAACAATGCCTGCATTTATTTCATTTTCCTGCTCTTATAGTGATTGACAAAACATACCCTTCTGTCGAAAATTCTGCGTTTTTCATGCTTCTGCATGCTTCCTTGTTTAGGGTGTGTTTGTTTCACCAAGTGAGGAGAGAGATTAGAACTTTTTACTTCCCTATAGGATTTTTTTTCAAGGAGCTGGAGTGACTGTTGTTCAGTAAATTCCTTCAAACCTAGTTAATTTCAAGTGAATTGGACCAAGGGCATTGTATTTTCAGAAGGAAAAAAAAGTATCTTCCCTTAGAAAGGATCATTTTGCTATTATTCGGGCAGGGATTTTCATTATTCCCAACCCCCAAGATATGCATTATCATTATGGGTAATTTTACAGACCCAAACCAGTGATATACATGTATATTTTTGGTTCACAAATTTCATTATGCACACCCTTAATATTTACAGACACATGCCTTCCTGTTAATAAGATGGTAGCAAATGTACCATTGGAATAAAGTCGAATTGGAAAACCTATCTGAATTATTCTTCCAGCTTTAATAGCTGAGCAGAAGGAGAAAAAAAATGAATGGATGTAACTTGGTGCTTGGTTTGTAGGAAAAGCTGTACCTACAAACTTCATGGGATATTCAGTTATTTAAGGTAGTAGCTCCAATTTTGGAGCAATTTCCACCCTTAATAGAATGGATCAAAGATGACCTTATAAGAAGCATTACTTAATGAACTGAACACAAAAAACTACTATAAGTAAATCCTCATCCCACAGACCTGTGTTTTCTTTGGTTCTGAAGAGACACTTGATTGATTTTTTTCTTTTCCCAGAAAGTTAGGTACTACTCAAAACCAGCTCCCTAAGCACTACCTAATCAGAGTATTCTACTCTAGACTGGACAGATTAAAATCAAGGCCTAAAACTTTTTCAAAAGTCTAGCCTGATAAAGAAATGTGAAGGACTCAACAGTTTCTATACTAGTGATTTTTTGGGACTGGTCCAAATAAAAAGTATAACTCAACTTTTTTTGTATTTTAATTTTTCTGTGGACCAGTTTGGCTACATTTGATCTCTGTCCATTGTAATGATTTACTGTTACAGAAATCTGTAAATGATACGGAAACAATGTGTTGGCACAGTACTTGCCAAGAGTGACATTCCAGTAAGCATTACATTGGTGGTTCCTAAGCCTATTTAAGTACATGTTCCATTGAATTTAACAAAATTTACTACCCAGTAGCTAAATGTAAATTGCAGCTGTGGTCTTTAACTGTAACTGTCTGTGTGTGAGAGAGAAATCGTGATAATAAAACTCAGAACTCAGCTATGATATTGATATTCTGATAAGTATCCCCAAGACTCCACCTGAGCATTTCAGGGAGAACAATATGACAAGCTTAACCAAGTGGGAAAGAATGAAGTGTTAGCACAGTATTTTCTGGAAATAAAAGTGAACTGGAAGGTGGGTAACTGCAGAAGTACTGCATTGTGCTGCACACAATAGACGATTTTTTTTAAAAAAAAAATAAGAGAGTGTCTTGGATTTGCTGTGACTGTGACTTGATCAAGAAATACTTTGTCTTGACCTTTTTGAAGTATCAAGAGAAACCAAAAATGATAGTAAAGGCTGCCCCAATGGAGGTTTAAAAGCTTCTTAACCTTTAAAAGTGAACAAAATACTGCTCTGGTTTCCATGGACCCAGAAGCTTCTCATTTTACTGTTTTTAAACTTTGCTTTTACTTCACTGTAAGGTGGCAGGGGAAATGTGAGTTGAAATGATTCTTAAACTGTGGTCCTCATAGAGAGATGCTGTTTGTTCTCATGTGTCAGCACAATACATTTCCAGCAAACTGATAGCATCTATTTAAATAATTTTATTGTCTTAACTCTTTCTTTGCATTCAGTTGTTATGATTTTTGTGTGTTTACCTTATGCAACTCTCCCTCAATATGTTTTAAAGAGAACTCAAGCATCATTAATGACATGACATATGTGCTCTGAACAAAAAAAGATGATATAATTTCAGATCCAGGATTTGGTGAAGGGGTCTTTACCATGTCTGCTGGTTTATTGGGTTTTGGATTACCAGTTTGGAATTAAAATAATCTCCTCAAGGTTCTGAAATTTTCCAAAACATTATTTTCAATGGGTAACCAATTTGTGGATGTGGGGCTGATGCTTTTAAAGAGAATCACGCCAAATTTGCAAAGAACATAGTTCTCCTCCTAATCTAAAGACCATCTAAATTGCAGTCAGATGTGCAGATACTTTTCTAGGTGAATAACCACAGGACATGCTCTGGACTGAATTGGGCCACAGTCCTTTATTGAATGCTGAAACTGAGCGAACAAGAGGAGTGCATCTCAACAGCTGGACAGCATCACAACTGACCCAGCACCAACCCCAATCCCTTTTGGGGTGAACAGATAGGTCCCAGGTTGCCGGGCGTCTGCCCCTTGCATCCCCTAACTGCTGGGTTGTCAGGCTCCCCTACAGAGGCCTTCCTGGCTCTGTTCAGAGACCCCAAACCACAGGGAGGTCCATCGTGTGATTTCGGGCTCCCCACAAGGATGCGCTCCTCTGTCCAAGCTGCCACAGAGCTGACACTCAGCTCCCACCACAGCTTCGCCAGCATTCCAACCAATCCAGTAAGGTGTGCCGCACGGCTTCCAGCCAGATGTCCATCCCGTAATTAGACAGGTGTACCTTGTCCGATCAAAAGAGTGTATGCTCTCGGGTGGTTACATTTGGGTGCGGTATTATGCTACCATCGAGCTCCCTGACCACCCATGACGTAGTCTTGCACGCTTTTTTGCATGCCAGGTCCACCCACCCAGGGTTTCTGGCACCCGACAACATCAACCTCGGGAGTGAGTGGGACCACAGAAGCTTAACCTCTGGCAAAATTGCCCTCAATTCCCGTAGGCTGTCTGACATCCATATAGTGAGCCCAATGTCAATCAATTAGGGTAAGTCATTTTCACCCAGTTGAATGATGATGCCGTGAGGCTCTTCTAATTTCATGAGAGCATCTCAGATGGTGGGCAGCAGCAATGCCGAAAGCATGCCCTGTTGCCCGAGCCAGTGGACTTCCACGTCATCCCCCAAGTCCAGGTCATCACCCCAGTCTCCTGATGATACCCTGAAATTCTGGTGCCGATACATCCAAAAATGTACCCCCTGCAAGTTGAAACGTGAAAAAACAAAAATAAAAACGCATCCGAATTTCTCGGATGTTTCCGTAGGTATCCGAGCCTCCTAGGGTTGGAGCTCCGCTGATCCGAGCCCATTCTTCTGAGCCTGGCCCGAATCTGAACTGGGCCTGAATTTTTTTGCCATCTACCAACCCTAATTAGATCTATCTAGTCAAAGTAGGCAAACTTAAGTAGGCAAACTCAAATAATGTTTCCTCTTAACTTGGATACAAAAGACCCTTCTTCTTATACAAACTTTAAAAAATTGTGCAGTGATATAGAAGAGCTTTCATGCTATCTTGGCTAAATGTAGTTGTTAAAAGGTCATTAGAGTAATAAACTTTACTGTGATAGGGATTCAGGCCCTCCCATCCCTGCATAGTAGGCTATGGCACCTTTATATTTAGTACTGTATCTATAGGTCCCAGTCAAATTTTGGGATCTGTGTAACTAGGTCTGAATTCTTGTAGCTAGTGGTTGGTTTCAATATGTGTATCTTTAGATTGCTGTCAGCTTTAGAAAGACTCCAAATTATTTCAGTATATGTGATTCTTCTCAAGCATGTTGCAAAACTGATGAAAAAGAGTCAAAAGAATTATCAAAGAAGCTTTAAGTTAAAAGAATTTCATAATATAGATGAGGCTTGGGTAGAACCATTATATGATTGCCTTTAATATATTTAAAGCAGAATGTTTTTGTTTGTTTTATTTTTTGGTATAATAACAGGTCCCATAATAATTTATTGAAAAGATCTATAAGAGCAGTGCACAAAAATGTAGTTATGGTAATTGATGTTCATGTTATTTGTCAATAATCATTTCCGTGGTTTAGCTCAAAGGTAATTTTATTGCCAACAACACTGTCTTAATTAAATCATTTTGACTAAATAAAATGTTTGAAATAAGGCTTACCTTCCTTCTGGAAAAATTGAATTTAGGAGAAGGTTTCATATTCATGTTTTATTTACAATTGTAAATGCACATTTTTCATCAATATTTTCTGACAGGTTTGTATTGGATTCAAGCCCAGAAGATTTTCTGAAGAAGCAAGGTTTCCAAAAGCTATTGTTTTAGTGATTTTTCACAGTGTATTATAAATGGCTTGTTTTCGTTACTGATTTCTCTTCATTTCACACTATCTGAAGACATGCTTTGCAGATTAATGAATTTCTTCTGAGTCCAGCCAGGGTTAGCTTAGGTTTTCACAAAGTGTTCTTTTTTAATGTGTTTGGGGACTATGGCTCTAGAAACCTCATGTCTGCAGCTGAAGATTTATAATCTACGCTCTGTTCACTAGTCAGGAGTAAACACATGTCATGCTTTTCCTCGTAATAAATAACCTTTAGGTGAGAACATTTCATTCTTAGAGTTTCCTCACCTGCTTCAAAGCCCCAGTAGTAATATTTTAGTATTAAATTTTAACTGATCACATTTATTAAATATATAAACTGAATAATGACCTTCCTAGTGACAAAAAGACCAATGATCCTTCCCTTTTCCACAGAGGACAGGAAGTGCACAGTTGGGAATGAGCTAAGGACCATCATAGTGTATAATAGGTGCAGTACCTGATTCTGCCACTAGTAGTGAACTTGCAGAGGCAGGGTTGCCACTCCTGTAATAGAGTTAGGATGGTTGGGCATCAGCTGGCACAAACACAAACCAGTGATACTGGACTATACTTTTCATGTCCCTATCTAAAATCCTTCTATCTTCTCATGATTTTTGACATATAAATGGTAATTTAATGGGAGGAAGGGGTGGTTGGGAACTGTTTGCTTCTGCATTGCCAAGGAGGGCAGGAGTGCATGGGGAAAGCCTTGCACATGGAAGGTTTACTTCAGAGTAAGCCAGTGGAGGGTAAGCTAGTAGACTGTGGAAGGGAGGAAGGCTGGGATCATCCTCAGCAATGGTTGTCATGGGTTGCCAACTCCCGGCAAATCCCAGGACATTTGGGGGTAGATTCTCAGAAGCTGTGGTTTTGGGGACCAGAGCGGGGGCTATGCTCAGCGAGGAATATGGCTGTCAAGTCCACCCTCCATGGCAGACATTTTCTCAGGGGTGGAGAAGTTCAGCCCCCCCCCCCCACGGAAGTTGACAACCCCATTAAAGGCACCAATTTTGATCCATCATCCAAGTGGAATTTGAAGGGGTTCTTTTTTGGGGATATAATCAACATAAGAAAAGAGAAATGTGTGAAAAGGGGGTTCTATTGCTGGTCATTTGAAACATGTACAAAACAACAGGCTTTTTTTTTAAAAAAAAAAAACCCCACACACCTTTTTGCCCAAATACATACAGCGTTATCTTCATTTTAGATGCATAAAATATTTGCGGCTCCAAGTGTTTTCTTTTCTGTGGAAAATGGGTCCAAATGGCTCTTTGGGTGTTAAAGGTTGCTGACCCCTGATCTAGCCTGACTAGATTGGAGGGAGATACAAGACCTGCATCCTGCCTTTATAGCTGCAAGTTGAAGAAGGGTATGTGCATGTCATTAGAGGTGCAAAAAGGAGTAAGGATGTATCCTGAGAAATGCAATCTACACATAAAAAAGATGGCATCACAGTAGTAGAGAAAGAATGCCCAGTGCCTTGACCCCTCTATCTCTCTGACTCTAAAGTCAAGTACCCCTTTGAAGTCTGAGGTTAAGAGACAGCACTTCTATCAAGGGCCATCTTGCAGAATGCCATTAACCTCCCATTGTGCAAGGGGGAATTTATTTAATGGTCAAAGCCTTTTCTGAAGTTTCTCATCTTCTCCACACTGGTCCTGAGTGCAATCTTTTTTTTTTGGGGGGGGGGGAAGTTGGAGGTGGCAAAAATGATCAACTTGGCAGAAAGAGATAGAGCAAGCCAGAGTGATGAGATCGCCAGTACTAGGGGGAAACCAGACATGGGCAGAAATATTGAAGCAGGTGCTGATGTTGGTGAAGACCCTGCCTTGTTTTATCACAACTTCAACAACCATTAAAAAGTAACCTTAGAAACCACTATCAAATCCAATACATTAATTTTAGCATATTGCTGACATTATTTATCTTAAATTTCTTTTGGTTTTATTAGTGCCTTGTACATTTAATTGCTTGGATTTCGCTAGAATGGGAGATCTTTGGAACTGTTTTAGATGGAGAAATTGTTGAAAATCTCCCCCTTCTCCCTGTGGAAGTTCTAGGTGGGAACAAATTCAGAGTGCTTTTATAGATAATTATTGCTTTTTCTGGCATTCTTTGGTAGAAGATGGGTTGATAGGAATTAAAGCCACTACCCTACCCTACACTCCATGCTTTCAAGTGGTTCCATGTATACAGAGCCTATCATATATATGTTATCTGAACTCATATTTTATCTAGGGCAGGGGTAGGGAACCTGCGGCTCTCCAGATGTTCAGGAACTACAATTCCCATCAGCCTCTGTCAGCATGGCCAATTGGGTAAGAACTGTGAATAGAGAATGGTGAACCTGCATGCACTTGAGTACAGATGTATAAGCAAAAAGAATGTATGAAGGCATGTTGATTGGGCAGGGTCTGTGGAAATGACCTTGACTCTCTCCCTTTCATCCTTCATTCAAACATTCATTTTTAGATAAATGAATGTTTGGACCATGTTTCTGGTGTCTTAGTATTTTTCTAAAACTTATATTCTGTTGTCTATCACTGATTTTTCTTTCTTTCTTATGAACCACTGAACCTTTTTCTGATCTGCAAACAGCTGTTGTACAGTATCCTTGACTTTAGTGCAAACATTTGCAATGCAGCACTGTTTTCCAGCATACTAATATTAAAACTACTGACTCATTCAGAATTGCCGGGTGGTGTAATGAAGAGGTGATGTTTTGGGGAAGAAGATGAAGCATAATTTCATGGTCCCTGCTCAGTACTACCAGAATCTATGATGCTCAAATTTGGTCTAATGGGCTACATAAAACTTTGTTGAGACTGAAGTTGTGACCATTAAATGTGCCAGCAGCATATCACTAAGTTTAAAATGAAATTAGTAACTTGGAAGTGAGCTGATAGTCCTGTCGAGTAGTCTCTACAGCTTGCCTAACTAAACTTTTCTTAGCAGCATGAGATCTAATTTCACCATATGGAACTGGACTTGGTCACAGTAGGAGAGAGACAGTGTACACATACAGAGGCAAAATACCCACAAATGAATGGAGTCCCAAATCACAGCAGTCTCTGCAGGGTCCATTGTTATGTTCCAGTTCTTTTTCTGTCATTCAATGATTTTACACAGGCATAATGGTGCCTTTGTAATACTGACTCAGATAAGTCTAAATTTAGAATCTGAGAAACTGGAAGTGTGCACTGAATAACAAACTGGAAGTAGTGGGGAAGTACTGTTATGGCACCACATTCCTTCCTTGGAGCTCTGAATGGGCTGCCTGTGCAGTGGCTAAAAATGTGCATTATTGGTTAAAAAATGTTTGGTTACATTGTCAGCCCAGCCACTGTCTCCCAACTGCCAGAAATTTGTCACAACTTGGACACTTGGGATAAGTGCTATATAAAGAAACGTGTAAGAATAAGAATTTTCATAATTGTACAGGGCAATGCCATTTCTGACAAATTAATTAGAAGCCTTTAACAATTGCCCTGAATATCTTCACTTCAAGCTAATCCAACTCTGGACTCTCCCAGTGTGCACTGGAAGTGCGCACTGAATAACAAACTGGGAGAGTCCAGAGTTGGATTAGCTTGAAGATATTCAGGGCAATTGTTAAAGGCTTCTAATTAATTTGTCAGAAATGGCATTGCCCTGTACAATTATGAAAATTTTTGGATGGAGCTGTCATTCTTGAGATAATTTTAAGAGGATATACAGTGAAACCCTGGTTTTCATTGGTAATTCGTCCGAAAACAATAGTCCGAAAACGATGAAAACAGAGACAATAATTTCCATATGAATCAACATAAATCCAATTAATTTGTTCTAGACACTCCAAAATACATACCAAAAACACATTTTACAGAGAATAAATGTTGTGTTTAATACTCAAAACCATAAGAAATTAATATAAAATGAAAATAAAAGACTAATGTAAAGAATAAATGAACATTTAACATGTTTTATGTTACATGCGTTACGTATATTTTGAAACTGAAAAATGCAAAATAAACACATTACACCGAATATTGTATCACTTACATGTAATTGTAGTACTAGCACTCGCAATCAATAAAAATGCACAGAAACACTGGAAAGCAATGGAATTGTTAGGCTAGACGTACGGGGTGATTCTCACACAACGAGAAACAACGCCACACTGAGCAGGAAATTAGCGGTGAAATCCGAGGCAACCAATGAAATCTGAGACAAAATTTTCACAGAAAAAATCGACGAAAACCAAAACTGACGATAACTGAAGTAAACGAAAACCAAGGTTTCACTGTATACTCATTTTTTCTGTTAGCTAATTTAAGTCACAGTTCCATATCTTATAACTTTCTTGCTATAAAAAAATCCACAGTGCTGTTGTAGTACCTCTCCTGAGGTTGCTATAATCCATGTCATAAAACACCAGCAATGTCTCCTAAGATCTTGTCCTCAACAATAATCACAAACTTTCCTGATCCAAATTTATCCTTAAATTACGGAGTTCTGAATTACTGGGTTTTATTTCCAAAGAGCAACTGATACTTTAAGGATCATTCTTCTTAAGGTTTATTTATTTTTTAATTTTGTGTACAGCTTGCTACATGTGGTTTGGTAAACTTTGGTTCCTACAAGCTGCCAGAATGATTTGGTGGGACGATTAGGTATACAAACATCACATTGACTTTCAATGTCACTTCTAGTAAAAAAAAGGAAGCGGTCATGATGTCGGGGATGATGCTTTAGGATTTGCCATAAACTCTAATGTTTTGGTGAATACTGAACCATTGTCTTGACTTCATAACATCATTTCAGTTTTTTAAAATCAGAGAAATTGCATGGTGGTGTTCATTCCCACCCCCGCATGTCTCATATTCAGCCTTTGATGTTCCAGTGGGGAATAAAGGGAATTTCCTGTCTCCCAAGTCTGCATTTATACATTCCCAACCTCCATATGTGCCTGCACATGAACAATGATGAAGTACTGCTTAAAATTCTGATCCGGTATTGGATTATTTTATATATTATTTTATGTACATAAATTCTTGTTTGAACATTCATATGAAACGTGTGCCTATCTATAAAACACAACATACAAAGAATACTGATGTATCCATGTGCACAATATCAAGACTGATTTTTTTGCTGTGCTCTATCAGTGTACAATTTATAGAAGTTATTCAAATGGACAGATTTGTATTTATTTAGAAATTATACTATTAAATAAGAATGTAAGAGCTATCAACCAGGTGGATGACTAGCAAAGTGCTGAACTCACCTCAAGCTAATGCAGTGGCATGGGGGGGGGGAATGGTGCCTGAGGCAAAATGGCACCCGGGGCTCATCCCTTGTTCCCCCCACGGTGTATCCGGACCCCCTTGCTTACTTTAGTTCAGCTGACTGTAAAGAGTAGCAGACTGAAAAAGCAGCCTGGTGGGAACTACACTTCCCAGGAGACCTTGCAAACCCCAACTCCTGCAGAGGCCTGCCTGGGGGTGGGTGGGAAGGGGCCTTTGTGGTTTCCGCTCCTGCTGCACCAGAAGGCTGCTGGGCCTGGTGGGGCAAGGAAGGAAGGGGAGGGGTGGGATGATTTTCCACCCCTGCGTGACCCCAATGGCGCATAACCAGGTCAAGGCACCCCCCTGTCTTGTTGCAACTACATGACTGGGCTGATATGTCCCAACTGTGTACCCTAAACTTGGTCATATACATTTTAATATGTCTCTCTAGGCTTGGAAACCCCTCCCATTAGCTGAACTGAAAGTAAACTCTTCTCTTTCTTTAGAAACAATTAACCTTTCATAAAATAACATGTCGGTGCTGGCTTTCCTCTACTTTCTTGGTTCAGAAGATCCCACAAGACATCATGTCTTTACATACCAATCTGGAAGCAATTTAGGAAGATGTCTGACTTGGACTCCCTCAACATTTTATGATGGTCTTGTTCCCAATGGTAGGCATTTTGTGTTGATGCCAACTACCCTTTCATAAAATTCCAGAACCACTGCATTAGCAAGGTTGGAGAGTCACAGCCTAAGGAGAAGAATTTATTTCCTTCTTCTATAGCACTGCAGCCCTAATACATTCTGGGCTTTCGACCTAGTGGCTTTTTGCAGCTAAATTTTACATCTGTTCATCAATCTCCAACATCACATGTGGCTTGGCTTTGTTTGTGTGTGTATTTATATCACAAGGCACTTTTAAATAGTATCCATGAGGAAGAATAATAATGATTTATAGGAACACCATTTTTTAAATTTGGTTCCTTATACTATGAAGCATTTTGCATGGTGAAAGGTGTCATTTCAAAGCTATATGATTCAAATAGTTTAAAACCCACTGGAATCTTTATTTTACCAATGCAAGAAAACACTAGAGATTGACTAAAGTGTGAGTATAAAGCATTTGAAGCAATAATAAATAAAATCAATTAATCCTGAAAATTAAATTTTGCGAAGCAATAGCCAAGGAACAGTCTAATGTGATTACTTTTTGAAATGCTTGGTGCAAGACATTTTGAATACTGAAATTGCAAGAAAAATGTTGAAAAATATGCTCTAGCATAAAACACAGCATTAAAACACAGAAGGGGAGGAAATGTATTGAACAAAACAAGCACATATCTGTCACAGTTAGTAAACACAATTAAAGTCAAACTGCAGGGGAAGCCAAATGAAGCATTTTTGTCAACAAATCCACTTAAGCAGTAATGTTTAATAAATGCAATGGAAGTTTTTAACATAATAAATAGAGAAAAGTTAAACTAGTCAGTTTTTTCATGTACTTAAATATATTTTCACTTGTAAATCAAGGAAAGAGAAAGTGAGCAAAAGAGAATGAGATCAGTATGCATGGAAAGATAAGATGCTAATATGGTGTTTCATATTATTTTCCCCGTTTAACATACATTTAAATTAAATTCCACACAATTTCATAATAAGAGTCAGCATAATGTAATGCTTAAGGTGTTAGATTCAAATCCCCACTGGCGCCATGGAAGTTTCTTGGATGACCTTGGGCCACTCATGTACATTTGTATTTGGACAAGAGACCTCCAAGAAGTACCAGGATTGTGAAACAGAGCAAAAAATGGCAAACCACTTCTGACCATATCTTGCCTTGAAACCCTACAGAGTTGCCATAGGTCAGCTGTTGCTTGGTGACAAAAAAACTGGAAAGGGACAAAGAACACATTTTAATTAAATTGGGCAATGTGCTACAAAATGTTTTACTCTTCACTTATGGAGAAGTCTTTATATAGGGACTTCAACTGCTCATCTCCTCCCTCCCAATCACTGAACATGGAAGAAAGCAAGAGTTTCTAGTGATCCCAAACAACTGATTTGTTGTTAATCAAAGTTAGTTAGTGAAGGCAGCAATCTCCCTTTAATTGCCATTTGCAGTGTATATGTAATGTTTGATTTTTGAACGTGGACATTATCCAGTTTTCACAAATGACACATGCAAGAGTCAGACTTGTCTTGGTTGTAATACTTATTTTAAGTTGAATACTCTGATATGAAGTTGATGTGAGTTACATGTGTTGATGAGAATGCAGGAGTCAAGTGTAACAAACATTTATTTTTATTAACTTGGTCATTGACCAATAAATACAAGTTGACTACTGCATTCTTATCAACACATATTTAACACCTTTTAACATTTAACACCTTCCCAGTTAGTGACACAAGTTACCAGAGCTGGGAGGCACTGTATGCTTAGTGGTTACAATGTATGTGCTGTCACACACTTGGACATTAAATACTGGGAGTCAATGCAAGTGATACACTGGGTGATCCATTGCTGGATCTTCCTCTCTCTCTCTGTGTGTGTGTGTTAAATAATGTCAAGTCACTTCTGACATAAGTAATCTATGAAATAATGACCTCTAAAACATCATATCCTTAACATCCTTGTTCAAGTCTTGCGGACCATGACTTTATTGAGAGAGTCAATCCATATCATGTCAGGCCTTCCTGTTCTCCTGCTGCCTTCAACTTTTCCTAACGTTATTGGTTTTCCCAGTGACTCTTGTTTTCTTATAATGTGACCAAAGTATCATAGTAATTTTAGCTTCTAGGGCCGTGGTGGCGAACCTTTGGCACTCCAGATGTTATGGACTACAATTCCCATCAGCCCCTGCCAGCTTGACCAATTGGCCATGCTGGCAGGGGCTGATGGGAAATGTGGTCCATAACATCTGGAGTGCCAAAGGTTCGCCACCACTGTTCTAGGGAGAGTTCGGGCTTGATTTGATGTACTGCCCACTTAGTTGTCTATTTAGTGGTCCATGGTATCCATAAAACTCTCCTCCAGAGCCACATTTCACAGTAATCTACTTTCTTCTTGTCAGTTTTCTTCATTGTCCAACTTTCACACCCTTTTGATTATTTTTGGAATATTCTTGTCAAGATTTCGATGGACTCTGTGGCTTGAAATAGCTCTATTGATATCCCACCTGCTCTGAGTGCTTTGTTTCTCCCAATTGCTCTCAGTATAGCTTTCACTTCACTTTCTAAAATGTAGGTTCTTCAAATGATTCTTCTTGGAAGGAGTCTATCATCTATTTCATCTCTTCTGTATAGTTCTTCAGTATATTGTTCCCACTTTCCCTTTAGTCCATTCTGCACAGCACAAATAAGATGTCCTGGAGATGCTAAAAAAAGGTATCTCTGCATGCTGCCCCCCCCCCCCCCACATCCTCAGAATGCCTTATTTCAGCTCAAGGTATCTTTTTTTGAAGTAGTGAATTTGAAGTAGTAAAATGTGGAGCTTTTTTCCTTAAGTTGTCTGCAAGTTGTCTCCTGATTGCTGTGCAGAGTTCGGGAGCTGAGGGTATATCTTATTGTTCCTGCCTGACCACTAAAGCTGTCTTGTCAATTTCCTCTGCTTTTGGCACCTAGCATTTATTGAAGGTTCCCCCAGAACATTGGATCTGCAGGCTCCACTGCTGGGTGCCTTTTCAGCCTGAAAAGTACATGCTTGTACTTAGCTTATCCTGCTGATTCTGAAATACATATTTTCCCTTTTACAAATTTTTGATAAGCTACCTTCAAAGACACACACACACTATTTCAGAATCCATGCCAATTTTCACATCATGTCTACATGTCTTTGAAGACAGCTCATCGAAAATTAAAATGGGGAAAACTATATATTGTCGAAATCAGCAAGACAAGCTGAGTATAACCATGTACTTTTTAGGCTGAAAAGGCATCTCGCAACAGAGCCTCCAGAGTAAATGTCCCAAGAAAACGTTCAGCAAATAGCTGCAGGCATGGAGAATCACTGTAGCACCATAAAATATTTCATGCAAGGAAAAAATGGAAGGTGGGGAAAAAAACCACTCTCTCTTCTGATGCCTTTTTTGTTCATGCTATCATGACAAAAATGTGTAACAAAAAAAGGAGGTAGCTTTTGTTAAGACATCCCCAGGATGTCTTATTTGCACTCTGCAGAAAGGACTTTATTTTATCCTGTTCAGTAATTTTTTCCCATGGTTATCTTTCAACATTATTAACTTTGTTTTAAATTTTCCCTTGATTTCTTGGATCTTGGATAACACATTTCTCATTCTTCCTTTTTTGTTATTCTATCCATTTCTTTCAAATACTGCAGTACTCTCCACCAGGGGTGTAATGAGGCAAACTGGAACCCTGGGCAAAACCTGAGTTGGATGCACCCCCATGGGCGGCCACCCCACCACAACCAAATTTTTTTTGCACTAGGTCATTTGTGCCTGCAGGGGGTGCATTTTTAGACATATCGCCACCAAAATTTCAGCGTGTCATCAGGAGACAGTCCTTATGCTAAAACCCAAGTTTGGTGCAATTTGGTTCAGTGGGGACAAAGTTATGGACCCTCAAAAAGGTAGCACCCATCTCCTTAGCTCCCATTTGAAAGAATGGGGGATGGGGCAGCCCCTTTGAGGGTCCATAACTTTGGCCCCCCTGAACCAAACTGCACCAAACTTGAGGGGTGCCATCAGGATAGTCTCCAGATGATACCCTGAAATTTTAGTGCCAATATGTCCAAAATGCTCCCCTGCAGGAACATCCCAGAAATTTGCCCAAGAATCTTTGTTCTGCATTGAGTTTTCTGCATTGCTGTCAATGGGGATTGCAGGCTGCAGGAGGGGGGACATTTCTGAAGGCACAGTCTCAAAACTTTCAGGGTCTCTTCAGAATACTGCCCTTATGATACTCCCCAGGTTTGGTGCAGTTTGGTTCAGTGGGGACAAAGTTATGGACCCTCAAAGGGCTACCCTTTTGAGGGTCCATAACTTTGACCCTCCTAAACCAAACTGCACCAAGCTTGGGGGTGCATGACAGTCTCCAGATGATACCCTGAAATTTTGGTGCTGCTAGCCTAAAAACTGCGCCCCCTGCAGGCCAAAAATGGAAAACCACTAAAAATACCCAAAAACGAACCCTGCATTTTTGGTGCCCCCCACATGTGATGCCCTGGGCAGCTGCCCACTATTTGTTAAGTAGCATTACGCCCCTGCTCTCCACGATCGTGAAATCGAACATGCAATCTCAGTGGCTTTTTCTTCCTCGTCCTGATTGGCTGTTGCGCTGTGTTGGGGTGTGAATTTTTTAAACTTTTTTTTTGCACAGCTATGTCACCATGTGTATGCATAGATAAGCCGGTAGTTCTTCACGCTAAACTACGTTTATGCAGTTGGCACAGAAATCATGTACCACACAGCCACATTTCCACATAGCCTCCACCGGCATGAAAAAGGGCTTTTTGTGCTTTGCGCATAGCTCACTGCACTCTGATTGGCTGGAAGGCTTCGCGTCACTCCCTACAGAGGGAAATTAAATCTAGATTCAACTCCCAAACCTCCCCACCGATCTGGGTTCGGTGCGTGTTTTTTTTAAAAGGTGCACTTCCATGCAGGTTCTTAAAAAACACATGATAAGGGGGAGCTAGAGCACCAGAACTGGGATGAATCCATGTTTGGCGATCAGGCAGTGGGGAGTTCTTCTTGGAACCTGGATATTTCACGTGAGTATCATGATTAATTGACCATGGAGATTCGTCCTATGTGTGAAATGTTGGAATGTTGCATTTAGACTTTTGATTCTATTTGTTAACTTTTGCTTTACTTCTAGCTTTAGTTATTTGAAGAATATTCTCAGTCATCCATTGAGGCTTTTCATTTGGCTACCGGAATAGTCTTTGTGCGTTCTTTCTTGATAATATCTCTGATTTCGATCCATAGATCTTCTAATTAACATTCATGTGAACTTAGTAATGCAAATTTTATATGGTCTGTAAACATTTCAGGAATATTGCTCAGACTTATCTTGGTACTATTAATTTTTATTCAACTGTATTCTAATTTTCAATATTACTGGTTCATAGTCTGTACCAAAGTTGACACTTGGTCTCGTTTTAGCAGAAAGAATTGCGTTTCTTCATAGTGACTCTTAAATACTAATTATAGTTGCACAGGTTCCCAATTTGAATTAGGACCATGGTGCGTGCCAGGAGAAGAGTTTATTCCATTCACCTGCGCATGGCTTTACTAACCCAAACAAAGTCCCCTGTTTTGTTGCAAGTCCTTTAGAAGGAAACAAATGGGCCTTTTAGTTGTGCTTCTTACAATTTTGAAGGGGTAGAAAAGTGAAACATGCTTTCCATTCTCCCTTACTTTACGGCTTTGATCTAAGGAAGATTTTATCATGGTTTTCTTTTCTCTTCAGACCTTGATTATAATGGCATATGGTGCATAATCCAAAAAATTAATTGTCATAAATTGATCTTGGGTAAGATCAAGTAATAGTTAGGCATAACCACTTTTTTCTTATGGAGTTTTTAAAAATATTCCTTTTTATTTTTTTCTCACAGTACCAGTTATCCTTTCCTCTGTTGTTTCTGTAGATTAATTTGTATCATATATGTATGGTATGTAGTTATATGCAACATGTATATTATTATACATACACTGAGTGCATAGAATATGTGTATACAACATTTCAATAAATTTGTGCTTGTGTGCACTTAGATGGTTAAGGACATAAGAACATAAGAACGAGCCTGCTGGATCAGACCAGAGTCCATCTAGTCCAGCACTCTGCTACTCACAGTGGCCCACCAGGTGCCTTTGGGAGCTCTCATGCAGGATGTGAAAGCAATGGCCTTCTGCTGCTGCTGCTCCTGAGCACCTGGTCTGCTAAGGCATTTGCAATCTCAAATAAAAGAGGATCAAGATTGGTAGCCATGAATCGACTTTTCCTCCATAAATCTGTCCAAGCCCCTTTTAAAGCTATCCAGGTTAGTGGCCTCCTGTGGCAGCGTATTCCAAACACCAATCATGCATAGTGTGAAGAAGTGTTTCCTTTTATTAGTCCTAATTCTTCCCCCCAGCATTTTCAGTGTATGCCCCCTGGTTTTAGTATTGTGAGAAAAAGAGAAAAAAGTCTCTCTGTTAACAATCATATCCCCCTCAGACGTCTCCCCTCCAAACTAAAAAGTCCCAAACGCTGCAGCCTCTCCTCATGAGGAAGGTGTTCCAATCCTTCAATCATCCTCGTTGCCCTTTTCTGCCCTTTTTCTATCTCTTCGATATCCTTTTTGAGATGTGGCGACCAGAACTGAACACAGTACTCCAAGTGCGGTCGCACCACGGCTTTATATAAGGGCATGATAGTCTTTGCAGTTTTATTACCAATTCCTTTCCTAATTATCCCCAGCATAAAGTTTGCCTTTTTCACAGCTGCCATGCATTGAGTTGATAGATAATGCTTATTTAGATAAATGCTCAGATAAATAACATTGGAAAAATTTGTACACAATGTATGTATGGGTGGGGATGATCCGAATTATAGGACTGAAAATTAACAGCAGGAATCATGGGTTGATGTGCACAAGTGAAAAGCAAGATTGAAATGGGGAATAAACAGGAGGGTTTTTTAAAAAGTCATCTTCCCTACTAGCCATGTGTTTTGTATGTGCTAACAACCAGCTTAACAACCTTGTAGCTAATAAATCTGTCATTTTCTAGTTTCATAAATACCTATACAAGATCAAAACTTTAGTATACTTAAGGCAATCCAATGCCATATTTGCCATCTATGGAGATAGATAAAACTGTATTAAGGAATGTGAGTTCCTTCTTTGGAGACTGTGTTTCTTTCACTGTGTTACGGCTCATTAACTTTTAGGAGATGCTGTCACTGATTACAATAGTACAAGGTGACAACCATTAGGGCTTATGATGTTGAGATAAGGTGATTTCAACGAGACAGCATGCATTTTCTATTAACAGTAACTATTTAAGCAATCAGTCTAACTCTGCTATTAATTGTTCCCAATATCACGCACATGTTAAATAAGCTATAAAAATTACTGCTGTTGGTTTTCTGAGGCGGTTGAAAATCACTCGGGTGCTTTTTCTCCGCTGCTAGCAAAAAGCAGGAGCTTCTCCTCTCCTCTCACTTCTAGCAGATCAGACATGCCATCCCTGATTTTGAAATTGCATAAAACTACCAGCCTGCAAGCAATTGGTGGACATTTTTAAATGAATATGCAATTCATTCTTTGCAAAGAGCTGGATCCAGCCCATTTGAGGAGCACACGAGGATCATGGATTTTTTGAGCCTTTCCCAGCCTACAGCCATTTCTGATCCTGGGGAAGTTTATTCGCAGGGCTGTGGGACTTACATAAAGCAATAGCCCTACAGGTCAGGAGGCTGCAATGGGGAGGTGTGTGTGTCTCAGGGGCGGAATAGCTTCTTTCTTCCTCTTTCATTGCACTGCCGATATCATTATTGTTTTGTGGGTCACTTGATGAAGCTCCTCACTCTTCTTGTATATAATTATATTCATGTACAATTGCCAAGCCAGAAATAACCAACATTTTTTGTTCTGATTTTTAAAACAAAACAAATGTACACTGATAAAACAACATTCTGATAAATCAGTACAATGTTTTGATAAGGAGCATAGGTATTTGAAAGAAGCTATTACACTGAGCCTATAGACAATATTGAAAATATTGGGACCCATAACTCCTTACAACTGCATTGCAACTTAAGTAGGATTTTAGATCTTTATTCTGATACAAAAAATGGGAGACCATTATAAAAGGCTTAGAGTACATTGATATGGGCTTGGGAGAGTAATAACATACAAAAGTATTTTGGAAGTCAGTATCTTTTTCAATAGACTCTAGGAATGGGCCTTTCTGTCTTGTTGCCCAAATGTGAATGCACCATTTTAGAATGCAGTTTGATGTGCTTGTGTCAATAGAGACATCCTCTGTTATTGGGAATAAACTACCCTTTTGGCCTCCAGTTACTACTGAAGAAGTGAGACCTCTGATTAGAAAAATGAAGGTGAAAAAATCTCCTGGTTCTAATATGGTGTCCAATGAACTTTTCCATTCTGAGTGGACTGCTAGCCCAAGTTTTCACAGTAGTTAACCAAATTGGAAAAATTCCTGATATCTGAAGAAAGGCTACAATTGTTCCAATCTATACAAAAGAAACTGGAAAGGACCCATCTAACTATAGACCAATTAGTATTCTCTTGAGTGATTGGGAAATTATATGCTTCATGGTTTCAATGAAGGTTTAAAGAATGACTGATGCTTCAAATTGTCATTGTCATTTCAATATTTCTGTTATGAGCACATTGTAAGCCGATTGTTGTTACTGATAAAATTGTTTAGTGAAAATCATAGTAAACAAGTATACACATTTCAGAACAATAATGTATTTATTTCACATGTTATAAGAGTCTAGCTTCACATTTACCTTTTTCTAGTTGTGGGTACTTCCTTTGACATTTTGACATTTAGATTTTATGGATCTTCTAGCAGCATTTTATTTAATCCAGAGTAGAAGACTGGGTTTTTATGCACTCAGTGCTTCCCTTGCTGCTTTGTGCTTAACCTCCTGTGTAGGATTTGTTGTTGTGAGGATAAAATGGAGAACTATGATTTAAAAATTTTTATGGTCATAATTAGTTCAAGAATAAGTTTATAAATGAGTGAATGGGTGGCAGATCCATTATCTACTCACATCTCTACTCACATCCTTTGCCAGACATTTTCCTCTTTTTTAAAAAAATCTAATCTATAAATCGTATGCCTCATTTCCATTATTATTCTTCAGAAAAAACAAGCAGAATCTGAATGAGTTAACATTGCTCACTATTGCAGAACATTATATCCCCCAAATCATTGTGTCATGCACCATTAACCAGCCACACATCACAGGAATGTTCATAAACAGAATTTGATGGAAACAGTTGATATCTGTCATTTGCTAGTCCTTTGTATGCTGCATCTCAGTACAGATATTTTTCAAATATATAGACAATTTGTCCAGTGTTCAGAGACAGTACACTTCTGTCCAGACAGTCTTTATTATATATGAATTGCCTTACTCCCTATATCACTCCTTCATACCATCCTCTATTGTTCTCACTTTTCTCTACCACCATCTTTCCACATATTGATCGCAATGTCGTCTCTCAGTTACTCCCTCTATTAATCACTACCTGATGCCAACTATATTTTTAGCATGGTGAGTAACTGGGCACATTGTTGAATCAGTGATGGGCTGATTGTTACAATTGTGATCATTCACCTGTCAGCCAATAACAACCAACCAATGATCCTGATTCATAGAACACTTTATTGTTGTGGTGGAAAGATGATAAAAATGTTCACACGAATAGGAATTCAGCCACAGTAGTGTTCAGAATAGAATAATAAAAGGAAATTAATATTTTGCCCAGTTCTGTTCAATTTGGTAAATAATGTACTTAAGTACTATTTTTGTAGTTATATACTTAACAGATGCAATTTGTATAATAAAAATACTATCTTTTCAGGTTTTACTAGTGAAATCCAAACCAAAACAAACTCCATTAATTTTTTTAATTGAATTTATATCCCACCCACCAAAGTCAGGCTTAGGGAGTCATGCAAACATATTTAAAAACAATATTTATAAAACATAAAATCACTAGGCACACCAATAGTTAAAAGTCAAGATGACAAATAAATTCCAACCTTATGAGTACCACCCAACCCCGCTTGGTATACATACTCAGATGAAAGTGTCAAGCATGGGCAAGTCAGAAGAAGGACAGCACAATGGGTTGATATTATAGGGAGGCCGGCCAATGACATTTGGACATAAGAGTGTCCTCAACGAAGGCCTGGTGGCAAATCTCTATCTTGCAGAACTGTTTTAGGTCCTGCAGAGCCCTGGTGTCAGCTGACAGAGAGTTTAAGGACAAGTCTGTTCTCTTTTGGTGCAACAACCAGGCAGCTGCCAGAGTTATTAATTGCCAAACATCCTGTCTGACACATTGCTGTTATATGCTTGGGTTCATAGTCTTTCTCAGCTAAGTGTATTCCAGGCTCTGATAATGGCATTGTGGATGCCTTGTCTTGCTTTCAGGAAGAGAGGTTCTGAGACCAGGCTCCAACGTGTTTTCACTGGACCTCTGGAGCCTTGGCAGCACTGATCATCCAGGGAGTTCTTGGGTCCCTTGCTCCTGAAACACAGCAAGCATACCAATGGGCTGTGTCCTTTGCTACCTGGCACACCTTCGGGCTCAGGGCTGGGCCTTCAAGATCTTGTGCCTGCACCTAGTGGCCATTTCCTTTTACTGCAAGGCATTGGGTATAGTTGACCCATGTTGCTTGTTCCTCCCTAGGAGAACTATTGAAGGGTGGAGCCACTTAACACGGCATCCCCATGACAGCCGCAGGCCTGTTATCCTAGTCATGCTGGCAGGCCTGTCAGCTGTTGAGTATCTGCTCATCCCAGTTTAAATTAAAGCTGTTCTGGGCAGCCTTTTATTTTGCCTTTTGGGGGACTTTTCACTGCAGGGAATTTGTGCCCGCATCTCGGGATAAGAATAGTGGCATAAGAATATAAGAACATAAGAACAAGCCTGCTGGATCAGACTAGAGTCCATCTAGTCCAGCACTCTGCTACTCGCAGTGGCCCACCAGGTGCCTTTGGTAGCTCTCATGCAGGATGTGAAAGCAATGGCCTTCTGCTGCTGCTGCTCCTGAGCACCTGGTCTGCGAAGGCATTTGCAATCTGAGATCAGGGAGGATCAAGATTGGTAGCCATAGATCGACTTCTCCTCCATAAATCTGTCCAAGCCCTTTTTAAAGCTATCCAGGTTAGTGGCCATCACCACCTCCTGTGGCAGAGCCTTCTTGCTGTCAGACCTATGGATGGGTGACTTTGAGATGCACATCCAACTTTGCCAGTCCAAGACAGATCAGCTTGCATGTGGGAACATAGTGGCCCTCGGGGCTTCCCCTCAGGATTGCCCTGTCCAGACACAGCTGACTTTCTTCCAGCCACCAACCCAGGGCCCCTTCCTTATATATTCTGATGGCACATGCTTATCACGCTTCCAGTTTACCAGCATCCTTTGGACTTGTTTGGGCCACATGGGGCTACCAGCATCAGAGTTTGACCCCCACTCCTTCTATATCGGTGCTGCTACTACCGCAGCACACCTGGGTTTGCCCAAGGAGTAGAAATATGGAGAAAATTGCTGGAATCAGCTTTTTAAAAATTGTTTTGTAGGTTGTTAGTTAATATCAAATTAATTAGAAAGAGGCTCCAAGCTCCTCAGGGGAAATGGCTCTTGATTGATTTGTAGAGGATCTACCCAGCATTCCTTTTTTTCCTTTGACAGGACTTGCTTCCTTTTGATATTAGTTTGATTCAGGCTCCTTTGATAACAAAAATGGAAGTCCCTGGGGATGAAAGGTCAAGGGAGCATTAGAGATAGTTTACAATTTTAAAAAATCAATTAAAATAAGCCTTCGACAATACAAAAAGCATTAAAAATCAATCCAAACATAAAAACAGGCCACTGTCAGCTTAAAATAATAGTTTCCAGACTAAAATAGCATTAAAATATCAGCCCCTTGATAAGAATCAGTCTGGGTGAATATAATATTTTTGTTGGGTGCCTAAAAGGAAATAGTGTAAGTGCCAAGTGAACCTCAAGGGAAAAAACATTCCAGAAGTAAATCTCCATGAGTGAAAAGCCCTGTCTCTGGTTGCCATTCACCTTGCCTCTGTAGATGAGGGCAAAGAGAACAGGACTTTGAGTAGATGTTAATTGTTGGGTGGGACAATATGGTTGAGCATGTACTGTGCCTGCAAAAAGTCCTCACTTCATTCCTTGTCATCACCTACAAAAAGGTCTCAGACTGGCAAATGCTGGACAGCCTCTGCCAATTAGAGCAGACAAAACTGACATAAATTGGTCAATGATCTGGTTTAGCATTTTTAAATTATTTATCAATTTGTTAAAATATTTATACTCCACCTTTCCTTGAGGCTTAAAGCAGTTAACAAATTATAATTGAAAACATCACAATCTAAAACTTTCAAAACAAGACCATAGATAACACTGTCTGCCCAAAATATATTTGCAGGGTATACCACATGAAAAGCCTTGGCAAATAAGATGCACTTATAGTACCTCCTGAAACTGTCTAACCAGGTTCATGTGAGAAGGATTCATTGGGGACTACAGAGGCTCAGAGGCAGAACATCTGCTTGGCATGCTGAGTGGAGGAATAACTGGGTATATTTTACTGGCATTCAGGATATTAGAAATGTCCTAATATTGTTAGAAAACATCTCACAAATCTGTCTAATGGACTGGCTACTACCTACTGTAATATAGTGCTATTTTTAGCCAGTGCATTTGTAAAATAGTTATATTCATATTGGTGTATCCAGCTGATGAGAAGATTACAAATGTACCACAGTGTCGGCTTTTACTTGAATACATAAAACAATAATTATACTTCAATACTGGCAAGCATCACCTTTCAAAATAATCCAAGAAATAAAACAAAGAAAAAGTATGCATTGAAACCAACCAGCTTTTCTGCTGATGAAAAAGGCAACCACCAAAAAGGCTATGACGAAGTTTGTGAAACCTTCTCTTGCGTGCACAGGAGCCCTGGGAGATGGAGGCTATAATATTGAGTAGAATTGGGTAAGACTGAGGAAAGAGACTTTCTGGATACAACTCCATGTCTTTTTTCCTCTCTGAAACTTGGAATGTGTTCGTATGTTTAAAGGAGATAAGCATCTGCCTTCTAATGAGAAAGGAAAAGATACAGGATGGAAATGGTACAATATCAAAAAACCTTTCACCTTTCAGAAACCTTGCACCTTTCAGAATTAGGTGGTAGGTTGACAAATTGTTAAATAATTTTAGTTGTGTAATAATTTGACATTTGTGATTCTTGTTATTATTACTTTGTTGGAAATAAATAAAAATGGGGGGAAATAATAAAAAAAGAATGAAGTAGAAGAGGGAATTTCAGCCAGTGTTACATATTTTCCTCCATTGCAAGACTATTCTCATCTGCCAAATTTTATTATTCTATACAACTGTCAAAGTACAACTGTACAGCTATATAACTGTCAAAGATCCTAATCTTCTTTCTGTATAGATAAATGGAAAGCTCTTGAGAACTCACTGCCTCAAAGAACTGAAGGAATCTGCCCTGTCTTTGGGTTGAACTGGGTAAGTGTATGGGAGACTGATTTGTGACTATATGACTGTGATTATGCTTGGCTGATAATGGCATTTTAAAAGTACCAGTAAGATCTAATTATTGCACCCCAAAAGAGGAGTGTAAAATTATATACAGACCACCTTTCTGAGAGACAGAATTCTCTTATTTCAAGAATATATTTCAAAGACAATTTATTCCTCCCAATGTATTCCTTTTCATTATTCGCATTTATCACTCTCCCTTATGGTTCCATTTCTTGATGAGTAACATGACAAAAAAGCTTGTAGGTTACAAATTATTTGGAAGATATAAATTCCCTAGCTGATTATAGAATGCTTTATTTTAAGCTCCACATTTCCAGATTTCTGAATGAATTCTTCCTCTTGGAGCATTTCTGCTCTCCAGATGTGCAGACATTCAGTCAATATGCCCAGTCATCAGAATAACAAAAGAATGATCATTCAGCAGATGTGCAGGTTGAGGGAAAAGGGCTCTTTAATCTCAGACATCCATACTGATTGTTATTTCAGTTCAAGTTCCTCTGTAACTCAAACGTGATCTACAGCCACAATTAGATAAAAGAACCTATTCAGTTCATCAAAGTGGGAGTTCAAATAAGAAACACATTAAATCATTTTGCAACCCTGAAATCCAAGTAACAGCTAAGGTATAGTTGCTGAAAAATTTGCATTAATGTATCTGAGCCTTTTGGTTAATTCTAGGATGGTTCTGTTATGGGCTGTGTTTAAATATCTCTACTACATTACAAATATCTCTACTACATTAAAGGTCTTTAATAAAATCAAATGAAGTTATTTTTAGAAAAGCCATTCTCCTTCCTATAATAAAGCAAATACCCTTCTCTGATTAAGAAAGGAAATACTGAAATATCCCCTTTTCTTTCAAATTTTTTTGTTAAGGGCACATTTAGAACTATTTTTTCACCCTACATGTTCGTTCTTCAAACAAATTAATCCCACACATACACATAACTGTTGAAATGTTTTAAGTTCTGGTCAAACTCAAAACAAAACTTAATAAGGCAGATAGTGCAGAGGGTTATGGTGTGTAACACCTTTCTATGGAAAACATTTTTATTTTTCCACAATCAAAATCAACCCAAGCTTCTGTTTTCTGCATGGGATGAAAAAATATGATATAGATGCCTTTATTATTTAGATCAAGAAAATGGTGCAGGGAATATATTCTGCACAAGTTGTTTACAATGCATCTTACTGCCAAATGCTGTTTTTTCCCTTTGAATTCCACATATTTTTCCCCCTCCAATAGTTCCGGAAATGTTTTCTGGAACATTTTCAGCAGCAGTGCATGGACAAAATGCAACTGAAGCAACAATGGGGGAAAATCCAAAATAAGGGGAAAGGAGGTGCATGGAATTATTTCACAGAAAATGTTTCCAAGGCAGAAGGTTCAATCACTGGGAAAGTGCGGCCGCGCCTTACACGCGGCCGCCATTGTGGGAAGAGGGGGCCCACAGAGAGGCTATTTGCCCAGCCTGGTGAGGGTGGCCAGCTTTGGCCTCTGTTCTGAACATGTGCGCCAGTTCGGACGCATACGCAGAGGTCGGGGTGAGGCTGGATTGCCCTGGGAAGGGCAGAAAAGAAGTGCGGCGATTGGTAGATGAGCTCGTCGTTTGAATGGGGACTGGGCCTATAAAAGGCCCTGCCTCGTGGCCAGGCCCCATTCAGAGCC
Organism: Sphaerodactylus townsendi; assembly: GCF_021028975.2. Lineage (NCBI taxonomy): Eukaryota > Metazoa > Chordata > Lepidosauria > Squamata > Sphaerodactylidae > Sphaerodactylus > Sphaerodactylus townsendi. The sequence goes on along the minus strand of NC_059434.1, from coordinate 55,539,173 downwards.
GGGACACCGAGGCTTTTCCCGCCCACCCATTCCCGGTTTGTTGTGAATTGTAAGATGTTATTGTCATAGCCATTGGCGGGTTGTGCATGGGGGATGATCCACTGGAAAGAGGAGCTGGGGCAGCTTCTCTGTTTTGCACACCTCCTTAAGAGGTGGGGGTGCAGCAAGCTCACGGTAGAGACGCCCTGCAGGGGGCTAAGAAGCTTGCTCCTCTAGCATAAGTTGGAGGGGGCCTCCAGTCATGGGCACTTTGCCGGTCTGGACTTTATCTCACTCCAATCTTTCGCTTGGTTTATTCCTCCAGCAGCTGGTCTAAGAAATATGTTTGCCCTGGGGATAGCACTAGTGCTGCCCAGTGGCTTGGATCACCCCCCATGCTGTGTCATCTGATTTCCTATGCTTTCTGTTAAGAAGAAGAAGAAGAAGAAGAGTTTGGATTTATATCCCTCCTTTCTCTCCTGCAGGAGACTCAAAGGGGCTTACAATCTCCTTGCCCTTCCCCCCTCACAACAAACACCCTGTGAGGTAGGTGGGGCTAATAAAGTTCTTTGGCTAATAAAGTTCTTTGGCTATGGCCAGTTTCTTATCCACTTTAAATTGTGTTTGAAGTTTTTATTGTGGCAAGTGTAACCGAGCGGGAAGGGCCACACATCTACCTGCAAAATCTATGGTGTACTTTATTGTACCTTCAGAAAAGGCCTGTTTTTGAACCCTCATTGTACATCGATTGAGTGTACAACAGGGTCCCAAGGGTGCCCCTTCACTGCTCTGTGCCTTGGGGCAGTTACATCAGGGTCCCCTCATATTGAGGGGCCCCACCGTCCCCCCCTCATGGGGGTAGGTTTTAAATTGGGGTCGGACACCTCCTGTTTATTTATGTATTATGGTTATTCGCTGTTTTTATGAGTTTTAAGCTATTTTATGGGATGGAGCCTATGTATTTATATTTGTATGACCGCTCCTGTTTGGTATTTAGATGACGTTGTTCATTGCCCGGAGCCCTTCGAGGATCGGGCGGTATACAAATTGAATAAATAAATAAATAAATAAATAAAATATTGCTTCCTTAGCAAATTAGCAGTCTGCTCCTTAGTGACATTTAATTTTTTAAAAAACTCAATAGAACAATCATAGATCTAGTATTAAATGTGAGAATTCCTGAGAGAAAAGGGCTCTTTAATCAAAGAATGAAGGTTTCTTATAAAATAGTTTGAAAAGCATAAATCATATTTGGTAATATTTTATTACTGACAAACAATAGTATATAATTTTTAATAATATTAAAACATTGACAGATATTGTTCGTGCGACATTTAATGAAACAGTATTTACTGCATGACAGCATTTGATAGGTAACATGCTGTTGCAATACTGTTAAGAGTTGACAGCTTATGGGATTTTATGTAGAAACCTGCAAAAATCAAAGCAACCAAGACATGTCAACAAGCTCACAATGTGCAAATGTAAATTTTGCTTCAAGCTTTCTTATTCAAAAATTGGAAACTAGAAAACCTGATTAATACTGAGCATTTGTGAATATTCATTTCAGCTATTGTACTGAGAATTTGATAGAGAGTTGTGGTCTCCAGCAAATCTCTCATGATTCACTGCCCATGGATAAATTATTTGATGATCTTCAAATGCACATTAGTAGTGTATTGGCTTTGCTTCTAGCAGACATCAATATGTACTGAAAGAAGTAGTAAATGTTGACCAACTGAAGTCAAAGTGAGTTTATTACCTTACAGAACTATGAACCCTGAAATGAGATGTTAACCAACAGAATTAACAATCCAAAAAAAGAAATGCTCATCAGAACAATTCTGTGATGTTTGTTCTCCGTATGAAAAGAAGAGATCAAATTATATTATTCATTAAAAATTGGTTCAAATACGTGAACCCTATCGTGGACAGCTTTAATTTATAATGTTGGTAGTGAAACTTCCCATTGGGGATTAATTTAGTCCCAACTACAGAAAATTCTGACTGGGCAAGAAAAAGAAGGATTTTCTTGGTATGAACAGGGTGATTTTATACTGGATAATAGTTCTAAATGTATTTCATATCTGATTTAATGTTCAATGTTGAAATTGTACCCTCGCAACAACCCTGTGAGATAGGTTGACTAACTTGAAGGAATGGCTGAGTTGACACCCTTGGGGCTGAGCAGCAGCATTTTACCCCAAAGTCAGTCAGTCAGACAGAAAACCTTTATTTGGATTTAAAACTTTCCAGGCAATCATGATCAAGCCATAAACCAAACTAAGAACAAGTCATAAACACAAATTACATAAAGAGAAAGTAAATGACCATTTATCTTCTGATGTTATCTTGACTCAGCTTGTTGGCATCTTGCAAAAATTTTGCTACTTCCTCACTTATTTCAAGATTGGAATTATTCAAGAGGAGGAACAACTTAGCAGAATCCGAAAGTCCTGTCCTATTTGCTAAAATAGGGCTTAAACTGACAGTTGACAGGGTAAAGAAAGATTTATAAAAATACTTTTAACAAAAATAAATACAGGGATAAAAGCATGCTGAGCACTTGTCACTTATTTTAGAATAAATTTCTCTAATTGGTCAACTTCTCTGAATCTGAGAAATCATTCAAATCTGTAAATTACTTATGAAGAAATTGGCCCCAAACTCTGAGTAAAGGAAGAGAATAATGTAAGAGGATTTATTTTATTTATTTATTTATTTATTTATGGGATTTCTATACCGCCCAATCCCCAAAGGCTCTTTAAATTTCCATTGATAACAACAGAATTAGCTGAAGGTGGAGGGTTGGGGGAGGTAAAAGGTAGTGGAAAGACTGGGAAGGAGAGAAAAAAACAGGAATTGCGGGTAGATGTGTGGCCCTTCCTGCTCGGTTATACTTTCCCCAATAAGACTCAAACACATTTTTTAAATGGATAAGAAAAACAGGCCATAGCCAAAGAACTTTATTAACAGAAAGCATAGGAAACAGATGGTGCAGCATGGGGGGTGATCCAAGCCTCTGGGCAGCACTAGTGCAAAGCACCTATCTCACACCCTTCACAAAGGGATTAAGGGAGCACAATGACCCTGCCCTGGGCAGTGTTCCTATCTCCAGTCTTGGACCATACCCTCTTCAAAGATAAAGGACTTGTTAATGTGTTCACCCCAAGTGTTCCTGCCCTATGTATTAACACAATGCTCTGACTAACCTCTCTAACAGCTACCTCATTTGCATTGTCATTGTTTTATAGGTGTAATTTTATTAGCTTCCTTCCCCCTGTTAGGTACTCCTGAGCTTGGATTATCAAGCTAATGCCTCGAGTCATTAGATTAACAACCCAACCATTAAGGTTGATTTCTGTCTCTTATCTTTCCCCAGAAAGGCAGAACTCCTCTTTTTCCTGGGAGATCAAAGGTTCCTCTGCAAAACCCCAAGGGTCACTTTTTTCCTATAAGATGCTCCCTCTTCTAGTAGCCCTTGTTCAATATCTCTGGCACCTGTCTGCGATATTGTTCCATAACATGTTGTTCTTCTGTCACTGGACCATTTCACTTGTGCTGCCAGCAGGCAAGGGTGTGGCCAGGTCTGACCCCACAGGGCAAAGCAGACGGCAAGCACAAGCATGGTCAGGTCACAGTCCAATGGGTCAAGGCAGGCAGCAGGCAAGGCGTAGTCAGGTCATAGTCCAATAGGTCAAGGAGAACCAAGAAACAGGCTAGGAAACAACGAAGAACCAGGCACACAGCGGCGACAGATAGCACACATTGCACCCAGGGAGAAACAAGGTCACAGCAAGGCTTATATAGTGAGCCTTGTTCAGGGGCTGGGATTCTGCAAGGAGTTAGTCCTCATCAGATGCAGAGACTTCCATACCTTGCAGTCAAATGAGCACTCCTTCTGTGCTTCTGCAGTGGCAGCCTACGCACAGATGGCTCGTCACTGTGTTCGCTAGGAGGATCTCATCACTGTGTTTGCTAGGAGGATCTCCTCCACATGTATGTTATCAGGCCAGATGGAGGAAAGGAGGTGGGAAGCAAAGAAAGAAGTGAAGATAGTGTTAGGTCAGGGGTAGGGAACCTGCGGCTCTCCAGATGTTCAGGAACTACAATTCCCATCAGCCTCTGTCAGCATGGCCAATTGGCCAATTGGCCATGCTGGTAGGGGCTGATGGGAATTGTAGTTCCTGAACATCTGGAGAGCCGCAGGTTCCCTACCCCTGGGTTAGCTGGTGGGTGGGAAGCAAAGAAGAAAGTGAGGAAAGATAAGTATGTGGGGTTTCCAGTAGGGTTCCCAGCCCTGGGTGGGGGAAATACCTGGGTATTTTGCAGGTAGAGGCTCAGGAAGACAGTGTCTGGGAAGGGGAGGGGAGGGGAGGGGAGGGATATTAAAATACAGTGCCATAGAAACATTCTTCAAAGCAGCCATTTTTTTCAGGATAATTTATCTCTGTTGGCTTAGGGTCATCTGTAATACAGAAAGATCTCCATGCCCTACTTGGAAATTGGTAACCTTAGTTACCAGGAAGGAGGAACATGGACCTGGATGGTCCAGACTAGCCCAATTTTGGAAGCTCAGTTGGTTTGGTTAGTACTTGGATGGCAGACCACCAAGGAAGTCCAGCATTACTATACAGAGGCAGGCAACACTCCTCTGTGTGTCTCTATTGCCTTGAAATGCTATTGGATTACTATAAATTGGCTGAGACTTAATGGCACTTTACCCTAAGAAGGGGAAAAGAGAAAATAGTGTGGGAAGGGGTTACAGGGTAAATGAGGTGGGTTTCTACAAGTCCTTGTGGGTTCACTATTTCACACTGGGCCTAGGTTGACAGTGCTGTGTAACTGGGATATAGTTTTCCTGGGAAGAAGCTGCTGGCAAACAAAAGAAGAGAAAGCCAAAGACAGGGAGGCAGTTAGATTGGCTGGTGGGTAGGAAGTAGGGAGAGAGACTATGGGTGCTTTGGGATAAGAAAGTGGAAGTGTAGGTAGAGGAGAAAATGAGATTTGACCTGGAAAGCCCTTCCGATCCTCGATTTATCTAAAATACTTAGACATTTACCATTCTGTCATAAAATAGGAGGCAATCAAACCTTGTTCTTTTGTAGCACCTTTATACTGAAGCAGGAATGTAGATATATTCATGCTGTATGAAGGATATTAGCATACTAGAATGTAGTTTCCTTTCTGCCCTTTTCAAATTATGATTAATATGTAGTGAAAGTTGACCAACAAAGGTATTTAAAGATAGGTACAATATTTGCATATGTTCCTATCTACCCAATAGGTCTTTATTTTTTTTAGTGAAGAAGGATTGTTTTGATCTCATTTTTTAAAGGAAAGCGAATAGTCAGGGAGGATTGCCATATTTATAGCCCAATGTATTCAAGCTCTCTTCTCATATGCAATAGAAATTACAATTCATTGTGATGGACAGGTGGCTATTCTGCCTCTATGAGATAAAACAACCAAGTAACATTTTTGCATCTGAGATGCTCCAACAGCCATTCAACTTTCAGAGAAGGAATGGCATGTTTGAGCAGATCATTGGGTCTCTCTTAGCAAGGCAGCAGGCATTTTAAAGGATAGCTCTGCCTAGCAGTGGACAGAGTGGTTTAATTCTACTTCTGGGAGAGGACAGAGTACCTAGTTGTGAGGTCTGTGCCTAATTATTAGGGGACTTGTAGAGGCAGGCTGGTGTGACTGCAATTCTCTCTGTGTGTGAAAGGACCCAACCTGGTACCTAGGCTGTGAAAGTTGTGACTGCAAGTATTAGAGGGAGTTCAAATCACATCCTGAAGCCGTAACTGGCTTAAATACCAGCTACGCTTCTTGTGTGACTGTCTGGAGACTTGTGTTGCTGAACTCGTTTTTAAAAATAACGTGAACATGAAAAAAAACAACTTTGTTATTTTCATACAACTCCTGTCTCAGTGATCTCCATGGTTCTTCTTGCTCACCAAGAAACTTACCTTATGGCATCAAAAACAAATCTTTTATACCTGCTACCCCAACTGTACTGTATAACTGAGGAGAACAACTGAAAGGAAAGTGTGATTTTTTAAAGAGTTCCATTCCCCCAAAACTTTAGAAGCTGTGTGGATCCCCTTAATTTATTTCTAGGAGCCACCAGTGTACACCTACTTCAGTGTACACCTACTTCTAGGAGTCACCAGACAATTCTGTGCAAACTATATCTACCTTGAATCTGAAATGGGTGAAACTGGGAAAAAATTGTGATTTTGATAAGCTTGCTTTAATGCTTCAATTCCATTCAGAATTTAGTGCTGTTATTTCAGTTTTAGCACTGAACTATCCTCTTTGATACTGAAATATGAATTTTTCACTATCACCCCATTCTCTCTTGCTTTTCGTGCCTGAGAGGAGGTAAAAACAGGTAGTGGTGGAAGATTGCCTGGCCATAGGTGGGCAACTGCCAGTCCAACAGCTGATCTAGTTTCCCTTATCTGTGATCAAGTCTTATTGTACACCCTTGAAAACCAGTTGTTTACATAAATTGTGACCAAATCATGCAGCTATCATGCAGTTTAAATAAATAGTGAGCAAATCATACAGAGGAGTGTTGCCATTGCCTGCTTCTGCATAGTAATGATGGACTTCCTTGGTGGGCTCTCATCTATTTTGAAAAGATCTTACCATGTTGTGCTCATTCAGTCTGATATTAAGGGTATTTTGCAAATATATATTTTTGCATGCATTTGCAATCTTCTGAGAGACCTAGTTCCCATCTTACATCCTTCAATTTCATCTACTAAACAGTTGCAGAAGTGCCTGAAGGACAACAAAATAAAAGTCAGGTGAAATGCAGTCGATCATGGCTGTCAAGTACAATGTGTTCATTTGCCAAACATGTTATCAGCAAAGGTTGCAGCATCCCTGTTCTCTTTTCCTAAAGACCAGAGAAACTAAAATGTTTCACGAGACTAGTCATGAAAACCTAGGGTTGGATTTAAAGGTTGGATTCTGTAAATTGAAGTGTCTTCCATCATCTTAATTGACCTCTTCTACTTTCAGTCCTTTGCTGCAGCCCACTAATTTGTGAAAAGGTGCCTGTACCAGTATTACCTGAATTGGTATGATCTGTTCCGTTAATAGCTGGGGGAATTAGCTGGAAACAGTCCTGCAATGCAAGAGATGGTTATGGGCATCTCTACAGTGTATACAGAGATCAATCCCCTAAGAAATCCACTCAAAACCAGTTAAAGTGAAAAAGGGTACAATTTTATTAAAATAATTAAAAATAATAAAAAGACAGAAGCACACAGAATTTAAGAAGCCTAGGTAATACAGAGATGAGTGATATCAGGAATAGGAAGAGGGTATTGGGGGGGCAATATTTACCATTCCAGAAGTGGAGTGGTCCAAGGAGAGTGGGAGAAATGGCCAGTGCTTCCTTCAGGAAAAAATGAAACTGAGTAATAAATGATTTCCAGCATTCAAATTTGTAATAGTCTATAATAAATTCAGGGGGGAAGGAAGGAATCTTTAGAGACTGCCCAGTTCAAATTCTTCCTCCGCTCTTTTGATTATGCTCTGTTTTCCTTTGCTAGTCAAGGGAAAGACGCATTGAGGTTACAATAGATTCTCCAAAGCTAGAATATTCAGCAGTCTACCAACTGTTGCTCCTGCCTGATCTCCATTCAGTTTATGGAGCTTGATTAGAAGGGGGTAGGGGAAAGACAGTAAAGAAAATATCGCATCAGAAGAGATATTTCCATGCCAGGATCTTCCTTATTTTAAAGCCTGAGCAAGAGGCAAATGCTGAAATGGAGCAAGGATTTTAATTAGGTTTTCTAAAAGACTGCATCTTTGAATATTTCTTGGATTAATTCCAGGAAGGCTGATCTTTAACTTCTATGCTCAGAGGCCAACCTGATTTAATTTTAAAGCATCCTTAATTTACATTGAGCATAATAAAAATGCATAGCACTTCTATACCATGAGGCTGATGTCTGTGGGGAAGTGTGGTACATTAAGTTTCTAGCATCAGTGCTGCAATGTATAGGAAATCACTTGAGTTTAAAAGGTGACAGTTCAGTCCAGTAATTCTTGACATATGACATTTCACTACATCTGAGCTAACGGAATGAAGCAGGTGGGGAGACGCCAGCCATAAGGGATTGGTAATTAGAGACAAGACCTTTCACCCCAGGTCAGCATTTAAAATCCAGCCCAAGTTTGTAGCAGCCAGAACTCATTACCATCTTCAGACTGTGTTATTGGCCACATGGAATGAACTGGTGGCACTAATACATTTGAAATGGCCAGATGGACCGTATCATATTCAGCAGAATGAAAATGTCTATTACAAGCTTCTCCAGAATAGGAAGTATGCCTGCTTCTGTATATCAGGCACTGCCATCAACCATATCATAAGACTACAAATAAATAAAACCTAATTATAAGACCTAATTATTGGTTCTTACAGAAGAAGAACATCACTCTACATAGGGATTATATCTTCCCATTGGCATCCAAAAGTTCATTATGTAAGATGTTCCAGTAATAAATAGTTTATTTAAATATGAAATGCAATTGACTGAAGATGGCAATCATTTAAAAGGAAATGTAAATGTAAAAATGTATGGAAGTAAACAAAACCAGACATGAAAAAAAATCTACTACACTAATGGCTACTGAAAACTGTGACAAATCACATATTAGGAGGGAAAGAGTCAAGATAGGACAATGTGCATTGAATAGTAATACATTAACAGAGCAAACAACAATGCCCAAAAAGTACAAACAACACAACTCATTGAGAAAATACCGACATAACTTTCTCTAGCTTGTAAATGGCTATTTTGGGGGGTTCATTTCTGACCTCCTTTATCCTTCCACACTCTCCATGTTTCTTTTGCTCCTGATCCCCTGGTGTCAGAAATATCTACCCCATTATATAAGGGTGATAGCAAGCCTTTATTGGCATAAAGCAGTACAACAATAATAAAAAACATTATATAAGGGTGCAAAATGGGCAGTACCCTAGTAATCTGACCTGAAAAGGATTCTACTATAGTTGATTACTGAAAAAAGTGGTGGTCAGCACCCAACCTAGGTTTTTATGGTCTGCATAGTTTAGCGACCCTAAGAATCTTTGCAAGCTATCCATGTCGTTGCAGTTAAGGGTGACTGGTTTGCAGAAACAGACCAGAAAGATGCACAAGCACTTAAGACTGGCAGTGTGAGACCCTGTTTACAAGTTCTGTGTTCTGCCCTTTGGTCTGTCATCTGCCGAAGGGTCAACTAAAGTAATGATAATGGTCTATCCTTACAGGGCTGCACGACTTTTGTCCTTGCTTAGATGGCTGCCTTGTCTCCCACTCACCAGTCAATCTCCAGTTCCAATTGGAATCAGTTTTACACATCTTTCAAGCCATGGGGCTTGGTGTTAATGCTACCAAGTCCACGTTACAGCCCACCCATGTAATTCAGATGCACTAACTGCTGTGGCTATTATTCAAGGATTCTCAGCAATTATTCAAGGATTTCCTGTAATTAATCTCTGTACCTTTAAGCACTGGCAGAAACGGTTGCTATTTGCATTTATTTTCATAACCTCATGAACTATGCTCATATTTCATGTCATTTCTCATCCTGGAAGAGCTTTCATTAAGTCCAATAGAAAGAGACAAAGAGAGAACATGAGGAAATCAATATTAAAATAATGTAGGGGAAACCATTTAATAACATTTAATGAGGCTACAGCCAGGGTAAATTTTTAAAAGTTTGTGTTGTTTTGTAAAAATTATTAGAGGAAATCCAAGGCAGTTCCAGATTTTCTATCAACAACCAAAAACTTCCTCCAAATCGAGCTGATCTCGCTACTCGCAGCTAAAGGACCATTAACAAGGTCCCATCTCTAATGCTCTATGGATTATTGCACAGTATTGTGGTTGCTATTTTAAACATAGTTGTGGTTCCTTGTGGGAACCCATTTGGTCAAAGTGGCTTCACACATGGCTACAACAATTTCAACCACATTGTCTCTGTTCTTCTCACCTCAGGAGACATGTTGGTTTAATTAAAATTGTTGAACCAGTTTTTGATAGCAGCTTAATAAAATGGCTTTTCCTGTGAAAGTGCACTGATGTGGTTGCATTTCAAGTGGCAATTGCATTGCTAATCACACTTAGCAACCTGAGTTTAAGCAACTACAGCTCTGCTACTATTCTCAGGTGGGACTGCTTTATGGTGTTTATCTTGTACAAATGAACATTTTTGACATAGATGATTTCTAGCATTTGAAAAAAATATTATTCCATTTGATGCCTTTGGGTTATGAAAAGGGTGATTAAAATGCTCCCTTAAGCTAGCCATTCTCCTCTCCCACAAGATTACATTTTCTTGCAGAAATGTTATTATTGCAAAGGGAAAACTTAAATGTAAACAAAGAATCCCTTCATAAGTCTTTTCTGAATTTCAGCCAAAGCAGTAATGAAGCCCACTGCAGAAAGCAAATCAAAGGGGAAAAAAATCAGAAACAGTGACCCATTACTCATGAAACACCTTGGCTTTTTAGCTGCATGGTGGGACTGAAGTGCGGTCTCCTCATGTTTCTTTGTTTACCGGTGAGGAGGCAGTCCAGTCCTGCCCTGCAGTCAGAACAGGCCTCTGTGTCCTGGGTCTCTTAACTCCACTCCAGCTAAAGGCACAGATCTCATAACACTCAGTAGTCCCAATAATATAGAGCTGATATTCCCTCCTCCCTTCCCTTCCCTTCCTCTCTCTCACTTTCTCGCTCAGCCTGTGTCATAAGAACTAGAGCCTTGCTAGATCTGACCAGTGGTCCATCTAGTCCAGCATTTTATCTCAGACAGTGGCCAACCAATTCCTCAAATTAATAACAATTTACTAAAAGGAACAACCACTGAAGCAAAGTATTAGTTATCCCATCTTTTTTGTTTACCATATCATCTTAGGAAATGCAACTTCATTTTGTTTACAGCACATGTTACTTGAATGTTTTTATTATTTTGGGCAAATGTGATCCAGGACTAACTGTATCAGTTGACTGATTTGTTAGTCTTTCTTGGATCAGTTTTAATTTGTGCTACCTGTGAAATGGACAAAGCTCTTGGAGACTTTGGTTGACTATATAAAGACTACATGTCAAACCTACTCAGTTAAGACAATTCTGTGACATTTTTAACTGCAATAATTAATGCTTCTCCGTAGTAGATTCCAGAATGCATTTTTAATGAGTTGCAATTGTTATAAATGAATTCATTTTGCCTTGAAAACTAGTCCATTTTTAACTATTGCAACTCATTATAAACATGCTGTGCAGAATCACTGGCCCCTTCCGCACACGCAAAATAATGCGTTTTCAAACCACTTTCACAACTGTTTGCAAGTGGATTTTGCTATTCCGCACAGCTTTAAAGAGCACTGAAAGCAGTTTGAAAGTTCATTATTCTGCATGTGAGAAATGAGCCACTCTGTTAGATAAAACTTTTATTTTCCTGTTTTGAAGAAAGCCTTACTGGTCTATGAAACTGTTGTTTTTGTCCAGTCTAATTTTGGGGTTAAGTTGTTAAGCATATGTATTTTTGCTGATCAACAGTAAAGGCTCCTAAAATAATGATCAGTTAGGTGTTTTATCCAATGGCTGATTTGTGCATGTAGAGTGACAGTGGTAGTATGGCTTTCTAATTCTCCTAGGCTTCTCAGCTGTCTTTGATATGGTGAACCATCTAATCCTGTGTAGGAGAGCACTGTTTTAGAACAGGTCTGTCCATTTTATCTTCCATACTGAACTTTCCAGTCCCTAAAATAGATACATTCTTTAACATTAGTAGCAATTGGCCATTTATATAAAAATAAGGTTCACTATAAAATTGCAGCAAAATTGCCAAATCCATTGTGATGGTTCTAGCACAGTATAATATACCTTGCTTCAATGAGCATTCTCTGCTAAAAATTTTAATGTATGGAACAATAATTAAAATGAAAATATTCAATGATATACAAAATGTATGGAAAATTCTTTTTAATGAACAGTTTGAATAAGCTGTATATATAAGACGAACTGAAACTGAATATATGCCCCTAATCAGGAAGCCAAATAAAGCAGAATAGGTTCCTGAAGTTTGAATGTTAAGGACTTGCTTTAAAGACTTACTAAAACCTAATTGTGATGTATTATGTTTTAGCACAGTGGGACTTGGCATTATACTGTATGCCACTATCATAATGTGTTTTCAAAGGAATGTACTAGCTACTTGTAATTTTATGAGAGGCTGAAACCACCAAACAGAGTAAACTGAAATCTCCAGAGAGAAACCTAACTTGATTTTCACAACCCAGTCCTTTCAGTTTGAAATACTCAGCTGCATTTTTTAAAAATGTTAAAATAATGTTAAATATTTATGAATAGGTATATGTATGTATATATCTGAGTGAGTGTATGTGTATATGTATATATGTATACTTCAGACACTTATTGCATGCTATTGCTATGAGAAATATGATACCATGGAGTCAATAGCATTAATCAGGCCTAAATGGTATGAAATTTGGGGAAGTGAAGATAATGATTATTCTCTTTGTGAGGTACAAGATAGTATTCTTTACCCCAAGAAAAATCTCTATCCTGTTCAGTTGAGACACCACCAACTTTAATTCCCAGTATACTGTTGGTAGTTCCTAAGGCCATCTGAGGCCTTTTAGAAGACCTAAAGGTACAATGGGGATTTCTTGGCATAAGTTGAAAAAGTGCATCCAACTGCCAGACCCCATTCCAGCATGGAGGGAGGATGAAGCATTTACATACCACCCAGCTCTATGGCATGCATAATACTATAATATACCCTGATTCAAAGGGCACTTTCATCAGAATAGGCCATTTCTAGTTGAGGGAGAAAGTGTCATCTCCACTTCAGCTACTGTTCAAGCTGATCCAGCGAGGATAGGCCATCAGGAGGACATGTACTTTTTCTTCAGTCCTCCAGTTCTTTGTCAATATGCTAATAATGACTTCACCTTGGCATGTCAAGTGTCATTTCCACTCTTAGAACTGCTCAATCAAATGACAATATTATTTCTTAAACTAATCCTGAGTCTGGAAAAGTTCAAATCCATGCCAAGTTATGACACTCTTCCTCATAAAACAAGTAGCCCAGGCCTGTGAAAATGTGTGCCAAGTTTGTCCCACTAATTGCACAACCCAACAAACTGTTTTGTGGAATCCTCGTGTTCTTCGTTGGATTTCATCTGCTGCACCGATTGTCTGAAATTATCAACTCCTCACCTACCTTGGATCAGGTAGTACAACCCACTTTCTGTTCCCTGTCTTTGCCCCTTTCCCTCATTTCCTTTCCCTCCTTCTCTGGTATGTATCTTTCTCTGGTATTTATTTATGTGTACACGTGAATGCTTAGGACATCAACTTTCTGGTACTTAGTATGGTTTTTTATAGTTTTATTTCTTTTCATTTTATTGTGCACACAATAAATTTATTTGTTTGCGTTTGCAATTGCATTCTTACTTTGTTTCTTCATAATTTCATTTTGGAGAGCTGCTACTGAGATGGTATACATATTATTTCTTTTTGGAACCCTTTTCAACTAATTTCCTCTGATTTGAATTCAGTATGGAGTAATACACAAGTACACTATAGTAACTATTGAATGTAGGCTCCAGAAAGGATGAGGTGGGGAAGAGAGAGAAATGATATTATGGAAATCTCATCAATTAATAGAACTGGAAAGGTATACATTCTGTTACTCATATAATTGTATCAATGCAACTGAGATGTCAGGTGCATTTCAATAAATATGAATGTGATTACTGGATGTGATTGCTGTGCACAGTGAAGGTATGAGTCACAGTTGGTGGGATGCCACCTGGCAATTTCTACACATGAAAGTCTGTAGAAATTAATGAAAGTCTGATCTGCAAAGCACAGAAAATTATGGGTGGTTATAGCTGTCCTATTTTCTATTTTTCATTTTTCTCCTCTGTACTATATACACATCAATGATAATTGTACCTGTAGTATGTAGTGGATTCGATCAATCTCTTTAAGATATGGCTGTTAATAGAATTAAAACAGCAGAAACAAGTTGACAGAACAAAGAGTGGAGGGGAAAATGGAGGTGGCATGAAAAAAGGACTCCAAATAAGGAAGGGGTGGATCACCAGGGAGAGCACAATAAACCAATCTAGGGAAGAGATAAAGTAAAACAGAGCAATGGAAGTGGCCGATATTGTAGAAGTCTGTTTTCAAAGTACTGTGACCTCGCTGAATCCCCATATATTGCTTTGAAAATGGACTCCTTTGGTCTGCTTTCAAGAAAAAAAAAATTGTGGAGTAAAATACCACTTGACCTTCATTTAAAAGCACATGCTGACATCCCTTGGAATGACCATCATTTCATCTTCTGTAGGTTAGGACCTTTCTGCTGCCCTCTCAACTATGTTGGGAGAATTCATCTTATAATGATATTTGGTCCCCTCTCAAGTAGCAATGTCTCTATGTCTGTGTACATGACCAATTACCTTTAAAACTTAGATGTTCGTTTTCTGAATATGAAGCTCAAGTAAGAAGCTGCCAAGTATACCTTTCATACCCATTTTCCAGTATCCTTCATTTTAAGCAGAAGCAACTTTTTTCTTCTTTCAGACTTTTATAAAAGAGCTAGGGAAGACTTTTGGTTGGGAAATTGCTTTTGAAATCTGCTAGATGGGTCACTGTTCTTTTTTAGTATAAGATGGCAACTTATATTTTTAACTGCTCTGTCTGTGCAAGCTAGAGCTACTCAATTATCAAAATTTAGTCTCACAAAATTTTAGTTTGATTATATGGTCTTTTTCATGCAGCATGTAAAGCATATTAGCCTCATTTTCTAAACCATTTGTATCTGTTGAGAACTAGAATAGAATAGAATAGAATAGAATAGAATAGAATAGAATCTTTATTGGCCAAGTGTGATTGGACACACAAGGAATTTGTCTCCGGTGCATATGCTCTCAGTGTACATAAAAGAAAAATACATTTGTCAAGAATCATAAGGTACAGCACTTAATGATTGTCATATAGGTCTAGTAAGCAATCAGGAAACAATCAGTAGTAATGAAAACATAAAATGTAAAATCATAAAATAAAATAAAATAAAATAAAATGTAAAATAAAATGTCAGCACAGGCTATAGTCATACAGTCATAAGTGGGAGGAGATGGGTAATAGGAATGATGAAAAAAAGTAGTGCAGTAATTATATAATAAGTATATAATAAATAGTTTAACATTATCGAGGGAATTATTTGTTTAACAGAGTGATGGCATTCGGGAAAAAACTGTTCTTATGTCTAGTTGTCTTGGTGTGCAGTGCTCTGTAGCGATGTTTAGAGGGTAAGAGTTGAAACAGTTTATGTCCAGGATGCGAGGGGTCAGTAAATATTTTCACAGCCCTTTTTTGACCCGTGCAGTATACAGGTCCTCAATGGAAGGCAGGTTAGCAGCAATTGTTTTTTCTGCAGTTCTGATTATTCTCTGAAGTCTGTGTCGATCTTGTTGGGTTGCAGAACCAAACCACACAGTTATAGAGGTGCAGATGACAGACTCAATGATTCCTCTGTAGAACTGTATCAGCAGCTCCTTGGGCAGTTTGAGCTTCCTGAGTTGGCGCAGAAAGAACATTCTTTGTTGTGCTTTTTTGATGACATTTTTGATGTTAGGTGACCATTTTAGGTCATGAGATATGATGGAGCCTAGAAATTTAAAGGTCTTTACTATTGATACTGTGTTGTCTCGTATTGTGAGAGGAGGTAGGATGGGAGGGTTTCTCCTGAAATCTACCACCATTTCTACGGTTTTAAGTGTGTTCAGTTCTAGATTGTTCCAGTGGCACCACGAGGCTAGTTGTTCAACCTCCCGTCTGTATGCGGTTTCATCGTTGTCTCGAATGAGACCAATCACTGTTGTATCATCTGCAAATTTCAGTATTTTAACAGATGGATCGTTTGAGATGCAGTCATTGGTATACAGAGAGAAGAGAAGTGGTGAAAGTACACAGCCTTGGGGGGCCCCTGGGCTCATTTTACAGGGGTCGGGTGTAATTTTTCCTAGCTTTACCTGCTGTTGCCTAGCTGTTGGGAAGCTTGTGGATCCGCTTACAGATGTGCTAGGGTACTTCTAGCTGATTTAGTTTGGTTAGAAGAATGTCCGGTCTGATAGTATTGAATGCTGAACTAAAGTCAACAAAGAGGACCCTTGCATAGGTCTTTGGCAATTCAAGATGCTGTAGGATATAGTGCAAAGCCATATTAACAGCATCGTCTGTCGATCTGTTTGCTCGGTATGCAAATTCAAGTAGGGTCCAACAGTGGATCCGTGATGGTTTTCAAATGGTACATCACTAGCCTTTCAAAAGTTTTCATAACTACAGATGTTAGAGCAACTGGTCTGTAGTCGTTCAGTTCCTTGATGGAAGGCTTCTTCGGCACTGGGACGATAGTGGAGTGTTTGAAGCAGGAAGGAACATAGCACATCTCTAGTGATTTGTTGAAGATTTGGGTGAAAATGGGGGCCAATTGGACAGCACAGACTTTTAAGCAAGAAGGTGTTATCTTGTCTGGGCCTGGTGCTTTTCCAGGCTTCTGTCTGTGAAATAGATCTTGCACTTCCTTTTCTGAGATCACCAGGGGTTGTAAACACAATGAAATGGGTTCAGTTGTAGGAAGTTTGGCTATTGTTGGTGCGTCTGAGATAGAGGTTGTGGAGAAAGGTGACTGTAGATTGTTTTCAAACCTACAGTAGAACACATTCAGGTCGTCTGCCAATTGCTGATTTCCTTCAGCTTGGGAAGGTGGTTTGCTGTAACAGGTGATATTTTTGAGAGTTTTCCACATGTTTGCTGTTTCGTTTGGTGAAAACTGATTTTTTAGCTTTTCAGAGTAGTTTCTTTTTGCTGCTCTGATCTCCTTTGTTAATACATTTCTGGCCTGATTATACAGCATTCTATCACCCTTTCTGTAAGCCTCTTCTTTGGAACGGCGTAACTGCTTAAGTTTAGCTGTGAACCAAGGTTTGTTGTTACTATATATACGCAAGTTCCTGGTTGGTATACAAAGATCTTCACAGAAGCTGACATATGATGTTACAGTATCTGTGAGTTCATCCAAATCTGCAGAGGTGTCTTTAAAAATATTCCAGTCTGTACAGTCAAGGCAAGCCTGCAGCTTTAACTTTGCCTCTTCAGTCCAAGTTCTCACTGATTTAGTTATTGGTTTTGTGGCTTTAAATCTTTGTTTGTAAGCAGGTACAAGGTGAATCATGCAATGATCAGAATGGCCTACAGCTGCTCGTGGTAAAGACCGATAAGCATCTTTCAGTGTTGTATAGCAGTGGTCTAAGATATTCTTGCCTCTGGTGGGACAGTTGACATGCTGAAAGTATTTTGGTAGGTCTTCCCTTAAGTTTGCTTTGTTTAAATCTCCCAAAATAATAACCAGTGAATCAGGGTATTTGGCTTCAGCCTCCATAATCTGATCGGCTAGAGTTCTTAATGCCTTTTTTTACAGACGCTTGTGGATGAACGTAAACCAAAAAGAACAGAACTGAATTTATCTCTCGAGGGGAATAAAAGGGTTTGCAATTAATAAGTAAGGACTCCAAGTTTTCATCACAGAATTTTTGAATTATTGTTATGTCCTGACACCAGCTTTTGTTGATGTATATACATAATCCTCCTCCTTTTTTCTTCCCTGATAATTCTGCAATCCTGTCTGAACGAAATATCTGAAACCCCGGTATGCACATGCTATTATCATCAATGCTCTCATTTAGCCAGGTTTCAGTAAAGCATAGGGCAGATGCGTTGTAAAAATCAGAATTGCATCTGTTTAAAAGAAGTATTTCATCTATCTTGTTGGCAAGTGAGCATAAATTGGTAAGAAAGATTGAAGGGAGCAGGGTTTTTTTAATTCCCTTATTCCTTAGTCTATTTAAAATTCCCGCCCTTTTACGTCTTCGTCTCTGCCGCGTGTGCTTGTTTTTGCTGATCTGTTGTTGCAGGGAAATGGCTGCCTCCTGTGCTGAAATTTCCTCCGTGGTTGTAAAGATCTGTTGTTGCCGGGAAATGGCTGCCTCCTGTGCTGAAATTTCCTCCGTGGTTGTAAAGACAGATAGGGGTAAAGTTGCAGAGAGCCACTCCTTAAGGAAACGTTCCCTAATTCTTAGCAGAAGGTCTCTGGAGTATGAAATTCGTTGTAAATTGCAGGAAATAGTAGAAAATGTAGAAGCCATTTGAGAGCATTCCACCGAGGCAGCCCTCATCGGCGCTATCTTGGAAAAAGGGTTTAAACTAGTCTAAAAAGCCTCATGGGTTTTGGGATTTTGTAACAACCCATTCCATTCAATTATCATTTATCTGATTTCAGCATATATTTCCTCTTCCTCACATAGGCCCCTTCCGCACACGCAAAATAATGCGTTTTCAAACCACTTTCACAACTGTTTGCAAGTGGATTTTGCCATTCCGCACAGCTTCAAAGAGCACTGAAAGCAGTTTGAAAGTGCATTATTCTGCATGTGCGGAATGAGCCATATCTAACTTCTCTGTTTCTGTTGGTGGCCTTCATTCATGTCAAAGAGGTGTGTAGAAAGTGCTTGTGGATGCATTTCACATGGTGAGTCCTACCAATACAGATGTGGTTAGGAGGGCAAGTAACCATGGTGTGAGTAAGTAATGAGTAAGTACACTGAACTGCTAGTGGACACAATGAATATGGCCACTGAATTTAATTGACTGTAGCTTTTTTTCATGCACAACTTACCACAGATTTTCCCAGTGGTCAAATCTTGAATCTTGGAAATATTTTCTGTGACATCATTCTGCCCAACTCTTTCCTCCCTGATGTTTTGTTTCCCTCTCTATTTATTCAGTTACATTTATTCCACACCCTACTGCTGAAAGTGTAGTATTCCTGATCGTGGTGGGAGGTCATCCATGATGCAGAAGAACAACCCTCCCTTTTTTCATTTTTCAGAGGTGCTCTAGTATTACTGCACAGTTACATTTTGAAGTAGCAGTTTTCCCTGACTGTGGATGGTGTGGTGGAAGAAATGGAAGTAATGTACCTCCTGCCTGGCTGTTCACATGGGAGCAACACCACACTGGGATTTTGCAAAAGAATCGCTGATTTACCATTTTTTGAAAATCCTGAGTTGAGGGAAATCAAATGGAGTAGACTCATTTTGGGGACAAGACCTGTGTGAAGTTTCCCTCTGACAGTTTGTATTGTATCCTACACCCGTTATTTTTGCCCTGCATAGAATCCACCTCAGCCTCAATTTCTGCCATTGAAAACTACCAACCCAAAATTGAAGACAAAGCAACTACTGAAGGAGCAGAAATCATTTCCTAACCCTGCAGTCCCCTCCCCCCCCCACAAGGAACCACATTTTGTGGCCAAATGTGATCCGAAGTAATGCACATATTCTTACTGCAAGAGTCCCTGATTAAATATAATGATTACTCCTAGTACTTTTTCAGTCACCCCCCCCCTCAGTTTCTGCCCTAACATTACATCGATAAACAAATACGAAAATCACAAAGCTGATCCAATTAATCATGCCAGTTTGTATCTCTGTCTGGTTATGACAAAAATATAGATATATAAAATCCGTTTGAAAACAGAAGAAGAGGGGAAGGAGGAAATGGCTGAAAGAGAGTTTGGGCAACTACACAGAGCATTGACAAAGCCCTAGTGTTTGCACAAAATGAAAGCCAAAATATCCCAACCCTTACTGGAACAGGTCCCAGTGCCATTACCTGAAGGGACAAAAACATGTAGTTTACCCTCCCACACAAAGAACCCCATTTTCCACCCAAATTAGATCTTCAGTAACACACAATATTACTGTGACAGCTTGATATGCCTAATAAAGGTCAGTTGAAGTTGACTACTGTGACAGCCCCTTGTCAGTTTTCTCCTGCAAAAGCAACTTCCTTTGTCAATTTCACTCACTCCTAACTGACTACACAGTGTATCTTTGCTTTAATGTTGTATTGCTGATTCAAGATGAAATTGACAAAGCTGATATGATTAACCTGGTTTCTGTGATATGACAAAGAATTTTTTTAAGGGGAGGAGAAAATAGCTGAAGGGAAGGTTGGGCAACTACATTGGTGCATGGACAAGGGCCAGATGTTTGGTGAGGCAGAGAAATAAATACCATTTCAATATGATTCCACATTCAAGAAAAGCTGTCTCCTAAACGAATTTTTAGAATCACTGTAAAAATGCTTGAGAAAACACCTGATAAAAATGAAGGGAAAATGTTTCTAGAACCAAATGGAGATAAACATGTGCAGAATTAAAAGGAAAAAAACCCCATAGCATTTGACAGCAAGATACATTGTAAACAACTTGTGCGGAAAAGACCTGTGATCAGCTTTCCCAGTTGCATACCTGCAGGGATAATTTTGCCATGTGTAAAAGGATAATCAAAAATTGTTTTCTTTCAAAGCAGCAGTAGTATAAATAAGATCAAAGCCCAATTAAGCGAAGTAAATAAAAAGTAATAATCAATACAGCCGACTGATCCAGCACATTTTTACTACAACTGTGAAAAGAAGGCAGAAGCAGGAAAAAAAGAAAAAAATATATCCCTGACATTTGACTTGATAGGGGCTTGAGTCACTGTGTAGTCTTAAATAATATATGTACTGTAGTCTCTGGGCAGTAAGGCTAATGCAAACTTTAAATGAAGGAGGCTTCCTGCTTGGCTCTCATGACAGATTGATAAGAGTATTGTTTCTGACACAAGATTCATCTGAGAGTAACAGACAATAACATGGCTGATTACAAAGCAGTAGATGCAAATCCGTCCACATTTCTATGCATTAAACTGGCTCAGAATTCCCTGGATTTTAATATAAAATACAATGAAGTATTTTGAATAAGATTCTCCTGTCTCTCTGGGTATTGACAAAACACAATATGCAAAAGACAAAAAAAAAAAGCACTGAGAACGCAATCCTCAGCAGGTCTACACAGCAACCTACCTAGGCTTATTCAGTGGGGCTTACTCCTGGGAACATTTCCTTAGATTGCACTGTAAGAGGCCTTTCCTAGGAAGATGGAAGAAATGGCTGCAATCTAGAAAATTAGGTGTCTGATATAGTAAATAATTTCAGGTTGCCACTGTTACAACACTAAAATAGGCTACACAGATAAAGCTTACCTTTTTATGAGAATATATATATATATACATGTGTATAATTTTTGGATGTTTGCCTAACAATGGTCTCTAAATTCTAAAATTCTATAATTTTTGTTTGCACTGAGGCCACTGTATGCTTGGTTTCAGTTTCAATTCTAGGTGCTACTTTTGTACATTTAGGTGTTGTCCACTAATTCAGCAGTTATGGATCACATCATCACTTTCTTCACTGTGATTATATGAAATTATAGGGAACTTTTAAAATGGTGGCTAATCTATGAATTTTCTGATATGTGTGGAGATTATGATTCAACTATGACTTTTCTTTGATCTGTTAAATTTAGGGTTGGGGTTGAGCAGTTGGGGTTTTCCTAATCATTATTCCAACATCCAACCCACCCCAACAAAATCTTCATTTTGTGGCTTTCCTGGTATTGCAATTGGGATCATTGGGTCTGACTCCCAAGTAAATATTAGTGTTTGCTCAGGTCAGCACATAAGTGTGTCCAGATGATGAATTTTGACAATATTATGGTTCAAGTGGCAATTCCCCAAGAAGTTTTTTTTCATCTTGAAATATGAAACATTTCTGTGCATACTCAGTCAGTCCCCCCAATTATACTGGTCATGGGTAAGTAATAGTAAGCCTTTTGTAAGCTTTTTGTCTCAATAGTAAGCCTTTTGTCTCAATGAAAAATATATTTGTACTGTGAATGATATGACCTGACTCACATGGGTTTTTTTCCTGAGAGTTTTCTTTGCTCGAGACAATTGTAGTTCCTGTTTAATGCAAAATCGTTCATATTGCTGATATTACTTTATCCAGATCCAAAATCTTTCTTGCATTTATAAGTATTTGTCTAATGATTTTAAGTGATAGGCACAGAAGCCCTAAATGACTTTCTACCATCACTGGTGATGTGGGGTGACAAAAATCAAATGACAATTCCCAGGAGGCAGTTGTAGATCAGCATGCATGCAATCACTTTTCATGCTATGAAAGAACTCACGAGAAATAGATGACCGTTTTCTAAATCTCATGAAGAAAACTCATTATGTACTAAGGGGATTTCATAAAGAACTGATTGAGTTCATTTCTCTCTTGCAAATGTATTTAGGATTAGGATGTATGTGATTTTTGGCTGTATATGGGTTTAGCTAATCCGGCAATATGCATATTATTATAGCCATATATATTACTCTTATTCTTTGTACAATTGAACCAGTGCCTTTTTATTTCTGTGCCCCCTTCTATTTCTTAACAACATAACATGTATGCATTTTTACCATATATAGCTCAATTCAGTACAATACATATGATGTATGTGGGATCCAGACTAAATTTTGCATCACCAGAATGAGACTTTCCAGCCTCCATCCTGAATAGCTCCCTGATCTCCAAGGCATGCTTTTCTTTGGCACATAAGACCCCCCCCCCCCCCAAAAAAAAAACCTTAGGGAGTTCGGCATGGAAAGGAGCAGTCAACAGAAACTGTGGATATAGTCTGGATCGATTACTGCATGTATAAAGTATATAAATTGTATTATATATATATACAATGCAAACATATAAAAACAACATAAAAAGGTAAAGAATCAAAATTAGCATACAAATACAACATGAAACAGAGAACATTCACTCATGGCTAGTTTTTTTTAAAATCAAGATTTTAGAATATTAAACTGTAAAGTTGCAGAATCATATGCCAATGCCAAGGACACAGTTCTCGTAATGTCCACAGCTTTTCCTTCAGTTCTGTAGTAATTCAAACATGTTATCAGAAATCACTGAAAGTATGTCCAACAAATATATACCTCCAGTAAAATAATGCAGTAACATTTCTTGGGTTTTTTCTTCAAAAGATATTAGTTTTTCTTAATAATCTAGGGAAGACATGGAACACAGTTACATTGTCAATAGATGGCAGCATAACTCTTCTCGTTAGCTTCTGAAAGTACTGTACAGATACAAGTTGATTATACAAGTAGTCATTATCTGAATAAATGCTTCTAAAGTAGACTGTCCCAAGGTTTACGCTAATTTGTCTTACCAGTTCCATAACATACATAGAAAATGGAATTACTTGGAAGCCAGTCAATAACAGCAGTGATTCATTTGTGTGTGTGTGTGTGGGGGGGTGTATATCTGGAAGTCTTTGACCTGAAGTCTTTTTCCTAATCCATGAAGTCTGAAAACTTCTTGCAGTACCCACACTATAGATAGGTCTCACACTCTGTTTACCATATGTGCACATATATGTTCTAAAAAGCATGTTTTTGCTAAAACAGTGGTTCGGCGATTTGGCATATATTTTCCATTGGAGAATAGGATGCATTAGAGTCTAGACTTTGGGTGTGAGGGAAAGAGGAAAAGCTGCCTTGTGCAGTGCAGCCAACAAGAGGACTGAGGACAAAAGGCTACTTAAAGCCTTGTTATCTTGTTGTTTGGTATGCTTTTTTACCTCCACATATCACCACCCTTCTTTCTGAAGGCAATAATATGGGTTCAGTCTGTCACTTTGAGACCAAACAGGAGTTCTGGCTGGAATAAGAGACTCTCCCTCCCTTGCTTCACATTTGTTATTTGTTATTGTGATGTTGGGTTATACAATTAGGCCTGATCTGAGGGATTAGTGAGGTCCTACCTGGAGCTGGACTAGGGTTGCCAACTCTGGGTTGATAAATAGCCGGATATTTTGAGGGTGAAGCCTAGGGAAAGGCAGGGGTTGGGTAGGAGAGGGACTTTAGCAACATGTGGTTTCATAGAGTCCACACACACACACCCAAAGCAGCCAATTTTTTTCAGGGGAATTGATCTTGATTCGTCTGAAGATTAATTGTAATACCAGGAGGTTTCCAGAGGGTACCTGGAGGTTGGCAACCCTAGGTTGGAATAATTGGTACATATGTTTCTTACTTAGATTGATGTCATCCAAGGATGGAAAGAAGCACTCAATCCAGTGGCTGTATAGTCCCAGAGGACAGGTATGGGTAAAACTTCCATGTTGTGAGGGGATAGGGTTGAGGGGCAATGTCTCTCTCATCAATTTTTGTTTTAGGGAAGGAAAAGCAGAAATGGTCTGTGTCAGGGTCCCCCTCCAGAGTATCACGGGGGAGCCCTGATGCCGTCCCTCCAATCCCTACCCGGGGTTCTTGTTCCCGGCCTCACTCCTGTTCTAGGGAGGGGTGGTCAATCAGTGGGGCCTAAACCCCCTCAGGGCCTGCCTGGCCTCTTCTGTCAGTTCCCCTGGGGGAGCCTGTTCCTCGCACAGGACTCCCCTTTGTCTAACCGAGGGAGCCTGTTCGCTCCACAAGCCTCCCTTTCATATAACTGGGGAGCCTGTTCTCTCCACAGGCCTCCCCTGCTCCCCTCCTGCCCCTCGTCGGGCCCTTCCAAATCCCCCCTTTGTTCTCCAGCTCCCAAACCTCCCACAGCACACCCTTCCTCCTGCCTCCCGTCCCACAACTCTCCCAGCTGCCTCCATTCCTCCCCCTTTATCCCCTCGCCACCTCCCACGCTCCTTAAAGATCCCTCCCCTCGCCGGCTCTGCCTTCCCCCGGACTTCCTAGCCCACCCCGGCATGCCAGGTGAGCCCGGGAGAGCAGCATCGCCGGTGCCATCAGCTGGCCGGGCTGCGGAAGCCACCCGGGGCTCCCTCGGTGCTGCGGAAGCCACCCGGCAAGTCCCTCAGCGGCAGCACCGTAGCGCTGCGGGGCGTCGCTCCCTTGTCGCTGGGGAGGGCCCGTCTGCCCTTCCCCGGTCGCCGCCTCCCACTTCGGCCCTGGACCAGCCGCGGGGAGGCTTAGCGTGGCGGGAGGGCCGGAGCCCGCCGGAGCATCCATCGGCGCGCCGCCGGAGGGCTTCCCCGCCCCAACCGACTGCCGCAGCGGGAAGCCCTCGGCCTCCCAATCCATCAGCTGGGGAGGCGTCGGGCGCGGCGGTGAGGTGGTGGCAGCGGTAAGTCCTGTGGGGGGGGGGCTCCCCGCTCCCGGACAGTCTGAGGCTATGTTGAACTTGGAGCAGGCGTGTACTGCCCATGGGGACATAGTGTATTGCCCATGTCCCTGGGCACACACCATTTAATCATGTGGGGGGTGCCGGGCGCCAGGTTCTTGCACTCGACCTCTCCTGTAGCGCGGCAACCTTTTTGGCACCTGGACACCACTCCTGTCCTCCCCAGCCTCCCTGTCAGTAAGGAGGCTAGGGAG
Organism: Sphaerodactylus townsendi; assembly: GCF_021028975.2. NCBI lineage: Eukaryota > Metazoa > Chordata > Lepidosauria > Squamata > Sphaerodactylidae > Sphaerodactylus > Sphaerodactylus townsendi. The sequence continues at coordinate 55,513,793 of NC_059434.1, read as the reverse complement.
GGCAGGAGCCAGCCTCAGACGGGCGGCTCAGGTGGTCACTGCAGCTGTAGGCCAGCTCCTGCCCTGCCCACCTGATCTGCTGCCGCCAAGCCCACAGAAACATACAAGGGCTTGTCTCCAAAGGAAAGAGGGCCACACACCTATAGACATAGTGGGGGAGGAGGAGGAGGCCAAGGAGGAGGCAGTTGGGCCAGTGGTGGATCTGGGTGCCTTGCTATGGATGATGAGCAGCAGTGGCAGCAGGAAGGAGGGTGCCTCCTGCAGCACCCAGGCTGGCCAGGCCGTCAGCTGCCTGCCCAGCAACACCACCGTGTAGTGTCCATAAGGCACACGCACCAAGTGCTCCACCAGCACTGTTACCGCTATGCAGCATGCCAGCCCCATGCTCTGCCCCTGCAGCGCCTGCTCCTCTGTCGACTCCAACAGACACCACCAGAACACCGCTGGCCATATCAACCAGCCCCCTGGCATTCCCACCATCCCGCAGGCCAGTGCACACCACCACTGCCTGTCCTAATGACCACCTCCTCACCAGAACCATCTGGAGGGGCCTGAGTGGCTAATGGAGGCCACGCCTGTGACATCCCACCTGGCCCTTGACAGATGCCTGGTGGGCCCCTTCCAGGTTTCTGCTGGACTGAGCCCCCACCTCCATTGTGCAGAGCGGGCATAGGGGGCTGGGAAGGGGCCACGAAGGGCTGGGCAGGGGGGCATGGGGTGCAGGTCATGCCCTGGGTGCCATTTTCATCTGGTAAACCTCTGACTTGGAGCCAGGGTAGGACGCCTGAATGCTGGCAAACCCAATGGGAGCCTCTTAGGAAGCCCGGGCAATGGATAGAATATGAGTTTAATGCTCAGTTCATATAATTAATAAATCTTAATAAACCTTAATTTAATCCATGCATGTTCTCTGATATTTTCATTATGAGGTATAGGGCAAGGCAGCCCTGTTTATAAGACAGCACAAAACAAGCTATTTAAATAAATATTCCAACCCTAGGTTGGAATAATTGGTACATATGTTTGTTAGTTAATTAGATTGATGGCATCCAAGGATGGAAAGAAGCACTCAACCCAGCCATGGTGGCTGTATAGTCCCAGAGGGCAAGTATGGGTAAAACTTCCATGTTGTGAGGGGATAGGGTTGAGGGGCAATACAGAATGAAAGAAAAACAGTAAATGTTAAGACTGATTCACTGAATTACAAATTGATACACTTCTCCTTGAAAATTAGCCCTGGATCCCAATTTTAGCACTTATGATACACTGAATGGATTTTTGAGAAGAAAATATGATTTGCTGTTTATAAACTATTCCCTACTGGAACTTTTAAAAAAGAAGTACTCTTTATTTGGTTTACTGGAATTTCTGGAATTTCTGGAATTTCAGGTGACCATCATTAGCAGTGTTTCTGGATATTAAAATAAAAGAATGATTGGAGAAATATGGCTTGCTTCTTCTATTACTATCATGTCTCTTGTGAATGGGTGGTGCTCCCTCATTAAGATATGATATATTTTACCTTATTCTAAAATTAATTCAGAAACTGGAACCTGCCCTTCCACCATAGTTTTTTTTTTCAGTTTCTTTTATTTATTTATATTTATTTTGTCCTCTATGTTACCATTGTGTGTACAAACCTTGATAACATTCTACAAAAAGTGATCGTGAGGTAATCATACATACACTTGCATGAAGATAGTTTCAGGTGGGTAAGTTATATTAGCCTGAAGTAGTAGAAGAACAAAATTTGATTTCAGTAACACCTGAAAGTGATCTGATTAAGTGAGCTTTGAATCATTAAAGCTTATACCCTGGAAAATGTTGTTGCTCTTTAAAGTGATACTGGAATTTAATTTTGTTCTATAATTGCATCAAGATTCATTTTGATGGGGATTCTTGTGATTTAGTACAACGCACCGAAGACTCCTTGATATAATTATGTGTATGGTATTTTGTCCTTTTTTTTAAAAAAAAAGGTGCGTGTCTGCATACGTTACAAGGTGAGGGGAAGACACTGACATAAATGATAATTCCAGCAAATTGGCCTGTAAAGTCCCTTCTAATTTTATTCATCACTTATTTTTCCCCCACATTTGTCTACTTATCCTGTTGCTGATGGTTCCTCTATCTAGAACCAGGCTTTCTGCTTTGTAAAACATACACATGTTGAGATTATAGTTTTCTTTTCTTTTCCTGGCTTTCTTCGTTTTTACAATGATAAATATAGCAGATATGGAACACTAACATTAGGTTTAGTGGTGGTAAAGGATTCCCATCCGAAAATATAAACTGGAAGTTATGGGGGTGTGGGTACTTTGGGACTATATTTTCAGAATGATATCTAGAGAAGTGGGCCATTTCCAAAAAGCAAAGCACTGGGGTCTAGGTGGATAGCTCCCTAAGTATGTATTTATGTATGTATATGTTTATTTACTTACTTCATTTAAACCTCATGTTTCTACCCAGCAGAACCCAAAACAGTTTGCAGTATTTTCCTCTTCTCTTTTTGTATCTCTACAACAGCTGTTTGAAACTGGCCCAAGGATACCAAGCAAGCTTCCATTGCAAAGTGGAAATTCAACCTGTATCTTTCAGATCCTTATCCAGCACTCTAACCATTAAAAAGCTGCTGGTTCTCTCTTTTCCTATTGTAGACCCTTGCTGCTTAAGTCTAAATGTTTGGCAGCATGTGGCTTAACCTGGGAAGGGGGGTCAATCTGGAGAGGAAGATAGTTCATGCTCAAAAGGGCTTTTTATTATATAGTAAAGGGCAGATGGATGGATGGATGGACGGACGGACAGACGGATAAGGATATTGCTGCTAATATATAATGGAAATATGTATTTCTAAGCATGGATAGAGTTCTTTCAGAATGTCATTTTATATGTTTCATTAATGAGGACACACAGCTACAAATTGGAGGCTTGTTTGACATAACTGAAGAAGGAGCAAAGGGCTGGTAAGGTTGAGACCAAATAGTAGCTACAAAAGATTATTGGTTTACTTTTGTCCATACAAGCTAGGCATGTTTCAATCTGAACAAAAATATGTTTGCCATCACATATGCTAAATGAATTTGTTCTCATACAACATCCTGCTTTGTGAATTTGGTGTCAGAGATCCTAATATTTCCCAAATAGTTGCTACATTGATAGTTGACATCCTGTGATTTCACTGACTGATGTTTAACAATATTTGATAGTTTGATGTGCATTATTTGACGGCTGAGATCTTGTATTTGGCCCTTGCCAAAACAACTGAGATATGCAAATAGGTCTAAGGGAGCCACTTTTGGAAGTTAAGTTTCATAGTTTAAAATTGTAAGCTTGACTTGTGAAATTTAAAATTGTATAATCTACATTTGGATGGCAAAACTGGACACTTTGATGAAATGTGTATATTTACAAATGCTCCACTCTGCTCTGTTGTCAGCATCATTTTTTCCTACCCTACCAGAAGGTGATCATTTGATTACTGTTGGGGGACGGTGGCTGTCTAAAGTCACCTTAAGCAGCTTACACTCTTGACAGAAGTGTAGTTGTTCATAGATAACATAACATAAAAGTGTAATTATTCATTAAGAGTTCATTGTGGTCAACACAATTTATTCTATCATTTGAAGGTAGTTGATTATATTTATATTATACATGTTGATTATATTTGTAAATATGTATGTAATATATGATGGGCATTTTGTACTTTTGCCTTCCTTTTGTGCTCTTGGCTAGTTCCACTGAGCTGTGAGGCTATACCATCTCTGGGCAGTGGCAAATCCTAGAGTGAATCATAAATCCTTACTACATTCCTTTTTATTTGTATTTCTATTTTTCTCACGTTTCATTCCTTTACGTGTTGTTGGTTTTATATTGAGTGTAATGTGTGGCATATATTGTGCATATTCATATATTCTATTTATAGGTACTCTACATTTCCATATGTCTAATATACAATATTGACTTATTAGGGCACAAACAAGATTGAAAAATCTGTGCATAGTACAGGAAAAAATGATGTGATTAAACAGAATTGGCATAAAAATAACCATGGGTTTGAGGCACATAGCATGAATTTGTTAAATATCCTTTTCATTTTAGTTTTAGTTTTGGTTATGGAACTGAAATAGCCTTGGTCACACTGCCAGATCACATGCACCAGGATAGGGACAGATGAAGTATGATTATATTGTTTCTTCTGGATCTCTCAATGGTTTTCAATACTATCAACCATAGTACTCTTATGGACCTCTCCCCTGGTGTTTGACACTTAGTAGGAGACTCACTGAGTTTTTGGGCTGGCACTGGAAGGCAACCTTTTGTGGTGGTCCTGGACATGAGGGTAAGTTTCAAAAGGACAACATAGGATTGCCACTTTTCAGGTGGTGGTTGGAATCTCTTGGGATTGCAGCTGCTCACCAGATAACAGAGATCAAATCATATAAAGAAAACAGCTGCTTTGGAAGTTATAACCTATGGCATTATAGCCCACTGAAGTCCTTCCCCTCCCCAAACCCCACCCTCCTCAGAGCTTTGACTGCAGTACTTCAGTTTGCCTCTCTGCCATGAAGCTCTCTACCAGATTTTTAAAATAGGGTTTTCCCCTACTTTCTACTAAGCATCAGAGGCGGAGCTTCCATGGGGACATATGGAGACATATGTCCCAGGTGGGCCGCTGTTGGATCATGTGGAAATCACCCTCAAACCCCTCCTCCTTTTCCCCTTGACCTGCCCCCCCCCCAACTGCTGCTTCAGCCAGCAGAAATCTTCCTGCACCCCCCACCCACCAAAAGGCCAGCTAGGCCTGCGGGGACCCGGCAGGTGCCTTCCTGCCACCTCCCGCCACTCCTAAAGGCCATCCAGACCCAAAGATCCCTGGGCAAACGAGCCCTCCCACACTCCCTCCCACCCCCAGCAACCTTTCCCCAGGGATCCAAAGATCCCTGGGCAAATGAACCCTCCTGCACTCCCCCACCCACAGCAACTATCATCCCACCTTGCTGTGGCTGACAGTTCATCCGAGGAAGATTTGCCTGAGCCTTACAGAGCTACGCCTGCTGTGTCAGCAGAAGAGGAAGAATTACAGCTTCCCAGTTCAGGTGTTATCAGAAAGCGAGAAAGCTCTTCTGTTTCCTCAAACATAACACTGCGTTGCTGGCAGAAACTGAGGGTGGCCTTGAAGCAACGATGTCTGCTCGCTTGCAAATCCAGCTTGGATTGGAATCCTTACATCAGCCCTCCCAAGCAGATGCATATAATCAGTAGCTGTAAGAACTACAGGTATGGATACAACATTTGAGTTTCTCAGCAACTCCTTCACGCCACTGTTCTGAGTTTTTAGGTTGTGTTTTGACTTTGATTGGCTTTCTACAACCTTGCTTCTTGGCTACTCCCTCCAGGTTTGTCTATTCTGTGTTGTTTGATTCCCTGGACTGTTCTGACTTTGTTTTCTGGACTCTCCCACTGGATGTTGTGTTGTGCCTAGACCTGATAGTGATTGAATTGACCCTGTGTCAGGGCAATTCTCTGCCTCATGAGCCTTTTCAGTGCTGGTGCTGTTGTAGCAACACACCCACCCGCCCTGCCAGCACAGCAACCCTCCCTGGTCCAGATTCCAAAGATCCCTGGGCAAATTAGCCCTTCCCCTCTCCCCCATACCAGCAACCCTCCTTGGCCCAGGGATCCAAATATCCCTGGGCAAAGGAGCCCTCCTGTACTCCTTACCCCAGCACCAAGATCAGATTAGTTCAAATTAATAGTATTTCCTATTACTGTGTATAGATGTGAAAGTTGGATAAGGAAGAAAGCTGACAAGTAGTTGCCTTTGAAATGTGGTTTTGCAGGAGAGTTTTCCAGATACCATGGATAACTCAAAAGACAAATAAGTGGGTTCTAAATGAAATCAATCCTGAACTGTCTCTAGAAGGTAAAATGACTAAACAGAGGCTGTTGTAGTTTGGCCACATTGTGAGAAGACAAGGGTCACTGGAAAAAAACACAATAATGCCAGGAAAAGTCAAAAGCAGCAGGAAAAGAGGATGATCCAACATGAGATGGATTGGCTCTATGGAGGAAACTGTGGCCTTTGTTTGCAAGAGTAAGGCTGTTAACAATAGGATGTTTTGGAGTGCATTGATTCATAGGGTCACCATGGTTGAGAAGTGACTTGACCCCTTTCTGCTCTTCAACCCTTCCTTTTTCTCCAATGAATCAGATTGGAGCAAATCTGTGTATCTAGCACTCAGTGTTGGCATTGGTGTTCAAAACAGAGGTCTCCAACATTTTTGAGCCTGTGAGTTCATGTTAGTAAGTGCCTAATATTGTCAGTATTGAAATTCAATGTGTGCAACTACTGTATAAAACATGACTTGAAATTTGTCCCTGTCCTTTCTCCCTCCTGGCTCTGTGCTGTTTCCAATGTTGGGGGTAATTGGGGTTGCTGTATATAACACCATAAAATGTTTTCACAGCAGTAATAAAACATTTTGAAAGCATTTTAAGTCAGATGACACTGAAAACACTTTAAAGTGTTATAACAGTTGTTAAACATTTTGAAAGCATTTTGAAAATGTTGTCAATTTTTTTTAATTTATGTTGCATGGCATGGACCATTGCTGTGTTCATATTTGTGAATTGGGGCAAGGCGTATAATGTGATGGTGACTTTGAGAAGACCTGGTACAAAAAAATCATTCTGTGATCATGGTGGGGGAGGGTGGCCTTTGATTATGGTCAGGGAGGGCAGCCACCCATATGGGGGGGCAGAAAACTCAGATTATGCCCCAGTCTTGATTTTCCCTAGCTACGCCTCTGCTAAGTACAGAAAGAAGGAGTTGGTGACCAGGGACTTGGAATGGTTATTTCCTTCCCTGCAACAGTGGTTACTGGGGGAGGGAGATTAATATGGTATTCAGAACTTTATTGAATCCCTACATGGAAGTTTGGTGCAGTAGAGTTTCAATGAAGAATCTTAAATGCCCTGATTACAGAGCTGACCTTTTTAGTGGTTGCCAGGACACAATCGTTCTCAGTTGCCCCATCACAAACACTGTGGCTGGGAGTTGCAAAACAAACCTGTTTACATACCGCTTACATTTTTATGACTGCTTCCTTCTTTGACCATTAGCATGCCAGAATCCCTTGTGGAATGCATGGAAATGGGTCAGAGACCCTGGCTCCTGGCATGATTCCTTCTTGAACTCTTCCCCCATCAATCATTTATCTACTAGGCAACCACTCAGCCAGACAGCAAGCACTAAAATGACAGAAGGAGAGGGACTGGCAAATTTGAAACTAATACAAAGCAGCTGCAAACAACTGTGGAACTATGTGTCAGCCTGTGTCTCAGGGAACATGGGAATGCAGGGGAAGGGAAAACAGGACTAGCTACTCAAGGAAGCCTTTAGCCGTTGGTTCCCAAGACTGCCTGATAAACCTCGAAATTAATGTCACCAGAGCAAGCATCCAAGTGAGTCAGAGCCACAGATGTGTGTGGCACCCCAGGAGCTTTGCTCCATGGCCCATGGGGCAAAACTTTGATCCTCCCCCTTCCAAAGGGACAGACTGGCATAATCCAAACAATGGTCTCCTGTACTGAGTTGATGTGCTCAGCAGTTGCTAATGATCCATTCACCACATCAGCTGCTGCATTGGACTTTTTCCTGAAAGAAGAAGAAGAAGATTTGGATTTATATCCCCCCTTTCTCTCCTGCAGGAGACTCAAAGGGGCTTACAATCTCCTTGCCCTTCCCCCCTCACAACAAACACCCTGTGAGGTAGGTGGGGCCGTTAACCAAGGTTATAATTTATCTGTCCAGATCATAGCTTATAATTTTTTACCCCAAGGTATGTCTACTTGTTATATTGGAGAACATTTTGTGCCCAAAATTTTCCCCAAAGCATCTACCTTTCAACATGAAGATGCTGTGGGTAAAAAGTCCATCAACTTTGCAGCACAGTTAAGGTGAATATTTGCTTGTAATTTATCAACTTGGCAGGATGTGAATTAGACTGCTATTCTGTCTCTGGCCCTTTCCCCACTTACCTTAAGCCCCGCGCTACTCTCCGCAAGTAGCGCAGGGTCCCACTGCACTCCCCACATCAGGGGCGGCAACAGCGCAGCCGCCCTGACTCTGCCGCTCTTACGCCTGCTCAGCGCGGTGCATCCCTGGCGCTGGTGAAAACGGCGCCTTTGGATGACCCTGCGCAGAGCGCGGGTCGTGGGGACGCCCAGACGTGCGCCAGGGATGCCACGCGCTCAGAGCAGCGCTCAGCGACAGCGGCAGCAGGAGAAGTGGGGAAAGGCCTTCTGTAGATATTGTTGCTATGTTGGTACATCTTTTGAAAATCGGAAATGAAACCAAGCATAATTTTCAGCTCATGTAGTTACCGGTACTTATTTAAAATATTTCTAAAATATTTAAATTATTTTAAAAAATAGGCTTAAGTACTTTCACTGCCTTCAAACTTAATGAAAATGCTGCAAGAACTATGGCATTATAGTTATATGTTTTTCAGGCTTTTCATGCAGGACTTGGTACTTTCACTTAAAATAATAAAACATAGTGAGCTTTTTAAAAGAAAAAAAATTCAAGTATGCTAGAGGCATTTCCTCCATCCCTGGATCTGTAGAGAACCACTGCTATACTTCAATAATTTGCTATTAAAATCTAGAGAATTCAGCCTAACTGTACATTTTTGGTTCATTTCTGCCTTATAACTTCTTTCATTCAGTGTTCTGATGTCTAACCTTCGTCTGCCTTTCAACACTTATGTGCATAGTTAGATATAAGTAAAATACAACCATGACTTGTTAAAGAAAGTTCAGTTTGCCAGGGTCTTGATAAAGGTGCAGAATGTATAATTGTACATCTCTCTTGAACTTTCATTATATATGTTTTTGTCTGTCCTTTTGAGTCTGTAAATATTTCTTTTTCATATTAAGTGTATATTAGGGCAAAGGAAAATTACTGACTTTTGATTTAAAGTTGTATCATAGTGAAAGCAGAACCTTGTGTCAATATATGTCACTTTGGAGACCAAGTCTTATGCTTTTGATCTGTCCATGCATTTCTAAATACATAAAATAGAATTAATGTAATTCATACTTTGGGATTTACATCTTGCCCTTTGGCCTTCTTGAATATTTATGCAAAATCTAGGGTGAAGGGAGAATAACTGCAATCCTGTGCTGAATTACTCCAGTCTGAACTCTTGGACATCAATATCCTCAGACTGAAGTCCTTCTGCATAGGATTGGACCATTCAAGAATGAAAGTGGTGGCAGGAAGAGAGAAAGATGGCTGACATTAATCTGAAAAACATTTGATTGATCATGCCAGTACAGATGAAGGAGCTTTCAATTTTTATGTAGTATATCTTGATACATATCAGGTCTGTTTCAGCCATTTGGATTTTTAGCACATATTATCCATGTATTTTTATGTACAAAAAGATGTGTGAATGGAAACATGAGAAACATGTTCCCAGGATCAATTTTGGACTTTGCATGTATTTTTTTCTCCTTTGATTGACATGGTGCTTGGATGCCTATCTTTCCTGTAACTTGCAAAATCAAGCAGAAATTAGGCTACTTATATGATACTTACATATCAGTTACTAACTATACCATCAACTCATGACTTGTACATATGGGACAACATGCAATTATGGCTGAAATACTACTGCCACAGCTTTTCTGTTTGTTTGTTTTGCATCACCTTGACCTTTGTGCTATTCAATGGAGAGAGTTTTCATATTTATTTCACGGATTTTTATGTTGCCTTTCCAGAAAACTGGCTCCAGGCTTACAAAGTAAATCACTATTAATTCATAAAACAGATACAACAGAACAACATTGTTCACAAATTAGTAAAAACCCAACAGTAAAAACACAGCCAGGATATAAAATATTTAGCAGCTTTAAAGGAGCATCATAAAGCAGTTCTCAGACTAGAAACAAGACTGTAAAAAACAGTAATAAAAGACCAACCCCTTTGATGAAAACCCTATAAAAAGAGATATTTTGGGTTGGCATCTAAAAAAGAGTAGAGTAAGTGGCAGGTAAGCCTCAAAGGACCACATTTCTCAGGGCAACCACTTCCCATACAGAAAACAGGGCTTGTGAGGAGGATGCTAGAAGATGAAGTTATTCAAGTACTTTGCTCATCTTCTGGGTCTCATCAAGGAACCCATTAGAAAACATGCTTTTCATGTGTACCGAAATTAGTCCTACTTTATTAAGCTGCTTTTCCCAGACTTTTTAGATGGCATTGAGAAATGTAAGGTGTTTTGTGTAAATGATATCCATATTTTAGCTTCCTAGGTATTTTTCAAGTTATCCCGTGAATATGTATTTGTTTGTTTGTTTATTTATTTATATCTTCACATTTATTAAAATATTTATACCCCATCTTTTCTTTCCAGGGCCAGGCTGCAAGAGCCAACAATGAACTCATACTCCTTTTAAACAGTTTCAATTCTAAACCATCATTACATCATTATCACCTGAGTACAATGAGCTCATCTTAAGTCAGCCTTCTGTAAGTAAATTAGCCTAAGGTTTCCCTTGGTCATTCGGTCACTTCTGTTGACAGACTGTCTTAAAGAAAGGTCATTCTAATTACATAAGTCACAGGAACTGCCTTATCAGGAAGGAAAAGGCATGGTGAAATCATGTGATCCCACTATAGCCTTGAAGTTTAAAATATGTCATTTTGTAGAGCGGCCAAAGAAGATGTCTGCCCTTTTGTAACTTTACTGTGTTGAAAGTCAGGTCAGAGTCATGTGGTTTCCCGTACATCATATCATTATAAAACTCCATTCAATACTATTAATACCTGCAACTTCTCATATGAAATATAAGACTCTTAATATATCTTTTCTCAGAATGCTGTATCATGGAGGCCAAGTCCCATGAGGAAAGACTGAAAGAGCTTCATATGTTTTGCCTGGAGGGGAGATGACTGCGAGGTGGTGTGATAGCCATTTACAAGTATTTGAAGGGCTGTCATATAGAAGATGGTGCAGAGTCATTTTCTGTTGTCTCAGAAGATCAGACCAGAACATACCTATTGAAACTGAATCAAGAGAGTTTTCAACCAAATATTAGGAAGAACTTCCTGACGGAGCAATTCCTTAGTAAAACAGGCTTCCTTGGAAGGTGATGGGCTCTTGTTATTTGGAGGTTTTCAAGCAGATGCTAGATGGCCATTTAATAGTCAGGCTTATTTTGCAAACTTAAACTGATCATGAGATAAAGGAAAGGAAGGGATGAGTGCTTGGCTCTTATGGCCCCTTTTCACATAATTTGTAGTCTGATCTAACAGGATATTAAGAATAGCCATGCTGGTTGGTACCACTAAAATATAACCTGCCACTATCAATATTTTTTTCATACTGATACAGTGTGACATAGGGAATCATTTCGATTTCCTTAGCCATACCAAAGAAGCTGATAGATATGAAAAACTTTATTACTTTGAAACTATTTCTAAACACTTTGCCTTTGGCTTGGGTAAGGTGAGATATAAGCACAAAATAAAGTTAAAGAAGTAAAAGGTATAAGTATAAATTCCTAACCACACAACCTTTCTTTGAAAAAATTCAGGGAAATTCTGCATAGGTGGTCATGCCCTACCAAAGACTGGGAATATAAAATAGAATTTAAATCTGAGATTAAATTCTTGAAGGGTTGTTAAAGGGCTGATTACCTTTAAGCCTATTATTTATTGATTTACTTATACATTTAAAATAGTTATACCCTGTCTTTCCCATTATTCACTGTGGATTATAAACTGCCCCAAACAACTTTATACAAGCAACTAATTTACCCTGGAGACTAGAAATTCATTGTTGTTTTATTTATCTATGTTTGGTTAAATAGTGTATTTGGTTAACACTGTGGTGTAAAAAGTGTGGGACTATAATTCCCAAATCTTGGGCTAGTCACACTCCTTCACCCTATTCTATGGCCCCTTACGCACATGCAGAATAATGCACATTCAATTCACTTTCACAATTGTTTGCAAGTGGATTTTGCTGTTCTGCACAGTAAAATCCAGCTTCAAAGTGTATTGAAAGTGGATTGAAAGTGCACTATTCTGCATGTGCGGAAGGGGCCTATGCCACAGGGTTGCTCTGATGATAAAATGGAGAAGAGGAGAATAATCTAAGCCACTTCAGGTTCCCAATGGAGAGGAAGGAGGGGTATTAAGTAAGTAAATAAATAAATGTTACCTTTTAAGGTTCTTTCTTTCCTATTGTAGGTTTTTTTTATATGTGGACTACACAAAATCATTTTTTCCAGGATGCTTTCTTTAAAAGAAAGTCCTGGATTAAGTGAATGTTGTTAGTATTCTATATAGCATACAGCGAACTGGCCCTTGCATTCTTTAGTACATCACTTTAGATAGTAGTAATACACATTTTAATTGGATTTCCTTTACACTTCAGCCTGTAATCATAGGTTTAGGTTGTGTAGGATTAGTCCTGCTGGGGAAAGCGTGCCTCTGCCTTTTGCTTGTATTTAGGGCCTTGTGCAATCTCCATTTTAAAAGGACAGTGTTCTGAAATGGAGGGATCTACATTCTGCCTGCACTAATGGCTTCAATGTCTCGTCCAAATGGTTCCTATCTTTCTAAATTGAATTCCAGTAATTGCATATGCAGCACACTATTGCTGTTATTACATTGGTTGGAAACTGCTTGCCATGAAAATAAAGTGAGTAAAGAAGCTTGCAATGCATTTTGGTTAAAAATGTAAGCTCCAGAAGCTCTTGATCCTCTTAAATTACTTCAGTCATCTGTGTTCTGATTGACAATATCAGGCTTTCATATATATATAAAAAAGTTCATTTCTGTAATGAAAAGGTTCAAGGACTTTTCATTTTAAAAACTGTTCCATCCCATGAAAGTTATCCTTGCAATCTGACCTGTATATTTCACCACCTATGTATAAATATATGGAATAACATTGCTTGGGGATTTATTGTTTGGGAGCTGTTAGGAGGGGAAGTTCATCTCAAGTACTGCATTTTTTTCAAGGTAATGGAGCACTATTAGAGCCATCTCTGAGGAAAAGACTGGGGTACAAGTCATTTCCAAATGCAATAATTGCAGACAGGATTTTAAAAAGATGTTCATGCATGCAACTACCCTTCAGCTGGAAATGATTATTTGAGAAAATCCTATAGTACATACTCAGTTGAACAATAGTCCATTCTACACAGCACAAATGAGATATCCTGAGGATCCAAAAAAAGAAGACACCGAAGAGTTTGATTTTAATTTAACTAACCAAGTTTTACTTTTTGAAAGCATGTGATTTTACTAACAGTTGAAAGTTTATTGCTTTCTTGTTGTTGTCTGGTGTTTGGTGGGGGGGTGGGGTAGTGATGGGGAGGAGGTGGAGGACGTAGGCCCAAAGGCCCCAGGTTCTTCAAGAGTTTAATTTGTGATTTGTTCAATTGTTTTACTGTTATTAAGTTGCTGCTAGCAGCATTTTCTTTGTTCCTTTCTACTTCCGCACATGCCATACATACCTATATCTGATTGCTTTTTATAATGAAAATTTTTATTTTTTTAACTTTCTGAATTTCAAACTATATCTTTCCATTCTGCATACCTGTGCTGTTTTGCACTTGCCAAATTTTTTTTTAAATATTTATGGAGGATATTTATTTGTAATAGCTTTGAATAGATGTTTAGAACAATGTTGATGGGCCTGGAAAATTAAGCCTCAGGTATCTTCCTATTTAGTAGCTCAGAAAATGGCAGCTTTTAAAATGACTCTGCCTGGATGTAAGAAGGGCAGCCTGAGTACAGAAGTATGTTGCCAAAAAGGACTATCCACACACTCTAGAATTAGACAAGCTGTTTGCAAAAAGATGACGTTAGTTCACACTAAATTAAAAACAGGAAAAGATTTTATCTAGATACTTTAATTAGAAAATCTGTTACAGAAGCTGTATGAACATTATCTGTCTTTGAAAAGAAAAGGTTCTGTATTATTATGTACTTGTTGCAGAGCAGTTGTATTGGTAAAATGCCTGTTATCTGTTAGAAAAGCAAACATCTGAGAGAGGAATGAAAGCCTTGTGAAATGCTTTGGAAGAACAGTGGCCATTTTCTGAATATAGAGAGCTATGGGAAACTGTAAGGAAAAGTCTATAACAAGTCAGTGTCCTATTACGTACAGATACTAGCGTTTTTGAAATGATCACCTCCAATATTGAAGTATTTGTTCACTTTTTTTCAAAAGTTGAGGGTCAATGAAAGATTCCTTCTAGTTTATTCTGTTTAGTTTTCAAGGAAACTTATGGGACCGGAAAAGCACAGACCTTGTCTAGTGGCTTTAATTGCTTAGAGTTAAATAAGTACTAGGACTGAAAATGCTTTTATGGAAGCACTAGAAAAGGAAGAGTTTCTTTTGCTTCTTCTCTCTCTCTCTCCAGCAGCATACATTATTCAGCTGCTTAAAATTCTTCATACAACAATATAGACTTGATTACAGCAGAGTAGATTATGATTTTCTGTTTGAAAGAATATTTAAGTTCATTATGTAGAGATCTTTGTGTGCTCCTGATTGTCTCCAGTGGTTAGACATTTGAATCTCCAGGATAGCTGCTACTATAATCCAGCCCTAATAAAAATGTAGCGTATGCACTACCCAGTCAGGTTTGAGGCAGTCGTGAGCTATTCATGTTGTATCCTCAGGAGAAGTCTGACATTTTCTACATTTTAAATTAAGTGTGTTCTAGATAACATTAGAAAAGGGAAAAGGAATATATTTTTTTCCTAAACTGGGGCATGTTGCAGAGTAAAAAGATTCCAATTATTTATTTTTTTACAAGTTGCTAATTTTCTTCCTTTTTTCACAGTTATCTTGAATATAATTCAAATATTGACACTGCTATAATATCCTATCCCTAGTAATGTGTGGTGTTTAGTCATTCTGGCCTGCTACCATAAGCAGTGAGGGCCAAAGATTCAGATGTCAGGCCACTGCCTGGCACACTGGGAGCTATGGAGTTGGGGCATGTCAATATCACACATGGGTGAAAATCTGGATGTGACATAAGTATTCAACTGATTCTCTGGAAACTCAAATCTACTGTCCTTCAGATTCTGAACTCTTAATAATTGGTCTCAAACATGTTCAGGAGAAGTGAAAAAAATGGATGAATTGAAGTAGAAAATGGATGACTGTCAGAATTACTTCAATTTCACTTGAGTGACCAAAGGACTACAGCTGGGGGAACTTGGGTCCAAATCTACAGACTGCTATGAATCAGTCTGAGTGACATCAGACCTCTCTCTGTGTATTCAACCCTACTTAACTTATAGGGCGGCTGTGACAATATAATTGGTTCATATACAGTTTTTTGTTATATTTGGGGTCATGATAGAGAATTTGAACCTTAAAGTGAAAGAACACTTACCGTTTATGTTAACTATAAAACCCAAGGAAACATCAACACTGTCAAATCTGCCTTTGAGCTCAATCAGGATGATAAATACAGCAAAGCACTATAGTGGTGGTTAGCAGTGGTTCAAATTATTGATGAAAAAGGATATGAATATCTACAGTTTCTTTTAGAATTACGTTATGTCTTTCATAATTTTGTAATACACATATTGGCCATAATACATGATAGAGTGAACTGGTGCCATGGATTAATTCTGCTATCTGCTGCTTCCTGCCTGGGAGCAAGTCCTTCTGTGCCTGGACATGTTGAGGACTGGTTTGTCCACAGTAGACTTGCTTTTGAAATATTATTTCAAATGTTGTTGTTTTTGGTCTAGGTGATTGTAGTTGAGGGAGGAGCCCTTTTTTCTTTTAAAACTATTTTAATTGGTTTTGGTTTGTGCTATTTTTAAACATCACAGTCCCAGATGGGTTGGTAGGGTTGACAGATTCCTCCTCACAACTGGCAAGAGGTTTAGGAAGGTGGGCTTGGTTTATGTGGAAGTGCTGACATCACACTGGAAGAACATGTGTGTATTAAGTGCCATCAGGTCATTTCTGACTTCTTGGAGTTTTCGGGGAGAGTTGCAATTGTGTGCATCGAGGAATGCTGCTGTAAATTTTCGTTGTGCGTGCACAATGACAATAAATGCTTATGCTTAGAGCATCCCTCCTGTGTGATGCTGGTGCTTCTGCATAAACAGGAAATGACATCATTGTGCAGTGAACACTGATTAATTCCCCCTTCTGCTGCCTGCTTCTGCCTGCTGAGTGCTTGCGGGCTGCAGAACAAACCAGTGGACAGTTGCCCACCATTAATGGGCAGCTGTCAATCCTAGAATTAGGGCTAGGATCAATTGAGGAAATGAGATCTCTTGATAACTGGGTCTAGGAATTATTTCAAGTAGCACCATTAGATGCTCCTTTTTTGAACAAGAAAGAGGTTAGTTGGGATGATCTTATAGCTACCAGCTAGCAAAGAAGGCTGCCCACCCCCAGCTCTCTGGGGCTCCTTCACATCTCCTATAGGGAAGGAACACCAGGCAACTGTAAAGGAGATTTTTTGGTGAAGTTGGCACTAAGTTGTCAAAGGGTGTGCAGAAGCTGCCCAGATATAGGGTCACTTCTCATTAGCTAAATGGGCAGCCCTTTTTCTAGTTGAGGATGCCAGGTGCTTTGCTTTGAGATTCTTATCCTTGATACACAAACCTTCCTCATATCACACTGAACAAGACTATGGTACTGCCTTATTTAGTGATTCTATAGACCATGTAAAACCACAGTACCCCTTGTAGGAGATTTGTGCACTTCACATTCGACATCTGGACCTGCCTTCAGCATGCAACTCTCTTACTGATTGCTAATGGATGGCAACCCAAGAATATCCTGAGTGGAGGTGAGACAGTCAGAATTATGAAGGTTGAATAGATCTACCAGGCTGACTATTGCCAGGCTTTACTCTATGCTAAGATACTGGACAAGGCACACATGGTAGCCATCATCTCTTCTCCCACTGAGAAGCAAGTAATCATATAAGTTGGTAGTGATGTCTTTGTGGGCTACATGGTAATGGATGACAGTGCAAATATTATAGTAGCAGCAGTAGCTTTGTGCCTGAAGTTATTTGCTACATGACTCACATGTTTTACAACTGTGCAACTGGTCTTGCTGAAGGTCAGTTTGCTTCTGTCCAGCTGTCCAGCTTTGGACTTGAAGAAAGAGGGATCTGAGCATGTGCTTGCATCTTCTCTGTCTATGTTGGAGTGTCAGGGGAAAATATTCTTCCCAAAACTTACAACTCAGAAGCAGAGAAGTTATCCAATTTGATTGGCACCCATATGAAATCCACATTCTAAATTGTACTCTTAAACAAAACCTTTAACTCTAGTTGCTGTGTGGCATGGAGTTGGGGGGATGTTGGTGAGATTCAGCACATCCTGCTAGAGTTCTCTGTAGAAAATTAACATGGTTCTGATCAGAGGTGGGATCCAACCAGTTCTCATCTCTTCTCTAGAAGTGGTTACTAATTTTTTCTGAGTGCCGAGAAGGGTTACTAAAGCAACCTCTCTGCCCAATAGGGACTGGAGGTGCGTGTGTGCGGCGGCACAACTGTTTGAATCCCACCTGTTGTTAAATCCTGTTGTTAAAATTTTTGGATCCCACCACTGGTTCTAATTTCTTTATATTTCTGCTGAAATTTTGCACTTTGCACATGATGTGAAATTGAAGTGTTGAGGTTTTCCTGAGCTTCTCAGGTCTTCTCAAGATACGAATTGCAGCCTCCACAGATAACCTAGAATTTAAGGTGCAGTAGGGTCAATATTTTGCATGTGATCCACACATGTGGACATGATTTACTCTTTTATGCCATTGTCTTTCAGGCATCTCTAATCATTTCTTTCAGGTGCCTAGATGCAGCAACGGAATAATTCTGATAGATTTTAGCTTTGGAAGATATTAGCATGTAAATTGATTAATTTTGAAGAAGGAGAAAGCACAGCTTGAATAATCTCATTCTATTTTACTGAAAACACAATGCTTTAAAAATGAGCATTCTTTCTCACAGCTAGATTGCAGTCTCAAATTTGACAGCCATAACTGTTCTTTCAGTATAAAGCTGTTGATCAGGGCTTTGTTTAATGCCCTTCATTTTTGAATCTGAGGTTGAAAGTTGTGTGTTCAGTAGCCCGATTCCCAAGTTACAATGAATGCAAACTTAATTTATGTACAGTGTATGTCTGATTTTTTATATGGGTATTGAGTAGTTCTCATGTATATAGTCAATCCATGTATAGATAAACACATGATTCAGAGCCCACATTTATGGGGGATTGGTCCCTAGTTTCATAAAACTAATGTTCCTTACAACAAACTGTATACACATATAGGGAGAATGTACATGTGTGCACTGTAACATGTTAACGGTTAGTGTGGAAAAGCGTTTCAGCAGGGAAACCTCTTCATTGTGAAAATTTCTCTCAAGATCCTCTGAAGATGCCAGCCACAGATGCAGGCGAAACGTCAGGAGAGAATGCTGCCAGAACATGGCCATACAGCCCGGAAACCACACAGCATCCAAGTGATTCCGCCCGTGAAAGCCTTCGACAATACATTCTCTCAGTATTGCTTGTTGATCATGTTTCCATTATATGCAGCTGCTGGTGCTTTGGGATCAATGTTTTCTGTAATTGCTGTATCTTTTCCCCACATTAATCACATAATGTCCTTAGCCAGTCAGAGATCATACAGTGAACTGGTTGGTCCCATTACTGTACAATGGCAAACAAAACCAATTCAATAAGAAGGAAAATGTCCTTTCATCAACAGATACTTTTAACCCGTTTGAGATACGCAAAGAAGTAGAATCAGTTTGCCTTGGCCCCATAGTTTCAAATGGACTATGAGGATCATTGGGTTGCTCTCCTGTGCTTACAGCCAGTGGCGAGGCACAGCTCACAGTAATAAATTCTTGCTGAGCCTCCTTTAGCCAGACTTTGCTGGTGGCTGCTAAAGTTGCTGCTGGAGGAGACGGGGCATGGTAGTCCTTTTGATGCAGTTAAAGCCATCCCTCGGGTTGCCAGGGGTGTTGTTGACCTCCTGTCATTCCCTTTGTACCTAAGTCCTAAGCCATCCCCTGGTATTTTGCTGGGGGCTTCCTGTCCCTGGGGGCTTCCCCCTGCCATTGGGTGGCTCCGTCATGCATTTGAACCCTCCCTCCCTTTTTTTGCCTGGCCCTGCCCCTTCCTGCCCATGGGCTGCCTTCTGCAACTCACTCCTCTCCTGTTCCTCTGCACCCCTGCTGAAGGCCCTTGTTCCACCTACTCCTGTGCTATATTCCCTTTTGCCTGTTGCTACCTTTTTCATGCTATTCCAGGACTGACTGTCTCAGGTACCTACTTAGAAAGCAGTTCAGCTGTTCTGCAGTATGCTTGACTACAACACAGCTTTCCCTCCCCTTCCTCCCCCCCGCCGCCCACCAT
This sequence comes from Sphaerodactylus townsendi, assembly GCF_021028975.2. Taxonomy (NCBI): domain Eukaryota; kingdom Metazoa; phylum Chordata; class Lepidosauria; order Squamata; family Sphaerodactylidae; genus Sphaerodactylus; species Sphaerodactylus townsendi. The sequence goes on along the minus strand of NC_059434.1, from coordinate 55,494,352 downwards.
CGGATTGCTCTGCCCATGTTGTACTTAAAACTTTGGGTGATCATCTAGAATATGAGTTACCACACAATAGTTTTTTTAACATTTTAAATGTACTTTTATTTATTTTATTATTTTATTTATTTCTTCGACTTCATAGGGCTCTGGGCGGTGTATAACAACTGATATAATCTAAAATAACAAGAAGAGCACATTCAATAAATATATACAATATAATAAAATTAGGGCTCTAAATTTCACATTAAAACCATTTAAAACAGCGCACAAAACATCGCGTCCAGCAATCTAAAAGTCCCTCTGAGGAGGGAACGGAAAGGCCCAAGATGTAAAAGGCTGCAGATAATAAAAAGGGAAGGAGGTGGCGCCATCAGCGGCCGGCTTCTCCAAAGGCCCGGTGGAACAGCTCTGTATTTCAGGCCCTATGGAACTCTCCAAAGTCCCGCAGGGCTTGGACAGTTGGAGGAAGAACGTTCCACCAGGCAGGGGCCAGGGCTGTAAAGGCCCTGCCCTAGTGGAGGCCAGCCGCATCATTGAAGGGCCGGGGACCACGCAGAGGCTGAACTGGGACATGTGGGTTCAGACGGTCCCGAAGGTACGAGGGTCCCAGGCCACGTAAGGCCTTAAAAGTTGACACCAACACCTTTTATATAAATTTCTAAAGCACATTTACAACATAGCTTGAATATAGACACCAAATACAATAAAACAAATTAAAATCTCTATATAAAATTGGTAGGAAACTGGATGATAAAATCAAGTGAACCATTGCGGGTGAAATATAATTAAGTTACAACATAGCAAGGAACACTGTACTAGTACAAACTGACCATAGAATTAGATGAGAGGCTGATATTATTATTTTGCATTTGTTTGACTGTGATGCTAATCTATTGAGATTTCCGATATATAGCTCAATAAACAGACCCCAGGTAGACCACCAGTTTAATTTTGCTCATGCTGACTTCAGTTTGGTGCTTAGCTATGACAAATTCCACACTTCACCAAATCTTTGAAGAATGGAAGGAAGATAAGAAATGTTCTACTATTTTGCTGGCTATAGTTCATCTGCAAGCAGTTAACCAGAAATTGCCTGTTGACATCAAACTATGAAATTAAAAAGCAAGGGGAAGGCTAATAGTGCAAAATAAGGTAAGATATATTTTATTGCTCAGTTCAGGTTCCCTAAAGTTCCTATGTGTTTTGTGAAGAGGCTTTCCAGAGTAATCTGTAATATATAATATTCAATTGTGTTACAGAGTTTATAAAATAGTTATTTAGTTAAAATTATATAATACAATAAATTATCAACCACATACAAAACTAGAGCTTTTTTCTGTTCTTGAGAATTCATGATGAAAACAGAAAAAGGTAAAAGAAAAATATCTAAAAGTGAGATAAAATATAAAGCAGTCCAGCACCCAACAAGTTTTGGCTCAAATTTAAATTTTGTGTGTGTGTGTGTGTGTGTGTGCTTAAATTAATATTACTAGCTTCTTACAACCCAATCCAGATTTCCCAAAAAGAGCACGAGATCAGAAACAAATTAATCAGAAGCAAATTGCTCCTACTCTTTATTTCTCCTCAAAATGCAGCAAACTATAGGTTGTATTTGTAGTAGCGCCTGTTATGTAGCCAATGTGGTTAAAACATTCTGTACCATTTCAAATTATCACTAGATAGCAGGATAAGTGCCCTTTTGTTTACACCCCGAACAGCATACACCTGTCTCTGTTTTTATGATAGATCCGTATTGATAACATAATTACCCAGAACAGAGGTGTTCAATTACCCACTAGTGTTCAGAGGTTGACAGGCTGAATATTGGTCATCTGTATCTGAACATATTGAATATGTCAGATGATAAAAAATACAACTATGTTTGTAATTATATATAGACTTGTGGCAGCTGCCTACTCTCCCTCTTCCAACACATCTCAGATTAAAAAACACACCGTAAAAACAAAAAAAGTAAAACCTCATATCTGAAATAGAACTTAGTAAAGTGGTGTCTCTTATGAGAGCATCACTTTGTATTTATTAATGGCTGCAGTGTCGTCCTGATTTGAATACAGTTGCTCCTCCACCCAGTCTCGTTGTCCATGCCCATGCCAGACCAGTGGAGTTGTTCTACCCACCTCCCATGACCCTAGCAGTCCTATTCTAGCCTCTATGTGCTGTTGGGAGTTGGCCTGCTTCACATATAAATGACAAGAGTCTACTCCACACAGCACAAAAAAGACATCTATGGGATGTCTTAAAAAGAGATGACTGCCTCTTTTACTCGGCACACTCAAAATAAGACATCCAGGGAACATCTTAAAAAGAGGTGGCTTCTGGTGTGCTTTCTAGACAATATCTCCAAGATGTCCCATTTAGGCTGTGTGCAACAAATGGTGGCTACTGAGAGGAGGTCAACTGTCTCTGGTGGGAGCCTGTGGCTCATCTTTTCCCAGTATTTGGCATTTGAGATTTCCCTGATGGGTTTATGTACCAAGTGCTAGCCCTTTTGAGGAAAGTGCTCTTCCTTTGCTCTTCTTACTGTCCTAAGAGCTGTGTATGGCACTATAGGCTGCACCACTGTTTTGACAAAAATCACTTTGTGTCGGCAAATGTTGGTGTATCCAGGCTGAAAGGGCTCAGGTAGCTAATGTCAGCCCCGCTCCTGGGCACATCACCTTTGTATAGCTGTGCAAGCCCTTGAGCAGGACTGTGCCACCACCCAAGCTCACCTGGCACCTCTCTGTGGCACTCTTGAGCTTTTTCCGAGCACCAGCATTAATGCTACTTGCATCATTGCAAGTGGCATTTGCACTGATGGCAGGATCAACCACTTCCACAGCACTTTCACACACACCCTTTTGTGGATTGTGCTATTAATCACCGGAAATGTGCATTAGTGGCACCACATTCATGATTAGTAAGAATTGTTGTCTTAATTTTTTTTAAAAAACCCAATCTTGACTGTCCTCTTGGCCCTCAGCTGCCTCAGCCATTGTACACCACTTCATTCCTAGAAGTTTCTGCCTTGTGCCAGACTTTCCTGAGAACCAAATGGTTGTGGGAAGTGCATCAAGTCACAGCTGACTTATGACAAATCCATAGAATTTTCTAGGTGAGAGATGGTCATAAGTGGTTTACCATTGTTTGCCTCCATGGAGGGACCCTGAACGTTCTTGATGGTCTGCCATGGAAGTCTAACCAAGGCTGATCTGCTTGTCTTCTAAGATATAAAGAGATTGGCTAGCCTGTCCAAACACCTTTTCCTTCCTAACTGACTTTTCCCTAGAATTATTACTCAGATAGTTAAGCTGCCACTTGCAAAAGAATTCCTTTTTTCTTTTGTTTTATCATATCTCTGTTGATCCCCAGAAGTTTACAGATGTGCATTTGTGGGGATGAGCTGGAGTGTGTGGGAAAATATATTAAAGCTTACAAAAATTGGAAACATTCCAGTGTTTTGTTTTTTAGTTAAAAAAATCCTCTACCAGGCTGTTGAACTGGTAAGAAGAAGCCACACTTCCAAAGCAGCATTCCTTATTGAGTGGTTGACAGATTTGTCCCTTGGGTACACATGGCAGACATTTGGCAGCAACAATAAATATGACTGCTCTGCTCTGTACTCCCCAAAGCTCCTATTCTTCCATTCTTAGATATTTCAACAGCTTATCCAATTCTAAAAGACCAGTGAAGAACCAATGTAATGCACATCTTGGTATAATACATACCATTAATTAAAATTTAATCAGAATAATTTTGTCATCTCTTTCATAGGCAGGCACAAAAATTAAAAGAACCCATACAAATCAGAAAAAATTACATCAAATCAATGAAATTGCAAAATTCTTCTGCATCATTATGTTTTTAAAATTTATTTTTTAAAAAAGTTAAACAAACATTATTAGCAATAAATCACTTTGGAAATAAATTGGTTAGAATGTTCACCTTGATTGCACTGTTTGGCAGAATTCATTCAACAGTGGCTGAATACTTTTACTGTTTTAGGATATTGTCACCCGCATATTAGCAAACAGCAACTTCAAAACATAGCTGCTTGCCAGTTATAGCTTGTTATTATTGTTGACAGAAATTCACTTAGTCATGAAACTACCCCCCAAAAATCTATTGATTTCCACATCTCAGTACTCTTATCACAGCTAGCATAAAGGATTAAAAAAACTATCCCCATGAGTTTTTTTATGAAGGAAAACTCATCCAGAAAGCACTGAAGTGATGTGTGACAGTTGTCAATAGGTTTGTGTGAGTAATAGGGTTCCACTAGGCAACAGTTACTTCGCCACAGAGATATGTGTTATAAGTAGAAAAAATAACTGGTCAACACCAACCATGTTAGTGATTAGTAATGACAGATGATTTCTGGCTGTTGTGGGATTTCTGGGCGGGTACATTGTCTGGTAGTTTTTGCTCATAACATTATTGCTCACAACCACAGCTGATTCTCATATAATATGTTTGAGTCATCATTTAAAAAAAAAACCCAAGAAAACTATATATTGCCGGAATCAGCAGGATCAGCTGAGTTGATTCATGTCGTTTATTTACTGAGCAGAACCCCAGGTATGATGCATACAGACAGTGGCGAAGCACCCATGGGGACATCCAGGGCTAAATGTCCTGGGTGCCACCCGTGGAAGTCACGTGGGGGGTCGCAAAAATGCTGAGCACACTTCCAAGAAGCAGGAGGGGCGTGGCTGCACCTTGGGGGCCAGCAATGCCCCTCCTCTTTCCCAGGAGCAGCCCTTGGGTCCTGTCAAAAGGTAGGGCAGACACCTCCCTCAGACTCTTCCCCCTAGCCCCCGCCCCGCCCCGCCCCTGCCCATCAGATCGACACCTAGCTTCTTCCTCTGCAAAATGCATCTTCCATGCCAGCAGAAACAAAGGAAGTGAAGCCACCTCCAGGGAAGGTGAGGAGCTATCTCCTCTTTCCCGCCTGCCTCCCCTTCAGAGAGGCAGCTTCCATCCTAGTTGCAGGCCCCAGCGGGACCTTGCAAAGAGAAGCACCAAGAAATGGGATGCAGCGTGTGGGGCGCAGAGGACGGATTTTGCAAGCTGGGCAGGTCCCAGCGGGACCTTGCAAAGAGAAGCGCCAAGAAATGGGATGCGGGGCGGGCACGCATGGAAGACGGATTTTGCAAGCTGGGCAGGTCCCAGTGGGACCTTGCAAGGAGAAGAGCCAAGAAATGGGATGTGGGGCACGCGTGCACAGAGGACGGATTTTGCAAGCTTGACAGGTCCCAGTGGGACCCTGCAAAAAGAATGGGCACACATGCACGGAGGACAGATTTTGCAAGTGGGAGCACCTTGCTGGAGCAGCTGGGCAGGCTGGAGGTGAGTCATGTGCTTTGTGTATTTGCTGGGCTGAGCGCTAGCTTGCAGACCTCCTCATCCATGTAGTAGTGGCAAGGCGAGGTTTGAGGGAGAGGTGCAAACTCAGGAAACTGCTCCAAAGTCCTTTCTGAATTGCTGCATGGGGGTTAGAAAGTCTCTGGAGCTCTTTTAAAAAATGTGTATTCAGGTTGTCACCCCCTTTACTGGTACTAGATTCCATACAAGCTTACTTAGAAACCCTGCTGAACTCACGACTTACTCCACAAGTAAGCTTGCATGGTGTTTCCACGCCAACGAAGGGAGCTGAGCCAAAGAGATAGTCGTGTGCCCTTTTAATTGGTAGAATTGTTAAGAAGGTTGGCAGAAAGGCTATACAGTTCTACAAGGTATTGTGAATATTAAGAGAGACAGATGCAATAGTCTGAGGTGTGTGCACAGGGACGTAGGTGTAGATTTTTATGGGGGGGTTCCGGGGTGGGACCACACCCCCACCCGCCCCTAGGGCATGGCCATGCCTCCCCAAGCCCCGCCCCTGGCCTAGCGCTCATAAAAGCAGCTCTCCAAGGCTGGGGATGGCAGACTCCCCCGCCCTGCCCTCCCTTGCCCCCCACCAGCTGGGCTCCCAGCCGTCAGCAGGCAGTTCCTTCTGCCCTCCCCTCTGGGCAGAGGCATAGAGGGGAAATGGAGCCCAGTGCAAAATCTGAGTTTTGCCCCTCCCCCCGGGCAGTCGCTGTGATGCTGGAATCCACCCCCAAACAGCATCACTTTCAATGGTGTTTAAACTAGAGAGCCCAAATTCTCCTTTTAAATCCACCTTAAAAAGAGAATCAGTTAAACAACATGAAAGTGATGCTGTTTTGGGGTGGATTACCCCCCACCGTGAAACAGCATCACTTTCAATGTGGCGTAGTGGTTAAAAGCAGGTGCATTCTAATCTGGAGGAACCAGGTTTGATTCCCTGCTCTGCCGCTTGAGCTGTGGAGGCTTATCTGGGGAATTCACAGGCCAGCTGGGTGACCTTGAGCGAGTACAGCTTTTCAGAGCTCTCTCAGCCCCACCCACCTCACAGGGTGTTTGTTGTGAGGGGGAAAGGTCAAGGAGATTGCAAGCTCCTTTGAGTCTCCTATAGGAGAGAAAGGGGGATATAAATACCAACTCTTCTTCTAAACTGAGGACCTCATATTCTCCCTTTAAATCCATGCTGAAAGGGGTGGATTTAAAAGGAGAATCTGGGGAAATTTGGGGGGGGTGCCTGCTGTCAGGGGTGCAATTGTTAAGCTAGCAGCACCAAACTTTAATGGTATCTTTAGTAGACTCTCCTAATGATACCACCCAGGTTTGGTAAAGCTTGGTTCAGGGGGTCCAAAGTTATGGACCCTCAAAGGTGTAGCCCCATCTCCTATTACCTCCCATTGGAAACAATGGAGGATGGGGACACCCCCCCTTGGGAGTCAATAGATTTGTATCCCCTGGACCAAACTTCACAAAACTTGGGTGGTATCAGTAAAAGACTCTCCTGATGATACCTCCCAGGTTTGGTGAAGTTTGGTTCAGGGTGTCCAAAGTTATGGACCCTCAAATGTGTATCCCCCATCTTCTATTAGGTCACATTGGAAACAATGGAGGATGGATCACCCCCTTTGGGAGTCCATAACTTTGGTCCCCCTGGACCAAACCTCACCAAACCTGGGTAATAGCATCAGGAGATTCCCCCAAACAATCTCAGAAAGTTTGGTGCTGCTAGCCTAAACAATGTGCCCCCTGCAGGCCAAAAACAAAAAAACAGTAAAAATGTTTTTAAAACCCACAAATGGGTGGGCGGAGCCTCGGACATGAATGGGGGGTTTGAACCCCCCCCTTACCTATGTCCTTGTGTGTGCATTTAAAAAGTTTTGTAAATATTTTAGAATCCTTTGCTTCCATGTTGTTTTAACCATGAGTAGTTTCAGATTTCCCTCCCCTTTGGCAATGTGGCTGTGTTGTGAATCTGTGAATCTTTCAAAATTATGCTGTCATTCTGTTTATACTCTTTTTTGTTTTGTTCCCTTTTTAAATCCTAAACCACCAGAAATGATTTTCCTGTGGTGTTTGTTGTGCACCTACAAGGATTGTTAGAGTTGATATTCTCAAGTAGGTAAATGTTTCGGTAATCCTTTTTCTCTATTCCATCTTATACTACTGCCTGTAACTTTAATTGTTGCACACAAGAGAGAATGAAAACAGGTGTCCTTTGTCATGGCAGAATGCAAGCTGCAGAAGTGAGAGGGACCTCTTGAAATTCCGTCTATTTATACCAAAGGTACAGGAAGGCAGCCTGGTGACTTCTGTTGCATGTAGGCAGCCCTTCTGTAATTGTCTTATTACTTAAACCCCATGATGGAACTGTTTACCAAATATACAGGGGGATAACTTTACAGCATACTTTTAGATGAGTGAAAGTCACTGGCATTTCATAACTTTTTGTGACTTAAACTTTTTCTTCACATATTTTTACAAATTCAGTATGTTTGAAAATTTGATAACTATAACCTTGCCTTGAAAAACAGTGACACTACCATACTTTCTAGGTTTATTACACCCCAGAATAAGAAGCTGGGATTAGAAGGGAGATGTAGAAATACATGTTAGTGTAATTATTCAGTTATTTTAATATCTACACAGTGGTAAAAAAAATGGCAGATACACTGGCAATCAGTGTTGCTTTGTTGGCAAGCAAATCACATGATGACACTTACTCCCAAAAAGTGTTCAGCATAAAGTTGCAATAGAGTTGCAAATGCATTTGTGATTTTGGCTTTTTCCGCCCAACCATTCTAAGACATCATGGGGATGTCTTTTAAAAAAGTGTCTCCTCATTTTTTGTCTGGATAGCATAGACAAATGCTATTCAACATCTACATGGGTCCTCTCATCCTGCTGGTTTGGAGCTTTGGCTAGAATGTCACCAGTAGGCAGATGTCAGTCACCTCTTTCTGGTCATGGGCAGTTGGCAAGACCCAATCCCAGATGTTTTTTCAAGCAGGTTTTAGCGCCACTGTGGCACCACGAAGTGTGGGGTGTGTAATTGTTGTGTTCAGACAAGTGGCTTATGACTGGAGTTGTGATATGCTGGTGATTTTGGGATGACTTAGTGCAAAAATCATGAGGATCTGTGTTTCTCAAGCAGGTTTTTGCACCACTGCAGTGCCACAGTGAGTGGGATGAATGATTGTTTTGGTGCTGCCAGTAGACTAGTTTCATGGTGGTTTCATTTCATTCCAATGCAAAAATCATATGAATTCATGAGGATCCATTTAAAATCATTTGGGTCCTTCTTTTGCCCAGTTTTTTTGAGTTGGGGCATGTTCTATAATGTGATGGTGACTTTGAGATGACCTGGTGCTAAAAACTATGTTTGGTTGTGGTGGGGGAGGGTGACTGTCCATACCGGGTTGTGGGGGGGGGGGGCACGCAAAACTCAGATTTTGCCCCCGGGTTCCATTTTCCCTAGCTACACCTCTGCATACAGACCAAATATCTCAGGGCAAGTTCAGCAAATGGTCAGTACAATGAATGGAGGATTAAAATGGCAGAAAATGGTGGGCACCATTGAAAATGAAAGGGAGAGCTTTACTAGGTGGGAAAAAGACCCACTCCCTCCTGAAACAATTTTTTGTCCTGTCTGTACAAAATAAATGAGCCAGGTTTTTTTAAATATATCCCCAGGTCCTCTTATTTTGGTTGTGCAGAAAGGGCCAGTGATACCATTCAGAAGACATATCAGGATTCAGTGAACACATAATAGGGAACAACAGTATGTGCATGATGACCCTGAGACAAACTCAACCAGCTTTTCCACGTGATGTCAACCAACTCCATTCCTCACAGCAACTCCTCTCTCATTTGTCTTTTGTCCAATGACCCCAGCATAATTTCTTTTGTTCTGGTCAAAGGAGACCTTTGCTCTTTTTTATTAGCAGAAAAGTTGATTGGATTGAAACCCATGCCTAACATTCTGCTTATTAATAAAGTCAAAGCAGAGCCTACTCATGTAGCCCTATATACACCATGATGTTATAGAAATCTGCTGATCCTGTTTCCCGTCTGCCCCCAGGGTTGCCCTACATGTGGGGACAAGAAATTATGCATGTACAAGTCTTTTGCATTTATTTACATCTTTTACTCAATTCAAAAGATCAGAGCAGGCACAATGGGTGCATTCTCAACCAATCCCATTGAATGGCTACTGTGGTGTTACCTTAAATGGTGAGAGTCTGTCTCTTTAAGAGTGAGAGAGTTAGTGAAAGCAGAGTCTTGGCTTAGCAAAAGGTTGAGCAAGCTTGAGATCATTGCTGCCTATGTATACCAAAGTCAGCTTTGGCAATAAAATCTTCAGTACAGCAAATAAAGTTTAACAATTTTATTTTGGGATAAGGGGAATCAAAGCAGCAAGACACACACACGGTCCTAGGAAATAACCAGTGTTGAGGATGGGCCTGGAATAGATTAAGGGAATTGGGGGGAGGGGGGACATGGTTTATAGTCACCTAATCTTGGAGCAGAAAGAGTCAATGAACAGAAATGAGTAATCCACACTTAATTCTGGTAGAGGAAAGAACACATTGTGCAACAATATCAACAAAGAGGTGTCCAGAGATACTGAAAAATGGCTACTGGGAGAGGGGGCTTCTTATAGAGAAAAAGGGATCCTCAGGGTTATGCAGAGTGCCCCTTAATTTCCCATGGTAATGGAGAGTCCTGCTTTTTCAGGGAAAGACAAGAGACATACATCAACCCTAAATGTTGAGCATTAATCTAATGTTTGAGGCATTAGCTTTATGAGCCAAGCTTGGGAATGCCTGAAAGTGAAAGAAATGATAAAATACCAGTTTTTCTAACAATGACATGCAAATGAAATGATCACAAATATTGGTGAGGGCATGTCCGGACCAGATTTTTCTGTGACCTTGTGGGTTTACTAGGCAGTGCAGAGAATGGGCTCCACATTTCAGCAAGGCACTGTTAGGCACCCTGCGTGTCTGCAGGATGGGCAGATACACCTTTCATAAAATACAGCCCCCACCCATCATGTGTTAGTCTGCTAACAGTGGCAATATGTGTATATTTCTACACTGTTACATATGGAAGGTTGGCTAACAATTGATGTGAATTCAGTGAACAGATTTCCTCTTTCGGAGCTTTTGCTTGCAAATAGGTTGAAACCTGCATCTTGAAGCAGCATGTTGAAATCCTACACATTCAGTCATCCCTGAAACAATGAAACTGTTTTTTATGGTTACTGTACATGGCTAGAAGAATTGAGTAGAACATTTACTACCAGCCTACATTAATCACACTCATTTAAGAAACTGTTCAAACCCCATAAACTTTGTTTTTAACTTTTAATCGTTTTCCTAAATCATTTCTTATTATGCTGTTGATAGCTATTCACAGATCTATTGTTGGAGAATAGATAATTCAGAAAACAGCAGGCATCATGCTTGACTTTTCTATCACATAATTAATGGGTCAGTTACCCATATAGAGAATGTTTTGTTTGTGTTATTTTGAAGTCATTTTGGAATGGCAGCTGTTTTACTGCTACCTTACATCTCTAACCATCCTTGTCTTGAAGCTTTAATGCTTGAAACAACATCCATCGTCAATTCCTGTTGTGAATACTCCAAGGAGACTTGGCAAAAGGAGATACCTGAAAGATTCAAAGCATAATTTGACAGACTTTTTAACTGACAATGAAAAGGGATGAAGCAGATGTAACAGGGAAGAAATATCTGCACTAACCTGCTTGCATAAAAATACCATTTGTATCCAATTGATTTTATTTTAAAACAAATAGAAAAATATAATCCAGATTCAAACTAATTAATGGATTTTCCTGAAATTGTTATTATTTATTCATGCTGTTAATTTAGACAATCCATTGGACATCTTTGTCATATCTCTGTAATCCTTCATTTCTTCTTTTCCTTTCCTTTTTGTTTAACTTTTAAATTAGTATTGCAGAGCTAGTATATCCTGTGTAGAATAGCAAAGTGTTGTTGATTTAGGAGTTTTCCAGTTGGTGACATTGGCAGTACCCCACTATTTTGTGGTTGCATTGCCATTCAAAGTGTCCTACGATACTCTCTTTCTGTGCTGTATTTTAAATGCTGCAACTGAAAAGAAAAGAAGAAACAATGGAAGAAGGTGGAAAGCAAATGAAATACTCTATGAACTGTAGTATTTCACATCATTCCATTGGAGTGGCCTTCTTTGCTAAGGAGATGGGGGCTACCCTTTTGGGGGTCCATAACTTTGGACCCTGAACCAAACTGCACCAAACTTGGGGTGTGCCATCATGACAGTCTCCAGATGATACCCTGAAATTCTGGTGCTGATACGTCCAAAAATGCACCCCCTGCAGGAACATCCCAGAAATTTACCCAAGAATCTTTGTTCTGCATTGAGTTTTCTGTATTGCTGTCAATGGGGGTTGCAGGCTGGGGGGCACATTTCTGAAGGCACAGTCTCAAAACTTTCAGGGTCTCATCAGGAGACTGCCCTAATGATACCCCCCAGGTTTGGTGCAGTTTGGTTCAGGGGGGCCAAAGTTATGGACCCTCAAAACTGTAGCCCCCATCTCCTATTAGCTCCCATTGGAAACAATGGGGGATGGGGGTACCCCCTTTGGGAGTCCATAACGTTGGCCCCCCCTTAACCAAACCTTACCAAACTTGGGAGGTTGCATAAGGACAGTCTCCTGATGATACGCTGAAATTTTGGTGCCACTAGCCTAAAAACTGCGTCCTGCAGGCTAAAAATGGAAAACCACTTAAAATATCCAAAAACGAACCCTGCATTTTGATGCCCTCCACAAGGTGATGCCCTGGGCAGCTGACCACCTTGCCCAATGGGCATTACGCCCCTGTTTAATCTTCAGGGAGTGTCTAATGGGTAGTTCTTTCAATAGTTTATCCAGAAATGATAGACAGATAGGTTAGCCTTTCTCTTTTTTATTATTTTTATTGGACTTATAATCCACCCATTCTGGTCATATTTGGGCTCAGGGAGGATCTCAGCCACTTACAAACAAAAGATAATACAATAATATAACAATTATACAATAAAATTAATAAAATACTAACTAGAACCTAATTCATATATACAGATGGCAATTAATAAATAACACTGTTCCAACCTATTATATTCACGTCCCCATCTCAGGACCAAATATACAGGGGAAAAACAAACAAATATACAGACAAATAAATAGGATATTTGTGTAGAAAAAAATGAATTCATGGCATTGATGCCAGAGATTGGTTTGCTCCCTATCCCCCTGACAATGAAAGCATAAGGTTTAAGTGGGTAGCCACATCTGACACAGCTGCCCACCTTGCCAATAAGGAGCTGTGTTTTTGCCACAAATTGTGAGCCCACCTCCTCTGTGCAGGATTTTTTTTTGCTGACTGTTGAAACAGCCAACCTTTACTTACCACAGGATTACCACAGGTTGCCTTTGAGGGCAGGCAGGAATTTTTTGAGTTTCCTCTGATTAAGTATAGAGGAGTCTGTCTGTCTGTCTGTCTGTCTGTCTTTCCTGACCAAGTTATAGTTTATAGTGGCTAATATCAAGAAATGTACAGTTGTGGAAATTAGATATTAAAACATAATTAAAAACAGAAATAATTGAAACCTCATGTCAATAAATGGTTCCAGAATAGAAGCCCCCTCATTGTGTGGGTAAATAGTAGGGACCAGAGGAAACTACAGGGTGTACATAGCTTCTAAGGGTCCAGCAGGGGAGAGAAACTTATGTACAACCATTGCAGGCCTCAACTGTAGGCCTGGCAGAACATTCTCCATCTTAGAGACTCTGCAGAAATTGCCAAGCTCTTCAAGGTTCGAGCCTCACTCAACAAAGAATTGCACAAGGCTGGGGACAGGTCTGAAAAAGGATAGAGGAAGGTTAAATAGTTGTTTAAGCCATAACTAGTCTGGCAGGCATATGGTAGGCTGCTCATAATGGATAGGAAACGATAGGTAAGCACCCTGAGGCCTCAGCAGAGTATGTCTGGAACAATCTATCACTGGCTGATGGTGGGGTGAGATTGGAAAGGAGTGTCCTCAGTGTTGAGCAACATCTTTCTGAATCTAATAGTGGCTGTAGAGCCCATCAGGGGAAGAGACTGGGGCTGGGCAATGATAAAACGAGGCCAGTGGAAGATCCAGGCTGAATTGGGTTTGCCTAAAAAAGGCAGCTGTTGCCAGGCTGCCTAACACACCCTGCTCATTTATAACATATATCTGCACAATTAATTATTTAAATAAACTAGTTAAATTTATTGCTGTTGTTTCATGTCTCCATTGGGAATGTCTGGGGCAAAAGGTCCCAAACTCATTTCCTTGAGAAAAGAGATATGTTTCTTGCTTGATTTAGTGTTACACTTGGAGCTTTAATTGATATCATGGACTCTCTTAGAAGATTCTTCCCCAATTTTGAGGTGATGGTAAACTTTGGAGACAATGTTTTCCATTGTACGTAATTTGAAATTCAATCATGTATAACAGTGCTCACTTCTACAGTATGAAAATCATGATGTCTGAAGGCATGGTAATCACTTACAGAAAATACCTCTCAAAATTCAATTATTTAAAGAAGTCAGTTGTGAACAATAAAATAACTCAGAACTTGAGATATTTCAGTACCATAGGCACCTAACATTACACATTTTAAAACACAAAGAATTCATAAAGAATTTGTATTTGTACCTTTCAAAGGAAGAAATCCACTCTTAAAGGACAGAGGGAACATTTTACAGCTGTAAACTGACCAAATCAACTGCCATATTTTGCTCCTCCTAGAGCCGTACTAATTTGTGTTATGTTGTCAAAGTAGGCATATCGCAGATGAGAGAAAGGAAGAAGAAAACATTAACATGCAACCAGCTGGTCAAAAGTATTGATTTGAAGAGTAATAAAGAGTTATAGCTTCAGGTGAGCCTTTAGATGTTAAACTTTACTGAAGGAATAACTCCCCTTTGGATTCTCACTAGGTTGCCTGAGACACTAATTCTCAGCTCAAAAGATTATCTCACACTTCACTGGCTTTGGTACCATAGTATAATCATCTACTGTGAACTTTTTCTGCACTTCACAGATACACTGCAGGGAACAGAGCAGTCATAAAAGATAAAGAAAGCTATAAAAGGCCACAGCCAGTTTCATCATAATAGCTGCTGTTTTCTTTAGATTTGAGGCACAGTTTTGCAAATTTTATTTTAAGAATTATTCTAGGTAAGGATAGATAAGAGGTCTAAGAAATAGATAATTTCATTCCCTTTCTCTTGAGGCAATTTCACAAGTCCTTCCAAGGTCAGCTTCTGTGCAAGAATGATGGCAAAGCTCGATTCTAATTGTGGCTGAGCAAGAATAGACTTTGCATAGCCCTATCCCAAGGATGTTTACTCAGAAGAAAGTTGCAGTGAACTGCAGGATATTTACTTCCTGCATTTTAGTTTGGACTATAGTTTGATCAGATTCATGAGTCATGTGTAAAATACATCACAAGATGGTAAGCCCAAGCATATTTACTCAGAAGAAAGATTCAGTGAACTCCAGGGTTTTACTTCCTACACTTTTTCAACTTCAAGAGTCACTGGTAAAATAAATCACAAGATGGTGGGGATCAGGAAACATTTATGTTGCAGTTAGATATAAGTAATATAGCAACTTGAATATGATTTATTAACTGAATTAACTTACTGAATTAATGTATAATCCACATTTCCACCCAGTGGGTCCAAAGTGGCTTACATTGCTCTCCTCTCCTCCATTTTATTCTCAAAACAATTTAGTAAGGTAGGTTAGGCTGAGAGTGTGACTGCCTCAAGGCATTCATGGGAAAGTAGAATATGTATTTGGCTCTTCCAGATTCTGTTCCAGCATTCTAACCTCTACATCACATTGGCTTAGTGAAAAGGTGACCTTTATGCTGTGATAGAATAATGCATGCCCACAGGCATCTAGTTAACTATTTAGGCACAAAAAATGCATTACTCTGGAAAATTCTGTCTCAAAAATACTAAAAATAAAAAATGTTATATTTTATAAGACTGACATCTCAATCCAGAGCTGCGGCATATGAGGTTGGTGCTGCTTGAGTGCCACTCTGCCCGCTCAACAGGGTTTTCCCACAGCACAGGAAGCCCAAAAAAAGTTTTTAAAACCCTCCAGCTCCCCCAGAAATAGGGAAGAACAGAAATATGTTGTAAAAATTGTGGTGTATCTCTGCCAGCAGCTCCACTGGTGTAAAAGGACAAAGAGGGCTCTGGAGGCTGACTTAGGTCAGCCCCATCTCTGAAATGCCCTTGGAACATTAGTATGGCTGGGGTCAGCGTGCAAGTGCAGCACGAGGCCAGGCATGAAATGTAGTAATGCACTGCTGACCCAGCAGCACCGTGGTAGAACGTTGGCACACCAATGGACCTTCCCCTGGCCTTCTGGTCCTTCCACCCCCACTCCTCATCCCCTATGCCCAGTCCTGCAGGGTCATTAGACTGTCATCACAGGCTCCAGTCACGGGCTGGGGACAATGGTCTTTGCCCCCAGGTGAGGAGTTAGGCTCCAGGCAGCTGCAGCTCCCTCTCCTTGCGGTAGCCAGGTGAGATCATGCCCATCACATGATGATCTCCCGACCTCCGCCCTCCCGGCTCTCCCGGAACTCCCCGTTCCCTCCCTCCTACACGCCCCGATGGAATAACAATAAAAGGTGCCAGGAACCAGCCGCAGCGGGAGGGCTACAGCTAGGAACACCTCCGGCCGCTGCATGGCGTCTCGATGTTATACTCCACAGCGTCGTGCGTCTCGTTCATTAGCAGCTGACCACGTGGAGTGCGAGCACCTACAAGCTGGTGCAGAAACCCGAGGAATCCTCGAGACCTCCCACCCTGCTCACAAATGCCTGCAGGAAAGGGCGGCGATACGAGGAAGTCCAGCTGGATCGAGCGCATCCAGGGACCACCGTTTCGGTGTCGCCTGTCCTCTGGATCCGGCGCATCCAGAGACCTTGGCGTCCCTAGGACGCTCTGGAGTCCGGCGGAACACGGCGGTGAGTATGGGAGCTTGCTACAAAAGCAGGAGCTTATGACAAAGCACGTTAATGAACTAGAAAGCGTTAGCGAAATGCGGCAGGAGTCCCCGGTGAAAGAGAAGGCTGCTGCGCCAAATTGGTTGAGGAGATTGAAGCTCCAATGTCCGCACATGGTACCCAGAGGGGGGGACATTGAATCTCTTAAGGACTGGGAAAACATCGGGCGCACTCTTACGCACGAGGCACCGTAGCGCCCGATGTCACTGCTACTGGCGGTGGAGACAATGTTATGTAAGCCATCAGCCTGCTGCAGACCTATGGCTCCCTTGCCGTGGGCAGCCCCTCCCTTCGATCTTTCACCTTCAATTTCAACCCGTTTCTCTATCCGCTAAATTGGACGCCTGTCCTCCTTCTGCCCCCCTTGCTCCTCCATGCATTTCAAATTCTCCAGCGGCTCCAGCCTTGCGTCTACTCCGCCAACTGTTTTCGAAGCCACCGCTTTTACCTCCGTCAGCGCCCGCGGGTTTCAAAACTCTGCGCCAGAGCTGATTAGCCCGCGATCTGCAAAAGAAAGAAACCCTAGCGGGAAGGCGATTACCCGATATTCTGCGCATTGTACCCGTCCGCCCACTTCACAGATGCCGAGGAGGGTGGCATTGTTCGGCGGGTTGTCGAGTACCGCCTCTTTAAGCTATAACATCCTCACTGGATGCTCCGCAAGAAGCGATGCGAGACAGAATCACTAGCCCCTACGGTAGAGAGGCATGCTGGAAGTGTCGCTAGGGAGATCCACCTAATGGTTCCGGACGACTGGAAAACCACCTTTCGCATGCTCCTGGAGCCCTGCACAATTTGTGATCTGGGAAAGCGAGTTCCGCCAGCAAGTGCATCAATAGGGGAGTCAGCCACTCGGCGGCGCCTAAGCACAGCCAGCTTCTCAGCTTTACGGTTTCGATGCTTTGGCCAACCCCAACGATCAGATTGTCCTGCCTGAGGCCACCCTTACGCGATTACGCTTCTCTGAGTGCGCTCTATAAGGCATTTATCAAAGTCCCAATGCCGGCCATGCCAACCCAGAGTTTCTCCCACCATCCGGCAAAACCCCAAGAGCCCTATGTCGAAGTTTGTGAACAGAGCTCCAGGGGAAGCGCTCAAGAGGACAGGTAGGATGGCGAAGAGGCCCAAAACGAGCTCCTCATTCGCTAAGCAGTGAGAACGCTTCCATGGAGTGCCGCAGGAGCAATCACGGGCCTGGGCAAAGAATCCTGAACTGGCCGACATGCTTAAGGCTTCATAAGCCAGGACATCGCCGAGATCTTCCTCCGGCCCACCAAGCTAGCCTTCCTCCTCGCCGCAGCACTCTCCACCGGCATGGGAGGCAGCCTCAAGGATGACTGCTTTAACCTGCAGCAGACCCGGACACTTGCCGAAGGGAGTGTGTAGGCAGCCGTGGAAGTGGGGCTCTACAACCCCGATGGAGGAGGGTCCTCCCCCAAGAGGAGAAGGCCGCCCAAGACCCGGTGCCCACACTGCCAGAGAGGCTTCCATTGGAGAAGCGACTGCCCGATGGGAACTCTCGCCCGGGCATGCCTCTCCCAGCCCAGGACCAAGGGAGGAGAATATTAGAGCAGACCCAGACAATAAGGCCCACGCCCCAAACCGCCCCCCACTCGTTGGTATCTCGCTCACGATGCACCTGCAGCCCATTACTCCCTTCCAAGTTCCCCCCCACGAGGTCCTTGTCGCCCCAACCCAGTATGGCGACCCCATCCCTACCGGGACTATTGGGCTGGTGCTGCCTAAGGACCCTCCGCCCGCTGAGCAGGGAGTGTTCATCATTCCCGGATTGTTAATGCGACTCCACGCACCTAGGGGACCCATCCACCTCCAGATCTGGACGTAACATCCCGCAGGCGGAGTTGCCCACATCGGAACCAGCTACATTAGCCGATCCTCCTGCCCCATGCGCTGCTCCGCTGCCGCACTCCAATAAAGTGACAAGCCCGGGCAGCCAACATGGCGCAGCCAGGCACCACCATCGCAGCGGTGGAAACACTCCATCGGAAGCTCCCGCCATACCTGGAGCTACGCCATAGAGGGATGCATGTTTAAGGGTACCTGGTGGACACCGCGCGCTTCGATGCTGACCGGGCCATCCCAGGGCAGCCGAAAGTGGCTCTGACCAGTGGCCGACCGAGGCTTGCCCGCACATCTGGGGGGTGAGACAAACCGCTGAGACGGAACATCCGCCTCAGCTCACGGTCAACAGCCCAGGACTTCGAGCTGACAGCTCATACAGTCCAGCCCCCATCGTCTTTAGACATCCATGGTCAATCTCTGGGGAAGGGGACCTCATGAGTCAGGTCAAAACGACTTTTGGTCTGGGATGGGTAAAGCCATCACAGATCATTGATCCCAATTGTTGCCTTCCGAAATTCACTTTCTAATTTCCGTAAGGAAACTGTTTCCCTCTCCCCTCCTCTTCTCCTTCTGTTTTTCGGACCAGTAAAGGGCAGGAGGGGCCAATTGGCTGACTGGCCCTCCCTAGATTAAAATCTGGGCCCGTGGCCCCTGATACCGCAGCACTGCTGCAGGACAGAGGCTCCCAGTTTGCAAAGGAGGCTGCCCAGCGCAAATTCACCCACAAACCAGTTTGAAACCTCCAGTGGTGATGTGGCATTATAGCACCACATCATCACTTGCTAAGACGGCGCAACCGAGTAGGTTTCGGCGGGCAGCATCTCCCAAAGCATAATTCGGGATCACAAATTTCTCAAGGCCACTCCAGCCTTCCTGCATTAGCCACCAAGGTCACGGTAAGTGCAACTCCCTTGAAAAGAAACCCCTTTTTTTTTCTTTAGTGTAGCGTAGGAATCTGCCTCTAATTGCCTGATTGCTTCATTCTCCCTGGATGCACTCCATCCCCCCAAAAGGCGCCTTCCAAAGCCCCTTTTGTGTTAAGATTAAGCATGCATACCCACACAACCCCCCAGGACCCGCCTGTCCCCTCCCCGAAAGGCTCGGACCCTGCCCTCTACTCAACCTGACGACGCTCTGAAGCCAATTCCCACCCAGGGTCAGCCTACCTCCTGCCCTCCCACAAACACCAAAGAAATAGGAGTAGGTTGCCCCCAGTAGGATTTCATTAGGGCCAGTTGAACCTTCACGCAGGCTGCAAAACAAGCCTTCTTATATTAAACTCTAAACCCCAACCCAAACAAAAACTCGATCTTGATCTCCCGCCATCCGGGCTTCTAGAACCGAGTTCAAGCATCCCTGCCCCCTCCAACCTGGGGAAGGGGGTGTGTTTCAGTCCTTCTTCCTACAGGTCCCTGTGGACTCCGACTCGCCATGATTAGACAGCTCCATGGAATTTGGCCAGGAGGTTCAACCTCATCCCGGAGATGTGGAACATTATCTCTAAAGGATCCCTACCAGCTGTCTCAATAGGAACGCCACGCTATAACCAAAGACCCGAATGACCTTGGGAGACGCCAAAGTTGCATCAGCCAGCCAAGCTCAAGAGCTGCTGCACCAGCAAGGCCACCAGACACCTCGAGAACCTCTGTGTCAGCTCTCTTTATATCATCACCAACCGGGTGGGCTACCCATCCTTTGCTTCCGCTCTGTTGCCTCCCAACGATGGTAATCGGCCACCCCCCCCACGAGCCACCAGGACCAACATCTGGGAGCAGTTTGCTGTCAGCTGCCAACGTCTCATCTTTCTGCCTGGGCCAGTACCTAGGAGTCGGGAGCCTGCTAAGCTCCTGCCTGCTCCCCGCTTGTAAAGCTCCTGGAGACTTCCCCTCATGGAGTCTGGCTTAAGCTCCCCTTTATGAATGCTTCGGCCCATCAAGTACTCTATGAGCGCTGACTGGGGACCCGTCAAACCCTCCCGGCCGGCGCCTCCCTTGTCACCAAGACTGTCGCTAATCACGAAGTCTGAACACCTGCTCACGCATCTCCAAGCAACGAGACGAGGTGGAACCGACCTGGGGCCCATTCACCGGTTCGGCCAACTGGAACTGCACACCTATCGAGGACATTCCCCCCGCGTGCATGGGAACATCTTGCTCCTGGGGTTGGTTCTGGACCTATGGGGAGAGAACTTTCAACTACATCCCCAGCTCGGCTCTCTGCCGGGACTCTCTGTTGCCTTAGTCGCCTCACCATCGTCTCCTGGGCTCAGGCTCCACCCCCAGAGCCCATGCTGGCGCCGCCGCCACCCCGCTCAGACCCTCCCTGTCGCCGGAGCTGGCGCGGTTGCCCTCTCTGAAGCCGGGAGTTCGCCTCCCAAGCAACTTCCCCAGTGGGAGTTCCCGGACTCGCTTCTTATAACGCTTAAGACCATTGGTCATTGGGCCTGCGCCTATGGTCCACATCAACTCTACCTCCATTGCTCTGGATGCTCTGGCCTCCGAAAGCAGTGCAGGAACTCTGGGCTGCCGCACCTCCCAGACACCGTGTCGCTATTGGATTGGGCTTATTGCTACTAAGGTCACCAAGGTTGTGAGAATGTACATAATATGTGTTGTTTTTAATCTTTCTGATAACTCTAATTGATCTATATGAAAGCACGTGAGCTGCAAGGTAGTTGTATCTAATCTGTATTATGATGTTTTGCTTCCCATTATGGTCAGCCCTCTGGAGCTGGCTGTCGGGAGGATATTGAGTGCCATTGTGCAGCTCTGCATTGGTTTAATTTGTATGCCTCTGCTATCGGGTCTTGTTTCGCTCAGTGTGTATCTAATATTGCTCATAACGTGTGTAAGAAGCCCCTCCTGAATTTCCCTTACCTCAAACTAAGTTCTAGCTGTTACATTAGCAGCTCTGGCCAGTTTGACCTCAGACGCATGGAGGGAGACAAGCGGCCCCTTTAAATCTCACCCCTAGCATTTCGGTCCCCCTTCTAAAAGAGGAGATGTGGTAATGTACTGCTGACCTAGCAGTACCGTGGTAGAACGTTGGCATCAACGGACCTACGGCCTTCTGGTCGTGACTGCACCCCCCAATTCCTCATCCCCCCCAGAGGCCACGGGTCATGAACTTGTCTGGCTCAGTCATCGGGCTTAGGGACAATGGTCTTGCCCCCAGGTGAGGATTAGGCTCAGACTTTATGTTCCTCTCCTCAAGATCGTAGTTGTGGTGAGATCATGCATCACATGATGATCTCCCGACCTCCCGCCTCTCGCTCCTGAACTCCCCCCTCGCTCCTCCCTCCTACACCATGGAATAACAAAGGTGTTAGGAACCAGCACGCTGGAGACTCATTAGGAACATCGGAGCTCACAAGCCTGCCGATGACCCCACCAGATGTTATCTCAAGGCCTCGCCTCGCTCTTGTGCTTGACCACGTATCGCACTACAATGAAATCCGGGCATTGTTGGGTATGCAGCAGCCAGGAGGTGTCAGATTTGCTCTGCCACTGGCATAAGTGCCCCAGAGAGGGCATTTAAGCTGGTAGAAACCCATGCTGCATCTAGAGGAAGATTCGCCCCCCTGGGTTGTGGTGTGAAAGATTTATGTGAAAGAGAAATATATTATCACTAAAGAAAGGTAAATTAAATACTATTTCCTAGGAAAGGATTTTGAAAACAGATGCTTCATGTAATTAATCATAGCTACAAAAATGCATTGTATTTTTCCTAATTATCATAAAATCTAATTACCATAAAATCCAAGACACCCTTAATTAAATTAGAACTTCTATAAAGAATTAAAAACTCAGAGCTTATAGAAGGCAAAAAGAAGATTCCTTACAGTGAAAGGCTAAGAAAATGCGCTAAATTACAGTAAAAGTTACAGGTAAGTATCCAGGTCCCACAGTAGGGTAAGATATTTTTTACTTAGAAGTCCAGAGTTCAGAAGATTATTCTTATGAAAGTTTTGCATATGTTAATGAGTTCTATGCTTCCCTCCCCTCTCTCTATTTACTTATTTGATAGGCCACCTATTTATTTATTTACTTTTTTGATAGGCCCTGGAGGGACAGAACTGGGTCCAGACTATCCACAAGTTGCAATCAAGGCAAGCTCTCAGCCATAGGAGGTAAGTGATAAACCAAGGGTTTGGGAAAGGGATTAAGGAGCAGGCAGTAGCCAGGAAGGTATGGGCAAATGGATTGGCCAGAACAGTCACCAAAGCCTGATAAGCAGGGCTGAGATTGAACCATGGAAAAATGGGGATGGGGCAGGCACCCTTTCATAAGGGAAGCCCCAAGGGACAGACCTTGGAAGAAAGGTCTGGACAGGATTTTTTTTTGCTGGAAGAGAGATAGCTTTCCAAAGGAGGATAGAAGGTAAAATATGGTAATCTGCTCTTCTTTATTTTCTGAGGCCTGGACATTGTCTCTACCATGGGCAACAGATAGAAGGGTGAAACCAGTAAGGGTGGAGCCTCTCACCAGTAAATTGTAAGAATGTATGAATAGTGACTACTTGTCAAATATCATGTAGAATAATATCAACTGCAAAATGCTACTTATTTTCAGTTACAAAGATATCATCAACGCAAAAGTTTTCCACGAACCACTGTGAGACAAGGCCATCACCAGACAGGATTGCTTGTGTGTTTGCCTTCACACTACCTACAACCAACCCAAAGAACACATGAAGACAACTCTGAGGGCACAGGTAGCCAGATCCCCCTGAGTTCCATTCCCCAGTTCCTCTTTCTGGATGGCTGCCCAGAGCCCTTTGGTGATGGGTGGGGTAATAAATAAATAAATAAATAAATAAATAAATAAATAAATATCAATGGATTTCATGGGTTATTTGGCTCATATGAACATAGAAGATATGTTCAGTTTTTGAACGGCTTTGTTGAGATAGAATGGCAGATCTCAGATTTAAATCTTTATTTACCCATGATTGCTTCAGTTTTATGTTTTGAGAACTGTGTTGGTTTTATACCGGTCACTTGGTAAAGTAACCTAAACACTTAGGACAACCATCAAGTCAAACTGAATTAGATGACACTAGAACTTTGTCTCCTCAGTGTCTAAACTGGCTACTCAATGTCTAAATTGGCTTCTCAGCTTTATAGGTATGGTTCACAGCTTCTCAGTTTTATAGATATGATTCCTAGGCCAGTATACTTACAGTGCAATCATCAGTGGACCAACACTCTTCTAAACATATTGGCTAGCCAGTTTCTCTTCACTGTTTCTCTTCATCAGCCAATTTCCTATTACTGGCTTTTACTTCAAGGCATAAGTTTAATCAGTTCAATCAGACTTATCAGACTTATCAGACTTATCAAGAAGAGAATACAAAGGATGTGATTGACATTAGTGATACTTAAAGCACAGAACACTAAAATCAGCTAAAAATTCCCCAGGACAGGCATTAGAAGACTGAGGAGGTAATAAGGATTTTTAAAAAATAGAAAATTAGACAAAAATTTGCAAGTTTGAGACACCATTTTAAACAAAGGCTGACTTTCAATAAAGCAATACATCTTGCAAGGTTCAGTGAACATCCATAAGGAAAAGCAAAAAAATGCAATTTCACTTGTAAATTTAGAAGTTATATCCTTAGGTTAATTTATTAATAGTAAACAGGAATCATGCTGCATTGAATAGAATGAAATATTCATGACACTGAATTCTTTTTATCAAATTAATACTTTCCACTTTTCCCTCCAAGCACTTATTCTAAACGAATACTATTATTAATAAAATCTGGCAGTGCTGCAGTCATAAGGGCTTTGCACTTATGGTGACCAGTGTCCCCTCATAACTCTAGATACAAAATATAGTTCCAATTAGTTTATACTGTTTTAATTATTTCACATGGTACTTTTTCTTAGAAGCAACAGACTAACCAACTTCATATGCTACATACTAATTCTAATAAAATGGCTACCAAGATTTACTGAACAAAATTCATAGTTGTAAAAAGAGGAAAAAAATTTTTTGGCTAATTTGTTGGTTTAGGGCAAAAAATATTTCTTATTCCAGTCTACCAAAATTTTGATAAATGATCATCTCCCTTCAGTTAGTAACCCTTAAGTTAATATCCATACTTCTTCAGTAGATTTACAGATATTCATTGAGTTATCCTATTTAACCCTTACCGATTTAAGTGAGATGGATAAATAGTGACTTGCCTAAGATCATATAGTATGCTAGAGTAGTCTGAGCATAAGGAAACTCCAACCTTTCTGTATTGTTCACTAAATTATAGGAATGCAGGCAATGATACATGCAACTAGTAAAAAGTGATTGCTGACAAAGTGACAGCGGTCCTAGATCAAATTTGGAAAAAAGAATTGAGACACTGAGTATGATGAAACAGAGGAAACTAATAGAAATGAATAATTTGCATGTGCATCATTATATCTATTTTCGAGCACAGTCAAAAATGTAGATCTAAAACCTCACAAAAGTAAGAACATATTCAGCTACATGGAGTTCATCCACACCAATTTTTGCCACCCTTTTGACTCTGGAGGAATCCTTGAAATATTTTTCAGGCCTCAAGGTACCCTGCACATTCATGCTCAAATGTAAGCCAGAGGTTACAAAATTATTATATTTGTTTCATGTGTCGGCCTGAATCAGAGGCAGGCAGACTTGAATGCTGGGTAGGCAGCCAACTGAGTTGGTTGTGAGGAAAAGAGAAGCATGAAATGCAAAGAAGATGGCAACAGGTGGGCAAACAAGCAAGATATATTTTCCCCAATATAATCCCTCCCCCTCAAGGATCCCCACTTCACCTTACTTACCAATTGCTGGCTGTGTGTTTGGACTTTCTGATGGGGTCAGAGGACGGGGGGGTCTGCCTAAAGTTCAGCAATGTTGCTGGAGCTGGCTGAAGTCTTTCCTCACCTTCCCTGGGCTCTCTGTGTCTTGTTTCCAGGACAATAAACAGAAGAGTTGACTGAGCTAATGAGTTCCATGCTAAATCTTTGCCGAGTTTGCACCTTTAGGGACAGGAGATGGGGAAAAACTGACTCTGGCCAATGAAGCATGAGCATAACACTGCTCCTTGGCCAATCAGGGTTTTTTTATTCCCTGGGATATTCAAAATCCTGGATTTGGGGTGCCTGCCTGGCTGACCCAAAAGTATACATTGAAGTGCTGGTTCCTAGTCAGCCCATCCTATTTTAGACTGAGATAGAGTGATAGTTCAAGAGATTTCCCTTGAATTTGTTCTCCCTCTGTCTGGTCATTGGAGAGCCTGCATTCATGGGACACATCAGCCCTGCAGAGGAGACCTGTCTGGAGAAGATGCCAAACCGTCTGAGCATGACTAACAAAGTTTTATTTTAATAAATATTTCACTGTTAACATTTTATGTTTGTTGTTTTTCTTTGTTGTCTGTTTAATGTTATTTTGCATTTGTAAAATTTCTGTGTAGCTGCCTTCCAGTTTAACCCCCCAACCCCCAACCCCGGCTACTGGTTCTGTTCTTGCTTTGCTTTGGCTTGATTTGGAGACTTATGTTCTGATTAAGGTCTCCCACTGTTGAATTCCCTCCTTTTGGTCCTTTCTCTCCCTATATTTGCTGGTTTTGCGTTTCTTTTCCTGTTTAATTTGACTGTTTTGTTCCACATCCCAAACTGTTTGGAGGTTTTGCTTTGCCTTCCTGGTGGTTTTTGCTGGATTTTATTTGCTTTTGTGGTTGGTCTTGTTGTGAGCTGGACATGACACATGCCTCCCCAATCCTCTGCACACCCTGTCTCACTCCCCAAAGACCAACCTGGACCTGGTAGGGCATGCACAGTGCCCAAGAGAAGCTCTCATTGCCTCTGTCATATGCCATCCCCCAACAACCAAAACAGGCCCTGTGGTAGCTGCCAGTGCCTTGCAAGGCCAAGCAGAAGTTTCTCCACATCTTTCCACCCACCCCAAACAATAATCCAGCCCACCCACTGTCTCCTCACTGCAAAAGCCAATCCATGCCTGTTGTGAGCATCACAGCAAGCCACTCTCCCCCCAGTCCAGGCAGCACCCTCCCCAATTTCCTACCACCTTCCCCCACCCATAAAGACCAAGGTAAAGACTTACCTGGTGGCAGAAGTTAAAGTCCATTGGTGCAGAGTGTCTGGAAGAAGCAACATTGGAGGGTGGGAAGAGAGGTAGCCCCTCCTCCAGCCTGATCAGTTGTCCAATCACCTTCCTCACCCCTACTAGAGCCATTTTTTACTTTAATATGGGCTTTACTGCTAATTAGTTTAAGAAGCGACTTTATGTCAAGATGCCTACTGAATAATTGCTGAAGGTTCTGATTAATAGAGTTGTTATTAGGTGTTTTTGTACATCTCTGGTCTGACATTTTGATTCCAAAGTGTTCTGATAGAATTGGACAGGGTATAATCTGTTCACGTCTCGCCCCACCCCATTTTAGATTTTGTTTGAAAATTGCCTCAAACTGGATCATGTCTGAACATGAATTACACTGAACTTATCACAGAGCAAAAATGGAGAGGAAAAGAAAATGACCAAAAAAACGAGAGAGTAACATTTAGGAAGATGATAGATAAAATAGGTACTTTAAAAAAGATAAGGGCAAAGCTGATTACAGCTACATATCCCTGGTCTCAGATCTCAATATGGAGAAGCAATAAAGAAGCCAACAAAGAAAAGGATTGAGGGGTGGTAAAGATCAAGGGAAAATACACTGATGATAGCATTCATTTTTTGAGTGTGTAAAGATTTTCTAATGCAGTTGTTCAGAGGATAGTTATAAAGAGAATTTTTTAGATATTGAAAGTGTCATGTGTATCACAGTGTACAATAAACTTGAAATATAGCTGTGCATAGGAATATGGCAGCTAGGTATGTTAGACAAAGAAATCTCTAAGACAACATGCATTTGTGCCAATCATAGTGGTGAGAAGAATGCTGAGGAGAGTAAATCAAAACTAGACATCATCACAAATATACTTCTTCTAGCTAGGGATGTCCATCATGCATTGATTCCCTGGTTGGAGTGAAAGAAAAAAATAGCATGGATTGACTGCATCTTGAAATTAATGGAAGTTTCATATTTATGAATTGGCCTGTTTTATCATTCCCCTTGTAATTTCAAGTAAGAAAAGAAAGCTGTAATAGGCATCTCAAGCTCATGCATATTCAATAATTTACACCCATATCTAGACATTCAGGCAAAGCTTCTTGGTTTTTTTCTATTATAAGAATCTACCCTGATTTATCTCAAGGTCAGTTTTTTAGAACTGGGAAGAGCAAATGGAATTCAGAATAGTCCGTTCATTTCATAGTAATAATGAACACCAATTGAGTATCTTTAGTTTGGCTTTCCTACTGTGTTCTCTGTAATGAAAATAGAATGGTAGAAGTATGCAAAGACAATTAGGTAGGAAAAACGAAAGAACTCTCTCAAAGTTTAAAAGATACTTTTTCAGAGGTGTGATGATGAACTAGGAAATGGTTTTCTAGTTGGTTAGCTCCAAAGATCCCACATCATCCATAAGGAGGAAAAATTTTAAACAACCAATTACCATATATATATTCAAGTATAAGTTGACTTTTTCAGCACATTTTTTAATGCTGAAAAAGCCCCCCTCGGCTTATACTCGAGTATATACAGTAATTCCAAGATGGCCGCCAGAACTGTGGCACACCGAGAAAGGAGATCACACCAGCTGTGGCAGAAGCATTTTGCCTGCATCCAACTTTGAGTATTAAATTCACCATTCTCTTTTGTGTTTTTATGTAAAGCTAGGCTTGTAAACCCTCAAGCTTTGATAAAGTCACAATCTTTGCAATTAGAGTTGCTCCATTGGCTCTGAATGCCATTGTAGGTATTACTCTGTGCCCTTGAAATTTATGTTCTGTCAGGCATGGCATCCTCTTGGAGAGAGATTCCATTGCACCTGTAGCGTTTAAAGAGTGCAAAATGCAAGTCAAGATTTGTTACTAGTAAATCAGGTCAAGCTGAGTTTTTGTGCAAATTCCTCTCTGTAAAGCAGTACAAATTAAAGCTGAAAAAAGAGGGTCTTACAGATCTAAGGATAGAAATACCCTCTGTGCTATTTAGCAAGTGTGGTAGGAGACAAAGAGACACTGTAGACCTTCCTAATGGCTTAATATTACCTTTGAATAAAATATGTCCCTGAACATGCGAGGATAAAAGCATACACTGTTCACAAGGTGGTGCTAGCAAACAGTATCTGCTTCCTTTGAAAACTTCCTTGCTTAATGACATTTTTAAAATTCTAGTGAGCCATTTTTGAAGGAGGCCTTGTGGGTACTCACAATCTTTGGCGTGAAGCATCCAGGCAGTCTCCCTTCTTGCCTTCATTCTGTTCGTCCTCTGATCATGAAGATTGCTTTTAGTCAACTTTTTTTACAACCAGTGAGATACCTTCATGAATATTATTGATATCTATTTTATTTTTGAAATTTACCAGTAGCTGCTGCATTTCCCACCCTAGACTTATACTCGAGTCAATAAGTTTCCCATTTTTTTTGTGGTAAAATTAGGTGCCTCTACTTTTATTCAGGTTGACTTATACTTGAGTATATACGGTTTATCTTTTTAATGGTAGAACCTAGATTCCAAATCAAATAGCTCTGATTTGAATATTCATTTGTTGTTTACATAACTGTTTTATAGGCAGATATGTGTGGAGTAAAATGATAGATTACCCCAGAATCTGTGCTAAAAATACATAGATTTACCAGGATTTGTGCTAAAACTACATTTTATAATAATGAACAGGGGCATTTGTAAATGTTAAGAAGTTAACATGAAATCTCTTGTCTTGGTGGTCAAAAATTTGTGCAACTATTTTTTCCTTAATTGTTTTCAATCCACAACAGTAGGGAGATGGCAATGTATTTATTAATAGAGGTAGCCCAGAAACTCAGAACTGTATGAAAGTAATGGAGACATATACTATAGTCTTCTAGTTTCACTGTACTTTTCTTGACCATTTGTCCTCTTTGCTAGTAATTTTTAGTAGATAACAGGTGTTTGGATTCATAGGCTTTTAAGAGGACTACTGATCTTTTGTGAGGAGTGACACACAGTCGTTAAACCTGAGGTGAGGCCCATGACTGGAACACATGGTACAAATCTGTACTCCTCCCCTTTGCTCCAATATTGTTAGACAATATTGTTACCCAGCTTTCATAGGTTGTGAACTTATTTTTAAGGAATCTCCACCAGCTGCTAAGAGTGTAACAGCACACAACTATTTTAAGTAGCAATGGGGAAAATAACTTGGCTTAGCAATGTGAGAGGCAGGCTGGGTAGGGATCTTTTAAAGACTATGTATACCAGAAATGGCTTGAAACGTATCTGCAGAGAATTCACAAAAGACCAAATTGCAGTTTAAATATTTTTATATAAATTTTGGTTGCAAACAATCACACAGTAAGAAGTCAAGGCATATACACACAGTTCCTAGGATATAAACAGGGAGGAGAAGATAGGTGGGAGGATAGCGCAGGGAGTTGGGGAAGCAGGGACTATACATTACCTAAATTCAGCTGAAGACGATCTTGTAGAAGGCAAGAATTCAAATGACCAGCATCTGAATCCAGGCGAAGGACGAATTCGTGTCTCACACCAACAAGACCAAGGGAGGTTCAAGTTAGCAATGAGCACTGGAGTTGGGGTGCACAGTACTTTTATACCCTTTTGCCCAGGTAGGGGCAGGAACAAGTGAGTTTTAAGTCTCATTTTCCTAAATTCTCTGGAACTTCCCATGCTGGGCTTGCTGGGCTGAGCTAATTAGCAGCTCTTCTATTGTTCTAAGTACCCGGGACAATGGGGGTAAATTGCTCTTATAAATCAGGAAGCACAGAATGGCTTTATGCAGAGCAACTCTGTAGAGACACTGCCCAGGTTATTCAGATTTGGCAGAGACATTTAGATTGGGATAAGGTGAGTGGTTTAGGAAAGTCATAACAATGGGTAGAGGAGATGCAGAGGAGCAACCATCTGTTGCTGACCTGGTTTCCAGAAGAGATAGGGAAAAGGCAGTATCTGATATTAAAGTGGCTTTCCATATTCTTTGTCTTTAACAGTATCTTTGCAAGGTGTGGTATCAAGCATGCCCTTACACAGGATGAGACCTCCAGATTTCAGGAGTAACTCATTCTCTTGATTTAATCTTGCTAAACAGACCTTTTGCCTGAGGCCTACTTCTAAGTGGACACACTGCCACACACACAAAAATATGAGAGGTGGCTTCCGCCTATGTAGTTTAACAGGAAAATATTATGAAATAATATATATTGGGGTGTCAAGGGCAAGGTTAACAATATGTACTCAACTGTGCTTTTGTTTATTTACCTAATTAATTTTTATTCAAGTAAAGTCTTCATCGCTGAATTACTATTCGATTGTTGGTTTTCATCGTTGGTTTTCATTGCTGACTTACCATTCGATAGTTTGAGTAGATCTTTGTATGTAGGCCAATTGTCTTTATTTTATCATTCATTTAGTGCTTCTGCTCTAGAGAGCCACATTGGTTTCTTATTGTGAAATCTGCCTCTATATTTTGTCCATATTTTAAACAAAGCTTTTCTGAGTGTGTGTTTATTTAATATGGAGGTATCCATCCTTTGATCAATAGGCTATAAATAAGCATCCCATCCTTTTTCTTGATCAAAACCTTCCACTCTTAATAAAACATGGGACTGTTCTTGAAGACTGTCCAGAAGCTACAGCTGGTGCAGAATTCTGTGGCCAGAATGCTGACTACAGTGGGCAATAGAAGTGGGCCATATCACTCTAGTCTTGTTTCAAGCCATGCAAAAATAGACGATGTTATTGTAAGTAACCTTTGTTATTCATGGGCACAACAGAAGTTCTGTCGATAAATAAATACAATGTTGCATATGAAACATCTAATGCAATATAATTGGTTAACCTGTACTACACTTCAGAAGACACCATATGAATATTTTGTAATATAGTTTTGTTAGTCTTACAATTAATTTTCTCATTAGAAAATATGCTTGTATGAAACATTAAATGTATCAACATTCCAAAGTTATTGATTCCCATTACTTGCAGAAACTACATATGTTTCAAAGACCATATTACTGCTATATCGCACCCGAGGCTTCAGCCGGGAGGAACCATTGCGTAGGGGGAGGAACAAATGGAAACCTCCCTCCCCGCCGGCTGGCCGAGGCTGTCACATGGCCGGGTACCGGCACATGACAGGGGCCTTCAAGCGGCATCAGCGGGAACTGGCCTCTTTCAAGGCCAGCTGCTTTTTGGGAAGGCAGTAGCTTGCATGCCGGACCTTCCCACCTCGGGGCCTCCATATGAGGTCCGTGGTGGCGATAGAGCTCTTGAAAGCAAAGCCTTGGGGCCGCACTGAGAGCTCGCTGCCTGGCAGGGAGGGGTGTCACAAATTGGATTTGCGTCCATGTGGCACCTAGTAACTTCCTGTTCCAGTTCCCTTGGGGGATGTGCTGGACAGGGGTTCTGTCCGAAGGGCCTAAGGGGTCAGCTGGGGCTGCCCTATAACCAGGTCAGCGGTTTGCTGCCTGTGGGCCAGGATGTGCTCTGTTATGCTCACCCAGCTTCAACGTTTTGGTTAGATGTTAAATAAATTTGGGCTGCGGCTGATTTCTTTTCCAACAAGTATGAGTCAGTGTTTTTGTTGGAATGAGTCTCCACACATCCCCATGCAATTAACTCTGCTTACTGTGTTTTCCTCCATATTCAGGATCTAGTCACTGTAGTTGATTGGGGTGTCTAATAGATTATGGATTCCTGTGCCAAATATAAGAGATCCATCACTTTCTCTTACTGTTCTCCTTGTGAATCACATCCAAGATGGTTGGAGATTTAACTATGGGGCTTTCCGCACTACAAAAGGGAGTGAAGGTCGACTCGGTTCCCTCCAATGGGGGGCGATTCCTGGCTGTCCGCACAGCAACTTCCTTGGCCCCCTGGAACCGAGCTAAGTGGGCGGGATCATCTTGGTACCTGTTTCGCTCCTCGATCGTGATTGGTGCTTGTGTTATGGTGGGAAACGGGAATGTTCTTTGTTTTTTTTACAGTTTCGCGTGCGACGCAGCTTCTATACGCAGCATTGACGCTACTGAACTACTTCCGATGCAGCCAGTCGGAGCTTCACTGGAAGCTTTGGCGCCAAAATTTTTCCGCAGTTTAATCGCCGCTTTGAAACGATCTCTTCAATATTGTAGCTTCGAAACATGAGGGAAACTGTATAAAAAAAGCCGCGCTCTCTGCCCGTCACGACTCTCCCGTTCTGCGCATGTGAACGAAGCGGCTCCTGATTGGTTGAGTGGATGCGGTGTCGTTTCTATGCATCTGCATTTCGAAGCTTCGAAGCGATATTGACCTTGTTCCACCAGCGAGTCGCAGTTCATAACTGCGACAGGGATGTCGCGGTTCCGAGCGGGGGGAACAGAGACAAGACAACGTCGAGCTCGGTTGTAGTGCGGATACACTGAGTTGAACCTGAGTAGAAACCGGTACAACACAGTAAGTGCGGAAAGCCCCATTCTCAGTTATCTGAATCACTCCACAAGCTTCTCTCTCTCTGTTAAATTCTTTATCACTTCAGTACTTATATCATGTATACAGTTATATTGTTATTTTGATGTTAAATTGCAGCTCAGGAGTTTGGAATGCAAAAGTAACCTTCTGAACAGGAAAAAAAAACACACCAGAATTGTGGCAGCAGAATTCTAGCAGAGGTGGAAATAAGAACAGCTTTCAAGAAGTTCTGCATTTACAACTAGCAGTACACCACTGTGGAGAAACTAGGTCACTGGCAAGTGGCTAAGGATCAAAGAACTTGGTTGAAATAGGGAACTAAAATAGTGTTCACTGGTTCAACTCAGACTTAGAGGTTCAAATGTGTTTGAATCTGAAGAAGGAAATTGTGGCTGTTGATGAAGCCGAGGAGGAAATAACAGCTGCTGAACATGCTCAATTTACAGTTGTTATTTAATGGAGAAAAATAGACAAAATTGTTGATTCTCATTAGTCTGATTTCGGGATTAAGGAGCTCTTTTTCTCATCTGCAGTTGATAGTGGATCATTTTTTAAAATTATATTGATGATTGGCTAGTGTCCAATTAGACTATGAGGCACCTGGAGGACAGGAGTCAACAGTATGGAACATTCTGGGCTTTGAGCAGGTACTTTGTAGAGAATTTGGGATTTTATTTCCTCCAAATAATTTGTTGTCATCTACAAACTTCCCTCCTTCATTTTTTTTACCTGACTATTATGCTGGCATTGTTGAGGTTTTTGAGGTGCCTGTGTTGAGGAGAGTTCATGCTTCACTGTCCTCTAAGAATGCTGTAAACCGCATTCAAGCTTGTAGATAAAAAAGTAGTTCTCCAATATGCAGCTCTTCACAAATCATCCTTTTGTTATACTGATGAAACTGAACGTCAGCTGATACTTATTCAAAGCCATTAATTCATTGGTGATCATCCCTTGCTAACCCACCTTCCTTTCTACAATCAGAATGGGAGAAAGGGTAAAAAAATTACTGTCATAAAAGTGGAGGTTTTAGCTGACTGAAACTCTGAACTCTGATTTTCTTTTAATTAAAAAAAATTTAAGCAGGAAGGATTTGGACTTCTTAAATCTAGGTGAATCCCAAGAGCTCACAATGTGCAGGTTCAGCCATCCTTATTAATCAACATTTCTTAGAACACCATAGGCACTTTTTGAAATGTCTTTTCATGTTACTTAAGTGAAAATAATGGTGAAGCCACTGTTATGCTGTCTTACGGAATTGTTCCTCAGTGATTCCATAGACCTGAGACATTAAAATACATGTAAAAAGAGAATAGTGAATATTTATTTTTGTTTGTTTTATTAGACTTATATCCCACCAGTGGCATATCTAACATTGGGCAGCCATGGCTCATGCCCTAGGCCACACTTAAAGGAGGGCACCATCCCTGTTTGTCTGCCCACCAGTGGCATATGGGGTCCAAATGGCGCCTGGAGACAAAAAACCCTCTGGGCATCCCCCCCACAGAACCCTGCTTACTCGCACAGTGCCCATTCCCCTCCCTCCCTCCCTCCCTCCCTCCCTCCCTCACTCACTCACTCACTCACTCATTCTTTCCTTTCCCCGCAGGCTCTGAGGCTCGGCTTCAGGGAAGCTGCCTCTCAGGCAGCCTGTCTCTATGACTCTATTACTCTATAAATCATAGGGACAGGCTGCCTGAGCGGCAGCTTCCCTGAAGCTGAGCCTCAGAGCCTGCGGGGAAAGGAAAGGGTAAGTGAGTGAGGGGGCCAGCCGGCCAGCCAGGCAGCAGCAATGGCGGCAGCAGGTGGGGGTGGGCAGGAGCCTGCTGGGTGCCCCCACAGGTGTGTGCCCGGCAACATGGGTGGTCCCATGTCTGCATAGGCGGTATGCCACTGCTGCCCACCTGCCACAACCATGCCATCCAAGTGGACACAGTGCCTAAAAAAAGGAATCAAAGCCTTGCTTTGCAACCAGTCCCACGGAGCCTCTCCAGATCTTGGCCTGTCAGGGAGCAACTCACCAAAGAGCTTAATCCCAATGTTTTGTTCTTTGAAACTATACCTCATACAGCCAGCATAGTTAATCTCTAAAAAATAGGGAATAAAAAAAGAGTAGGGTGGTTATACATAAACCAGAAGATAAGTCCTTGTTCCTCATTACTTTCTACTGAAGGCATTTGTTCAATGTAATCAGCATTAAGTTATAGAGAAACTACAAGCAATTATGTAGGCAGAGATGAAAAATGAAACATTAATTAAACATAAAAAAGCAACCATAAGAAATACTGCCAAAACCATAACTCACTTTATTGGCTTAATTAGAAGCAGGAGCAAAATATGTTTGCAAGGATCTTGCTAAAATATACTTTGATTTCTACTTTTCTACTAACTCTGTAGTTTATAATGCCAATAAAGGCTTTGGAATTGGACTACTTCTGAATATACTTTGAAGGTGTCTAGGTACTGCAGAAAAACATTGAGTTAGATCAAACATCTAGACAAAATCTTTATTCACTGTTTTGGCTACAGGCAGGGGCACTGCATTGAAACTATGTTTTCATTTCCAACTTTTTTGTAAGCGTACAACTGGTAGGGGAGCCAACATGGTAGTGTGGTTAAGAGTGGTAGACTCTAATCTGAAGACCTAGATTTGATTCCCCACTCCTCCACATTAAGCCTGCTGGATGATCTTGAATCAGTCACAGTTCTCTCCAAACTCTCTCAGCCCATGTGGCAAACTACTGCCTAATCTCTCTAGCCTTGTAAGCACTATGGCCGTGATGGTGAACCTATGGCACTCAGATGTTCATGGACTACAATTCCCATCAGCCCCTGCCAGCATGGCCAATTGGCCATGCTGGCAGGGGCTGATGGGAATTGTAGTCCATGAACATCTGGAGTGCCATAGGTTCACCACCATGGCCCTATGGGGTTGCCATAAAGCAGCTGTGATTTGGTGGCACCTTCCACCACATAACTAGTAGTGAACTGCAACTGGGTTCAGTGAGTTGTAGAAGTGTTTGAGGTGGAGAATGACCACATTCAAATCCCTATTCAACCATGAAACCCAGTGACTGGCCTGATCTGTATCACTGGGCTGTTGTTAGTATGCAATGATATCCATTGGAAGAGTCACTTAATTATTAAGGATGTGCCTAGGGTAGACAATGGAAAAACTTTGTAGAAGAAGCAAATTTGAGTTTTCTCTACCTTCCCCTTCTCCATGCAGTCTATTTGTCTCTAAAAACCTCTGTGAGATTTGGGAAAGCTTCATAACAAACAGGTACATACAAACTTCCATAGCATCAGTATCAAGTAGCATTGAAAGGTGATGAAGTATGAGTATAATATGCAGAAAAAATTGAGAAAGATCAAATATCTAGACAAATTCTTTATTCAGTGTTTTGGCTACAGGCAACCCCCCCCCCCCCCGCCCCCAACACACACACACACAGACATGAGATAGCAGCTTGAGTTTAATTTGTTTGTTTTTAAATCAAGTTGATCTATGCCATACCATTGTATGCTAATATATTTCAATGGGCAACCTTCTCTAGGAAGCTGCACCATGGCAGCCTTTGTTAGGCAAACTTGCTGTGACCTGAAAACCAACCTTTTTCATCACTGCTTGCATGCAATGTGCCATAAACTATCCAGCCTCTTCCCTGATATGCTGCATGGCCACTTTCAGGTTCAGAAATAGGCTGTTCAGCACCAAGGGTACTCTTTCCTAGCCATACCCTGCTGCCCAGTAGGTGAAATGCTGTTCTGGATACACGGTCCATTATTCTTGAATGCTTCAGGATGTGGAACTAAATATGCATAGAGAGTAATAAAATTTATTGCATGCCAATGCACAAGGAGAATTATGTTCTACCTAGATTATCTATGAAGAACTTTCTCATCTTATAAGCAAATTTCATAAATATTTATAGATACAAATTATTGCAATCTTACAGAATAATTGCAACAGATGCTATAGTGTTTTCCTATCTCATGAAGACTTTAGTATTTTCCTGCTCCCTTCATAATTAACCCTCCTGTATCAAGTCAAGCAAGACTTAGTAAGTTTAATAAACAGAAAAGTCAACATGGCGATGTGTGTCAGGGGTTACAGTGACTGTCTGATGGCTGACTTTGGTTAACTCATAGACCTGCTTTCTTAAGCTTTCTTTGGTTTTACTAGGCTTTCTTAGGCTTTCTTTCCTCTCCCCACAAAGATGAGACAAACTGTTACCCAGATTTAATATTGGGAATTCCATTTCTCACAAATAGAAAAAGCTCACTTGCTGGTAGAATCTAAAACACAAACTGCTGTTTGTCCACTGTTTCACTTAAACCCACTCTATAAACCTGAGCTGTCTGTAGTGCTTAAAGTTTCCTAGTTGTAGACTCTGATGTTTGTCATGATGCTTCATAATACATTCCCACTATACAAATATGGATTGTACATATGTTTTCTCTCTCTTTCTGTCTCTAGTTTATGATAAATCCATAAATTTGTTGAGAGGATGATGAGTCTAGCAGGATGAAATCAAATACTTTTTTTCAAGCCCAGTAACACTTCATGACAAGGCAATTAAAAGTTAAATACCATCACCTTTATTGTGCTTCCAGGCAGGATTATGTGTGCGTACACTATTAAACACATCCATAGATATATTCCATAACAAAACAATAGTGGTCACATCCAGCAGTTTCATATCATTTCAGTGCATAAACAGCTGCCATGCTTGCAAAAACTGCCTTGTTCATTTCAGCTAAAGGACCTGATCCTCACACACAAAGGAAATCTTGCTAAAACTGTTTTTTCCTGTCAATTGATAGCCTCATCCAGATGAGAGACTGAATCCACTGGTGGAAGTGGTGCACAGCCATGCTGATGCATTTGTCCTTCCCAGGGCACTAATCCAGCAGAGGAATAAAACCACCAGTGTGCAGCTGCTGTGGCCCTGCCCAACACTGAGATACAGCACCAGCATTCCAGTGTCCTTGCTGCAGCCAGCTAGTGGGAGCAGTTCAGGGGTGGGGCTGGGTGAGCCAGTGGCCAAGACAAGAGTTGAAACTTTAGTTCCACAGAAGGGCCTATTAAGCCCAATGGGGACTTCTCAGTGGCTGGGAGAGTTTTGTTTTTTTGAAGCCTTCCCAATTGCCAGGCGCAGGAAGCCCCCTTGGGGAGTGGCAGAGATGGAGTGCAGTTAGTGGTTACTCTGGGAGCAAAATGCTTTCTTGTACAATTCATGGATGGTGTTGCCCGTCTCTAGCACAGTGTATACACATCACACATCTAATGCTGGAACAGTGTAGGTGTTTGCTGAGCAATTGAGCAAGTTTAACATATTTAAAATGAGATTTACATAAAAATTAAGGGAAAGTCATATCAGAATAGTGAAAGAATTGAATGTTCATGGTTTAACGTCTAGTGTTTTTGAGTGTTTTTTCTTCTATCTTGAAGACATTGAGTATAATTTTTTCAACTTATTCAGCCTGTTTATTGAAATAGTTTACATTACAAATGCCATTAATGCCACACT
Source organism: Sphaerodactylus townsendi (assembly GCF_021028975.2). Taxonomy (NCBI): domain Eukaryota; kingdom Metazoa; phylum Chordata; class Lepidosauria; order Squamata; family Sphaerodactylidae; genus Sphaerodactylus; species Sphaerodactylus townsendi. Next base: position 55,455,946 of record NC_059434.1, on the reverse strand, counting down.
CTATGCTAATGAGACTCAATTTTAATAATTAAAAACAAAATGCATGAGTAGATTGACAGCACTGAAGGAGAGCCATTTCTATGAAATGTTAATAAAAGTACGATGTGAAGCTGGCATCTCTCTCCTACATGACAAAGAACCACATAATTTACATTTTTAACTGATTAAAATCAACACAGTGATCTAAATATTTATGATTGCTTCAGGAATGTTCCTGCCACTACTCACCCACAAGCCCATGCCTTTTAAAATGCAGAATGCTTATTAAGCTATCTTAGAAATGCAAATACTAATGCTTCTTCGATGAAGATATCACAGTTGGGGGAATTCAAATGACTAGATAACAGTGGGCCACATTATTGCACAGACCGACAGACAGGCAGGCATCTCCTCATTTAGTGTTAGCATTATGTACTATTCACAGCTGACCTTTGTCTTTTGCAAAGAGGAATATAAAATAAACAAAGGTACCACTGACATTTAAGATAAGCAGCCACACCGTAACAGAAAAAGGACTAGCTACTGCTATTTTGTGGTTAGGGATATCTATTATAATTTGATTTTTGTTTTATTAGTTTTATATGCTGCCCTTCCCTGATGGCTCAGGGGCACTTCCAACAATCTAATAAATACATAACAAATACATTAAAAACCTGATGGTGACAATATAATTGCAATAAATAACTCAAAAACAGGAGGGGGACAAGGGTAGAGAGGGAGGCCAGACACATGGAATAGTTGTAGCTACTTCAACCATATGCCTAAGGGACCAACTCTGTCTTACAGGCCCTGCTGAACTGTATCAGGTCCCACAGTGCCTCAGTTTCACTGGATAAAGTCTTCACTGGTTGAAGCCAGGGATGAAAAAGCCCTGGCACTAGTCAAGGATAGCCAAACTTCCTTCAGGCCGGAGTGTTTGCATTCGCTAAGTGCAGTGATCTTTAGGGAACATACTGGGAGAAACAGTGGTTGGTCAAGATGGCATGGTTGACCAAGTAAAACACTGCAGTCAGATCCAGTGATAACAGCAGTGCTGACCCACCTCAGTCCAGATGTCTCTGGAGGTCATTTGTCAGGTTGGTCAGACTGGAAGTCATCCCATGGCCAGCACAGAAGTCAGACTGAAACGGATCCAAGGCTGATGCTTTCTCTACAAAAGTCTGCAAATGTTCTACTCCCACTGTCTCAACTACCTTACCTAGGAGGAAAGCTGTGACACAGGGCAGTAATTGGAACGATCTAAGGAACCCAAAGATGGTGGGTTTTAAAACAGTGCCCTCACCATTACCATTTTCAATCCCTCAGGGAAAGTCCCTGTACTTAGGGACAGATTGATAATATTCCCACAGGTCTTCACCAGCCAGGATGATTTCAAGAAGTGCATAAATACTGCTATTTGGTTCCCTTCATACCCTCAGGATCCTATCTCCTTTGTCATGCGAGAGTCATCTTAAGTGATCCAACATGGAACTTAAAGACAACCAAGGGTATGCTTAGTATGCTTAGTACACATCTAAGTTGGCAGAGAGATTGTGCTATGATTGTATCTGATAAAAATTCTTGCAAAATTTCACAGATAATGACTGGATTACTACAATTTTGGAGCCTCTCAGACAAGGCTGTCAGTTGCCAAATTACCCAATTGGCCATGCTGGAAGGGGCTGATGGGAATTGTAGTCCATAACATCTGGAGTGCCAAAGGTTCGCCACCACGGCCCTAAACAATTGAGCTTGTGGATGCAAGCTTGTGGATGCAATACTTGCCGCAAAGTGCTCTCTCTTCACCATCTTTTCCATAAGCATCCTCATCAGAAATTGTTCACCAAGCTCGTTCTAGCTGTCTTAATTTCCATTTTTTCCTCCTCAGCTCTCAGTTACACTGCACAGCTAATTTGGAGTGGGAACAAAGAGGGCATCAGGGTGTGATTTCACCAATGGCCTCCGAGAGCTGTTCCACTGATAGTCCCCTGATAGTCCTCTATCAGCACATCTAATAAGTTGTTGGGAGGCATCAGATCCTGAAGAACATTCTGGAATCCAGTAGAATCCACAAGTCTCCGTGGGTGAGCATCAATCAGCTTACAACAAATGTTTGGTATGCTTAGACTGGCTTTCAAGGCATGGCACCTGGATTATAGTAATTATATCCACTTTCAGCCCTGCCCCAAAATTAAATCTTATGAAATCCTATGATCTTAAAATGTATGAACAGTGTGTGCATGATGAATTAAATATCTGATTCTTTAAATTTTTTAGAAGGGGCAGCCAAATCCTTTGTTTGCTTTCCAGTCTTTATAAAGATCCCTGGACCCAAATCTACATGTGTGTCTTTTACATTTGGTATGTGTATGTTAATGTTTGAATATGCATATCTGAAAAAATAGAAGGGGCCGTGGTATAGCTCAGTCTCACCAGATATCATCAGCTAAGCATAGTTGGTACTGCGAAGGAAGACCATTAAAGTAGACTCTGCAGAGGAATCCAATAGCAAACCATCTCTGTTTGTTACTTGCCTTGAATGCCCTTGGTCGGGATCACATAAGTTGATTGCAACTTGATGGCACTTTACACAGCCATACATGAATATATGAATGCATGGTAAAAATGAAAAAAATTATCCCCCCCCCGAAAAAAGATTCTAGCACTGGGACCAGGAGATAAAGCAGCTATGGGCAGTGGCGTACCAGGCCTAAATTGTACCCAAGGGCATGACCGCCTCCCTGAGCCACTGCCCCCATCTCCTTACGTTCCCCCCTGCCTGACAACTTTACTTATGGGAGCCAGCAGGGAGGCTGGGGGAGGGTGGGCCTCAGGGGAGGGCAGAAGCCGGCCTGCAGGAAGGGCGGGAAGGAAGGGCACCACGGTGGGTGGGCAGCCTAGGTGGTGTCAGCACTGCCTGCCACAGAGCCCCAACCCACCCCCACCGTCACCTCCCTGCAGGCTGGCTCCTGCTGTCCCCAGGGCCTGGGGAGGGCAGAAGTTGGCCTGCGGAGAACCTGGGAGGGGGGCACCATGGCAGGCAGCTAGAGCTTACACAGATTCATCATGTGGGGAAAGGGGCACCTGGCAGTATGCCACTGGCTATGGGGATGTCACGGTTGCTGATTTGGTCAGTGTTTCCCATCCTATATGTATTTTTGGTCCTTATCTATCACATAATCTTGTCTTTCTTTCAAGGAGTCAGGTTGATACACATGTTTTTCCATTTTATTCCCAGCAATCCTGTGAACTAAATAAGAAGGTCTGTAACCTAAGGTTACCCAGGGAGCTTCGTAGCAGATTGGAATTTTGAACCTGGATATCCTTGGTCCTAGAGTTGTGTTCTAGCAATCTTTCCTTTAAGTATCAAAGAGAATGGATGTACAGTATTGCCATCCATAAAAGATAGTCAGTGAACTTCTAGGAATTCCCCGTATCAAGGAAGTGATAGCCAACAATTTTGCTTCTGAACAGGGGCTTGTATTTCAGCTGTAGTGGTGTAAATCCTTACTCACATTGCTGCAGCTTAAGCTTAATCCATAGGATCAGATGTGAGGCATCAGTAGAAACTGTTGGCTGTTCCAGAGCATCTTGGAGATAGAAGAATAATAACTGGGATTAGAGAAGATTGATTTTTCAATATTAAAAGCATGTTCTTTGCTTCGCTTCTGCTCATGAGTGTGTAAATGTGAAATAACCAGAGAAAAACTGAGAAGCGGTCTTCTTTTGCTGTTTACCTTCTTTGCATCGCAAAGATTCAATCAACAGTAGCACATCCACATTCTAACAGACATACAGAAAAAAGGTGTAAGAAACAAAATATATGCCTATCAATACAGCAATAAAACCTGTGTTACAAGGATCTGTATTAAAAAGGAAGTTAATGATTTAGAACAGAAAAATATGTATGCTGTAAGATTTTTTAAAAAAACTTGCACATATTTATGGAAATTACTTTATTTGTGGAAATTACTTAGATGGGCACCTGGAAAAATGGTATTTGGGCATTCAGATTTCAGAAAGGGCATAAATACTGCTTTTTGGTTCCCTTTTGACCAGCAGTGGCGTAGTGATTAAGAGCAGGTGCATTCTAATCTGGAGGAACTGGGTTTGATTCCCCGCTCTGCCGCCTGAGCTGTGGAGGCTTATCTGGGGAATTCAGATTAGCCTGTGCACTCTCACACATGTCAGCTGGGTGACCTTGAGCTAGTCACATCTTTCCAGAGCTCTCTCAGCCCCACCTACCTCACAGGGTGTTTGTTGTGAGGGGTGAAGGGCAAGGAGATTGTAAGCCCCTTTGAGTCTCCTACAGGAGAGAAAGGGGAGATATAAATCCAAACTCTTCTTCTTCTTCATACCATTTTGGGTTTCAGGTATGTTTTTTACTGGGATTCCAGAATTATTTCTGCTCCAGTATTCTCTATAGGTGACTTGTTGGAAGGAGGGATGGAGTGACTGTTATTCAACTTAAGAACACCAACATTGCAAGGAAGCTAGTATTGCATATCCCCTAACCCCCTCCCCAGTTTCAAGTTAACTGGACCTAGTTGTCCAATTTCATGGGTTCCTGAATATGCTGCCCCCAACCATTCTAATTGCAGAGCTGCAAACTTGGTAGGAAAAAAATGGTCCTTGAAAAGGACTCAATACCTACAAAGCATAGAAGGAGGGAGAAGGATAGTCAGTGAATGTGTGCCAAACCATGAGTTTGGACTGCACTGGCAGGGCCAAGCAAGATTCATGGAGGCCGGGATCCACCTTCCCCAGGCTAGTGACACTCACTGCTTGGAGAAATACCAATGCCTAGATATTAGTTCAGGGTTGAAGAGTAACAAGACTAAATTTAATTTAACTAAATTTAATTTAAAGTACACAAAACTAAATTATGAGTCATGGAAGATTTGTATTCTACCCATTGCCTTAAACAATGGAGTAATGTATGTAAGTAAGGACCCAACTTTTTTTGCATGTGCCTGGGCTCTGGAGAGAGCAGCCATTTTGGGACCATTTGCTTGCCCAGGGAGATGACCCAGTCTTCCAGGCAAAGGGAACTCTGTGAGGATTTTAACCTTCTAAACATAAGAGCCTACTCTGTTGTATCAGTGAGCAAGGTACAGAAAGAGAGAGGGACAGAGAAATTGTGTTTCTATTTCCTTTGTTTTGAAAACCCTTGCTTGATCTGGTACAGTGCTAAAACATACTTGTAACCAGTGGTGGGATTCAGCAGGTTCACACCACTTTGGCAGAACCTGTTGTTAAAATGGTGCTTGTAAACAACTGGTTGTTAAATTATTTGAATCCCACCATTGCTTGTAAACATTCTATTTGTAATAAATACTTTTGAACCTTAGATGTAAGGAACAGTTCTCTGTACCACCTAGGCCTCCGCCATTGTGGATTCAGTATCGGAATAGAAGGGCACCAGGAGGAAGGCTGGCGATTGGCAAGCAGCTGTCCCTTCAGAGCCTCCAACCACCCCTATGGAATCCAGAAGAGGGGAAAAAGAAGAAACCAAGGCTAGGCCTCAGAATTAGACAGGAGACTGGGGAGCCCAGACACCCCTAGTACAAAAGTTCCTCAAATGGACAGGTGATGGCAGCAGTTTGCCCAGAGAGAAAAAGCAAGCCCTTCCCAGGAACAAGTGGTAACTCCTGGCTTTGGGTGGAACAGGGCCTGCCAGGCAAAGCAGGCCTGTTCCACTAGTTGGCTGCCTTCGCACAAGGTCAGCACTCCCTCCCCCTTACCTCCTCTCAGCTGCCGTTGCTGTACAGAGGCAGGGGACAAGCCCCCGTGGCCATGGCATGCCTCTGGGTATGGGCAGAGACATAGAGGGGAAATAGAGCCTAGTACAAAATCTGAGTTTTGCCCCCCCCCCCCAGGGCAGCCGTTGTAATGCTGGAATCCACCCCGAAACATCATCACTTTCAATGGTGTTTAAACTAGAGAGCCCAAATTCTCCTTTTAAATCCACCTTAAAGGGAGAATCGGGGGGGGGGGGTTGTTAAACAACATTGAAAGTGATGCTGTTATGGGGTGGATTATCCCCAGTGGTGGGATCCAAAAATTTTAATAACAGGTTCCGATGGTGGTGGGATTCAAACAGTGGTGCCGCTGCGCACCGCACCTCCAGTCCCTATTGGGCAGGGAGGTTGCTTTAGTAACCCCTTCTCGGCACTCAAAAAAATTAGTAACCACTTCTAGAGAAGTGGTGAGAACTGGTTGGATCCCACCTCTGATTATCCCCCACCCTGAAACAGCATCACTTTCAATGTGGCGTAGTGGTTAAGAACAGGTGCATTCTAATCTGGAGGAGCTGGGTTTGATTCCCTGCTCTGCCACTTTAGCTGTGGAGGCTTATCTGTGGAATTCAGATTAGCCTGTGCACTCCCACACACGCCAGCTGGGTGACCTTGGGCTAGTCAAATCTTTTCGGAGCTCTCTCAACCCCCACCCACCTCACAGGGTGTTTGTTGTGAAGGAGGAAGGGCAAGGAGATTGTAAGCTCCTTTGAGTCTCCTACAGGAGAGAAAGGGAGGATAAAAATCCAAACTCTTCTTCTTCTTCTAAGCTGAGGACCTCAGATTCTACCTTTAAATCCATGCCGAGGGGGGTGGATTTAAAAGGAGAATCTGGGGAAATTTGGGGGGTGCCTGCTATCAGGGGTGCAATTGTTAAGCTAGAAGCACCAAACTTTCAGGATATTTTTAGGAGAGTCTCCTAATGATACCACCCAGGTTCGGTGAAGTTTGGTTCAGGGGGTCCAAAGTTATGGACCCTCAAAGGTGTAGCCCCCATCTCCTATTAGCTCCCACTGGAAACAATGGAGGATGTGGGCACCCCCCTTTGGGAGCCCATATCTTTGGGCCCCCTGGACCAAACTTCACAAAACCTGGGTGGTATCAGTAAGAGACTCTCCTGATGATGCCTCCCAGGTTTGGTTCAGGGTGTCCAAAGTTTGGTTCAGGGTGTCCAAAGTTACGGACCCTCAAAGGTGTAGCCTTCATCTTCTATTAGCTCCCATTGGAAACAATGGAGGATGGGGCACCCCCTTTGATAGTCCATAACTTTGGTCCCCCTGACCCAAACCTCACCAAACCTGGGTAGTATCATCATGAGAGTCCCCCAAACAATCCCTGAACGTTTGGTGCTGCTAGCCCATACAATGCACCCCCTGCAGGCCAAAAACCAAAAAAACACTAAAATGTTTTAAAAACCCACAAACGGAGGGGCGGAGCTTCAGACATGAATGGGGGGTTTGAATCTGAGAACCCCCCCTTACCTACGTCCTTGACACTACATTAAATTATTCTTTTTCTGGGGGACATAAATATGATGGCTTGGCTTCCACTGATGCTCCTACTGCTGGGATTTGAGGAAGGATGTAATGTTGAGATACAGTGACATCCAGAAAAGAAAAGTTGAAAATACTTATAATAGAAGTCTTGGAAAATACATGTTTGCCAAAGAATCTAGACAGGTTTTAATAGCTTGCAAACAGATTGCTCAGCCTTTATCATAGACACATTTTTCTCCTTTAAAAATTTGCATTTTTTCTTGCATTTGCATGCTGAATATAGTCAAATGGTGAAAATTCACATTAAAATTTGACTCATCTCAATTAGTTGCTACTTCCACATGTTTGAACACAAACCTGAAAGTCGTGAACCTAATTCATCAAATCCCTCAGAACCAAATCAAAGTTATTAAGCCAATGTTGTAAATATTCATTTCTTGACATTTTGAGCAGTGATATTACTTCTTTTAAATGGAGCAATATAAAGAACTTTTTTATGATTCAAATAGAATGTCTCACTATAAAAGGATAATAATAATAATAGATATTTGCCTAACCAACCCAGTAAATGGCTCATATATAAAACTAGTAAGATCAAATGACATTGATATTGTGAAAATCGATTACAAGCATGCCCTTTAAACAACAATCCTATTTCTTTGTTCTTTTATGAACTTCTAGGAACCAAGAAAGATGAAGATAAAACTGAGATCCTATAATTTAAGCCAAATAAAGACCAATCCATATAACTCTATCATTAAATCACCAATAGTATCTCAGTGCTCATAATCAGCATTCTTTGATCTGGCTAAGTCTTCCTTTTCAATACGTCTGAAGCACATGTGTGTTTTCACAATATATCCTTGAACAGTGAAACTACAACCCAACATTATTGGTAGCAACAACTCAACTGTTTACATGTCAACACTTCAGAGGTGTAGATACAATGGGGAATCGGGGACAAGTGTCCCGGGCCCCCAACATTGGGGGCACAGAAAAATGTGGGCTTGTTTCTATTTTTTGGGGGGGTATTTTTAGTGTTTTTAATTTGTCGGCCAACAGGGGGAGCAGTTTTTAGGCTAGCAGCACCAAACTTTTCTGTTATTGTCAGGGACCCTCCTGATGATACCAGCCAAGTTTGGTGAAGTTTGGTTCAGGGGGCCCAAAGTTATGGACCCCCAAAAGGAATGCCCCATCCCCCATTGTTTCCAATTGGTGCTAATAGTAGATGGGGCTACCCTTTTGCGGGCCCATAACTTTGCACCCCCTGAACCAAACTTCACTAAACCTGGGTGGTTTCATCTAGAGAGTCCCTTGCTGATACCACCCAGGTTTGGTGAAGGTTGGTACACGGGGTCCAAAGTTATGGACCCCCAAAAGGAGTGTCCCTATCCCCCACTGTTTCCAATGGGAGCTAATAGTAGATGGGGCTACCCTTTTGAGGGTCCATAACTTTGGACCCCCTGAACCAAAGTTCACTAATCCTGGGTGGTTACATCAGGAGAGTCTCCTGAACATAGCCTAAAATTTTGGTACTGTTAGCTTAAACATTGCTCCCTGACATGCAGCCTCAAATTTCTTCTAGGTTCTCTCTTTAAATCCACCCCCTTTGGAGTGGATTTAAAGGGAGAATCTGGGCTCCCTAGATTTAAAAAAACATTGAAAGTATTGTTGAAGGCTTTCACAACCAGATTCAACTGGTTGTGGTGGGTTTTACAGGCTGTGTGGCCGAGGTCTTGTAGATTTTGTTCCTAACGTTTCACCTTCATCTGTGGCTGGAATCATCAGAGGTGTATCACAGAGAGAAGTCTGTTATAAGAGAAGTCTGGACACACTGTATAACAAACTTCTCTCTGGTTTTCAACCACGTTTTAGGTGAAACATTAGGAACAGATCTCGAACCATACTCAGCTTAGAAACTAACAATAACTGTGAAAACAATGCTGTTCGGGGGGGGGGGGTGTGGAGAATCGACCCTGAAACAGCATCACTTTCAATGTTGTTTAAACTAGGGAGTCCTGGGTGCGTTCAGATTTGTGTGTTGGGACATGTTCTATAATGTAATGGTGACTTTGTGATGACCTGGTGCAAAAAATGTTCTTTGGTGATGGTGGGAGAGGGTGGCCATCCATATGGGGTGGGGGCGCAAAAGTCACATTTTGTACCGGGTTGCATTTTCCCAAAAACCAAAAACCTGAAACAGACCATAGCCGTATTTTTGGACTGTGACCTAGAACTCAACGTAACACTAAGGCAAGCCAAAGTCCCTGCCCTTGCCTTAACCCTAACCCTAACTTATTATTTTTATTTAATTAATTCAGTCAAAAAATGTTCCCAAAATTGTAACAAAAACTCTAAACCTAAAACTGACTATCATGCTAATATTGGACTGTGCCTTAGAACTCAACATAACACTAAGACAAGCCTGAGTCCCTGCCGTTGCCTTAACTCTAACCCTAACTTATTATTTTTATTTTATTTATTCAGTGATAAATTGTTTCCAAAATTGTAACAAAAACCTGAAATCTAAAACTGACCATAGCCCTATTCTCATACTGCGCCCTAGAACTCAACGTAACACTAAGGCAAGCCCGAATCCCTGCCCTTGATTTAACCCTAACCCTAATTTATTATTTTTATTTAATTTATTCAGTGGATTAAAATCATGTGCAGGTTACTATGAAGATGACATTCCAGGAAGATATGAGACATGGTTTCAGGAGACCCACATCCGCAACGGCACAGTCTCTGGTGCTTGGGAATTTGGTGGTATCTCCCAGAAGTAACCACTGATGGGAAGCTGTTGAGGCGTGCTAACATAAATGTACAGTGTTGCTTAATAGATGACAGAGATGTGAAATAGTTAGCTCTTGCTGTGTAGCTTGGCTGTATTCCAAGGGAGCAGGGGGAGCATACAGCTGCCTTTGTGGGATAAAAAAGGTGATGCTCAGAATCCCTCAGTCCTTCCCGGATTTGGTTAAGGATATAGAGTTCGCTGTCAGTCCCAACATTATCCAAATCGATCCCTATGGTTCTGATTTTGTCTTTGATGACTTTAAACCAGCAAAACTGAAACTTATCTTTAAAAAGGTTTAAGTTTATGTCACCTGCAGAAGATCTAAAATGTAATTTAAACCAACACTTCATGGTGGCAATCCAGGCTTCTGTCTCAACAAGTGAGAGACCAACTTCAAGATACAACCTTATAAATGAGTACAGGCCTTTTTTTAAAAAAATGAAGGAAGCACTGCATAATACAGATGTCCACAAAATAAATTACCATCAGGCAATAGTCTCTGTAAAATGAAGACACAGAACAACTATCCAAGGTCTATGGAAGTTAAACCAGATAGTTGAGGCTAACTAGTCTTCTTGCTGCCAAGGACTAACCTGTAGAAGGCAAGGTGTTTTTAATGAGCTAAGTAAGTTTTAATGAGCAAGTAGATATAATATCTCTACCTTAGCTACTTAAACATTATACAAGAATCTGCAGTCACACAAATCAAATGAAAACCATTTATTCAGTTATGTATTTTGATGGTTTCATACAGAAGCCTACCATATAAATAATTTCTTAAAGGGAGACACCCAGTCTGACTGCTTTTTTCCCAGTTACAACTGCATAATGCTGCAAAAAAGGCTTCTGTTTTCCAGTTTTCATGGCTCTTTGAATACCAAACATGCAGCCTGTATTGCACTCCTGGCTCCCTGATCTGCATTGTAATTCCTTTCCTGTCATTTGCTTATGCTATAAAATGCCATCATAGAGAAAAGTCGGTTACAGGAACAGATCTACTGTTTTTGGATGTGTTCCCCCCAGTCCAAAATACAACATTCACAGTAATATGTAAAAGCAAAGGGAGAAAACATAGCATCAAACAGCTGCTTGAATAATACAATATTTTAATTGATGATTCTGAACAGATGCTTTGAATAATGCTCAGTTATATCCCAGAACATTATTTTTATTTACATGAGCAAGAGCTCCATAAGCCTCAGCTTTAGTTGATTCTATACAACATTTTGAGTCAACAGGAAAAGGATAGTAATACTAATATGCATAGGATAGGCACAGGGAAAAAGAAAAAAATTCTTAGTGCACATTTGACATCATCAGGGAATGTATATTTGTAATGTTGATTTGATGCTGTATTTTCCATTAATTATCTTATAGCAGATTCTTCCAGCATCAGACATAAAAATGAAAGGCTTTGTCATTTTGCATTAATTGCTGTCTTTGTGATAGAGCATTTTTTTGCTCCTGCTGGTGGTAAAATAATCAATAACAAGGGTATGTATGAGACTATTTGCTTTGGATTCATTTCAAAGTATATAAATGAGGCAGATTTTCATATGCATGAAGAATTGGTTTAAAACACTATAACACGTTGCTTGATAAACACTTCAGAGACTCACATTACGGTTTGCAACCTACCAACTGAACAGAATGCCCTTTTCTATTAGAAGCACTTTTAATCAGGAAAACCAATCTAGGAGTTTTATATTTAGGTAGCATATTATCATGATGATTATGAAATCAGAAACTGACACTGCCAAAGTGTTCATAGAATTTTAATGTATCTAAAAAATAATTGCATCGTTATCTCTGAGCCTGTGGAATAACGGATATTGGGGCGACAGTCATGTTGTTAGCATGGAGGATTATGCTACCTAGGGATGAACAAAGGTTTTTTCATTGATACATGTTCATTGATACTGTTGCCAACGATTTTAATTTTCTGTTTTCACTGTTGGTTTTTAGATCTATTTGTATTTTGTACGCATGTTTTAGGGTTTTTATATAGAATGCATATAATATGATTGTGACACCCACAGTATACATCAGACACAGACAGACAGACAGACAGACAGACAGACAGACAGACAGACAGACAGACAGACAGACAGACAGACAGACAGACAGACAGACAGACAGACAGACAGACAGATAGATAGATAGATAGATAGATAGATAGATAGATAGATAGATAGATAGATAGATAGATAGATAGATAGATAGATAGATAGATAGATAGATAGATGATATCTAAGATGGTAATTTATAAATACACCAAGTGTATTAAAATGCAGATATATTGTAGGCAGGAAAATTTTAGTGTGAGTAAACAGAATGATATCAAAGGAGAGAAATGTGGATCTTATACAACAGAGAAACAAAATTGAAACAAGGATTTTCAGGCTGAAATGACATTATTAAGAAATTAAAATCATCCCTAGGGAAATCTGGTATGCACACTTCCACATTCTCAAACTGGTTTATGAAAGGGAAAAAATAATCTCTCAAATTTAGGCAGCTTTTGCAACACAGCTAATAATGTCCTGATATTCATTAGCTCATTATATGTAGCTGTGTTTGTCTGTAGCAGTAGAAAAGAGCAAGAGTCCAGTAGCACCTTAAAGACCAAAACAATTTCTGGCAGGATATGAGGTTTCACAGATGAAGAAGTGAGCTGTGACTCAGGAAGGTTCATGCTATGCCAAAAATTATATTATTTTTTAAAGTGCTACTGACTGGACTTTTTCTCTTTTCTACTGATAACTGTGTGTTTGGAGGGGAGGGGGGAATGACTAGCCCCATTCAGCTATTGCCATCTGACTTCTATGTGTAAAAATAGTCTTTTAATAAGATGTTTTAATATTAAATACTTTCCCATTGTACCCTTATTTTGTGCTAAGTTACTGTTTCAAATTTCTCAAAGTGCTTTTTATGTTCTTCAATTTTTTTGATAAACTACCTACTTCTATTCATATTCTTTCTGGGTTTTATGATTATTTTAAACTTTCAACAATTTAAATAATTTCTAATGAGAACATAAGATGTGTCTGCTGAATGAGATCACTAGTCTATTTAGTACAAAGTCCTTCTTCATGCAGGAGCCATAGAGGTCAGTGAAACAAGGCTTCCCCTTGATCTTGTTTTCTAGCACTGGCAGGCATAGATTTACTACTGCTGGATGTAGATTCTCCCTTTAGTCATCATGGTTAATAGCCAGTGATGAACCTATTGTCTATGAATCTCTATAATCCTTTTTGAAAGAGAATCTTTACTAGTGGCTCACTGGCAGCAAATTTCACAATTTACAGTGCCAATCTAAACTGAATTATAGTGTTCTATGTCCATTGATTTCAATGTACTCAGAAGGCTATAGCTTTATTTAGGATGACACTGTTAATTCCTCATTGAGTGAAAAGCTTCCTTTTGTTTCTCCTGTCAGGGAGTTTCCCTGGTCCATGAGAAGCTCAGGCAAAGACCAGAACCCTCAAAAGGCAAGCCCTGCAAGGTAGGCTCACAAATTCTTAAGCCAAATTGGTAGAGTCTCGCCAAGGGTTAGCCGGGTTTTAGACTGAAGATGACTGAAAGCAGAAAAAAGATGTATTTAAAATTGTGCAAGAAAAATGTAGCCAAATACAAGGAGGAAGAGCAGCACAGATACAAAATACTGAACACCTGTTTCCAGAAATGAACTAATTAAACATAAGCACTTACTGATCCAAGCACAAGACAGAGTCACAACAAGATGTTACCATTCCAAGGTCCTTTCTGTGCACAGTAAAGGTTTTCATGACCAGCCAATCAGGTGGTCCTATCACCCTAATCCAGGGGTCTTCAAACTATGGCCCTCCAGATGTTCATAGACTACAATTCCCATGAGCCCCACCACTTGGCCATGCTGGCAGGGGCTGATGGGAATTGTAGTCCATGAGCATCTGGAGGGCCATAGTTTGAAGACCCCTGCCCTAATCTAAGGGTTCAAAGTGGCGACCTGGGAATTTGTTGTAAGACAGCACACCTGGTCAAAGAAAACCAGCCATTTTATCACATATGCCCACGAGGACCTTGATACGGCAATCAATTGCATGAAGGCTGGATGGTCAGGCATTAATTCTCGCGCCCCTCAGTTTGATTGTTCATTATTCATTAATCAGTTTCATCAATCTGTTTAATGAAAAGTTCTAATATTATTTCTGTTTTCACTTGAATTCAGTTTTTGAAACAATTTTTTGGTTTCAGAGAAGGCAAAGACTTGGCTATATATTTTGCTACAGAAATCTTGTCATGTCCTTGTAGGGAAAGCAAAATAAAATAAAAGTTAATTCTCCTAGGCTTTGTTCTCCCCTTTGCAGTGCAGAGGCTAAACATGGGTCCCACGTTGACATAGGAGCCTGGCTCTTGCAACAGCTGGCTCCTGCAACAACTGCTACTAGCTTGCCAATAACATCATCAGCAACAAAGTGCATGGGCACAGGATCAAGCAGAGGAAAGTACCAGTGCCAAGAAAGCCTTAGTGACTATTCAGAGACAGGACAGCTGGGACACAGTGGTGTGAGGGGAGCATCCAGTGAGATGCAGAGCCAGTTGAATTGCAGGCTCAGAAGCCAAAAAGAACCCAAGGGATTGCTTACAATCAAGCAACCAGGGCCCCTGGATCTAAAGCTATTGGTGTCAGCCAGCCAGTGGTGGGCTGTTCTAGTACTTCCCAATTTTTCTTTGTTGAATGGATGAAATGTTCATGTTGACTGGAGTGTTGTATTGCAAAACTCTGGTGATCTGTGCATGAATAGCTTCTTTCTTCCCCTTCATTTGGCAAAAGTACAATGGTTCCCTGCAACACAACCTGATGGTCTTCTTGCCTTGCACAGTGTTTCTCCTGCTGTTTTTGTGGATCCTTGGGTACCATAAGGAGGGCACATGTGTGTGAAAAATCAGGATGAATAAGTAAAAAAATACCCCTCTCCCTCAAGCCCCATGTGATTGCCATAAGATGACACTTTGCAGACATACAGTACTGGTGAAAGGAGGGGTGGTGTATCCAAAAGAGATGGGAGAAATGAATCTCTGCCAAACATGGTTCTCCTGTTACTATGACTGAAAATGTGAACCAATCTTCAATTTGGTCACCAAACCTATATGTATTAGTTTTATTAAGATTTTGAAACTTTTATTAAAATTTTAGTAAAATTTTATTAAGATATTAAAATTACCTAGTGTTACCATGGCTACACTAGAGGCAGTTTTGAGGGAGAAGGAGGAGAGTTAAAAATGCAAATGACAAACTTTGTAAAACCGTTCCTGCCCCAAAAACAT
The DNA here is from genome assembly GCF_021028975.2 of Sphaerodactylus townsendi. NCBI lineage: Eukaryota > Metazoa > Chordata > Lepidosauria > Squamata > Sphaerodactylidae > Sphaerodactylus > Sphaerodactylus townsendi. The sequence continues at coordinate 55,440,566 of NC_059434.1, read as the reverse complement.
CTGTGTTAGATTTAAACTTGGCTGCAAAACAAAGAAATCTGCCCACGTGGCAGCCCAATCAGACTGTAAAAATATGCACATGTGTATTTGTGTGCTGTTGAACAACCAACCCCCCCCCCCCAGCAAACTCTGTGGTATGTGTTAGAAAATAGCCACTCCGATCATTGATAAACTGGTGGCATAATTTCCACTGGTAATAGGGGCATGATTCAAAGCTGCAGGACTGAATCTGTGTTTAAAAATAACATGCCTATACAAACCAGGATACCAGCAGTAGGAATGAATCACCATGAATCATCAGTGTGTGCTTGTACTGTAATATCTGCGGGAATCCTTATGTACAATGGGCAAAGACTATCCTGTATGTAGTTCAAAGCAGGGACATTTAGCCCTATATTTGGAATTCTGCATGTACAAAGGAATTCACAAGTTTGAATAGAATCACCTTATTTTGACAGAAAAACTAACTTGGGGTAATCCCCACTACAACATGGAAAAAGTGCATAACAAACTCTTGGGTGGGCGGGGGACAACACTGCCTCTGTATTTTATTGGAAAGAGTGGAGTAAACCAGTGAATGAGCAGTCCAAGTACAGATAAATCTAAACAGATGCTGCCCAGCATAAAATGCAGGGAAGAAACTGTAGGTGTAAGGTGGAGAATGAAGAACCGTCAGTCAGTCAGTATGGTTTGTGTGGAAGTAGAGCCAGGGACAAGAAATAAAAGAACAGAATACCCTTCCCAGAGGTGGAAATGCAATGGGGACATCTGGGGCAGCTTACCCCATGCGCTGCCATTGCAGTCACATGTAAAGGCGGGGCCAGGGGCGTGTCGGGGGCAGGGTGTGGCAGAGGGGGCTCACAGGCAGTTCATGTCCCAGGCACAGTTTCCCTTCCCTTCATCACTGCCCCTTTCCCATGAGTCTCTATGAGTCTCCATTATTTAATTTCAATTTGTGTGTCTGAGTGGGCGGGGATATACCTGTATATATATGTTGTGTTTTTATTGCTTCATCTAAATCTAATCTCTATCAGTTGAGTGATAAAACATTGCAAGAGAGACACCCCAAGGATTTGTAGAGAACTCCATATTTAACATCCTCATTATTTTCCTTCCCTGGCAGCCCTCCTAGCACCTTTCTGTCCTGATTCCTTCTATTCTTCCCATCTATTTACCATTATCTCCCTTCCCCTTTTAAGCTTTCACCCCTTCCATATCCTTTTCAGTCTCTGGTCTGGAAAACTATGGGCAAGTTGCGTAGTGATGGCTGCTAGGCTTTGTTGCACTGTAGGGAACCCATAAAAATTTTCAGGGTATACTGAAATTTTCACTTTCCCCACCCAAATCCTCTTCTCCACACTATGTTCTCTTTCTGTCTCCTGGCAACATAACCTTTTCCTGCTTTTTTGATTTTGTGCCCTTTCCACACAACAATCCAACAACCAACATTTTTGTCCCCACTCCCCATCTTAAGTTATATTGATATTTATTATTTCATTTATACCCTGTCTTTCTCCACAGTGGGAACTCATTGTAGCTTACATCATTTTTCCTTATCTCCATTTAATCCTCACAACTACCCTGTGAGTTAGATTAGACAGAGGCCCCTTCCGTACATGTAACCTCTAACTGTGGGTTCTGTGGGGCAGAACTTGGAAGGAGTTGCAAAGAACTGAATTTTAAAACAAAATTTAGTTTACTTAACAAATAAAACTTTTAACATTTACATTTAACATTAACAATTTACAGTCCTTCTAAGTTGCATTTCAAGTCCTTATCTTGAAAAACTACTGATAAATGCAAAGTCCAATTCTTCCTGCTGGTGGTTGGCTTATGAGACTTCAGAGGCTTGGTGAATGGGATCCAAGATGATGAAGGTCCCCAAACGAACTCCCATCAATTACATACATAGCAAGCCCTGAAACAATAAATTCCTAGCATTTACAATTATGGCAAAAATAACCAACTCCCTTCCCACTGATTTCCAACAACTTTGCAATTACCTTAAACAAGGTGTTAAGAGCTTATAACGGATTAAATCAAGGTCCCAGCCTGGTAGCCTTGCTTCCTCCAACTTCACCAGTTTTTTTGCAGCCTTCTCCGGCTTAGAGTCTCTACCCCTTTCTGGGTCAACCCATTCTGATCATAGGGGTTACATACACACAAAATAATGTGTTTTCAAACCACTTTCACAACTGTTTGCAAGTGGATTTTGCTATTCCTCACAGCTTCAAAGAGCACTGAAAGCAGTTTGAAAGTGCATTATTCTGCATGTGCGGAATGAGCCTAAGAATGTGTGACTGGCCCAAAATCAACCAGTAAGCTTTCACAGCAGAAGGAAAATTTGAACCTGGATCTTTCAGATCTTATTCTGAAATCCTAATCACTGCACCATATTGACATTTATAAGGCGATTGCTATTGGAAAGCACTAAACAGTACTATGATTTATGCAGGTCATGTGGTATGAAGTTGCCGAGTGGTTGTTGGAGTTGGTCGTGATGAGTCCTTTCTCAAAGTCCAAAATGGTCTTATAAAGGGTCCTATCCCTCACCCTGCCTTTTACTGACAGAAACTTAGGATTGGATGCTGCCACTTTTGTGGTGATTGCCTAGAACTGAGTGTATTCATTTCTTAAAAATAAAATGCTGCTTCTATTATTTCAGAAGGTTTTATCCAGCTATTCATTTATTTGTTTTCTTTTTTCATTTATTTTAGATTTTTATCTAAAACTAAAGCTTTTTCAGGTTTGCAGAAAGATCTGTCTAACTGGTTCATGGCACCACTGTGAGTTTAAATATCCACAGATCTGTCCATGGTGAGAATTAGATACATTGATCACAGAAAAAGCATTTGAGATTGAAACCAATGGAAATGTCCCCTAAACAACTGTCAACACATGGACATAATTCAAACAGAAATGTTAGTAAAAGAAAATGCATCAGACCTGAACAAAATTGCTTAAGATTAGGTATTGTCTGTCCTTCTTTATGATTTTCCAGTTTCATATCTATATACTCTTTCTTCTAACCTATACTCCAGTGCTTCTTGATTTGTTCTGTTTTCCTTATTATTTGATCATATCACACCTCTTATTTTTCCTTTCCTCTTGTTGCTTCCTTTATTTTGGTATCTTTTGATTTGCAAATATTTACATTCTATTGTTTCAATATAGCTTTTGTATTTTCTTTGTTAGTTTGCTCTCATCTGCTTTACTTTGTTAGTTTACTGGTATGTCACCAACTACCTTGGACTTTTTTCCTCTTTGAATTTGTTTTCTTGGGAATTCTTTCCCTTTTTGCATTTGCATGGTTATGTTGCTTCTTTTATTTCAAATGTGCTACTTTTCAAAAGACTCTTCAAAAAGTGTTTATTCTTTGGACAATCTTCCAGTCCCTCATTCTTATGTCTTCTATTATCTACTTTAGCTAGAAAATGGATATCCTGTCTCTCCAGAGACCACACAAAGGGTCTCTAAAACTATATATCAATATTCAATGAGCCATGGCATAAAAACAGCTCAAAACAAATATTTCACAACTTAAATTGACATTCCTAAAATTATTAGAATATGAATACAGCATAAAGTAACAAAAATGGGTAAATTGAAATACTGGGTAAATATTTCGGCTTGGCATCTTATTGACATTAAGAGAGTTGTTAGGTAGCCTCTAGAGAGGACATTCTTCAGGTGAATTTCTATAATTGAAAAAACCCTGTTTCTAGTTAACCCTCAGCTCAGCTCTGAAGGTGGGGCTGTGACCCAAAGCGAGCAAAAAGCCAAGGTAGAGCAAGGTAAGAACTAGCACTGTGAATTGTGATACAATCCGGGGTTTTTTTGTCACTCACAAAGCCTGGCTGATGCATTTTGGACCAACTGAAGTTTTTGAAAAGAGAGCTGCAGATACAGTACATTACAATAATCTAACTTGGATGTGATAAGAGCATGCATTGCTGATGGCCAGTTCATTCTTTTTGAGGAACAGCTGTAGATGGTGTATTAGATGATGCTGATAAATTGTACTGTCTCAAAGAGCCTCCTATGATCCAGAAACACCTCTAAGTTATCAATCTACAACTTCAGGGGAAGGGAAAACCACTCACTCCTCAGTGCCATTGTGCCATTGACCAAAGAGGAGGTATGGCTTATTTAAACAAACTATCCACACTCTAACTCTACCAAGGCTCCACCAAACTCCACAAAGGAGTGAAAGCAAATCTTCCTGCAACAGGCACTCAGGAACTGGGAAACAACAATCTGTGTTTACCAGTTTACACTGGATTTGCTCTTTGGCAGAAGGGTAGATGTGGGTCTAGTCTCAATTGATAGAATGTCATGGTCAGACCACTTTGCCCTGAATGCTCAGTTGGGTACACCAGTTCCTCCCTGCATAGGTGGCAAGCTGATTTATGGTAACCCACAAAGCCTAACGGATCCTACTGGATTTCAGAATGCTCTGTGGGATCTGAGCCCCTCCCTACAGCAACTTGTTGGATGTTCTGGTAGAGGACTGGCACAGCTTTCTTTCTGAAACCATTGATGTGATTGCGCCCTGATGTCCTCTTCACATCCGATCCAAACTAGCCCCATGGTATACTATAAAGATAAAGGAGAAAAGAGGAACTTGGAGGACTAGAACAAGTTTGACAGTGTACTCTTGATGAAGCTACAAGAGCACCTTTAGGATGTTTATGCCTATTCAATGGCAGTGAAGGCCAATAAAAAGCAATGCTATGTGCCTCCATTGCATCTGCAAGCCCTCACCCAGCACAGGCATTTAGATTAATTTGCTCTTTACCCTCTCTCAGGGGGATTTCAGTGAAATGGTGATTTGGCTATTAGTTGTGAGATTTTTATGAGAGTTTTGTGTGTGAATAAAATCTTGCTGTTGTACCAGGATTTTCTTTCCAATGTTGATACAGTGAGCAAACTGGAGATCCCTTGGCTGCCTTCAGGTCCAGGTTGGACCAATTCAGTCAACTCTCCTGGGCCTATGTTGACAGGATCCTGACAGCTGCAAAGCCTACCATATGCCCTTGGACCCATGTCCATCATGGCTGATGAAAACCAGTGGTGATAGGATATAGCCCCCTCTAGTAAACATTATTAATCTGTCCCTAAATTCAGAGGTATTTCCAGGAGGATTGAAAGAGACAGTGGTAAGGTTGCTATTAAATAAACTATCCTTGGATTCTACGGATGCATCCAACTACAGCCCAGTATCAAATTTTCCAATCCTGGTTAAAGTAGTTGGCAGAACAGCAATGAAACAGTTCCAACATTTTCTGGAGGACATTTCTCTGGACTCATTTCATTGCAGCTTCCATGGAACAGAGACAGGACTGGTGATCTCTGTAGATAGCTGGATCAAGGCTGATCAGACATTTGATCTGATGAGCATTTGGCACAGTAATGAACTATTGGATCTTGCCAGCATGGGTATACGTGAGACAGCCTTGCAAAGGCTAGTCTCATTTCTCTAAGGTCAGGGACAGAGGACATCACAAAGGCCAAAGATGCAAAATTTCTCAAGGGATATATCATTCCCTCATATTATTTGAGATCTACATTTTTAGGCTCCTCAATCTTCATCATGTCACAATATGTTCTACAAGAATTCAGTTTAGAAAAATTGTTCATGTTAATCATTTGTTATTAGCATTAATAAGCTGGTTATACTTCTTATTCTAATTCAGCATGTTGCTCATTCTTCTTTTGCAGTGCTGGTCTACTGTACAATTTCAGATAAGAAAAGTCATTATGAGAATTGACAGCAGCTTTTCTGCCTGAAACTATGTGCATCACCTTTGTTTTCCAGTAGGAAGATTATACTGAAATACCTAACATCATTTTCTCAACTGTGTGCACTATGGAATGTATCAAGGTGCTGTTACATTTTCCAGAACATAATATAAAACAGAATATTCTGTGTATGACCACTTACATATAAGATTAACTTCATTAAACAAATGTCATATACACAATCAAGCAAATAATATATACATTTCAATCACTTACCCTTTCAGGCAAGGCAACATAAAAGAACCATGGTTAGCAATAATGGAATAACACCAATGAAGATTGCTGAGTTGGAACAAGATATGTTATTTCTGTGATAAGTATTAATGCCTTGTTACATTGCAAAGTCATTAAGCAGATCAGTTTGCTGACTTTGGTAGGCAAACTCCTGTCAATCACCTGCACCTCGCCGCTGCTGCACAAGAGGGTGGTGAGAAAAAATAGAGTAAAATGGTATCAAACAACACCACAACATCACTTGAAACACAATGGGAATCCCAAGCTGAAAATATACATGAAAATCACTGTTTTGGTTATTATGGTTGGTTACTGGAACAGTATTAGAAATCCATGATTTTTAGTGAGATGAAATAACCATTGCTGGAAAAAAAATCTGTGTTGTTTTCAAGTTTGGGTGCTTAGCAAGTTCACAGCAGAATGTCCAAATAGCCCCCTACTAAACAATGATATCCTTGCAAGGATAAATGAATGGTGTCTGCAGTGTTCCTATGTAAAAACTTGCCTACTGTGGGGCTCATTAAAATGACAACAGTTTGCTAAATATGTTTGAAAGTCGGGATTTTGGGAGAAAAGTCAATTCACTCATTCAGAGTACATTTGGTGGGGTTATCTATAATAACTGCTGCCCCTTGAATTGGCTGTCCATTGAAAAGAATAGTTCCAGTAATCTGGAATCCAGAAGTGGTGTCATATCACTGGGGTGACATTGAGTTGATTTGGACAAAACTCTACAGTAAAACCACAGAATTTTGTCCAAATTCTACAACTTTGCCTGATCATCATTCTGGCATGTTATGTCACTTCCAAGTATTTGCCATTCAGGGATGTAGCTCTGCTGTCATGATGCATCTTAAGACAAATTTTCTCCCTCTGGCCCTCAGCAGTCTGATGGCAACATAAAGTAGGAGGTCTACCCAGAAATAGATTTTGCTAAGAGTGTAAATAGCAGAAGATCATCCTGCAAGTTTCCATGGCAGAGTGCAGATCTGAACCTGGAGTTTTTCATATCGTTGTCTGACATTTTAACTATGATACCACAGATAACACTCAGGTAAACACCAAATGGTAAGACATGGCATTTTTCATGAAACTATTATTTCTTATGTCTATGTGTTCTTCTTTGAAACTGTTGGTAACTGTGGGCACAGATGGTGGTGATTTGCTTCACTAATATAAGTCCCTAACATGAAAAACGACCCAGACAACAGGCTTATTTGTGAATAACCTGTGATGGCCATGCACAATTGAACTGGCAGTTGTTTGAGCTTGCCCATTTGAAATAGGGGTCTTCTTCAGACTACTCAAAGCAGCAGAAACACTGTTTCTTTTGGAATATGGCCATCTTACTCAAGCTTCATTCTTCATTCATTCCCCTCTTGCCACAGTTATGCTGATCCAGAGCTTGTTTTTTGTGATATGTAAAATTATTTTCAGTCTCTGGAGTCTTTAGCATGCATAGTACTGTTTATTATAATGTGAAGTTGTCAAAGGCAATTAACACCTTCATAAATTATATGTCACAAAATACCCACAGAATGATGTTTTTGTACAGTGTTTCATACACTGTACTAATCAGCTTGAAGAGTTCACAAACACTTGGTTCATCTCAAGGACATTGTGGCATGTAATTATCTTCAAATAATTCATGGTGGCTTCTTACAATCTGCTGCATTTGATTTTTTTTAAACTAAAGAAGGTGTTGGGGAGAACTTTTTTAAGCAGCAAAGTAGGAAATTATCTGGGAAATATTAATAAGCATGACTGATGCTTGATACTTGAAAAGTATTGCTTTAAGTATTTGATCCATAGCTGAACTTCATTCATCTTGAACTACTCAAGGAGATAATGATGAATAACAGAGCTACAGAGAAAGACAACATAGAGAACTTACTGAGATGTTGTTAATAGACATTAACAGTTTTGTTTACAGGAATTTAAAAAAGTTTTTATTCTGCTTCTGGGGATAAATGGAGATTGCTTATTTTTCCAGTCATGACTTTGTAAAGAGCAAAGTCAAGCACAGTAGAGAACATTGTGGCAAGGCACTCCATCTTAATTAACTGTCTTAAGTCTGGTCAGTGAGGTAAACTTTAAAAATTCCCGGTCCTCATATTGTATTCCAGACGTTTTGAAGAAGACTGGCTATTGTAACTGAGCTCTAGTGTAACTGGCTATTGTAACTGGGCTCTAAAATGGTGAGTCTGTGGTACTATGCTGAAAGCCTGAGGCATATTTCTTCTATGAAATAACAGGCCACAGTAGCCTATGACTTTCTCTGCCCCCCACCCAGTGGTGGGATTCAGCAGGTTTGCACCACTTCAGCAGAACTGGTTGTTAAAATGATGCTTGTAAACAACCAGTTGTTAAATTATTTGAATCCCACTACTGTCCCCACCTCAACAATGTGTCCCAACCAAAATGTTCAATTACCTACAGTCAACCTTTGAACAAACATAGTGTTTAAATTGTTTGAGCATGCTTGATTGTGCTCAAATACCAATCTTGTATGCATAAACTTATATAATTTTTTCACAGCTTTCCATCCTAGATGTTACTGCATCTCTCACTGCTTTCTCTTTTTAAGTAAAAGAGAATCCTTATGGACATGAGACATCTCTGTATCACTTATGGCTGCTTGACTTTTGTTTCATTAATACCAAAAGCAGGGGAAGTATATGGATGTGGATGAATTTGTTCATGCTTGTTCTTACACTGTCTCATGGAAATTTTTGTCCTGTGTCCTGGCATCCACTGAATTTCAGAGTAAAGTCTCAGGGAGGCAGGGTTTGGGGCAAAGAGAGGCTTCAATTGGATACAATTTCATGGAATTCTGTTGGTCCATAAATCCTTCTTAGTTGACCCAAAAGGGATCAACAAGGAACTCCTGACTTTCCTATATTTTCCTAAGAATTACCACTTGCTCCCTAATTACAATTATGAAATTATAATTCCATTAATTCTTTACTATTATTAGTAATTGAGTAATAAATTATGGTCAGCAACTACAATGTTTGCCTGAAGGCTTATTGTCTGCTGTCCCAATTCATCAACATAACATAACACAGCCATGATATGCTGGCAAAAAGCTTTTGGGCTGAAGCTGTTAACTACATCCTCAGAATGAGAGAATAATTTGTACAGTTGATATTATTAGTTTATCAATTACACGAATAATTCACACACTAAGGTCAGATACCCATGTCTCTCACTTGCAGATTCAACACATTCAGACATGTCTGCTAACTGATGGAATCCAAAGAGCGCACAAGGCCCATGGCACAGTGGAATTGTGTATATGCTGCTTAAGAAATTCAAATTCACACGAAGCCTTTAATCTTAATAATAAATCACAGTCTCAATAATAAATCACAATTGTTTAATAATAAATGACAATTGTTTGTGTCTGTTGTGCTCTTTTAGTCTGAGACTGCTTCTTGGGCAGGTCTGACTGCCTTCCTCTGCCCCACTAGGGGCAGTGATCCCTTGCCCAGTTGTACTTTGTCTCTGCCATGGTTACCTTATTCATGGTAACTGTCTGGGACTAACCAACTCTCTTTCTTTTCTCCCCCACTCTCTTGACAGCTTCCCCTGAACATTGTCCCCCTGGAGAGTTTTTAGAGAACTCTAGAGGCCCAAGCTAGCCCCATCTCATAAATTCTCAGGATCAGCTCCGATTAGTACTGAGATGGGAGACCCCTCAAGGAAGCTCAATGTTGCTACACAGAAGCAGGCAATAGCACCTTTGCCCACATGCCTTGAAAACTCTGACATCACCATAGGTCAGCTATTACTTGATGGGACTTTCCACCAGTATAAATATACTGCTTTTTTATCAACACATTTCAAGTGGATGACTAACAAAAAGCCTTGTGAGATAATTGAAATGACAGAGGGGTTCCCCTTGGATATGTCCCTCTCCAACAACAGTTCCCCTCTGCAGTGAGATGGGCACAATGTACACTCTGACATCCTATCTGCTGGCACATAATGCACACTGTTTCAGTATGTTTGCTCAAGAACAGTTGTCTCTGGGTTCAGTGGAGTTTCTACCTTAGGTAAGTGTATGTTAGGATTACTGGACGTGGGGAGGATGAGATCTTAGCAGGAATTCTTTGTCCGTGTTTTCCCTTTGTCATGCTTCATGGCTTGTCTGGGTTATTTGGTGTAGTGATGGCATCTTGCTGTAATGGGGCATTTCTCTGTCAGATGTTTGGAGAGGAGAAACACAATTTCAGAGCTTGCCCTGGACACCATTTCCCATAGGTACGCTTTTGGATAGCTACCATTCTGTAGTCAGGAGAAATTTTAATTGCCATTAAAACTACATAGTTTATACACTGAAATTATTGTACCTGACATTTTCCATCTGTGGCAGGAATAGGCACCTCCCAGACAGCCTGTAGTACTGCAGCCCATAGCCAGCTGTGGAACAGTCTGGAGTTCTTGATAACAGTCCAATTCTGCCAGTCATATATTCAGATCTTCATCCATACATTTCAAAGAAGAAGTTGACAGCACTCCTTCCCCATATCCCACATGTTCCCATTGCTATTCCACCAGTAGCCTTAACAAGCACCCTGGCTAGGCTGATCAGGTGCTCCACCTACTCCCAGCAGCTGTTAATTGCTTCTGACTCAGTGGCGTAGCAAGGGGGGAAAGCGCCCAGTGCACTGGTTCCCCAGAATGCCCCTGCCCTGCCCCAGAATACCCCCAGAACTCCCTCACCACACCCCCACAGGGGACCACACCTGGTACATCGCCCCCCCCCCCTGTTCCCTTGGAGCTATGCCTCTGTTCTGGCTTATATGCTTCCTGGGTTGTTAGCCCTCAACATCTTCTCCTGGGGCTTGTCTTGTCTAATCTTGCTTTGTGAGAGTAGACTTCTCAAAGCTGTTTGTACACAATTTTGCTTCTAGATGCACCTCCTGGCTCAGGTGAGTGGGTTCCCTCTCTGATCTGTCCCTGTCACATCACTTATTTGATTATAAAATTTAGAAGGAGAAAATGTGCCACACTACCGAATAGCTTGAAGAATTCCAGAAGAATAGTGAAACAAAGTCAGGATGAAGCAATGGCTGTATTGTTAGTTTTAGATGGGTGAAATCCTGACTCAAATCTTGTCTGTCCACAAAGTGTAGTGGGTGATAATGGCCAGTACTAGTCTTGCAGCCCAACCAACCTCTGTTGCTTGATAAATGCAGGATGACCACATTTTCTACCCGTACAAGGAAAGAAATAAAATACAATATAATAACCAATGCTGATATGCTGGATGCAAAGTGCTTTAAATCCTAATTCATAAACATCATTAAATGAATAACTATTGGATCTCAAAGAACACAGTGCATCAGCAGACAGAACTATCACTTACCATTTCATATGTGTTATATCCCTATGGGATAAATACCTTTATTTTAACAAATTGCTTTTCATTTATTTGTATATACATGTCTGCTTAGTGTTGCTCAGATACTTCAGCAAAGCTTTCAGATGTGCTTATTAGCTAATCAGCCTTTAAAATAATATCTACACTGACACACTTGATTTACACGCAAACTGGAGATTTGATTTCCAGGGCCATTTCATGTTATTATAAGCATCTGATTGAATCAGTCACTGTTTGGTGTCAAGGCTTGTTACCTTCTTAACCATTAGGAATTCTCAGGTGATTTCTCTATAGTTTAACATACTGGTGTTTCTTCAACATCTGGCCTAGTATGCCTACTGCTTTTTTTTTTTATGATGGCTCCCCCAACTCCTTCTATAATACTCACTACGATGAATATTGAAGAAATGAATTCATTTATTTTTATCTTTGTTCCTCCTTCAACAGTCAGGGTATTATTTTGCAATCTCCCCAAGGATGAGCTCTTCCCTTTCCTAATCTCTAGTTTCTAAGGTACTTGGGGAGAAAGTTTTAATTATGTTCACCTCTTGTGCAATTCATTTCCATTCTCTGTATTAGCTTTTGTTATCTTTGCTTAATTCCATTCTGCTATCTCCACATTCCTCATATCTAGCTCTACCTGTTTCATACAGAACATCATCTATCCCTTTTTCATTCTTGATTACATTATGCAAGTCTGATTTATTCACATCAATTTCTTTTTTCCCCTAGTACATTTATGATGTGGCATGCAAGAAAAAAGGAGTATAATGAACATCTCTGTGTATTCATTTGGCTACTGAATCTTCATGTTTGAATATCTAAATAACAATTACATCATGTAGCTAGTCACATCTCTTATGCTAATAAACCAATATCTGGGTTCTTAACCATTGTTGAGAACAAATTATCATACATCTATGACGCAATTTAGATACTGCTTGATTTGCAGTGGTTTTGCAGGATTAGATTGGCTGTTTGATCAATGGCAGTTGAAATCAATGTTTGCTCATCTGTGGGAACATGCATGTTGTCAGTAATGTCTTTTTTGTTCTCAGTAGGTATTTGGTAAGTGGAGTGAAAACATTGCTCTAAGACTGTTCCCCAATGGATCAACTTTCCACCCCTGGGACTCCTGGCATATTTTGAGGTCTATCAGGGGCCCTTTCCATACAGACACTTTAAAACATTTTGGGGCAGAAAATAAAATGTTTCGAAGAAGAAGAAAGAAAGAAAGAAAGAAAGAAAGAAAGAAAGAAAGAAAGAAAGAAAGAAAGAAAGAAAGAAAGAAAGAAAGAAAGAATTGGATACATATTCCCCCTGTCTCTTCAGTAAGGACACCCAAAAGGATTGACAAACTCCTTTCCCTTTCCCCCTTACAACAAACACCCTGTGAGGTAGGTGGGGCTGAGAGAACTCAGAAGAACTGTGACTAGCCCAAGGTTACCCAGCTGGCGTGTGTGGGAGTACACAGGCAATCTGAATTCCCCAGATAAGCTTCCACAGCTCAAGCAGCAGAACAGGGAATTAAACCCATTTTCTCCAGATTAGAGTACACCTGCTCTTAACCATGACACCACTGCTGCTCCTGCAGTGTTCTGCATTGTTTTAAATACATCTACTTTTCTAGCAGTTCTTTTGGTTGAAATATTTTTAAAGCCTTTTGCCCTGTTTTTGGAGCATTTCAGAGCATTTTTGAGATTTTGGGGGGTTTAATCTTCACAGCAACAACTACAGAAGACTCAGGGAACTGCAGCATGAGGCTGTGAAGCATGAAGCACTGATTTGTCCACACACTGAGAAAAAAACAAGGGGAAACAGAATATGAAAGCCAGGAATCATTTCAAGGGGGTAAGTGCAAACAAAAGTGAGGGAGGAGGGTTGAAACTTTTACAAATGTTTTACAAATGCTTGAGGAGATTTGTGTTGAAAGGACCTATTTCAAGAACATCAATGTAGGCATTTTGTCAGTGTTTTTTAAATTTTTACCTGTTATCTCATGGTGACTTTTATGGCTGGGTTGAAGGAACACATTGAAGAACAGCTGTTTAGATTAGTGGAAGAAAGAAGATGAGGTAAAATGACTCCCCTTTCCTCTTCCGTGAATACAGCTCTTGTCTTCTTCCTCCTTACTCCAGCCAATTGACCCTCATGGCATATTTCATCTGTAACCTTGCAAAACAAAGAGCAGCAGTGGCGTAGGAGGTTAAGAGCTCATGTATCTAATCTGGAGGAACCAGGTTTGATTCCCAGCTCTGCCGCGGGAGCTGTGGAGGCTTATCTGGGGAATTAAGATTAGCCTGTACACTCCCACACACGCCAGATGGGTGACCATGGGCTAGTTACATCTTTCCAGAGCTCTTTCAGCCCTACCTACCTCACAGGGTGTTTGTTGTGAGGGGTGAAGGACAAGGAGATTGTAAGCCCCTTTGAGTCTCCTACAGGAGAGAAAGGGAAATATAAATCCAAACTCTTCTTCTTCTTCATACTGTCTTGGGTTTCAGGTTTGTTTTTTTACTGGGAATATTAAAACTGCAGGAATATTATGAGGCATTTCAAATAAAAAGTTTGATGGGAATTCAAACAGACAAAAAAGACAGATGGGTTAAATTTGAAAATGAGATAAATCAGAGTATTGGTAGCTTTGGAATATATTCAAGCTGTTCAAAAACAAAAAGACAAAAACTAATTGGTCCTCAAAAAGTGATGCTGGAAATATGGGAGAAATGGAAAGTGGTATGGATGCCAGGGATTCTGGATACCAGGGATTCTGGACCATTAGGAAGCATGGTCGGGAAGGAGGGAGGCCAAGATCTCTACAAAGACAAGGAATACCTAAAGTAGCACATTTGTATGATGAAAGAGGGGATTTGATTACGTTCCCAAATTTTATGGAAAAAGGAGGTACTGAGAACTGGTTGGTATTAAGAGGCATTTGGGAGAAGATAAAAACATCCAGGATTAAACATGAATGTATAATGGAGAATTGTATAAAAATATATGATGAAATTAAAGGGAAAATATTAGGGGTTTTATATAAACATATGATTGAAGATCAAGAGTTTATGGTAAGAGTGGTGATGGAAAAATGGCAACAAGATGGAGTAAAAGACATAGATTCTATAAAACAAATAATAGAAAATATAAATAAGATAAAAATTGAAAAATATGCTGAATTAGAGAACACCGAAACAATTGGCATATATGATAAGAGGATTCAGTCCGAAGTGGCTGGAATGTCCAGAGGTAAAACAATTGTGGAATAATGTTATATTGTATATTGAAAAATATGTGAAAGTAAAAATAAAGATAAATATAGATCTATTATTCATAGGTATAATGGAGTATACAATAATAGAACAAAGAAAGAAAATGTTATTTAAATTTATGATCAGAGCGGCTCATGCATTAATATCATTGGGTTGGAAAGATAAAAGAACTTGGACTATACAGAAATCGATGGAACATATATGGGAACAAATACAATTGAAAATTTTTGATATAATGTCAAGAAATCAAATATGGCAATAAAAACAAAGGGATATGTTGTGGATCTGGACTGAATTCAAAGACTGGTTAAATGAAATTGGAATCACAGAAGAAAACTGGAAAAGAAGACTAGAAAGAATGAACCTGCTGCTGCACATTTAAAGAAGAGAAGAAGGGGGGGGGTCGGGGAAAAGGGGGTAAAAGGATATGGAGGATGGAATATAGTGTTGTATAGCATAAACATGTAACAATCCAAAATACCAATAAAAATTATTTTAAAAAAGGAAAATGTCAGGTGCAAGTTGAGGATGAAACTGACTAGAGAGCAAGACAGTTGGGTGGGAAAAATAAGATACCTCCTGAGCTCTGCATTCCACACAGCCAGGCAGGAAATGTCTTTTTTGGAGAACACTTCAAACACCTTGAGCTAAAATAAGATATCCTGAAGACATCTTGGGAAGAAAGCTATGCTAAGTACCCTCCCAGGATACCTTTTGTAATATTCCTAGGATGTCTTATTTAGGCGGTGTGAAACAGATCAGTAGCATTCATATTGGATTTATGCTTCCATGCAAGAAACAAGAACATTTATTTTTTTTAATTTAATCAAATATATATATTTTAATTGCTGTGAATTAGCTGGGGAATATCATACCCCAATAGCTGATGGACACAGCAGTTTTTATAGGGGGAAAATGAAGGGAAAGTATTTCTTTATCAAAGACAAAAGAGAAGTACCTAAAAATATTCACTAAATTTTGTGCATATGTAACTGTTCAGAGGTTTAATTAGCTGACATCAAGATGTTTTTGAGGAGCAGCTAGGCATGTTAATTTGCAATGATATAATACTATGTACTCAAGAGGAAAAATAGAATGATTTATGGTACAGAATTAGCAGATTAACAAATTTCCTTGTTCTTTTTTCCCCACTGAGCTTATAAACATAAATATCAGCCATTATACTCAAATATGCTTTGCTCATTAGGATGATCTTTAATGATGCTGACTCAGCCAATGCTAATGAGATTTTAAACCTTAAACGCTGTTGATTTGAAAGATCACAGTGTGTTGGGGCCTAACAGCTAATCTATGTGGGCTAGTAACTGTATTAATTTTATTGACAAATTTTCATACCATCATATCACTACTTTTTATAATACCGTCTTTTCAGTCTGATTTTGTGCATGTTTTCTCAGAAGTAAATTTAGAGTCAAATGGGACTTACTGGTATGTATTGTCGAAGGCTTCTATGGCCGGAATCACTGGAGTGTTATAGGATTTCTGGGCTGTGTGGCTGTGTTTCAGTAGCATTTTCTCCTGACATTTCACCTGCATCTGTGGCTGGCATGTTCAGATGATAGTAAAGCAACTGGAGTATATATACCTGGAGTATATATACCTGGAGTATAACTCCCACCCTGGTCATTCCACAGGTATATATACTCCACTTGCTTTACTACCATTAGATCCTCTGAAGATGCCAGCCACAGATGCAGCTGAAACATCAGGAAAAAATGCTACTGGAACATGGCCATACAGCCCAGAAACCCCACAACACCACAAATGGGACTTGGTCTGTAACAAGTTAGCAGATGACTGCAGTCTGATCATTCATATGACAACTTGGAAATAAGTCTTACTAGGTTCAATGCAAACCCTTCTCTGTAAGTATTTTTATTTACATAATTTACACTATTCCTTCCTTCCCAATAGACACCCAAAGCAGCTTATATCCTTCTCCTGTCATCTATTTTATCTCACTACAGCCCTGTGAAGTAGATTAGGCTGGGAGTTTGTGACTTGCCCAAATTCCCCCAGCAAACTTCCATGGTAGATTGGGGATTGAAACCATGGTTTCCCAGAGCCGATCTGACACTAACCACTATACCACATTGGCTCTCAATAAATGCACACAAAGTTGTAGCCTACGTAATTTTAAATTTAAATATTCAGGACTCAGAATAGGTTGTCAATTTGATTTCCCCATCGCATTTTCTCACTTTAGTAATTAGCTACTTACAGTATTGGCTAAAACATTTTAGCATATTTGGCTAATGTGCTGTTTTTCATTAAGAGTTCTTGACCTTTTAACTACTGTCTTTCAGGGTAGCTTCTGGCAAGAATGTAGCTTTTTTTGTCTCTACCCAACAAACAAGAAGTTCAGATCATAATGAAAAATGCTCTCTGACAATCTGCATTGAAAGTTCAGCTTTAAGCAACACAATTCTGAGGGCTACTTCAGTGGTGAAAGCCAGTTACTGTTGTAAAAACAGCATTGCTGGCCCATTCCCTTTGGATATTCCTCAGGCAACACACATTCCTCCTCAAGATACAGATGGCATTGTGAGCACATTGGAGCAATCAGAGCATGACATCTAATGACACCCCTATGTGTGCCATACAAATGCACAGCCAATCACCACTAATTCGTCCAGTCACTGTCCTCAATGCCACCTTTCATGAAGAGTCAGCAGACAAGGAGGAGAGACTCAGCAACTGCACTATCAAAACAGATGTGTATGGCCCATGTGCTCCTCTTTGTTCATAAAAAAGGTCTCCCATGTGACAGGCATATGGTTTACAGGTGGATGCCCCCAGTGAGCCAGATCTCCTGCTCCCAGTGAGCCTTGCTTGTAGGCACTCTGGCAGCTAACAGGAGAGAAATCTTAAAAATGGCCATTGGTGATGGTGTGACATCACTTCCATGAAAACTCCAATACTGCAAGGCAGTGGCTCTTGTTGTGTTAGAACACATGATCTAGAGAGCACAGTAGAATAGCATCTGGGTGCCCAAAGCCACAGCTGCAACCTGTTCCCCATCTGGTATGAATGGGCACCCTGGCAAAGGAATATGCTAACAGACCAATGGTGGTCTGCCAACATCCTTGCTCTCTGCCTCATAGGCAGCTCTCTTGGCTGCATTCCCTGGAAGTGTTCCTGGGGGTTAGGGTTGCCAATTTCCAGGTGGCACATGATGTTCTCTTTGATCTCCAGACGACTGAGATCATTCCCTTGGAGAACATGGCTGCTTTGGAGCATCAGTGCTATAGCATTATCCTCTCCCCTCCTCATGATCCACCTCCGAAATCTCTAGGTTTTTCCTGATCCAAAGCTGGCAATCCTAGGGAGGCAGGCACAGAGGAGGCAGGCGCAGACTCCCAGACAGGTGACATTGGATCTGGGGACATACCACTAGGCCTGCCCATGGAGCTCATGCTCTGGTGCCCTACTCAATTACCTAGGTCCAACTATCAGGCAGCATGCCCTTGACAGTAAATTACAGTGGCATGGTGGAAGGAATTGGAACTAACTATTCAGTGAACTAATTATTAATTGGATTGGATCTTGCTTTAAATTGGGCTCTATTTTTTTATACACACTATCTCTCTCTTGTTGCGTACATAGATTGGGTGTATACCCCATGCATCAAGGATTGCAAACTTCCAGACAGTGATTGGAGATCTCCTGCTATTATAACTGATCTCCAGATAACCTAGATCAGTTTACCTTGAGAAAATGGCCAATTTGAAGGGTGGATGCTATGGCATTATTCCACTTTGAAATTCCTTCCTTCCCTAACCTCCCATCCTCCTCAGGCTCTACTCCAACTCCAGGTATTTCCCAACCAAGAGCTGGCAACTTTTCATACATCTGAGGAAGTGATCTCTGTCTGAGACATCTGTCTGGAACAAATATGGTTAGTCTTTAAGGTCATACTGAATATCTGTTTTATATTTTCAAAAGATGCTCAATTTCAGTTGTTAAACACTGAAATTATTGCTGGTCTTTTTTATAACTATTAATATTGGTCTTCTTTGTTTAGGATTTTTAAAAACAGAAAATAAACATTATAATGTTCAGATTTTGTTATCAAAGAAGTATCACTGCCCAATCTCCAGTAGAACATTACATTCAATAATAGAACACACACACACAGCAAACATATTTATTCTTGGATAGATTATTTTATTATATTTATATGCTGCCCTTCTCCTTGCAGGCTCAGTCAGCTTCCAACGTTTAAAATACAATCAACACATTAAACCATGTCCATAATTTAACTCAGATAATATTTTATTTCATATCAGTATGAAATGTTCCACATGGATTGGTTTCAGTATAACATTATGATCTACATTAGTTTATTTAAAAATGTGTTTTAATTAATGTCTATTAGATTTGTTAAACTATAGAGAGACCTAATATTTTGATGATGTGTCCCTTTTGGTCTTTCATATGGAGTTTGTAAACTTCCTCAGAAAGCTTGAAGCAGGTATGCACTTAGATAATTTCTTCCCAATGTTCAATTAAACTGCTAATTAGTGGATGTTTGTGGCCTTTCATGCTTGACATTTAGTAAAAGTAAATAACATGGAGGGAACAAAATAGTGCTCAATGCTAATGAATTATAGCTGTCATTTTTTTCAATTCCATCTGTCTTTCTGTAAATAAGACAGGAAATAAAAAGGATTAAAAGGATAAGCATATGTACCAGAGTAATTTAACAATTCCTCAATGATTCTCAACTTTTAGCATTTTTCATATTATAATATCTGCTTGATATTATGTGAAATATTATTTGTTTCCTTCACATAGATTATTTTACCAGGATCACTGGACTGATGCAATCTCATCTGTGATTATGTTAGACAAAATAATTATGGTATTCTAATGGCCCAGCCTTGTTTCTTGCAATGGAAAATTGTGGATTATTTCTAGCATTTTAGCATATCTGATCCATGATCTTCGATTAGGTTTCAAAGATTACCAATTCTCCCTCAGTTTTACTCTAGACAAGGGCTAAGTAATTATAGATTGTAATGCAACAGAATGGAATGCTTATTTCCATTAACATTTTAGTGGGCAGATTTCAAGAAACAATGCAGTACGGTGGTTCGCCACGTATCCAGCCAAAAAAACTATCCTTAGCTAGAAAGCCCTCAATGAAAAGAGAATTGCAGTATAAGAACTGTAAATAAACCACTGATTTGAATCACAAGCTTCAGGCTTCTATCTTTGTTCTGGAATATCCCATTTTTAGGCTTGGGATGTGAATATGATTTTTTTTTCTGAATGCTTTTCTTTAAATCCAATATATTCATGCCTGTCATCTGCAACTCTACTCTCCTAATTTTGTATCATTGGATAAATATTGAAAACACAAGCCTTCTACTATCAAGTGCAACCAAAAATAATATAACAGTACTTGGTATTATAGAGATACATTTTGCTTTTGTTTTTAGATTTTGACACGAACCAGCATAACGACATACTTCTTTTGGTATGTATTAGCAGAATGTTGAGACTTTGCATAGTAAAAGTGCTGAAATATATGTTATGGAAAAGTTCTCTTTTAAGCTACAAAGATTTAGAGAAGGATAAGAGATAGTGGTCAAAATTCTACTTATCAAAGACATTTATGAAAACTGTGCAACTGTAGAATAAGATTCAGGTTAAACAGCAAGATTAGCAAAAAAAATATAGAATGAGAACAGAAAATGCAAAGCTGTCCATGAAACATTTTACTTTAAGGTTCACCTGTATTTATTTATTTATAAAATTCGTATGCCACCATTACAAAGTCTGTTCAGGATGGTTTCAAAATATATATATTTTAAAAATCAATATTAAACCAAGCCAGATCCATAAAAGGAGCAAAATATAACCACTGAGCAGCTTTAAAACTAAGCATAGTCCAAGACTAAAAATAGGCTGTAAAACAGCTTTTTTAAAAAGGAAAAAAACTGGGTTCAAAGAAATGTTTTGGTAGGTGTCAGGTGAGTCTCAAGGGGAATGGCATTCCAAATTTCAGAATATCCACAGACGTACACGGCCCCCTATTCATAACCCAGTCAGTCTCCCCAGGATGATATCATAGCTGATGGAATTAAATGTTTTGGTCTGCCCTCTAAAAGATAAGGTAGGTGCCAGTTAAGTCTCAAGAGCAAGAGCTGCCCCAACAGAAAGAGACCTGATCTTGCCATCTGCCTCCACAGGCAAGAAACAAGAAGCAGCATTTGGGACCAGGGACAGAGGTAGAGGGAACTGCGGCCGGAGCATGACCTGTCCAAGTGTGCTTCCCTGCCCCACCCTGATCCACTCACACCCAGCCCACACCTCACCCCTGGGAGGTGGGGGTCTGGGGTGTGATTTTCTACCCCCACGTGACACCAGTGGTGCACACCCTGGGTGCAGTGCACCCCCCCATCCTGTTGCAGCTTCACCACTGTTTGTGACAGAATAGGAGTCTTTAGTACTCTGTTCTGTTCCCCAAGCAAACTAATATCAGGTGCCTTCCACTTGGCCAGAACAGAATGTAAGACCCACAGACAAATGAGCAACAGTTAAAAAAAAGGAGTTTAATAGTATTGAGGCTTTAGGACTCTAACTCTTCTCAGGAAGTCTAATAAGAAATACTTGTACTGCTGCAAACAACTGGAGATTGGAACCACTTGGAGGGCTTGCAGGTGCCAATGCTTGCTTGCTTTGCTCTGCTTGTGCCTCTTCTGACTTTCTGTCCCAAGGAATACTATACAAAAACAGTTAAGCCCATTCTACCTAAGGGTATAACTGAGACCTAAACAAAGAAAATGGTGAAGGCATCTGAAGGGGCATTTCATACTCAGCCTCAAACTACTCAAGTCCTTAAGGTAAGAACTATCACATTGAATTCTACCTAGAAACAAGTGGACAGTTGGCACACATATTTTTTGCCAGAATATTATCCTTTGGTCTAGCTTCTGACAATAGACTGACTACTGCATTTTGAACCATCTGAAGTTTTTGGGCAGTTTTAAGAGCGTATTACAGTAATCTAATCTGGATGTGATTACAGAATGAATCATCAAAGCTAACAAATGGCTATTGGTGGTGTATCAGCTGAAGTTGGTAAAATACGTTAACTGTAAAGGACACCAAAGCCTCAAATAATGGATCACCAGCAGCAAACTATAGCTAAAAACCTGCTCTTTCAGAGGCAAGGCAACTTCCTTCCAGACAGGCTAACTCCTCAGCCTTCTAAAAGTCTGGCTTGAGTTTCAGTTTATTAGCTCTAAGCCATCTCATTACCTTATCCAGGCACTCTTTAGAACTACCACAGACCTTTCTGATTTAGCTCTTTAGGAGGAATTGAGGTGGGCATCAGTCCCATATTGTTGGCACCTTATTTTCCATTCTATGAAAATCTGTTTTAGCCATTCAATGCAGATGATACATTCAGCAAAAATCGCCAAGCAGCAGTTTCCTCAACACCAGAGGCAAAGCTACCAAAGGGGTAGTGGTGGGATTCAAATAATTTAACAACTGGTTGTTTGCAAGCACCATTTTAACAACTGGTTCTGCCAAAGTTGTGCGAACCTGCTGAATCCCACCACTGCGTGGGGGCTGCGCATTGCACCAGGCACATGCCCGGGGGACGGTAATTGCCCCCCGCCTCCTGAGGCGCCCCTCGCCCCCTGCACTTACCTTAGTTCAGCCTGAAAGTGCAGGCTGGAAGAGCGGCATGTTCATTTGAGGCTGAAAATGGCCTGGTGGAAACTACGCTTCCCAGGAGATCTTGCGAGCCCCAAGGTCTTCTGGGTAATGTAGTTCCCACCAAGGCTTTTTTCAGCCTCAAGTGAACAAGCTGCTTTTTCCAGCCTGCACTTTCAGGCAGAGCTAAGGTAAGTGTGTGGAGTGTGGAGTGGGGCGGAGGGCAGAAAACACAGAGTGGGCACTGGGCCCAGCATGGCCCAGCTATGCCTCTGCACAACACTACTTCCTTCAGTCAGTAAACAAAGATAGAGTGAAACCACAGAAGCACAGGGCCCCCTGCTCATAACCCAGTCAAACTCTCTAGGAAAATACCATAGCAGATGGAATCAAAAGTCACTGAGAAGTCTAGCAGAATCACTCCTCCTGTTACTCTCCCAGCAAAGATCATCAGTCAGAGTGACCCAGGCTATTTCCATTCCAAAATCAGACTTGAGTCCCAATATTTGTCTCCATAATCCATCTTTCCCAACCCATGTAAAGCTATGTATAATCCCCTACCACACACCCCGGAACCTTGCTGAGAATTGTAACTAACCAGGTTATTTAAACCATTCAGGACCAGGGAGGTCTTTTGAAAAAGTGTCTCACATCCACCTTATTTATGGTCGAATCCCCACTACCATCTTAGCCAGGTTTCAGAACACAAACTAACCAGGGTTGAGGGACGACCTCCCCGGTCGAATCCCCACTACTATCTTAGCCAGGTTTCAGAACACAAACTAACCAGTTTGAGGTCGTTTGTGTTCTGAAACCTGGCTAAGACGGTAGTGGGGATTTGACCTATATGTCCCAACTACACCCTTATTTACATGTTCCAACTACAAAAGGGCATTTGTTACCTCCCTGACCATTCAACTGACTCATGTAGCATGTTCTTACCCACTGGCATAAATAATGATGTTCCACACAGCTGAAATAAGACATCCTGAGAATGCAAAAAGAGACATCTTGGGAAGGCACACCACACAGCTGTTTCCCCAGGATGTCCTCAGGATGCCTTATTTCAGCTCAAGGACTCTTTTTCTTTGAGAAAGCTACAAAGGGCACCTTTTCCCCCCTAAGTCGCCTGCAAGATGTCTCCTGCCTGGCTGTGCAGCACAGAAAAACATTTGGTTCATGGTGGGCCGATCTACCCAATGCTTTTCAATGGGTGGCAGACCAGTCTTCCAAGCATCTAAGATTCTGGATTCTGTGTCTGCGAAGCTACAAAGATAGCCCCTCAAAAAGAAAAAGAAAGAAAGAAAGAAAGAAAGAAAGAAAGAAAGAAAGAAAGAAAGAAAGAAAGAAAGAAAGAAAGAAAGAAAGAAAGAAAGAAAGAAAGAAAGAAAGAAAGAAAGAAAGAAAGAAATTGAAAAAAAAACTATATATTGCTGGATTTGGCATGACCAGCAGAGTACAACTACCATATACACTCGCATATAAGTTGAATTTTTCAGCACATTTTTGTGCTGAAAAAGCCCCCCTCGACTTATACGCGAGTGAGGTGTATTTTAAAAAATATTTTAGGGTTTTTACTTTGTTGACCTCCATGGGGTGCAGTTTTTAGGCTAGTGACACCAAAATTTCAGGGTATCATCAGATGACACTCCTGATGGTACCAGCCAGGTTTGGTAAATTTTGGTTCAGGGGGTCCAAAATTGTGGACCTCCAAAGTGGGTGCCCCCATCCCCCATTGTTTCCAATGGGAGCTACCGGTAATAGTAGATGGGTCTACATTTTGAGGGCCCATAACTTTGGTCCCCTTGAACCAAACTTCACTAAACCTGGGTAGCATCATCAGGGTAATCTGTTGCTGATACCAGCCAGGTTTGGTGATGTTTGGTTCAGGGGATCTAAAGTTATGGACCCCCAAATGGGTGCTCTCATCCCCCATTGTTTCCAATGGAACCTAATGGTAGATGGGGCTACACTTTTGAGGGTCCATAACTGTGGACCCTCTGAACCAAACTTCACCAAACCTGGGTGGTATCATCAGGAGGGTCTCCTAAAGATAATCTGAAATGTTGGTACTGCTAACATAAACATTCCTCCCCTAACTGGCACCCTCAAATTTTCCCCAGATTCTCCCTTTAAATCACCCACCCTTCTGAGTGGATTTAAAGCACAGGTGTCAAACTCGCAGCCCTCCAGATGTTATGGACTACAGTTTCCATCATCCCCTGCCAGCAGGATGGGTGGAAAAAGCCTCTTTTTCTCTTCTGACGCCTATGCTGTGCAGAACAAATATGAGAGGTGCCTTTTTAAAAGATGTCCTCAGGACATTTTATTTTGGAAATGTGGAATGAAAAGAGTCAGCCCCCTCTTTTTAAGTCATCCCACAATCATCTTTTTTTTTTGGTGCTATGCAGAATGGACCAATATCTCATTTTGTAACTATATCTAAATGGAAAATACCAGATATATGGGATCAACTAATATTTTAGTCTATATATTTAATAGTTCACATGGCCACTTGCAGATATTTAAATCCATGGATGGGAACTTGTGGATAGAAGAGATATGTATACAAATCTAGGGGGAAGTATGGATTAAATAAAAACCCTGAAAGTAAAAAGAGGATGGGTTATAAAACACACACAAAAAACCCCCAGCTGCCTGAGCAAGCACACATATCTGTGCACTGGTTGCAGGGGACCCCAGATAAGTAGGAGGTTGGAAGAGAAGGAAAAGAAGCCAGTAATTAACCCTAACTGACACTTAAGGTGGGCAGGGAAGAAAGCATGGGATACATGAACTAAATCAAATAAATGCTTCCATAAAGAATAAGGTGAGTTATTAACTAACTTGCCTGGTACTCAGCAGTTTGAACAGATATCCAAATGATCTGGAACTGGAGATGATGATACCATATTTTTTCAGTTGGAAACTGGACCAGTTTGTAAAGGGCTCCAAGAAGATCTCTCCAAAGTGTGCGAACAAAAATGCCCTAACTGAAATTTAATGTAAGAAAGTGCGAAGTGTTGCACATTGGAACAAACGATAGGTTTAAATTAATGTGATGGGGTCTAAACTGGCAGTCTCTGAAGGAAAAAAAGATTTTGGGGCTGTAGTGGATAGCTCAATGAAAAGGCTGACTTAGTATGCAGCAGTGGTGGAAAAGGAAAATTCTATGCTAGGTATGCCTAAAAAAGGGACTAAAAATAAAATGGCTAATACTGTACTGCCCCTGTTATAGATGGCCACAGTACTTCAGAAAAAAAATATTACAGAACTGGAAAAAAGTGCAAAAAGGGAGAAACCAAGATCAGCATATTTCTTACAAGGGAAGGTTAAACGTCTACAGCTTTTAGTTTAAAGAAAAGATGACTAAAACATCATAGTGAAGCTTTATGAAATTATGCATGGAGTAAAGAAAGTAGGAGAAAATTTTTTATCCCTCTCCCATTATATTTGTAGTCAGGGACACACAATTATGTTAATGAGCAATTGATTCTAGATGAACAAAGGAAAACACATTTCACTCAACAAATAATTAAATTGTGGGATTATTTGCCTATAGATATAGTAACAAACACTTGCATAAATTTCCTTTGAAAAGAGTTAGGCAGATTCATGGAGTTGTCCATAAATAGCTACTAGCCATGATGACTAAAGGGGACCTCTGTGTCCTGCAGCAGGAAACCAGGACTAGAAGGCAACATCAAGAGAAGACTTCGATTCTCCAGGCAGCTAGTTGACCACTTCAGGAAACCAGATGCTGGATTAGATGGACGAATGGCCTCATCCAGCAGGACACCTCTCATGTAGGTAATTTATACCATGCCCATATATTCCATGCTTAAATAATTTTAAGGTACAGTATAAAAAATTGGATTGGCTGTGAGAAGAATACTGAATGAACTGAACTGCAGCATTGTAAGATGTGCAGAAAAGTATGCTTTAGCTCTCCTTAGCATCTAGTCTATATGTCTAAAAACACAGTAAGGAATCTTGTCGCATCTTAAAACCTAAACTTTCAATCCACAAAATATGCAGTAATTATTAAGCTTTCAGTGTTCCACAAGATTCTTTACTGATCCAAAGAAGTGTATTGGCTGAGGCAGTGACTGTGTTCTGCAACTAAATTTTACCATGGTGAGTTTTAGGGTGTTTTTCAAAGTGACTTTGAGATAGATTGTCTCATCTGATCAACATATATATCCCCAAGACTATTCATTCAAACAAGCATGGGCTTATTGGTAAAGCAAAAATATGCTGTGCCAGGCAAAACTGAAGTGTAAATAATTATTCTGCTGGTGAGTATGACTAGAATGTAAATTGTGCATTTTCTTCAGCTTTTGTGATGCTTGGAAAATAATGCTGCAATCTTCTCATTTTCTCTGGACCTGAGTTTTTGCTGACATACAGGTTTTGTCAGGATCAGTATTCCAATATATGAAAGAAATGGTACACTCAATCAAAGCTACAACTTTTTTTTTCATTGAAATATGGAATTTAATAGGACAAACTGAGTTGGTTGGTAAGTGAAAGTCTCACAGCAGTATGTTAGTGTCATAAGTGAAAATCCTTACATTAATTAATTCTTAATAAGAATATGTAACTTCAGATTTTGTCACTTGCAGAAGAAAATAAATTATCATTATTCATAGCTAGAACCAGACAGCTTGGTTAGTGCAACAGCTGTTTGAAAACCAAGCACTTCAGCAGGATCTCAACTATGTACAGAGAAACACATTTTTCATTGTTTCAAGACATTCTTTTTAATTTGTTTGAATATGAAAGTGAGCAATACCGCCCCCAGTTCTCTGGCTTAGATTTTATATCTGAACCACAGAATAATTCATCATTGATTTCCCTTTCTCAATATTTTTCTTCGTTCCCTGCCCCCCCCCCCCCCCCCCACTTACAGATATAACTTTATTCTGGTGTTCTGTTAGGCAGGATGGCATGCAAGGCTAAAGGAAAGAGTCCCTATTTCAAATCCCAATTTCATTAGTATTGTGCCTGTGCACAGGTCTACCAACTGGTAGAGTTTTCCTAGCTCTCTAGATAGGGAGGAGGTGCCCTTCCTATCCAGCTCAGAAATGCAGTAGATTTTCCCGCTTTCAGTCATATGTGCCGGATGGAGGTGCTCCCACCACCCTCAGTTCTATCTTTGCCACCAAGAGAGACGACCTCAAGTTTGTACAATTTCTTTGGGTTACAGTGAGTTTGTTTATCCAGCTAGCTCTTCCTGGTGAAGGCAAGGATGGCCTTCAAAACCTTTTCAATAAATGTACCACTTGTGGTACCAATCGACAAGATCTGATGATCATGACTCTTGCCTGTTGTGCCTGGGAAAAACCACTAACACAGAAACCTGTAAGATCTGCCAGAAATTCATCAACAAAGCAAGGTCCAATACAGCTTTTTGCTTGAAGGCAACTCTGTGTAGTGGTGGGATTCCGCAGGTTTGCACCACTTCAGCAGCCCCGGTTGTTAAAATGGTGCTTGTAAACAACCAGTTGTTAAATCATTTGAATCCCACCACTGGAACCGATTGTTAAATTATTTGAATCCCACCACTAGCTCTGTGGGAGAAAACCCTGCTAGCTGTCCTCATCCAGGTGCCCAAATTGCTCTTTGAGTCAGCAGCTGCCATGTCAGTTAGTGTGAAACTCGTGTCCCACTTGGTTCCATGTTCACCCAATCTGGAGCTTGTCGCTCCAACAAACAAAACCTCATCTGTTTAGGGCTCACCCCCATTCCAAAACCTGCTTCTGACCTGCAAGGGATTCCGCAAAGGCACCCAACTTTGGTTCAAGAGTAGCACGTGACCCACTGTCATTACGAGATGCTTTCCAAGTGAGATGTCATAGTGATAGATTTTCTGCAGTAAAATTCTACACCACAGTATAGCACACCTCCATTTGATGGCTTGGTTCATTTGAGTCACTACTATAACTGCCCAAAGGAATAAGGGAGGTGCATATAGAATTCTGTAAACCATCTATGAGATATTCCTATGCCACAAAGTGGCATAGTTCAAAAAATGGTCCAAAGAGAAGGGCTTATCCTCTATAAGCCCCCATTGCCCACTAGTATTAAACTGTGTCTTTCTATTAGCAGTGTGGGGATTGGCTACTATGTCCATAAAAGTACACTTGGCAGTTATTTCAGCCCTTCATGAAGGAGTGTATCAGGAATCTCTTTTCAGCAGTGGCGTAGGAGGTTAAGAGCTTGTATATCTAATCTGGAGGAACCGGGTTTGATTCCCAGCTCTGCCGCCTGAGTTGTGGAGGCTTATTTGGGGAATTCAGGTTAGCCTGTACACTCCCACACATGCCAGCTGGGCTGTACACTCCCACACCTTGGGCTAGTCACAGCTTCTCGGAGCTCTCTCAGCCCCACCTACCTCACAAGGTGTTTGTTGTGAGGGGGGAAGGGCAAGGAGATTGTAAGCCCCTTTGAGAGAAAGGGGGGATATAAATCCAAACTCCTCCTCCTCCTCCTCCTCCTCCTCCTCCTCCTCCTCTTCTTCTTCTTCTTCTTCTTCTTCTTCTTCTTCTTCTTCTTCTTCTTCTTCTTCTTCTTCTTCTTCTTCTTCCTATGTAAACACTTTTTGAAAGGGCTTAATAACACATTTTTCCCATATCCCACAATAGTACCGCAATGGTCCCTATCTCCAGTACTGTCTAAATTGATGGGGACCCTGTTTGAATCCCTAGCTCATTGCTTACTATCCTTTCTTACTATTCAGGTAGCATTCCTGATAGCAGTCATATCCATGCGTAGGATGAGTGAACTTGCTGTTCTGAGGGTAGATCCCCATTCCTTTAAAAAAATTGATACCGGGGTAGTACTTCTTAGCTTCTTAGCTTAAGAAGTCTTAGTTTCTTACCCATGACTGTACCATGATTTCATATGACCCAAGAAGTGGTTCCTTTTTCCTACACTTATTGCCAAGGCACAAAAAACAGTCCACACTTTTGATGTGAGGAGGGCATTCTTTATTATATCCCCAGAATTACAGAGTTCATAATTTTCCAAAAATGCATTTGTTTGCTACTGTGGTTCAAAAAAGGTAAGGCAGCCTCTTCCCAGTGCACAGTGTCAGGTCTGGCTCCCACCTGGCCTGGCAACACAGGGCTGGTGCCAAGGTCACACCTACACTTGCTGTTACCTGTGTGGTAAATTAGATGCACCCGAATAACCGGGGGCAGCCATTGCTGCCGGGGTGAGCAACGCAGCAAAATAAGAGGCTTGCATGGCCTGGTGGCATGCTGCAGAACCGGGTGCAATGATTGGCTCCCAGCCGAAAAGGCGGGAGGAGCCAGGGTATATTAAGACGCCTCTCCCAGTCCGCGCCCTTCCCGGCGGCAAGACCCAGCAAGGCGTGGTGTTGTTGTTTGGCGTCTCTTGTAAGGCCTGGAAGGAGACTGGTTGCGGCCTCTTAGCTTGCCTCTCTTTTCTCCTTCTACCTTGCTCTTCCGCGACTCTCTCTTAACCGTTTCCAACTTTCATTTCTTCTCTCTTTCACTCCTTTCACAATGGTCGCGACTGGTCTCAAGCATGGCTTGCTATAGGCGGGGCCGAAGCGGGCCAAGAGCAGGGAGCCTCCCGCTGGGGACCGGGTGCACCTTCGGGCAGAGCCTCGGCAAGCCCTCCTTAACAGGGTGCGGGCTCCAGACCCATTACCTGAGGGCCATCGGAGGCCTGCGGTGGTCGGCGCGTGATCGTGGAGCAGCATGCGCTGGGCGGGCAGCGGTCTCCTGCTTGTCCCCCATTGGCCGGAGCAGGCCCGCTGGCCCACCGGAGCAGTCTCACTCCCCAAAGGGGAGGTCCCTCCCATCAGTCCTCCGGGGCGCCGACCCGACCTCCCTCCCGGCCCGAGCTTGCCAGCGAACCAGGCCCCAATCCTGTCCTGGTCCGCAACCTGGCGGGATCACGGCTTCCTGCACCTTTCCCGGGCCCTCCAGCGGAGCGGCACGGTGAATCCGACACCCCGTCCAGGTACAGGGAGTCCCGGAGCCACCAGCCGGGCGGCTGCCGGCGTGGCCTGGGCGGCAGCGCGAGCGGAGGCGGTGGAGGAGATCCAGCTTTAGCCACCGGTCAGCGGCGTCCACATCGGGTGGACAGCATCCGTCGGCCCCCTCTGAGCAAGAGGGTGTGGCAGGAGGAGTGAAGCTGATGCGTCGATGCGTTCCCGTTCCTCCAGGCGATCTTCCCAGCTCTTCATGCGTCGGGTGAGTCTACCGAGGACGGTAATGACGCCGCGAGAAGCTAGCGTGGGAGTTTTTTGGTACCATGGTGAAAAGGTGCCCGCTCTCCCACTTTGGATTGCAAAGCGCAGGCGTTTGGGGGGCAGGGAGGCGCCATCCCCCGGCCAGGCCCAGGATGACCGCGGCAACCCTCCCGGGTCCCATCTCCCCAGGAAGCTCAGGGAGCGGGCGCTGGATGGGTACTACATTGATATCTTTAAGTTCCTACGGCGGGAAGGGGAACATGGCTTGTCGGGTGGGAAGGCCCGACCAGAAAGCGGGAAGGGGACCCGGTGGCAGCCGAGCGGAATTTCAACAACTGGCTGCAGGGTTTCCACGCGAATTTTGGCCACCCCTCATCGGGGCCACTTACCCCCTGCAGAAGCTTGGCACTTCAGCTGACCCATATGGCAAACCGTGCTCGCGGGCTCGGGCGCTGGCCAGGCGAACCCGCTTGACCATAGCTTATGACGGGAGGCCATTCACAAGAACGCTTCCCACAAGAGCCGGGTTCTGCTGGGATCATTCACGCATCAAAACCTGGATGGTCGTGGGTCCAGCCTGCCATGGAAGAGTCAAGTGAGCCATCCCGTCCCAGAAATAAACCCAGCAGAGCTTACCCGGGGCGGGCGGGGGCGAAAGGGCTTTGTTGGGAATTCAACAGAGAGCGCTTGCCAGCGGTCGAAGTGCAAAATCACGTAGTACGTTTGCTCCAACTGTTCTGGCAGTCACAGCAGAGTAGAGGCTGCCCCAAGCCGGCCGGGTGCTCTCCCTTTCGGCAGGCCCGGTCCCCCGGCGCCGGGCCCTCCCAAAAAGAAGCCGGTGGCCAGAGGCAGCCCCTGCCCTCGCAAAACACTGAAACCCTCGGCTCAGCTGCAGTCTTTTTTGGCTCCCACTCCCATCCAGTTGGGGGGTGCTGTTGGGAATGGCTGCAGCATTATCCTGACAGGCGTTTCTGCGCTGCATGCTGGGGAAAGAGCTTCTCCATGGAGTTTCTAGGGATTCTCATCGAGGCCCCGAGGGTCTACCCAGGCAAGCAACTTGAAGGCAGTTCATGATCTCCCTGGCGTGGTGGCTGATAAGCTTAACACAGAGCTCAGGGCCGGTCGCATTGCTGGCCCTTACATGCCGCACCCTCGCCTCTCCCCAACCTCAGGGTCTCCCATTTCAGTGTGTCGTGGCCTAAGAAGACCCCGGGGGAGTTTGGATTTAATTCAACACCTTTCTCCCCACCCCTCGGGCGATTCAGCCAATCACTTCGCGATAGACCCCGAGGGTTCTGCTCAGTCGCGGTATGCCACCTTGGACCGCAGGCCATAGTTTCCATCAGGCGAAGGTGGCGGGCCCGGGTGCTTACCTAGAAAAATCGTGACATCCAGTCCGCCTTCCGGCTCTGCCCATTTCCCCCCTCGATTTTTTTGAGCTGCTGGGCATCCATTTCCAAGGCAATTGCATGCGTGGACAAGGCCATGCCCCATGGGCTGTTCTTTTCGCCTGTGCTGCTGCTGCTTTGAACTTTCCAGCACTTTCCTCGAATGGGCTTTCAGG
Source organism: Sphaerodactylus townsendi (assembly GCF_021028975.2). NCBI lineage: Eukaryota > Metazoa > Chordata > Lepidosauria > Squamata > Sphaerodactylidae > Sphaerodactylus > Sphaerodactylus townsendi. The sequence continues at coordinate 55,408,389 of NC_059434.1, read as the reverse complement.
CAGAGGGTGCCCTCCGGGCTGGAAACGACCCATTATTTAAGATGTGACTTCCTGTTCATTGGCAGGCAGGGCACCAGGGAATGCTGGACTCCGCCTCTGCAGAGCTTCTTCCAGGCCCCCTGGTCAGCCGGTAGCTGGGGGTCCCTTTGGCTCCCAACAAGACGGAGGGGCCTTCCACTGCCCTCAGCTATCTGGGCATTCACCTGGACACGGTTCGGGGTACTTCATCTCTCCCTGCAGACAAGCTCATGGCCCTTACCACCCTGCTTCAATCTGTCCTCCTCCTGCGAAAATGCAAGGTACACCGGGTGCAGTCCTTACTGGAGCCACCTCAATCTTCGCATGCTGCAGGGTGGTGAAAGGCCAGGCAGGGCTTTCTGCTAGGCAAGGCTGGCGAGGTCTTTGACTGGCTGCAAGTCCCCTGACCATCACATCAGGGTATCTCGGGCCCTGAAAGAAGATCTGCAGGTCTGGTTGTCCTTCATCCAAGGCTTCAGTGGCATTTCCCTATGGCAGACGCCTCTGGAACCCGGCCTGGAGCTGCAGGTGCACTCTGACGCATCCGGGGCCTTTGGCTTTGGTGTGTATTTCCAGGGTCAGTGGGCACAGGGCCTCTGGCCTCCAGCCTGGCACTCGCTGGGGCATCACCAGGGATCTCACACAATTTCTGGAGAGCTGTTTCCCTATCTTGAGTGGCCCGGTACATATCTGGCACGACCTCTGAAAGCTTAATAGGAGGGTACTTTTTGCTGGTGCAAACAACCAGGCTGTGAGATGCTTGGCGTGGGTGAATAGGCAGTCGAAAGCAAGAAGTCGGGCACGGGTCATGCGTTTGAGTTCGCAATTTGGTGCTCCACGTGCCTCACCTCTATAACCATTTCTTTCAAAAGCTGCTTTTGTTCCAGGTTTGCACAAAATGAGATTGCTGACGCCTTTGTCTATAGCCAGCAGGTGGATGGATTTCCCACCTTCCTGGCCCCCGGGCCGGAGCTGTTCCCGGCACAGTGCCGGGCGTCCCTCTGGAACCTTTGGCAGCGTAGGACGTCATCACAGGTGTTTTGAACTTCGTTGGCACCGACCACGCCGGGCAAGCCATGGTCACGACAGAGCCGTCGGCGGCTGACTCTCCGAGGAACCACGAAGCGTCCAAGGGCCTTCCGTCTGTGGCGGGATGGACACAGGCCTCCTGCTCTGAAGTGCATTTGGTGTTACATCTCCATGGGCGGGGGATGCACCCACACTCCATGGGGGTGCAACTGGCGGGCATCGCCTTCTATTGCAGGATTTCGGGCTTCCCTGACGTGACCAAGTTGTTTGTAGTTCGCCGGCTGGTGGCAGGCTGGTGGCGGGTGGGCCCCAGGCAGAGGGACCTAAGACGCCCTGTTACCAGGGGGGTGTTAAGGGCAGTCACCAGGGAGCTGCAGCAGGTGTGCGCGTCACATTATGAGCGCTTGCTTTTCACAGCCGCTTTCCACCTGGCCCACCACGGGGCTTTCAGGCCTGGGGAACTGGTCGCCCCGTCCAGGGACCAGCCGTCCTCCACCGTGCTCCAAAAAGAGCACCTCGTCTTGTCCGGGGACATGGTCTACGCGTGGCTTGCCCATTCCAAGACTGACCAGGAGGGCCACGGCGCCTGGGTCTGGTGACTGGGTCTGGTGACTGGGTCACCATGCCAGTCTTGCCGGGCGACGCCATCTGCCCCCTCGCCTACCTCATTGCTTGGCCCCGGCATAGGCCACGGTTGGGCGGTATGCTCCTGGTGCATGAGGACGGGTCCCCCCTCACCAGGTTCCAGATGCTTGCAGTGTTCCGGGCATGTTTGGCCCGGGCTGGGTTGCCAGCCGCCGAGTTCGACCTGCATTCCTTTTGGATAGGGGCCGCCACGACCGCAGCTCAGGAGGGCAGGGCCCAGGAGGACATCCGCTTGCAGCTGGGCAGGTTGGCGGTGCGGGGGGCTTTTTTCGAGGCGTACATTGCAGCCCACATCTGGACTTGTTGATCTCCTTTCGTAGTGCCTCCAGGGGACGCCGCAGACTGTCTATACGCAGGTGTGGGTCGTGCGACACAGCCTCGTCAACAGAGTCAGGGACTACGCTCTGCACAGATTCCGACTGGGGCCGGCATCTCGGACTCGGAGCGCACGTAAGGATTGCCTGGATGGGGCAGGGGCGCATGCTTTGGCACAGGAGCTGGAGCTCCAAGATCATAGAAGTACATTTTTTCTGAACTGGCCACGCCCGGATCTCCTGGTTATCCACCTGGGGAGGAGGATCTCCCGGCCAGGTCGTAGGGCCTTGACACTCCGTTCGTGGTGGTAGCCACCACTCTCAGGAGCTTTGCCAGGCATGCGGCCTGGTAATGACTTTGGTGTGAAGTCCGAGATGCTGCAGTGGGTCCACCTGGAGTGGGAGCTGTGGGATCCCACTGCCGTGGACAGGGCCTGCAGAAAAGTTAACAAGGCAGCCGCCAAGGTGGTGCTCTCCCTCGGGGGAGTGGGTGGAAGGGACCACGGAGCAATCACCAGGGACAATAAGCCAGGCCTCTTTGAGCAGGATGGCATCCGCTTCGTCCCAGTGGGGGGCTCCAGTCGGTCACGACATACCCTCCTCCCGCTGGAGTTCGATCTGGACACAGGCTCAGGCTTGAGGGAGCTTAGGCGGGGAGCTGCGAAGGGAGGGTGCAGCTCATCGGCGAGGCGGGGTTGCAACGGTGTCGCGCATCTGGGGAGAGAATGAGCCTTCCGGCTGGGGCTCCCAGGCTTGTTGCCCCAAGCGGAAGGGCTGGGGGGTGGGGCGGCAGGCTGGCAGGCCGGCAGGCCGGGTACGCCGCCTGACACCCCAGGGAGTGGGGTTGGGTCGGGCCGATAGGCGGCCGAGGGCTTAGCCGGTGCCCGGCCACCCCAGCAAGCATCGGGAGGGAGGACAGGTCGTTAGGCGGGCCTTTGGGCTTAGCCGGTGCCCGTCTCCTCAGTGCATGGGCGGGAAGGGTAAAAGCAAGCAGGATGTTTGTCTCCTGGGGCTTCCCTTCCCGCCAGTTTCCCAATGGAGATTGGGATGTGATGTGCGACCCGTTTGCCGCCCAGCTCTCATGTATATAGTTCATGTTGTTATGTTATTGATTATTAATAAACGGGCTGCGGCCCATTCCTTTCCAGCCTGTCGTTGTTGTGTGTTTATTGAGCGAAGTAAGTCTCACCATCTGCAGCAATGAGTTTCAATCACTGCTTGTAATTAGAGAAATATGCATCCCCATTACTCCTCCTCCCTGGGACAGGAGTGAGTTCAATCACTGTCCTTGAGTTTGGAAACACGTAAAAATACTGTCTAACATGGTCCTTTCTTATGCTGCCCATTGTGGGAACAGGTGGGGGGGCATCCGAAGTGGGAAAACTAGAGATATATGTTAGCTGGAAAACCTGAGCACCCAGATCTGGCTTTCTGCAGCTAAGGTCCTGACACAGTTCAGTAAAGCTCTTGAACCTTTCTTGAGCCTTAATTATTGACTGGTGTAACAGACTCTTAGGCCCCTTCCGCACATGCAAAATAATGTGTTTTCAAACCACTTTCACAACTGTTTGCAAGTGGATTTTGCTATTCTGCACAGCTTCAAAGAGCACTGAAAGCAGTTTGAAGGTGCATTATTCTGCATGTGCAGAATGAGCCTTACACACAGGTGGGTGGATAGTTATGGCAGTCAGGAAGTGTTACAAGGTTGCAGGTGCAACACGCCTGCTAGATGTGAAAGAGCATTTTACCAGAGCACAATGCTCTTTAGCTGGGTTCCATGGCAGAGTACCACTGACTGACATCTGTAGAGCTGCCACTTGGCCTACAGAGACTACCTTCATGAATGCTATGCCTTAAGTAGGCAGTTGGGGAAAGATGCAGCTGTGGGCAGAGCAGTTCTACAGACGCTGTTTCAATGAGAGCACCACCCCACCTTCAAATAAGTCAAGCTTGTTAGAATCCCAATATTGGGTGGCACCAGGAGATCAAAATTGAAACAGAGTTGCTTACCTGTAACTCCTGTTCGTGGAGGTCTTCATTCAATGAACAGCAGTTACAGGTAAGCAACTGTGTTTTTCTTTTTCTCCTACCTCATTCTCAGGTTCAAAAAGCTTCTATCTTCTCAAATACCATTGTGGCCTCTAAGGCATTAGGTTCTGCATGCTTTGCATTTCATTTGTCCAAAATTCTAGTGCAAACAAAAACAAAAATCTAACATTAATTCTTGACAGATCAGTTTGCTTCAGATTTCTGTTCCTTTAGCGAATTTGCATATTTTTCTCTCTTCTACATTACGGATGCATGCATGTTCAAGTACTCAAACATCAGATACCACAACTCACATACCATAAAGCACTAAACTGTCCAGCTGACTTGGGAATGAACTTACTTCTCAACAGCAAAAACAGGAGACACTGGAAAAGACTGCTAAATTTCTCCTGCAAGTGATTGCTGAACAGAATCAAGGAAAACAGAAGGGAATATGACCTGTTTCATATTTATTCACTGCAACACCTTTTTTTATTCTGTATGCCTAATAAAGGTTATTGACTTGAATCTGCATATTAAAATCATTATAAAACATATTTCTTTTTTAAAGAGTTTGATGTTTTCTTTCTGTATTGTAATAAAGTTTTATATAGTTTATTATACTACCTGTTTATTTTCTTACTGAACCTTGCAACACATATATCATATAATAGTATTTTAAAATTTCTCCTGAATTACAAATTGTGATTTAGAAAGTGTTGTCACTAGGGCCCTTTCTGCATGGGCCAATTAAACCTAAATAAACCCGGTAAAAAAACTGGGTTGGGGGGAACTTTGCTCAGATCCTGATCCTTAAGCGGATCCACTCTGCGTTTTACCCCCAAAGTGGATTTTTCAACAATTGCGTCATGCACGATTCTTTTGTTTTAACGTGGATGACAGCCACAGCTGAGTAAACGGCCGCGGCTGTGAGCTGCTTTAAAACAGAGAATCGCACATAACACGATTCTTGAAAACCCCTTTCCCAGCTCCCATCTGAAGAACTCTGAAGGAGAATGGACCGTATCATGGCTATGGCTGTCAAGATTTCAGAAAGATAAAGGTATTTACTTCTTAACATCCTTAACTGAAGATGCCAAGACTGTATATTGGCCCATCAATATCTAAAGGGTATTATCTTCCTCTCAGCAATCACTATATGAATATCAAAGTGAGTAAGTTTGCCAGAATTCTTCATTAGACCATATTCTAAGCATGAAAATTGAGGTGCAGAGTCCAGGGGGTGGAGGGTGGATATTGTAGATCATTACTGAAAAACCTCAGCCTGCAGTTTGTAAAAGTTTTTTAAATGGAATGATGTGCTATATATTCTTATACTGCAGTCCTATGCATCTGTAAAGAAATGCATTTACTTATTTTCATCAAGGATTGCTATGTGTCCAGGGTTGGCACTCAAAATTAACTCTTTCCCCACCCGCCCCCCCTAGACTCTGCATAGCACTCTCACCACCTGAATATCAGCAAAGCCACAGACACGCAGCCAGTACCTTATCGAGTGTCAGGAGGAGCAGGCTTGTGGAATAGGGAGGGTTGGTATAAATTTAATTTTAAAAAATTCACCCTTCCCCACGGATACTTCTTCACTAACTCTGACCAGACACTTATTTCTTCACCTACTGTTTTTTTGAAAATTCTTCTTAGATTCATTTGGGTATCTTGATCTTCGTAAAATACTATTACTTTTCCTGTGCCTGTGGTGACTAAGTGCCAAACTACACATTAAGTCAGCACAGGTCCAGCCTGTGGTCACTGATATTGTTTTAGAGGAAAATGTAGCTGTCCTAAAATTGCTGCAGCATGCTATGGCAGTTCTGATCAATCTTATCTCTCCCCACCTGTGCCTTTTCAAATCCAGAAACAGCTTTGAGGGATCTCCTAGGCCCCTTCTGCACATGCAGAATAATGCACTTTCCATCCACTTTCACAATTGTTTGCAAGTGGATTTGGCTATTCTGCACAGCTGCAAAGTGCATTGAAAGTGGATTGAAACTGCAATATTCTACATGTGTGGAAGGGGCCCTAGTGCAACTACAGTCAGGGTTATGACCATGCAAAAATGTAAATGGCTAAAATTCCCTCTAAAATGGTAATGGCAGCCATAGGTTGGACTAACAGCTGTTGTAACATGTTGTTTGGCCTGGAGAATGTGTTTGTGTGTGTTTGTGTGTGTGTGTGTGTGTGTGTGGGTACAAGCTTCTGTTTTCTCCAGGTTGTTGATGATCTTAGGTGTAGGATAAAGTGATCTGAAAATCTTCAGAATTCAAGAGGCTTGAGAGACTGGAGATTTCAAAGATTTTTTTTTTTTAAAAAAAAGATTAGATACCACAGCCTATCTTTGGTTCACTCAGGATCCTGGACCATTTCCCAGCTCCAGCAAAGGAACACAATAGATAATAGGGCAAAATTAATCTCCTTCCTGGCTTCTCTAGAGCAGCATTGCTTAGAAATCTGCAAGCAGTTTGCAGAGAGCTCAGTAAAATATGTAAAAACAAAAACATTACTTAGGTATCCATCAGAGAAAGACTGGAGGGGATGTCAATAAGAACTTGGATAAAATTGGCAAAGATAAAAGAAAAATAAATGCATAAACATATCACTTTACTGGATATTTCCTGTGGCGATCCATAAAAAGGCTTGTGCTGGAATAAAAGCATTGTGTTCCAGATTTCCTTGCTCTTCCCACAATGATCAGGAACTGAATAAAGGAATAAAGGAAACTGGTATAGCCAAGGCTTAAGTACTTGTGAACAGAGGAGACACAAAGTCAATCACTTCTTCCTCAGCTGTTACTAATTAGCATGAATTCCTCATTTTGTCCCTACAAGAACTGATGACAGGAGGGAGGGATGAAATGCCCTCTGACACTATATGGTTCCTGGTTTTATTATTGCTAATTATTTGGTTTATGTTATGTTTTTAAGCTGTTTTTATTACTGTTGTCCACTGCCCTGAGCCTCTAGGGGGAGGGCGATTTAGAAATTCAAACAAACAAACAAACAAACAAACAAACAAATAAATAAATCTCAAAACACCTCAGGAACAGATTCTGATTGAGTCTGAAGTATCCAAGTGTTTTACAGATGCCCTTGTCATTATTTTCCTGTCATGGCAGACTCCACACTTCATGCTCTGACATGCATCCTTCAAAATATACATCTTGATTTTTTTCCCTGATGATTGCCTCAACTTCATATGTTATATCATATTTTTAATATTCAACAAATAATTTTAATATTTTTGTTACTGACAATGTATGTTTATATTTCTTTATGAAATAATGTACTTCCTTGTTTCTAAGGAAAGTTCTTCTGAAAATATAATCACTTAGCATGGTAAGTGCACAAAGCAAATGAAATGAGAGTGTGTAATGAGAGAAAAATGGCATTGTAATTTTACAGTCCAAATACATTACATGGTCATGATAAATGAATGTACATTTTAAGGAGGTAGATTTTTGTGGAGCAATAAAATGAGAAAGGCAGAAAACTCTTCAAGAACGATGCTTATTTCAATGCACACTAATATTTAATCACCCATTTATACAAAATAAATGGATTCATGCACATTACATTCCTACTGTATGATACCTTTAGAATTACTAAGTCAATAAAATGCATATTAAAACAAAACAATAATATCTCATTGATTTACGTATTATTTGTGAAACTACTAAATACACAAAAGCTGTTGTACTGAACTTTCTCATGTCAAGATTCCAGAGACCATATTAACTGCATGATTAGGGGGAAACGGCGGCTGGGGACGACACTTGCTCCGGGTGCCCCCCTGTCCCCGTTCAGAAACAGGCTGCATTGTCTTGCCATGGACTTGCCTGCTAGCATGTTGGGGAAAGCAGCAATGGCAGACAAAGAATAAGCTGTAGCCCAAAGGCTGCCTGCTGAATGCTTGTATCAGGTGACAGGCTCTGATTCATCCTGGCTCCTGGCCACCTGGCAGCTATCCTGTTCTATCTTCATATCCAAGTCTTTGTTCTCCTTTCCTATTTCTCAACCAAAGGGTGCCCTCCTCTCCAACAAAGTGAAACAGTGGTTACAGGGAAAAGAGATGGGCAAAGGGGTCAGGATCCCCCTGCCCAACACATGTGGTGGTCATGTGTGCCTGGAGATGGCCTTCCCCCATGCAACCAGCTCCCTTAATTTTTCCCCACCTGCCTCATTGCTCACCCCTCCTGGCACCCCCATGCCCTTGTGGTCAACTATCCAGTGAAACCAGGTGGAGCTAGATGAGAGAGCTTTCCCATGGGGATGGTATTCCACCTATCTGTTAGGTTCTGGCTGTTGTTTGCCAGCCACACAACCTAAAAAAAATAAGTTTGGAGGGAGGGATCAGCCACACAGGGCATGTGGACTTTGCTCTCTCAGAATGATAGTTGTGAGCTGGGTAAGCTGTGCACTGCCAGTCCATTGAACTCAAAGAGCAAAGTGCAGATGATGCAAAGTGCTAGCTCTGAGTGTTTGTCCTCCCTTCATCAAGGATGCCCCATGTCCATCCTAAGTCTGCATGTTCGGTAGCACCCCAGACCATGCATCTTACCTGCTGGAAGATCTTTGAAATAGTGTCTATGAAGGGAGAGGGTCCCCAACATTGACTGCTGCTTTGGAGGCAGACCTGGCTTCTGATGTCACCCCACTGGTCAGCCACTTAGTTGGGTTCCAGAGCTGACTGCAACCATGGAGCCAATGGGGGGGGGGCTTTTTCACAGTCCAATAATACAGCTCTGTGGGCTGTGCCACAGTTTTTGCTGGTGTAAGTTTGAACTGGAAAAAATGGATATTCCAGGTCCAAAAGTGCACAGAGAGCCCTGTTCCTAAGAATGCCCCTCTTGCTGCAAAGCAGGGGCCTGCAACCAATTGGCCATGCTGGCAGGGGCTGATGGGAATTGTAGTCCATGATCATCTGGAGAGCTTCAGGTTGCAGACCCCTGAGCTATAGGATCAAGAGGTATATTGCCACAATGGTGAGTTGGAGCCCCTGTGTTGAGCTCCCATGCTTCTCCCCAGCATAGTCATATGTGCTCTGACACCATTGTAAGTGCCTTTTATGCCAGCACAAGTGGCATTAATGCTGGCACCAGAGTCACACCATCTGTACAGCACTCTTCTCTCTTCTTTGAATTGCACAGTAAATCATAAATATTACATTATAGATTTTCAATTTACAAGTTTGTTGATTCATGCTTCAATTCTGCCATAGATTATACAGATGCATATCCATTTGGTGTTTAAATTTAGTGAAAGGGTTAACTATGGGCCAAAATGACATAAATCTTGATAAAGTATTTTCAAGAGTCTGAAACATTTCTACTAAATTAACTCAATTATATGAACAGGTCGAACTTCAATTGTCATCTGCAAACCACTTTACATGAAGTTTCCATGGATGAAATCAATGTAGATAAGTGATTTCTTCTCATTATATTTCCAGCTATATTTTTTTCTATACCAGTTTAAAGATTTATGAATTCCATAGCTATCAAGAATCATGATTGTATAATTAATCCTTTTGATTAAAATATATTAATACTGCTAAGCAGATAGATGAGTTATTAGTAGATGATTTATTATTCTAGGCCCTCAGTATAAGAAGACAATACATTGCTATCTTTGCAGATAAATCTGCACACATTTGCCTATTGATCAGATATTCTGCCAGATTTGGCCCCTCATCCTGTTCCCAGACAGGAGAATGGCACTGTCAAAAGTGACAGTACAGATCATTTAATCAGGGTGGCGTAAGCAGCCTTGATCTAGCAGTCAGATTTGTGTGTGCAGCCCTGGTGTTAGGTGTAACCGTTATTTCATGGAGCCATTATACACATCTTGAGGAAGACTTGCATTACCATAAATTTGTTTCTGTGAAGGAAGTTTCTTTACGAACTATAGATTAATATTATTATTTTATTTTAATTGACATGATGATATAGCCTGGTAGTTGTATACTTTGGTCCCAAAATATTTTGAACTGCGATATAAGAACACATTTACCAATTTTAGCAAAAATTTGTTTTCAAAAATGCAGTGTAAATTATTGCAATGTAATAGAATTAAAGGGATATATAACTACATTCATTTATAATATCTTTTCAAAATTCAAACACTGGAAGCATCATTTAAAATAGTTAATGAAGTAAAACCCTGGAAATTAAATGTCATTAAAGATCATAATAATGACCAGGACATTAATTTTCTGCATGGTTGCAACTGTACCATGAATTGTGCAGTTTGCTTTCTGGAAGTGCATACATTAAATTGCTAACAACTCCAATGTTCAAAATGCTTCTAGCCCTAACAATTATACATGAGAATGTAATAAAACCTACAGGTGAAGCAGTTTTAGCTTTTGAGCTGTTCATTGTGAGCCTCAGCTTTGTGCTTTCAAAAGGAAAGGGAAACATTGCATATAGTCTTTGAAGTTACATCTGCCTGAGAAAGCTCATACTAAACGTGTAGTGGAGTATAGACAATAAATATTTTTCCTTCAAGCACCATTGTTGGGTTGTGTTTTGTGTCTTGTTTTGTTGCTGTTTCTTCGAGTAGAATAGGCCACAACTTTACTGGTTACAGCTGAAGAGTATGGGGCAATGAATCCAACCATCTAGGAACCAACATGCCAGCTGATGACCAGACGGTCTTGCCTAAGCCTTTCTTCCCGGGAATGAATCCTGGAATTCAGAAATGTAACATTCCACATGGGTTTGGCCACTTCATGGTTTCCTCTGTCACTTGGAATGAGGGTTCCCTAACAGTCCCCAAGCTGGGCATGTCCCCTGCAAGTACTTACCACCATATCCTTAAGGGAAACCCCAAAACTAGAGAAAGGGATATGTAAACTAATTTTCCCCCAAAGGGATCTAGCTCCATGTTAACACTGCCAACAAGTTGCAACAGAACAGGTGAACAGAGCACAGTGCATTACAGAACAATGAAGGGTGATATGTGCAGGATGAAGACATGAGGTCGGCAGCAAGCCCTTTAAATCCCAGGGAAGCAGACCAGAGGGAGAAGTCCCGTGCTGTATTCCACCAGCTTGCATACTGCTCTCTCCCAACCACATCAGGCACAGCCTGATTGCCCAAGCTGGGAGAGACCACATCAGGAAGCCTGCTCAGCCCCAGCCCCAGAAGTCACACTGGCAGAGGACTGGAGAACAGAACTGTGTCATCTCCCTCCTGCTCCATGCAGGCATGTAGATGAAGCCCAGGCTAAGCCAAAGGTCCCTTGTTTCCAAATCCTGTTGGAATTTTTCTATTATCTGAAAAATTAAGACAAAGCATTATACTCAATGTGATTTGTACTGCTTGTCTATTAGAACACATAACTATATCAAATGCAGACTCTAGGGCAACAACAAGGGAACATATAACTTCATATTCACAAAAGACTGTCCTGCCAACTCTCCAGTAGCTGACTGGACAAAGGAAGTAGCAGGACTTTCATATAAGGAATTTCAGAGCAACTATGACTGAATTATGCACATCATTCGCTACATTAATGCTGACCCTTAAGCATGACTATTCTATGCAGAAAGAAAAGTTTCTACAAAGGAAATCTACAATTTTTTGAAAATATTCAAAGCCTGCAGGTATGGATATCTATGGCCAGGAATGTATTTCACCAGCTTTGATTGGTTACCAAGCTGGGGCTTTTCGTGAGCAGAGAAGATCTGGCCTCTGTGGTACCTGCCCTGCTTACATCTGAATTACATTATTGAAATATACTGTACATTGAGATGCCCTTGAAAAGTGTTTGGAAACTTCAGTTGATGCAGAATGCTGAAGACAGGATTTTTACAAGAGCGGAAATAAGAGCTATATCACTCCATCTACACTGGCTCCAGTATCTCTTAGGTGCAGTCTAACAAAACTACCTTCTATTAAGGCCCAGATGACACAGTTCCCCTACAGTTGGAGAAGTTGGCAGCATATCATATGCTACAACAATGTCTACTTTAATTTTAGATAATTTCTGAACGTGAATGAAACAGTCAAGCTGGTTGAAGTCACAATGTATGATGTGACCTAAATGAAGCTGAAGCTGTCAAAGGAATTTGTTCAAAAGTGATATTTAGACTGAAAGGGGTGTGAATCAGAATTTTCTTCTTACATAGCAAAATAAATTGCAAAATGGAAAACATTAATTTAGAGATGTAGCTAAGCTATTAGTTATCTGGATCAGAATATTTTTCCCAATCTTTAATGCTTTGTTGTATTATGAATCAAGTGTCATTTTTGCCAGAATTATTGTTCATTTGCTTGTTTTCTAACTTCCAAAGTTAGAAACTATTCCAAATATTTTGCATGATACTATTGGAGTTCAGGCTAGTTAGGCTGCTTTGTAGGCACACACATACATAACTCTTTAAATTTCTCTTTTTGCTCTTGATGAAACCACTACCAAAACTCATACTGATAATTATTAAATTACCAGTGGAGAACCCACAAGAACTTGTGGGGTGCAGGGGGTCACCTAATTTCCCCCACTTCATTTCCTCTTTATTGCCTTTTGGGAGGTCCCATATCCTTTTGTCTTTCACTGCTTCCTTCTGTCCTTCCCATTTACCAACAAACCTTCTTTTTATTTTCCCTACAATCGTTATTATTAATTATCCATGGACTTCCTTTATACCACCCTTTCTCCCCAATGGCAATCAAAAACAGCATGCATCATTTTTCTCTCCACCATTTTATCCTCACATTTTTAAGACAGATCTGATTGAGGGAGAGTTACAGGTCCAAGGTCACCCAGCAAGTTTGTATGACAGAATGGGTATTTAAACCTGTCTGTCCTACCACATGTGTTCTCCTTAGAACTTGGGTTTGGACCACAACTAATTTGGGGAATTTATATGTCAGAAACCCAGACTTGAAGGATGACAATACTGTTGTGATTGCTTGGAAATCCCTAAAATGGCCACTGCAGCAGCAAAGACTTGAAAGATGGCAATACTGTTCTGTTTGCTTCAGGTGCTGCTGTTAAAATTTTGGATATGTTGGATATGTTGTATTTAAGTTGGATATGTTGTATTTGGATATGTTGTATTTGGATATGTTGTATTTGGATATGTTGTATCCAAAATTTTGGATATGTTGTATTTAAGATTTTCTGCAAAATTATTTACCCCTCCCCCCAGGTTTTTTATATTGCTCTATCTTGTCTGCTCATAGCTCCAGTCTTTGGAGTTGTATATGTGCAGAACCTCTTACTATCGATGAAAAACTTTTTGATTGTTTCAACCATGTGATCAGATCTGTCACGGAGTATCTACAATCCAAAATTTCATGGAGGAGGAGATATTAATGGCAAATAGTCTTTTTACAAATTACATTTACTTATTTTATTCTACTTCCACCCAAGGAGCTCAGGGCTTGTACAAAATTTGTAGCAGGTTTTGTATTTTTTAGTGTTTTTTCCAGTTTTTGGCCTGTAGGGGGTGCAGCTGTCAGGCTAGCAGCACCACAATTTCAGGGATTTTTGGGAGATTCTTCTGAAGATACCACCCAGGTTTGATGAGGTTTGGTTCAGGGGGTCCAAAGTTATGGACTACCAAAGGGGGTGCCCCATCCCCCATTGTTTCCAATGGGAGTTAATAGAAGATGGGGGCTACACCTTTGAGGGTCCATAACTTTAGATCCTCTGAACCAAACTTCACCAAACCAGGGTGGTGTCATCAGGAGAGTCTCCTAAAGATACCCTGAAGGTTTGGTGCTGCTACCTTAACAATTGCACTACTGACAGCAGGCATTCTCCAAATTTCCCCAGATTCTCCTTTTAAATTCACCCCCTTCGGCATGGATTTAAAGGGAGAATCTGAGGACCCCAGTTTAAAGTGATGCTGTTTCAGGGTGGGGGATAATCCACCCCAAACAGCATCACTTTCAATGTTGTTTTAACTGGGGACCCCAAGTTCTCCCTTTAGATGGATTTAAAAGGAGAATCTGGGCTTCCTAGTTTAAATACCATTGAAAGTAATGCTGTTTGGGGGTGGATTCCAGCATCACAGCGACAGCCCAAGGGGGCCCCTGCAAACCTCAGATTTTGCACCATGCTCCATGTTTCCTAGCTACGCCTCAGCCTGGGATGGAAGGCAGAAGGGACCACCAGCTGCCGGCTGGGAGCCCAGCTGGTTGGGGGGGGGCGAGCAGGGAAGGGGAGTCTGCCATCCCTGGCCTTGGAGAGCTGCTTTTATAAGCACTGAGGCTAAGGGCGGGGCTTGGGAAGGCATGGCCATGCCCCCAGGGGTGAGTGGGAGTGTGGCCCTGTCCCCTGAACCCACCCCATAAAAAATCTATACCTACATCACTGGTCTAGATGTCAAAAGAGAGGGGTATTAATCAAGTTTACCCCTACCACCACATATCGCATTTAGAGACCGTTTTGGGAGGCTAAGCATACAACAACCCACCTAAGCCTGCTCAATAAGCTCTCTCAGTGGGAAACACTGGGAGCACTTCTCAAAGGCTTCTATGACAAGGTGCCATCTTCCTCAACTCAAGTAGTTCTTTATCATTGGTGTTCCATGGAAATAGGAGGGAACTCAGTGGATAGTTAATAGAAAAGATGCCATTTAGCTAATTTCAGGCAATTTTATTTCCATCATTTCAGTGGATAATTTAAGTGAATGTCGATATTCTAAGTTAAAAATGTGCAATGCTTTCAGGAAATAACTTTTTAAAAATTCCATAAAAATGGAGAATAATGTATAAAGGGCACTGCTATATTCTCACCTTTAAGTCTTCAAAAAGACGTGAATTACTGTCATGCATTTTTATAGTAATATTGTTATCGATGACTAATCCAGAAAGCCAGTTACAAAAGCCCCCACCAAATTTTGAATCAATTCTTCCTTTGGATCTGTGCATATATTTTACTAGACCCTTGCAGAGTAGTCTTTGTTGGTTCCTGAAAATCTAATTATTGCTTTTTGAAAGATCAGAAGAAGTTCAAGCTGTATATTCATAGATTACAAGGCTAAGTGGCACAACACATTGACATCAGTTGCAAGATAACTTCCAGGCTCTGGGCAAATCTTTTCATCTTTTGTGGAATTTATGTGTTCTTTCTAGGGAAAAATTACAGCTTAATTTCTCTATTAGAAAAGGTTTTTTTTTTTTTAAAAAAAAGTGTTCTACCTAGTTTCTGTGCTTCTCTGAAATGGTTCTGCCAAAAACAAATAAACAAACAGAACACCAAGGGATTTTAGCATATCTTCAGACAAAACCTTCTAATACAACAAAAAGACACCCTGGGGAATAGAGGCAATCAGAAGCATAGGCTTATGAATGGTTCTCTAGTTGTTTTTTAAGTTTGCTGCTGGTGTAGCTCTTCAATTAAAATAGTTCTGAAATGGTAGAAACAACAATAACAAAAAGTTTTTTTTAAAAAAACACAGTTATAGATTTAACACATTGTAAGTCAGCAGCATGATGGACAGTGCAATTCCAAGGACTGCCTATGCTGCAGGGGTCAGCTGCCAACATAACCATGGCACTGAAAAACTGGTGCCCTGAATGGGTTGGTTAGTGAGTGGGTGGCAGTAAAAAGAGTTTGTAGCTGTTTTTTTGAGGGTACTGCCACATTTGCATCCTTAGCAACCATACTATAGAATTCCAGCCAGGTGTTGTGTTGTGACGGCTGGACCATGATGGATAGAGCAGGCAAAATCAATCAGGGCCCAGCAGACCTACTGCTTGTTACAGCTAAGTGTCAGGAAAGACCATGGCCAATGATGCTGGCCTTGCATCTGCAGCCCTTAAAGGAACCGAATCCTGTCACAAATCTCTGATCAGCTGTCAGAGTTGGCAAAGGCATCAGTAATCTCTCTAGTCAAGCAGACCCTTGGCCTATATGGTGCAAAGAGTGCCCTCACTTCAGAAGGGGCATGGGGAGATGCTGGGGAGAGTTTGTACAGCTGTGGGTGATCTCTGCTTGCTGGTGGCCAGGAAATGATGCCAAAAGTGCCCCCAGGCCATCTTCTAGGACACCTGAACCAGCAGCACAGCAGGAGAGGGGAGCACTGAGGTAGGTTCAGACGTGGGATACATAGCACCACCAAAAGATTTGCCAATAGCCTCTTCAATGAACCAGAAGCATGCTAGGACTGAAATTATCATCTTTCCATGCTGGATACAGTCATTCAAGTCCCAGAGCAACCGATCTTTACCTAGAGACTGACATACTAAATCCATTTTGCACACATTGCATCTGTTGCCCTATGTGTCATCGGTTTATCTGAAAATCTGCCAGTCCCCTCCCAGGTTTACTGGACGTCATCCACCTAATTTATTAATTATGGAAAGGTTATTGCTGCTACTGTTTTTATTGTATTTATTGTTTTAATTGGGATTATTCTATTGTTTTAGTTGCAATGTATTGTGTTTGGTTGCCTGTAAACCACCTTGAGCCCTTCGGGGGTAGGGCTGTCTAATTAATCGAATTAATAACAATAACAATAACAACAATAACAACAACAACAACAACAACAACAACAACAACAACAACAACAATAATAATAATAATAATAATAATAATAATAATAATAATAATAATAATAATAATAATAATAATAAATGTACTCTTCAAAACGTTGCTTGCAATTCAAAATGAACAGTGTTGTAAATAGTTTTTCATGTTTACAGTGTTAGTATTCAGCATGGTATCTTGCTGTGTAACAGTATATTGGCTTGCTTGGATGTGTATGATTCAGGGTCATCATGGACAAATTATGAAGCTTTGTAGAATATCTGTTCCATTTTTGCACCAGCACATTTAAGGGCATTCAAAAGTTGGGGCATTCTTCATGCTGGTGGGTGTTCAGAACTTATTGGATTGAACTATAGTTCTCAGGAAGCAGTGTGAGGATGCATAAATCATCTCCAAAGTCAAGCAGGGGAACAAAATAAAAAGGCTGGGAGACTATAAAGGCAAGGCTCACCAACATCTTTGCCAGCAAGATCCAAACAGGGAAATCCACAATAGTGGTAAATAGAAATTTTCTCCACCTTTCAAATGTGATGGACAAATGAATGAGGCAAGGAAGCACCCATGGTAAAATATTTGTGATCAGAATAAATGGCCAGCAGCAGAATATTCTCCCCAAGCAAGATTTTGAGTGCCCTCCTCAAAATTTGTGAACTTCAATCCTAATAGATAATTGAGCTACTCTGATAAGTGGTACTGATATATACACCTCAGAATAAGTTCTTTACATTCATATATTATTAGTATTTAAATAGTTTGATTCTATTTTTTCTTCTACTTTTCTTTTGATTCTATTTTTTCTAAAACAAGATATAAATACAGAAAGTCCATTCTGAATTTAATGAAAATGCATTGGCAGATTTCCTTATGGTTGCAGAATAAAGACAAAATCATCTTCCCAGCCTGCAAGGACTCTTCTAGTTCACTCTCATCACCTTTGAGTTGCTTTGGGGCAGCTGCCTCCTTCCAGCAGTTGCTGGATTAGGTACTTACAGGATTAGTGTTACCTGACCAACCTATGGTGTGTGTTCCCTCCCTTAGAACACTATACAAAAGGAATTAAACCCATATTAGCTATAGGGACAACTGAGACTTAATAAAGAAATAGTAAGAGCTTCTCTAGGGGCATGACAAACTATCTTTGAAGCTACACCAACACACATAAGAGATACTTCGCTGCTTGGAAGATGGGTCTGCTGTCCATTAAAAAGCATTGGTTTGACCTGCCCTCCATGAACTGACTCCATTTGACTTGGTTTTTTTCTTACTGCATACAGAGAAACTGGTCTGTGTAGTATCTCACCCTCTTTATGATCACATATGGACATTTTTTGCTTGGTCTTTTTTTATTCAGAGTTTGTTTTCCCATCATGAATACACTGCTAATTTAAATATTTCTGTTTTCTTCCCTATGGGATTTTTATGGTTAGCGAAGCCAGAATGTTAGTTGAGTTTGATATGTAGCACCACTCCCAGCTGGCTAATTAGGTAAGTTGCTTTCCTTAAGCCTTTCAGGACTGAATCCCAAGTATTCATTCCTATAAATACTTGACTTGCCAAAACTTACTCTGCTTTACTGGAGTCCCCATAATACATAATGTGAATACTTTATATTTCCCAGTTTTATAGCCTCCAGGTATTGGTCATGTGCCACAAATTCTATCTTAAAGCCATCCAAAAATACTCTTTCCCTCACTTCCCACCATAAAAGACAATCGGTGTTTGGGCAAAATGCACAAATGCTGTATTCAAGACTTTTCTTTAATAGTTCACATTTTATGTTGATATATATTGCTCTATATTGATCGATATATTGATTGATATATTGATCTATTTATAAGATTAAAGATAAATATTAAAGATTATACTAAAACTAAAGCACACATGAACAATAGAGAACTTGCAATCAACCCCCCACCCCCACCCCCACCCCGATGCAAGTAAAAAGCCATCTGATGGTTAATGCCTGTCCCTCTGCAAACAGGATGGTGGGCAATGCTGGTGGGTAATGCAGCCCTGGAATTAATATTGGAAAACATCTAGCTAAACCAGATACAAGAGGTATGGAAGGTGAAACAGAGCAAAAATATTACTTATGGACTAAAATAGAAAAGTCCACTCTTGCCTATATTGTGGCTTACTCATGTCTCTCATGCAAGTTCACTGGGGAGGTGAAGAGGACATTCTCAAATCTCGCTCTAGAGGAATGGCACAAGCCTTCATTTTGCATGGCATGAGGGAGATGGAAATAAGAACTGCGTCCGAGAAACTTGAATTCCTAAAACAGCTCTGATGTTAAGTGCATATTAAATAGGTAACCATTTGCCTCTTGTTTTTTAAGACACAGTAAATGATAGGCTAAGGGAATAGTGAATGGTATCTCCCCACAGTAGCTATTTTGCAGGTATAGAAACCAAGAAATAATGTATGTAAGACTTTTACATCCCATTTCACTAAGTTTTAAGAGTCAGTTCTTTATGCAGGCTCATTTTTCAGAGGAGTGTTAGAACTGCATGATCAAAAGGGAACAGGCTGCTAATGTAAAGGTCTAGATTCTCTGATCTTACTCCTGTACAATGATATCTGATTCTATAATGCTCTGCTTTGAAGTCAATAGATTCATTCACATCATTGGGAATTATTTAAGATGATCAAGAGCATCTAGAGCAGAGCTTCAACTGTTCAGAGTGATACACTGTGGTATGAAAGGAAACAAGATGGCTAATGGAAACTAAATGCACTTTTTATGTTTAAACATTTGCACATTTATAAATCCTTCTTCCCACTTTTTCAGAAGTACAATACAGTTTGTTTAAAGGACTCCTTAAACCACAAGGAATGTGCCTTTTCAGTTTTGAAATATAATTACACCAATGGCTAGGAAGAGCAAATGCATGTAAAGTATGAGAACTGCTGCAAGACATTCAGTGTGAGATGGGTTTTGCTCTCAGTACCATTACCCACTTAAATACATAATCTTGTGGCTATCATTGCCTGTTCAGTGCTGTGCAAACCTATGTGGAACATTTCATGCATAACTCTTGATCAAAGTACATTTCCATCTTTTTTTAAAAAAAATTTTTTTTGCTTTATTGTAGATCTTATAAAATAGATTGTAGCCTATGCAGGTTCATGCCATAATATATTTGGGGCCCTTAAAGTGAAATAGATGTATTTGACTGAGCATTGAAGCTTTCACCCTAGATATTTTACAACACCATCCTATGCAGAGTTCTACTGGTCTATGGCAATTGACTGGAATGGACTATTACTTGTCTCTTGTGTATATTCTACATGTATTCTAATCTACAGAAAAGTCTATATTTACCCTGAACTGCAAGGTTTTGTAATAAACATGTGTGTGCTATTCAACTACTTGTGTTACAATATGCATGACCACAAATGGTGGCGACAGCCACTAGCTGAGATAGCTTTAAAAGAGGATTAAACAAATTCATGGGCTATGAGGGGGCACTGATCAATACCTATTAATCAGAATGGCTACCTGAAACTTCCATGTTTGAAGGCACCTCTTAACATGGTCTTGACCTCTGTGTCTTGCTGGTAGGCTTTCAGGGACATCTGTGGGAAGCAGAATGATATACCAGATGTCCCTTGATGTAATTCAGATGGGTTCTGCTTATGTTCATACTTTGCCTTTCTGACCTTTTCACCCTACTCACCTGTAAAGCCACAATACTATGCTTACTTACTTGGGAATAAGTTCCACTCTGCTCCGTGGAACTCACAGTTCTAAAACCATTTAACCCATGAGAACATTAGCTACACTTGAAGTGTTTTGCCTTAACTAGAACAGAATTCTGGGTCTGTGGCATCTTGCAACCCATTTGATTTGAAATTTTAGGGACTGTTTTTTTCCCAAACCATTTTTGAAAGCCAACTTCCTCTGAAAATTGGTAATATGCTATACTTCTACCTGCTCCTTCCTCAGCATTCTGTCAATTAATGTAAAGGTACAGGAATGATTGATAAGGAATAATTAAATTGCTTTAAAATATTGAATATAGTTCAATGCTAAAATATTTTAGGTCATTTGTATTACTTATGGACTATTCTGAACTGTTCCCCTTTCATTCTGTAATCTTAAATCATTTTTATAAAATGTTTGGTGATAGGCCTCCCATAAACAGAAATCTGTCAATAAAAGTCCACTCTTCCCTTCCCCATCTCTACTCTCACTAAAAATCTACTAGGACAGTGTGCATTTAATTATATTTAAAGCAATATATGTGGTTATCACATACGCTTCCCCATCTTATCCCTAGAATGTCATAAATCACATTTGAGATGCATAGGTGTAAATGAATACAAAATACAACCCTTAATTGGGATGTGGGTCTGGGACATAGTTCTTTAATATGTTTAATAAGCTTTAAAAACTAGTTTCATTGGAACACCTCTGGGACCTTGTGAAGAATAACAGAGATGCCTAGAAGTGGGTTTTTAATTTCTACATGCAACTGAGGTGGAATTAAAGTGCAAAAGCAATTTCAAAGGTCTTGGCATGATGGATAGTTGGAAATTGTTCTTTACATTATGTTTTTAAAAACTGTCTATTCTTTTGTTGCAGGAAATAACAATCTAGTTTATATTTTATTAACAATCACTGTTACATGTTTGTTTGGCTATATAATCTCATTTTCACTTGAAAGTTTATGGTAGATTAGGAGAATTTGAAAAAAAAACCCATAAATGTAAAATGAATAATCTTGAAAAGACAGCATGAGAAATGTTCTCCTGGCACATTACAATTTAAGCTCCTTCCCAAACTAATTTCTGTTTCATAATGCATTTCTCTGAAGAACATAAGAGCCCAGCAGGATCAAGCCAATGGTGCATTTATTTCTGTTATTTCCATCCTGTTCCTCACAGTGGTCATACAGATACCCCCAAAAGGCCTATGAATGGCAGGGTGGTCAATGGCTTCTCCTGTTCTTGACCTCTACTCCTGGTTTTCAGAGGTATATTGTCTCTGAATGCAAGAGCTCCATTTAGTCACTGTGGTGGAATAGCCCACTCTGATCTGCAAGCCTATTCTGCCGTGCCTTCTGAGACACCTGGGTGCCAGCAGCTGCACAAGATCTCTGCCAGGCACATGCCTTCCACCTGACTGTGGAAGCCTCTCTCTCTCTCTCTCTCTCTCTCGGTTCAACCACTGTCTCAACCTGGCCTTTGTAAAAATTGCCTACTGAGAGAATCAGGGATCCAGGCTTTCTCTCCTGATTCTGAAGCCTCACTTCTGTGCCTCCCACTATCCGGGATCTGATTACCGTAGGGACGCCTTACTGCTTTGTGTGGCAAATGATGATTAGCCACTTGCTAACTGACAGGACTTCCTTTTAAAAATATTGTACACAAAATAACAGAGGCCTAATATGGTATGGACAGCAGCTACCAGCATTAAAAGTTATATAGTATTTATTTAAAAGAAAATGTCTACAGACATGCTTTCAGCACAGCCACAAATTAAGGAAGAGGTCTACAAGAAAAGAGTAAAACACAATTTCTCTATCCCTCCCACTGAACATGCCCTAGTGCAGTGGTGGCGAACCTATGGCACGAGTGCCAGAGCTGGCACGCTGAGGCCTCTCTGTGGACATGCGCGCACAGAGTTTGTCATGTGGGGGGAGCGGAAAATTGCCCCCCTCACATCTAGGCTGGCCTGGCTTCTGAGAAAACCCATGATTTTATTTATTTATTTATTTATTTATTTATTTATTTATTTATTTATTTATTTATTTATTTATTTATTTATTTATTTATTTATTCGTTCCACTTTTATACCGCCCTCCCCCAAGGGGCTCCCCCAAGGGGATTCACCCATTCTTCAACAAGCTTACTCCCGAGAAATGCGCGCCTCGGAGCAAACTGTTTTTTCAAAACCGAAAACCTCAGTATTCAGGTTAAATTGCCATGTTAGCACTTGGCGATAAGTAAGTGGGTTTGGGGTTGCAATTTGGGCACTCAGTCTCAAAAAGGTTCGCCATCACTGCCCTAGTGGATCTCTGTATAA
The DNA here is from genome assembly GCF_021028975.2 of Sphaerodactylus townsendi. Classification (NCBI taxonomy): domain Eukaryota; kingdom Metazoa; phylum Chordata; class Lepidosauria; order Squamata; family Sphaerodactylidae; genus Sphaerodactylus; species Sphaerodactylus townsendi. The sequence goes on along the minus strand of NC_059434.1, from coordinate 55,385,803 downwards.
GGCAGGCTCTTCAGCTTAAAAAGTTACAGTTGTTCTGAAGGATTCAATACCTTAAAGCCTCTTAGGTGTGCAGGCTGGCATTTGGCAATGGCTGTCTCCAACAGACCTCAGGTCTGTTTGCCTCCATAGAATTAGCACAAAATAGATCCTTCTCATACCCAGGAGTTTTATCATGTCTCTTATTCCACCCACTGGGAAAGTCAGGCTAGGTCAATGAAGCTTTTTCTGAAATCTCCAGGAAGTTTTTCCTGATTTTTTCCCTTGCACTTTGAATCCTCCAAATTTTTTTTCCCTGCTAGACGTCACCTGTCTAGTTCGCAGGTATGTGTGACTTGACCATCTCATTGTGTCTTGCCAGGCTGTCCATATGCATTTGTAAAGCTGTGGTGGGCGATGCTGGTGAGCAATTCTTCTGCTTGTACACTGCTGAGAGAAAAGCTTTTTAAAACCCAAGGTGTGGGTTTTGCTCAGTTCAAGCATCCAAAGAAAATTAATTTCTCCAGTCATTGTGGCAAGTAGTTTCCTTAAAGGGTATAAAAAAGAAGCCAAAAGAAGAAGTAATATGTCGGTTATCGCTGACAAACCTGTCACTTTAAAAAAAGTTCCTCAATTGAGATCTACAATCCAGATATTCTACTGAACTGTTCCTCAATTGAGATCTACAGATATTCTACTGAACTCGCTAGATTCAGTTCAACTGAATTTATTTCCTCATTTTGAACTTTCTCGTTTTTTTTAACATACCACATCCATCTGACTACTGTATGACTGTAAGGATTTTAATTGGACCTGGGGGAAAAACAATATTTGAATGGTATGCAAGCTCCCCAGTTCAAAGTTTTTGAATTAAATCCAGTTGTAACATTCCCCCAAAATTTAATATGAAACTAATTGCTAGAGCACTTGTAAATACCACCCAGTGAGATGAGCTACTTTGTTATATATGAGTAGGTGTGCTTAATCGCCTTAAATTCCATTATATGTGATATATAATATTCTATTCAATTGTATTTCCCAGTTCAAATGACCCATTTTGCAAATGGTGTAGCCTTCTTGCAGCACAAGATGCCTTGTGTCTCCTGTCATCAGAAGGTGTCTCACACAGGTTAGAGGAGCATAGAACCCAACCCAATGCATGTTTCCTAAAGTTACATGATGTTATGGATTTGATAGCACTCTCAAGGTGCTAAGCACCTTCAGAGGACAATCCTGGTGAGGATACAAGCTGAATGAAATAAAGCAAAGTACAATAATGTTCAGGAGGATATTGTCATGCAAATTGTCTTATGCTGTACCATTATTTTCACCACATGCAGCTGATGACAGGGCCAAGGTCTTCTATTTTCACCGTATTCATGACCCTTTTCGAAATTACTTTGAGAATGTTCCTGTCTCAATGTAATGAAATATCTGAGAAGAAAAGCATTAAAGGCCTCCACTTCTTAACCTTTTAATGAGGCCCTATTCCCAGCTCTATAGTTTTAAAAGGCCTCTTCTGCAGCAAAAAAAATTAGAAACGTTCTTTTCTGAGACTCTTTGTTTGTTGTTGCTCTGTTCTTGCAATTAATCACTTGAAGACCCTATACTGGTCCAATCATACTCAGTTTATCTGTGTCTCAATTTTCTCTTTTTCATTAACACTGTAACTGTTAATTAATTTGTTGCTCATATTAAGCAGTAGCATATTTTCCCCCTCATGCAGACTGCTAAGAGTTTACTATCAAAAATCCCACTCATTGGGACAGTGGTACAGCCTTCTAATTATCTATCCTGTGTCTTGAAAAGTGAATAAATTATTATTCATACATCCTTTTGAAATTCAAAGTAGATCTTCTTTTATTGCACACTTTGCATCCCAATGGAAATAACTTTATTATCACTTGCATAGCAAGTTCCACCCAAACACTTATTGATTGGTTCCCCAGCCTTACACATGGACGATATATACCCACTAAACATTCCTTTCTCACTGGACATAGTGTGTAACAAACTTCTCTCTGTGATACACCTCTGAAGATGCCGGCCACAGATGCAGGCAAAACAAGATCTACCAGACCATGGCCACACAGCCGGAAAACCCACAACAACCAGTTAACAATTGTCCTTTAGAACAGAGGTCCCCAAACTTTTTAAACAGGGGGCCAGTTCACTGTCCCTCAGACTGTTGGAGGGCCGGACTAAAAAAAAACTATGAACAAATTCCTATGCACAAATGATTGTAAAATGTTTGATTTCACCTTTCAGCCTTTCTGTTATGGTCTATTTTTAGAACAGTGACCAAAGTATGTCAAGTACAGGATGGGCTCCAAATATTATTGGGGAGGCTGTGGAATACCTTCCCCTGTAAAAAAAAAAGCAGAACTTTCCCAATGAAGCATTCCATCTAACCCAGGATTAGGTATCTTCCTGGGTTCTTCCTCCCTAGCAGCCAGCAAGCGATTCACCAGCCTGGCTGATGCCAATGGGAGTGAGGTGGAACAGAAAGCCTGAGAGCAACGCATGGAGTAGCCGAGAGGGAAGGGTGGAGCAGGAGTTGCCACGTGTAAGGTTTCCAACTCTGGGTCAGAAAATTCAAGGAGATTTGGGGGTGCCATCATGTAATTGCAATCAACAGCCGTTGGGGCTGGTTCCTCCTCTCCCTCGAGCCCCCACTGCACATGAATGGAGCCATCGCCGCCATGCCTGGCGGGCCGGATAAATGCCTTCAGGGGGCCACATTTGGCCCCCGGGCCGTAGTTTGGGGACCCCTGCTTTAGAATAAAGACTAGTATTACTAGGAAGAGCTAGAATGTAGTCTATACACCTAATTATTCAGTGATATGGGGGGTGAGTGTGTGTGTGTGTGTGTGTGTGTGTGTGAAGTGCCTTCAAGTTGTTTCAGATGCATGGGCTCCAAAATGTCCTGAACCCATGTAGGGAGGGCAATGTACACATAAAATTAACAGCCTTGCTGACATTTTGCAAAATGAGGCCATAGCTTTCTTTATAGAGTCAATCCATTTCATGTTGCCTCTTCCTCTTTTCCTACTGCCCATAATTTTTCCTAGCATTATTGTCTTTTTCAGTAATTCTGCCCTACATATATATAAATGTTTTATATCTGATGTGACAAGTATTCTGAGTTCAGACATATTTGCTTAGTTATACATTTTAAAATTAGTTTTGTGGATACTTTGCTTCATCTGAGGGAATGGTATATGATAGCTTTCATGTTGGAGTGCCATTGTGATATACAGATCAGAATATCAGACCAGAGTGGTTTCAGATCTCTGCTCTTCCAAAGTTCACTATATGACCTTAAAGAAAGTTACTGACTGAACCCACAGAACAGGGTTGTGAGAATAATGTGGGGGCAAATCAACTATAATACTCTGAGCTCTCTGGAGAAGGGTGTGTAAAGATATAATAGAAAAAGAAAATGTTTTATGGTGCACACTTCTTGCTGTTGCTTGGGCACCACTAGGTAGTAATCTTCATGCTTGTGGAAATATCCTTGATATTTTCAGGAAGCTAGCCATGTTAGTTTGTAGTGGCAGTGGAAAGTCCTGTCAACTGAAACATAACAACCCTATAGGGTTTTCAAGGCAAGACATGTTTAGAGTTGGTTGGACATTGCCTGCCTCTGCATAGCAACCTTGGGCTACCTTAGTGGTCTCTCACCCAATTACTAACCTGGGCCAACCTTGCAAAGCTGACCTTGTTGAGCTTCCAGTATCTGATGATATCAAGCTAGCCTGGGCTAGGTCAGGGCTAGTCTGTAGTAGAAGGACAGAATTAAAACCCAGTGTTATAATAAAGTCCAGCAAAATTTTGACTTTAATGAGTCAAAACTCACTTTGATAGACATAAATCAGGAAGAAGTTCCATCAGTTCTTATATCCAGGTCAGAAGATGAAAAGGCCTGTTGATATCAGAATGCTGAAGCACAGTGCAAAACAAAATCAACTTGATTAGACCTAGAACATTTAAATAGAGGTGCAAACAAATAACATTGGTAATACAAAAATAATCCTATGTCCCTGTTCAGTTTTGGGGGGTTCATTGTGTTGAACTTGTTAAAATTATAGTTCAGCAGTTTCACATTGTAATCTCAATTTAAAGCTTTTATGGTCAGCAGTGGAATGTCTTGGACGATTAAAATGTTCTCCAGTTGTTTGTGAGCACTGTAATAAGAACATAAGAACATAAGAACAAGCCAGCTGGATCAGACCAGAGTCCAGCTAGTCCAGCTTTCTGCTACTCGCAGTGACCCACCAGATGCCTTTGGGAGCTCACATGCAAGTTGTGAAAGCAAAGGCCTTCTGCTGCTGCTGGTCCCGAGCACCTAGTCTGCTAAGGCATTTGCAATCTCAGATCAAGAAGGATCAAGATTGGTAGCCATTGATCGACTTCTCCATAAATCTGTCCAAGCCCTTTTTAAAGCTATCCAGGTTAGTGGCCATCACCACCTCCTGTGGCAGCATATTCCAAACACCAATCACACGTTGCATGAAGAAATGTTTCCTTCTATTAGTCCTAATTCTTCCCCCCAGCATTTTCAATGAATGCCCCCTGGTTCTAGTATTGTGAGAAATAGAGAAAAATGTCTCTCTGTCAACATTTTCTACCCCATGCATAATTTTATAAGCTTCAATCATATCCCCCCTCAGATGTCTCCTCTCCAAACTAAAGAGTCCCAAATGCTGCAGCTCATCCTTGTTGCCCTTTTCTGCACTTTTTCTATCTCTTTGATATCCTTTTTTAGATGTGGCAACCAGAACTGAACACAGTACTCCAAGTGTGGTCGCACCACGGCTTTATATAAGGGCATGACAATCTTTGCAGTTTCATTATCAATTCCTTTCCTAATTATCCCCAGCATAGTGTTTGCCTTTTTCACAGCTGCCATGCATTGAGTTGACATTCCCATGGAACTATCAGCTAAGACACCCAAATCCCTTTCCTGGTCTGTGACTGACAGCATTGACCCCTGTAGCGTGTATGTGAAGTTTGGATTTTTTGCCCCTATGTGCATCACTTTACATTTTGCTACATTGAACTGGATTTGCCATTTCTTAGCCCACTCACCTAATTTATAAAAGTTCACTTGGAGCTCTTCACAATTCTTTGCGGTTCTCACCACCCTACATAATTTGGTATCGTCCGAAAACTCGGCTAAAGCATGCTACCCACCCCTACTTCCAGGTCATTTATGAATAGGTCAAAGAGCACTGGTCCCAAAATGGATCCTTAGGGGACACCACTCCCTCCGTTGTGAGAATTTCCCATTTACACCCACCCTTTGCTTCCTCTTTCTCAACCAGTTTTTAATCCATAGGAGGACTCCCCCTCTTATTCCTTCATTGATGAGTTTTCTCAATAGTTTCTGGTGAGGAACTTTGTCAAAAGCCTTTTGGAAATCCAAGTTGACAATGTCCACTGGTTCCCCCTTATCCACATGCCTGTTTACACCCTGAAAGAACTCTAGTAAGTTTGTAAGGCAGACTTGCCTCTGCAAAAGCCATGCTGACTAGGGTTGGAGATTCGGACAGTCCAAATCCAAATTTTTACTGAATTCATTGATTCGGACGGATCTCGGACGAAAGCAGGGTCCTAATCTGAGCTGTCCTGGTTCTAACAACAGATCCAATCCATGGGATTCGACTCAGCCCACTAGGCGCTTTCATTTTTGGTGTTTTCACGCTTGGTGCTCATGGGCTTTATTTAGTCATATCAGGGCAATTGTGGTTTCAGGAGACTGTCCTGATGATGTCTTCTGATTGGGGGGGGGGGTTGTGCTATGGAACGACCCCTAAAAGGTGTCCCTATTCCATTCTTCCAATGGGAACTAAGGGAGATGATGACACCTCTTTGAGGGTCCTCATAACTTTGCCCCTGGAACCAAAGTCCTGCACCACTTAGTACTACCAGGACAAATTCCCTGATGAAGATACACTGAAATATTGGTACCGGATATATCCATAACGCACCCCCCTGCATAAACAACTTCAAGAAATTTGCACAAGATTCTCAAGTCTCTGCAAGTGACTTAGCTGCATTGCTGTCATTAGAATTTTCGATAGCTGTGGAGCACACTTTTCTTGTAACTAATAAACTTTCAGGGTATTTCAGACTCTGGATGATATCTGTGGTTTGGGAACTTTACTGAGGGGCAGTGGGGAAAATTGCCCTACCCCTTTGGGGTCCCAGAATTAAACCCCCAGCTGCACCCTCAAACCTGGATGGTAAGTCAGCCTGAGACTCTCCTGAAGATAACACCCCTGAAAAGTTTCTTGTGACCACCTCAGAAATGTGCACTCATTAGTTCTTCTTTTCCAGAATTTCATTGATAAAGCATAGCAGCTATTACTGGGAGAGAACAAAGAATCTTGGGCAAAATTTGGGCGCTCTAGGGGACGATTTTTGAGATGTATTGGTACCAAATTATCATTAGGTATCATCAGGTGACTGTCCTGATGTTGCCCACCAAGTTTGGTGCAGTTTGGTTCAGGTAAGACCCCCTCAAAAGGGTGCAACTACACCCCATTGTTTCAATGGAGCTGATAGGGATGAGAGTCCATATCTGGCCTGAAACTGCACTGTCCAGAATATCAGACAGTCTCCTGATGATACCCTGTGTGTTTATGTCACTAGTTTTAAAATGTTACTTATGGTTTCACCAGCCACTCACCCAGCAGGCTTCATGCAGGAGCCGTGAAACATGAAACCGGAATTTTAAAGCAGTGGCACCAAATTTCAGGGTATCATCATGAGACTGTCCCATGACACCTCCAAGTTTCATGTGCAGTTTGGTTCAGGGGCTAAAGTTATGTGGACCCTGGGGCCTTCTATCCCATTGTTTCCAATGAGAGCTAAGTGAGATGGTGGCGCCCATTTTGAGGTGTGGTCCATAACTTTGGTCTCCAAAACTAAACTGTAATCTATTTAGTGTCATCAGGACAGTCTCCTGATGATACCCTGATATTTTGGTGCTGATATGTCTGTATCGTGCTCTCTGTGAGGTAAATCTCCCAAAAATTTGCCCAAGATTCTTTCTGCAGTGACTTCTGCATTGCTGTCAATGGGGAATTTCTCGGTGGAGAGAGCTGTGGGTGCAAGCATTTATCATATACAGTCATTGGGCTGTTCAGGGTATCTCAGAGTCTTTGGATGACACTCATCCAGGTTCTGAGGAACTCTTGCTATGGGGAGCAGTGGCTGGGACCCCACTCATAACATTGAACCCCTTTGAAGCAACGGGTCACTAAACCCGATGGTGTCACGCGAAGAGATTCCTCCTGAAGACACCCTGAAAAGTTTTGTGGGTTTACTATGAGAAATGTGCACCCACAGCCCTCTCCCACAGAAATTCCCATTGGCTGCAATGGGAGCCAGTTTCAGCTACCACAGAGCACAGAATCTGGGGAAATTTCTTTGTGATCAGAGGGTGTAGTTTTTAGAGCTGCTATCATCACTAAAATTCTTTAGGGTATTTCATACAAGTACTGTCTCTGATGATAGCCCTCTGTTTGTTTGTCTGGGGGTCCAAAGTGGACCTCAAATGTGTAGCCCCCATCCTCCTGCTTTTTTCAGCTCTCATTGGAAACAATGGGGATGGGGCACCCCTTTGAGGGTATTGGGTCACTAACTTTGCCCCTGACCTAAACTGCACCAAACTTGGGGGGAGAAACATCAGGACAGTCTCCAGGATGATATCATCCTGTACAAGGTTTAGTGCTGCTAGGGGTTTTAAAATTGCACCCCCTGCAGGCCAAAAACGTGTGTTTGCCCAAAATTCCAAAAAATTCAAAAATAATAACGTGACTCTGAATTTTTTCGGATTGCACCTTGAATTTTCGGCATGGTCCGGAATGTATATAGATTCGGGCATACAAACCATTTTATGCCCCCAAATACCCAAATCCGAATTTTACCGAATTTTTTTAGTATTGACCAACCCTAATGCTGACTCTTCCTCAGCAGGTCTTGCTTTTCTACATGTTTTATAATTTTATCTTTAATGATAGATTCTACTAATTTACCAGAAATGGATGTCAAACTGACTGGCCTGTAATTTTCTGGGTCCCTCCTAGAGCTTTTCTTAAAGATTGGTGTGACATTGGCCATCTTCCTGTCTTTAGGGATAGAGTTAATTTTTCATGTCAGATTTAGGTCAATTTATTCTTTTGCATAGGGATTGTCCTGTTTGACTGGTGCAGAGAGTAGAAAGGAACTCTGACACTTGATGACATATTTGACAGATGAACAAGTGAATGAACCTGGTATGGGTGACATTACTAAGACCAATGATAGTGTTGGTATGTGACCAACTCTACAATGTTGTCTAACGTCAAGTGCTTGAACCCTGGATGCTAACGAAGTAGGGGACAGATTCTTATAAGCAAAGCAAGAGATGTTTACATTGCCTCCATCTCTTCATCATGTTATGTACAGTGAAAATTTATATTAAATTGTTTCAGATAGTTTTAAATGCTTCCCCAGATTATATAATTACACAATGCTCCTCCACTCTCTTTTTCTCCATCTATGAAAATGCTTTTGACCACCACATCCCCAAGACGTAGAACACTGCAAAAGAAAGTTTTGTTTGATTTTTCCCTCTGTATTAACTCTGGGAAGTACAGCTTTTAATAACTTAGGGAAAATGCCATGTGGTAACTCTGTTAAGGAAAAATATGGTTTGAGCTATTAGCAGTCAAGTCTGATTGGAGGACTGATCTGTTTCCAGTGACAGCATCTGCAGGGATAACAATAATTCCATCTGCACCATAGCCAGAGACTTTAAATCTTCACATTCAGAGTTCTAAAATAATCTTACAGATGTCTTTACCTCATTATGTGGTTACTGGGGGATTGTTTCATCTGGTGTACTTTGCAACCGGGTATACCTTTAACAAGCAATCTGGCATTAGCCTTCTGTTTCTACCACTGGAAACCAACGTTTTGCTATATATCACTGGTACCGTTAATTACATTGCTGAACAAGGCATCATTAAAGCTTTGAACGCTGAAAGGCATATCACGAGGATTCTTCTTTTTTTAAAAAAAATTTCCCTTAAGCTAAACTGCATTTAACAAACCAAGATCAGTATAATAAATTATATCCAGGTTTTTATTGATCCCCATCATATGAGCCAGAGACACTTGAGCAAAAATGGCCCTTTTCTAAATCGAGAAAAGCTATTTTCTTAAAACAGTGAACAAATCCCTTTTGAGTTGCTTGAAGAACTCTCTGAAATGGATAACAAGTTATGCTGACACTTTGCCCAGATGTAATGCATCAAAGTACAACAAAAACATTAGTTCAGATTATTATAATGCTTCAAATTAATGTAGTGCTTTTTCAAAGTGATTCATATTTAGTTTCTCCTTAATCCTTGTAACAACCCTGCAAGTCGTGCCTTATTATTTTTAACCTTCTTATCCAAATTGCCTGTCCTTGTTTTGGAAGCAAAATGGATGCTATATTAATCTCCTATGGTTTCATTTTTAAACAAAATTTCATACATATGGAGAGAGTTTGAGGTCACCTCTAGGAGGTGAACTCATCAAACATCACCCCTCTTCCATCTGCAGAATTTTAACATTTAATCTTCATTGGCATAAAAAAAATACAAGGCTTTAAAAGCATCTTGGATTACACTGTTGATTTTTCAGTCTTAAAGCTAAGGAAAGAAGTGTAGCAACTGTATTAGTAACAAATGGATTGAAATCAGCTTGTTAATGGATAACAATTCTCTTGTCAGATAACTTTATTAGAGGATGTATCAAAATTTCCCAAATGTTTGCATAAAAGCAACAATGCAAAAGCATATGCTGAACAGTTTCTATCTCCTTCAAGAAGCAAGGACAGAGTCCACCTTTATATCAGATATTGTTAATTTTTTCTTGGAGGAAAAAAAAAGTAATGTGTTCATTCTGGTTAATGAGAAGGCATGTCGCTGTTGTGGGGAAATTAAGTTATTAAGATAAGGGGCTACTGATCTGAAAGATGGAAAAATGTCCAGCAACCAAGGGGAGCATAATCCTGATAGAAGAGATCCCAACTTCTGTAGTTCTATATCCATCAGTCATCTCTTCACTATGCCAAAGGCTTTATTTTCCTCAACCATACAAAGTGAATCAATATCAGTGCCAATGGACTTAATCTATTTGGCAACCAGTTTAGTCCACTGGAATTGGGTAGATGTAGCCAGTATTTGTCCATTTGCATCCATGCTCCACAGCCCCATCCAAAGAGGGGGGGATCCATAATGGGAGCAGCATGCTGGCCACCATTTCTATTGCTACCAATAAGCAATATTCCTTGTGTTATAATAGTTCTAATCAGTTTAAACTAGAAAAAAATGGTGGTGTACCTTCACTAACATCAATTAAATGACATGGAATAAAAATTATGATGATAATACAATCGAACTTCCTGTTTACATGGTAAATGTATAAATTTAAGAAATAAATAAAATAAATAAATAAAATACTTGAAGTAAATTATTTCAAAAATTAATGTCTTGATCCTCTGTTATAATTCTGCATGCAGCTAATAGCAAACAACATGTTTGTAAAAATGGTTTTAATGTGAAACCGCCATGAATTTAATTTAATCTGATGTGACCTGTTTTAATGATTTAATGATTAATTATTTAAATGATTTAATGATTAACTGTTTTTTTTATAAATATTTGTTTCATATGAATTATTATGTTGATGTTTAAAGTTTTGAAAGTCACTAGGGACCATATTTATTTAATGAAAAAAAACAAGATCCAAGTGTGGTACTCACTAGTGCAATCATAAACAGAGTGTATTCTTGTAAGTCCAATGAAGTCAGTGGGTTTGGAGGGCTATAATTTTGTTTAGGATTGTACTGTAAATTATTTATTTCAAAGTACAGCCTAAAGTTCTAGCAATATGTAGCAATTAGCATCACTTTTCCTGATTTGTACATGCAGCATCCATACTTATAGTTATGTGCTTGCACAAATCTAATGAATTTCAATCTTACTTAAGTAGATATAGCTGTGGATCCTGGATGTGCTTAGGGTGACTATTTAAGGATATACAAATGTTTCTAATACTTCTCTAATGGTAAAACTTTCATCCCGGAAATAATAAGATTTAAAATGTTTGTTTGGTTCAGCATAATCTTATTTGACATTTTAGTGTATTTTCTAGGTTGTTGAAATGAACGAAGTTTTCCTGAAGCTCTTTTTTAATCCCTTAATTGGAGCTATGCTGTCTTATTTTATTCTTTGTTTAGCATAATTAATACAAACCTGAAGCACTTCTTTTACTTTACATCCTACATCCTACATAGCAGATCAAAGCAAAACAATCTGCCTTGTGTATTATGACACATTAAAATGCTTTTACTGTGATGAGTATGTTCCTGAAAATTGTAGCAAACACTTTGTATTCTGTAAAATGGCAAACACCAAAAAGCTATTGTTTTCCTAATGCTGTCTGCCAGCAAAGGTTGAAAGCAAACAAATGCTTTTGTGAGAAATGTGCAAATTGTTCAGATAAAGACATTAAAAAATATAGGGTGAGAAATAAAGTCAAAATATTTTTACTTTGAAATAACATGGTTTTCTTCTGAAACTGTTAATCACAACAATATGGACCTTCAGGTCATACATTTTCATCTGCCTCTTGGAACTCTCTCATGGCTCTTACTAATTGACCAACCCTCTATTTGAGATTAGGCCCCTGAGTGTCATGCTAATCAGGAAAGTCATTCAAAGCTTCATGTCATCAAAAACTAATTCAACATTACTTTCATTCTCTTTTAATGGAAATACATGGTATATACTTGGCCAGTGGAGCAGAAGATGAGCCACTCTTCTTACAGGGAACATGTAACTGGGTGAACTTCTGTACCTGTGATCATGCTCATAAGTTAGGTTGGGACTGGGTTTTGATACATGAATTAGGGTTGTATGTTCAAATAGGCAATTAACAATGTGTTTAGATCTCATTTAGATCTTAGTGATCATTTCTCTGTATTTTGTATCATCAAGGACATGTAGAAATTGCTGTAGCTGAAATTCATGATAGGCCAATCCATATGAGTCCTATCACTTACCCCAAAGTAACACTGAAATTGGCTCTCTCTCTCTCTCTCTCTCTCTCTCTCTCTCTCTCTCTCCTTCTTTATGAAAGCCTAGTAGCAAGTGGGCATGTGCCCTTCAGTGTTCAAGTTTGCAGAGAGTGTACAGTTTCCAGAAAAAAGGGGCTGTGGTTTGCCATTCAGTTTGGTTTGTAGCTTATTTGCAAGTTGTAACTAGGCATGTACAAAAAAGGGGAGTACAGTTTGGGTTCAGGTCTGGTGGACCTGAATTTTTGGGGGGAGTCCTGGATATTCCTGGACACCATATTTGGATTTTTTAAGAATTGCTGAATTGGGTTCATTAGACCCAAATCTGAATTTTATTCCTCCAACCTCTACCCCCTCACTTACTTGAAGTCCAGTGGCAGTGAGGGGTAGAAATGGCCACCTCTGAGTCCCACATGAAACTTGGAGGCCACAGTGGAGAAGCTGTGCACACAGATGCAAGTCCAACTCAGTCCAGCTCAGCCTGGCTTGCAGCTCTGTGCCTACCACCACCTTGAAGTCCCATTGGAACCCAGAGGACATGGTAGAGTTGTGGTGCTCACTAGTAGGTAAATGAGAAGGAGAGGGAGGAAGAGGGGGAGGAAAGTATACTTTGTATACTGTGATATTGGCCTTTTCAGCACACACCATTTAAAACATTTTCAGTCAGGAAGTGAAACATTTCCTGTGTGGAGTTCTGCACTGTCTTTTGGTTCCAAAAATGTTTCCATCAGCTTTTTCTCTATTTTATTTGAAATCCTATATACAACAATTAGACTGAAACATTTCCAAGCCATGTTATTTTGTTGCATGGTCATATTTACAACATTTTATCTTTCCCACTGACATTTTTCACACTTGTACCATCATCCAACTTTCCCTTTGGCATTCAAAATTTCTTCCCTAAAGGGAAGCACATATGAAAAAAACCACTGCTGCTTCTCTCTTCTTTTTACTACAGCTCTATATCTAGTTTTGCTCATAGGAAAAATCATCAGCTTAGTTAGTAAGTCTGGGGAAAAGACAGATTTTTGCCATCCTTTGTGAGGTGAATTTTAAAAAAAGCAGAACTGGGGGTGTTTATGAAGAAGGAAGGTCAAGTGAATATTACTGCTTGTCTTCTTGTTTAAACTGGGAGTAGGGTGAGCAACTAGTTTCAGTTGCAAACAAAGCTCTCTGTACACAGAATGTGGGAAAATGTGGACAAAGAAGTTGAAAAGGAGGAATAGTCTTTCTTGCATACCCATAATTCAAAGAAGTAAGACCTTGCCTTTAACCAAGGCATCATAGGGGTGAGTGGGAAACATGAGCACAGAAAATCAAAGTCTCAGGAGTCAATGTGGAGGGAGAGGGAAGCAAGAGAGTGTATATAGTGAAAGAGGCAAAGTCTTTAGAAATGGAAAGAGAGGCGCATGTATCCTTCCTTCCCTAACATTCAGATTCCTATAACTGCAACAGCTGCTGGTTGGAAGGAGGGAAGAACCCAGAGGCATACCTGCAATGCGGATATCTGGGGCAGCTTGCCCAGGGCGCCACCATTGCAGTCATGTGTTAGGGATGGGGACGTTTCAGGGGTGGGGCATTTTGGAGGCAGGGTGAGGGTGGGAGGGAGCATGCCAGCAGTTCATGCCCTGGGTGCAGTTTCCCCTCCCTTTGTCACTGGAAGAACCTGGAATCATTTGGAGAAGGGGAGTGCAGACAAACATCATGGTAAAGGGTTTTTTTAAATGCATGCAACTTGTGTAGAAAAGACCATTGTATTTTAACTTGTTGACCTTAAATGATAGTTGGGCATACATCTGTTCTATTTTCTACAAGCATCCCAACAATAGACAAAGAGATTTACTGTTTAGCCTTAGCCTTTAATGTTTTACACTGTACATGCTCGTACTTACTTTATAAATTGCCTCATTAGTGCTTAAAGTACATCATGATCCCTTTGTTCTGCCTATTGATTGTTCCATTTAGTGTTTTTTGTTGGCTATGATCCATCCTTACTCTATATGTTAAATTACAACACACACACACACACACATATAGTTATAGTTTATAGTTTATAAGATTTATATGACCTGAAGAGAAACCAGAGTATACATTACAAATATATTTTAATATTATATGGTTCATATGAGAAGCTCCAGTGAGAAACTCCAGGAGCAGCAGCAGCAGAAGGCCATTACTTTTACATCCTGCATGTGAGCTCCCAAAGGCACCTGGTGGGCCACTGTGAGTAGCAGAGTGCTGGACTTGATGGACTCTGGTCTGATCCAGCAGGCTAGTTCTTATGTTCTTATTGTGGTTACAGCATTCTGTATCAATTGTTGGTTCTGCAGTATGCCACATCTGGCTCTTTTTCTCCTAGTGATAGGATTATAAAAATCAAGCTGGGTCCTGGAGTTCTTATAGAATTTTGATTCATCTCCAGACAACAGAAGTATGTTCCTCTAAACTTATTTCCCAATGACATCTTATTCTATAGAGTTTTCTCCCCTCCTATTCTTTCGTCAAACTTCCTCAAATTTCTAAAGCCACAGTGGAAAACCTCTAGGTATCATTGTGATGCCTGCAACAGTACATAGCTTGTAAGTTCAATTCTGACTTTTAAAAAAAACCAATTTCTTTGGGATGGTAAAGAGGAGGAGGTGGGCAGCAAGAGTAGTAGATTTTTGCACCACATAGCATTATCCCCTCTTACATTTTTATGCATACAACATTGCTGTACTACTGGCTGGGTGAAGTATCTCCTTCCATACAATCAGTAGTTGCCAGATCTATTCCAGCTGTTGGAAGCATGTTCAAATGCCTTGCTTGAAGCTGATTGCAGCATTTCAGAAGATGTTTCAATGAACAGAAAGGCAGAAAATTCAGTTTAAACCTAATCACCATGCCTCTGACCACAGGGGGTTGGACTGGATGGCCCTTGTAGTCTCTTCCAACTTGATGATCCTATGTCTGGAAACAGAAGAAAGCATTTTTGTATGCTGTAAGAAAGAAAAGGCCTGCTGTACAACCAAGTGGGACTGAAAGAAATGAAGCTACTCCTTATGTGTGCCATACCTGTTCATGTAGGGCAAAGGCTTTCATTCTCAAATAATGTTTGAAACCACATAAACCCACAGGGCTGTACGAAGCCAGAGATGTGCAAAAATGAGAGACCCTGATTGGGGCTTTGAGATTTCTTGTCAGCTGTAAACTGTCTTGGAAAATTCAATTAGGCATGAGCATGTCTATTTATGTGTAAAGTGAGCATGAAGTTGGGTGTGCTTTTTCAACTGTAAATCCTATACTCCCTTGTGTTTTGTCTCATGTTGCTAGGTTGTTTGAAGCATTATTTTTTCTGAGTTACCCCACCAGCTACTCAGTAAAAACCAGCAAAGAAGCTCACAGCATGACACAGAAAAGAAATACTGAAATGAAAGAGCCTGTCATAGGATCTGTATGCTTGTATGTGCAGAATGTAGTGTCATTTATGTTTTCTGTCCATTGGCCCTGGGATCTTAGTGATGGAAAACTCCTTATCACATCTCCTTTCTACAAGGAAGTATTTTAGTGGCCAATAAAATGGGCACCATTTCTCCCATCTGTAAAATGGAAGTAAAGATCCCTTGGATTAGGGTAACAGTGTTAGAATAATGCATCCCAATAAATGTATAGATAGAGCACAGGAGAAGGCAGAGAGAGAGAGAGAGAGAGAGAGAGAGAGAGAGAGAGAGAGAGAGAGAGATACCAGGAGAGAGGGAAAGGGAGAGATGGGGGGGGGGGGAGATTTCACATGTCCAAGATGTTTCTGCCAACTGGCAACAGTATCTGCCTGCTTCTTTCTCTGCCTTTTTCAAATAAAACTTCCTTTTCACACACAAACACACAAAATGGCCCCCTTCCTACACCTAAAAGCAATCTCACTTCTCCCAAGCCCTGAGGCTTCCTATGAAAAGAATATTTGCCATCACTAGGGAATCATTGCCATTCTTTTTGTCACAGGCTCTAGGTTCCTCCAATCAACAAATCAAGCCCTTGATCCACTCTTCTGCCTCTCAAGTGTCCCAATCTTCTATGAAAGTGGTAATAGAAAACACATTTGTATTAGTTTGTTTATTCCATTTTGCTCCATTTCTAAAATCATATGCAATATAGGAAGTATTTAGTACATACATGATAAGATAAGAAACCTTTTAGGGATTAAAATGTTTGATGTGCAACTAATGTATGAAATGCAACCCATAGCCTGGCATCACTTTTCTATTTTTTAAAAAACAAAGCAATTTCCAATTTTCACCAATTTATTAGAAAGGGAACATCAATGAATGCACATCCAGGTATTTAAGTCCTGCTGTTCATGTGCCTCACACGTTCTTGGATCCTGGACATTGCTGAAATTAGCACTATCCTTCAGCTTTCAAATAAGAAAGTAGACTGTGATCTGAGCTGTGGGTTTTTCTCAAGAACACTGGGCAGTGAACAACTTCAGCAGCACACTTTTTTTCCACACTGGAAAAATCCTGTTAATTAAACCACAGCCAGAGGTCCTATCTGTCCGAGATTTTACTCTATAGTGTACTTAGTATCACAGTATTGCCAGCCCTAATCAAGGAAATTCTTTTTCAGATTTTTCTTGCTTAGAACAGCTCTGTGTTTTGTTGTGGGGAGGTTGAAGTGGGCTGATTATGTGATGCGTGAAAATGACTGAACAAAAAGCTTAAAAGATCCTTATCTTGAAGATTACATTTCAGGCATACACCCAACTGCAAAGTGGGTTATTTCTGACAGAGAATCATTATGGGGCTCATTGTCAGTAATTCATTTGTGAGTTAACCTAGAGATGGTCAAAAGACAGCTGTTCTTTTTTAAAAAATTGAAAAAAACATCCATCCAGAACAGTGATTTCAGATAAAAATGCTTGGAGGGACTTTTTTCCCTAAAGCCTGTTAATCTCCTGACACCAAATTACTGAAACAAAATGTTCATGTTCAAAAAAGTACTTGCTTGAGAAAGGATGCTCTGTTCTTTCAGGGATGGCAGCTTTCTGAAAGGGAAAGCAAAATGAATAATAAGTTTGGAATATTATTAATTGATTGCTGATGTAATAAGATTAACTGATATCCACCATTTCAGAAGTAACCATTATAGCATAAATGTACACACAACTAACTCTTTAAACCTCAAGCAACACTTGGGGGACATTTCCATATACTGGATGTTCTTTTGGGACAGAACGTAGGGAAAAAAACCAGGTCTAGAACTTCATTTTAGAAAAAAATGTCAGTTGTCACCGTCACTGTAGTAAACAATGTCACCAAAGTACAGCCAGTTATTACTTTCAGCTTGCTTTCTAAAAACAAAAAGTACTCTTGGAAAAAAAAAACCTCCAGAAATTATATTTTCACCCCAGCCATCGACAACAGGAGAGTAGAGAGGAATGCCTTAAGAAAGCTCTGATCCAGCACAAAGTTTTCAAGTGTTCTAGACGTAGACCTTCATGACACCTTCAAGATCCTTCCTGATAACATGAAAAATGTATTGTCGAAGGCTTTCACGGCCGGAATCACTTGTGTGCTGTGTGGTTTCCAGTATTCAATTGAAGAACACGGCCTTACAGCCCGGAAACCACACAGCACCCAACATGAAGAATATTTGCTTGCTTTATTTGTATGGTATGAAAACACCCCAAGTATGAAAAACATTCGGAATAATTAACTTTAGATGCTATACCCCAAATGCAGTATGTGTAAGGTTAAGGTTTCATTACAATATTGTTTGAGGGTTGACTTGATAACTGTGCACGACATATTTAATTTAACGGTCATGTGTTTTTGAGAACGCTCTTAATGAATAACATTTTTTTACCGAAAATAAAGTGACTTAATTAAAAGGTCAATTTGCAAAACTATTCAGCCCATCTACATAATCTTCTAAGTGAACACAATGCTGTATCTGTGCCAAGAGAGAAAAATGTGATATCAGTGCATCTAGACAGCAACAGTAGGTACCTGACTACTGAGTAAAATAGAACTCAAAACGAAGGCAGTGCCCAGAGTAAGGTTGCCAGCAGACCTGGAGAAAAATATCCTATTATTTTGATAGGATGATGATGTAATCTATTTCCATGCCTTGAAAATCTTCAAGTGCTCATTTCCAAGCCTCTACTAAAGAAGACTGTATTTTTCTATAAGTCTACTGCCATCTCTAGACCTGGGAAAGGATAGATAACTTTTTTTCTGGGTTACTCCTCTGTTACGATGTGCAGCATTCCATGACAAACAATGCTAGTCTTTTAAATTTATTTTATATTATAAACTTAAAAAAAGAAATGAAAAATAAAACTATAAGTCAGCAGCTCCAGAGACATGCCTTCTTCAAAAAGAACTCCTGTAATATCTGTGATGATAGTTTGTTTTAAAGCTATATTGAAAGAAAGAAAATACCGTACAGTCTAATATCCCAATAATCTGTACATCTGATAGCTAAGCTTGGTCTTATCTGCAGGTCTCTAATTCTGTGGATTTAGCCCAGGGGTAGGGAACCTGCGGCTCTAAATGGAACAATCTTCTGCCCTTGCACTGCGGCTCCACGAGCCGAGCCGCTGGCCCCATCCTTGCCCGTGGGCTTCCCCTCTCGCTTGCCCCGTTGGAGCGGGGCGGGCGCTTTCCTGGTGGCTGGCGAGGCCGAGCCGCTGGCCCCATCCTTGCCCACCCTGCAGGCAGCAGGGCGGATGCATCCATGCACTTCTCAGAATGAGCGAAGTAAAAGGTAAAAAAACCCCAATATATACAGCGTTATCTTTATTTTAAATGTCAAAAAGTGTTTTCTTTTCCCATGGAAAATGGGTCCAAATGGCTCTTTGAGTGTTAAAGGTTCCCTACCCCTGATTTAGCCTATGCTGACAAGTTAAGGAGACAGCTACAAGTTTCTATAAAAATCTGAAAACTTACAAAATTATATTGGGGGGGGGGTGTGTGTTAAATCAAAGACTTTGGAAACTAGGGTGGGAAAAGGAGAGCGCCAACTGAATGCTGGAATGCTGGACTTTAGCTGAAGCTTTCCCCACTATGAGTTGCCAGGACCATGTAAACTTGGGAAACCGCAGCAGAGACCACAGAGCTTCAATTGAATACTGGATTAGAGTCCAGTATTCAGTTGAAGCTTCCCCACCCCCTGGTATCCTCCATTTCCCATGTCCATGTGACCTTGGGAAATGGTGGCAGGGTGGCAGGGGAGAGAAGCACAATCTTTTTTTTATTTGGTAATATTTGGGTTTGAGCATGGTGACTTCCATAAGCTTTCCAACCAATGCAGAAACATTTTTAACAAGGGCAGCTCCAAAAGCCCAAGAGGAAGTCAAAATAAAGAGGGAAGAGGGGGAAAGAAAGATGGATGATTCCACACTGGTAAATATAGGAAATCCATTTACTACAATCAACTTATAACCTAAGTTTTTGTTCTAATTTTTAAAAACATGTCAAATTACCTTTACCTATGAAAGTGAAATAGAGCTTCTCAAGTTAAAACAGTAGGTTCACTGTTTTGTTGAAGGCTTTTATGGCTGGAATCACTAGGATGTTGTGGTTTTTCCTGGTTGTGTGGCCATGTTCCAGTAGTATTTTCTCTTCCCCTGCATTTGTGGCAACTTCAGAGGATCTGGTGGCAATAAAGGGAGTTTGCATAGTAGTTTGCTTCAGCATTTAAGTACTCATTTACCCTCCATTTTATTGCTTCCTGCAGAGAGACATCCTGAGTCTGGGTGGTGTTCATTAACCATTGTGTCTGCCCCACAGAAGTCTCAACCAGCCTATTCTTGTGCTGCTTCCCTTAAAAACACTACAATCAATATTTAATGAACACCACCCATGAGTACTTATGGGTGAGATGTCAGGAGAAAATACTTCATGGCTCCATAACCTGGAAAAACCACAACATCCTAGTAAAACAGTAGGTTGAGAAATTCAGAATCATTCCTACTTCTTTTCAGTAGCAAATAAAAAAATTAATGAAATCCAATAGATGGTTGATAAAGACAAACAACATTCATTTGCTAACTATTCTTGATTCTGGAAAAAGACCTTTTGTTGATCGAGTGATTTAAAAGAGTTTGGTCAACTACTAGTTTTAATACTTCCATATGATGACATTGTGCCCATTTTCTTTCCTGATTTTCTCTGTTTGTACTTTATGCCATTCATACAGCATTTGTATTCAAGTGGCAAAATACCATTTTCAAAAAGGTTGTATGTGAGACATACCAGTTCATGAGCTGCTTTTAAATGATTGACCATTTTTATACTTCTAGAGTTCTTTAGAACAGCAGAAAGTAGTCAGTGTTTTATTAGAATGATTGTTACAGTCAATGGCTGAAAACATCCCAATAATACTGATATTGTATCTTGTGAACTTGAAACCAGGACTCTTCATGTAGGATGGAATTCCTCATTAGTTAAGATGTGGGAAGCTCAGAACACAATTTTCCTCCCTACATAAAAGAAAATGCTGCTAAACTATATAAGAAAGAATGACAGCAATAAGCAGGCTTTCTAACTTAGTTGAACCAGCAAGAACTTTGATTGCTTCATTTCTGATGAGAAAAAAATACCACACAACACCTTATAATTGTGTTGCCATTTTTTCCTTTCAATTGCACTCATGCAACAGACACGGGACAAAATCATTATGATATCATATGTTCCTTCTCATTTTCAGACTTTTGGTCTTCGCTCTGAAGACCTTACATGTTATATACCTCTATCTCTACCTTCCTTTCACATTGAGCCTTTTCATTCTAACATTCAACTTCCATCACATTTCTAATTATAATGGAATTGGGTCTATCTCAACTTTTGCCCCTCATAAAAATTTTCTACAGAAGGCTTATATGAATTTCAGACTCAGTATGGACAGCTTCTGATCTCCTCTTCTATTCCTGCCTCCCTTTCACTAGGGGTGTGCATTTGGTAAAGCTGAACTGAAAAAAATAACAAATACCTAACCAATATTTTTCTTCTATTTTTCAGCTGGGGAAAAAAAAACTTCTGCAGAATCCAATAGTAGCTGGCAATCCAAATCCTGAAAAAGATTTAAAAACCAGCTTTTATGAGGATTGTGTTTGCCTGCTACAAGATACAAAAGGAAGTGCTCCACTTTCAGCTGCACTTCTGTTGTCAGAGTGTGCCTTGATTCTGCAGGACTTGAGCATGTCACAATGGGTTCTGCAGAGCCTTAATACCACTCCTTCAATATGTTTTCAGAGTAGACTTTATCCTGGGTCCTGCAGGGCTTTGGCAAGTTATAGTAGGTTATGTTGTACTTGCACTGCCAGAGTGTGCCTGGGTTCTGCTTGGCATGTACACATTGCATTTGGTTTTGCTGTGCGAAGCCAAGTTCCTTCCTTCATTTAGTTTACACTTCAGACAGTCTCTAGGGCTGAGTGTGTCCTACTGTGCTGCACTGCCTGAATGGTCTTGTGTTTTATCGGGCCTCCACACATTATAATGTGTACTGCTGAACTTGTACTCCCCTGCCCCCCCAAAACCCTCTGGCATTTGTGTTTTGAAAATAATTCTGGTGGGTTTGCACTGCAAGAGTGGGCAATCTGCACATTGCCTTGGTTTCTCTGGGCTTGCAAAAGTGCCCTCCCCACTTGATTTTTGTAGGTGTTGTGATTTTGTAGTTTGCCACATAGGCTTATGGTTCTGATGGATCTCTGGATTCTAGTTTAGCTCTAGTTGGCTTGTGTTGGTTTGGTATGGTATGGTATGGTATATTTAATTTATATACCATCCTTCCCCAAAAGGCTCAGAGTGGTGCACAACTGGATAATAACAATATCTGCAATCAAATATCATACTACAAACATTGAAAACATAATATCAATAAACAAGGGTCAATAAAACATAGCATCATAACATCATAAGCATAACATCATAGACATAACATCATAAATATAACTATAAAACAATAAGCATAGAATCATAAAATATAACATTAAGAACAATGATAAACCTAGCATGATAAACAACAGGCATTGGTAATGACAATATCATAAACCATGAAGCAATACAATAGTCACAGCAATATACATAATCAAGATAACTAGGTAATGATGAGCACAGATGGTAACTTTCCCTATAATGACCTAGGAACTAACCCCTAACCGACTACAGCTGTGTTAGTGCAAAGCCTAGCCCAGTGAATAATCTAAAAATACAATATCTTGTCACTAAATTAAAATCAAACAAAACTAACAACACTCAACACTAACACATTAGAATTTACAACAGTACAGTGACACACTACCTAAACTAATAAATATCAAACAGGAGGGAGTTCAGTAACTAATTACCCACCCTCACATACTTCACACCAGCAACAAGCAGTCCACGGGTCCAAAGTCTCCTCTGTGTCCATGTTCTATCAGGACTCAGCCACCCAGCATCTACAGTTGGCTCAGTTGTTGCCAGCACACACTGTCTCTCGCTTACCACTCACTGGTACACAGTTTGGGGTGGTGGTGGAAGGCATTGATGTGTGGTGGATCACAGGCATGCCATTTTGTTTTTCCATGGGAAAAAACTCTGTTCCCCCACCCTTCCATTGGAACTGGGAAGAATGAGGAGCAATAGCTTCTGATCCAATCTTTCCCAAACTTGGGGAGTCTTCTTAGAAGACGAGCAAGAACCTTAATCTCCGGGGGAGGGCGGTATATAAATATAATAAATAAATAAATAAACTGAAAATTTGGTGCCTCTACCTTTTCTTTTTTTCTTTTGTTTTAAAAAGCATCCCCCTAAATCCCTGGAAATATTTCCCACAGGGTGTAATGGAGAAAAAAAGGGAATTTCCATACTCCCCCTCCACCCTTCACCAAAAAAAATGCCAGTATGGGAATTTTAGAACATTTAGTAATTGGAATCTGAAAAATCCCCTTTTTTGTGCATGCCCCTACCCTTTACATAGATTAGTAACTTAGCATCATGCCATATATTTATAACTCTATTGGAAAAGTCAAATGTTTTAACCATAAAATGAGTTACAAAGATACTAAATATATTCCATTCTTTTTAATTTTATTTATTTTTTGGTGCTTATTATTTTTGCATGTATAGAAGCAATATGTGAATCAACAGATTTTAATGTACTTGACATTTTATTTTAGGTGCACTTCTTTCCACATTTTATGTATAGTCTACATTCCTTAAGCATCTAAGCAAAATATAGCTTTTCATTATCAAATATAATTTTATTCAAGGCATTTGCATCAAGTTGCCTATTGACCTTTAACTGTTTCAGAATATATTCTTTGGCATACACATATAACTGATATCTCCATTAATAGGAGCTAAGTAGGCAAATATATTAAGCATGGATGGAAAAGAACTTTATTTTAAAAATGTATGCCTCTAGGTGACCAATACCTGCATTAATTTACAGCTGGACCAAATATACTGACAGAATTATAAAGAGGAATAGTAAAGGTCACAATAATGAAAACAGTTGTAAATTATGCAAAGAAATGTAAAGATGCACATAAATGTAAAGCATATGTCATGTAAAAAACAGTGAGAGTTAATAAAAGTATTTCATGAAATAAGGTTGCTAGTCTGCAGGAGTTCTCTGATATGTTGATGAAAGTGGTACAATATGAATTAAAACCTTATTTTTCTATAAAGATTTAAAATCCTATTTTGTATTAACTTGAAAACACATATAGTTAACACATTACTTTACCTTTTCTAATATCCCTGTGGTTTATATGGTCAGTTTTTACACATATTGCGACATGTATCCTTAACATCATGAACCCACAGGAAGAAGTAATCAGACTTGCCAGAACATGTCTGATTACTTCAGGAATATAAGTTAAAAAAAATAAATATACACCATTTTGACACCAGATTTAAGTAATTGCTCCTTTGCTTGTCATTTCCACACATAAAGGTGACCTTTGTTGAATTTAGGGTGAACAAATAACTTTTTCTTGAAGACACTGATTGTGAACCATTTTTGAATGTAGTAATTGGTTGTTTGGGCCTTTCTGCACGGGCCATTTACGGCGTCCTGGGGACGGAAAAAACGCCCCCCAGGGAGCCGTTCGCACAGGCGGCGCTGCAAAAATGCTGCAGCGCTGAACTGGCTCCCCTCCCCCTCCCTCCAGGGGTCGGAGGACAGTGAGGGAGGGTCTTAGGAGGCCAGCAGGGCGATGAAAGTGACGAGGTGAGTGGGAGAGGGACGGGGAAGAGGCGGCTCCGTGCGAAGCCACCTCTCTTGCGCCGGCCTCACCGGGGGCCGCTCGCATGCTCCCGTGCGAACGGCCCCCACCCCTCCACCGGCAGAATTCCTGCTGGTGCAGGGGTGCCCAAAGGCCCATGCGGAAAGGGCCTTGGTTTCTTACCTATTGCCTGTTTTTTCAGCAGGCATGAGACTGGATTACTAAGTTTACAATTCCACACTCTAGCCAACTACTTTGCTAAACTTGTATTAACTATAGCTTCCTCTTCTGGCTGTCCCCCTCCATGGAGAACAAATTAAGAAGAGGCTATATTAGGAATCTGGTTTGAAATCTTTGGCCAATTACGCAGGGAACACTTACCTCAGGATTCTTCTCTGTGCAGTGGGCTTGCAAAGGGATCTCCTAGCGCTTCTCTGTTTATGTGCAAGGAGACAGTCCAGTGCCTGCCCCACAGAAGTCTCAACCATCCTGTCCTTTTTGTGCTTCTCTCTACTCTGCCATCACTAGCCTTAAAGGCACAGATGTCTCTGATATCCACTTCACCTCCCTTCCCCAACACACACACACAGACAGACACAGACACACACAGATACACACACACACACACACACACACACACACACACTCCCACACACACACTCCCACACATTGAATCTCTTTCTCTCACTGCTGCTGTAAGAGAGAGGCTTGTTTTTAAAATAGAAACTTGTCTGAAAGTTTAAAAAATGCCCTCCTGATCATCAGGGAGGGCTGAAGCAGACCAGGGAATGTGGGGTTGAGCCAGAAAGAGATGCAAAAAAACCCAACTCTCTGTTAATACTGTATCAATGTATCAATACAAGCATTTAGAGAAATGGGAAGGAGTTAACAATAGGAAGGCAAGGGAGAAGCATGCAAAGCAGCATGAGGGGGGTGAGACTAAGCGGGCTGACTGTGAGCAGAGGGAAGAGTTCTGGGGAAAAGCTATGCTCACTGGGAAATCTGCCCTCTCTGGCTGCAAAACAAAACTTAAATTCATGCTAGGAGTGGTCTTGCTTGCCGTGGGGAGAATAGAAAGTGAAAGCTGTGCTTGAAGGAATATGTCAATACAAGAAATCTTGTGGTGGTGCACATTTGCTCTCACCACACAGCAGATGCTTTGTGTGTAATTGGCTCATTACTAAAAGTGTGGTGAGGTTGGCCTTATTTAAATAGGACAGTGACAACAAGAAAACATACATCCTTATAAATGTTCCATGCACATCTCACCATATTTAGAAGCAACATTTGTATTCATCCATTTGTATATCAATATTAATATCCTATAGATTGATGGTCTTAAAAGTATGCCAGAATCAAACATATGAATTTGTACATTGGTAACTGGTTTTAGAGAGAAAAGGGCATGTAAGGAAAGTTAATGTGGGTAAGGGTTTTTCTACATGAACCACTCGGCATAATCAACACTGTTCTTTCTGTCCTTCTTATATTGACTCCCTTGAGCACATCTTGATCTTCTGCCCCAAGTACAACAGCTTTAGGCCCGACTTCTCTGCCTTAACCATAGTTGGGTTCTCTGATCTTCCTATCAGTGCAAAGATGACTTTTTTTGCTCAACAATCCCAAGGTTGAAATAATGCAATTGTAGCCAAATTTTTGCTGCACATTTTGAACTAGGTTCCCTTAGCTTCTGTTCACATTACAGTCACTGTTCTTTCCTGGATTTACTCTTCTTCTTTGTCCCTCTGTAACCCCCATGCTCAGAATGGGTTGACCCAGTAAGGGGTGGAGACTCAAAGCAGCAACAGGCTGCAGACCTCATGTAGTTTGGAGGAGACAAGGCTACCTTGCTTTGTATAAGCCCTTAACACCTTGTTAAGGGTTTTTTGTGATTGTAATGGGTGAGAGTTCTCATGGAAACCTTCATCATGTTGAATTCTGTTCATCAAGCCCTTGGAGTCTTCAGGAGCCAACCCACTTGCAAAGAAGAATTGGACTTGACAGTATCAGTAGACTGTAAATATAAGGACTTGAAAATGCAACCTGAACAGGACCTTGAAGTGTGATGTTAAATGTTGATGTTTGATGTTATATGTTAAGAAAGTAAACCATTTTGTTTTTAAAATTTGTTGTTGCAAACTCATTCCAAGTTCTGCCCCACAGAACCCACAGATAGAGGTTACTCCTCCATTGTGCATGCCTAGTAAAGGTCTCTGAATCTGAATCTACATAAACCACATTTTGTCTACATCAGGCCTAAATCAGGCCAAATACAAGTGGTATCACATGGAAAAAAACTAGTTAAAGGATAATTTTGATCTGTTAAATTCTGAGTGGGAAAAAGGAACAAAAATATTCCCTGAATCTTATAAATTAAGTTTTCAGGGGAATTTTATATTCAACATTGACCAAGGGTGGTGTGTTCATAACCTTGATAATTTAATTACTAACAGTTGATTAGTAATATATAGTACAGTGGAGGATTTCTCTAGAACTGAGTGTTTTTACCTGTGCATTATTTTTTAGTTTGTTAGTTGTCAATGTAAAACAAGGTAGATTATAAATATCTAAATAAATAAGCAAGATAAAAAAAGACTGGTGTCTTATGTGTAGCCAACTGACCTGGGTTAACGCAAAAAGTGAAAGAATGCTCTTTCTCCTGGAATGCTGCCCTGTCAGACCTGGCATAACAGTGCCCTGAAATGTAGGAGTCTGTTTCAGAAACTCCATATTGGGACTGTGTCTGGCAAGAATGCCTCAAGGACTCCCCCCACCCACACCCACAACTTCATGCCTGGCTCATACTCAGAAATAGCATTTGAATATGAACAACAGCACACCTGGGCAAAGCCAATTCTCTTTTGTCTATATTTGTTAAACCTTTCCTGTGACTCATCCCCTTGTGACCATCTTATGTTGCAACACCCATTAAGGGTTGTTACCTGTTTTGTCCAACAGCCAGCAAAACCCATCAAAGATAATGGGTCAGCCATCAGCTCAATGGTTTGATATTCAGGACCATCAACTCACATGGAACAGCAGGAAGAATCCTTTGTTCAAGGATTTCCTTGGCCCCAAGAAATGCTTTTCCCCTATAAAAAGCATGTCTCAAACCCCAGTCAGTTGTTCAATATTCATGCCACCATGGTGGTCCATGATATTGTTCCATCTGCACAGATCATCAAGAGCCTAGCCATTAGGTCTCTGTTTCCTGGACATCACCTACAAGATGGTAACATAATCTCTGATATCCCATCCCTTCTCTCTATATATCCAAAACCTGGGTAAAAACACATGCATTCAAGATTGCTAGGATATAATTTAGAGGTGAAAGACAAAATGGTGTCCCACCATTTTGGGTAACATATGTGTGTTCACTGGTGATGCCAATTCTTCCTCAGCATAATGAACAGATTCAGACCACTTTTTGTCACTGCATTTTGGATCTGTATCATGAGTTTTCCAAATGTTTCCTTTTCTAGTTGGAATAGTTTTAAGCCTATCTTACAGGATGATAAATAACAAAAAACAAGGGAAGTGGAACTCAGATTGGACATGGAAAAGCTCTGTGTAACAGGTGCTGTTAGTACCATATCAGAGCTGAAGTGAGATAATGTTGAAAGCTCCTATATTTCATTTCAGATCTGAAGTAGGTGTTTGAAATGATTATGTGGCAGGCTTACAACCATATATCAAAGGGTAAGACATGCAATAGCCATCTATTTGGATATTTAGCACATGGCTGAAAGTTTAATACACAAGATCACTGGAGTCAAGTAGTTTTTTGTCTTGTCCTTGGCTATAGCCTTTGTCATTTGACTGATGATTATAGCAATGTCTCTAGAAAGAAATTTTGAATGTCAGGAGGATAATGTTCTAGGAACCTCATCAGGTCCCCTGTTGATTACTTGTTTTCAAAGAAGAGTGGGTGAACCAAAATATTTCTTCCAACTCAAATTGGCTTTTTTTCTGAAGCCTGGTATTCTGTCTCAATCCTTTCCCTTTATTAACTATTTACGGGTGAAATTCCTTAAGAGGTTATTTTTGTCCTCTTCCTCTCTTATAGGATCTAGCTTTTCTACCAAAACCCTCTTGCTGAAGATTATATATAACAAGAAAATCAATCCTGAAATATAGAGCCATCTTCACTGCTATGCAGAGACATTTTCCTGTTCTTTTAAAGCTAGTTTCTGGGTCTCTGCTAGGCCTTTTCTAGGCAGAGTTCAGCCATGTTCAAATATTCTAGACTTCCTTTCTAGACTCTTCCTTTCCTAGAAGCACAAAGGAAACCTGTCTCTTAGTAAAGTGATGTGTCAGCAAGAGATAGCCAGGAAATGGGCTTATTGTCCCAAAGGTCATTCATTTGTAACAGAATAGTATGATTTCCCAGAGGCCTGGCCTAGAACAAAAGTCTAGTGCCAAAAGTCTAGATAAGAATCCAGAAGGATGTGCCCTGTTCTATCCTGTCCAACCTGTAACATACACTGAACATGCAGATCATGCATGTGTTCATCATGACCAGGGTGAGATTATGTAGGCATGAGAGACAGTTACTTCAAACACCCTGTAAAAGGAGGGCCTTTAGACAAGCTAAGAGTCACCCCTTCTCTTGTTAAATGGGAGTGGCTGCCATTACACTATTTGATCCCTGAGCATCATAAGTGTCATAAGATAATTTAAGGAACAAGAAAATCTTACATCTCTATTTGTGTGTGTGTGGTTCGGTGACAGAGGCTGCCTTGTGAAGCTACCACAGGGCGGAGGGCACCACACCCCGGGTGTGCTCCATTGGGGTCACGTGGGGGGTAGAAAATCTCCCACACACCCCTCCCCTTTCACCTGCCTCGACAGGCCCAGAAGAAGCTGCTGCCAGGCTGACCTCTCTGGGACAGGCCTGGTGGAGGCTGCTGCTGGATGCCCCTGCCCAGTCCTACCCTACCAGCCAGGCTGCATGGCCCAGAGCAGCCTTGCAGGGCCTGGTCTCAGGGCTTGGTGGCTGCCCAACCAGGCTGCTTTTTCAGTTGGCTGAACTAAGGTAAGTGGGAGTGAGGATCCCATGGGGTGGGAGGTCTGGGTGCCATTTTGCTCCGAGCACCATTCTTCTCCCCCCCCCCCATGCAACTGGAACCTGGGAAGCATTTTGATAAGGTGATGATCTCTTGCTTCTTGGGAGGTAATGGGATAATTGCTTTTTGTTCTCTGTTTAACTTTCTGTTTGCTAAATAAAATGTGTTTTACCTGTGAGACTGTTTCTGAGTGTTACTGGAACAGAAGAATTGGGGGAATTTTTACAGAAGTGCATGATCCTGCTTTCTCTGAGTGAGATGTGATTCTCTTCAGTCCAAGTGGAGGCTGTTGTCCAATTTGATATCCCTTTGGGAGCAGTGCTAAATGGTATGTCTGCCCACTGCAGGCCATTCCAGCAATGTAGGACAGTTCCAGGAAACACTCAAATCCTAATTATTTTTTTCTTGGATTACCAGATGCGTAGTGGCAATGGGGACATCCAGGGCAGCTTCTTCTGGGCACCGCCATTGCCGTCACCTGTCGGGGGCGGGGGCAGGGTGGGAAGTTTTAAGCTGTTTCAGGGCAAGGCAGAGCGGGGGCAGGAGGAGGCACAGGGACAGCTCATGCCCCTGCACAGACAGACAGTCTGTCTGTCTGTCTGTCTGTCTGTCTGTCTGTCTGTCTGTCTGTCTGTCAACTGCCCTCCCCCTAGGGGCTCAGGGTGGTGGACAACAATTTTAAAACATCTTTTAAAAACACAGTATAAAATCAATTAATATATACTCAGTAAAACCAGAACCATATAACGCAGTTGGCGTATTTTTCTCTCCTCCCCACCCTTGCACCCATGGGAGGCCAGATGGAATAGATGTACTTAATCAGGCTGGCCAAATGCCTGGAAGGTCCATCTTGCAGGCCCTGTGGAAGCTCTACAAGTCCCACAGGGCCATGATCCCCTTTGGGAGCCTGTTCCACCAGGTGGAGGCCACCTTTGTAGAGGCCAGCCTGATCGCTTTTGGGCCAGGGATCACTAGTAAGTCCTCCTCCAAGGAGCGGAGGGGCCTAACGGGGCAATATGGGGAGAGGCGGTCCCTCAGGTATGCAGTTCCAAGGCCGTGAATGGCTTTAAAGGTCATAACCAACACTTTAAACATGATCTGGTACTCGATCGGCAGCCAGTGCAGATGATATAGGACCAGCGTAATCCAGTGCCTACTCAAAGTTCCGATAAAAAGCCTGGCACCCGGTAAGGAGTTTTCCCTCCATTCATCACTGCTGGAAGTCCCTGACCTGAGAGCCATTCAATTGCCCTCATCCAGGGCCAGGATTTTTTTTGACTATGGCTCTCGCCTGTTGGAATTTTCTGTCTAAGGAGATCAAGGCCCTGAGGAATCTGGCAAGTTTTGCAAGGCCTACAGGACAGAGCTGTTTCATCAGTTACATAGTTGAGGACTTTCAGCTACTCTATTACATCCCTCACTTACTTTGTGGAGGATTTGTTATTCTCATGAGTCTGCTCTGCTTTTGCCATCTTTATTATTTGTATAATGTTATGGATTTTAATCTATTTTAATTGTTTTTGTTTTAAAATGTATATTTGATGCACTGTTATCCATCCTGAGCTCAATTTCAATGGGGATGGGATGGGTGGTGGGATATAAATCTAAAATATAGCATGATCCTAAAAAGAATTACATTTTTCTATACCTATTGAAATCTTCTGCACCTTTTTTCTTGTGACTAACTGGCAAAAGTCTGTCCTGTCGTGTATTGATTAGTTTAGTTCATTAAATATTCCTAAAAATGCAGATTTGCATAAATTATTCCAGTTAGAAAACGGTAGGAATGTTTTTTTTAAAAAATGGCTAATTTATTTTTTATTTGAAAATCAAAAGCAGTTACCATATGCTAATGTTAAAAAGAGTTCAGAAGTTGTCTCATTCATAATTTCTGCCTTCTTCATATTTGTGCATAGATTTTGACTTATGTTTATGTATTATACATTTAGCGCTATCACTTTACATAATGCTTTTACATTCATTAGTAATTTATTGCTATGCCTTTCACACACACATACATACACGTACTCATATACACACAACATGTAACTAGCTTTTGGAATTCATTTCACAGCAGGATGTTTTAAAGTTAAACATGTTGGCAATACATATATTATATACATTTTATAATGTGCTTAGAATAACTCTGATGAATGGGACTGTCCAGTCTTAAACAGGCTGTGTCTTAAACAGGCTGTATGTAGTTTTTTCCCCCCCAATTTAGTAGTATTTAGGTTAGAAATAAAATGAGCTGAGCATACTTTTCTGGATAAACATTCTATGTAGAAAACTTAAGATTTACTGTGATAAGAACAAGAGACTTGGAATAAAGGCCCAGATACATCATGCAGTCATAAGTCAGTGAGTTAGGCACTGCAGGTGGAGAATTTAACTTAATACATCAGGGAAAGTATACGTGGTCAGTAATAGCAGGCAGTGTAGAGAACAGGGTCAGAGCAGCTATGATGAACTGATATCAGCATTTGTTTAATTCTAGGTGGGATTTCAGCCACTAACTTAGTGCGAGAGATATTTCTGGGTCATTCATCATTGTAAACTAAACAGGCTGTTTCATTCAAGCAGAGAAGAAGAAATCTGCCAGGTGAAGGACACCACATTATCAGACAAGCTTGAGGAAGGAAAGGAACTTGAGAGCGGGCTCAGCCCCTGACAGCTGTTGTCGTGGGTGTCGCCTGTAAATTATGAATGGATAATTTAACATGTTTCTGCTCACATGTGGTGCAATATTTCATGGCAACCTGCCATAGGTAGCACGTATTTCAACTCCTTTTAAGGTTAGCACAACTATCATGTCAAACTAGTATTCTGTTTGTTTTCTTTTTCTAAATTGTAGCTTGATGATTTCAAAATTGTTATGGTGTGTGTGTGTGTGTGTGTGTGTGTGGATAGAGAGTGGGAAAGGGAAGGGAAGGGAAAGAAAAAGAAAGTGAAAATAATGTTTTTGAAAACATGGCAGGGCTCTTGGGCTTCCATAACTGTACGACAACACAGATGTCTCTGTGCCATTTAATAGCTTTCAGGTGAGATAACGTAGCAGTCAAATGCTGGAACTGACACGCCGTATGTTGGTGAGAAAGCTTGGCAGTGTCACCTTGTGAATGATGCTTTCAGCATTCTTGCCTGCTCATTCAGGGTAAAAGGAAATGTACTTCATACTTACTTTTTCACAATTACAATATTTCCTCAAGTAAGGGCAGTGGTTTATTAGAGCAAATTCAGTGTTGTGATTTGGCTTTATTAAGATGTTTCTCTGAAGTGTGTACTTTGAGAATCTTTCTCCTTAAGGGGAGGAAAACAATGGGCTTTGCCAGTGTTGTAATGCAGCCCAACAGCAAGAAAAGCTCATTCAGTCTGTGCCTCTTAGCACATGTAGAGCGTCTTTATACCAGGTGGGTATAATTAGGATAGAATATGGTTTGGCGGACACATTATTTCCTGTTGGCTGGGTAATTCCTTTGCTGAATCAGAAAGAAAAGACTTGAAAGAGAGGTGGGAGAGATTTACTGGAGGGAAAAAACATTTGAAAGTTGGTCATAGATAAAAGTGGTAAATGGGTAATTTGCAAAATTACAAAACTGATTTAAAGACTGAACTGGGCTCCTTTTCACTGTTGCTTTTTTCCATATTTCAAAATACTTTCTAGAAATAATAATCGGGATAGTTTGGAAAAGAAAAATCATCTTCGGTAACACATTCATTTTTATTACTGCAATTCTGCCTAATATCGAGAGTTCTAATTTTGTCTATCTTTCTAAATCTTTTCTAATTTCATCCCAAACGTTTTCATAATTATTTTGAAATAGTAGTGAGTTATGGTTCGACAGATTTATTCCTAAGTACTTTATGATCTTTTCTTTTTTGAACTTGATCTTTTTAGTGTCTCTTCTTGTTGTTTGTTTGTCTTCCAGCATTAATACTAAATCGTCTGCAAAAGACCTGAATTTATACTCATAGTCATTAACTTTGACTCCTCTAAGTTGTTTGTCTTCCCTTATTCTTACGACCAATACTTCTAACGATAAAATAAATAAAAGGGGTGAGAGAGGGCAGCCCTGTCTAGTTCCTTTCCCAATTTGTATCCAGTCTGATAATTCATTATTTATTTTAATTTTTGCTTTCTGCTGATTGTATATTGCTTCTATCCAATTAACAAAATTTTGTTCGCAATTTACAATTTCTAAAGTTTTTTTATAAACAGCCAAATCAAATTATCAAATGCTTTCTCCAAATCAATAAATAGAAGGACCGCTTGCTTTCCTACTTTTTTGTTCAGATATTCCATTATGTCTAAGGCCAAGTCATTTTATTTACAGTCAGCGACCAGTAGTACCGTTACCATAGTATATATATATATAGACAAAAGAGTATTAGAAGCACTATTCAAAATGTTACATAATCTGTAATCTATAATGAGAGTACTAGAAGCACTATACAAAATATTACATTGTCTATGGTATTTACAAGAAGGAATATTTGCGACACTAATATAATTATTATTGTACTTATACACAGTCGGTGAGCTCAAGCGTAGTATCTGTTCTGTTATGTCTAATATTGTTTGTGCATTATTGCTTAGATACCCTTTGGGTAGAAAGCCATTTTGTTCTGTCCCTATTATTCTTTCCAAAGCTCCCTTTAATCTATTGGCCAAAATTGCCACAAGTATCTTGTAGTCCGAATTTAATAATAAAATTGGATGACAGCTTTTTACAGATGTCCCATCTTGACCTTCTTTTGGTATCAGGGATACTATAGCTTCTTTCCAAGAATTTGGAATTTGTTTTGTTTCTTTTATTAACTACTTCATAGAATGTATCTATAAATTGCTCTTGAAATTTTATATAGAATATGTTTGGTAGACCATCAGGTCCAGGGGATTTATGTAATTTCAATCTTTTAGTGGATTCTCTTTGTTATCTCTTAACTTTTACGGATCTTTCTTTGTTATCTCTTCATTCATTTGTAATTTACATTCCTCTGTCAATTTTATCAATAAGTTTCTTTGTATGTAATCTTGAACTTCTTCTTCTACATTTCCTGAGTCCTGTTGTAATATTTTACAAACTTCCATATAATTTCTTCCTGTTTGGTGAAGCTTGTTATATCTTCTCTAATCTCTGTTACAGAATATACACATTATGAATGGCAGAATGACCAGTATTCAAAAACACACACACACCCATATGGATCCTTAGGCATTTTGAGTAAGGAAAGAGTAAACTGGCAAGGAAGTCAAAGAATTGATTACTTTTCCAGGAATTCAACAAAAAGATAAGAGAGGCTTGATGAGTTGTCAAGACCCAAAAGGATTCCTGGATTATTCTCTTGAATAATTTGTCTTTAACTGTCTTCTGAAGACTTAAAGTGAGAGGGCCAGTCCCTTCCTGGGAAACTTGTTCCATAATCATGGAGGTGCCACTAAAAAGACTCTCCCTCATGAGCTATCTGATGAGCTTTTTTGACTGGTGAAAGAATCAGGAAGGCCTCTCCTTGTGATTTTAATTTCAGGGTGGGGTATATGGGAAAAGATGGTCATTTAGTTTCCCTAGTCCAAAGCCATGTGGTGCTTTAAAGGAATAGATGTAATAAGGGGGAAGAGGAGGACTTGAGCTCCAGGAACCCCCTGAGCAGAGTGCAGGCAAGCCTCCACCCACCTAGAATCCCCCACCCAGAATCTAGCATCCCAGCTGAACTTAGATGCTAGAGGGAGACAGATGCTCCAGCCAGGAAGGGCCACCAAGTAGAATAATCAGCCTAAAGTGGGTTTGGTTCAAAACGTTTGGTTTAAAGTACTGAGCATTGGTTGATTTTTCTTTGGGGCAGGGGGCAACGCCCCGGTTACTGCTGTGGTGGGGGTGTGGCCGGGCCATGGAGGGGATGTAGCAGGGGCATTCCAAAGGCATTCTGGGGCAGGGGTGGGGGTGATGTGGCAGGGACACAGGGCATGTGCATGCCCCAGGTGCAGTTCCCTTTCGCTCCGTCCCTGCCTATATTCTGGTGGATATGATTAGTGTTCAGACAGCATTAGGAGATTTTCCTTTTGATGTCCCAGTTGACTTTTGGAATAAGGAAATGACCTAAGAAACTGACACAATCGCACTAAATACTTCCTGTTATGTTGAAGTCTTTGTTCAGGCCAGCAGTATACGGCCTAGCAATGACAGCCTTCAGCAGGAGCCCAGGTACAAGAACACCTTTTCCCTAAATAGAATTAGTCATCATGCCAAGAGGTTTTATTATCTATGTTGGTTCCCTTCCTCCTCTGTTCAAAAAGCTTTTCTCAAATCTCAAGGAAGATGCCTCCCCAGCCTAAGCTAGCCTTAGTAACTTAAAACTTTGAAATTTCTGCCACCTTCTAGGTGTCAGCTTCTAGCCAGAGGTGTGAGCTGACCATTTCATTATGTGTGTTCAGGGAGGTCATTAGTATTTCTAAAGGGCTGTTGGATGATGCTGGAGAGCAATTGATTTCTTCCCTCCTGCTTGTTCCCTCCTAAGAGAGTGAAAACTTTTAAATATATATTGGAAGTGAAAGTTTTGTATAATCCAAATCTCCAAAGTAAAATGCTTTTTTCTCAGTGTTTACATGTTTTAATTGATATATACATACATATATCTATATATCTATATATCTATATATCTATATATCTATATATCTATATGTTTGATATTCACTATATGTTTGATATTCACTATCTTGGAGACCCTATTTGGGTAAAAATTATAGCATAGAAGTTTAAAACAACAACAGCAATACATATAGCAGTGCTTCTGTGCTAATTCAACAATACCTGTTTCACATGCGTACATTTTTTTTGCAGTCTGAGAACACTACATTAAAAACTAGATCTTTTCGTTCTGAAAAAGTATATATTTCAATAATTCTTAGGCACAGAAACAACATGGAGAGAGTTTTGATCTCTCTGGCCCTGCATGTATTTCCAAACAATAAAATTCTGAAGGAAAGAAACAACAGGAAGAAAGTTTGATGTCTCTGGGCCTGCATGTGAACCTTCCAGGG
Organism: Sphaerodactylus townsendi; assembly: GCF_021028975.2. Taxonomy (NCBI): domain Eukaryota; kingdom Metazoa; phylum Chordata; class Lepidosauria; order Squamata; family Sphaerodactylidae; genus Sphaerodactylus; species Sphaerodactylus townsendi. Next base: position 55,349,411 of record NC_059434.1, on the reverse strand, counting down.
TATCTAGTTGGCAACTGAAGGAAAGAGAATGCTAAATGAGATGGACCATTGACCTGCTTCAGCAGTATTCTTGTTTATATGCTCACTCCATTCTTCATAAGCAGCAGAATAGATTCATCGTGTAAGCGTTCTTATTATCTGTTTGTGAATACCAAGTAAGCATAGAACTGGGGTGCTGTGTGGTTTCTGGGCTGTATGGCCGTGTTCTAGCAGCATTCCCTCCTGACATTTCTCCTGCATCTGTGGCTGGCATCTTCAGAGGATCTGATCTGCTTTCCTTTCCTACTATCAGATCACCCCAGTGATTCTGGCAGTGAAAACCTTTGACAATACATTAAGTATAGAATTTTTTCTTACTTCTTATCATCTAGGTTCATTAGAGAAAATAATCTGGGTCCACCAAAGATTTGCAACTGCTATTGAATGTGGATAGACTTTATGAGACATGTTTATTGATTTTTAGAGAGATTCACAACAACAAAGCTCAAGGTCCCTAGCAGTATTGTGGTTATGCTGCTTTAAAATTAAAGCCAGATAGAACATAATGCTCAGTAGTTTAATCCATAAAAATATAGGTGAGAGAGAATTTTGAGGATATTTTACTAACTCTGTCTTTAAGGGAACATTTTATCCACAGAATGCAGCACAGTATATTGGACACAAATTTATAACTTCATAAATTAGAAATGATTAACTTATACATAAATTATAATAAAAAGATTTTATACAGCCCACAGTCATATCTCCATGTCACATGAAAGCATTTTCAAGGGGAAATTACCTACTTAATTTGATAAAGGTTTTTCGCTTCCTGTTTTACAATGTGGAAGAATGGGTATCGCAACTGTTATAATTCTACCTCCTACAAACAAGAAGGCCAAAAACTGGAAATAGTTAGTATTATTTATTTATACTTTTATATAAAACTGATCCAAGGTTCTTTTTCTTTTTTAAAAGATCTAGTCAACTTGAAAGCAGGGAATGGCAGGTATACCGAGAAAGCGGCCCAAATGAGAAAATGGGGGAGGGGGAATATCCTACACTTACATTTGCCAGGTATGGCCTGGCAACTTGCAGAAGACCAGAGGCTGGAATATGGGAAAGTGTCTGTCAGTAACAGCATGATGTCACCTCCTGTAAAAACATGGAAGTGGTGTTGTGCCTATCTAGAAGTCAAAATAAATTCTACAACAAAACCATAGAACTTGCAGCAATTATTGTACAGACATAATGTTAATTCCAATTTTTCCTGAAAGCGATATGCTGTCACTCATGGTGTTTTATTATTTTTACCTCCCACTGGCTGCTGGAGTCCTGGGGGTGGATAATCCTCCCATCCACAGTGAGCATATGACAGATTTCCAGTTCCTTTTAACCATTCTATTTCATTACTGATTTATCCAGTGTTTTCTCTTTTTTTTCAGAGAACCTGACAGAATTGTCTAGTGTTGTGAACAACAAGAAGGAGAGAGAAAAAACAGTAGACTTATCTCTAAGCCTTTTGCTAATGTTGTCAACTATAGTGTGGGAAATTCCTGGATATTTGTGGGGCATTTCCTGTGGGGAAGGGAAATTTGAGGATGAATTTCACCTAGAACCCATGTTGGAAATTGCCCTCTGCATATGTTATTTACTCCAGGGGAACTGTTCTACTATTTAGGAATATGTTTAATCCCCACATGTCTGTCTATTTTTAGGTTTCAGATCTTTCTACAAATTTTGGACTTTCTTAAGGTTTGTAGAGAAACAACTTATTCATCCCAAACTCTATTTTGCTGATCTGTTAATCCACACTGTGTCCAATTCAGAATTAGATTTTGAAACAGCAGAATTATACCTTGGCTATACCCAATTTAGGGAATAAGTTCACACTGGGGCTTGTTACTTTAAAAAAGAAACAGGTTTTTAAATTGCTATTGTAAGAGAATTCCATACTTAACAGCAAAGATAAAGTTTTCTAGATGTCTATTTAAGCTGGTATGGATAGAGATGCATAACAGCATGTGCAGCCCTCATGGTACACAAAGGGGAAGGAAGAAGGAAGGTAGCTGGAAGGAAAGAACTAAGAATTGGAATGTGGGTAACAAAGGAACAGCAGTAGAGTGGACTGAAAGGAAGGCACAAGATGTGTAGCTATCTGCTTGTAAAGACTTTACTGCTTTTCTATGAAATCCTGATGACTGTGCATTAAGCAACTTTGTGCAGTCCATTCCTTTCAATAGATATATGATAGATATATAACAGTGGAACAGAAGGGTTTCAACTGGTCTCCTCCTGCACAGTTTAGGACTTTAGAATACAAATAGGGATTTTTTTGTACTGCTAGAATGGCCTTATTACTTCAAGTGGTCAGGCCTAAGCTATCTTGACAGTGTTTGTAACAGAAACACTGAATGGGAACGATAACGTTGGTGAAGATGAATGTGGTGGTACCAATGGCACTCTCTGCATATGTTTTTGGCAATGGCCTATGGTAATAAGATTATTATAATAACGCCACTGCACTTGTTAAAAAACAGAACACAATTTCATTAGAATTTCAGCAAAACATCTGGATAACAGCTACAGCTAGCAACCAATACAAGTGAAGATAGAAACTGAAGCAAAAGCTTAAGGGATCATGTTAAGACAACTATACCATAAATTGAGGGAACATTAACAAATTCACAGTTGCCCACAAGAGAGAACTGTGACAGGCAGTGACGTAGGTATAGATTTTTATGGGGGGGGGTTGGGGGCAATGTCGGACACCTCCCTAAGCCACGCCCCTGGCCTCAGTGCTTATAAAAGCAGCTCTCTGAGGCCAGAGTTGGCAGACTCCCCTGCCCTGCCCCCCTCACCCTGCCCCCCAACTGGCTGGGCTCCCAGCTGGTAGCCAACAGTCCCTTCTCCCTCCCCTTCAGGCAGAGGGGTAGCTAGGTAAAATGGAGCCTGGTGCAAAACCTGAGGTTTGCACCCCCCCCCATGGGCGGCTGCTGTGATGCTGAAATCCACCCCCAATCACTTTCAATGGTGTTTAAATTAGGGAGCCCAGATCCTCCTTTTAAATCCATCTTAAAGGAAGAGTCTGGGGCCTCCAGTTAGAACAACATTGAAAGTGATGCTGTTTTGGGGTGGATTATCCTCTACCCTGAAACAGCAACACTTTCAATGTTTAAACTGAGGACCTCAGATTCTCCCTTTAAATCTATGCCGAAGGGGTTGGATTCAAAAGGAGAATCTGGGGAAATTTGGGGGGTGCCTGCTGTCAGGGGTCAATTGTTAAGCTAGCAGCACCAAACTTTCAGAAGTTTGGTTCATGGGGGCCAAAGTTATGGACCTTCAAAGCTGTAGCCCCCATCTTCTATTAGCTCCAATTGGAAACAATGTGAGATGAGGCACCCCTTTTGGGAGTCCATAACTTTGGACCCCCTGAGCCAACCTTCACCAAACCTGGGTGGAGTCAGCAGCAGACTATCCTGATACCACCTAGGTTTAATGAATTTTGGTTCAGGGGGTCCAAAGATATGGACCCTCAAAAGGGTAGCCCCATCTACTATTAGCTCCCATTGGAAACAATGAGGGATGCGGGCACCCCCTTTTGGGGTCCATAACTTTGGACCCCCCTGAACCAAACTTCACCAAACTTGGCTGCTATCATCAGGCATGTCACCTGACATTATCCTGAAATTTTGGTGCTGCTAGCCTAAAAAATGAACACCCCCCCACAGGTCAAAAAACACTTTAAAATACTAAAAACCCACAAACAGGGGGGCGGAGCTTCAGACATGCAAGGGGGGGTTGAACCCGAGAACCCTCCCTTACCTACGTCGTTGGTGACAGGCCCAAAGTCACTCAGAAGCCTTCATTTGGAGGAGTGGGTAACTGAAATCGAGTTCTCCAGATTAGAGTTTTCCCTATACCACACTGGCTCTGTCTATATATAATACCTATATACATCGTTCCATACAGTGAACTTTGGTAGGCTGCTGCACAGAATCTGGCAACTCTATCTGACCTTTCAAACTGAAAGGAGATATACTGTTCATTCAATCTTGCCAGGATTTTTTGTAGCGTATGTATAATAAATATGTATCTAAGGTCATTGTTAAGGAACAATGCAGCAGCGTATGTCCAACCATTTCTATTTCCCCATTGCACAAGGCCATAAATGTTTCTGAAGCAGTACATCATGCTACTTCATTCCTGTTCAAGCAGATGGAAGAATATTGAGACAGACCTGAGTGAAGCTATCCTGTGCTTGGGAATAAGTAAATCAGCTATAAAATTTGATAACATTAATTTCTTGTTCCTGAAATGATGGTATTTTGCAGCATAACTTAAATGGAGTTGAAATTGGAGATCTCATATCTTTTTCTCAATCAGTTTTAGCTTTGGAGTAACCAAAGGCTTTTAAGATAAAAAGCGGATCACAGTTCTCTCTGAAAGAAACCTTTTCCATTTTGACTGAAAAGTGTCTGTTACTGTTAAAGATGCAATATATTAGCATCTATAGTTGTAGTGCAATCCTAAGCAGGTCTGTTTAGAAGTTTAATGTTAGTCAATAGGACTTGTTTCAAGTTCCAGGAAAATCTCTTTAAATCTGCAGTCTTAATGAGATATCACATGGATGTGCAAGAAAGCCTCACTCACTATAGAGTCTAATATCTTGCTTATCCTTGTGTATATTTAGGTATATTTTTGAAAATCTTTACAAAACCAACACATGTCTATGTATCTGACAATTGCCACCCGCTACCTCTTTTACAAGAAGAGAGCTCAGTGGATTTATGGAGGATACAGCAGAGCCAGCTATCCTCATTCCTTTTTCCTTTTCAGTTTTAGCTATCCAACAATATGCCCACTTTTTAGCTTCAGTGACAAAGGTTAATACCTGCATGTACATCATTGGGGATAGAAGGTTGGCTGGTCCCATATAAGTGTGGAACCCACAAGCCTTTCACTAAGGGAAATGGCCAAGCACATTGTTGTTTACATGGTCCTGGTCAGAGAGAGGAAAATAAAAGTGATAAATTGTGCTCCTGATTTCTAGAACAAACTTCTACCATTCAATATACTTTGCAAATTCTCTTCCTACCCCCATCCCCCACTTCTACTGACTTACAAAATATCTTGTGTACTGGGGAGAAATTACCTGACCAGCCTGCAAAGATTTGTAGGGTGTGTTTTTTTTTTGGTGTGATTTATTTTGTAATACAAAACAAAGTATGTTATCCATTGTCACTCAATATACCACCTTTAATAATAACATTGCTTTCTGAGTATCTCCACTCCATGATTTTAAAACTCCTCATTAGGTTAATGGAAGATCACCAGCTTTCACCTGCATTTTATTTCCTGTAATGAGGCCCTTTTTATACAATAAGGTTTATGAAAGGCGAAAACGTTGGCTCATAGGGAAGAGATGGATGAACATAATAAGGCTCCTGTTGGAGGGATTTATGATGTATATTTAGCATCGCAGACAACATAGTAAATCACTGCCACAGCCAATGTGAAAGATACATTAGTTGCCATTTGTTTTTCACCAGCCTATCTGGGTCTTTTTCAAATGTCATTCGAAAGATTTATACAGCAGCCTCATTTTTATATTATTAAAAAGACTATTACACAGTATAATGAAACTCTAAAAACATGGCAAATTATTTCAGGAGTGTTTATGGGTGTGATCTCTCTCTCTCTCTCTCTCTCTCTCTCTCTCTCTCTCTCTCACACACACACACACACACACACACACACACACCCCAAAGATAACTAAAATCACTGCTGACAATATTTTGACTATAGTTCCATGACAGATAACCTAGAGAAAGAACGTTTTTGAGAGATGGAGTTATCAAAAGTTATCCCCTTGCTGTCTGGGACACATATAGAGTAAAAACCATGAACAGGCCCTGTTTATCAACTTCTGAAATCAGAAGCTTCTATTTCCTTGGGAATTTGAACAGGGAGCACAGTGTCACATATTTTACAGATTTGAGTTAGGTTCTATAACTCTTGTGCTGAATACTCTAAATCACCAAGGTTTCAGTCTCATGCACACTTACTTATAAGCATGTGTCGCTGGCTGAGATCCATCATTCCCTGTCTGCTTGGAAGGGCACTTGAGATGGGATTTTTGCCCATTTCACTTCTTTATCGCTGTTTACCCTACTTCATAATCCATGCTTAACCCCAGAAACAACTTTTCAGAGAATGTAGAGGGTGCAATAGGAACCTAGAAATTGGAAATATTTATTCTGCAAGCAGAAGACCACTTGTTCTTTAGATCTAGTTCATTTAATTTAATTTGACTCATGTCTAAGTGATCATGCTTTAGATCACAGTCAACAAAAAGTATTGTAAAAAGAGATCTTAATAGTATAAATAGATCACAAATAGCTGCTTACCTTCACACAATGGACTTTCAGTAGCCTAGTGGAGTTTTTGAGTTTGTATCTATGTCCATGTCTCCTACATATTTGGAGACATGTTTGCCTTGTGATGTGTTGTAAAGATGGAACTAATCTAAGAGGGTCAAAAAACAAACAAAAACTCTGAGGTCTGAATTCACAAAGTTTAGCACAGAAGCCAAGGGGCAAGCTTCCAACATTATTGGAATTACAATTAAGAAAGTCAGCCCTGCAAGTTAAACCATTTGCAGTCATTTTCACAAATCAAATTAATTTGTTAAATATAACCATGAGGGCCTGGGACTGCATTTAAATTGAAGCTACCTAAAGACAAAACACAATAAAAATATGACTGAAGACAATTTATTAAAACTGTGCAAGAACACTATCAAAATAGCATTAGCAGTGAGGAATAAAATGGTATTGCCCAATGCTTCCCAATTGGCAGTAGACCTATCCTCTGTGTTTTTCAGGGGGAGTCCTCTGAATGGCTAAAATTCTCTTAAGTTTGTCTGCATATCTTTGATGATAGTTCCTCCAAAATAATAATTTAAAAATAGGAAAACTATATGTTGCTGGAATCGGCAGGAAAAGCTGAGTACAACTGTGTACATTTTGGGCTGAAAATGTGCCCAGGATCAAAGCCTGCAGAGCAAACATTCTTCAGCAAATGTGGCAGGGAGAACTTCAGCAGCACACAAAATGTCGGACACAAGAAGAGGGTAAAACTGACCAGAGAGCTTATCACTCGGGCGGGAAAAATAAAAGGCCTCCTGAGCACTGCATTCTGCTCAGTCAGGCATGGGATGTCTTGCTGGCACCTTAAAGAAAAAGGTTCACTTTAAAACATCCTCAAATTAGGATGCCTGAGCAGAAATAAACATTCTGAGCATATCTTGGGGGAAAAAAGTTCTTCCCAAGACACCTTTTTTTTGGATTCTCAGGACATCTTATTTGTGGTGTACAGAATGGACCTCCGTTTCTTGGCATATGTAGACTCCTGTTTGAGCATGGGTTAAAACTATGAGAGAGGTTTCCAGTACAGATGTCAGAGGGAAGTCTGGACTGGAAGGTCTTTGAAGGGAAACAAGAATGAAAGCCTAGACTATAAAGTTAGTTAAGGCAGTCCAGTTTCTGCTACTAGCAAGTAGCTATAGGAGTGTGTGTGTGTGTGTGTGGGGGGGGGTGCTGTGGACTGGATGCTTGCCAATAAATGTGGAAAATTGCCCCACACCCCTTCCCCTCTTGCCCCATTCGGCCCCACTTCACCAGGCCTGTCTCACCCCACCAACCTGGCCCGTTTTCAGCAAGCAGAAAGCTGTTTTCAGTCAGCAGAAAAAGGTAAGTGCAGGGCCAGTGCCTGGGCGCCATTTTACCCTGGGTGCCATTTTCTCCCCCTACGCCCCTGCTAGGGAGGGCAGGATAAATATCTCTTGTAAAGCATAACCTAAGTATTCTGATTTGTGGGATCTGTGCTTTAGGCAGATTTCACGTGGGTTAAAAACAGTGGTGTGAAAATGATGTAAACCCTTTTACACCATTTTAAACCATTTTACACCATTTTCACTCCACTGTTTTTGGCCCATGTGGAATCCGCCTTAGATTGGCTGGAAGATTGTGGTTCATCTGCTATGTGAGAACCTAACCAAAACCAAATCCACAAAACTGGATCAGGAAAAGCTTTTTTCCAACAAAGGCTGAAAGGGTTAAGGTGGTAGCAGGATGGGCCTTGGAGTTTCCCAGAGTTTTGGTGGTGCAGGACTTCAACTTCAATGCTGACAATGTTGCCTCCAGACCAGCTTTGGATCTGGTGTCATCCATGACTGCATTGTTTCACATTTTATGTATGAAGCATGCTGCACCCTGGATTTAATTTTTTTGGAGTGGGTTTGGGTGGGGGTCCAACTGATAAAATCCAGGTGCCATGGTCAGGCCATTATGTCATGTAAGCTCATTTAAATTGTCTAAACTCTTCTTCTGACCAACATTTTTCTGAACCTGGTAGCAGATGGATGTCTCTTGGCACATTGTGCATAGGTGATTGTAAACAAAGTTTACAAGGGATGTTGGCTCTATTTGAAGTCAGAGTGGATCTGTCAGAAAAGGCAGAGGTGGACAGACTGTCCTAGCACAGCTCACCTATTTAAATATGTTAGCATATTTAAATATTATGCAGATAAACTAATTCAGCCTGTCCTGTTGTTTCATATTTTCTTTGAATGGGTACCTGGTGCCAACTGTTCAGTGATGTCACACTGTTTTAGGAATCACCACAAATTTTATGGTAAAACTAAATAGTCGCTGGTGATTCCTAGAGAGGTATGATGTCACACTACCTTCCATAAATCACCTGTGTTAAATCACTCTGAAAAAAGAAATCTTTATGCAATTATATCACTGACAAGATTTTTTTGAAAGGTGATGTAATCAGTTTGTATGTATAGTGGAATATATTAATAAATTAGTAAACTTTAAAGGGATATAAAAGACAGTAACTGAACAACATGGAAATCTGCCATAGGCAGCAATATGAACAAATTCCAGAAAATAGTAAGGGGAAGAACTGCAGACACCTAATACATCTGGGCTACTTTTGAAATAAATTTAACTAATAGTTCAATATAAGGCAGTCCTGTAGCTTTTTAAGAGGACAATACTTAGTCTGGGGTACTTTGGAAAATGGGAAGGGAAAACCTCAGCAGAATTCATATGTAAGAGAGGACAAACAATCCCAGAAATTTTGCTGGCTACATTTGGATCAAGAGTCATGTTGCTGACATGTTGTGAGCTATGAAAGACTGCACAGCTCACGTGCCCTTAAGGGAATAGATTATACCATTGATTGGCTATTTGAATAAAGTAATTAAACCCAAATTTAGTTGCTTGTATTTGATTTGAGAGAGAAGGTGCTACAACCAAGACTGAGAATGAACAATGTTGCAAGACATCCCTAACACTGCAGTGTTCAGAAACTTTACTCATAGTCCTCATGGCTAACCTGAACTCCCCACTCTTCTAACTTAACACAAGAAGAATACATTTCACACAATATTTAAGGAAGGAAAATTTCTTGCCTCAAACTTGGCTTGCTGTAAATATATTCCCTCCTTTATAAGATGTAACTTCTCCATGTCACTTTTTGACACTTTTTCAACAGATGCTGGCTATATCTCCCATACATGTAGCAAGGGTGCATACAGTCAGGTACTTCTCCTCTGCAGTGGAGACTTGTGAGGAGAAGGTAGTCCAACACAGTCTCTCAGCAAGAATAGATACAGTTATGAAAGACTGGTTTCTAAACACTTACAAAATCCACCAACAGTTTCATAAAGTAAAAGCTTAATTCAGCAACCACTATCAATAGCATCAGCTCCATAAAAAAAAGAAATAAAAGTGTCCCTGAACTCACAGAAACTATGCATACAAACACTGTATAATCACTGCTTCATTAGCGTGGAATTTCTGGATGATGTCTTAATGAACTGAAGACTGGATGTGAATTGAGCCTGTTGCAGCACTGCTGCCCAAGTATCCATTTCAGTGCTAGTATTTGACTGACAACTGCTGGTTGCCAAATGATTTCAGTTTTCCACCCCATCTGCTAGAGTCTATTAATTCACATTTATGTCTCAATGCTAGTGCTTTCCTTTTCCAGATGGTGTATGCAGAAATCAAGTCTTCATGGTGCGACAGGAAATAGTAGTGTCTAACACATTCTGAAATAAATTAAACTCAGCATAATAAATTTTAAAAAGAGGCATCAAATCAGTAATTTAGAAAGTCTAAAAATTTATTTTATCCATTGTGATGAACTTCATTACATCTGCCTTTGATTTATGGCTTGATAGACCATTACAATGTTGTTTATCAAACCCTTTGTCCTAATGGTGAATTTTCTAATTTACCCATAGAAACTGAGACAAAATAAAAACTCAATTAATCAGATTACACTTTGACTTTTAGGAAAAGATTCTTGGTTGGACAGACAGACAGACAGACAGACAGACAGACAGACAGACAGACAGACAGACAGACAGAGATGATGATGACACACACACACACACACACACAGAGAGAGAGAGAGAGAGAGCCCCAGGATGAAGAACAATACGTCTGAGGGGGGATATAATTGAAGTCTAGAAAATTATGCATGGGGTTGAAAATGTCAACAGAGAAATTGTTCTTTCTTTCTCACAATACTAAAACCAGGGGGTATACATTGAAAATGCTGGGGGGAAGAATTATGACTAATAAAAGGAATCATTTCTTCACGCAACACATGATGGGTGTTTGGAATATGCTACCACAGGAGGTGGTGATGGCCACTAACCTGATAGCTTTAAAGGGGGCTTGGCAGATTTATGGAGAAGTCGATCTATGGCTACCAATCTTGATCCTCTTTGATCTGAGATTGCAAATGCCTTAGCAGACCAGGTGCTTGGGAGCAGCAGTAGCAGAAGACCATTGCTTTCACATCATGCATGTGAGCTCCCAACGACATCTGGTGGGCCACTGTGAGTAGATGGACTCTGGTCTGATCCAGCAGGCTCTTTCTTATGTTCTTACTGTTATGCCAAAACATCTGCCAGACTCCAGAATAAACAGGTCAGCATTTGGAGTCAGGGTGCCATCTTGGTCTGACCTGGCCCTCATTTTAATATACAATTTTCACCCAAAGACCTAGGTGTGTCTTTTCAATCATGGAAGAGGTGGGTGACAGGATGTCTTTCAGTTACTCAAGGTAGCCTTGAGTGTGAATCTTTGTACCTATTTTGCTTATATCTTTAGCATCAGCTTTGCAACAATATTTGTAATGTTAACAGGGTTTTTTTTGAACTCTTTATATTGGGTACCCCAATGTAACATTATTTTGGAGGGAAACCAGAGGACCTATTTCACAAGATCAACATCCACCATTCTTAACTACAACTCCATACGAAGATCATTGAGGGGAAAAGATAACAGATACATATCCTGGGGGATGGAGTTCTATAATTTTGTTGCCACAATGAAGTTAGGAGGAGATACATTTGGATTAATTTCCTAAAAAGATCTCCTTCATCAATAACCTGAATTGGCAATCTGAAAAATGGGAGAGGTTCCCGGAAAGCATGGAATCTTACCACGGACCATGTTCATATGCTATATCCATGCCGATCTTCATACTGATGGAATAAGTATTACCCAGTCTTTTTGATGAGCCTTGTGATGAGCCATTTGCGTGCAGATGTGTGGAGACTCGTTCCATTCATGAAAAACAACACACACTTGATGGAAAGAAATCGGCCGCAGCCCAATTTATTTAACTATAATAACCTTGAAGCTGAGCAAGCATAAGAGAGCACATCCTGACCCCCAGGCAGCAAACTGCTTAACCTGGTTATAGGGCAGCCCCAGCTGATCCCTCAGGCCCTTCGGACAGAACCCCTGTCTGGCAAATCCCACAAGGGTACTGGAACAGGAAGTTACTAGGTGCCACATGGATGCAAACCCAATTTGTGACATCCCTTCCTGCAGGGCAGCGAGCTCTCAGCGTGCCCCAAGGCTGGCCCTCATGAGCTCTATCACCACCTCATATGGAGGCCCCTGATGTGGGAAGGTCCGGCATGCAAGCTACTGCCTTCCCAAATAGGATGTGCTCTTATGCCCGAACCTCCCAGTGAACTTTGACAAAACATAACAGTGAAAACCCCAATAACTGTTCAAACAGGGAGGGAAGGAAGGGCCTTTTCTGCTGCCGATGCAGCCTCTTATAGGTTGCCTGCCCCCCGTCATGTTGTGGTTCCTGGCCACGTGATTGCTTCGGCCGGCCAGCAGGGAGGAGGCATTGAACTCCTTCCTCTCCCGCTGCAATGGCACCACCAGGCTGAAGCCTGGGGCGCAATTTGTTGGCAGTTATGAAATTAGTTTCTAATTCCATTGCTTGTTCTACTACATACCTATGTTTGTGAGGCTGATGGGACAATTGGCTACCATTTATGAACTAAAAACAACTAATCTCCCTATTGAGGACATTGGTAGAACAATTGAAGATTTCCAACAGCATTGAAAAATTTCCCAAGAGGCTCTGGGACATTCTTGGAGAATTGGATAGAACCTTTTTGTGTTGAATAATTGTCATATTCCCTTATTTCCTTTCTATTGTAACAAGTTTAAGTGGTATATTTTTATATCAGCTAATTAGAGAAATTCTAAGGAAATATTTTGTAAAAGGTGTTTGAGAGTTTGTTGGTATGAATGTGGTGTATGTATGAATGGATAACTGGTTGTAACAATTATTTTTCTCACAATATTATTTTTTTGCACTTTGTAATATTGAAGTTTGCTAAGTGAGGTGTAATGTTTATTTCTGGCCCTTTCCGCACTGCGGAAAGGGCGCCCCTGCACCAGCAGGAATCCTGCTGGTGGAGGGTGGGGGCCATTGGCACGGGAGTGTGCGAGCGGCCCCCACAGAGGATGGCGCGGGAGAGGCGGCTCCGCACGAAACTGCCTCTTCCCCATCCCCCCCACACTCACCTCGTCGTCCTGCGTTGCCAGGCTGGACTACTAAGACCCGCCCACGTTGCCCTCTGACCTCCAGGGGTTGGAGGACAGCAAGGGAGGGTCTCAGCAGTCCGGTAGAGCGGCGCAGGACAGAACACGCTGTTTTAAAAAACCTCCCTCCAGGAGGGAGGCTTTTTGGGGCGGCTTGACACTGCTCTGGGGGAGGTGGAGGGAAGCCAGGTCAGCGCTGCTGAGTTTCAGCAGCGCCGCCTGTGCGAATGGCGGCTTAGGGATGGCATTTTTGCCGTCCCTAAGGCGTCTTATTTGGGCTGTGCGGAAACGGCCTCTGTTTGGATCTGTTGCCCCCCCTCCCCGCTCTATTTCTCTATAAAAATCAGAAATATGGCACAAGAGAGACTTAAATAAATAAAACTCCAAAATTGCTTGATTTGTCTCTCTTGGGGAAATTGTTAAGAACATAAGAACATAAGAACAAGCCAGCTGGATCAGACCAAAGTCCATCTAGTCCAGCTCTCTGCTACTCGCAGTGCCCCACCAGGTGCCTTTGGGAGCTCACATGTAGGATGTGAACGCAATGGCCTTCTGCGGCTGTTGCTCCCAATCACCTGGTCTGTTAAGGCATTTGCAATCTCAGATCAAAGAGGATCAAGATTGGTAGCCATAAATCGACTTCTCCTCCATAAATCTGTCCAAGCCCCTTTTAAAGCTATCCAGGTTAGTGGCCATCACCACCTCTTGTGGCAGCATATTCCAAACACCAATCACACGTTGCGTGGAGAAGTGTTTCCTTTTATTAGTCCTAATTCTTCCCCCCAGCATTTTCAATGAATGCCCCCTGGTTCTAGTATTGTGAGAAAGAGAGAAAAATTTCTCTCTGTCAACATTTTCTACCCCATGCATAATTTTGTAGACTTCAATCATATCCCCCCTTAGCCGCCTCCTCTCCAAACTAAAGAGTCCCAAACGTTGCAGCCTCTCCTCATAGGGAAGGTGCTCCAGTCCCTCAATCATCCTTGTTGCCCTTCTCTGCACTTTTTCTATCTCCGCAATATCCTTTTTTGAGATCGCGTGACCAGAACTGGACACAGTACTCCAAGTGCGGTCGCACCACTGCTTTATATAAGGGCATGACAATCTTTGCAGTTTTATTATCAATTCCTTTCTAATGATCCCCAGCATAGAGTTTGCCTTTTTCACAGCTGCCATGCATTGAGTTGACATTCCCATGGAACTATCAACTAAGGCGCCTAAATCCTTTTCCTGGTCTGTGACTGATAGCACTGACCCCTGTAGCGTGTATGTGAAGTTTGGATTTTTTGCCCCTATGTGCATGACTGTACATTTTGCTACATTGAACTGCATTTGCCATTTCTGGAGCCCACTCACCTAATTTATCAAGGTCCGATTGGAGCTCTTCGCAATCCTTTGTGCTTCTCACCGCCCTACATAATTTGGTATCATCTGCAAACTTGGCCACCACGCTACCCACCCTACTTCCAGGTCATTTTATGAATAGGTTAAAGAGCACTGGTCCCAAAACGGATCCTTGGGGACACCACTCCCGACATCTCTCCATTGTGAGAACTTCCCATTTACACCCACTCTTTGTTTCCTGTTTCTCAACCAGTTTTTAATCCATAGGAGGACTTCCCCTCTTATTCCTTCATTGCTCAGTTTTCTCAACAGTCTCTGGTGAGGAACTTTGTCAAAAGCCTTTGTGAAATCCAAGTAGACAATGTCCACGGTTCACCCCTGTCCACATGCCTGTTTCTTACACCCTCAAAGAACTCTAGTAAGTTTGTAAGACAGGATTTGCCTCTGCAAAAGCCATGCTGACTCCTTCTCAGCAGGTCTTGCTTTTCTACATGTTTTATAATTTTATCTTTAATGAAAGATTCTACTAATTTACCAGGAACAGATGTCAAACTGACTGGCCTGTAATTTCCCTCGGTCCCCTAGATCCTTTCTTGAAGATTGGTGTGAGATTGGGCATCTTCCAGTCTTGGGGGATGCAGGCTGATTTGAGGGATGAGTTGCATAGTAAAATGAGAAGATCAGCAAGGTCATGCTTGAGCTCTTTAAGAACTCTTGGGTGAATGCAATCTGGGCCAGGGGATTTGGTAACATTTAGTTTATCAATGGCTGCCAGAACTTCTTCCTTGTCTATCACTATCTTCGCTAGTTCCTCGGATTCGCCTCCTAAGAAGCTTGGTTCAGGTGCAGGAATGTTCCTCACCTCCTCTTGGGTGAAGACAGATGCAAAGAATTCATTCAGCTTCTCTGCAATCTCCCTGCCATCTTTTAGCACACCCTTTGTTCCTTTGTCATCTAACGGGCCTACCGCTTCCCTTGCTGGCTTCCTGCTTTTGATGTACTTGAAGAACTGTTTGTTGCTGGTCTTGATGTTCGCAGCCATGCGTTCCTCATAATCCTTTTTTGCCTCCCTTACAGCTAACTTGCTTCTCTTTTGCCACCATTTGTGTTCCCTCTCATATTCTTCATCAGCCAAACTGGACTTCCATTTTCTAAAAGACATTTTCTTTTTTCTGATAATTTCCTCTGTTGAATTAGATGTGAAGGTGGGGAATCATGAAGGGAACAATCTCCCTCCTCTCAATACCCAAAGGCAATGAATGTTCCCTAATTCTCTTAATATCTTATTTTCTTTGTGGCTGGTTAGCTTTTCTAATTGTATGTATATCTTTATGGCGGTTCTCTTCAGTTTATCCAACCTGGCCCTCTTTAAATGAAATGTTTAACTGAACCAACTTAGGAAACTTACATAATCCCTCCTTCACCCTCTTCATCTATTTTACCTCAGATAACCATGTAAAAAGGAGTTTTTTTAAGTTTAACAATAAACAGAAGAATTATATTAACAACTTCAGGGGAACAACTTGGGAGGGAGTATCGTCAAAAGCAAAGAAGCAGCTTTATTTACAGATACTAGGGTGTTTTCAAAAGTCATCACTGATGGTAGTTGGCTGTTTGAACAGATGTCAGAATTCTTATTTTTTTTAAAAAAAGTTGTAGTCTTTCTAGATGTTTCACAGATTATATCTAAGCTACCGCCCAAAGGTTCATGTGTTTGCTCTGGTGCCCATAAACTACATGGAAATGAGTATTTCCAACAAAATGCTTTCCCTTCAGACCCTTCAAAAATTGACAGCATTTGAAATAAATCTTTCTAAAGAACTATGAATGGGAATTCTTCTCCCCCATGCAGTGTGATTTCCTCTTCTGACAAGAGGATGAACCCTCTCAGACACAAATTATTTCTAAAACTGGTCCCTAGTTCTACCCGCTTTGTCCAGAATACAACTATATCTGCTCTATGAACCTGGGCTGGGATTTCTTCTCTCCCTAGATGTAAATTCTCTTCCTGGCTAATGTAAGGGTCTCAACTTCACCAATACTTTCTTACCAGCAAAACCACAGGTCTTTTACAGATAATAAACACATATGTACTCTCTGGAACTCAAGAATTGAACTTCCCTCACATCTTTTCTGAAGCACTCTAACTCCTCCTAAAACTCCACCCAGTCCCAGCCTGTCACACACACTATCAGACTTCGTGAGGGATTAACACTTTACATCCTTATATTCATCACATTTGAATGATATTTTAGAAAACAAATTTGGCAGATTAACAATACACCAGGAATGAGAAAACATAGGATGATTATTGATAATAGATATTTTGTAATCAGGATGTATCTGATGTATTTCACAGGCAGGTGTTATACTTCCAATTAGTACTGAGATAAAGTTCATTTAGCCGTCACTGCTTAGTTGAATAAATGTAAGTTTCTTGAAATAATATTTTTTAAATTGGAGAAATTAAGAACAAACATACATTTTCTCTCAGTTTTCTTCTTAAATGCTGGTTAGGGATCACCCTCTTTATTGAGGAGCTGTTTTCTTTAGGAAAGAATACACAAATCACTCCTTTCACACATGGGATTCTTCTTGATCAGTTTTCAACTGTTTTCACTGTCAGTTTTCACTGTCAGTTTTCAACTGTTGGGCCATTTCCGCAAGGAGGCAGAAGCGGCTGGGTCGGCGCATTTTGCGCCAACCCGACGACCCTGGGACCGTCCACATGGACGGTCCCAGAAAGAGCCGGGACGACGGCACCGCAGAGCGCTGTCGCCTGGCCGACCCGGCATGTCCCCGGGCCTCCGGCACGTCACCGAGGCCTGAGGACACGCTCCCCCCGGCCCTGCCCGCCTGCTCCAGCGCGATGCAGGAGCAGGGGTGTGTCCCAGGCACCGGCGGCCAGCGCACCGACAAGACTAAGCAAGATGCAGGAGGGAGTGGGGGAGGCACCTTGAAGCCGCTGCCGTTCTAAACTACTGTAGGTCATATCATTCTGTTACTGTTATGTTTCTTATCTTTCTTCCAGGTTGTCCTATTCTTAATCTCTGAATTTCCTTAATTGATATTTAACTGAGATCATGACACCTCTATTTCTATCCCTCAAAGGATCGTTTGTAATCATTTTGGTCAAGAACAAAAGTTCTATATTCCTGGCCTTATCTGTGATATATTGAACCATCTAGTAATAGTTTCCAGTTTTGAAAATATAAAGTTCACTTTATCTTACAGGTAATGCTGATGAAGGATTGGTAAACATGACACATTAGTATTTCTAAATAGGTTTGATAAATTTGTATTAGGTTATTGTGGCTTTTGGGGATATTTTGAAAATTTATAAGGCAGCATATTTTACCTTAAGATTGCTTGCTTTCAGAAGCTAGCTAATGCCTAATAAAAATTAAATGCATCTGGAAATACCAGATGGTGCTTCAGGGCTTGTCAATCATAGCCATGACTTCTCTTATTGTGAAGAACAAGAGGGAAGAAGAACAGGTTAGTTCCCAGTGCATAAATTAAACTACAGCAAAAACCTCATGTTTGCTCTCTCTTTCCCAAGTGAAAAGGCCCAGACAATTATTCTTTAAAATTGAAAGCCAAGTATCTAAGGCCGTTTCCGCACGGGCAATGATTGGCCTGGAGACCAGAAAAATGCCGTGATCTCAGGGTGCCATTCGCTAGGGTGCAGCTGCATTGCATACACGCCCTTCGCGTCGCCCGACCATCGAGGCGAACACCAGAAGCTTGGAAGCTCTTTTGAAATGCAGCCTCCGAAGCCGCTGTCGGCGAGCGGCGGTAACCCAGCGGCCTCCCCACCCAGCACTTACCTTGTCCGCGGGCCTCCGGTGCGTCGCCGAGACCTGGGGACATGCCCGCTGCCCTAAGCCACTGGAGCAGGCGCAGGAGGAGCCAGGGGCATGTCCCCAGGCCTCGGCGACATGCCGGAGGCCCAGGGACATGCCGGGTTGGCCAGGTGCCGGCGCTCTGCGGCGCCGGCTGCCCAGCTGTTTCCAGGACCGTCCGTGTGGATTGTGTGGAGCATCTGAATAGAAGTATGAGTAACAATGAAGACTATAGCATGGGAGTAACAATGGAGATAGCAAGGTCACTGGTGGGAGCATCTGAATAGAAGTATCCTAGCCTTTGTTTCTTTTGTCTATGGTCATCCTGTGTTTGTGTGGAGCTGGTTAGACACTGTCTTAACTCTAGTATTTTTCAACACTGGCAGCCAAGTTCTGTTCAATTTCATAGTTTTTTCCTTTCTGTTCACAGATTCTGTTTGCACGATGTACCAAAGTTTTTATGGTGTTCCTTTTTTGCCCTGGATGGTGATTGGAGTTTTTCTGTAGATATCTGTCCGTGTGCGTAGGTTTTCTGTATACAGTGTTTTTTGCACCAACCAGGGCAAAAAAGGAGCACATAAAAATTTTGGTACATCGCGCAAACAGAATCTGTGAACCTCACCTCCTACAAGATAAATTGAATCACCTAAACAGGGCTCTACAGGCTAATGGTTACTCTAATACAGAAATCAGAAGGGCTGCAAGACCAAGAACAAGCCACATGAACAAAGATAAAGAACCATCTAGAGGGAAAGTGTTCTTACCATACATCAAGGGAACCACTGATCGCATAGGAAAACTGATGAAGAAGCACAACCTACAAACAATCTACAGACCCACTAAGAAAATTCAACAGATGCTATGTTCAGCAAAGGATAAGAGGGATCCTTTAGCTACTGCAGGAGTCTATCGCATACCATGCAGCTGTGGACAAGTCTACATAGGAACCACCAAACGCAGCGCGCAGACACGTATCAAAGAACACGAAAGGCACTGCAGACTATTTCAGCCAGAAAAACCAGCAATAGCAGAACACATGATAATCCAACCTGGACATAGAATATTATTTGAAAAAACAGAAATTCTGGACCACTCTGAAAGCCACTACATCAGACTACACAGAGAAGCAATTGAAATCCATAAGCACATGGACAATTTTAACAGAAAGGAAGAAACTATGAAATTGAACAGAACTTGGCTGCCAGTGTTGAAAAATACTAGAGTTAAGACAGTGTCTAACCAGCTCCACACAAACACAGGATGACCACAGACAAAAGAAACAAAGGCTAGGATACTTCTATTCAGATGCTCCCACCAGTGACCTTGCTATCTCCATTGTTACTCCCATGCTATAGTCTTCATTGTTACTCATACTTCTATTCAGATGCCCTCAACTATTGACCTGGTTGCCTTCTTTGTTACTGACAGACAATGTTTCTCCACCTACCCTGGACACTCCAACAGATATATATACTCCACTTGCTTTTCCAACATCAGATCCTCTGAAGATGCCAGCCACAGATGCAGGCGAAACGTCAGGAGAGAATACTGCTAGAACATGGCCATACAGCCCGGAAACCACACAGCACTCAAGTGATTCCGGCCGTGAAAGCCTTCGACAATACATTGATAATTTTTTTCTTACGAGTTCATAGGAGAAGTACATTTTTCACAGGGCTAGCATCAGCATACCCTGAGGTGGTCATCTGCCAGGTTCTAATAAAGTAGCTGGGGCTCACAATTGCTGAGCCACTCATGCACTTTCCCTGCCCACCTGTCCATGTGTCCTTCCCTTGCTATTCTCTTGCAAGTATTCCACGAGCCATGCTCCCAGCATCTTAACATTGATGAAAAGGTGTATGTAGGTGGTGCACAGCTGCAGCACAACTAATGGCCACAGCAGCAGCACACCAGCCAGTGCTATCAGGAAAAGGGCATGGAGACAGGTGGTGGGAGGGCTGGTGAGTAAAGGAAGGATGGACAATTAGGTGAAGGACACACCAGTGGCCTTTGCTGTTGAATAAGATTGTACTGAAAATCTTCTATTCTTATCACTTGAGCCATTGGATGATCCCTAATCTGGAGAACGGGGTTGGATTCCCCACTTCTCCACCTGAGTGGCAGAGGCTTATCTGGGGAATCAGATGTGTTTCTGCACTCCTACATTCCTGCTGGGTGACCTTGGGCAAGTCACAGTTCTTCAGAACTCTCTGAGCTCCATGTACCTCACACGGTGTCTGTTGTGGGAAGAGGAACGGAAATGAGCTTGTAAGCCACCTAGTGTCTCCTTACAGAGAGAAAGATAGGATTTAAATCCAAACTCTTCTTCATCTCTCGGACCTTAGTAAAGATACCCAAATCATTTCACACATTAGGTAACATCCCCTCCCCTGAATTTGTAGCTGTATAGGTATTTATAGTGTAGTGACAAATCTACAGTATCTATACCATTTAAAGAGCTAAAAATACTGAATATCAGAATATGACAAGATATTATGCCTAGTGGCAATTAGAACTTTGAAATCTCCAAGGAGAAATCCTCTGTTCATTCCAGATTTTAAAGCCCTCTTGTTCAATATTCTGACTATAACTAGGTATTTTCCTTAGAAGAATTCTTAGAACTTTGAGCCATTCTCACTATATTCCTAGCCAGTAGACTGATCTTTTGATATATCTGCTGAGATATTCCCTGAGACCTTTTGCTTGGCTGATTACCCTTTTCTTCCAATGATTTAAAAAATGTTTTGAAAATACAAGTTGTTATCAAAGTTCTGCAATGATGTATTCATACAAAGTTACACAACAATGTATGAATTTGTTTCAAAGTATTCAGAATGCTGCTGTCTTCTATTATTATAGAAAATAGGATAAAATCAATGTAACTGACTGCATCAGTGTCTGAATGTGCTCAATTAGGCACGGGTGGGTGATAGTTGGTGAAATAAAGATTTTAAAATCAAGCAAATATATGTAATGACAGTGAAATAGCAGTACAATAGCAGCTGAATTTACATTATGCTAACGTACACAGGACCTTCAGTGAGCTTAAACCGCCCCATGTAGTTCAGTGTCAAAGGAAGTTCATGTTAAAAGGAAGGAAGAAAGGGAGGGAGGGAGGAGGGAAGTCTGTGCAAGCATTGTATTCATATTGAACATGGGGCATTTTATGAGCTGGATAACTGTAGATGTGCCAAATAATTAGAAGGGAAATAAGCATTATCATTACCAAAATCAGCAAACAACTCTTTATTGCCTTTTCCACACCTTGCATTGTTCTTGCCTGCTTTCTGGTTATTTCTTCTTTTGTTTCTTCATTCCTCATATAACTATACCCAAATTTATTAAGAGCCAAGCCCCACTGAGGCCAATGACCCATGTTCCCCAATAATATATTAGTCATAAAAATAGTGTAATTTTTATTTTGCTTTGACCTAGACTTTATATATGATTGATAGCCAAAGCTAACTGAAGGAGTGTGTGAACTTGTTGGGAAAGTATGAAAATGCTCATGAAGCTCAATACATATGGATCAGGGACATAGGTATAGATTTTTATGGGGGGTTCGGGGGTGGGGCCACACCCCCACCCACCCCTAGGGCATGGCCATGCCTCCCCAAGCCCCGCCCCTGGCCTAGCCCTTATAAAAGCAGCTCTCTGAGGTCAGGGATGGCAGACTCTTCTGCCCTGCCCTGCCCCTCCCCTCTGGGCAGAGGCATAGAGGGAAAATGGAGCCTGGTGCAAAATCTGAGTCCCCCCCCCAGACAGCCACTGTGATGCTGGGATCCACCCCCAAACAGCAACACTTTCAATGGTGTTTAAACTAGAGAGCCCAAATTCTCCTTTTGAATCCACCTTAAAGGGAGAATCTGGGGTCCCTAGATAAACAACATTGAAAGTGATGCTGTTTTGGGGTAGATTATCCCCCGCCCTAAAACAGCATCACTTTCAATGTGGGGTAGTGGTTAAGAGCAGGTGCATTCTAATCTGGAGGAACCAGGTTTGATTCCCTGCTCTGCCACTTGAGCTGTGGAGGCTTATCTGGGGAATTCAGGTTAGCCTGTACACTCCCACACATGCCAGCTGGGTGACCTTGGTCTAGTCACAGCTTTTCGGAGCTCTCTCAGCCCCACCCACCTGACAGGGTGTTTGTTGTGAGGGAGCAAGGTCAAGGAGATTGTAAGCCCCTTTGAGTCTCCTACAGGAAAGGGGGATATAAATCCAAACTCTTCTTCTTCTTCTAAACTGAGGACCTCAGATTCTCCCTTTAAATCCATGCTGAAGCGGGTGGATTTAAAAGGAGAATCTGGGGAAAATTGGGGGGTGCCTGCTGTCAGGGGTGCAATGGTTAAGCTAGAATCACCAAACTTTCAGGGTATCTTTAGGAGTCTTTCCTAATAATACCACCCAGGTTTGGTGAAGTTTGGTTCAGGGGGTCCAAAATTATGGACCCTCAAAGGTGTAGCCCCATCTCCTATTAGCTCCCATTGGAAACAATGGGGGATGGGCACCCCCTTTGGGAGTCCATATCTTTGGACTCCATGGACCAAACTTCACAAAACCTGGGTAGTATAAATACAAGACGTTCCTGATAGTACATCCCAGGTTTGGTGAAGTTTGGGTCAGGATGTCCAAAGTTATGGACCCTCAAAGATGTAGCCTTCATCTTCGATTAGCTCCCATTGAAAACAATGGAGGATGGGGCACTCCTTTGGGAGTCCATAGCTTTGGACCCCCTAAACCAAACCTCACCAAACCTGGGTAGTATCACCAGGAGAGTCCCCCAAACACTCCCTGAAAGTTTGGTGCTGCTAGCCCAAACAATGCGCCCCCTGCAGGCCAAAAACAAAAAAAATCACTAAAATGTTTTTAAAACCCACAAATGGAGGGGCGGAGCTTCGGACATGAATGGGGAGTTCAAACCCGAGAACCCCCCCTTTCCTACGTCCATGATATGGATAACCCAAGTGTTCTAAGCTCAGCAACGTATCAGAGAATCCAGAGAAAGATTGGACATATACTGTTAAGAATTTACAAGGAAATCGAACCAGGACATTAGACTTTACAACACATGTTTCTGAGATTTGCTGTACTTGTAAAGAAACATTTGAATAGGAGCTTGCTCATTGCTGCTGTTCGTGCTATGTCAGCAGCTGTGATGTTATATGGGCATAATTATACATCAGCCAGTTTAATCTACAGCACCGTTATGGTGTTAGCCCAAGAGAATGGTAGACAGAAAATGGACAAAAATTATTCCTTTTATAGAACCAATTTTTGTTCATGAGCAAGTCCAAAATTTATTTCTTTATAGAAATGTAAATACCCTGTGAAAATTGCTGATTTCCCTTTTTCTGATCAGCAGAACCATAAATACATATCCATCAAAATATATATACTGTGCCTAGTAATTCTGAACATCTCTCATGTAATTTAAACTGTAGCATCAAACAATATACTGGTTAAAAACATCTCTGATAGCAATCCTATTTCTATTGCACCATTACTTCATGTACTTTAAGCTTTTTTTAAAAGGAGGATTTAGAAGCTTATTGATGTTGCTGCATAGACCAGATGAAAGTCATTCCAAGAATACATGAATTCATGCTTCAAACAGGAAGGACATCTTTCTGGGTCAAAGTCTGTGCATGTTGTAGGACTGAGTATCAGAGGAAGATGGAAGTGGCTGTAAGTACATGTATGCTGTTTGTTTGTTTGGTCCACAGAAGGGCTGCAGAATGGGTGATGACACCGTTAGCAGAACTGACCTTGTTTGACCGGTTGTATCATCAGTAGGCAATGTTTCCTGTCTTCTAAATGACAGGGAAGTAAATGAACACACTTAGTGAAGGAAAAATAGATTTTATTAATGTAGTCTAAAGTAGTTTATAGAAAAAAAAACGTTTACAGAAAAAAACATGATGCAGGCTCTGCTATTGTACCATACCTGGCAGAGAAATTAGCTCTCTTCCTTTGACTCTGTAGCTTATGCCACTGTCTCCGCCTCCTTTGCACAGCTGGCTCATCACAGAGCTTGGTGGAGAACTGTGCAGGTTCTCTCAGCTGCATGGTATCAGGTTAGGAAGGGCTAGTAGCTGACTCTGCTGCCTGAACTTCCTCTTGAGCAGCCTGCTTTGGCTGAACAGAGTGGTCAGCTTCTGCTTCCTCATGAGGAGCTGCTTCTGAGTGCCTGGCATTAGCAGGTTCTGTATCTGAGTCATCTGAGTCCAGGTAACTGCCCACAGGCTGGCCCATGACATGGAGGAACAAACTTTTCCTGTCGCCTCCCACTGCTATTTCAGCCACGGAGGAGTCACAAGGCACCCAGCCATGGTGGCTAAGGTTAAGCCCGCTTTATTCCTCCTCTGCTTCCTAAGCCGATCCCGCCCTGGAGCTATATGTACCCGCAATCTTGCCTTCCCCCTAGCTGGACCTCCCTTTTGGCAGCCTACCAAAGCTGCAAGTGTGGCTTCTCCTCCACCATGGCAGGTGGGTGCCCACCTCCCACCAGTGAGCACTACTTTTGGGGACAAAGTCATTTCCCCCAAATTTCTTCTTCTCCACAGCCCCACCTTCTGTTCCCTCTGCGGGGGTTGGGCAGATGCATGCAGGGCTGTTTGCACATCTGGAGAGACTGAATGCATGTCCTTGACTGAGCATTCGGAAAAAGGACCCCATAATCCTAATGGATTTTTTGGGGGGGGAGGGGGCTGTAATCAGGGAAGAGGGGGATGAAGTTATTTCCTGAACTATTTCAGGAAGGGGTTGTTTGGTTGTGGTGTGGGAGGGTGGGAAACGAAGATTTTGCACTGGGCTACCTTTTCCCTAATGCCGCTGGCTTACACCCCTTCAGCTGTTGAGAACCCTCAAGAAAATGATATTGGCCTCACCCCCTGGGGTAAAGTGCACAGCATTATTCCATGGTATCAATCTTGGCTTAGCTGTGAACCTCTGAGCTATTCTTTAAGCTTTTATTAATTTTGTCATCATATTCGCCTTGCCAAGAGTAAAACATTTCAGACTGTCCCAGGCTAACTAATTGGATGTGACCACCATCCATTTAGATAAGAATGCCATTCTTCTTTCAACCTCTTGCAGGGAGGAACATAGGTTAACCCAGGGGGGAAAATACAATAGATTAACACTGAAAAGATAGCACTGAAAAAAATGTTCAGTCCTGGCCAAAAAGAGCTGGGTGGTGGGGAAAAGGAGAGGGGGGAATAGGGAAAAATGGCTGCCCACCACCCTAACTTCTCAAGGCTACAACAGTTTTCTGCAAATGGCACTACAAAGGTGAGGAATGAATGCAAACACATTTTAAATCCCCAAGGCCATGCATTTGGGGGTGAGGTGCATGTGCAAATGATCAGACATATGTACCTCCTCCTGATCCTAGCATAACATGCAACTCTTAACATTCATGCAATTCATAGAGGACGAGTACACTTATGATATGAGTTGTTCTCAGGACAGAAGTATTTCATTCCAGTTTTTGTAAGTGAAGTGATTAACATTTTTTTTTAAAAAATAGTGTTAATATAAATGTTAGTGCTAATATAAATAAATATTTATTGAAGAAGATCCAAATAATGCTAAACTGTTAAGATGAAGAAGAAAATCTCACCTGAATGTGGATCATTATATGATTTTGATATATGATAATTTGAAAGACAAGGTATATTGGATATGTATTTAAAACAGAAGTACATATTTCAGTTGTTTTACAAGTTTGCTTATGTTTGACAGAAAGTTAATGATGGTGGGGAAACGAAGAAGTGGACACACACTTACTTGGTCTGACTTTTTATCAGTGCACTAGACTGCCTCAGCACAATTGAAAATATTACTGATGGAAAATCATGAAGGTAAGAAGTAGATACTGCCAAATGCCAGTCAATAGAACAACAGAGAGAGAGAGAGAGAAATTCTGTCACAATGACTGCTAGTGTGTGGGAGTGAAGAAGGGAGAGAGTGAAAATGAAATGACAATATGCATCATGTATGCATCAACTAAAGATGGTAAAAGTTCTCTAAATGCTTACTTCGTTATGTGACATGATAGTTGAGAACAAAAACTCATTTCAACACTGACTAACAACACTGTATTACTTTCAATTGATCCATTTATAAGAAAGTTAACTCCATAGTACGTATTTCCCCTCTTTGGAAACAGTTACTTGAAACATTTTCTTTTTAATATCTGAAGTTTCATTGTACACTTGCAGTACAGTTTTGCTACTCTGACAGTCAAATCCAGACAAATGCTAAGGCTGCTGACACTTCAGTATGGAATTATGTATGTTGGTGAACTGAAGAGACCATTGAGACTAAGGGCAGAAAATCTGCTGGGGATTTTTTTTCCTGCAGAGACCCTGTTGAAATGAATTGGAACTGCTCTTCTGTTGATTTCAATCTGTCCTGGAAGTTTGTTCCCATTATGTTTATTTTGACATTTGCAAAGCTAATGAGGAAGTAAATTTTCGATTCTTCTGTTTCTCTTGGAATATAAATGAGATAAAAGATCAAATAGAGAACTGCAAAAGTTTTGAATATATTCATACTGGATCACTCAAGTCCTATTTATTTTTCCTTGACAAATACTGGTTTTTGTTGCCTTTGCTCTGGCCATGTATCTCTGTAGTAGAAGAGAACATGAAGATCCCCAGAAAACAACCACAATTGTCAAAATATCTCCATCTGTACATCACATAAAACTATAGTTAAGACATGCTTAATAAATAAACTTCAAACCATAGTTTTATGTTCTGGTTTGACAGAACCGAAAAAAACCCCCATAGCTAACTGGCTTCCAATTAGATTACAACACTAACTAGTTTAATCACACCATGCTTTTGCATGGTCCAAATGAAAACACTATATTTTCCTATCCAACATAGAACATGTAAAGCAGAATATGAGGTTGTGTAAATGTGGTGGAAGTCAGAGCAATATTGAAAAGTCAGAACAAAATGAAAAAAAATGAAAAAAATATTCTTTTTTTTCAGTTACAATCATCCTAATGCAACATTAAACTTGATTTTATGACTATGAGTTCAGGTGCAGTACACATATGAGAAAGCTCTGTCCTCACTGTTCTAACCTGGTGCATGAATGGAGATCAAATATGATTTGTTAACAAAATAGGAAGGGCAAAGAATGAATTAAAATGAGAGGAAAGCAGATTTGGAAATGATGTTTTGAAATAAATGAACAATCCAGATGCAAGAAAAATGTTCAAATCACAGTACTGAATACTAAAGAAGGTATTTCATGAACTGGGAAAAATCCTCTTGTGCTGATAATAACTATATGAAGGAACAGAAAGACAAAGGAACAGAAGAAACACTGTGAAAAGACAAAGGGCAGTTTTAAATTTTGAAGTCAGACATGATACCAATGGTGACCCTTTGGAGTTGCATTAGCTATTTTGTAAGGTCACCCGCTCACCCACCAATAGATCAGTCCCCCACGTGCAACCTGCCAACAGGCTATGACAAAGGAAGAAAACATAAAACAGAAACATTGAAATAAAGGGAAAGGAGGGTGGGAATGCAGCTTACTCAGGAGCAACTGGCCTGGGCAAGGCTGGGCCCAGCCTTATAAAAGCTCATCTGGCCCGCCCCATTCTGACGTCCTGATGTCACAAAATTGCCTGAGGCCAGCCCGCGCATGCTCGTATGAAGCACCATGAGACCTGGGGAGGGGAGCAGAGTGTGCTCATGATGCCCCTTCCCTAGCAGCAATGGCAGCCGCAATAAGTCACGGCCACTTCTTTCTTTTAGTGGTTAGAACATCAAGACTAATTATGCTCAGAAGCTTCTAGTATATTCTCAAGCAAAAGCCCTTGATTGAGTCATTAAAAAATTGTGAACCTGATAACTGGGAATGAAAAAAAACATGTCAGTTTCAGAATTTTCAAGTCTATCAGCAGCAACAATTTTGGTTGCTTTCGTAGAGAAAAATTATCAAACAAAATTATCAAACAAATGCAAAATTATCAAACAAATGTGAAATAATACTTTGTACAGAGAAAAAGCTGTTGTTTTCCTTATACAGATAGCTTTATTGTTAAGTGACAGTCATTCTTATTAGCAACAGATGGACAGAAAGTAACTAATAAACACATTCATATTTAAGCAGGGTATTTACTGGTAGGCCTTCATTTTTTATTTGAAAAAGAATAGGAGCTATCAGTAGAGAATAGGATTATTCATTAGAGGATCGCTGAAGTCTCTGAAGCATAGCACACATGATAATTCTGTTAAAGTATTATTATCTGTATCTCTAGAGGCATTTAAAACTTCTGGATGTTCTGTACATTTCTTTTCTAAAAAATATGTTTAAAAAGTGAGAAGTGCTGCATTTGGGTTCTACCTGGTTTTACAATTCCGTTAGGACTTAATGGAACCTGTTTGATACCTTTTTATCTGAATGCCTGTCTGGTGCTTAAGGAGGAGTTCAGATGGTCTATCAACAATCCATTCACAGAGTGATATGCTTATGATAAGCAAGAATGATATGCTTATGATAAGCAAGCCTTTATTAGTCTGATTGTGCACTGTTAGCCACAATAGAAAACCACTATTCTGGGGACAGTCAACTAATAATGAATGTGTCAGTTAGGATATCATGTGATAATTACTATCATCACACAAGTAGTATGCCTATGTGAATACTTCCTCCCATTTTGGAGCTTTTCTTTTTATAAAGAAGCACAAATAAACCTGAAACATTTTTCTTTAGAAAACGTGGTCCACATATTATTGTAAAATTCCTTGGGACGCCTTTGAAGCTGGAAGTGCACCCACACCATTTCTACACCAGTGTCCCTGTGTAACACTCCAATGCCACTTCCCGGCACCAGCATATGTGCCACAGCTCTAGTGTAAATGTCCCTTATGGCAGCCCAATTGGTACCTATGTCAGTACTGGGGCCATGCTGCTTCCTCAGCCTCAGCCTCTGATTCTATTTTTGTCCTCTTTACTTTTGCTTCTTATCTATTTTTAGCAATAATAAGGACTTTCATTAGTCACCCATTGAAACTTTTCATTTCTTTTGGTCTGAGGAATAGTCTTTATGCATTCTTCTTTGATAATATCTCTGGTTACAACTGCAATGGGGACTAGGCTTGGTAAATACTCTAAAAATTCGGTAAAATTCAGATTCGGATTTATTTGGGCATAAAATTATCTGTAGGCCCAAATAAAACAAATAATAGATTCTTATACACCCAAAAATTCGGGTACATCCGAAAAATTGTCTAGTGAGGGTTTCAACTGACGCTTTTGGCATTTGTTGAATTTTTGTTTCTGTCTTTCATTGTGGTTAGCCATGTCTTTGTCCATTTTTCTGTAGGTGAAGTTGTCAATTTTTATTCCAATCTTGGATGCTCACTTTTTGGCTAGTACTGATATGGAGGAATAACAGCTCCTTGTCTATGTTTGCAGGTTCTTTGTGGGTAGTGTGAATTCTCTCCCATAAGAGTGTGTGTTCTAGGAGGTCATAGATATGGTTAGCCTATGGTGATTTGAATGTCCTTTTGGCTGTGAGAAACGATGGGGGAATTCCACAATACATGCAAATTACCTTTAACACTTTTAACAATTGCAAATAGTTCCTTCTCCCACTCTGGGTATTTCACAAACATATATATATATACTCTGCTTGCTTTACTACCACCAGATCCTCTGAAGATGCCAGCCACAGAAGCAGACGAAACATCAGGAGAAAATACTACTGGAACGTACAACCATATGGGCCATATAACCTGGACAACCCACAACCTCTAGTGATTCCAGCCATGAAAGTCTTCGATAATACATTAATTGAGATCTATTCTTTACCTGGTCCTTAAATTCTTCTGATTGTAGTTTAGCACCATGAATGTTTTGATGTTTTTCTTCAACATTATTTGAATTTTCAGCACTAACAGTTCATAATCTGTACCACAAAAAGTTCCTAGTCTTGTTTTAGCTGAAAGAATAGAGCATCTCCATCTTCTGCTTCTGATTATGTATCTATTTGATTTCAGTATTGGCCGTCCAATGCTGTCCATACATACAGTCATAAATACAGTTGCCTGAAACATGTGTTCACAATGAACAAAGTATTGTCTTCACAGAATTCTATGGGTCATTCTCGTGCTCCATTTTGTGCTCCTAGCCCAACTTTTCTGACCATTTTTATTCTACTTCTGCATTCTAGACACCTAAAATTATCAGCACAAATTGTTTTGGTGTACAGTCCATTTCTTCCTGGGCACGTGCATAGAAGCTTTCAATTATTTCAATATCTGTAGTTCTGGCTTGAACTTGTATGTTTATAGGCTTTCCATGAAGTCTGACTGATATTAGTTGGTCAAACTTTGCATTATAGCTCAATTGCTTGTGCTGTATTTATAAATACTGGAACAACATTATTTATTCTGTATTTATCATTTCCAAAGTGAAACATTTTATAATTCTCTGACTGAATGTGTCACAGTTGAGTCCATTTTCATTTACTCTCAGGATTGCAGTGTTTAAACTTTCAATTTCTCATTATACAATTTAAAGCTTATTGTTTCAGACAGTTTCCCACATAAGAGCAAAAAGGAAATACAAAAAAAATCTGCAGCCAATCAGTTAAAATGCACCTTTCACACAATCACAAGAACCATACAATCAAACAGACCCACAAGTCTCACAAGGATTTTTGCCTGACTTCTCCCTTTCCACACCACAAGAATACAAGAGTCTCCAACCATAAGATAGACATGGTGAAAAAAGATCCCTCCAAAAACACCCCAAAAACCAGCTCGGGGGTGGTGGTGGCATTGAAGAGCCATCCACACATACAAGTCCTCATAATTGAAACAAACCATGAATGCTTTGCAGTCATTGGGCAAATAGGAAACCTCTAGTGATACCTTCTGTTTCTTTGAGATGACTCTCCCCCTTCCTCCTGTTGCCCTGGAAACCAGCCACAGGGCAGGAAAAAGGCAACAGGGCATGGCTTCAGAGCAATATGGCAAAGGAGGGTGCACATTTGCCAGCTCAGCAGAACCCATCTGGAAAGCCACCAGAGTGCCAGCCAAGGTAAAGTTTGTTCTTTTCTTTTGGAGGGGGGAGGATGAGGGAGGGAGTTAAAATTTAAAGACCAATTGCCAGTCTTGAGACTGGAATTTGTTTATTTATTTACAAAATTTTGAAAAAAAAATGTTTGCCATATGCCCTTACCATGGGGAAAGCTGAAAAAAATTGGGAAAAAAAGCTTTTAACTTCTTAACTGCACAGCTGATTTTTCTGGTTTGGCTGATCTAATCACAGTTCTAGGAGCTACAATTCAAGAATTTCCTCATCACCATTCACCATTCACCACTGAATATGCATTCACGTCTGATGAATGTAACTAATAATTCCTGAATGGAGTGGATCCATTCATCTGGTGTCTCACCTTTGACCATTGAGTGACTCTGATAGGAGTTTAGCCTCTTGACAAAATGTAACCTCTTTACAGTATTTCTGTCAGCTTCACTGATGCATTCAAACTCCCTCACTAGAATAAGATGTGCATCCAAGAACAGAAACAGATCAGACAAAATGAAATTCAAAGAAGAAAATTGCAAGTAAAGGAGTACTTTAATATTTTGTGAAATAATATGAATTTGCTGTCTGTTTTTCTTCCCTCTTCTTCAGCCTCTAAAGACATGCCACTTAGTCTTCTTTAAAAAGGAAAAAAAATGTTAAAGAACAGCCGAAGAGTTGAGATGAGCAGAAAATTTATTTTTACTCCTGCAAAAGAGTTTAGAAGAAATGAGTAGACTTTTGACCCTGACTGCCTTTTTTTTACCTGAGGAGTATGATATAAAAGGAGCCAGTTATCTGTTCTCATGCAAGCAGAGAAGAAGCCAGGAGCGAAGGCTTGAATGGGCAAATGACGAAGGATTGAGCCATGCCTGTTAACTGTCTCTCTTGATTGAATCCTCTGAGAAACTTTTATATTAAAAAATCAAATCTGACAGATATATGATTACATGTCATGTAAATATTTAAGATAAGATATAGTATAGTTTACTGAAAATGTAATATGACAATATACTTTATACCATTATAACAGCCAAGTCCAGATTTCACAGTCAAGCAAATGGGTCAAGGCTATTTACATATGGAGTTATTAACATTAACTAGTCCCTTTAACATTTTCTTTAATATGAGATGGCTTTGCATCAATTTTCAAGCAATATTTTTAGCTCTATGCTATGAAAAGCTTCCACTGTCCATTCTTGTTAAACCCCTCTCAAATGAGCAGGACATTTTTTCGTGACCTGCTGAAAGCCTTATCTATTCATACAGCAAAATGAGGTTGTAAAACCATGAAGGGGTAGAAGGTGCTGCACCATTTTAGATTGCAGTGGGGGAGGAAGGAGAAGAATCACATTTCTAACTCTCCCTATGTTAAAAAAACCTGCATATTTTGTAGAAGCACACAAGGGAGAAAGTTTCAAGCTTGGCCCTTCTCATGCTGTACTACTTTTCCGTTTATAAGTAATGATTAATGTAAGGGGACTTAAAATACATATAACTCATCCCCTGCAGTCTGAAGTAGTACCATCCATTTTACTACTTCAGTAATTTTCTATCTAGGCTTGAGCACTGATATAAAATATCACTAACTTTCAGGTTCAGGTATTTTTAACCTGAATTTTTTTTGGTAAAGCCAAATTAAAGCTGATATGGGTTCAAAAATCTGAACCTGAAACTTGTCAGCTCTCCCCTCATTGCCATTTTTCAAGCCCTGGAGGGAGGGCTAGGAAAATGGCAGGAGGGAGAGAACTACCCCTACCCATACTTTCCAGCTAAAGAGAGCTTGAGAAGCAGGGATGGAAAAGCAATCCTCCATGTGGGACTGAACTCACATGGAGGATAATGCCGTCTCTCCCCTGGCCCCCTTGTTTTCCAAGACAT
The DNA here is from genome assembly GCF_021028975.2 of Sphaerodactylus townsendi. Classification (NCBI taxonomy): domain Eukaryota; kingdom Metazoa; phylum Chordata; class Lepidosauria; order Squamata; family Sphaerodactylidae; genus Sphaerodactylus; species Sphaerodactylus townsendi. The sequence continues at coordinate 55,316,353 of NC_059434.1, read as the reverse complement.
AATAGATACAAAATAAATAATTAAACAATTGACAGTTAAAATAAGCTTAAAATGACATAGAAATTCAGTAGAAAATTTTAATATCATCTGCTCTCAATATATCTGATTCCCTTATAGCTCTTGATGACACCTGCAGTTTGATTTGGATGGGGGCTGTAGCAGAGGGAATCAGTAGCATGGAAATAAGGCATGGTTAGGGGAGGAAGGTTAGGGATACAGGGAAGGGTAAAGAGGAGATGGGAAGGACAAGGGAAGAAATGAGAAGAAAAGGGGAGGGATTATGATGATGATTTGTATGGGAACAGAAAAATAGGCTTGAATATTATATTTGATATAAAAGAATAAGGGATCTATATAAACTGAAAATCAAGGAGTCTCTCTCTCAGTAGTAAAAGTAACTGGTCAGCAAGTTACAAATCAGGGAAGATCTTATCATCACTAAGCAATTTATAACATCCCAGTTCAGGACTAAAGATATGAGATAGAGCATGTGTTATAGACCTAAAGGCATCCTCAGCTAGATAAGAGGGACTAAGTTAATAAACACAGAAATGAAGATGTCAAAGGTTAGATAGATAAATCTGATGAGACAATTAAAATGTGTTTTTCTATATTTTAATGAACTCTGAAATGATAGTGAAATATATTAAAAGTATGCATAGGATGTGTTCTAGGGAAACCACATATCATGCATAGGATGTGTTCTAGGGAAACCACATATCATAAGTAATTGTTACAATCATTTTCACCTTTTTAGAAAATAAGATGTGAAATCGTGCTATCCTTGAGAAGTTTCTCTTTGGACATAGTCCTTTTCAGGAATGTTGGAAACTGGTTATCTTGATTGAAACCAGGAAGCCTGGAATTATTTTTATTGCCTTACCTATGGAAGGGACAAACAAGCCAAAGAGCAGAGGAAAATTCCAGCTTTGCATTAAAAAGTCAAACTAGATAGATCTGGGCTAGATAGAGATTATCACCCCACAATAGTAGCAGCCTTAACTGTAGTCCTGGTGGAACAATTCTGTCTTACAGGCCTGGTAGAATTGTGCTGTCCCATGCTAAGCAGGGGCCAGGGCCAAAAAAGCCCTGGCCCTGGTTGGGGCTAGCCAGATCTTTCTTAGGCCAGGGATCACCAGCAGATTTTTGTTTGCTGATCATAGTGACCCTCAAAGGAAATACAGTAATCCTTACTAATGAGCAGTAACTGAAGAAAGCCAATTATACTTAAGAATTTCTTTTTCTCTGAAGTATTACATCACAAAAGGGAGTAAGGCTGGTCATTCTTTTTTCCAACTACTTGCCCCAAAACAAATATTATTCTGCTTGGTTTAACAGGCAGTTTAACATTACTATTAAGCAAATTAGAGAAATTAGAAACAGCATAATTGACCATTCTTGACCATAACTGACCATACTTATTCATACTCCCTCCCTCCCTCCCTCTCTCATCACAAGAGAGAACACACAAAACATTAAAACATATAGAAAAGAAAAAAGAAACAAAATACTACTCATTACACATCATATAGTTATGTTCAGCTACATCATCTTTGATTAAAAATTAACTTTTTAATTAATTTAATTTTTTCAGAGCCCAGGCATCACAACAGTTATTAACTTTAAATTCTATGCATATAATTAACATGTGATTTATTAATCTTTTTTCTTAAATATATTCTGGTAATTACAATTTACTGTTTTCTTTAGCTTTCAAACCCTGTCATTCTCTATTTGAATAGTTTTTCAAAAGTTATTCTATACAGGGTTTTCCCTTATGAAGATAGAACTGAAAATATTTGAGCACACAATCGTAAGAAAATAGCCAGAATAAAAGTTGATAATTTGACACTGTTATAATATCATAAATAATATCACAAGATTTAATAGTAGATGAAAAACAAAAGGCATGATATGGAACCCCTGAGGAACTCCCATATATTGAGTAAAGGGAGAAGTCAAGTAAAAGTGACGTTGCAAACCTTGAAAATAATGTGCTCAAAAATCTTAGTCTGCCTGTACTGTCTGTTTTTTTTTCTTTTGAGTGATTTCAATATGCTTTCAAATGCTAGATATGGGTAACAATATAAAATGAGTTTTGATTTAATGTGCTGCTTTTCTTGTTCAGTTGGTGGAATTTACCATCCATCATCACATTAGGCTGCCAGCCAGTAGCCACATGCTCAGAATTTACTAGATAATTGGAAAACCGTGTATCCCCCAAGGTTATGGCAGCCACACATTATTTAAAAGCAGAAGGGCCACTGGAAAAAAAATAAACAAAACAAAAAAATCTTTCTTTGGTGAGACTGTTTCTGTTTTAAAAAAACCTTCCACCAACCATATTTAAACTTTGCCAGACATATTCATGGTGCCCCACAGTTACCTAGGCAACACAATGCTTTCTTCCATACCCAAAACACAGTTCACAAGCAGTAGGGAAAAACACATCTGCACAAAATATTTAAAATGGACAGCTTTTTCTGAATGTTCTACTATACTGCTCATAATTTACAATTAAATTACATCTTGAACTGAGATGAATTTGCTGATCACTAATGATTAAAAGTAATTTGAGAACACACACGAGATACGTTCCACAGGTTAATGAAATTATCTTTCTTTCCATCTCGTCTCCACAACTATGATCACAACTATGCTCATTTATGATCACTGTGGTTTTTTGGTGCATCTGCTTGCTAACATGTGCCTTTTCCAGAGGTTTTTTTTTTATGATCACCTAGGAAACTCACCAAAATGGTTTCTTCCTTTCTTGTTCAGAATGGAAAAAGTTGCCATAAAATATTTTTTCCTTTTTACATTCACTGAAGAGGAGTTTCCTTCTCATTTAGGGATTTTCTGACATATACACTGAAATAATTTTATTTGCTGTGTTTATTTTCTTCTTCAATCAAGCTCCTGAAGCAAGTTGCAACTTATGGGTAACTTAAGGAGGGGACCAAACCATGTAACCAAACATAACTACTTAATTACTTCTTTGTTAAGAAACACACATACAGAAAGGGGAGGAAGGGAGGACATTGTATTTATTTTGAAATATATCCTCCTTTTATCTCCAATAGGGACTTAAACAGTTTACAACCTCATTTCCCCCTTCTTCATTTTATCCTCACAATTACCACCTTGTGGAGTTGGCTAGAATAAGATGGAGTAACAAGGGGGGGGTACGCTGAAAAATGTTTTTGGTATTTTTTGGATTTGGATATATTGGAGCTGAAAGTGTTTAGATTTATTGAAAAAAATCCAAAACTTTACACCAGTGTGGGCTTTCCCAGATTTTGGGGGGAATTTTTTGAGTCTATTATACTTTTTGTGGGAATTTTGCAAGACTCTGGGGGTTGGTTTTTTAAGGTAGAAGCACTAGATTTAGAGCTCCCCAAGTTTTAGAAAGATTGGGTCAGGGGGTCCACTTTTATGAGCCCCCAAAGAGGGTTCCCCATCACCCAGAAGTGGGATGACATTAAGACAACTGCCTCCCCTCGAAGTCTGGTGGTGAAAAAGCGGAAGCTAGTTCCATAACATTCCCTGCACACCATGCCACAAAATGCTAACCTCAGACCCAACTGTGTTCCTTACTTGCAGGCAGCTGCCCTACTGCTTGACCAAAAGACAACAGAATGGCCCATCAACTGTACCCTGATTGGTTTCTTTGATATTCTCACACGTGCAAATTATAAGTGATAGTGGATTATCTAATATAAGACTGAAATGCTACTGGTAACCATTTGCCAGCCTTATGGATTGTCTGGCTTAGCAGGCCCAAATGTGCAAGACTAGAAATCACCCTGATTTGAAAAAAATGGGTGCCAAATTTATGGGCTAGCAACGCTTCATTCACTAGGATGTGGTGAGTTACTGCCAAACATTGACACTAAGGCTGATTCCACATGGGCCAGCAGTGTGAAAATGGTGTGAAAACAGTATAAACCCTTTTGCACCATTTAAAACCTTTTTACACCATTTTCACACCTTCACACAGAATCAACCTATGTCAAGGGTGACCTACCATTGTGCTGAAAACAACAACTCTACATCTGTGGAAATGCCTGGAGCACCTGAACTGGGAAAAGTAGGGGATCCAGCAGTGCTGAAAATCATAATAACCCTTGTCTATGGATCACCAACACTGCCTTGTACATCTTAAGGTTTGCAAACTGTAGGGCTATACATGACATGTCCCATTGGGAGCCAGCCAGCAACTTAGTAATCTGTACAGTGTCATATAATGCTGTCATTGCTGCTGCTTAGAACAGTTCTGTCTCACCAAGATCACAACACCATACTCCATGTCCCCTCACCAATAATCTCATGAGTTCAAGGTAAAAGGGTACTTAGAATCTTACTGCATTGGTGCTTCATGCCTTCTAGTATCTTCCATACGCTAAAAACTACTATGAGGTCCCTACACCCATATGCCTTAGATGCCAATTCAACCTGGTAATTCTTCATAAATCTGCCTGTTAATTGTTGTTGTTATTGTGGAACTTAGGGCAGTGTACAACAAATTTTAAAACAGATATATCAATATCAAAATACCATATCAAGGAGTGATACTTCTAGTCTAGTCTAGACGTATATCCCTCAGGAACACAAAAAAATGTGCTGCACATTAATACCTTAAAAATTCAGTAAAATTTGGATTTGGATTTATTTGGGCATAAAATTCTATGTATGCCCAAATAAGACAAATAACAGATTCGGATATACCCGAAAATTCAGGTATATCCAAAAAATTCAGGTTCATTTGAATTTTTTTTGTATTTTGGGGTGTTTTTTACGTTTTGGCCTGCAGGAGGTGCATTTTAAAGCTAACGGCACCAAAAAAAATTCAGGGTATCATCTGGAGACTGTCCTGATAACAGCCATATTTGGTGAAGTTTGGTTCAGGGTTCAGGCCAAAGTTATGGACCCTCAAAAGGGTAGCCCCATCTCCTGTTAGCTTCAATTGGAAACCTCCCCTTGGGGGTCCATAACTTTGGCCCCCCTGAACCAAACTTCATGAAACTTGGTGGTACTATCAGAACAGTCTCTGGCTGATACCCTGACATTTTGGTGCCACTAGCTTTAAAAATGCGCCCCCCCTGAAGGCCAAAACGCAAAAATACCAAAAATACCCCAAAATGCCTGAATACCTTGCATTCGGATTAGTTCATATTTGGGCAGGACATATTTGGACAATTTTTATTAGAATACACCTGAATTTGCCCAGATTCGGGCCAAATCTGGTATTTGTTTCATCCAAATCTCCAACCCTAATGCCCATGATTTCTCTAAGACTGCACAGTCCCCAAACCCCATAAACTCCCTACATTGCCTTTTGTACACTGCCCAGGACCACATGATGCAGTCACAGTGTATTGTGCCTCAGACTTCCAAGCTGCTGCAACTTGACTGGCATTGGCATTGGGCATGCTGTACCTGGCATCAATTCATCAAAGCATTGGTCCTGGAATCAAGACAGCATCAGCAATACTGTTATCTAAATATGGGACATGCCTTACCTCAAGCAGTATATTAGCACTACAACATGAAATCACTAAGCAGTTGCATTACTTTGATGTTCCTGAAGTACCTGCACCAAACTAACACAGCTGAGTTTTCAGGACTTTTGCCCAGACAAACACTGTGGCTACAATTGGAAAGAATTCAAGGAAAGGTCACTGCAATTGCTCCTATTCCCAGCCATTTGCACAGCATTGGGAACATCATTGGCCTGAAAATATACATCGAAATCATGGGCAGCCGCAGAATCAGACTGCACCTGAAAATCACCAGCCAATGCTTTTCCAAAATGACAAGACGTTAAAACTGTCTAAGACATTTAACCAGGTGTGGCCATTTGCCTTTATCTGGCCTGAATTCCTAAATTTAACGGTCCTAGTTGACTCTGCCATGCACCTCAGAAAAGCCCTGCCTGAATATATAATCTTCTGTGAAAAATTCAAAAGGTCTAAGACTACTTGCATTTACCTAACGGTCACTTTTCCACTATAGCATAAGACTCCCAGAATGCCTCTGCACCACTTTCATTTCTGCACTGGCAATCAATATAACTGCATGCTAGAAGTTATTTCCCCAGGAAAACTGGGAACTGCATCTGGACTTCCATTTTTCCCTATGCCAATGGGATACCCAATTCCAAGACCAGTCTCATAAAAACAGTCAGTAGTCATATACATTCTCCCATGGCTGATGGGCCAGGAAACAGAAAATCATCCTGCTATGGCATTACTTAATCAGACCTGCTTCTTGCCTAAATGCCCATCCTAGCATTGTGCTAAACCATTCGAAAGCCAAAATACAAATAAAGCATTTGGAACTGCCTTATCAAAATAAAAGTATTCTTCAAACTGAAACCCTAATAAAGCAAAATCATCTGGGTAGACTGGTAGAAGCCTAAAGGCATATTTAATATAATGCTTCCCCATCATTACACTCTGACCACAAGACCTGATAATGTCTGTAGCTATATCAAAAAAGGCATAATAAACCAAAGTTCATCAGGAATGCCATCATTAACTGCTGGATAAGACAAATGATGTATAATACTATGCTCACCCTGGGCTTTCTATGGAACCAAGCCCAGTGGGGAAACTTCAGATTCTTCAAAGGAGCTGTCACAAAAAAGCTCAGCAATTCTATCTTCTCTTTCAACAATTTCTTCCTGACTATACTCTGGCCCTAATACTGATTTCATTTTTTTAACCTAGCAGAAATGCCATGGATTTGAGCACAAAATGCTAAAACTGTCCTTGAAACCATCTAACAAATATGCTCCAGATACCTTATTGAAGAAGAAGAAGAAGAAGAGTTTGGATTTATATCCCCCCCTTTCTCTCCTGCAGGAGACTCAAAGGGTCTTACAATCTTCTTGCCCTTCCCCCCTCACAACAAACACCCTGTGAGGTAGGTGGGGTTGAGAGAGCTCCTAGAAGCTGTGACTAGCCCAAGGTCACCCAGCTGGTGTGTGTGGGAGTGTACAGGCTAATCTGAATTCCCCAGATAAGCCTCCACAGCTCAGCAGCAGAGCTGGGAATAAAACCCGGTTCCTCCAGATTAGATACTCAAGCTCTTAACCTCCTATGCCACTGCTGATCCTATTGAGCTATCAGTGGAGACATTAGGGCCTCAAACTGTCCTGGGTGCCTATAATAATAATAATAATAATAATAATAATAATAATAATAATAATAATAATAATAATAATAATAATAATAATAATAATAATAATAAAGTCTTGATAGACCACCCAACCCCCAAAGGGCTCTGGGGAGTGTACAATGAAACATAAAACAGATACAATACAAATATCATAAATACAATATACCATAAAACATTAATATACATTATAGCAGCGAATTCATATAAAACTACAGATACAGGCACAGGTGGTGCCCAAACCAAAGGCCAGGAGGACCAGCATTGCCCAAAGATAGATGGAGTCAGCAATCAGGCAATGCTGGAGTTGGCAAGGGAGCTTCTGAGGGGGGCGTGCAGTCTGCGGTTGGCATCCCCAAAGCCCCAGTGGAATAACTCGGTCTTACAGGCCCTGTGGAACTCACCAAGGTCCCGCAGGGCCTGGACAGCAGATGGTAGAGCATTCCACCGGGACTGGGCCAGGGCTGTAAAGGCCCTGGCCCGGGTAGAGGCCAGCCGCATCGACGAGGGGCGAGGACTACCAGCAAATTGGCCTCCGCTGAGCGCAGAGGCCTATTCAGGAAATATGGGGTAAGACGGTCTTGCAGGTCTTGCATCACCTCTCCTACTGCCTCTGGGGTCATCATCTCCTTGACAAACCTCAGAATGTTGCGCAGATTGATCTGGAGTGGATTCCTCCATGCCAATTATAGACCTGTTTAAATCTACAGTTAATTCTCCCTACGAGTCAATTCTCGAACGGTTATGTTTAGCCAACTGCCTGTTGCCACCCATCATATATGGTTCAGACATCTTGTTTGAAATAATATGTTCACTATGGAAATATCTTCTTGATGAAGGGCAGCAGGATGCAGGGGTAACCCATGTCCCTGGGTGCACATAGAGCTGGGTGCCAGCACCAGCTCTGGGCAGTAGACCTGGACGCCGGTGTTGGCTCCGAGTGGTAGACCTGGACGCCAGCGCATGTTCCAGGTAGTAGGCCTGGATGCTGCCGCAAGCTCCAGGCAGTAAACCTGGATGCCAGTGTAGGGTCCAGGCGGTAGACCTTGGGTGGTAGACCTAGGTACCTGGTGTGTGTGTGTGTGTATGTGTGTGTGTATGTGTGTGTGTGTGTGTGTGTGTGTGTGTGTGTGTGTGTGTGTGTGTGTGTGCGGAAAATTCAGATTTTGTCTCCAGGCTCCATTGTTCCTAGATATGTTTCTGGCGGGACCCAGACACTGAGAATACAGATGTTGGTTTTCCTTGTGCTATGCCAACTAAAGATCTTTTAGTGAAATCATGAAGATCCAGTGTTTTTAGTACATAGTCTAATCAGGAACTTTTCCAGATTCCCTTGGACGACCTATCAATCGATAATTTATTGTAGTCACAAATTTTCTATCACCTGAAAGATTACCACCCATATATATTATATATATATATATATCATATATAACACACACAAGACACAAAATATACAGCTTTGCCAACTACTGAGGGGGAAAAGACACAATGAAAAGATGTAATTTAAATCCAGTTGAGTGGAATAACTGGGTCACCTTAAACTGTCTATGAAGCATGTGCTCTTTTTGTAGGCCTCAGATCCCTTGCTTTATTTGCTTTGCCAAACAATTCCAGTAAATAAAATTATAGGTAACCCTGACTACGGGGTTTTTTTTTTTTGTGGGGAGAGGTATTTAATATCTACTAATGATTTGTCTGCTTTGCTGCTTAACTGCCTAGTTATCTATCCTTAACAACTGCTTTGTATTATTTTGTTATGTAAGACACTTACATACAGGCAAAAGTAATACATTTCTGTGCTACCCTCCAATGAAACCATGAAATAGGAACATTGAAGTAGGAAAATGCCAGATGGATTTTTTGAAAGAACACAGCAAAAAAGTGGGGGGAAGGAGGGGTGTCACTTAGAACAAAATACAGCAGCACTGCCATTCTAGAAGGGAAGCACCAGTATTTTTAAATGCTATTTGAGTAATGGGCTATCCAAGGGAAAGGATAATACTTCCCACTAGTAAATATTCTCCCTTCCTTTCTTGCTTTTTATACACACACAAATGCTGTCACTCATCCAAACTCACTCAATACAATATAAAAGACAATACCCAAAATATATTCAACTGTATCACAACCAGTGTCCTCCATCATTCTGAATGGTCAGCAGCCAGGAGTAAAATTCTGGCTGTGGGAGGTACAGTTAGAATATTCTTGATATTCTTTCCCTAGCAAGGAAGGCCTATTGTTGGAAAAAAATTACTTAGGATAAAAGCTTGTAAAGTCCACCTGGAATCTGTGGCAAGTTCAGCACTCCCTAGAAATCTTATCCCTTGCCAGGTAATATTGTTCTGCTATGATAATTGTCAAAGGCTAGCATGCCAGCTGGCTGGTTGGAAAGTAATTTCCCTTCCTACTTCTTGTACAGGTGTGTTGCCTATTCCAGCATTGTTTGAGGCACTATGTTTATACTGGGAAATGTAGCTTCCAGGATGACACTGACATTTCAGATATTCTGGGAATTAAATTTGTTAGCAGGCATATGATACCTCTGTTGGAAACAGAATAGGCAGAGTGTCAGGACATAAAGAGAGCTTACTTACTGCTGCCACCAGCAGGGTAGCTGCAAAGTGGCAAGAAAACTAGAATGGGGCAGGGGGGAGTATGCAGAATTTCAAGGCAGGGTAGCTATATGAAAAATGGCTTGTCAACCAAAAGATTCCCCAGTAACTACTGTAAGTTCTTAGAGGCCTAGGCTGGCCAGTTTTACATCTCCCAAAATCCCCTTCAACTGTCCTCAATATTCTATACAATATTAAGGTTACTGTGCATGTTGAGTTCTCATCAGTCCTTTGCAGGGAGATCTTCTTCTTTAAATTCCTAAAGTGATTTTTGTTTACATATCAGGGCAGTCTCCCAAGCCTGCTGAAAATCCTACTTTAGTTATAGCTGACCTTGTTGTCCCCCTTTACTAACCCAGGAACATGAAATTTGGTATTAGAAAAAGTGACTTACACACTTGAAACTTTCTCTTCAGACTGATGCTCTTGATTAGCTGCCCTTGCCTCATTCTGAACAATATTAATTCAGCATATAGCTGGAAAGTAACAAAGAAAGGGAATGAAATTCATTTTATTTTAACTGGAAGTTTTTATCTTTTCCACCCTGAAGGAGGCCAAAAGCTCCCAGGTGCCAGGCAGGGCAGAGCGGAGAGCACTCTAAAAGTGCACATACATATGCAACTGCAGCCGAGAGGACAATGAGCAGCAGCAAGGGCTCGTCAGACACAATATGCCAGATGATTGTCTCATAAGAAATGTCGTTCTCCTCCCTCTAGCAATCAAGGAAGAGAAAATTGTTTGTCACAGTCAGAGTCCAGACTGAAAGTGCAGGAAGTGCCAGTACCAAGGGAAATGTGGATCACACGGCACATTTTTAATGTATTCATAGTGAATACGTTATAATATAGTCTGGATAAGTGGCCCAGCATTATCTGTTGGCCTGTTTTCCTGGCTGCAAATATCTGGGCAACTTCACCATGGTTCCAAATGCAGCCAGCGATTTAGTCCTGGCTTCATTTATCCTCACCTGCATGTGGGTATTTTCTTTTTTTTAATTTTTATTGTTTAAATGAAATGATACATAAGAAAAATAGTCAAAATTTTGAAATACAAAGATAAACCCATCAAAACTTTAGTGACCGCCCCAAAACAAGCAAACAAAAATAGACAAGAGAGAAGGACATATTCATTCTATTAGGTAACAAACCAAACATCAAGTTAGATTCAGGTGGGCAGCTGTGTTGATCTGATGAAGCACAAAAAAGTTGGAGTCCAGTGGCATCTTTAAGGCCAACAAAGTTTTATCCTTGGTATGAGCTCTCATGTGCATACCACATTAGGCTGACTATTTGGGTAAACCCAATCAGCGAAAACCCTGAACAAAAGCCATTTTGGCTTTTTTCTTATTGTATTCTTGTTTTACTTAAAAAAAGAGCTAAGCAGAGCTGAAAAGCTATTTGGCTTTTCTTGGCTTTTGGCTGGCATCAGTCAGCATAGCTCACTCCCTCATCTCTAAAGTTGGACCCTCCTTCGAAAGTGGGGAGCCAGCCAGGAATGCTGTTTGCTAGGTTTGGGTGACCTGACCCTTGCAAACAGCCCTCTTCTACCTCTGAAGTCAAAGCCAGTTCAGGGGCAGGGAGCCAGCCAGGAATGCTGTTTGCAGGTGTTGAGCAACCTGATCCCTGCAAACAGCTCTCCCAGCTGGGATTTTATCAGGTTTGGCTTTAAAAAAGTATAAATTTTGAAAACGCTGAAATAGCCAACATGGGGTTTGGCTCTTTTTTGGCTTTTTCAAAATTTTACAGGTGTTTTAAAGCTGAATCTGAAAAATATCCTTCAAATGGTACCCACCCCCTAATACACAGATTACAATTTTATTGATTGTAAAAGTACCACTGGACATACATTGTTTTTTTAAAAATGTTAAGTGTAAAGCATTCTATATTTTATGTATATGATTTGTGTATCATCCCAAACTTCCTGTAAAGCAGGGAACTTTAATAATACAAAAAACTGTCTTTGGATTATTTGCAGTCTTTTTTTAGGAGATAACTTAGATACCAAACATTTGGCAAAGATTAATTATATACAGGATAATTTGCTGATTTGCAAGTGATTGTAACAACATAGTTCAATAGATGCAAGTACTCAGCAGAGGATTGCAGGTTAATACCAGAAGAAATTGACAACAACCTTGTCATCATTACCTCAAAACAATTGGACTTCATACATTTCCAAAATGTATACAAAAACATTGGCTTTGCTTTCTGCACAAAACCAGCAGCTACTTGACTTTTTAAAAATAAATTCTTACTAATCTCAAAGGACTTCAATACCAATGGTGCAATATTTTACATATTTTAACCAAAAAAGGTAAACTGTGGATTAATAGATAAAATCAAACACTAAAATTAACACCATAATTTAAGGAGTTTTTCCATTTTATAACAGAAATAAGCAGAGGTCTAGAATTACCATCTTACAGGAAAACACAGAAGTTTTACAAATCTTAATTTCATTTTTAATAAACAAATTTCAGATTTACACATTTCACCCTTTACTTCATTCCTATGCAATTTTTGAAATATTATTTTTATTGGTAAATAATGAAAAGGAAGGATTGGTAAATTATGAAAAGGAAGGATGTTACAATTATTTTTTCATGACACCTCCTGAAATTACTCAATTGTAAATCTTTAATGAAGTCCAAACACTGAGAATGCCTTTAGTCTGCCCAAGATTACAATATGTGGTAAGATGTTGTACACTGCCCAGAACCCTCCAGGGGAGGGTGGTATATAAACAAACAAACAAAAATAAATAAATAAATAACAACAACAACAACAACTTGAGAGGGCACATCAAGCAGAATAAATCCAATTAGCCAAAATTCAAGCAGAAAGAGAAGTGGCAAAGATAGAACAGGAAGAAAAGATAGAACAGGAGGAAAAGAGTGGGAAGTTAAGATGTTACAACATGAGACTAGGGCTGTTTCCGCATGGGCGGAATACAGAGCCCCAGGGATGTCAAAAACACCATCCCTGGGGAGGCATTCACACAGCAGGCGCTGCTGCAACACAGCAGCGCCATGCTGACACTACCCAAGCGGCATGGAAATGCCACTTTTGAACCTTGCTCCATGAGTGAGGTTTTTCAAAAGTGGCGCTTTCCAGCTGCTGCCGTGCAAATGGCAGCAGCTGGAAGGCAGCGTTTCCCTCCCGCCTTCCCCAGCCGGCTTACCTTCTCCTGCTGGCTTCCATCGCGTTGTGGAGACCAGAGTACACGCCCCCTGGCCTCTGTCTCCAGAGCCGTCACTCTGGCCTCCACATGTCCCCCTGGCCTCCACAACACGATGGAAGCCAGCAGGAGAAGGTAAGCTGGCTGGGGAAGGCGCAGCCTGTATGAAGGCTGTGCCTTCCTCTGTGCCCCTACCGGGACTATCTGTGCAAATGGTCCATGTGTGTGTGTGTGTGCATTGGCATAATTTATGCTGATGCACCCCTGCTCAGCGCCTGTGCAGAAAGGGCCTGAGAAGAAACGCAGAAAAGAAACGTATAACTTAAAGATGTAGGAATTATAAAGGGCAGAGTTACCAATTCTACAGAGAAGTGGGAAATTTACTTCAGTGGAGCCAAAGAAAGGGGATGATGTGGAGAGATCTCTGTTCAGTTTTGAGAAGGCTTGTAAAGATCTACAAGTTCCAGATGAAGCCAGAATCTTCACCCACAGAGATGTGGTGGCCTTAGTGAGGTTTATTCAGCAATGAGGGATGAAAGAACCTCAGATTATGTACTCTTTACATAAAGACTGAGAGTGCATTTTGGGCTTACTGCTGAGCACAGCAGGAAAACATTTAGACAAAATGAAAAGAAAGCCTGGTTTGCCCAGTTGAGTCGAAGACTAGATATACCTTAAACATATGGATAGAGGAAAGTAAAATAGGCTACATAAAGCCTTAAATAGATAGATTGATGGAAGTAAACAGCTAATAGAGCAGTTCTATAAGCTAATGGAGCAGTTCTATAAGCAGATTCCCCCACTATTTTGTTGGTTTCTGAGGGATAAGAAGTTGAAAATTGTAGAAGATGTCACCAATTTACTTGACAAATAGAAGAGGACTTGGGAGAGTTTCTATTCCCATCCCTTATAAAAAGATCGTCTCAGAAAAAGTTGAACCTGAAAGGTGGTACACTTCAATACCATAAATGAGGGAGAAATTACTTGTTACTACTGTCAGGAAGAGGGACATATTAAATCCCTGTGTCTAAAACTGCAGAAAGTTAAAACTCAAACTACTGCCAAAATGGTCAGTTTTGTAAAAAAAACAAAACAGAACCTGTCACAGACCAACCCACAGATTCAGAACAACCAAAGGAGTGGCTTATTCATATGAGCTCTAAACAAGTCTTTTCATTTTCTAATCTTCTGACTTAAAGCCATGAACTAGAAATAACTGCACTTGATTCAACTATGACATAATTGTGATGGGGGGAGGGCACATGGTGAGCTCTGGAGCAGTGAGAATGCATGCCCTGGGCCAGCTGGGCGGCTGAGCCACACCTGGCCCTGATCGTGTGATGCGCATGAGTTGGAAAGGGTGGAGCACGCTCCCTGTATATTAGGCAGCACGCGGTTGCGCCGGCCTCTTTTGACGCCTGGAGCAAAACTGACCCATCCGCCCTCCCTAATTTTAAGGGGTTGGGGGGGCTGCTTTATTTGTCGCAGCCCTGGCAGTTTGGGCAGAGGAGCACATCCTTGTGGGGAGGTCGAGTTGCGTGACAGACCTACTCGTGGTTAGGGGCCTCCTTAAGAGGCTTGGGGTGGGGCAGGCTCATGGCACATGCCACAGAGGCCTCTGCAATTCGAGCCTGACACCCCAGCAGTTAGAGGGCCACAAAGGGCAGGTGCCCCGGTGGCCCTGTACCTCTCTGTCCTCCCCAATAGGGATTGGGGTTGTTGCTGGGGTCAGCAGGGTTGCTGACCGGCTGCTGATTGGATGTGCTCCTCTTGATTGCCCAGCATCTGCCTTAAGGATGTGGTAATAAAGAGGGCTGCAGCCCATTTTAATTCCAAAGATGTGTCCTGTGATTATTCACCAGAAAAAGCATCTGCACATCTGGATGCAAAATGATTTCTTTGTACATCTCATTAATTCTCTACCAAAGCCTGCCTCATTAACTCTAATAACAAATAGAGAAATCATCCTATGAATTCAGTTATACTCTTCAGATGATAGATCAATTGGAATGTAGTATACAATGCAGAGATATTTTGGCCATTCAGTATATGTCAGGATTTCTCATTTTAAATTGTATAAATGAGTAGGATTTTTTGACAAAAATGAAAACACATGTATGGCATGCTTTATATATAATGTGTAGAAAGATTACAGGAATATTCACCAATAGGTGAATAAATTACATATATGGTTACCACTCTAAATTTAAATAAAATACTTGTTCATCTAATGATTCTTAAACATGTTAGAACTACTGTTATCATTCTCCTCAGATGCCTCAGCAAGTTGTTAGAGTGGACATAACCAACTCCTGTTCCAGTAAACCTGACATGTGAAGCCCAAAGGCCTTCCTTTGTATCTCAAAATGCCCGAGAATCATTCCTCATGGTTAGATGCAATGCACATCCACACAAAGAAATTATCATAGAATTGTAGTTTAATTGAAGCAGCTGCCTAAACAATTAAGGCAGCTGCTCGTACATCTTTCCAATTTGTGCTTGCTAAGTGTTTTCCACCAGGGTACATAGCCAAGCAATGGTTCCAAAGGGAAGGAAAAAAAATCCTAGCTAGCCAACATGCTGTCCTTCAAGTTGGTTGATTATCTTGCCCTTTCATCCAGCAATGTCTAGTGCATCTTTTTTTTTTCACCATTCATTTGTAGGAGAGGCACAGTTTCCTTTTTTATTATTGGAATACTGTTTTCCTCTCAGTTAAAACTGCCTTCTTATTGGTAAGGTCCCCAATTAGGGGGAATGGACAGAAACTGGAGCTTCATGCAAAATAAACAGTGAATATTATTTTTACCTGGCATTTTAAATAAATAAATAACCACAAACATTAAAAATAGTTAACCCTCACTATTTATTGAATATCTTTGAGAAATCAAGCCTTTAAAACATTATTTCTCTTTCCTCCAGGTCTCTCATGTCCCAGTGTTCTTAGGTGATGTTTTTTTCTTCTCTGAAACAGAGCGGGGGGTGGGGGCAACAAACTTGGGAAGTTACAGAGGCAATGTGACCATTTCCACCTTCACCAGATAGAGAAAGAACCAAATCATTCAGCTACACTTAACTAATGATTGAAGAACCTAAATTGATGGTCGCAGGGTGTCTTCCACACTGTTGCTCTTGATTTGACTTACTTTGACTGAGCTCTGTAGTCAGCCACTCTAGCGTATGCTGGATATAAACAGTGTCCAGAACAAATGGTAGCATTTTACAGAACAAAGGAAAACTAGGTCTGAGATTCTGAAATGGAGATTTAAGAGTTTCTGCTTTGTTGGAAACTGCAGTTTATGTGAGATTGTGGAGTGAACAAATAGGGGATAATTACTTTATCCATAGCTCTATAGTTTTCACTCTGTGGAGCTGTATAGCCCCTGAATGTGTCTTTGCCCTACATTAGCAATCAACTGGTTGAATATTCATTTTTTTAGATCTTTGATTACACCACAATAAAAGGAAAGGGGCCTCATAAGATTTGGATCCTGGAACCATCTTCTGCTCTCAGAAATGAATAAATATTTAACAAATTCTAATGAAACCCTTGCAATGCAACAAATGAGGACATATATGGTCAAATATCTCACTGATCTGATAGAAACGTAACTATGCCTATAAGAAACAAAAGAAAATACAAATTGATTTTGGTTTATTTCTCTTGCCAACAACCCCTGCACTTTCCTCTGACTACACTACAATGCATTCAAATTCCTGTGGGGGTTGGTATTTGTGGTGTCAGCCAATTTAATTCAGCTAGTAAGCACTTCTGGATAATGTCATGATATTTGCAGTGAAGTATTTTGAAGGTGTCAAACTACTTGCATTCAGTCAAGATATATCTCAGCTATAGGTTTTTATTTGTGCAGATGCTTTTCGACAAGGTCCATGACTGACTTGGGGAATATTATCCAAGGACGTGCTCATTATCATAATATAATTTAACTCAGAGAAAATTCTGGAGGTGAACTCCTAACTAGAACTTGATAGGACAATGAAGTAAACTCCCAAGTAATTGGTGCAAAACTTTGCATGGGGGGGTGGGGGTGGGGGGTGGGGTTACTTGAAAGTTAATAAACAAGCTGAAAAAATGAAAAGATTCCCAGTTCCCACTCAGATACTATCATAAGCCACCTGTTCTAATACAATGAGCCTGTAATAAAGGTTTGGTAGGTTCTTTGAAATTAAGTAGAACTCAGAGCCTTTCCTTTAATCAATGCAAGCAGGAACCACAAGAAACTTGCAGGAACAGCTATCACATTCCACCTCTCTATCTTTGCTTCCTCCTCTCTCTCCCTGCTTCTTTCAGTTTTTCACTTCCTCCCACTTGCCTCCCCTTTTCTTACTTCCTTTATCCTTCTTGTCTGCCACTTTCTCTGTCTATTTCTGCCCATCATCACATTCCTGGCCTGCCACCTGCTTCCTCTTCCCTCCCACAATGGCAGTGGTGCACTCCTAGGTCGAATCCCCACTTGAAATTTGCACACAGATCCAAACCTGTTTGTGGTGAAACCGTATCCTCTTCATCAGAGTTTCTCCCTCCCCACCACAGCGAGCACACAGCAGAGACACCCGGTTACAGAACTCTAAGCAATCCCCACTACCGGACGAGCTCACTTCGCTGGTATCCCCTGATTGGCTGGCGTGCCTTGATGGGGCGGGATCTTTTCCCACTGTGGAAACGTACATTGTAGGGGCGTGATAAAAAAACAGCGTGTAAAAGTTCAGCATTTAACTGTTTAACTGCACAAACAGTTACCTGTGTTACCTGTGTAAACCATTAACGATTCAAAGTTACACGTTTGGCTGTTTAACATTTGTGTCCCCTTCTGCTGGCCGATCGCAAAAGAGGAAACAAAACCAAGGAAAGGCTGTGCGCACTTCGCAACACTGATTGGTTGCCCGAATTCCGCATCACACTCCCGGGAGGGAAACGAGTCAGGGTTTCAGCCCTCGGATCAGCTCTGAACCATGTTAATGGGGTCTATGCCACTTGCAACCAGGTCCTGCCAGAACGCGGATTAACAGGGAGAACAAGCACCAGAAATTGAATCTGCCATGCAAGCAATGGGGAGGTCGTTCCTCAAACTTGGTTAGTTTGTGTTCTGAAACCTGGCTAAGACCCTAGCTACTCTTCCTCCCTCCCCCAGCAGCAGTGGCAGGAGCAGTTCTTCTGCAATCACAATGGATCTTACAATACACTGATCAGTCCCAGTTCCCCATAGTGTTGCCAGTTCCAGGTTGGGAAAGTCTTAGAGATTTGGAAGTGGAGCATTGGGATGATGAGGTTTGGGCAGGAAAGTAATCTCAGCAGACCAGTCCCATAGATTTCCAGGATAACTAGAACTTCCAATCTCCAGGTGATGGTTGGGGATCACCTGAAATGATGCCTGCTCTCTAGATGACAGAGGTCAGTTTGTCTAGAGAAAATGGCTGGTTTGGAGCATGCAGTCTATGGAATTGTATATTTCTGAAATTCAGCCCAGCCTCAAACTCCACTCTCCTCAGGCTGCACCCCTTCTTTTCACTTCCTTGTCAATAATTAAGGATTATATGTTCTGTTTTTTTAAAAAAAATGTTTTGAACATATATTATCACTTCTGCATGTACCATTAGAGGATTAACAGAAATTAAAATCTACATTTAATTAATTTATTTTAAATGTGTATATTTCCTGAATGTGGGAACAAACAATGGATTTGTTTTCCTTTTATGATAGAGCAGCAGTAATTTATGGTATCTGATTCAATCTTAATCTTTGCTACTTTTCTTGTGACCTTAAATGGGTTCTTTAGAGTGTGTTATATTTGGCTGGAATCCTCTGTGAAAAATGTTCAAGATATGTCCATACGCTCGATTTCCCTGGCCATGAGACCAGCAACCCATTTGAGAATAGGAGAACATGTGGATAAACTTTTTCCAGAGGCATAGCTAGATCAGAGTGTGCCTGGGGCACACTCTGGGTTTTGCGCCCCATGTGGTGCTGCCTGCGGCACCCCCCCCGCAGCACCCCCCCATGGCGCCCCCCACGGCATCCCACCCCACTTACTTTTAGGAAAGGAGCAGGTCAGAGAAGAAGGCCGGAAGCCTGCCTGCGTTGCCTGGGCCTGGTGCCCCTGGGAAATGTAGTTCCCACCAGGCCCAGGCAATTCAGACAGGCTTCCGGCCCCCTCCATTCCTAAAAGTAAGTGGGGTGGTGCGCCACAGGGGAGTGCCATGGGGGGCTGGGGGGTGCCACGAGGAAGGGGGCTGCGGGGGAGGGGGAGGAGGGATTTTTCTGCCCCCCACGTGACTAGAAATGGTGCGCCCGGTGCTTCACGCACCCCTCACCCCCTGGTGGCTTCACCACTGACTCTTTTTATTGCCCCAAACATTCCAGGCAGATACTAGAGCTCTAAGCAGTAATTTAGACTTTCAAAATATTCCAGAGTATTCTATAAACCATTTGAAACCTTTAGTTTCCAAAGACAGATCATAACAGTCATGAAATCTTGGGCTTGTCCTGATGAATTAGCCTTGTTATGAATACTGAAGTTGTGAGTACAATCATCCAAATTATCATGAGATCACTTCTGTAAGCTAACCCAGGGCACTTTCTGGTACACTGGACAGATGTAGATGGTGGCATTTCTGAGTAAAAGGCAAATTGTACAGTGGTGCAGCTTTGTTGCTTGCTGTGTGGATCTGTGTCTTCTTGAACAAGTCAGACACAATGATAATTTGAATTCGGCCGACTACAGACTAAACTGAACTGTTATTCCATAGAAAATACCCACACTGTATAGGCAAAATCTTTTCCTTTTCCTTTTCCTTTTTGTAGTTTCACAATAAGAACTGATTTTTCAGGTTGTCAGTTAATCTCAGGACCACACAGCTGACTTCATATATGGAAGGCTATTACATTATCCATCGTGCTGTAGTTTCTGTTCTGTCTGCTTTCTGGTTGTAGGCCTGATGATTAATAGTTTGTAGCTACATTATTTTCAGAAAAAAATCGCAACATCAAGTAAAAGCTTTTAAAAAGGAAAATATGATCCTTCATCATAATTGAGCCCATGACCCAAATCAGCAGAGCAAAAGATAGACCAAGGGTGATTATGCACAAGGTGTTTGCTGCATGGTGAAGGAAAATGTTGACCACAGCAAGGCTTCTTGTACGGATGTATTTCCTCTAGACCTGATTTTACTTTCCACTCTCTCTATGACAAGTGAAGCCATTTGTAGCACAATTTTAATTTTGCTTTGCCGCCAGAGCAGGACAGATTTGCCAGTGAGCACAGCTTTGCCATGGATCTCTTCCCTCAACCCACAGCCAACCTTCCCCCTGCCATCTCCATGTTTCTGTTTCCTTCCTGCTTCTCCAAATGTTCTTATCGATATATTGATAATATAACGGAGAATTGGCATTTAGTGCATACTCCTCTCCCCCGTTTTCCACCAGAGGTGTACATTTATCCCTCCAGCAACTGCTTCACTTTCCAATTCCCTCTCCTCTCCCCTCCCACAGTCGGGCAAGGCCCCGCAGTCCAGCAGCTCGGACTCCAGTGGTCAGCTTGGTGGAGAGTGCATTGGACACTGGCCCCTTGTGATCCTTGGCAGCCTGCTCCACTCTCCAGCATCAGCTGTCAGGCCTATCCAGGCAGGTAGCTTCTTCCTTCCTGACAAGATGAGCAGTGCTCTTCAATGTAGCAAAGATGCCTGAGGAAAGGGGACACTGGCCAGAGCACCATCAGGGCTTCTGCAAACTGCAAAAATAAAAGTAAGGGGGCAAAATCCAACCTCACATGCAAGCAGGCAAGCCTTTATTTTAAAACAAGCCACTATGTGTTGAGGCAGGGGGAGGAGAAGAGAAGGGAGGGGAGGGAAGAGAATATCAGCTTTAGTATTGGGACTTACCAATGTGATGAACTCTGTGACTTTAAGGCTGTTGATGGGTGGAGTTAAGAGAACTGGGAGAAGGAGAGGTTGACAAACTGCAAGTCAAGCTGTGGACTGCCTCCTAGTATATAAACATGCATAAATGCATTAAAAATGCAAGGAGAGCCCAGTGCAAGCCCACTGTGCAGAGAATAGCCCCAAGGTAAATGTCCCATGCTCAATCAGCCCAAAATTAGTTTTGCTAATTTCTTATCAGCCTATTTTAATGTTCTGCAGCCCCAAAACAGAAATAGCCGATCTGTAGTAACATTCAAATTCGAAGTTAAATAGGTCTAATTCGAATCTGTAAAACAAATCTAATCCAAAACTTTCAGAAGATCAGGATTTTGCAACTGTAGTTTACAGGGCAGAATTAGACCACTAGGACATCATAAAATCTCAGCACAAAGGAAAAATTTGCAGCAACGTTTTTGAAGACTCAAAGTTCACAGAACTCTTTCTATTCATCAGTTAACCTGATGACCTTCAGATGCCATCACAGGGTCTCTCCTGCAATATAGTAGGTAAACAGAAAACGATGGAGGAAGCAGAAGAAAATGCATAAGCAAGAAAGAAAAGTAAGAAAAATGTTCCTTTTCAGAGAGTTTGAGTTATAAGATTAGATTTCAGCAAGCCAAATCAAGGACACATAGGCCTGGCACACGATGATTATGATTTATGGGAGCATTATAATGGAAGAAAATCAATATATATTCTAAAAGTTCTGTTTTTCTCAGATTAATCTGATCCCCCTCCCCAGGTTCAACATGACAGAGGAAGACTGTGTGGGTATGAACTCCTCCCACCCAAAAATAGTTTAAATCACTTCAAGTATATGTGCTAAATAATATGTATGCTAAATTACTTCAAGTATATATGGTAAGCCAAACTTAAAACATGTGAAGAATTTTCTTAAAATACAAACCTGGAAGGTAAGAAGGACTCAGGGAATCAACTAGCCAGTATGTTGGCTTACCTCAGGGGACAAAATGGAGGACAGTCGTGTAAGTTGTTTTGGGCTTTGGATTCCCACTGGGGAGAAAGGCAGGTTATAAATTAATTAAATATATAATATGCTGACATATCTCTGTGGACCCCAATCAAGCACCATGGGCACAATCCTTTGAACTGGCAGGGAAGGGAGTGGGCTAGGGACATTGCAGAAGTTAGTAGGCTCTAATACTTTAAAGGAAAACAAAACTATAACCCAGCTACACAAAAGGTGATGCAGTTTATAAAAATAAGGTGTGTTGCGGCAATACAAACAATACAAGTTCCACTTTACACCCAAACAACACACATTTCACTTCATGGAGAAACTACAATAATGCCAGTTCAGAAAACAATCATACAGTGCTGTGTCTCCCAAAGTCAATGCTGCAGAATCAACAAAGCTGTCCAAATTTTTTTCAAAAGTCTGTAGTCCTTTGTTTAGAAATCATTAGACTTTATGAAGCATAAAACTGCATAAAGAGAATACAAGTGCCCCAGGCTATTCATGAGTTTCTTTGAACCTTGGTCATTATTTCTTTTCATGCTTCTGCTAGTTGGTTCCTTAAGCTGCCCCAGTCTGATACTCCCCCCTCCCCCCCCAAAAAAAAACAGTGTAAAGGAGCAGCAGTGGCGTAGAAGATTAAGAGCTCATGTATCTAATCTGGAGGAACTGGGTTTGATTCTCCGCTCTGCCGCCTGAGCTGTGGAGGCTTATCTGGGGAATTCAGATTAGCCTGTGCATTCCCACACACGCCAGCTGGGTGACCTTTGGCTAGTCACAGCTTCTCGGAGCTCTCTCAGCCCCACCTACCTCACAGGGTGTTTGTTGTGAGGGGGGAAGGGCAAGGAGATTGTAAGCCCCTTTGAGTCTCCTACAGGAGAGAAAGGGGGATATAAATCCAAACTCCTCCTCCTCCTCCTCCTCCTCCTCCTCCTCCTCCTCCTTCTTCTAGCAACAAGTGTGGCTCAGCCCGTAAGCACTCATTCACCCACAGTTACAGCATAGCTTCGACTGCTAACTAGAGTGCATCCAATCATGCCCTTCCCAGTTCTACATAACCAGCACCTTAGACCTCAGTGCTAGGGTGCCAGACCTTTCTTCCAATTCTGATGTGTATATTTAGAGCAATGAGTGTTGTGCCATGGTTATGAGAAAAGTACAGAGAAGGCTCTTAGTACTAGCAACCAAGAGAGTGAGGAGACATTTTTGCATTTTGACTTATGTAACTCTCTACCTAGAACTTGTACAGGTGCCTCATCTCTGCAGATACACACCAAAGACCTGAGCCCATACCTCCAAGGGGAGCAAGCACTGCATCCCTGACAGGCAAGTAAGGTCAGGTCATGCATACCAAACAAGATCTAGCAGACTCAGACCAAGAATCTGCATCCATTGTTCCCTTACCCATCTTACCCACCCTATGTGTCACTCTGTGGCCTTCTGCAGCTGATACTAACAATATGTGCACATTGGGTAATCTGGGGCAGGACTTGGGTTGCCACCTTTAAATTGAAAAACTCCTGGAGGGTAGAGACTTGGAAGGGTGTGGTTTGGGCAGAGGGGGGACCAATGGGGTATAATGCCATATAGTCCATCCTCCAAAGCAGCCATTTTCTTCAGGGGGTTTGACCTCCGTCATTTGAATTGTAATTCCAGGAGATATCCCATCCCCACCTGGAGTTTGGCAACCCTATGCAGGACACCCACCAATCTGTTGTATGACAGGCAATAGGGCCTACACTCAGGAAAGTCTGCCTGGGAGTCTATAATGCCATGTTGGGAGGGGCAAATGACAGGGGTGCTGAGAAGTTCATATCAGGCTATCAACATTATACTTGCCAGGGTGCCCTCTGTCCTCCAGGCACCCCTCTTCCTTCCAGACAGGGAAAAGATCATAGTTGGGACCTAGGGTGCCCAGCAAATGTGGAAGCTACAGTCTTCATAATCTGGCAGATAGCAATGGCATCATTGCCAAGCATATGCAGCATCAAAGCAGACATTTTCTAGACATTTTCTGGGCTCAGTTAGTCACATTTCGGATTTCTGAAAATCTGGTTAGGCAGATAAATTTGGGAGTTTAGTGGCTTCTTTGTTCAGGCAAGGAACTTGGTTCTTCATAAGGACTGAGTTTAGCTAACAGTAAGGTTTCAGTTACATGTCTTGTTCCTGCAGCTACAGACCAACTCTCAAGAATCTTCCATTCTCCCTGTTCTCCCAAAATAAATGCAATACTTAGTTGTGTGCCACATGACAGACTGATACTGATTTCTGTTGTGTGTTTTTTTTAAAAAAATGGGAACAATCAGTTGTATTAGAAACACGATTCTCAAAATATGTCGCATGGCACATTGCATGTTTTTCCATTCTCATGGGTTTTCTTACATCAGTTATAAGGTGGAACCATATGTGATTAAACTATTCATTTCTACCTACCTTCACATTAATACTAGTGTCTTTACCTCTAGGTACAAATAGTCACTGACTGCCAAGCAGCCTACATGTCATCCAAGGTAACTATTGTTCCTTAATCATCTATACAGTCTGGGTTGGCACTATTTTATAATACTGTATTCTAAGGGGTAAAAAAATCAAAGCGCTAAAATATATTAAAAACAGACAGACAAATGGTCCTTTCAGTGCAATAGTTTTGTACCTGGAGGGCTAACTTCTAGATGCTTTAACGTTTACATGAAGACATCCATCTGAATTTCTTACTGTATTACTGCCTGTAAGGCAGTAGCCAATTGAAGGGTGCATCCAAAGGACAAACAAATGCTGGAAAAAACATCAGATCCATAAATCTGGTAGCAAAACTCATTTCAAAAGATTTACTAATGCTACCTTCTCTTTTCCTGATTCACTGACAAAAGCTACCCTTTTTGTCTTTGCAGTTTCTAAATTTTTTCCTTTGATTTTTAACAGTTTCAAATGAATAATCAATAGCATGGTGGTTGTAGGCAGTCAAAAACAACAACAAATACATGAGATAAAATAAAAGCAAACCAGAGCATCACAACATTTTGATGAACTTTGTGCAAGGAGACCTAGGCCCCTTCCGCACATGCAAAATAATGCATTTTCAAACCACTTTCACAACTGTTTGCAAGTGGATTTTGCCATTCCACACAGCTTCAAAGAGCATTGAAAGCAGTTTGAAAGTGCATTATTCTGCATGTGCAGAATGAACCCTAAAGATGTCACATTGCTCAAGAGAATTTTCATTTGGGAGGTACAGTATTTTTCAGTTGTAGCCCATCCTGACCATCCAGTTGTAGCCCATCCTGACTTCCTGGTCAGAAGTTGTGAGCTGCTGGTGGTGGGGGTGTTACTCAAAATGGTGAGAGTCTGTCCCTTTAGAGTGGGGGAATCAAAGAAAGCAGACTCTTGGCTTAGCAAATGGTTGGGATTTTTGTTGCTTATATATACCAAGGTTAGCTTCTGCAAGAAATACAGAGGAGAGGAAAATAAAGTTTAACAATGTTATTAAGGGATATTAGGGGTACACAAGCACACAAAAATCAAAGCAGCAGAACACACACATAGCAGTAGGATATAAGCAGTGTTGAGGAAATAGGTTTGGAATAGTTGAAGAGAATTTGTAAGGTTGTAGTCACTTGATCTTGGAGTGGAAAGATCTGATAAACAATGCAGAGTGACCCATGCTTAGCTCTGGTAGAAGAAAGATCACTGCATTGGGGACAATACTTATAGACAGAGAGGTGTACAAAGATATTGAACACTGGGTTAGTCTAGTGACAGGGGTTGGGGGAGGTTGGACGATCTGGAATCAAAAAGAGAGGTGGTAATGCAGGCAAGGGAAGGAAGAAGCTCTAGGGATTGTGGACCCCACACAGGCTTGGGTTGAAATGCCAGTCACAGCAAAAATGAACCTCACAGCTGGGGGAAAGCCAGATGAGGAAAGTGGGGAGAGCTGTGGAGGCAGTGGCAGCACTGACAGTCCTGAAAGGCTCAGTGTGGCAAGGACCTGTGGGAAGTGCCAGCAAATAAAAGTTACAGAAATCTGAAAATGTCAGTACCCAATTGCAGCCTGAACAGATGAGTACAGTAGAGCCTGGAAACAAAAGGGTCCCGAGACATGAGTGACTCTGTTAGGCCAGTAACACTAGCAAAGCAGGTAAGTCTGGATGTAAAAGCCCTGTAAAAAAAGGTTATGATAGAAACTGGGTGGGGGAGGGGGAGCAGGAATGTTGATGGTATTTGAGGACTGTCTACAGTCATAATGTCCTGGTCACTTGGGAACAAGGGACACCAGTGTAGGGGTCTGGCAGGAGAGGACTAAACTGGAAACTCAGGAGGTAAGGCAGCAACTGTAATAAATGAAGAAAGCCACCAAGGAGGAATAAAGGAAGATGATTTTCAAAGTCTTAGTGAGACACCTTAATATAAGGCCATAGCAAGGGACGTCACTACCATTATCTTTAATGCTTTTAAGCTGAAGCTGTGCATTTGGAGTTCCTATACAGAAATATGCTTATTAAATGGGGCACAACAAGAAGATTCTCTGTGCTTCTAAGTAAGAGCATTTTGGAATGTAATTTGATCACTTCCAAAAAACAGGAAAACTTTGCAAGGTATTCATCATAGAAACTGCCCCTGATGTCAAGCAAGGTTGAAAATAATCAGCATAATGTGTAGTTGAAGACCTACTGAATGAAGGGTGCATGTGCATAGGAGTCAACAAGACATTCCACCACCCTGAGCCTTTTGTGGGAGGGCGGTATACAAATTAAAGTTCCATTCCATTCCATATAGACCAGTGATGGCGAACCTTTTCGAGACCAAGTGCCCAAACTGCAACCCAAAACCCACTTATTGCAAAGTGCCAACATGGCAATTTAAGCTGAATACTGAGGTTTTAATTTAGAAAAAAATAGTTGGCTCCAAGGCACGCATTACTTGAGAGTACGTTTGGTGGTAGTCGGTGGCTTGGCTTTGAAGCAACCGTGCCACATTTCAAATGGGTGAATCACAACCCAAGGAGGGTTTACTCAGAAGCAAGCCCCATTGCCAGCAACTGAGCTTACTCTCATAGATCGCACTTTAATTCTTCCCATGAAAATCAGTGGGGTTTAACAGCGCTTAACAGGGTTACCTACACTGCTTCACCAAAACTAGGTCTTAGGTTTAATGCTAATAATATCCCTGAAACAATTACACTATTATCATACTGGGGCCTGGCAGGAGAAAGGAGAGGGGTGTGGGGGGAGAGGGAAGTAAAACTTTTGCTTTTCGAAACCCAATAACCCCTCCACCACAAAATAGAAGTAAAAAGGCAGTCAAGGAAGGCAGACCTAAGCAAGAACACTGTGCCAGGAGTGAGATAACTTCAGGAAAGCTAAATTGGTGGAGCAACCACCTGATCTGTGTTTTTTTCTTCACATGTCATCACCGCACTTGACTTCCCACAAAAATGCAACAGGAACAGAAAAATAAAAGCAGTTCTAGCAAAGACCTTGGTGTGCTTAAAAAAAAAACCCTAAAGGCATCTCAGTTCCTCCTCCCTAGGCTTTATCTGCCCAGACAATCGCAAAAAACATGGGTCTGAGTGTTTCCCTGGTGTTTGGAAAGGCACATGTTTTGTTTGTTCAACCCCTTGATCTGTGCCACTCTAGCATCTCCACCTCCTCTGTCTCTGCCATCCCTCCTCGGGCAGCAGCCACCTGGAGCACAGGCACCAGGCCCACCAGCCAAGTCCTCCCTGCTAGCCATGGTGCGCGCACATCATGCCCAGTGGCCCAGGCCAGCCTAGATGTGTGTGGGGGCGATTCCCTGCTCCCCACATGACGAACTGTGTGCGTGAGTGCCCACAGAGATGGCTCTGAGTGCCACCTCTGGCACCCGTGCCATAGGTTCGCCACCACTGATATAGACAATCATATAAATTTTGAAATCTCAGGGTTTTTAAAAGTATTGCTTCAAAATAAATGAGCATATGCACATATACGTTTTGTTTTGTTAATATTTGCTAAGTTTTTATATTTGCTTGTTTAGATTTATATAAATGTCAGGCTACCTGAAGGCAGATGAGTATGAAGAAAGTTTTCTTCTTCTCTCTGCCATAGTCTCTGAACCTCTAGGGTTTCTTCCAAAAGAATTTGGCAGAACACAAAGATCCTTTAGAGTGAAAAAGTAAAAAGGAAATATAATTAGGCAGTATTGCTAAGGGGGTTATATAATTTAACAATGAATTGCTGTAAAACAAAGCCAAGGAACAACAGGGGAAAAATAAGAGCAATAAGAGCAAACAAAATTATGGAAAAGCACAAAGTGAAATATTTAAGCACTCCACTCACACAAGCTTCTAGGCTGAATTAAAGCATTTTGATCAAGATGTAGTAGAAAGGGTCACAGTCTTCTCACTAGATGTCACCAGTAAAGCTGAAGGCTGGGTACAGCTATGGTTCCCGGTTCAGTGGTGAGAGTATGACTTTCATTAATGTTAAGAGCTTCACTTTATAGAACCTTCTATGGATTTGTTCTATGATTTGTCCTGTTTCAGTAACAGTTAGCTCACCCAGATCTCAGCAACGTGGCCTTCTACTAAATAAGCTGAGGAGAGAGACTAGAACTGGAAGGGATTTTAAAAAAGGTAAAATTCAGATTCAGATCTAATGGACCTGAATTTTTTTCTGAAAACCCAGATATTGCTCAACTCCCATATCATGGATATAATATTCCAGAAAAAATTAAAGTCC
Organism: Sphaerodactylus townsendi; assembly: GCF_021028975.2. Lineage (NCBI taxonomy): Eukaryota > Metazoa > Chordata > Lepidosauria > Squamata > Sphaerodactylidae > Sphaerodactylus > Sphaerodactylus townsendi. The sequence continues at coordinate 55,287,755 of NC_059434.1, read as the reverse complement.
ATTGGACTGACTCAGAAAAACCAAGTTAGTCTGCAGAGGGCAGGTCAACCCAGTGCTTTTCAATGGGAGGTAGACAAGTCTTCCAAGTGGTTAAGATTCTCATATGTGTGTCTGTGTAGCTACAGAGGTAACTCATCAAAAATAAAAAAGTAAACTATATATTGCCTGAAAGAGTAGGATCAGCTGAGTACAACTATGTTTCTTTTGAGCTGAAAGGTCACCCAAGAATGGAGCCTGCAGAGCAAATGTCCTCGAGCAACTTTCAGCAAAGGGTGGCAGGTAGAATCCCTTCAGCTGCACACAAAATGTAGGGTGCAAGC